>NC_138178.1:104610677-105810677 GCF_964165515.1 Mesoplodon bidens | reverse complement strand
TTTGTACCCCTGTACTGCCCCTCCCCCCTTGGTAGCCACTAGTTTGTTCTTTACAAATAGAAGTCTTTTAAGGCCCCTTCTCACTTAACCAAGCTCATATAAACTGCAAAATGTCCCGAGATACTGGAAGAAAGTAGCGAATGGTACCAGGGCTCTGCAACCTCCACCTGTCCCCCAGGGTACCGTGACCGGTTGACATCCAGACCAGTTGAGGGCAATACTGATTTCTTTACTGCCTAGAGTAAAACTCCAATTCATTCTCTTTTATATATTAAACAAATATATGAGTTCTAACATATTTTTCCTGCATGCCAATGGATTGTCTTGTGGCTATTATTGTCCCACTCAGGAGACCTCTGATCTGGACCATATTTTGGAGGAACTACCCACACATTTTCAAATTCCGACTGGGAAAGTTATTTGTAAGAAGGGCCTTTGGCTATGAGTAGGCTGTGAAATCATGTTGTAGTCCAATCACATCAAAAGGGCTCGCAGAGTTTATGATTCTCACATTCTCTTTTCATCATCTTGTATACACAGGTATTTAATTGCTCCCCGAGGTTTAAGGCAGTGGACTGAGAATAAAATAGGCTCCAGCAGCACATCATTAGCTCTGTGGATGATGCCGTCCCATCCACATAGTTGGGAGCATTTGTTGAAAATGTCATTCAGAAGATGTCAACACTGCCTGAGGCATCATTTGATTGAATTTGTACAGTAATGTGATAGGAACTACATTCTTCACAAAAGTCACAAGGCGATAATGATGACGGGGGGTGGGGTTGAAAGATGCCAAATATTCTGTCCAATTCAATCAGGCAAACAGACGGATTAATGCATTCAGTGCTGCAGGTATCGACCTCAGCAGAGGAAATGGCAATGTTACCTTTTTCCTAAAGAATTGCAGGGGTAAAATCTCCTATTGTTTGTAGTGAATTTGGCCAAGTGTATTCTAGCTCTGGAGGCCTGCCTAAGCGAGCCATCAAAAGAGCAACAATGCAGTGGCCAGTGGTCTATTTAGAGGAAATCCAGAGCCTACCAAAGGGAAAGGAGCCCTCTCCATGAGAGCAAGAAGAAACGTCATGCCAAGTTGCCCCTACAGTTCTCAGAGCTGGCGCCGCCTGCTGCCCAATTGCAAAAACATCAGGAAAAGCCAGTTACATGGAGAAGACCATGTTTGATGTTTTTCATCCTCAAAGTGCATTCCAAACTGGCACAAAGTAATCACTTTCTCCAATTCTGGGTAGAAAGCAAATAGCATGGGTGGGCATTACAACTGAATCTAATCATGACACAGCAAAAGTAGAGCAAGGCTGGGGCCTTGGTTCTCTGTGACCAAGTGATCCTTGCCTCATAGGCTCCCCCACCTCACTGACCTACTTCCCAAGCACACCATGGTGCTGTGTGTCCATGATTTTTATTGGTAGTTGCTGGATAAGCTCATGTCTCTGCTCTATACAACTGTCTCACTTTGATTAGGGCCTCTCTTCATTGCACATATTTCTACAATAATACATATTATCTTATTACATTCTGACTTAAAAAAAAAAACGCCAGCCTCCCTTACTGGACTGTAAGTTCATTAAAATCAGGGACCATGTCTAATCGCTGTATTTCCAGTGAAAACATAGATCTTGGCACTTACTAGGTACTCTATAAATATTCGGGGACATAATGAATAACAACCAGATCTGTTGTTACAAATCAGCAAAGTTTCAAAAGGGCTTTGTTCAAAAGGGCTTTGCTTCAAAGTCCCTAATGTTGTTATACACATGGTCTCATGGACCCCTCACAATAAACCTGTGAATTCTTTCTTGCTATTCTCATTCTAAAGATGGGAAACGTGCTCAGAGGAGAGAAGTCGTTTGCACAACATCTCAGAACTTTTAGCAACAGAAGCAGGACTTCCAGCCAGAATTTCTGATGCCGAAATTAGTCAATGCTTTTTTACTACTTTATAGAAATCCGTGCCCTCTATGTGGTTAAAGAAGGAGGCACTCGTGCCCAGTGGTTTGAGAAACAGGAGTGAAATTCTGGTTCTATAGATGAGAAGATCAGTACATGTGAGTTACTTTTTTATACTGAAGAATACCTAGAAGGGTAGCCAGGTATTCTGTGCAATGAATGAATGAACAAATGAATGAATGAGCAAACTGCCAGACTTGACAACATTAACAATTCTCATCCAACAATACATCTTAGCACTGGCCTCAGGTGTGGCCTAAAATGTCAAGATCAGGCCTGAAGGGCTTTGGAACTGATTCTGAGAGAAATTACGTGAGGTAAATGAGTTCTCATTAAAATTGAGATTTTGCCCTGCAAAATGGGCATTGCGTTAGTTCATCTTATGATTGCCACCTTTGTCTTGAGTTCCTCAAGAAACTGTAAAAAAGATAAGTATGAGGCCCTGCCTGCCCCATAATCACTCCTTTGTAGTACCCTGAGGATTCTGGACAGATTTTCTGGGGTCGGGGTATTGAGAGATCTCAAGGAGAGAGGCTTTGAAGACACATAGACCTGGAATGGAATCTTGGTTTTTCTCTCACTGCCTATGTGATGCTGGGGAAATCCCTTAACCTCGCCACACTTCATCTGTAAAACTGGGTTGGTGCTAATGTCTACCTCATACGGTTTTTGTGAGAATTAAATGAAGTGAAACTTAGGTAGTAACTCAACCAGTGTTTGTTAACTTAGAGTCCTAGGGCCTCTGAAGGCCCTCAGATTTTCTTAAAATCCAAAAAGTCTACGATAATGTAGGTTTGTGTAATCTAACTATAAATAGTCATGCAAACATAGCTCATGTCATCTGGATGAACATGAGGTTCCAAACGGTTCCTATATATTTGTGTTTACAATCAGATATACACCAAGCCAAGGACAAACGATGTTACCATACATTGTGCAAGACTTCTGTAGCAATTTGAACAGAGACAAGTCATGGGAGAATTGAGTCATTTTATGGCACATGACTGTTGAAAAGCTAAACATCCAAGTACCTGTGATGTTGCAGTCCAGTGTCATATTCATGCTCCCAATAAATAAGCAGTAGGCATCCTTTCCTTAAAGGATACTTTCTGGTTTTCAGTGTGGGAGTGTGCACTCTAAATTAACCAACCCATTAAAGGTTTAACATGACTTTATTGTTAAAATAGCAAAAGAATAATAATGAAAATGACTACAATATAAATAACGATTGGCAATCATTAAAATAAAGAGAAAACAGTTATGAGTAAAACATAATTATGCCAATGGAGGGGGATGAAGATGGCAGAGTAGGAGGACATGGAGCTCACCTCCCTCCACAAACACATCAAAAATACATCTAATGTGGAAAATTCTCATGGAAAACTAACTGGAAACTAGCAGAACTGCTATACGACCAAAGCTGTAAGAAAGAACTCCACATAACCAGGACCAGGGAGGATGGATAAAAAAGGCACTGTGGGGACCTGAGCTCCTGGGAGGGATCTGTAAGGAGGAGAGGGTCTGCACGGGCAGACCTTCATCCTGGGGAATGAGCAGGTCGGGCCACTATCTGGGCATCCCAATCCTGGGGTCCTGCGCAGAGGAGACGAGCCCCCTTGCCTGCTGGGAAATCCACTGAGACACTGAGACAGATAGAAGGGCTGGAGAAGCCTAGACTCTACTCATGAGGCATGCACACATGCTGGCTTGCTAACAATCAGGGCGGAGAGAGCCTTGCGCTTGTGGCTGCTACCTTACTGCACTTCCCAACCTGAAGGGGTGAACATCCCAGCCTCACCCACTCCACAACACAGTCTGGCATGAAATCTGGGCAGAGACTCAGTCTAGCTGTGCAGAGACAGACTGGGGCACCTGGGGTGTGACCTGGATGCAACTACAGAGACCATTGTCAGTGAACACACAGGGCAGCAGGTATAGCCAGGGGGACATCATCAGCATGTACACAGAGCAGCACCACAAGAGTGCACAGAAGCTATGCGCCAGATCTCAGGCAGACAGGCCCTGGGAGACGACTCATCTAGCTACACAGAGACAGCCCAGAGGGCTTAGGGTGTGGTCTAGTTGGGGTGGTGACGGCCATTGTCAGTGTGCTCAGGAGTACTTAGCAATTTGTTTCCCAGCAAGAACACCCCAACTCTGCCCACTCCACACCACAGCTTAGCACTGGATCTGGGGCAGACAGGTCCCAGGAGAAGACTGCCACAGAGACAGCCCAGATATCAGGCAGCAGCACAGACACCTCAACTGCTGCAGCCACAATGCTCTGACCCCATCCCTAGCCCACTCTACACCACAGCCTTGCACTAGATCTGAGATGAACACACGGGAAAAGGAACGGGACTTTGGGTTGCTTCTGAGCAGAACCACAGATGCCTACACAGGTGGTGCATATGTCCTCTGTGACTGTATGGGTCTCACTTACTTCAGTGGTCACCTCCTTTGGGGCAGGGCATGTACCCAAGGGCAATGGAACCAGATTGAACAACCCTCAGGGCTTCTACTTCAACAACTGGGAGCAGACCCCGCCCCTGACAGGGCAGTGACAGCCAGGGAGCAGAGAGGAAGCCTCGCCTTTCATTCAGCACAAGCTCTAGGTACTACAACACCAACTGAACCCCCTATCAAGGGGAAAATAGCAGCACACCCTGAGGAAAGACGTGACTGGCATCTGCCAAAACCAGCCCTCACACCAAAAACATTGGATGCACACAGTCTACACAGGGATGCTCCCACATAAAAACACCCCTTCCAGACCATAGTAGATAACTGTTTCTCCTAAATTCATAGAGACAGAGAAGGTTAAGTAAAATGAAAAGGCAGAGGAACTACTCCCAATTGAAAGAACAAGAGAAATCCCCTGAAAGAACAAATAATGAAACAGAGCTCACTAGTCTATTAGACTCCAAGTTGAAAAAGGAGGTAATAGAAATACTAACTGAATTAAGAATGATTATCAATAGAAATGCAGATCATTGCAACAAGTAACTAGAAATTATAAAAATTGAACCAATCAAAAATAGACAATTCAATTGCCGAGATAAAGACCAATCTAGAAGCAATGAATAGAAGACTAAATGACACAAAAGAACAAATAAGTGATCTGAAAGATAGAATAATGTAAATCACCTAATCAGAATGCCAGACAGTAAGACAAATTTAAAAAATGAAAGCAACATACAAGATCTATGGGATAATATAAAATGCACCAACCCATGCATAATAGGGGTTCCAGAAGGAGAAGAGAGAGAGGACAGGACTGAAAATGTATTTGAAAAAATTATGGTTAAAAACTGCCCAAACTGGGACTTCCCTGGTGGTCCAGTGGTTAAGAATCTGCCTTCCAATGCAGGGGATGCAGGTTCAATCCCTTGTCAGGGAACTAAGATCCTACATGCCATTGGGCAACTAAGCTCATGCACCACAACTACTGAGCCCACGCACTCTAGAGCCCGCACACCACAACTAGAGAGAAGCCCGCGTGCACAATGAAGAGCCCACATGCCGCAATGAAAGATCCCACGTGCTGCAACAAAGATCCCGCATGCCACAATTAAGACCTGATGCAGCCAAGTAAATAAATAAATATGGGTTTCTCTGGTGGCACAGTGGTTAAGAATGTGCCTGCCAACTGCAGGGACACAGCTTTGAGCTCTGGTCTGGGAAGATCCCACATGCCGTGGAGCAACTAAGCCCACCAGCCACAACTACTGAGCCCGCGTGCTACAACTACTGAAGCCCACACTCCTAGAGCCCATGCTCCACAACAAGAGAAGTCACCGCAATGAGAAGGCTGTGCACCTCAACGAAGAGTATCCCCTGCTTGCTGCAACTAGAGAAAGCCCGCGTGCAGCAATAAAGACCCAATGCAGCCAAAAATAAATAAATAAAAAAATAAATAAACAAAAAAATTTTTAAAGGTGACATTTAAAATAAATAAATAAATATATATATATATAAATTAATTAATTAAGAAAAAAAACTGCCCAAACCTAAAGAAGAAAATAGATACCCAGGTGTAGGAAGCACAGAGGGTCCCAAACAGGATGAACCCAAAAAGACCCTCACCAAGACATATCATAATCAAAATGACAAAAGTGAAAGATAGATAGAGGATCCTAAAGACACAAGAAAAAAAAAAAGAGTCAATTACAAGGGAACCCCCATAAGGCTATCAGCTGATTTCTCTGCAGAAACTTTGCAGGCCAGAAGGGAGTAGCATGATATGTTCAAAATCCTGAAAGGGAAAAACCTGCAACCTAGGATACTCTACCCAACAAGATTATCATTTAAAATAGAAGGAGAAGTAAAGAACTTCTCAGGAATAAGCAAAAACTAAAAAAAATTCAGCAATACTTAACCAACCCTAAAAGAAATATTTTAGAGTCTTCTCTAAATAGAAAAGAGGCAAGAATCTATAGGAGAGGGAAAATAACAATAGAAAAAGCAAATATATAAAAATACTGAAGATCACTTACATAAGCCAGTACATAGATTAAAAAACAATTTAAAAAATTGTAAAAGCAATTATAACTACAATTAACAGTAAAAGGATAAGCACGAAGATGTAAAATAGGATATAAAAATCACAAAATGTGAGGGAGGGGAGTATAAAAATGTAGATCTTTTAGAATGTGTTTGACTTGAATGACTATCAGTTGAAAGCAAGTAGATATAGTTATGGGTCAACATACTTGAACTCCATGGTAACCACAGTTCAAAATTATACAATAGATTCACAAAAAACAAAAAGAAAGGAACTCAAGCATAATACAAAAGAAAACCATCAAACCACAAAAAGGAAAAATAAAAAGAAGAAATGAACAAAAAAGAACTACAAAAACAACTGGAAAACAAGGATTAAAATGGCAATAAGTACATACCTATCAATAGCCACTTTAAATGTCAATGGACTAAATGCTCCGATCAAAAGACAGAGTGGCAGATTGTATTAAAAAAATCTACAATATGCTGCCTATAAGAGACTTATAGGGCAAAATACACAGACTGAAAGTGGGGGGATAGGAAGATATATTTCATGCAAATGGAAATGACAAGAAAGTGGGGGTAGCAATACTCATATCAGACAAAAACAAAGGCCATAAAGAAATACAAAGAAGGGCATTATATAATGATAAAGGGATTAATACAAGAAGAGGAAATCATACTCGTTAACACATATGCACCCAGTATAGGAGCACCTAAATATATAAAACAAATACTAACAGACATAAGGGGAGAAATTGACAATAATATCAATACAATAATAGTAGAAGACTTTAACACCCCACGGATATCAATGGACAGATCATCCAGACAGAAAATCAATAAAACAACAGAAGTCCTAAATGATGCAATAGACCAATTGGACTTAATTGATATCTATAGGACACTACCTCCAAAAAAATAAAAACAGAATACACATTCTTTTCAAGCACACATGGAACATTCTCTAGGATAGATCACATACTAGGTCACAAAGCAAGCCTCAACAAATTTAAGAGGATAGAAATTATTTCAAGCACCTTTTCTTACCACAATGATATGAAACTAGAAATCAACCACAGAAAGAAAAACGGGAAAAGAAGAAATGAATGGGGACTATACAACATGATTTGAAAAAAACAATGGGTCAATGATAAAATCAAAGGAAAACATCAGAAAATACCTCAAGACAAATGAAAATGAAACACAACCTTACAAAACCTATAGGATGCAGCAAAAACAGTTCTAAGAGGGACTTTCATAGTGCTACAGGCCTTCCTCAAGAAAGAAGGAAAATCTCAAATAAACAACCTAAGCTACTACCTAAAACAACTAGAAAAAGAAGAACAAACAAACCCTAAAGTCAGCAGAAGGAAGGAAATATAAAGATCAGAGAGGAAATAAATAAAACAGAGATTTAAAAAAATAGAAAAAAATCAATAAAGCCAAGCTGGGTTTTTTTGTGTTTTTTTTTTTTTGAAAAGATAAACAAAATCAACAATCCTCTAGCCAGGCTCACCAAGAAGAAAAATGAGAGGGTCCAAATAAATAAAATAAGGAATGAAAGGGGAGAAAAAAAAATACCACAGAAATACAAACAAAATTAAAAAAAGAGAGAGCGAATACTATGAACAGTTATATGCCAACAAACTGGACAACCTAGAAGAAATGGACAATTTTATAGAAACATACAGCCTGCCCAAACTAAGTCAAGAAAAAATAGATAATTTGAACAGACCAATAACTAGAAATGAAATAGAATCTGAAATTTAATATGCAAACAAAAGTCCAGGACTGGATGGCTTCACTGGGGAATTCTAACAAACATACAAAGAAGAACTCATACCTATCCTTCTCAAACTAATCCAAAAAACTGAAGAGGAAGGAACACTCCCAAATTCATTCTATGAAGACACCATCACACTAATGCCAGAACCAGACAAAGACACTACAAAAGAAAGATAATTACAGGTCAATATCTTTCATGTATATAAATGCAAAAATCCTCAACAAATTATTAGCAAATGAAGTCCATCAATACATAAAAAGGATAATATACCATGATGAAGTTGGATTCACTCCAGTTTCACAAGGGTGGTGCAACATACACAAATCAAGCAATGTAATGTACCACATTAACAAAAGGAAAGACAAAAACCACATGAACATCTCAATAGATGCAGGATAAAGCAGCTGACAATTTTCCAAATCCATTAATGACAAAAAACTCTCACAAAAGTGGGTATAGAGGGAACATATCTCAACATAATAAAAGCCATTTATGACAAACCCACAGCCAACATAATACTCAATGGTGAAAAGCTGAGAGCCTTCCTGCTAAATTTAGGAACAAGACAAGGATGCCCACTCTCACCACTTCTACTCAACATAGTTATGGAAGTCCTAGCCACAACAATCAGACAAGAAAAAGAAATAAAAGTTATCCAAATTGGAGGAGAAAGAGGTAAAACTGTCACTATTTGCAGATGACATGACACTCTATTTAGAGAACACTAAATTCTCCACACAAAAACTATTAGAAGTAATTCAGCAAAACAGCAGGATACAAGATTAATATACAGAAATTTGTTGCTGCCTTTCTATACACTAATAATGAAATATCAGAAAGAGAAAGTAAAAAAAAATCCCACAAAACCATGTAAAAAATAATACCTAGGAAAAAAATTAACCAAGGAGGTCAAAGACCTATACACTGAAAACTATAAAACATTGATAAAGGAAACTCAAGATGATTCAGAGAAATGGAAAGATATCCCATGCTCTTGGATTGGAAGAATTACTATTGTTAAAATGGCAATACTATGAGAAACAATCTAAAGATTTAATGCAATTCCTATCAAAGTACCCATGACATTTTTCATAAAACTAGAAATAACAATCCTAAAATTTGTATGGAATCACAAAAGGCCCAGAATTTTCAAATAATTCCTTAGGAAAAAGAACAAAGCTGGAGCCATAACCATTTCAGATTTCAAACTATACTACAAAGCTACATTAATCAAAACAGTATGGTACTGGCACAAAAACAAACAAATAGATCAATGGAACAGAATAGAGAGCTCAGAAATAAACCCACACACCTATGGTCAATTAATTCTTGACAAAGGAGGCAAGAATATACAATGGAGAAAACACAGTCTCTTCAACAAGTGGTGTTGGGAAAGCTAGACAGCTATATGTAAATCAATGAAAATAGAACACTTCCTCACAACATATACAAAAAAAACTCAAAATGATTTAAAGACTTAAATATAAAACAGGACACAATAAAACTCCTAGAAGAGAACATAGGCAAAACATTCTCTGACATAAATCATAGCAATATTTTCTTAGATCAGTCTTCCAAGGCAAAAGAAATAAAAGCAAAAATAAACAAATGAGACCTAATTAAACCTAAAAGCTTTTATACAGCAAAGGAAATCATAAACAAAATGAAAAGACAGCCTACAGAATGGGAGAAAATGTTTGCAAATCACGCAACTGACAAGGGGTTAAAATCCAAAATAGACAGACTGCTCATAAAAAATAATACTGCAAAAACAAGCAACTCAATCAAATAATGAGACCTAAATAGACATTATTCCAAAGAAGACATACAGATGGACAACAGGCACAAGAAACAATGCTCAATATTGCTAATTATTAGAGAAATGCAAGTGAAAACCATGATAAGGTATCACCTCACACCAGTCAGAATGGCTATTATCAAAATGTCTACAAATAATAAATGCTGAAGAGGGTGTGGAGAAAAGGGAACCCTCCTACACTGTTGTTGGGAATGTAAATTAGTGCAGCCACTATGGAAAACAATATTGAGGTTCCTTTAAAAACTAAAAAGTAGAGCTACCATATGATCCAGCAATCCCACTCCTGTGTATATATCCAGAAAAAAATGAAAACTCTAATTCATAAAGATACATGCACCCAATCTTCACAGCAGCTCTATTTACAATAGGCAAGACACGGAAAGAACCCAAGTGCCCATCAATAGACACAGACTGGATTAAGAAGATGTGGAATACATATCTACAATAGAATATTACACAGTCGTAACAAAGAATGAAATATTGCCATTTGCAGCAACATGGATGGACCTACGGAATATTATACTTCGTGAAGTGATTCAGAAAAAGACAAATACTATATGATATCACTTATATATGGAATCTAAAAATAATACAAATGAATCTATATACAAAACAGAAACAGATGCACAGACATAGAAAACACACTTATGGTTACCAAAGGGGAGAGGAAGGAGGGAGGGACAAATTAGGAGTATGAGATTAATGGATAAAAACTATTGTACATAAAATAGATAAGCAACAAGGATTTACTGTACAGCACAGGGAATTATATTTTATATCTTGTAATAACCTATAATAGAATATAATCTGAAAAAAATACATAATTATGCAAATGCACCTTTCTATTAATGTATCCAGCATTGACAATATAAATTAAACCAATATATCCTCTATAATGTCTTTAATTTGAAATATTTGATTGTAGTTTTGTTTATATTTAATTTGCAATCTTTTGTGTTTTCATGATTTCTATACACATATGTATAGTTTTTTATTTTACATTTTTTTGGCATATTTTAAAATTTTTTCTTTTTTTAAACATCTTTATTGGATTATAATTGCTTTACAATGGTGTGTTAGTTTCTGCTTTATAATAAAGTGAATCAGCTATACATAAACATATATCCCCGTATCCCCTCCCTCTTGCATCTGCCTCCCACCCCTCTAGGTGGTAACAAAGCACCGAGCTGATCTTCCTGTGCTATGCAGCTGCTTCCTATTAGCTATTTATTTTACATTTGGTAGTGTATATATGTCCATGTCACTCTCTCACTTCATCCCAGCTTACCCTTCCCCATCCCTGTGTCTTCAAGTCCATTCTCTACATCTGCATCTTTATTCCTGTCCTGCCCCTAGGTTCTTCAGAACCTTTTTTTTTTTAAGATTCCAAATATATGTGTTAGCATACGGTATTTGTTTTTCTCTTTCTGACTTACTTCAGTATGACAGGCTCTAGGTCCATCCACCTAACTATGAATATCTCAATTTCATTTCTTTTTATGGCTGAGTAATATTCCATTGTATATATGTGCCACATCTTCTTTATCCCTTCATCTGTTGATGGATACTTAGGTTGCTTTCATGTCCTGGCTATTGTAAACAGAGCTGCAATGAAGATTGTGGTACATGACTCTTTTTGAATTACGGTTTTCTCGGGGTATATGCTCAGTAGTGGGATTGCTGGGTTGTATGGTAGTTCTATTTTTAGTTTTTTAATGAGCCTCCATACTGTTCTCCATAGTGGCTGTATCAATTTACATTCCCACCAACAGTGAAAGAGGGTTCCCTTTTCTCCACATCATCTCCAGCATTTATTGTTTGTAGATTTTTTGATGATGACGATTCTGACCGGTGTGAGGTGATACCTTATTGTAGTTTTGATTTGCATTTCTCTAATGATTAGTGATGTTGAGCATCCTTTCATGTGTTTGTTGGCAATCTGTATATCATCTTTGGAGAAATATCTATTTAGGTCTTCTGGCCATTTTAGGATTGGGTTGTTTGTTTTTTTGATATTGAGCTGCATGAGCTGCTTGTAAATTTTGGAGATTAATCCTTTCTCACTTGCTTCATTTGCAAATATTTTCTCCCATTCTGAGGGTTGTCTTTTGGTCTTGTTTATGGTTTCCTTTGCTGTGCAAAAGCTTTGAAGTTTCATTAGGTCCCATTGGTTTATTTTTGTTTTTATTTCCATTTTTCTAGGAGGTGGGTCCAAAAGGATCTTGCTGTGATTTGTCATAGAGTGTTCTGCCTATGTTTTCCTCTAAGAGTTTTATAGTGCCTGGCCTTACATTTAGGTCTTTATCCATCTTGAGTTTATTTTTGTGTATGGTATTAGGGAGTGTTCTAATCTCATTCTTTTACATGTAGTTGTCCAGTTTTCCAAGCACCACTTATTGAAGAGGCTGTCTTTTCTCCATTGTATATTCTTGCCTCCTTTATTAAAAATAAGGTGACCATATGTGCATGGGTTTATCTTTGGGCTTTCTGTCCTCTTCCACTGAACTATATTTCTGTTTTTGTGCCAGTACCGTACTGTATTGATTACTGTAGCCTCATAGTATAGTCTGAAGTCAGGGAGCCTGATTCCGCCAGCTCCATTTTTTTTTTCTCAAGATTGCTTTGGCTATTCAGGGTCTTTTGTGTTTCCATACAAATTGTGAAAATTTTTGTTCTAGTTCTGTGAAAAATGCCATTGGTAGCTTGATAGGGATTGCATTAAATCTGTAGATTGCTTTGGGTAGTAGTGTCATTTTCACAATGTTGATTCTTCCAATCCAAGAATGTGGTATATCTCTCCATCTGTTTGTATCATCTTTAATTTCTTTCATCAGTCTTATAGTTTTCTGCATACAGGTGTTTTGTCTCCTTAGGTAGGTTTATTTCCAGGTATTTCATTATTTCTGTTGCAGTGGTAAATGAGAGTGTTTCCTTAATTTCTCTTTCAGATTTTTCATCACTGGTTATAGGATGCAAGAGATTTCTGTGCATTAATTTTGTATCCTGCAACTTTACTGTATTCATTGATTAGTTTTAGTAGTTTTCTGGTAGCATCTTTAGAATTCTCTATATAAAATATCATGTCATCTTCAAACAGTGACAGCTTTACTTCTTCTCTTCTGATTTGGATTCCCTTTATTTCTTTTTCTTCTCTGATTGCTGTGGCTAGGACTTCCAAAACTGTGTTAAATAATAGTGGTGAGGGTGGACAACCTTGTCTTGTTCCTGATCTTAGTGGAAATGTTTTCACTTTTTCACCATTGAGAATGTTTGCTGTGGGTTTGTCATATATGGCCTTTATTATGTTGAGGTAAGTTCCCTCTATGCCTACTTTCTGGAGGTTTTTTTTATCATAAATTGGTGTTGAATTTTGTCAAAAGCTTTTTCTGCATCTATTGAGATGATCATATTATTTTTATCCTTCAGTTTGTTAATATGGTGTATCACAATGATTGATTTGCGTATATTGAAGAATCCTTGCATTCCTGGGATAAACCCCATTTGATCGTGGTGTATAATCCTTTTAATGTGCTGTTGGATTCTGTTTGCTAGTATTTTGTTGAGGAGTTTTGCATCTATGTTCATCAGTGATATTGGCCTGTAGTTTTCTTTCTTTGTGACATCTTTGTCTGGTTTTGATATCAGGATGATGGTGGCCTCATAGAATGAGTTTGGGAGTGTTCCTCCCTCTGCTATATTTTGGAAGAGTTTGAGAAGGATAGGTGTTAGCTCTTCTCTAAATGTTTGATACAATTTGCCTGTGAAGCCATCTGGTCCTGGGCATTTGTTTATTGGAAGATTTTTAATCACTGTCTCAATTTCAGTGCTTGTGATTGGTCTGTTTATATTTATTCTTTTTCTCCTGGTTCAGTGTTGGAAGGTTGTGCTTTTCAAGAATGTGTCCATTTCTTCTAGGTTGTCCATTTTATTGGCATATAGTTGCTTGTAGTAATCTCTCATGATCCTTTGTATTTCTGCAGTGTCAGTTGTGACTTCTTTTTCATTTCTAATTCTATTGATTTGAGTCCTCTCCCTTTTTTTCTTGATGAGTCTGGCTAATGGTTTATCAATTTTGTTTATCTTCTCAAAGAACCACATTTTAGTTTTATTGATCTTTGCTATTGTTTCCTTCATTTCTTTTTCATTTATATCTGACCTGATCTTTATGATTTCTTTCCTTTTGCTAACTTTGGGGGTTTGTTTTTTTCTTCTTTCTCTAATTGCTTTAGGTGTAAGGTTAGGTTGTTTATTTGAGATGTTATTTTTTTCTTGAGGTAGGATTGTATTGCTATAAACTTCCCTCTTAGAACTGCTTTTGCTGCATCCCATAGGTTTTGGGTCATCATGTTTTAATTGTCATTTGTTTCTAGATATATTTTGATCTCCTCTTTGATTTCTTCAGTGATCTTTTGGTTATTTATTAATGTATTTTTTAGCCTCCATGTGTTTGTATTTTTTACAGATTTTTTTCTGTAATTGATATGTAGTCTCATAGCTTTGTGGTCAGAAAAGATACTTGATAAGATTTAAATTTTCTTAAATTTACCAAGGTGTGATTTATTACCTAAGATATGATCTATCTTGGAGAATATTCCATGAGCACTTGAGAAGAAAGTGTATTCTGTTGTTTTTGGATGGAATGTCCTATAAATGTCAATTAAGTCCATCTTGCTTAATGTGTCATTTAAAGCTTGTGTTTCCTTATTTAAGTTTTTTTTTTTGGATGATCTGTCTATTGGTGACAGTGGGGTGTTAAAGTCCCCTACTATGATTGTGTTATGTCGATTTCCCCTTTTATGGCTGTTAGTATTTGCCTTATGTATTGAGGTGCTCCTATGTTGGGTGCATAAATATTTACAATTGTTATATCTTGTTCTTGGACTGATCCCTTGATCATTATGTAATGTCCTTCTTTGTCTCTTGTAAAAGTCTTTATTTTAAAGTCTATTTTGTCTGATATGAGAATTGCTACTCCAACTTTCTTTTGATTTCCATTTGCATGGAATATCTTTTTCCATCCCCTCACTTTCAGTTTGTATGTGTCCCTAGGTCTGACTTGGGTCTCTTGTAGACAG
The DNA here is from genome assembly GCF_964165515.1 of Mesoplodon bidens. Classification (NCBI taxonomy): domain Eukaryota; kingdom Metazoa; phylum Chordata; class Mammalia; order Artiodactyla; family Ziphiidae; genus Mesoplodon; species Mesoplodon bidens. The sequence continues at coordinate 105,795,526 of NC_138178.1, read as the reverse complement.
CAATATATATGCATCTTATTTTTGTATCCATTCAGCCAGTCTATGTCTTTTGGTGGGATCATTTAATCCATTTACATTTAAGGTAATTATCCATATATATGTTCCTATTACTGTTTTCTTAATTGTTTTTGGTTTGTTATTTTAGGTCTTTTCCTTCTCTTGTGTTTCCTGCCTAGAGAAGTTCCTTTAACCTTTGTTTTAAAGCTGGTTTTGTGGTGCTGAATTCTCTTAGCTTTCGCTTATCTGTAAAGGTTTTAATTTCTCTGTCGAATCCGAGTGAGATCCTTGCTGCGTAGAGTCATCTTGGTTGTAGGTTTTTCCCTTTCATCTCTTTAAACGTCCTGCCACTCCCTTCTGGCTTGCAGAGTTTCTGCTGAAAGATCCGCTGTTAACCTTATGGGGATTCCCTTGTATGTTATTTGATGTTCCTCCCTTGCTGCTTTTAATATTTTTTCTTTGTATTTAATTTTTGATAGTTTGATTATTATGTGTTTGGTGTGTTTCTCCTTGGATTTTTCCTGTATGGGACTCTCTGCACTTCCTGGACTTCATTAACTGTTTCCTTTCCCATATTAGAGAAGTTTTCAACTAAAATCTCTTCAAGTGTTTCCTCAGTCCCTTTCTTTTTCTCTTCTTCTTCTGAGACCCCTATAATTCGAACGTTGGTGCGTTTCATGTTGTCCCAGAGGTCTCTGAGACTGTTCTCAATTATTTTCATTCTTTTTTCTTTTTTCTGCCCTGCCATAGTTATTTCCACTATTTTATCTTCCAGGTCATTTGTTTGTTTTTCTGCCTCAGTTTTTCTGCTATTGATTCCTTCTAGAGAATTTTTAATTTCATTTACTGTGTTGTTCATCACTGTTTATTTGCTCTTTAGTTCTTCTAGGTCCTTGTTAAACGTTTCTTGTATTTTTTCCATTCTATTTCCAAGATTTTGGATCATCTTTACTATCATTACTCTGAATTCTTTTTCAGGTAGACTGCCTATTTCCTCTTCATTTGTTTTGTCTGGTCAGTTTTTACCTTGCTCCTTCACCTGCTGTGTGTTTCTCTGTCTTCTCATTTTGCTTAATTTACTGTGTTTGGGGTCTCCTTTTGCAGGTTTGTAGTTCCCATTGTTTTTGGTGTCTGCCCCCAGTGGCTAAGGTTGGTTCAGTGGGTTGTGTAGGCTTCCTGGTGGAGGGGACTGGTTCCTGTGTCCTGGAGGATGAGGCTGGATCATGTCTTTCTGATGGGCAGGACCACGTCTGGTGGTGTGTTTTGGGGTGTCTGTGACCTTATTATGATTTTAGGCAGCCTCTCTGCTAGTGGGTGGGGATGTGTTCCTGTCTTGCTAGTTGTTTGGCATAGGGTGTCCAGCACTGTAGCTTGCTGGTCGTTGAGTGGAGCTGGGTCTTAGCGTTGAGATGGAGATGTCTGGGAGAGCTTTTGCCACTTGATACTACATGGAGCCGGGAGGTCTCTTGTGGACCAATGTCCTGAACTTGGCTCTCCCACCTCAGAGGCACAGGCCTGACACCAGGCTGGAGCACCAAGACCCTGTCAGCCACACAGCTCAGAAGAAAAGAGAGAGAAAAAGAAAGCAAGAAAAAATAAAATAAACGTTATTAAAATGAAAAATTTTTAAAATTATTAAAAATTAAAAAGTAATAAAAATTTTTTTAAATAAAAAAACAAAGAAAGAAGAGAGCAACCAAACCAAAAAACAAATCCACCAATGATAACAAGTGCTGAAAACTATACTAAAAAAAAATAACCCTCCCCCTGGAAAAAAACGGACAGATAGAATCCTAGGAGAATGGTAAAAGCAAAGCTATACAGACAAAATCACACAAAGAAGCATACAGATACACACTCACAAAAAGAGAAAAAGAAAAAAAAAAATATATATATATATATCGTTGCTCCCAAAGTCCACCTCCTCAAATTGGGATGATTCGTTGTCTATTCAGGTATTCCACCGATGCAGGGTACATCAATTTGATTGTGAAGATTTAATCTGCTGCTCCTGAGGCTGCTGGGAGAGATTTCCCTTTCTCTTCTTTGTTCGCAGAGCTCCCTGGGCTCAGCTTTGGATTTGGCCCCGCCTCTGCGTGTAGGTCGCCTGAGGGCGTCTGTTCTTCGCTCAGACAGGACGGGGTTAAAGGAGCCGCTGATTCGGGGGCTCTGGCTCACTCAGGCCGGGGGGGAGGGAGGGGTACGGAGTGCAGGGCGAGACTGCGGCGGCAGAGGCCTGCGTGATGTTACACCAGCCTGAGGCGCGCCGTGCGTTCTCCCGGGGAAGTTGTCCCTGTATCCCGGGACCCCGGCAGTGGCGGGCTGCACAGGCTCCCAGGAGGGAAGGTGTGGATAGTGACCTGTGCTCGTACACAAGCTTCTTGGTGGCGGCAGCAGCAGCCTTAGTGTCCCATGCTCGTCTCTGGGATCCGCACTGATAGCCGCGGCTCCCGCCCGTCTCTGGAGCTCGTTTAGGCGGTCCTCTGAATCCACTCTCCTCGCGCACCCTGAAACAATGGCCTTTTTCCTCTTTGGCAAGTCCAGGCCTTTTCCCGGACTCCCTCCCGGCTAGCTGTGGTGCACTAGCCCCCTTCAGGCTGTGCTCACGCCGCCAACCCCAGTCCTCTCCCTGCGCTCCGACCGAAGCCCGAGCCTCAGCTCCCAGCCCCGCCCGCCCCGGTGGGTGAGCAGACAAGCCTCTCGGGCTGGTGAGTGCCGGTCAGCACCGATACTCTGTGCGGAAATCTCTCCGCTTTGCCCTCCGCACCCCTATTGCTGCGCTCTCCTCTGTGACTCCGAAGTTTCCCCCCTCCACCCGTGTCTCCGCCCGCGAAGGGGCTTCCTAGTGTGTGGAAACCATTCCTCCTTCACACCTGCCTCCCAGAGGTGCAGGTCCCGTCCCTTTTCTTTTGCCCTACCCAGGTATATGGGGGAGTTTCTTGCCTTTTGGGAAGTCTGAGGTCTTCTGACAGCATTCAGTAGGTGTTCTGTAGGAGTTGTTCCACATGTAGATGTATTTCTGATGTATTTGTGGGGAGGAATGCGAACTCCACGTCTCACTCCTCCGCCATCTTGAAGGTCTCCTATATTTTACATATTTAATGCATTTTATAATAAAGAATGATATGATGTAATGCTCTAGGTCCGCAAGAATTTGTTTCCTTTCAAAGGGATCTGTGTAAACCCAAGATTACTCAGGTCAGACACTGAACCAGACAGCTCTTCCAGGTCTTAAATTTTCTAATAAGAAACTAATGACTTCAGGGTGCAGGTGGGAGGGAGGGGAGCCATGGGGTGACCTCAATTCATTATAAGACTTTTCATTATAATTATTATACGATTTTCTCTCTGCTTTGCCATAAGGATTAAGAAAAGACAGCAGAGATATTCCAGATGATCAAGAATGGAATGCTATTATGCAAATTCAAAACTATAAAGGGAAGCATCTCACACTTGGCATGGTTATATCTCATCACTCAGAAATCAGTAAACAGGGAAAGAGGTAGAAGTTACCACATAGTCAAAAAAGGACTGTCTTACCTGTGGAGGATTCATCACAAAACTGCTTTTAGTGTTTGTAAACTACAAAGTCCATACACCGGAGTATATTAACCCAATGGCTTTATTGCAGGAAACCAGCTGAAAAGTGTCTCTAAGTGACCGATACCAGCTCCTGTTTTCTCCAAACCAAAACAATGACAAAGGCATTTCTTTTCAAATTCCCAGGGAGGCTGGGAAGGAGATGATTTGTTTTACTGTGTAGTATTTACTCTTAGGTCGGCACCCTCTTTGCCTCTGTCAATGAGCATCACATCCTCTTTTCATTTAAATTCCCTGCTTTGGTGATCCTGTGATTTCAAACAGAGGAGACAGAAGTGACAGTAATAGTGTGGCAGGGTCTCCACTCTGTAACCTGTATGCTAAGTGAAAATCTTGTTGATTCAAGTAAAAACAGGTTTCCAAATTGTGGAGTCAGACACAGAATGTCATAGGTGCGTGGTTAGACTAGTTGGGTCATGCTAGGGAAACACCACCATGAATGGCAGGCTGCCTTGGACTAGCCCCAGAGTGGCCTGCTGTTGACACTATATCTCACATGTTTTCTTCCTCCTTTTAGTTATAGCATGAATGGATCTTCTCAAATAAGTGAAGTATTATGGACTAGAGGAGAGCATCCAACCCCAAACAGCAAATACACAGCATGTCCACAGATGCTTGGTGGGCGAGCTTGGCCCTATACCCACCATAGTGACTCACGACAGCAATCTGTGTCTCTTTCTCAAACATGTCAACTCAAGGTTGACGTTGAGAGTCCGTTGCGACAGATGTAATGGGAAGGCAATAATGACAGCTTTGTTCTTTGAGCAGTTACTGGGTCCCAGGAAATCCTGTAACAGGTTACACCTATTATCTCATTTAATGCTACAACAAGTTAGATACAGTTAGTATTCTCATATTTCAGACAAGAAAACAGGCCCAGAGAGGTTAGGTAAAGTGCCCAAGGTCATACAGAGAATAAGCCAGAATTCTAACTCAAGCAGCCTTATTCCAGGACTTCAGCTAAGCCACTCTGCTGTAAACAGAGACAGAATTGTTGAGTCATGAGAGGATTAAGGCACTAGAGGAACAAACCAGGAAGAAACTCCTGCAGCTGGGCAAGCGATGAGTCAGCCTGGCCTGCCGTTCCTGATCTTGAATCACACTCCATGCTCCCAGACCACATCTCAGTTCCTGGATGCCTTGCTGTGCCACGGAGGTTGGTCACACATATCCTGATTGCGCAACTTTTCCTCGGTTCCCATGAAACCTGATTTCTTATTCCCACACATATTCTTGTAGTAAGCCTTCTCCATTGACTTGGATAAACTGGGGAAATCCGCTTTCTTGTTTCTCAAAAGCCGAGCACTGAGGCAAACTGGAAACTATTATCTAGCAGTGGTTCTCAAATTTTAGATACATCAGAATCACCTGCAGGGCGTATTAAGCCAGATTACTGGGCTCCACCCCCTGAGCTACAGATTCACTAGGCTTGGGTTGGGGCCCAAGAATTTGCATTTCTAACAAGTTCCCTGGTGTTGCTGATGCTGCAGATCCAAGGACCACACTTTGAGAACCACTGATCTAGAGCCTTGCTCCCCAACGTGTGGAGAGCAGCGGCAGCAACCTTACCTGGGAACTTGTTAGAAATGAGACCCTCAGCACCCACACAGGCCTACTGAATCAGAATCTGCATTTTAACAAGGCCCCATTTTAACAAGCACATTTTAACAAGGTGTTTCTGTGTGCATAAGAATTTGGAGAATCACTGCAGAGGTTCCCAACTGGCTGCACACTGGAAATACCAAGAAGCTTTAAAAACAACACTGATGCCTGGTTCACATACAGAGATGCTGATTTTGGTGCCTGGCCCCTCCCCCAGACATGTTAATTTAGCAGGTTGGGTGTGTGTCTGATGTGGGGATGTTTTAAATCTCCTCCTGTGATTCTGATGTGCAGCCAAGGTTGTGAACCACTGACGCAGAGGTGTTGTCTTCAGCTGACCTGCTGACATTTTCTCTTGCCCCACGCTCATTTACAAAGTGTGTTCTTCTAGAAGGAAGAAGAGCAGTCACTATAGTATTTATTAAACTGACAGAAGAGAAGAAAGAGTGGAAATAACTTTATGCCTGAAATCTCCACTTTGGCCAAGTTCAGTTTCAAGTTGTAATTAATTGAAGAGTAAAGGGAGACCAACAAAATAAAATCATGTTTAAATCCAGCAACTATTATTGCAGCACTGGTCTGCAGCAGACCAGTCAGATAGAAAAATACACTGTCCCCAAATGAGCATTTGTTCTCAGAATGAAGTGCTTCAGTGCAGCCCCATTTCCCTGTGGAGCACTATTCCTCCCCTACCTTTCTATGTGTTTGTTTAGTTTTGTTTTTTATTTATTTTATTATTATTTTTTAATGTATTTATTTTATTTATTTATTTTTTGCTGCATTGGGTCTTCGTTGCTGCACGTGGGCTTTCTCTAGTTACGGCGAGTGGGGGCTACTCTTTGTTGAGATGTGCAGTCTTCTCATTGTGGTGGCTTCTCTTGTTGCAGAGCATGGGCTCTAGGTGCATGAGCTTCAGTAATTGTGGCACACGGGCCTAGCTGTTCCATGGCATGTGGGCTCTTCCCGGACAAGGGCTCGAACCCGTGTCCCCTGCGCTGGAAGTCGGATTCTTAACCACAGTGCCACCAGGGAAGTCCCTAGTTTTGTTTTTTAATAAGATGTGTGACTTTAGACAAGTTATCCAAATTCTCTGTACCTCAAGTTTCTCAACTGAAAATGGAGATGGATCCCTAGCTCCACAGAATGTGGAGACTGAGTTGGATTCTATACAACATGCCTGGCACATGCCTGACTGTACAGGGAAAGCACAGTAAATGGTCTACCTGGGAGAATTCCTCAATTAAGAGCTTTAAAGATTAGGTAGCTAATGATCTGTAATACCCTCCTGAGCACCTGCTCATCTCATTTTAATAAGGAGCGTGTGTTTGGCCTTCTACAGGAATTCACAGATACTTCAGCCAGCAAGGTTGGAGGAAAGACTAGATCTGGACCAAGAAGGCTGGTCAGCAGGTGTTCAAAAGCCAACCACTGAAATCATGAATCAGAAAGGCTTCCTGCAGCTCCAGGCACAGGATGGGCAGCAGCAGGCACCTCTCTAAATCTTGCTATAGTCAGAGAATTCGGGATATAAGCCCACTCAGAAAGGGTAGGGTGTAGCATTTCAAGAACTATTTTCATCACCAGGAGAGTGAAGTAGGTTGTGAAAAGGCAAATATTTCTATAGACTCTCTTGAGAGATAGTTTTGACATGGAAAATATAAAGGAGAAGGGGTTTGCATGAACAGTGAAACATGCCTCCTTCAAGCTTGTTTCCTTCCAGCCTCTCCCTTATCCTCCATCTTCTGAGCTCTGAGATGGGTGGTATTTAAGAAGGCATCTCTCCTAATAGATGTTTTGTAAGGCCTCAGAGGCATTTCCAAGTTGGAGTCAATATACTCTGTATACTGATGAGATTCTGCAGTAAACTAATTAGCTGTCTGCAACTAGTTAATTAAGAGATACTGCAGTACCTTGGCCTCAGGCATTAAGCAGCTCTAGCTGATAAGCCCAAAATTGGCAAATAAGAGGATTGACAGTACACAAGGGGATTATGTGTCACTCACTTAGGAAAATGTTTTTCCAAGGGGTAGATGAACATAGCCTAGAGGAGGTCATACTGGTGGGATCTTCATGAGGCTCCATAATTGTCAGAAAAGCAGGGATTTCCAACTCCTGGGAAATGCAGCAGTAAACAGAGTTCTCCCTAAATTTCATTCTGTTTTCCCTCTTTCTGTCACCACAAGACCTAGTTAATTGAAGTCAAGGAGGACATTAAGACTCAGAGGTCTTTGGGTATGCCACCTGGCAGGGTCATAATTAACATAGACCCTGTGCAGATTTTTTAAAGGTGCCCATTTCTCTGGCTAGCCAGAGCCTGTTACCAAACCAAACTCGGGTCCACTTGCCCACCATGCAACAAAGCCGATCTACTGACACTGGGTTGTGATGAAGGAAAATACAGTGTTTATTACAGGGCCCAGCAAGGAGTACGGACAGTTAAGGCTCAAAAGACACAAGCCCCCCAACGGCTTTCACAGAATGGTTTTTAAAGGCAACATTTGGAGTGAGGGTTACAGAGTACATGACTTTCTTCTGATTGATTGGTGATGAGGTAACAGGGTGCTGTTTCGGGAAACTTAACCATCAACCTTCTGGTTCCAACCAGTCTGGGGTCTACATGGTTGTGGTCAGCATGTAGTCACCATCCTCCACCTGGATGTGGTTCTTAGTTTCTGCAGAACAACTCAAAAGTCCTGCTCGGTTTCTAGCCCTTGCCCTTGCTCTAACATCTGGCCTGGTGAGTAGGATCTGGGCTGGACTGCAGCTATACTCACCCTTTGGGAATGCACCTGCAGCCTGCATAACTGTAGACAGGGACCCCACCTTCCACCCCCAGCCCAGATCAAAGGAAGACTAGAATTTGGAGGGGGAGCCCTCATGCAGAAGGGACCAGATTATCTCTCCCCATCCTCGAAAGGAAGGAACATTCCCAAAGCCAAGCCTTATCTGCTACTCACCCACAATGCAAGTTCTCTGGTGCCTTGAGTGTTAGCAAAAGGCTCCTCACACCCAGAAATTCCCCAAGACACACTGGCTATTCTCCAAGCTAAGAATCACCTCTTGGTGAGTGGAGTGGGAAGTAGGAAATATTATCAGCATCTGGGAAGGCTTTACATATGTCCACCTGGAGACTATGATGTGTGACCGCCCCTCTCATTGGCACATTTAACTCTCCCACTACCCTCACCATGGTTTTCAAATTCCTATCTGATGAGGTAATGGTGAAAGAATATATAAATGTGAAGAGGATCAAAGCAGAAAAAAATGTTTGGAAATTACAGATAGCCCTTTAAGTCAAAACTCCGGGACATCTGAATGGTTTGCTCTCTGTCCCAAGCAGTTTCTGCTATTCAATGCCATTCTTTCTTATTGTGTGCTCCACTGACTCCTTGCATAAGAATCACTTGGGGCACATATCTAAAATACATCCCAGGCCTACTCAATCAGAATTACTGAGAGCAGAGCTGGAAATCTACATTTTTTAACAAGGTCCCCAGGTGACTTTTATGTATTTTAAGGTTTGTGTATGACTAATCTACTAGGACAGGTAGCTTATCTGGTGAATATTTATTCATCTCATTTATCTGCTTATGACTTCTTTCACATTTAGAGAGTGGAACCTGAGTCCCCAGTGTCATTTACACAGATATCTATTAGCCTAAACCTAGCATAATGTAGTTCTACTGCGTTGTATTCACAGAACAGCAATCTAACTTCCAATGGCCATAAATAATCAATCATAAGCTTTGACTAAGCAGTTACCATTGAACTTATATGGCCTCAAGCCTCCAGTTCTAACACTGCCCTAAAACCAATCCTATCTCAAGTAGATGCCTTATTATCTTACGTGTAGTCCCAGCCATTTGTTTCTAACTCTTGAGACAGTGCTGAGAAGGAGCTCTTTGCTGGAAAGAAGAGTGAAGAGACAGATGGAGTTGAAGGGGAGAAAGATGAATAGGTGAAACTGTCACATTGAGCAGGGCAATCCACTTCCTGGCCACATTCAGAACCTCTTTCTTAGTGCCCAGAGGGAACTGTGTAAAGTTAAAGGGTCAGACCAAGAAGACAACTTACAGTAAAGTAGACCGGTTATATTAGGTTCTTTCCCATTTCTGCTGTAGCAAATTACCACAAACTTGATTTTTTTTCCATATCTACCTTTTCACACTTACTTTTTAAAGAAGATAAATGAAAGGAAATCAATTATGTGTACAAGTGGAAGAAAATGAACCTCTTTGTCATTATTATCTGAGTTTAATTTCATCCATATACTACATGCCAATGACTTCTCTGGTGCGTTGACTATTATTTATCCATGAAAAATTTCACAAAAGTTTTGCATGTATTTTAGCACCTATTATAAAGAATCTTACGGTGTCATGAACACACTAAGCATTAAAATGTAAATTGAGGGGAAGAGAAAGTTAAAAAAAATTGCTTCAGGGGAAAGAAAAGAGCTCATTCTGAAGTTTAGAGTCAAAAGTATTGCTGAAGGGGCTTCCCTGGTGGCACAGTGGTTGGGAGTCCGCCTGCCAATGCAGGGGACACAGGTTCGTGCCCCGGTCCGAGAAGATCCCACATGCTGCGGAGCGGCTGGTCCCGTGAGCCATGGCCGCTGAGCCTGCACGTCCGGAGCCTGTGCTGCACGGCAGGAGAGGCCACAGCAGTGAGAGGCCCGCGTACCGCAAAAAAAAAAAAAAAAAAAAAAGTATTGCTGAAGAATAGATAGTAATGCTACTAGGAACACTGGCTGGAGTACACTGGTATGTAGGAGAAACTGGATTCTTGTTCTACCAGCAGCAGTTCTGCCAGGAGCAGATTTTAGTGGCTCTTCTAAGTGGAGCAGATTTCAGCATATGTCTGTATTTCTGTGTAGACACTGGTCCAGAGTCACCCATGACCTCAACTTACCATTCTCTGCCTCTGGCCCAGAACGATAATGGTCTACTACTGACTGTTCTTCACTTTTACTTTATGAGTTTATTTTAAATTGTGAGAATAATAAATGCTTGATGTATCTTCCCAAAATTCAAAGCATGAAGAAATGTGTGAAGAGTGAAGGTCACTGTATCCACCCCTTCCTCATTCTACCTTCTCTCCTCCAAAATAACCACTAAATGGTATGTGTCCTCCCTGACCTTTTCCCATGTACATTGTATACCTTTTTTTGTTGTTCTCATTAACTCAATATATCCTGGATACCCTCCCATGTAAGTATATACAGTTCAACCACATTTTTAAATGGCTTCATTGTACTCCTTAGGGAGAAATTCACTGTAATTGTTTAACTCTTTTTTTATGAATAGATATTTGCTTGGTTTCAGTTTTCTATTTTTAAGCAGTATTGGAGTAAATACCATTGTACACATATCCTTGCACACTTACATGGTTATTTCTGTAAGAAACATGCCAAAGAGGAGATTTCAGGGTAGATTTTAATTCATGTTGCCAACTTCCATGCCTACCAACAACAAATTAGAGTTCCATCTTCTTTATATTCTCAAAGAAACTGGATCTTAAAATACTTATAATTTTCCCCTACATGATGGCATGAAAATAGTATCTAATGTGGTTCCTTTGATTTGCTTGTACCTGACCAGTTATAAGATTGAGCATTTTCTCATATTTTATCATCGTGTTTCCTTTAAAGACTATTAGGGTCCTGAGGATCCTTTGGAAGATGGCTATGGTCATTGACAGACAGTATATGAAAACCTGGAGTGAATCTGGAACATAGCAAGCTAAGATTCTGGGAAAGCGGGAAAGAACCATCCTTCAGATTCCTAATTAGGCAGCTCCCTATCTATCCGTAGGCTTCCTCTTTTCTCTCTGTGAACTAACAAGAGGCTTACGGGCAGTCAATCAATAGTTCTCACCCTGCAGGTCATCAAGGTTGGGAAATGTCTTTGATTTTTCCAACACTCACCTTCTGGAAGGGCAACTGGTCAGCAATCCCTGAAGAACCCCCAAAATGGCATAAAAGAAAGAATATGGGTTTAGAATCAGTCAAGCCTATATCCTCTACTTAATAAATTCATAATCTTGATCAAATCCCTAAACCTTTCTGTGAAGAGTGTTCCCAGGAATGCTGCAAGAATCCAAGTACAAGGAATATTAGACGCTCAATAAGTGTAAGAATTCCTTACCTTTTTTCATCTCCTCTGCCAAGGCCCTTTGAATTCCTGGAGTCTGTCCCTCTACCCACAGGGCATCGGTGCCAGCCGGCACAGTCTTGCCCCCTGCTCGGGTAGTGGCCTAGGGCTTGCTGTTTGGTCTCTGTCCCTCTATCCACAGGGCATCGGTGCCAGCCGGCACAGTCTTGCCCCCTGCTCGAGTAGTGGACTAGGGCTTGCTGTTTGATCTCTGTCCAGCCAGCTGATTTTGCCAAAGGTTGGGCTTTTGTCCTTGCTCTTTCTCTACCTTATATTTAGAAAGATTTTCTTGAAGGACACTATTCTTCTTCATTGTCCCCTCATCCTTTCCTTATAGTTTAAAAGCCTCATCCCCTTCCTCTGGATTACAGAACCTGCCTGACACTAACCCAGAATTACTACTCCCAAGTTTGGATTTGGACTTGACTTGCTATTAGGCACCTTCACCCCTCATAATTCAGTCTCCAATATAAATGGATATAAACCCTACATCCATAACCCCCAATCTCACCTCCTGTTCCTGCTCTACCGCAGTTTTTCCTTTGCTAGAATAAGACATTGCAAAGCAGTCTCTAACAGCCTCCCAGGAGCAAATGCTGAAGGCTTATCTAGGTTCTAGCAAGTGATGCTGATGAAGAGAAGGAAGTAAAGTTGCCCAGAGAGAAAGACATGCCTCTCACTCTTCTGTTTCTCTTTCTTACCTATTGGCTTTCATACAGCCACTCACAGTACAAGAAGCTTCCCCTTCTCCCCAAATTGGAACAATTGGGGGATAAAGATCAGACAGAGCTAACTGGATAAATCAGCACACATATCCCATACTGCATGCCAGGGACAGGGGTGGAAAACAAAAATCGCCACTAACACTCTATAGCTTTGAGACCACTTAGAGACCCAAGCAAAGCTTTCATCTTTTTACAACTGCATCTGCTGCTTTTCTGAAACATATGTATATCTGATTGCCAGAATAGCAGAGGCACAATGTTAAACATTCTGCTTTTATGAATGAAACTCCTATCAGGACTTCCTACTCAGTGTTATTACTAAGGCCATTAGTGTCCTTAAGTATGAAACAATTATAAAGAAAGAAAATGTTAATATATTTTACACATAGCAGAGGCACAATGTTAAACATTCTGCTTTTATTAATGAAACTCCTATCAGGACTTCCTACTCAGTGTTATTACTAAGGCCATTAGTGTCCTTAAGTATGAAACAATTATAAGGAATGAAAATGTTAATATATTTTACACAGTTGCTATCTGTGCTACTTAGGATAGAGTTCAGCTGCTTAAACAGAGACTCAATCACAATGGCTGAAAACAAGATAGAAGGGTATTTCCCCCGTTAAAATTCCATGTGACAGGTTCAGCAGGGAGAAGCTGTACTCCACAAGATCATCCAGGGACCTAGGCTCCTATCTTACTGTTCTATCATTCCTTAGAGTGTTGTTCTTGTCCTCATGGTCAAAATTGGCTCACCAACTACTGCATCATATATCAGCCTATGGAAAGGGAGGAAAAGGACATAGGGGGCAAATAGCTTTCTTTTGGGAAGATATTCTGGAAGTGGCATCCATCACTTCTGCTCACATGCACTGGCTAGAACTTGCTTATGTGGCCACATCTTGCCAAGGGAAACTGGAAATGTCATTTCTAGTTGAGGTCTTGGACCTCAGGTGCCTCTGTTACCAAAATTCCATCATACCATATATACAATTTTTAGCCTACCTTTTCATTTAATATTTTAACAATCATTGCCTCATGTCATTAATAAATTTTCATGAACATCACCTTTAATGATTATATAGTGGTTCTATATATGAAGTATTTCCCTATTGTCAGACATGTAGGTTGTTTCCAATTTGGGGATTTTATAAATAATACTACAATTAGTATCCAGCATATTAATCTTACTTGCTTTTCTGGTAACTTCCTTGGGATTTATTCTCACAAGTAGGATAGTTTTACTTAAAAGTTGTACCAATTAACCTTCTTCTCAGCAGCAAATGAGAGGGTTAAATTTATGCCACTACCACTAGCAATAATTTAGTCTTTTTTTTAAATCTTCACAAATTTGATTGATTGAAAATGACATCTAATTGTAATTTTAAATTTCATTCCTTTAATTATCAGTGTGTTTATTTCATTACTTGTGAATGTTAACAAGTTCCAAATATTTATTAACTGCTTGTAAATCTTCTCTTAAGAATTTGTCTTTGCCATGCATTGTTTCCGGTTATTTTTTTCATCCGTAAAACAAGACAATAATAGTACCTGCATAATAGAGTGTGGTGAGAATCAAACTTTGTTTCTTCTGCTCCATCTGTTCTGGTTTCTTCTGGATAAGGCTTGCAACCTAGGGCCCACTCTATGCTGGGGCCACTGTGGATTGGTCTGAGGACCCCTATTCATTCTGTCACATTACCCAATCTTATTTTGTTCACAGCACTGATGATTTTCTTTTTTTAACAAATTTATGTATTTATTTACTTTTGGCTGCGTTGGATCTTCATTGCTGTGCACGGGCTTTCTCTAGTTGCGGCGAGCGGGCACTACTCTCCATTGCGGTGCGCAGGCTTCTCGTTGCAGTGGCTTCTCTTGTTGTGGAGCACAGGCTCCAGGCACGCAGGCTTCAGTAGTTGTGGCTTGTGGGCTCCAGAGCGCAGGCTCAGTAGTTGTGGCGCGTGGGCTTAGTTGCTCCATGGCATGTGGGATCTTCCCAGACCAGGGCTTGAACCTGTGTCCCCTGCGGTGGCAGGCGGATTCTTAACCACTGAGCCACCAGGGAAGTCCCAGCACTGATGATTATCAGAAATTACACTTTTCCACTGGTCTGCTTAGTTTTGTCTGTCTCACCCCACCCCCAACCCCGCCAGCCCACATCTCCCACCCCCTAGAAGAACCAGGCCCTGGTTTCTCCTTTTCACTGGTGTTTCTCTACCACTGAAACAGCATCTGGCCCATAGTAGGTACTCAATAAACACTTGCTGGATAAATAAACGAACTTCCTTCTCTCACCGCCGGAATCTTTTGACTATGTAAAATACTTGGGCACAGTCTGCAATTACCTCTTTCCAAAGACAAGCCTTGAAGCCCCCTGTGCACTCACGGGCATGCACACACACACACACACACACGCACACACCCCGCATCCCAACACCGTCACTCACTCACGCTTCCAGGCTCTGGTCTCTGCCTCACTCTATCACACTGACAATCCCAATTCCATGCACTACCACCACCAATTATGTCCGAACATTCCCTGCACTGCATCACACATCTGGCCCAGTTTCTACTAAGACCTCTAGTCTCTAATCAAGACTGAAGAGAAAAGAAAGGAAAGAGGAGGTAAGCCCTGATCTGGCTGCCTAAAACATATTGTCCTCATGCAGAAAGGAATGTGGTTGCCTGACTTTCTGTTTAGAAACCCTGAGCTAGGAACAGGCTATGACTGTAACAGAGAGCTTTTTCCCCTCTTCTGCCAGATGATGTGTACTTTGCCAAGACAGAGGGTGGAATAAATAGAGTCCACGACTGTGCTTCTCAGTCCAACACCACTGATGTGGCAGTCTGTGGAAGTCCTCCCAGAGTCCAGCATATGATTGTCCTGTATACTGATTATCAGAACGGCTGCAATTAAAAACCGAAAAAAGCACTTGTACATTTTCAAAGGGATTTTCATGGAATGTTAGGAGAAGACCGATAAGGTATCTCTCGCATGACTTATATTAAACTGGAAGTCTAGGTAATGTCTAATTTTAAATTCACTTTTTTTTAGCATGAAGTAAGAGACAGGTATTATACACCTTTTTGGACATTTTGTTCTATTTTACTTTTGTTGTCTCAGAATTATTATGAGTGTTTTCAAATGTATTTTAATATTTTAAAATCAATTCCACTTTAATTAATATACTTCTATAGTCTATAGTTAGAAGATTAACCACTTTGGAGGTCCAATAATTAAGGACTTAACTCATAGAATTTCTTTGACAAATTAAAAGCAGATTGAACATGTAAATGTTTTTGGAACTTAGGCTGAATATTCTCTAGTGAAAATATAAACTATCCTTCTGAGGTGCCCAGGGAAAGCATATCCCTGGTCCTCCCAATTGCTAAATATCTCTCAACCTCTGTTACTCTTCCTACATCTACTCAGCTTCCTTGGTGAATTAAATGGAAGTCCATTTTAGTAAAGCTACTTCAAAACTATATCCTGACCACCCTCAACCCCAGATCTTTCCATCTTGAAACAAAGGGAAATGACCTCTTTTCTCATTGTTTTATTTAAAAGGACTACAAACTCATGAAAATACCGCATGTTACTTTAGAGTCACGCCAGCTACATTTTTACTGGTTTGGAGATTCACTGGGAAGAGAATGAGCTGTTGGCCAGATAATGAGCTCTTGGCCAAATCCCCTTGTGTGTCCCAATGTGTTACTATGTCCTAAACATGCATTCAATGAGGCTTCTTATTGTGGCTAACATCCAGCATGCCCAGAACTGAAGCCAACTTAGTCATTTCTTCAATCTCTTCCAGATCTGGCTGGGCTCGACAGCTGGGGAACAGGGATATAGCAGCCTGAGAATAATTAGGTGGGGAAAATATTTAATATGATAAACAAGGTGTTGATGTGGCAAGCTAACCAAAATATCCCTTGTCAGGGATATGATGACAAACTGTGTCTCTCTCCAAGTCCTACTTCTACCTATTGTTTGAGTGATTATCTCTAATTTCATCTCAGCACTTCTTAATGTTCTTCACAAATTGATGACCTCAGAATTCATGCCAGGATATTCTTGGTTATACTGGGAATCTAAGATATTCTTATTATCATTATGCTTTCAGAGACATTGATTTCTATGATACTGAAAATGTTAGGAACTGGCATGTCTATGCAACCAAAACTTACAAAACCTGTCTTGTTTTGGGTTGCATGAAAATAGTCAAGGGATAAATTGGTCTCTAATAAAACTACTCTTTATTACCACAGGAACTCTCTGCAGTACACAAATACAGATGCTCTAAAGGAATAAAATCACTAGCGTTAATACACTGCACCCCGTGGCATATGTAAAGGTGAAGTAAAATGATGTACAAATATATAAAATTTTTAAACGACTTCACAGGAAGAGGTTTAAAAGTCTTCAAGGTTCTTGGTTTATAAAATCAAGTTTTAAAAAGTTTTAATACATCAACAAATGTTTTAGTGCATCAGTAAGACCTAGCCTGGTAACTAATGAATCTGGAGGATTCTATCTAGGCAGAACTATCTTTTTTTCACAGTATTTTAAAGGACATTAAATCTCTGATGTTCCCAGATTATGCTTTAGAAGAGTTCAAAGAAATGGCTTTGATAGAGATGGCTTTGAATGTGGACTGATGATGATTTCTAAGGAGAAACTTGAAAGTAGGTGGAGGCAGTGACAGCAAAGAGCAAATGTAGGTCCAGGAGCCTGTAAGCAAGGTCAGGCTTTAAACGTGGCAAGAGACCTGCCTTATAGGAACCTTAGAATAAGAACAAGTTAAAATGCTAGCTGCAGAAGCAAAGAAATGTCCAAGCTATCCTGCAGGACTTCTAATACCCATGTAGTGGTCGATAAGATGCGTTCATCCAGGGGCTTCCCTGGGCTTCCCTGGCCTTCCCTCGTGGCGCAGTGGTTGAGAATCTGCCTGCCAATGCAGGGGACACAGGTTCGAGCCCTGGTCTGGGAAGATCCCACATGCCGTGGAGCAACTGAGCCCGTGAGCCACAACTACTGAGCTTGCGCGTCTGGAGCCTGTGCTCCGCAACAAGAGAGGCCGCGACAGTGAGAGGCCCGCACACCGCGATGAAGAGTGGCCCCCGCTCGCCGCAACTAGAGAAAGCCCTTGCACAGAAACAAAGACCCAACACAGCCAAAAATAAATAAATAAATTTATTAAAAAAAAAAAAAAGATGGGTTCATCCAGAGGAGATATGAAGGGGAGATTAAATAATTTTCTGTTGAAGAAGTAGTTTTAGAAACTCCTAGGAAACGAAGTGTGCTGACCTGAATTTCATTCATGAACCTGACCTAACTCTGAGCCAGCCATAGCCTCACTGGGTTGCAAGAGGCCTTAGAGGTCATGTAGTCTAAGTACCTACATCAGTGTTCCCTGGAAGGCAGACTGCTAAACAGCTGGATCAAGATCCTCCTTGGGTAATATTTTAAAATATAGATGCCCAGGCCACACCATGGGGCCTTCTAATTCAGTTGGTCTAGAATGAAGCCCAAGCATCTCTACTTTCAACAAGCTCCACTGTTGGAAAAGCAACTTGGAAAGAGAGAGATGGATCAGGCTGATAGAGCTCAGGGCCCAGGAACCTGGCCCACCTGCCACTTGGATGCAGGTACTTGGATGAATTTCCAGGCAGGAAGTCACACCAGTCTGGAAGGAGGCATAGTCATAGCCAAGGCCAGGTTCAGAGACAGACACTCAGTCTTGAAAGTTATCAGAATCTGAGGAGGTTATCCACACCGGGACACAGGCATGGAAGGACCAAAGAGGTCCATGGAGGTGAGCGAAGCTGGGGCTTGGTCACGAGAATAGGGCAGAAGCCCAGTCTTTAACACTAAGACAGAACCAAGGGGAATTCATATTTGCTGAACACTTTTTCTCTGGAAAGTACAGGCTGTCTCCTATCCTCCTCCCTGTGTTACCCTAACACACGCTGATTTAATCCCCTCTTAATAGGTGAGGTGAATTTGCAAGGTGATCACAAGCTAATTTTTATCTCTCTGGTCCACAACATCATCATCTTTAAAATGAGTGGAAAAATTCTTACGCCACAGAGTCTGGAAAGGATAAAACACGACAGTATAGTCTAAAAGGAATTTCATTGTTTCTAAAAGGAAATCCTTAATTTATGTGGTACTATTTTGCAAGACAGTGTGTTCAAAAACCTACCAGGACCTTCTATATCCAGTTAACCTCCCTATCTAGCTTTTAAAGCTCTCTGTTAACCAGTCACACCTCTGCACCAACTGCATTTCTCACCACTCCTCTGAGCCCTACATTCTGTGCAAACCAACACAGAGAGACACCAGGTTTCTTCCTCATGCTCACCATGGTCTAGATGGCTGTCCTCACCTGTACATCCTTCCTTTCCTCCTCCCTTATATAAAAAGTGAAACTGTATTAAGCATATGTACGGTGCCAGCACTGTACTGAGTATTTTACTGGTGTTCTTTCTTTCAAGGACCATAAAACCCTATTCGGTAGGTATCATTATTTTAACCCTTTTACAGTTCAGTAAACTGAGGCTTCAGAGAAAAATAATACGTGTAAAATCACACATTTAGTAAACGGCAGAGCCATGACATGGATTCAGGTTTATCTGTGGCCAAAGTTCTTGCTTGCAGCCCATGCCATGGTCTCTGTTCTTGACCAAGCAGTCTGTCACTCAAGGCTAAACTTAAACCCCAAGAAGTGCAGGGCTGCTCTAGGCTTCACTGGATCAAAGTAACACCAAAAAATTTATTGAAGTACATCACAGTTTGGACACCAAATAGAGAATCAATGAGAATGCATCATTATCCCTTGCCTCTGAGGCAAATAGGAAAATGGTGAAGTTCACTGAATACTTAACTGGAGTCTTTTCCCAGGAAGACAGGAGCTGAGCCTCATTTTTTAAAACAGTCAGAAGCATGAAAACAAATAGTAATACATGCTTTAGAAAAATCACTCTGAACTTTGGTTTTAACTCTGTTTAACTCTAGAGATGGTGTTTTAGGACATACAAGTCAAAGTCTGACCAGTTCTCATCTCTGAATCTTTCCTCTCTGCCTGGTGAGGGCCTCTTCACCCACACCTGCGGCCCTGGCTCCTCCAGGAAGAATTTAAAGCTCCTAGCCTCACATTCTCTGACTGAGGGTTGTCACAACTTACGCTACTCTGGCCCTGACCTTATAGTCAGTTTCAAAAACTAAGAGATGATTGTTGGATAAATATATAGGTAAGTTTATATAATTATTCACATATGCACAGATTTATGTATCTCTATAGATCAATTTGCCTATCTATCAATATAAATATATCTGTATGTCAGTCACCTGGTAGGTGATGTGTCACAGTTTAACAAACATTTATATAACACCTACTGTGCACCAGCCTCTCTATTAGGCACTAGGGAAAAAATATAGTCAATATTATGCACCTAGATGTTACCTCATTTGGTCATTAGAGTAACCCTGTTACACCATTATTATTGTATACAGAATGAAAAGAGAGACCAGGGACACCCAAAGAAATTAAATAATTTGTTCAAGGTTATAGAGAAAGTAAGTGGTAGATTCCTCTGTCCCCAAAACACAAACACATCTGGCCTCCATGTGCTGCTTCTGAGTTCTTCCAAGATCTAGTCTTCCACTTTGATCCTGTTTCTAGCAGTTCAACCAACCTATGGATCCGTTTCCTGATTCCTCTCCCAATAACCCTTAAATTTATTTCTGAACTCCCACACTCTGATAGGGGGAGCTTCCCTAGGGATTGAAATTCTTCCACTAAACTCCAGGTGGCGCTCTGTCACTAGAGACCATGCACGCCAGCTGCTGGTTGCTGGGCCCTTTGCATCTGTTGTACCCCTTGTTTAAGGAGGAGAAAGCCACAGTGCTGGCTCCATTGTTCCATCAAGACCAATGTTATTCCAGTGGTGACCTCCCTGATGCTCCCGGCTTCACCAGATGACATCATTGCTTGTCTCCTCGCCCTCTAGATACCATGCTCTGCCTAGCAGCCTGCACGCCCTCTCAGACCTCCTAGGCCTGCCTGTGTGTGTTCTAGGTCCTTACCTCTCCGTGTGTGCCCCATCCCAAGGTGGTTAATCAACTCATGCCTGACTACGCCCCAAGATATAATAGGAAGTACCATAACTGTATTCAATTCTCCTGCAGCTCAGTTTGTCAGTAAACAACAGCACATAAAATGTCAAGGGACTTCCCTGGTGGCGCAGTGGTTAAGAATCTACCTGCCAATGTAGGGGACACGGGTTCGAGCCCTGGTCCGGAAGATCCCACATGCCGCGGAGCAACTAAGCCCGTGTGCCACAATTACTGAAGCCCGCGCGCCTAGAGCCCGTGCTCCGCAACGAGAGAAGCCACTGCAATGAGAAGCCTGCACACCACAGTGAAGAGTAGCCCCTGCTCGCTGCAGCTAGAGAAAGCCCACACACAGCAACGAAGACCCGATGCAGCCAAAAATAAATTTAAAAAAAATGTCAGGAAAGAAAGGGCTTTCGCACTAGAGGAGAGCGAACTGGCAGGCTGGAGGGAATAATCTGAATTAATCTCTCTCTTATACACCTACACACACACACACACACACACACACAGTCTCTCTCTTTCACATATACAAATACAGTTTCTGTTTCCTTCTCTCTCTCTCTCCTCATTCTCTTTGTCTGTCTGTCTCTCTCTCTTTCTCTCAGTTAAGTTTCTATAGAACTGAAGTTGAGAGCAAGGAGTTCTCACCCAGAGCCACAATGAAGGGGTCAGAGTGACTTATGAATCCAGTGAGGCTAAAGCTTTTAGGCCCCTCACTCTTGCTGGCCTCTCTGAGCACCAGGAATATGCTATGAGTGTTCTAAGTGGTAAAAGGAAGCCAGGCTACCACAGGAAGCATTTCATGTAAGCTTTTCTGATAAACTGCCTAAAGAGATCTCTGAAGAAAGAAACATACATTTCCAAGGAGCCATGCTGTGATTTATTTTCTCATTCTAAACGAGTATTTACATTTTTACCTGTTAGTATTGATAATTTTGTAGTATATTAGGAAAGCTCCCCAAATTGAATAAGCTATGGGCACCACAAAACTGAGACCCGCTCCTGGGAGGGAGAATACTGATACCAAAGAAGGAAGAAAATTCAAAAGTTGTGCTGAGATCCGAAATGTGGGAGGAGACTCTCAAGTGTCAGCCCAGCACAGGGAGCAAAGGCAGTCAGGGAAGGTGATGCATACAGTCTGGAATCCAGGAGTCTAGTTACAAGCAAAATGGGAGGGATTCAAAGCATTGCTAGAATATTGTAGCTTGCTGTTAGGAGTCCCAGTCAGGGGAGAGGGCAATGGGAGGGGTGATGGTGTAGAATGGTCAGGGCAAGGCATGGTGTCAGGGGTCCAATCAAGGGTGCTGGGGTTGATGGCAAGGCTGCAGTCCAAGCAGAGGAAACCAGGACACAAGTGCCATTGCACAGACTGGGCAGTCATGGTGGGGGAGGGGAGGGGAAAGCCCTTGACCAGTGGGCACACAGGTGCCATTGTTGCCTCACCCTAAGACATCGCACCCCAGTAACACAGTTGGGCACCTTACACGTTTGTAGGCTGCATCGGGGACTCCTCAGAGAGGATGCAGTGCTAAATTAGCAGGATTGGGGAAGGCAGGCAATGGCAGGCCGGGAAGCATGATAAGCAGTAGAATCTCACCTATGAAATGGGGATAAGAATATTACTAACCGGGGCTTTCCTGGTGGCGCAGTGGTTGAGAGTCTGCCTGCCGATGCAGGGGACACAGGTTCGTGCCCCGGTCCCGGAAGATCCCACATGCTGTGGAGCGGCTGGGTCCGTGAGCCATGGCCCCTGAGCCTGCGCGTCCGGAGCCTGTGCTCTGCAACGGGAGAGGCCACAACAGTGAGAGGCCCGCGTACTGCAAAAAAAAAAAAAAAAAAAAAAAAGAATATTACTAACCATCTCGGATCATTGTTGGGATGATTCAGTCAACGGTGTAGGTAGAATGGAAAGCCTCATGCCTTATTCAATCCTGGAGAACCACTCAAGCTTTCTGGAATGTGATTCTACCTTGAATATGGTCAGAAGAAAGGAGTTCAAAGCATCCTGGTATGAGAGTCGCAAACTGATTCAAGGAAATAACACAATAAGGAAAGAGCAGCTAATTTTACTTCAAAAAAGAAATCACCAATACAATGCAAAAATGCAGTTTATGTGTTTCCTTATTGATTTAATGAATTCCTTGGTAAATTTCTATCTGCTTAGTTGGTGATTGGTTAGTCTTCCTTATGGTAACAGTAATAGTTTTAGTTCTCCATATAGTAATGACTACCATTACTGTATTTTATTTTCTCAATTGATATTGTACCCTAATACCACTCTGTTTCCTTGTGTTGTGGGAAAAATTAGAAATTTCTTTCCATTTCAACAGTTTACCAGGTGTCTGTGACCCTCCCCCAACTGCCCCTCATCCCAGAATGCGGAGTGTCCTGAGTTGACTCGCTGATATCTATACATAGATAAAGTCTCCTGGGCGTCTGGTCCATCACTCAGATATCCTGCCCTCATGAGGACATGTGGATCCCCAGCACTGAGACCTGTCACCAAGGCCTTTGGAAGTGATCCTATCCCCATCTGAAAAGCTAGATTCCAGTTCTATCTCATCACAAAAGGTTGGGTCTCAGCCTTCCAACAGAGCTGTTTAGACCAAAGCAAGAGATACACAGTTACGGTTAAGCTGCCAAAGGACGTCAGAAGGTTAGAGGCTGGGATTTTTATTCAGTTCAGATGTGGACCCTTTTGCCTTCCTCTGAGGGGAAAGAGATTTACTATTATTAAGGAAAACGTTCTACTAACTGCAGTCGTGTTCAAAGCACCCACAGAAAATACTTGAATGCACGAGGTTGCTCTCAGGGAAGAATATTTACTGTTTCAGAGGAGGGAAAGGAGCCAGTCATAAATTTTTTCCCTCCTACCCTAGCACCCACAGTTAAGGGAATTAATTAGGTTTTACTGAATCTCCATGACAAAACAATCCTTGCTGGTCTTCTCCAATTCCCATCAATCTAGAGATAATATAACCAGAAGGAGTGGTAGTAAATTCTCAAGAGACAACAGAGGTGAAAATGGGCTGAAGTCTGGAATCACCAATTGCTGCCTAAATCTGTGGGCTCTGGGAGTCTTCCTAAATTGTATCCATAAGCCATAGCAAGATTAAGCCATGCTTAAATCTCGCCATCCTTTTTTTTTTAATTGATAAATAGTAATTCTTTTTGAAAGACAGGAAATATTTACCCTAGCTCTTATTTATTTAAATGAGAGACATCACTTGCATAAAGAAGCAAATGCAAGTGAAAACACAGCTACCATCACTATATATTATTTTCTAAAATGACTTACAACACAGCGTAAATAACATCAAAATTAAAAGAGAATCATCAACTCAATAGGCAAAGCCAAATCATTGTTCTTTAGTAAATGTTTGCTAGAACCTCAAAAATGTACATGAAGTGGAAAAGTTCAGAAATACAACAGCTGTACAGAATTCAGCTTAGTGATTTGTATTTAGTATGTGCCGAAAAAATTTTTACTAAATTTTTCACCTACAACTCTAATGACCAATACACATTTACATGATCTGAGGTGAAGTCTGTGCAGCTTTGACATAATTCAGTTAATTCAGCATTACAAATGCCACGACTGATCTGCCAAAATTATACCATCAATTCCTCCTTAATTATCTAGTTGATTTATCAACCCCACATTCCATTTTGTGTCTGACCTCAGAATGACATACAAATATAATGAAAGTGAAAATTGAGGACACCTGCAGATATGGTTCAAAATCTAAATCCATGACAGTGTGCGCATTGAGAATAGAAGAGCTCATGCCATGTGTTCTCCAGGGATCAAGGTGGCAACAGGCTGTCCCTGCAGCCAAGCCCTCACATTTGAAGGAGGAAACTGTCAGACGGTGATTTCTCTGGGCAACTCTTTGCTCTGCTGTAGAGAAAATCCAATTAGCGCATTACCTGATTGGGTACATTGATTCTTGCCCTAATAGATATGGATTATCTGCCAGGCCATGGCCTCCTTCTAGGTGCACTGCAGAGAAAAGCCAGCAGATATTCTTCTCACACCAGGCTGGTAGCTTAATCTATTACCTTACATAGTGACCAGGGCAGCCCCTGATTAATATAGTTCAGTCAGTTTAGGAGTCCGGTTGGAGAGTCGGGGAATACTGCTGCCGTGCTTCACAAATAATCCTGACTCTGAGATAGCAGGAAAAGAAAGGGTGCTTTAGAAAAAAATAGGAACAGATAAATTGTTGGTAGAGATGAATATTTCTAAGTGTTCATACAACAGGCAGACCTCCCTTCCTGCCCACTTGAGATCTTTCAGTGTTTGGCTTTGAAGTTAATTTTTATCTTGGGCTTCTTAGACCTCCATCAGTAAGACGGGATAACTTTACAAGGAGAACTGGTCCTGCTAGCTTTGAGTGGCTTCTGTGTAATTTTAGGCAACAAGGAACACGCTCCACAATGCAGTGTGGGAGGGAGAGCACCTGACTGTGAGTCACAAGGCTGGGGTCTGGTGGAGCCTCCACCCACAACAATCACAGAGTTTCCATCTGGGTCGATTTCTCCATCTTCAACATGGGGTTGATGGGCTACTTTCTGCCATATCCAAAAGAAGTACCTTGGAAAAATATTCTAAGAGAGTTCAAACAATTTATAATTTTTTGGAAGAGAAACACAGACTGTTAAGGTAAGCCAAGGGGCATAGGCTCTTTGCACATGGTGGTGGAGAATGGAGCAGTTAGTCAAACAATTACTACAAAAACCACTCCTGCCTGCCACAGAGAAGGGCAAACAATACTTACACACTTAGCAACACTTATCTCACTAACCTGAGAACTTCAGATCAAAGGAAATTCTTGATCTGATTAATTACCTGAAGTACCCAGATAATTGCCTTAAAAATCTCAATTTCAGGGCTTCCCTGGTGGCGCAGTGGTTGAGAGTCCGCCTGCCAATGCAGGGGACACGCGTTCGTGCCCTGGTCCGGGAAGATCCCACATGCCGTGGGGCGGCTAGGCCCGTGAGCCATGGACGCTGAGCCTGCGCCTCTGGAGCCTGTGCTCCGCAACGGGAGAGGCCACAACAGTGAGAGGCCCGCGTACCACAAAAAAAAAAAAAAAAATCTCAATTTCACATTGGTAGGGATAACCTCAATAAGCACAATATTCTCTTTTAAGGAATGAGACACTAGACCTAAAACCACTTCTCTCCCTTTGAATTTCATGTCTGAGGAAGACATATATTATGCCATTTTCACCCAAATGGAACCTTAAGACTTCTGAAGACCACAGGAGCTATCTGGAATGTAGCTAAGGTGTTAAGATTCAGACTCTCCCAGAAAGCCTCTCTTCAAGTCATCTCTCTAGGGTGACAGACTGAACCCTGGGGGTTTCTGGGTGACTCTTGCACAGCATTAAACTTTAGTCCCATGGTTGTGCTGCTAGGAGATATGCATCAAGATTGCAATAGGGCTTCCCTGGTGGCGCAGTTGTTTACAGTCTGCCTGCCGATGCAGGGGACACAGGTTCGTGCCCCCGTCCGGGAGGATCCCGCATGCTGCGGAGCGGCTGGGCCTGTGAGCCATGGCCGCTGAGCCTGCGCGTCCGGAGCCTGTGCTCCGCAACGGGAGAGGCCACAACAGTGAGAGGCCCGCGTACCGCAAAAAAAAAAAAAAAAAAAAAAAGATTGCAATAAATTGCAATCCTTCAGGCTTAGACGAGCTTGGGGGGATTTTATTGTGGTCCTTAGTCTAATTTCTGGAAAGAGTTTGTGAAAGTTCTTCTCAAATCAATAGATAGGATGAGAGAAAGATACACCAACTTTGTACATTCAAGTTAAATATTATTGGGGGAGGGAAAGGGAAATAAAATTCTCTCACTGTATCTTACTCTTTGATTCCAGAAATGAATCTACATTCTTAATTTTTCAAAGATATTTGAGACATACAACTACATATACATATATTTCTCAATTTATGACTACCCTTAATTGTTGTTATAACTCAGGTATGTCATTTAGCATTCCTTAAGACAAATTCCTTATCTTCATAAGGTTGGTCATTTTAATAATGCATAAAAGTTATTGAGAATTTTAATTCAAAACCTTTATTTATGTTACAGCTTTACAGTAGCCTTGGGTAGAAGACAGGCAGAGCTTCATATTTATGACTACAAGATGTTAAATGTAACTTCCTGAGTATAACCTAGCTGCCTAGGAAAAGTAAAATGCTGCTTCTAGAAGCACCTCTGTTAAAGTGTCTTATGTTGAGGAGAAATTGACTGAACAAATGTGACAATGCAAAAAAAAAAAAGTGACAGTGCAAACTCCATACCTAATGATACTACTACTTGATAAAATTTGGGCTCTGAGTGTCAGCCTTCCATGGCTCCTGTAAGCTGTCAAATTCACCACCAAGTCTCATAAACTTGGGAATCCAAACTTTCTTATAATTAATTGTATGTCTTAACCTGCACAGAGATCAGTCTCCCCTTTGGCCTAATGCTCTATCCTTTCATTCAAGCAGTGGTTTTGCCCTTCCCCTAAGACACACAGCTGCTGAATCAGGCCAGTCAACCCTACACCCACCTCTCCCACCCTCAGGAGAGCACACTCATGCTGGGTTCATCCTGGACCCTGATTCAGAGCAGGAGCAACCCAGTATTACACAGGAAACCACAGCAGCAAGAGAGGGAAAAAAAAAAAAAAAAAAAAGGTCTCCTGGCCTACAGTGCCCTAGCCCTGTTCAGTAAGGTTTTCTTAAAGATACAACTTGAAGCACACTAAGAATCTAGCATTACATGTAACGCCCAGAATTCCAGACCAACAAACACTGATTCATTTTACAGATTCAAGGAAAAACAGGATGCAGGAGGATATGTGAAAATCAAGGATCTTGTTCAAAAATATAATGTTCTGACTGCAGAAAGTAAGTCAAAACAACATGACTATACATCAGGTTTCATAATTCTTAATATATGAGGAAAAATATCTTCTTAGACCTACACGACTCCAAATTAAATATATAGGTATATATGTAAATCTCTATGTATATGTATATCTTGACGCCCTATAATTGAATATCAGGCTTAAACAGGGCTTAGCACACAGAAGCTCAAACACTGACCTACGGGCCCATTAAATCAGTATTAATATTTGCAAGATCTAAACAAAATGAGAAGAAAAATGTAGTGTGTGTGTGTGTGTGTGTGTGTGTGTGTATCATTGTAAGCTTTCTCTTTTCCTTACCCAAAAAGACTTACTCTTTATTATGTCCTTCCTGGTTTTTTTTTTTTTTTTTTGGTAAAATTATCTCTTTTTAATGAAATGATGCTCATAGTAGAAAATGGTTTTGCTTTTTTGATGTTGCTTGGTTTGTTTTTCATTTGGCAAAATACAATGTTGAAAACTTGATATGAGTGTCCAAGTTTGGGGAGTAGCATAGGTATTTTACTGATCCTTGAAATCCTTACGTCTGGGATGTAAGACCCAGACCACATACAGCAGACTCGATCTGATGTTTAAATGCTTCTTAATAACCTTCACTCATCAGTCCTAGTTCTGGCTCCTGCAGCCACGTGGTTGTCCTTCTTCCACATGAAAGCCCTTTTTATAATTGAAGACAGTTCCTGTGCTGCCCCTAAAATCTTTTTTTTTGTTTTGCGGTATGCGGGCCTCTCACTGTTGTGGCCTCTCCCATTGCGGAGCACAGGCTCCGGACGCGCAGGCTCAGCGACCATGGCCCACGGGCCCAGCCGCTCCGCGGCATGTGGGATCTTCCCGGACGGGGACACGAACCCGTGTCCCCTGAATCGGCAGGTGGACTCTCAACCACTGCGCCACCAGGGAAGCCCCCGTAAAATCTTTTTTTGTTCACAATAAAAACAAAAAACAAAAATAACACCTTTTATTGTCTTCAACTATCCTTTTGAGCCAGACCTCTATAAAGAGCTTGTCAAGAGGAAGAAAAAACTTGAAAGAAATATGTATATACTGTTGTTATTATTTTTATTATCATTTAAAGAAGGAGTCACATCTTTTCTATGTTTTATAAATGAGGAAACTGAATCCAAGTGGTTAAGAGACAATCGAGATCAAACAGCTTGTAAGTGACATTCGGAGTATGGCAAAACAATATGCCTTGCCCTTGATAAATGTATGCATGAAGACGAAGGACACAGAGAGTAGCAGATGTATATAAATTAATTCAACAAACATTTTCATTGGGTAAACTACACCATGCCTCGCTATAGCAGCAAACTTACAAAGAACGTGGAAGCGTCCCTGCTTTTGAGGAGCTCACAATCATGCCACAGTATGTAAATGAAACAGTGAAAGTAGGGACTTCCCTGGTGGCGCAGTGGTTAAGAATCTGCCTGCCAATGCAGGGGACATGGGTTCGAGCCCTGCTCCAGGAAGATCCCACATGCCGCGGAGCAACTAAGCCCCTGCACCACAACTACTGAGCCTGCGCTCTAGGGCCTGCGAGCCACAACTACTGAGCCCACATGCCACAACTACTGACGCCCACCCACCTAGAGCTTGTGCTCCACAACAAGAGCAGCCACCAACCACAATGAGAAGTCTGTGCAACGCAACGAAGAGTAGCCCCTGCTCACCGCAACTAGAGAAAGCCAACATGCAGCAATGAAGCTCTAATGCAGCCAAAAATAAATAAATTTATAACAGCAAAAAAATATACCAGAAAAGTATTTTAAAAAAACTGAAAGTATGAAAAAAGTTGCATGAGAAAATAGGAACAAAAACAACTAACTTGACTTGGGAGAGCTGGAAAGTCACAAGCGAGGATGTGATATTTAGGCTAAGGCCATGAAGGATGAGTAGAAGTTTGCCGAGGAGCATGAACCATTACCTAAGATATTTCCTACAGCAGGAAGAGTATGTTTGGAGGTGAGATATGAAGAGTTCAGTTCCAGAGTTGAACTTCAGGTAACTTGGAGACATCCAAATAGAATAGCCAGGAGGCAATTACACCATGGAAAAGAAAATTGAAAAAACAGACTTAGGAGGTGCCTGCATATAGACTATAGAGCTGAAAAAAATCTTTTTCACTCTTCTACTAAATTGCAAAATGCTTTGTATAAAAGCTTAGAATGAATTACTTTTAGCTCTATGATCCAAGAGGGTTTGCTTTTCTGAATCCTGGTGCAGAAACCCATTTTCACTGGTAATGATGAAATGAGAAAGAGGATAGGAAAAGTATCCTCTAAAGGGGTGAGTTTCAACAGCATGAGAATAAAGTTATTCACCATCAAACTTTCTCTTTAACTCATAGCTACATACTGTTAATCTACAGCCAATGGGTTCTCAGGGCTTAGAGAATATTTACTGTAGTTTGTCATTCTAGCAAAACAGAAGTGAAGGTTTAGCTTTAGCTTTGAAATTCCTTAATATTGCCTGCCTAAAATTATTTCCAGGTAAATATGGAAGTGACTTCTGGAGACTGATAAGCACTCTGTGATTTTTTTTTCCATCCTAGCAGAGATAGGTAGCTTGGTTTAGGTCTCCATAGGTTTGAAGCATGTCTGAGAGATACCGACATACAGATTTGCCATCATTAACTCTGTCTTGAAAGGCAGATGGGTGGTGGGACAGAGAAGGCTGCCAAGGAGCCACTGAGTGCCAAGCAGCATCACTCTGATAACTGTTCTGTTAAAGTGAAGGGAGCTGGCTTATACCAGGGTTACTCTGCTGTGAGAAAGGCTGAGCACAACAGGCTGCACTTGCATGAGACGGTTCTGGCAGGATCTCTTCAGCCTGGTGTCCGCTGAGCCTACCTCCTGCATGCTCCATCCAACACCCACAAACTCCACTCATGGTGTCTCTTGGAACGGAAGCTTGGACCTCATCATCTTAGCTTTAGCTACACTTACACACAATGCCATGCACATCGTAGTAGCTCCGTACTTATTTTCTGTTTGATGATAAATGCAGCCAACGACAGTCACAATTTAAAAAAATAAATTTGAGTCAACCCCACCTAGCAACACTGCCTGCCCACACGCTTAGGATCCATATGTGGAGGTCTTCAGAAGACACTGATCCAGAAAACTTCCTGCCGGCATTGTGTGCTCCTTCCTTCTTACACATCCCTTGAAAGTTTCAACTTGAAATTTTGAATACTAACCTGGATAACCAATTGGGCTTATTTTAACCTCTAATACTACATCTCAACTTACTGAACAAAATGATCTCTCTCTGTCCTGAGGCTTCTATTTTGAGTTTTCTCTTGGCACCATCTAAGCATGCACTTAAAACTGGGATTTTTTTGAGCTTGGATGAGATGCAGAATAATTTTCTGTTGTGCATGACTGAGAGGCAGGAAAAATATTTCAGAGAAAGAAAGCTCTCTCTAAGTGGTTGTAAGAATAATTTTGGGTAGAACTGATAGAGAATTTAATTTTAGCAGCATTAATATGTGGAACAAAATACTAAAATATCACTTCCCTTCTTTGTGGTATATTGCTAATCATACGTAACACCTGTGATTAATATATATTTTAGTTGCATCTAAAGAATTCTCATCTATATGCCTGCATTATTCTGTCAGTGTAGTTTGGATAAAAGCATTTCAATGTGTTGTTGTTTATTATCTATCCCTCGGCTGTACATAGAGCCCAGGAAAGAAGAGTCCTTAGTAAATACACCCTAATAATGATCCCAGAACGTTTAATTTGTGCACAAAAGCTGCTGTACTTCTTTCTGTTGGTAGCTTGTTTTACACACTGATGGCAAGAAAATTAAGAGCCTCCATTAAAAATACAGAGCTTCAAAATTTAAAGAACCCAAGACTTAGATACAATCCATTCAAGAATATTGTTCTCTGGGGCTGCTGTTGGTCAGCCTCTCTCCAGTTTAATCTGTCTCTCAGCAAAAATGCCAAGATAGTTCCAGGGAATATTACACTCAAAAATATTGCTTCTATATATATTGGCAGGAAGCATGTCTGGGAAGGAAAATCATCTTGTCCTAGAAGGCTGCAGAAACTGTCCTGTGAAAAACAGTGAAGTAAATCCAACGTGGCAAACCAAAACAATGAAAGTAAAGGCGCATTTTACAAAGGCTTTCGAAGCAAATTTGGTTTCCTTTTGAAAATTTTTGAGTCCTGCATAGACTCTATTCCTTAAGGCTGGAAAAGAAATTTCTCTCTGTCTTGTTATGAACCCTACAGGGGAAAATCTGAGCAATAATTTGTGGTATTGTGGGATAATCCATTTTTAAACTAGTTGTGAAAGCAAGGCCATAATTTAAAGAAAATCAATGGATAGTTTCCCAGGGAGCTAATCCTGGAACTGATGTATTCCTTGTTCTCTTTCTCCTTGACTTCGTTGTCCCGCTAAACACAGCTGAAAATCTTTGCCCCCTGAGCCTCTGGTCACAACACTTGCCTTATTATTTTCTTTCCTCCCCATCTTCACTCTGTTACCTACGGTCCCACGCTGATCATTAATTCACATCAAGGTCTCCACTTATGTAAAGTTATGAGAATCCATCTCTTGAATTTTCCACAGCAAATCTAATGCCCAAAGCCATACACATCATCTTCTATCCCAAACCTGGTGTCCCTGGGACTGCTGCAGTTCTGGCAAGGCACACATACCTTTCCAATGACACAGGCAGCGAATTCTCTCTCACTTATGCCCAGTTATCCAGTTATCCAGTTAGACATGAACTTTTCTAAATTCTTCCACTGTAATATCACCTAACAGTGTTTATTTCTGTGTGATGGGATTTTACAATAAATACATTTTAATCATTTAAAGACACACACATTGCATCTTTAATATACATATAGACAAACGTTTCCCTACATAGCCGTATCTTGTGTCTGTCTCTTCTTATCTCAGTACTAAGCTTTGTGTTTCTCTTTACTTCATTCCTAAGCTCATCTCACTTGTCCTCAAAACCTCACTTCTGACTTGGTTAAGAAGATGGAGGGCTTCCAAAGTGTGTTTTCCCTATTTCCATTCTTACAAACCTCAGAATTTCTCAGGGTACTCAAATATTCCTCCCTTGTGTTTTCTAATTGGCCTTGATTATTTGCCTTTATATATGTTCTTGGATTTTGGCCCATCGATTGAATATCTCCTATCTCTCTCTGGCATCTTCCACCTCTTTCTGGAAAAAAAAAAAAATCTACTTCTCCTGTACCCACAACATTCCCATAAGTCGTCTGAGAAAAAAGGGCCTTTTTTAGCTGTGCTAATCTCTCAAGCTACCAGGCCAATCCCCCTTTCCCTCACACCATTCTTGTTGAGAGAGGTTTGCTTTCCCTCCCTAACTTCCCACTGATTCCTCAACCCGCTGTACTATTTTCAGTTTTTAGCACCCTACTGAAATAGCTGTCTTGAAGATTATCATTTAACTCCCCCAAAACAAATGCAATAGCCTCACTGCAGTTCTTAGCCTTCTTGGCTTCTCTAATACATTTGTCACCACCAACAACCCCCTGATTCTCAAAATTCTCTCCTCCCTTGGCCCTGCGGCTCTCCAGTCCTCTGAGTTCCTTTCTATTTCTTGACACATATCAGATTTCCATTTTTGGCATGTCTTCCTCTTTCTATCCCTTAAATATAGATTTCTCCCAAGGTCCCATTGTTAACCCCTTACCTTCTCTCTATATATTCTTTTTCAGGTCCATTAATTGGCTCACGTGTGACTGGCTAGCAAATTTGTATCTCTTACTTCTCTCTTGAAATGAAGATTTGGTTTCAATCCACTTTCCAGACAGCTCTAATTGGTGTTTTGCAGGCACCTCAAACTCAACTGTCCAAAATGTAGCATAACATCCTCCCTATAAATTTCCTCTCCTTGCCTGAAGTTACTGTTTTATCCATATTCTTCCATGTTAAAAAAAGATCGAATGGGATTGTTCTATTTACTCAACTGTTTCTTCATAGATATTTTAAGTGATCCTCATTACTGGAATATCTTTCTCCTTTCTTTCCAGCAATCCAGATGCTGTGCAACTTTTCAGATTTTGATGTCGAGTCCCTACTGTACTACGGCCTGACCACTTCTCTCCTCTGACACCTGTGTAATTTAGGATCTGTTCCTGTGATTGAACATTTAACAATTTATTATTTGTGACTCATTTATTTTGTATCATATTTTATTTAACTTTTTATGTGTCTATATTTCATTTACTCAATTAGATTGTAATTTATTTCAAAGCATGGTTCATTTATTACCTTTCCTCAATCTGTCTCCCTCAGTCGTGTGTTGAAAACATGTTTGTGGGTATGGACTATATGCGAAACACAATGTTAGATACTGGAGAAAAATATATATGACATATTTCAGGTCATAGAGGAACTTACCATCTAATGGAAGAGTCAGAAATAAAAATAAATAGGTATAGCAATGTGATAAATGTGTGTTAAAGGTTTGTGCAGTCTACTTTGGGAAAACAAGAAAGAATGGCCTTGAGGGATTAAAAATGATCCCAGAAAACACTACCTGGCTTTATTCTCAAAGGAGGAATAATAGTTAAGAAGGTGGACAAAAATGAAAGGGCATTCCAGACAGAGCAAATATAAATAGTTAAGAAAAAAGATAGTTTATTTGTAGGGCACAAGTAAGGAGGTATGAGTAGACTGGGGAAGTGACAGGACTTTGGAAAGACAAGAATCACAAAAGGTTTTAAATATCAAGCTAAGGGGTTGACTCAATCCTGGAGACAATGAAAAGCCATGGGGAGATTTTTTAATATAGCTTTTTATTTAAGTCAGACATACACACAGGTACATAACTCATACATCCACAGCTCAATGAATTTTCACAGAGCAAACATACCTATTTAGCCAACACCTAGATTTAGAAACACTACCAGAACCCATGGAAAGATTTGAACCAATGGAAATATATTATCAGACTTGCACTTTGAAAGATCTTTCTGGTGCGTTGGAGGAAGAAACTGTTTGGTAGGGATTTTTTCCCCTGAAGTTCCTGAATCATTTCTTCTCCCCTCCTTGAGATAGGGACAGAGCCCTGAAGCTAATTTGCGAGGTAAATACCACTCACTTCTCCAAAGGGTCTCTCCAGATCAAGATGTCCAGAGCGGCCCCTGAGCCCAGACCCAACAAATTAAGCACCAAGACGGATTCCCCTCTACCCTTCCTCAAAGGTTCCCCAGCAAATTAGATGAATTCACCCAGGTGAGCTGCTACAGCCCACTGCATCACCTGTTGGGAACTGGAGGAATCCAAAGGGGTTAGGCAAGAGGTCCTGCCAGAGTTGCCAAAATGTGTTACCTGAAAACTGGGTTGACCTCTTAGTGGGCGTTGAGCCAAAAGACACAAAAAAGCCAAAGAGCAGGAGAAGGAAGGATTTATTACTTGCAGCAAGTAAGGAGAACACTGGGGATCTTTCGCAAAGCAATGTCTCCTGTTTGACAGGAATTTAGATTGTAAAAGCAAAAAATCATAAAGGCTTTAAAGTAATGGCATTGTGAATGGAGAGGAAATAGTTAAGAGGCAGAATCAATAAGATAAAAGGCAGTCTTTCAATAGACCATTATGCCCATATGTACCAATAATGCCCATATGGGGCAGCTCACTCTCTGGTTCTTTGGCAAAGACCCTGTTTAGTCAGGGTTCTCCAGAGAGACAGAACCAATAAGGGTGTGTGTGTGTGTGTGTGTGTGCATGTGTGTGCGTGTGTGTATGTGTGTAGGAGGCAAGGAGGGAGGGAGGGAGGAAGGGAGAGAGAGAGAAGGGAAGAGATTTTTATTATAAGGAATTGGTTCACATGATTATGCAGCTATGGAGGCTGAAAAGTCCCAAGATCTGTAGTGATCACCTGGAGACCCAGGAGAACTGAAGGTATAAATTTTCTCTAAGTCTGAAGGGCTGAGAACCAGAGAGCTGATGGTGTAACCCAGTTTGAAAGCAGGCAGGCTCAAGACCCAGTTCTAAGGCAGGAAAAGACTGATATCCCAGCACAAGGTAGTCAGGCAAGAGGAGTTCCCTCTTACTCAGGAGAAGGTGTCTTTTCTTTCTATTCATGCCTCCACCTGTTGTATGTGATCCACCCACTATAGAGAGGACAATCTCCTTTACTCTGTCTACAGATTCAAATGTTCATCTCATTCAAAAACACTCTCCCAGACACACCAAGAATAATATTTGACAAAATGTCTGGGTACCCCACGGCCCTAGCAAGTTGACACAGAATTAACCATCATAGAACCCTCTCTGCTGATTGTTCCTTGAATGAGCACTAGAAGAATTGGGCTCTGTGCCTTTCTTCTTGTTCTGCCTCTGTTGCTGGCTGTGTTTTTGTTTGACATATTCTTTCTTTAGATGGTCTAGCAGCCTTTATCTCTCTTTAGAGTAACTTTCAATAACTACTCTTGGGGTTTCCCCGGTGGCGCAGTGGTTGAGAGTCCGCCTGCTGATGCAGGGAACACGGGCTCGTGCCCAGGTCCAGGAAGATCCCACATGCCGCGGAGCAGCTGGGTCCGTGAGCCATGGCCACTGAGCCTACGTGTCCGGAGCCTGTGCTCCACAACGGGAGAGGCCACAACAGTGAGAGGCCCGTGTACAGGAAAAAAAAAAAAAAAAACTACTCTTACTCTTGTTCATAGATTTATTGTTTTAGGTTAACCACCTCTACATCAATTCCCATGATTAGGAGACTCATATTATCCACCCATCCACACTCCCATACTAGCGGGTTGGCCAAAAAGTTCCTTCGGTTTTTAAGTAAAAATAAAAGACACATTTTTAATTTTCACCAAGAACTTTATTGAACAACATATTCACCGTTTTGTTCCACTACCTTCTGCCATTTTTCAGGCAACTTCATAATTCCATCTTCCCAAAACTGTTCCAGGTGCCTTGTACAGTCTTCCTGGGAATAGAACTTTTTCCATTAAGAGAATTTTGTAAAGACCAAAATAAATGGAAATCCAAAGGTGCAATGTCTGGTGAATAAGGCAGATGAATCAGAACTTCCCAGCCAAGTTGTAACAGTCTTTGCTTGGTCATCAAAGAAACATGTGGTCTTGTGTTATCCTGATGGAAGATTATGCATTTTCTGTTGATAATTCTGAACACTTTTCATTGAGTGCTGCTTTCAGTTGGTATCATTGGGAGCAGTACTTGTTGGACTTAATCATTTGGTTTTCTGGAGGGAGCTCATAAGAGAGGACTCCCTTCCAATCCCACCATATACACAACATCACCTTCTTTGGATGAAGACCGGCCTTTGGTGTGGTTGGTGGTGGTTCATTTCGCTTGTCCCATGATCACTTCTGTTCCACACTATTGTACAGTATCCACTTTTCATCACCTGTCACAATTTGTTTTAAAAACGAAATGTTTTCATTACGTTTAGGCAGAGAATTGCATGCGGAAATACTGTCAAGAAGGTTTTCTTCGCTTAATTTATGTGGAACCCAAATATCAAAGTGATTAACATAAGCAAGCTGGTGCCAATGATTTTCAATGCTTGATCTGGATATTTTGAGTATGTCGGCTATCTCCCGCATGGTATAACATTGATGGTTCTCAATTAATGTCTGGATTAGATCTCTATCAACGTCAAATGGTCTACCTGACCGTGGAGCATCCGTCCAGTGAGAAAGCTCCAGCATGAAACTTCACAAACCACTTTAAAAATTTTATTTATTTATTTAGTTAGTTAGTTAGTTATGTCTGCGTTGGGTCTTTGTCTCTGCGTGGGTTTTCTTTAGTTGCGGCGAGCGAGGGCTACTCTTTGTTGTGATGCATGGGCTTCTCTCATTGCAGTGGCTTCCCTTGTTGCAGAGCATGGGCTCTAGGCATGTGGGCTTCAGTAGTTGTGGCACGTGGGCTCAGTAGTTGTGGCTCGTGGGCTCTAGAGCACAGGCTCAGTAGTTGTGGCACATGGGCTTAGTTGCTCCGTGGCATGTGGGATCTTCCCGGACCAGGGCTCAAACCTGTGTCCCCTGCATTGGCAGGCAGATTCTTAACCACTGCGCCACCAGGGAAGTCCCGCAAACCACTTTTGACACGTTCGATACATCACAACACCTTGTCCATACACTGAACAAATCTTTTCTTGTGTTTCAATTGCGTTTTTACCTTTCTTGAAATAATAAAGCATAATATGCTGAAAATGTTGCTTTTTTCTTCCATCTTCTATATTAAAATGTCTACATAAAAATTCACCAATTTTGATAAGTTTTTTTTTAAATGCACACTATCACAGCTGTCATAATACAATCTAACAAAATTGTTTCAAATGAAGTTAAAGAAAACTAAGTGCTACTAGAGTCATCTTATGGAAAAAACTGAATGAACTTTTTGGCCCACCCAATACTTCTATCTGGTATACATGCCAAATTATATAATAATAATTATTATTAATATGTATATTATTATAATAAGGATAATAAGAGAAAGGATATATAGAAAACAGAGGAAGTAATACATGTGTGAAAACAGAAGTGCCCTTTCTTAGCTGTAAATCAGTTTTTTAAATGTTTATTGCTATGAATCTGAACAGGTAAAATATATTTAGTTTACTGCTTCTATTTTTTTTAAATTTATTTTATTACTCAAAGTAAAGGCATTGTACAGGGCCTTTGCACATACAGTTCTCTTTACCTGAACATTTTTTGAAGGTTTATTGAGATACAATTGACATATAACATTGTACAAGTTTAAGGTGTACAATGTAATAACTTTATGTAAGTATTGTGATATTACTTCTATTTTAATTATCTCTTTATCTTATCTTAAAATATCTTGACCTCAGCTGCTCTCTCTCTCTCTCCCTCTGTTTTTTTAAAATTTCTCTAGCCTTCTTATTTCTTCTTGGTAAATTTTTAACTTTTATCATGCCTGGAAAAAGCTCTGGAATGAAACACACTCAGTGATGGCCGTTCTGGAACACTACTCTCCTTGGTTGTCTGCCTGGTTATCTGACCACTGTTTTTAGCTTTCTCCCCCAGTACTCTCTTTCCCACTCCCTAAATATTCACGCCTGTAAGCTTCTCTCTCTGGCTCTTAGCTCTTCTCAGTTCGTGGTTCTCCTTGAATAACTAATCTACTTTCATTGCTTCAAGGGAGTGTTAGGGTCCTCTGAGAAGCAAAATCCAAGATGCAAAGGAAAGTAAGAAGGGAGCTGGTAGAGGCTGAAAAGCTGCCAGACTGCGATGCCAGTCAGAACCTAAGTGAGGCACAGAGAGGGAGGGAAAGTCGGATGGAAGCATCCTGGAGTGCCGTGCAATTCTGTGAATGTTTGCCAAGGTCACTGGAGAGTCCACAAACCAGTCACTTATCAGAGGAGCCCCATTTCCCTTTTGTACCCATTCATTGCCTGGGAGCTGTGCGTGGGAAAGTTGACCTCAGTGCAAATACGGGAAGCATTTCAAAGTGTAGTAACTGGAGACATTGGTCAATTACACTCCCTACAGTCAGTGATATAAGGAGAGCATTGCACAGCTGCCACAAACCACCACCTCACAATTCCCAAACTCTAATCTCCAGCCCTGGCTTCTATTCTAAGCATCAGAATCATAATCTTGATTGCCACCAATTATCTTCAACAGATGCTCCATATGAACCTCATTAATGTGCCCAATAAATCATTATTGAGTCCCTATTATATGCCAGACATTGTACTCTTCTGAAGAAGCTGGACAAGGGGATAAACATGTAATAAATAAATTATAAGTCCCTTGTTCTCTCAACAAGTATTGATTGTGTACCTATTGTATACCAGGCACTGGGGCAAGGTCCAGAGCTACAACAGTGAATAAAACATGATATGTGCCCTAAGGACCTCAGAGTCCAGTTGAATAAGCTGAATTAAAAACCACATAATTATCATACAGTGTAGTGTGTGTAATAGGAAAGGCATAGTCTATGTCTTGAAGTATAAATAGGAGGTGTCCACATGGATAAGGGGAAGGGCAGGGTTTCTTAGGTTCTTAATGGCATTAGCAAAGATGCATTGACAAGTAAAAGCATGGTGTGGGAGGAACTACATGGTCTTATTGTTGTAATTAGCTATTTCAATAAGTTAAGTGAAAAATAATAAATACCAGAGTTGAATGTTTGCCAAGTAAATGAAAGACTATGGAGGGAGAAAGGAGGTATGGGAAAGATATTTAAGAGATACAATTGTGAGGATTTGGCAACAGACTGGATTTAAGATGGCAGAAAAGAAGAATCTTCCCAATCTCAGGATGTCCAACCCCTGTCTCACCTCCTATATTTTATCTCTCCCTGCTACCATCATGCACAAAGATGCTCCAGTTGGAAACTTCAGTGAGATCCCAACCCAGAGCCCGGCAGGCATGTGATAAATGCATAATGAGCAAACTACTTCATATCTATGAATCCAAAGCATGAACTGGCATCATTGCCTATATCACCAGAGTTCTTAGCTGCAACCACAGGATCCATTCCAGAGAGCTTAAGCAGAAAAAGGATTTATTAAAGAGTATTAGGTAACTCACAGGAAAAAAAGAGAGCTGGAGAATGACAGGAGGCTAAATTTTCAGGAAGAATGTTCATGACCAAACCACAGAACTGGTCTGAGGAGGCAATGGCTACCACCACCTCCAATGCTAAGTGTTAAACCTCAGAACTTGACTGAAATGGCTGCTACAGATGGCACCAGGGCCAGTTCTGTGTCAGGCATTTGGCCTGCCCAACACTGCTGCGGCAACCACTATCAAAACTGGGTACCACCTACAGCAGCAACAACAAAAGTCATATGTGGAGCCTGCTTCCTTTGGTTATGGCATCAGTGGGTGTATCTTGTGTGGGTGTCTCTGACTGGTGGAACCTGGATCACTTGCTTGAGTTTCAGCTGCAAAGGAGACTGAGGCACTTGAGTTTTGTTTTCAAAGTTAGAAATTCTATGTTGGAGAAGTGGGTTTCTTAATGTGGGATATTTCCAGATATAGGAAGTAGTCAAGCTATGATGGGCAGCTCTACACATGATGTGCATAGCTTCATGCATCTTGTGATTTTTATGTAAGAATTAATTTTGATACCTATTTAGAAAAGGCACCAAGCAGACTGTCCCAAGTTAAAAAAGGAATAATCCCTACCTTGAAGCACACATTTCTGAAGCTTAGCCTTCTTTAAAGGGTGTGAGACCATTTCGTACTGCAAACACAGGTAGTCTCACAAGTTTTGATTGCAACTAATACGTGACATTGCTTTACATAAATGGTTAGGCCTATGTGCCACAAAATACATTCCCCTTTTCCAGGCCTACAAATTAGCTGACAATCTCTTCCATTTAGTGGGTTCCTTTATTTATCTTAGATTGAATAATAGTCTGTTTTCTTCTTCCTTCTTCAAATTGAACAGTTTGGGAGTGCTGTGTATCATTCTGCCAGCTACCACTGCTAGATCTTGAATAAAATTTGCTCAGATGTTTTATGGTCTAAACAGGTACTTCCAGTAGAACTTTCTGTGATGATAGGAATGTTCTAAATCTGTGCTGTCTGGTCAGAAGGCACTACTGTAGTCACAGGAAGCTATGGAGCCCTTGAAATATGACTGGTGACTCTATGGGACTGGATTTTTTATTTTATTTAATTTTAATTAATCTAAATTGAAATTTAAATAGTTACATATGAATAGTAGCTAGTGAGTTGGACAATGTAAGTATAAACCTTCAATATTACAAAATGACCTTAAATATTAAAAAATGATCCTAGGCTCTTCAATCCCCAACATTCTTTCCTTTACCTCTATTTATGCAAAATATTACTATCCCTGCTATCTGGAGTTGGGTCAGTTTCCTTTCTTTAAATTTTATTGACAGTCTTGACATAGACTTGAATAACTGTCTTCTTTATTGGAATCAGTCAGAACTGGACACACTCCAAGTATATAAAATCTGGATGATCTAGATAAGTGTGTAAAAGCCTCCTTGATCCATTCATTTCCAGCAGAAAATGAATTCAATGATTAACCGTGAAGTGTGATTATACAAGCACATTCTGGGAAAGGTTATATATATATACGTTTTAACAATAGAGGGACAGATTATTCATACTGATTACAGGTGTGTCTTTAAAATCTAGTTATAGGGGAAAATGGCCAAATACTATCAATGCAAATATGCATCATGATGATTGTAGGATTAAGCAAGTGACCTTAAATGAAAATAAATACATAATGATGAAACTAAACTAATCACAATTTATGCTAAAAAAGGAGAATGAAAATAAACGCCAAGTCTACATCTTATCTGTGTTGCAATTATCCTACAAAGTAACTATCACTCACAGACAGGCTCAGTAAAAACCTGCTACAAATCCATCAATGCATGGCAGCCAGACTTCATAGCAAAACATAGATAGGATTTTAGTTTAGTTTAGTTTATAAAATTTTAGAACTCACTTGAGAGGACAGTCAAATTGAATACAAATTTACCATCCACATAAATTGTATCATTCACCTGGAAAATCTGAAGGAAGGTCATGCTTTGCTTTCGATTGGTTCACAGCCCAAAGGACTCTCACACTTTGAGAATCCCCCACTCTAATCATTGAACTTAGACTCTTTGTTCTCTGACACCGTGTTCCTCCATTTGGGTCATAGTCTGCCAAATTTAAATAGATAAACAAGCAGATAAATCAGTAAGGATCAGTTACATGATGTTTAACTGCACTGGATATTAAAAGGCATTCAGGGCTTCCCTGGTGGTGCAGTGGTTGAGAGTCCGCCTGCCGATGCAGGGGATACGGGTTCGTGCCTCGGTCCGGGAAGATCCCACAGGCCGCGGAGCGGCTGGGCCCGTGAGCCATGGCTGCTGAGCCTGCGCGTCCGGAGCCTGTGCTCCGCAATGGGAGAGGCCACAACAGTGAGAGGCCCGCGTACCAAAAAAAAAAAAAAAAAAAAGAAGGCATTCATATCTACGTTGAGATTTTCCTCACCGTTCTAAAATATAATCTTTTCCATCATGAAAGCCCTCTTGATCCTTACACATGAAGTCAGGGGGAAACAAAGTAAAGGAAATAGGAAAACTGAGAGGGGTCAGCAAGAAGGTCCTTTGGAGCGTGGAGAAAGTCGTCAAAGCAAATGTAACCTCCCAAGCAAGTATACCTGAGTCCAGGTCTGTCCTGTGACATTCTTAAGGGAAATCAGATCTCCCAGACAGAAAATCATTCACTTATTCAACAATATTTACCTGGTTCTGCTTAGCAACCTTATCCTAGATGTATGAAAACAGAAAAGCTTAAACACTACCTTCCAGGGATTACAATCTATTCAGTGAGACTAATTCATCAGACTCATTCTGAACCTAAAGTGATAAAATATAGTTCATCTTAGCATTAGGCAATGCTCTTATTTTTTAGGGTGGCATGTCACATCCAAATATTCCAGAAGTTTCTATTCACTTAACTATTTTTGTATTATTATAGTACTGAATAAAAACAGGTTAAGAAATCATTTATCCACAGCAATAATGTTAACAGCATTATGATAATTACGGTGATAATTCTATGAAAAATAAATATGTAAGCCATCCCTAAACATCCAAAAAATTCAAAAGTCATATGGAAATCAAACATCAGATTCTCTTATTTTTGAAGAGCAATGTAAAAGTCAATGTATCGGGCTTCCCTGGTGGCGCAGTGGTTGAGAGTCCGCCTGCTGGTGCAGGGGACACGGGTTCGTGCCCCGGTCTGGGAAGATCCCACATACCGTGGAGCGGCTTGGCCCGTGAGCCGTGGCCATTGAGCCTGCGCTCCGCAATGGGAGAGGCCACAGTGGTGAGAGGCCCGCGTACCACCAAAAAAAAAAAAAAAAAAAAAAAAAAAAGTCAATGTATCAAGAAGAATAGTTCCACAACCTGAGATGGAGATCTTCTTTAGAAAAATATAACATTAAACTAATCTTAATATTTCTATGAACCCAAAATAAAAAGATAGTGTGTCGGGCTTCCCTGGTGGCGCAGTGGTTGAGAATCTGCCTGCTAATGCAGGGAACACAGGTTCGAGCTCTGGTCTGGGAGGATCCCAAATGCCACGGAGCAACTAGGCCCGTGAGCCACAACTACTGAGCCTGCGCGTCTGGAGCCTGTGTTCCGCAACAAGAGAGGCCGTGATAGTGAGAGGCCTGCGCACTGTGATGAAGAGCGGCCCCCACTTGCCACAACTAGAGAAAGCCCTCACACAGAAGCGAAGACCCAACACAGCAAAAATAAATATAAATAAATTAATAAACTCCTACCCCCAACATCTTAAAAAAAAAAAAAAGATAGTGTGTCCGATCTGAAACATAAGCAAAAGATTTGTTTAACCCTCCTGAATCTAAGTTCCTCCAGTCAACTCAATAGTGTGAACTACTTGTAAGCCTTTTCACCCAACAGATCCTTTCAATGCCTGGAAGTAGAGAAGAGTAAACCAATAAATTAATTTTAATGCTTCACATTATCCCTGAGAAAATCCTTAGAAAGTTTTCTGTGACACATCCATGATAGATTCCAAAATATACTGTTAACATGGTACAAACTCATTTATACAAATATAACTTAACATGATTTCTGTATTTAAAAACATGGATATCCACAAGTCCAGAGGGAGCACTCCTCATACACTCACACATGACATAAATTCCAGCTTTGGAAGTAGTCACAAGCAAATCTTTTCAGCCCTTCTTCCATATACATTCAGATTCTACAGAGGTTATCTCCAAAGAGAGGCGCTCATACCCCTGAGGACTGTATGAGAAGAAAATATTAGAACACCTACTTACGTGTATACAAAAAATAAGAAATAGATTAAGGCTACTAATATCTTCCATACTAGGTCCCTCACTTGGTTCACTCGTTAGATGGTCACATGAGTGTACAACACTAGAGGTCTCCAGAGGGAAGTAGAGGAGTTACATGATACCGAAGGATTGGTATTGGCAACCTCACCCAATCTCTGCTTCTAGCAAACTTCAGTAAGTTGTAGTTTACATGTGCTAAGTGTAATTAGAAGTATTTTATCTTCATTAGTAGACTCCTAGGCACTGGAGTCTAGCTGTTAAAAGGAGAGTCTCTAAAGCCAAAATGGCTAGGGTCAGATCCTGCCTAACTTTGAACAAGTTTCTTGTTAACTTGTCTCTGCCTTAGTTAATCTCATCTGTAAAATGGGAATGAAACTGAATTGATAATGTATGTAATTATGAGATTAACTGAGTTAATATTTGTAAAGCACTTAAAACAGTGCCTGGAGAATAGTAAGATCCATATAAATCTCTGTTAAATAAATATGTACTCATGAGACAAGGAGTGTCTGTGAAAATATTTTGTGCTGCAGAGAGGTTCATGGTTACCCCATGGCAAAACATTTCAAACACTTGTCAGACTTAAAGGTGAATTATATAGTTTTCTTTTACAGAGAAGAAATGTCTTCCTAATTTGCTGATCTTTTCTGTGATGATCTGGGGGAGACAAGTAGAGAAACCCCAATTCCCCATCTAGACAGGTCAGTCAAAGACAAGAGGCAGACAATAATCAGGATGGATGTGCCCCAGTCAATATCCTGTTTGATCAATGTGGAGCGCCCTAGTAGATATGAAAAAAAAAGAAAATTTGCTTAACTTTTCTGTGATAAATGCCGATCAGTAGTAAGCCTCCTACAAATATTCAGACAAAACAAAATGAAATGAATCTGTCCCATCAAGGTGGAGGTGAGATTTTAGCAATAAGTAAGAAATTAACTGCTTTCTTTTTAGTACTATGGAAACAGCCTTCTGAAAATGGGTGTTTAGAAATGTTTAT
Organism: Mesoplodon bidens; assembly: GCF_964165515.1. Lineage (NCBI taxonomy): Eukaryota > Metazoa > Chordata > Mammalia > Artiodactyla > Ziphiidae > Mesoplodon > Mesoplodon bidens. The sequence goes on along the minus strand of NC_138178.1, from coordinate 105,750,602 downwards.
ATCAGTGTGTGATTTTGTTTGAAAATGATGTGTCATTCATTAACATTTTTATTTCTACACACATAAAAAAATCTTGGAAACAGAATTTTCTAACTCGTTACAAAAATATGGAGTTGCATTGGAGTTTGGAAATGTTTGAAAAACTTAAAAAGCAAAAAACATCCCATTTATACTTCATATTTTAATTTATTTTTAAGTAGTGTTTCTTTTATCTTTGTCACATTCTTTTTAAATTTTACCTTTATGTATGCTTTATGCCCATAATATGTTTGTCAAGAAGGAATATGTATATAATTTGTAAATAAATAATTAAGGGTTATATGATGAAAATATTTTTACTGCTATGGGTGCATGATTTACAAAAAAAAAAGACTACCATTCTACTACCTAGAAATGGTGGTTCTTGAGCACCTACTGGGTGACAGAAACTTATCATACTAACCTTACTTAATCTTCACGATAAGTCTAAGAGGTAGGCACTTACATCATTCCTATTGTACAGAATAGAAAACTAAGGTTAAAAGAAGTAAAATAATTCCCCTAAAGTCATAGAGCATGCAAGCGATTGAATCAGAATTGGAACACGGTTTTATCTGGCTCCAAGGACATAATGGTAACCATGCTGCTTCTCCACTTTCCTAAATACAGAAGGATTGTGCTGATACCACACAGCAAAATAACTTGAACAGAATAATAGCAGAAAATTCAGACTGGTTAACCTAAAGAAAAGATATTTTGGTTACATATATACAGACAGTCTTTAACTTTCAAATGGTTTGTGCTCTAAACTGGGAAATCATTTGTTAGGAATGTAAATAGAATGCATTTTCTTATAGAAACAAAACTAAAGATAGCAGCTGAATTTCTGGAATATACACAATCCTATTCTTCTCATAACATATCTGAATTATTAGATATTAGCAGTGAAAAATAGCAGAAAACCAAACTTCTGCAGTGTTAGCAATTGAACACACACATAGAATCAGAATATTGCTGCTTAAGGAAAAACACGTTCTAAAGGACTGTGATAAGGTATAGGGAAATTTTGTGCATGTTTCCTTCTTTTCATGGACTTCATAAGTTAATGGTATCAGTTCTTTACAAAGCCTAATTTAACTTCAAAGTATATAAATTTAATGTTCTTGATAGAGGTGTATAATTAGTGTTCTCTTACTTTTATCAGAATTGATTAAGGCTGTTTTCTGAGCTAAGGAAAAATGAGCAAATGAGCAGAGAGAAAGAAAGAGGGGTTGAGAGTTCAATTTTCCTGAGATAAAGTTAGCAGAAAAAGAGAATAGGAAGATTAACAATGATGTGTATATTTGTAAAAAACACTGTCTTCAGTAAAACTGTCATGGGGTGGAGAAAAGAGATACGGCATGGCAAGTGCTTATTCAAACCCATTCACTGTGGTTCTGCTAGGTGCCAATTTTGCTGTTATATTATAATCTTGTTTAATGTTTTTGGATGAGGTAGGCCCTCCTTCCCCTGAGATTGCCAGGAGCTTGGTTGCTCCAGGGCAGTTTGGTTGTGGTGGTGACTGGGATGGATAGGCATCAGATGTCTTGAAGGACAGATGTCAGGTATGTCGATTGCAAGAATATTCTCAAGGTGGCTTTGAGAGCAGAGAATGACTAACAACCAAATTATGAGTCCAGAGTTTTTAATTCAAGAAGCACTTAAGATGCAGCATTCTTTTTGGCAATGAATTAAATTCAGCAACCTCCACTGAGGGAAATATTCAACTAATCACTCTGTGAAATCTCCCAGGACTCTCTAGCTCCAAAGAGGAAGAACATTAGAATTGGAATACTTTTCAGAGAATAATTCATTCTCATCTTTACGAGGAAAATGTTTTCTATATTTTCGGTCAGCTTCCCTAGATTGTTGCACTTAGAAATACATTGGATACACTGGCTACTCTCTTCTTACTTACAATACACTTTTTTATTTTTTTTGACTTAAAAAGAAATTTAGTTTCTCACAGTTCTGAAGCCTAGAAGTCCAAGGTAGGTGTCAGCAGGTTTGGTTTCTCCTGAGGCCTCTCTCCTTGGCTTGCAGATAGCTGTCCTCTCACTGTGTCCTCCCAGGACCTTTTCTCTGTACATGTGATCCCCTGTGTCTCTCTTCTTATGGATCAGGGCTCCACCGTAATGGACTCATTTAAACTTAATCACCTCTTTAAAGAAATTTTTGTTTCCAGTCTAATTGAGATATAATTGACATATAGCACTGCGTAAGTTTAAGGTGTGCAGCATAATGATTTGACTTCATACATCATAAAATGATTATCAATAAGTTTAGTGAACATCCATCATCTCATATGGATACAAATTAAAGAAACATTTAAATGTATTTTTCCATGTGGTAAGGACTCTTAGATTTACTCTCAACAAATTTTGTATATAACATACAGCTGCGCTAATTATTTTTATCATGTTGTACATTACACCCTAGGACTTATTTATCTTATAACTGGAAGTTTGTACCTTTTGACTGCCTTCATTCAATTCCCATCCCCCTCCCCCTGACTTCTGGAAAACACAAATCTAACCTTTTTCTGACTTTTTTTGTTTCTTTGTTTTTGAAATATAATTGACCTACGACACTGTCTTAGTTTCTGTTATACAACAGAGTGATTCAATATTTCTATACATTTCAAAATGATCACCACATTAAATTGAATTACCATCTGTCACCATACAAATATATTATATAATCATTGACTATATTCCCTATACTGTACATTTCATACCTGTGACCCATTTATCTTGCAGTTTGAAATCTGTAACCTCTTAATCTCCCTCACCTATTTCTTTCCTTCCTTCACCCCCTCCCCTCTGGCAACCACTGTTTGTTCTCTGTATTTATGACTCTGTTTCTGTTTTGTTTTGTTTGTTCATTTGTTTTGCTTTGTTTCTAGATTCCACATATAAGTGAAATCCACATGGAAGTGAAATCTGTCTGATTTATTTCACTTACTATAATACCTCTGGGTCCATCCATGTTATCCCAAATGGCAAGATTTCATTCTTTTTTATGGCTCAGTAATATTCAGTTATATATATATATATATATATATATATATATATATATATATATATATATATTTATATCACATCTTCTTTATCCATTCATCTATTGATGGACACTTAGGTTGCTTCCAAATCTTGGCTATTGTAAAGAATGATGCTATAAACATAGGGGTGCATGTATCTTTTTGAATTAGTGTTTTTGTTTTCTTCAGATAATACCCAGGAGTAGAATTGCTGGATTGTATAGTTGTTCCATTTTTAATTTTTTGAGGCATCTCCATACTCTTTTCCATCATGGCTGTACCAGTTTAACTTCCCACCAATACAGTACTAGAGTTCTTTTTTCTCCACATCCTTGCCAACACTTGTTATTTGTTGTCTTTTTGATAATAGCCACTCTGACAGGTGTGAGGTGATATCTCATTGTGGTTTTGATTTACATTTCCTTGATGATTAGTGATGGTGAGTGTCATTTCATGTGCCTGTTGTCCATCTGTATGTCTTCTTTGGAAAAATGTCTCTTCATATGCTCTGCTCATTTTTCAATCAGGTTGTTTGGAACTTTTGGTTTTTTGTTTGGTTGTTTTTGATGTTGAGTTTTATGAGTTTTTTTGTATATTTTGGATATTAACCCTTTATTGGATATATCATTTACAAATGTCTTCTATTCAGTAGATGGCCTTTTCATTTTGTTGATAGCTTCCTTCACTGGGTAAAAGCTTTTTAGTTTGATGTAGTCCCACTTGTCTAGTTTTGCTTTTGTTTCCCTTGCCTGAGGAGACATATCCCCCCCTTCTCAAATATTACTAAGACTGATGTCAAAGAGTACACTGCCTGTGTTTTCCTCTAGAAGTTTTATGGATAAAAATTTTCAACAAAATGAGTATAGAGGGAACATACTTCAACATAATAAAGGCCATAAATGATAAGCTCATAGTTAACATCATATGTAATGGGGAAAAGCTGAAAGCACTTCCTCCAAGATCAGGAATAAGATAAGAATGCCCACTCTTGCCACTTTTATTCAACATAGTATTGGAAGTCCTAGCCACAGCAATGAGGCAAGAAAAGGAAATAAAGGAATCCAAATTGGAAAGGAAGAAGTAAAACTCTCACTGTTAGCAGATGACATGATACTATACAGAGAAAATCCTAAAGACACCACCAAAAAACTACTAGAATTCATCAACTTTGGTAAAGTTGCAGGATACAAAATTGATGTACAAAAATCTGATGCCTTTCTCTACACTAACAATGAACTCTCAGAAACAGAAATTAAAAAAACAATCCCATTTACAATCACATCAGGAAGAATAAAATACCTAAGAATAAATCTAACTAAGGAGATAAAAAACCTGTAGTCAGAAAACTGTAAGACACTGATAAAAGAAATTGAAAAGGATACAAACAGATGGAAAGATATACCATGTTCATGGATTAGAAGAATTAAAACTCTTAAAATGACCATGCTACCCAAAGCAATCTTCAGATTTAATGCAATTCCTATCAAAATACAAATGGCATTTTTCATAGAACTACAACAAATAATTCTGAAATTTGTATGGAAGTTCAAAAGACCCTGAATAGCCAAAATAATCTTGAGAGAAGAACAAACCTGGAGGTATCATGCTCCCTGATTTTACACTATACCAGAAAGCTATAGTAATCAAAACCTTTTGGTAGTGGCACAAAAATAGACACATAGGTCAATGGAACAGAATAGAGAGCCCAGAAATGAAGCCACACTTATATGAACATTTAATCTACAACAAAGGAGGTAAGAATATACAGTGGGGGAAAGACAGCCTCTTCAAAAAATGATGTTGGGAAAACTGGAAAATTACATGCCAAAGAATCAAACTGGACTACTTTCTCACACCATATTCAAAAATAAATCCAAAATGGATTAAAGACTTAAATGTAAGAACTGAAACTATCAAACTTCTAGAAGAATACGATACTCTTAAATTCATTGTAGTTTAACTTCTTGGTCCTCACCCTCTCTAACCTTAAGATAGGGCATAAATTGATATTACTCAGCTCCTTCCTTTTTGAAACTCTTGTCTCTCACTGAACTCTTATTGCTCTCCTTCTACTTTTTAAAATGCCTCATTTCTGTCTGTCTATGACTTTATATTTGCAGCACTTCTAAAGTTAAATATCTTCTAACATTCTTCTTTCAGCTCTATTTTTTTCTTAAACCCTCCCATGGGGTGTCATCCACACACAACTTGAACAATTACCACCATTGAATAAATCTCCATATACAATTGATCCCTGAACAACATGGATTTGAACTGCTGGGTCCACTTACATGTGGATTTTTTTTCTATAAATATTTACTACAGGATCTGAAGTTGACTGAATCCATGGATGCAGGACCATGGATACAGAGGGCCAACTATAAAGCTATACATGGATTTTTTTACTGCATGCAGGGTCAGTGTCCCTAACCCCTAAGTTGCTCAAGGGTCAAATGTTTATCTCTGTCTCCCCCTCCTTTATATCTCTTGACCCCTAAAGTCCCAGGACTTGACATCCATGCTTGATAGTAATTCAAATTGCTAAATCCAGTAAGTTCTATTTCCTCAGTGGTTTTCCCTTCTAATCTCTCTATCCAGTCCTACTGCTACATTGGCAACTTGGGAACAATCATTATTTCTATCCGGAAGTATTAGATAGCAACCCAAATACTTTCCCTACTTCCAGTTTTCCTCTGTGGATTTTTATTTTATTTTATTTTTTTTACTCAAGTTGCCTTCTGCAAGCATATTCTACATATAATATCCTTGTTCAAAAACACTTAATGGCCCTGAGAAGAACCTAGCCCGGCTATGTGGGAATCCTGACCTAGGTAATAAATGGGTGCCGTTTTAAGCTGCTAAATTTGTGGTGATTTGTTGCACAGGAATAGAAAACTAACACACTCTTCAAGACATGGCAGCTAACATCCCCTACAGTGAGCAGTCCAAGAGACAGCAAGGAGGTAGCCACAGTGCTTTTCTGTGGAAAACCAATGAACAGTCTATTGGTTAGAAGTCACTAAGGCCAACCCACACTCAAGGGGAAAGCATTAAGCTTCACCTCTTGGAGCAAGAAATATCAAAGAATTTGTGGATATATTTAAAAGCCACCATAATAATAATAATAATAATAATAATAATAATTAATGGCTTCTTATTTTTACTATGCTAAACAATAGTTCATTTAATACAAAAAATAGGTAGCGTTTTTATGCACATTTTGTAGATGAGGAAACTGAAACACAGAGAAGTTAAATAATTTTCCCAAGGTCATGGCTAGTAGCTGGCTGTGTTGGATGCCAGTCCCAAAATCTTAACTCCAAAGACACTGTGTTAATTTTGGCAATGCAGTTAAAAATAAGCTTCATAATAAAATCTATAAGCAAAATACTAAAATATTTGCCAATGAAAATATACCTGGCTGAATTCATAATTAGTTCAATAACCATTTCTTTCTAATTAGGGATGACCAATTAATGACTGAAGTCTACCTGGAAGGGAAAATAGAGTGGTTTGCTTAGAATTATATCTTCTACAATTTTCTCTAAAATATTTTATTAATGCTTTGAATGTCAACATTCAAAAGCATGCTTCAAATTAATGAATGGCAAGAAGATAGTAGAAAAGCCAGTATACCAGACCACAGAATCAGGATCCTAAAAGTGCTCATAGTATATAATTATAGGACAAATCTAACACAATGAAATTTTTAAATGATAAATTTAGAAGTTCAGCACTTGAGTACTGGATTGGGAAAACTGACTTAATATTTGCACTCCCAAAAACAATTTTAGGCAGGTGTTAATTGACCCTAAGCTTAATATATGTTAACTTGGTGACATGCCTGCCAGAACCTGAATAGAACCTCAGGCTGTATTAGAAGCAGAAGTGACGGTACTTAGACCAGACCTAGAGAAACAAATCTGGTATTGATTGCTACACTGAAATAAGAATGCAGGAATTTACAGAGAACAGATTAATAGTAATTGCAGGAGTCTTAAAAAGCATGTCATAAAAGAAACAATTAAAGCAACCAGGAATATCTAAAGTAGAAACGAGAAGAAAAAAAGGAGAACATATTTCCTGACTTAAATACTAGAAGAGCTGATATGAAAAAAAATCATTTTAGGAGGCAGAACTAAAATAAATAGATAGACATTGTGGGCAGGCAGATTTTCAATCAATACAAGAACTCTAACAATTTTAGTCATCTAACAGCAGTCCAGGCTGTCTTAGAAGTTGGTGACTTCTGAGTCACTAGAGGAATTCCAAAAGAGACTGAATGGCCTCTTGTCAGATGCTGTAGGAAAGATCCATTTTGTAGACAGAAAGTTGGAAAAAATTACTTCTAAATCACCTTCAAACTCTAAATGTCTTCAGTTCTATCCTACAAGTCCTTGATACCTCCTCAACCTTAACTTCCATCATTTGGCCTACTAAACCATGGCCCCCAGGCAAGCATGGCTACTCCCTGTACCCCATAACCACCACCTTTTATTTCTTGGCTCTGTACTTTTTCTCATCTTCTTCCCTTCACTTAGATTGACTCCATTAGCATCTTACGTGATTGCCAGAATCACACTCATCCTTGAAGATCAAGTACAAAGCTTCCGCATCCCTGATGCTTTCTCCAATAACTAATTATCTTCTTCATTTCCTTAGCACCATGTTCACCTCTCTTACATAGCTTTTTTGACACTCTGTCTTGTATTAGATTTTTATTAGCTATCTTTATTCCCTATAAAATTGAAAGCTACTTGAAGGCAAATGACCATCTATGCTCATTTCAGCATTTCTGTTCAGTGTGAAGTATGACTGCCAATAACAACCTTAATAAGACATGCTTATTAAACTGGATGTGGCAAAGTTACTGCACGAAATCAATAGCAATATTGGAAGAATAATTTAAATATATTTTTCTGATTAAACATACTTCTGAAGTGGAATATTTGTGCCTTTTTCATTGACCCTACTAATTCTGTTTATTTTTTTTTGGCCTGATTTTTCAAACTGTGGTACAATACCTGGCATTTACCATTTTAACCATGTTAAAGTGTACAGCAGCATTTAGCACATTCACAGTGTTGTATAATCATCACCACTAAGTAGTTCCAGAACTTTTTCATCATCCAAAAATGCAACCCATACCCATTAAGCAGTCACTCCCATTCCCCTCCCTCCCAGCCCCTGGCAACTGCAAACCTGCTTTTTGTCTCTATCCTCTTGGTTCTTTCAAAACTCTGACACAAATCTTGTGCCAAGTGGTTATTCAGTAAATATTTGTCGAAGTAAATTTGAATAAAAAGGCATTTCCAAAAAATATACATGATGCAAGAGAAATAAATAGCAGGAGAGATCTATATTTTAAAGTGCAAATTATTTTTAAAGGATATTGTTTCTGAGCATAACATTGTATAGAAGAGTGTTAGTGATTTTTTCAAGCAAGCACTTTGAAATATAAAGTCTTCTGCAAATGATTTAAAAAAAAACCAACTAATGAGCTTTCAAAACAAGTCAGAAATTAGCTGTGCAAAAGTATTTTGGAATAGTCTTTTAATTTTGCAATTAGAACTTCCTATTCTGCCTCAAAATACACAGGAATGATTAAGATGACAAAAAAACAACTTAAGAGTTGGTTTAAAAGAGATTTTAGGTTTTCCATATAGTCTTCACTGCTTATTTTGTAAATTCTTATACAAAATAGCTTATTTTGTGATATTCACAATACTGTTATTTACTATTTTGCCTTCTTAAAACCATTCAGGAAAGGAGGATTTCTTTTTTGTGTGTTTGTGTGATTTCTGGGAGTTGAAAGATGCACAGGGGTGAGTTCCCATGCCAGTTGTCACTTCCACACAAGAACCTCATTGAAAATTCTGGTACTGGTTTGTGATCTCATCTATTGGTGGTTGCACAAAAACTGAGTTTGACACATGAAAGTGTTCCTTTAATTTTTCTCTTCCTCCATGGGAGCCTCCATACCTTTATAATTTTATATTTTTTACTCCTGCTGCTGGAGAATTCACTGCTTTATGCCTCAGTTTCTCCACCTAATAAATTAGTTACATAGATCTTATAACTTAGAGAAACTGTGCATTTTTTGTTCAGTATTAAGAGTTCTCTGACTGCAGAGGGTTTTCCAAAGTATAACAATACAATGATGCACAAGTGACAATTTAAGTTAATTAAATTCAGTGACATTAAACTAACCATAAAACTCCCAATATGCACAAAATGACTCATTTCCAACAAGCCCTATTTAATATCATGAAATTGTAAAGGGATATGATTATTCCAAACAATTTTGAGCCCAAATTAAGAGCACCTTTTTCCTGAAAAAAGAAGACTACTTTGCTGTCATGATTATTTTTACTTATTTTAGCCCATTCAAGACTTTTCTTGTCATGTTTTATTTTTTTGTATATCATAGGGGAAAAAAATAGAATGAGGGAATTTCTCTAATTGTTCTAAGTGGAAGTAGAGTAGGTAGTAGACATATAAAAGAAAATAAATGAGGGAAAAAGCCGGTTTACAATACAAGTGAAGCTAGTCATAGAAAGGTGTCTTTCCTCTGTGACCTCTAACCTCTAACAGATAAAAGGAAAAATGGAAGTTAAACATGGCTGTATTTAATTCTCTCTAGGTGAAAGTTAAAAGTCAAGAATGTCACTGGAAAAATGCAATCATCCTTCCCTAAGAGCTCTCCTCTCTGGAACCACGGCATCTGCTGTGTAAAACCTTCAAACGTGCCCTCGCTTGATCCCCTCCATCCAACTTCCAGAGCTCTCCAACTTTCCCATTTACTCCTTTTTTTTTTTTTTTTTTTTTTTGCGGTACGCGGGCCTCTCACTGCTGTGGTCTCTCCCGTTGCGGAGCACAGGCTCCGGACGTGCAGGCTCAGCGGCCATGGCTCATGGGCCCAGCCGCTCCGCGGCATGTGGGATCTTCCCAGACCGGGACACAAACCCGCGTCCCCTGCATCGGCAGGCGGACTCTCAACCACTGCGCCACCAGGGAAGCCCCCATTTACTCCTTTTATCCCCAGTGCTGTGTAGGTTATGTTGTGTCATCCACAACACAGAGAGGAAGGGTAGCATATTCTCTTGATACCTATTTGAATTATTCCCAGTGATACAGATAAGAGGAAGTAGGAAGGAAAAGTACTAGCGAGTGACATGGAGATCTAGCCTGTCTCATGAGACCTTCAGCATGGAAGTGACTTTGGACTGGTTCCGGGAAGCATAACAGAGTTGTAGAGGTTACAGAAGGCAAGCTGCATAAATTTGAACTCTTGCCAAGAGGAATTTATGCTTGAGGTGATAATACCATCTAACGGTATAATTAAAGCCTATGGTGGAAAGTTAGGGGAAGTGAATGGAGTCCTGCCAGTTTTGCTGAAACCAGTCCTTTTGGAGGTTCCTTCCTCCTTCTTGTTTTCTGTTCACGAGTACCACAGGGTGGTGATGCTCTCAGTCACTATGAAGAAAACGAATGGTCAAGGTATTTAAGTGGGGGTGTGTGTGGCAGAGGGTCTGCCCCATCCCACTCCTCCCACCCCCAAACTGGGAAGATACTAGTTCCTGTGCAGCCCATCTCATTTCCTTTCTTCAGTTCCAAATATAATATCATAATGTGAAGAAAAACAAAGACTATACTTTCAGTCATTTTGCCTAATGCATTATCTGTCAAATTAAGACCAGAATTTACCTGAATAAGGTAGTTTCATTTTTCAAGAAAAGAGGCACTTTGAGCAAAATTCTATAAATTTAAAGAAAGAAATAGATCATTTGTCATAGATTATTCAAAAATGTCTATGTAGCAAACTGTACATTCTGTGTAGTATCTATAAGGCAGGGACTTTGTGCATTTAGCAGTTGTGCTGTTGGCTGGAGGGCTGGTCAGGTTTAAAAGTTTTGAAGATTTAATCCTAAACTGGAAGTAAGAAAGTTAACTGTTTAATATATAAAATGACAATAAATGGAGAGATGCAAAAAATACTGATGAACAAAGAGTCTGGGGATTAAACAAAGTAAATGCATTATAGGTATTCTGCTAAAATTACATTTTCAAAAATAATTAGATGTTAATTAGGTTTCCATTATTAAAGCTTAAACATTATAAAAATAATATACTTCCAAAACCACCACCATAATAAAACAAATATTTTTTATCCATGGGAGTACATCATCTTGTTTAACCCCTCAGCAATATTCAACACTGCTGACCACAACAACTTCCTTCTTGAAATACTATTTTCTTTGCTCCAGAATTATTCAACGCCTCTCTAGCCTGGAAGTCACCTTTGAAGTCTCCTCCTCCTCAACAAGATCTCTTAACAGAGTAGTTTCTCAGTGCTGAAAATGAGCTTCTCCCCTAGTCATTCTATACACATTCTATACTACAGCATCAAATGCCATCTAAATGCTAATGGTTTCCAAATATGTAATTTCCAACAAGATCTATTTTCTGAGTTCCAAACCCGTATATGCAACTGTCTATCTGACTCTTCCACTTAGTTCTCTAACAAGATCTCAACTTCATGTCCAAAATGAACTTTTAAGTTTTCCTTCCAAATTTCTAACTATACCAAATGTGTCAATGACATCACCATTTACCTAGTGGTTTAAAGAAGTAGCATAAAGGATAGGCGTTGTAGTTAACGTTTCCATTCTTACTCCCAATTCGTGAGGAAATTTTATTTTTCTTACCTGCAGATTATAGCTCTATCTTTCCTCTTTTCCTCATCTCTCCAGTTTTAAATCTCATCTAAACCACTTCCATCTCTCTCACGTGGACTACTACAATGGTCTCCAAAGTGGTTTTCCTTCTTCCACTCTTATTTATTTTATTTTTTAATGTTTTGATTTTTAAAATATTTATTTATTCATTTATTTGGCTGCATTGGGTCTTACTTGTGGCAGTGTGATCCTCACTGCGGTGCGCAGGCTTCTCTCTAGTTGCGGCACATGGGCTCTCCAGTTGTGCGTGGGCTCTAGAGCATGGGCTTAGTTGCCCCGATGCATGCGGGACCTTAGTTCCCTGACCAGTGATTGAACCCACATCCCCTGCATTGGAAGGTGGACTCTCAACCGCTGGACCACCAGGGAAGTCCCCACTCATTTATTTTAACCCGTTTCCCACATAGCACAAAATGGTCTTAAAATGTAAATAGGTTCTGGTACTCCTCCGCTGAATAGCTTCAACGGCTTCCCATAGGATTAAAAAGATAAATACAGAAGGTATCGCATGAGCTTGTTCCACAGCGTCCACCATTCTCCTCTCATTGTGCTCCAATCACTCTGGTCCTTCTTCCATGTCCGTAATGGCATCAAACCCTTTCCACCTCTAAGTTTCTGCTCCTCTGTTCTTGCTGTTTCCACCTGGAACACTCTCCCCAAGTCTTCCCTTGTCTAACTCTGATGTTTCCTTCACTTCCTCAGAGAGATTTCCTTGATGAACAAACCAGCTTAAGTTCTCCTATTATCTATAACACCCTTACTTCATAGCATGAGTCATAGTTTGTAACTGTTTATCTACTTATTTAATAGTTTTCTTCCCCATCAGACTGTGAGGTCCCCCATGTCAGGAATCATACTTGTGTTTTTCACTGCTGTATCCACAGTGTCTATCACAGTGCCTGGTCCTGAGTAAATTTTTAAGGTTGGGTGTGATTGGTTGCAATAATGCATTTATACAGTTTCATGTACTGATCTTTTTACGAAGGTAAGTTGGTTTCATAAACAGTCTCTAGTTAGTTATCCCATGTATTGTTTATAAAACGTAGGTAATATTCCATCAAATACATATGGCAAAATGCACTTGATTATTTCCTAAGTGTTACCTATTTTTGCTATTGTAACTAACGATGCTATAATCGAGCTGTTTCCTTGAGAGAAACTCACAGAGGTGGGAATCACAGGACTACAGTTTTTAATTATTTGCCCCCGGTAGGATCCTCAGTTTTTCTTTGAAAGTATTATAACAAATGACAGTACCTCCAAAATGAATGACCTTGAAAAATTTGGTCAAACCTTTTTTTTTTTTTTTTTTTTGCAGTACACGGGCCTCTCACTGTTGTGGCCTCTCCCGTTGCAGAGCACAGGCTCCGGATGCGCAGGCTCAGCAGCCATGGCTCACGGGCCTAGCTGCTCTGCGGCATGTGAGATCTTCCCGCACCAGGGCACGAACCCATGTCCACTGGCATCGGCAGGTGGACTCTCAACCACTGTGCCACCAGGGAAGCCCTGGTCAAACCTTTTAAATGCTTATCAAAGAAAACATGTCTCCCCTTTGTGAACTCCACTCCTACAACAAAGTCTCCGCATGTGGGTCATCTACTCATTTTATGAGCCACAACAGTATTGACACTAGTAAAGTCTAATTTCTTATAAGTCCTTAAATCCTAGGAACCTTTCCCATTATATTTTGTGTGTGGTAAAATTATAATGACACCAGGATGTCTGTTGGGAAGATATGTTTATTGTGAATATGACATCTGATCTAGAGTCAAGGTTTTTCATTGACTCAGCTATCAAGAGTAATAAAATGACTTGTTCTTTTAACTTGTAACTTGCAGCCAGAAACTCATTGCCTTTACTAAAGGATGCATTACAAAAACTTGAATTAGGAACACTAAATATTTTTTTCAATAAGATTTCTTTCTAAAGAAAAGATATTAGAATCTGAAATATATTTTTAAAATACTTTTTTTAAAGAAAAAAATGAGTATATTAACTTTCAAGTGGGAATAGACCTAGGACAGAAAGTGGGTGAAGAGGTATTCTTTTCAGAGCCCACAACATACTTTTTTAAAGCTAGGGGTCAAGGCCCTAGCAGACAGAATTGTGATTCTATTCCAGAAAGAGGCCTGCTTTGGGCCAGTTCCAGATGGTGCGTGCTGTGATGGGGTGGATTTGAATCTAATCTAGTCCAGTTAGCTCTGGAAACTATGACAGTTCCATGCCCAGTGTATTGGGGCTCTTTTAAATTCCTGTTTCAAACAGGCTCAAGTCCACCCCTGGGGCTGAACTCAGTTTTTCAGAAACATTTACTTCACTAATGGAGTTCTTTCTTCCCTTTCTTCCTTCCTCCCTTCCTTTCAATTAATAAATATGCTTTTTTTTTCTTTCCCATGGCCCACTGTGCTAGACACTCTAGAGGATATAAAGAAGGTTCTGGCGAATCTCAAGCCTCAAGCAGGATGGATTAGACTCGTGCAAACATACTTGTACAGTGTAAACAGACCTGCAAAGAGCCAAAGGGCAGATCCAGGTAAATGAGTGGGTGATGCCTCTGGCTGACACAATCAGTAAAGATTTCCACAGAGCAGGCATTTCAGACAGCTCAGAGAAAAACAGGGTAGGATTTAGATACGCAGAGATGAGGCCTGCAGCTTGGAGTAAGAAAAGGCATCCAGGGCAAAGGAAATAGATTTCACCATTAAAGTGCCTTTTATTTTCTCCTTGTCTTTCTTGGCTGGGTGTCCTAGGGCAGTGCTCCTTAAACTTTAATGTACAAATGAATTACAGCCTTGTAATTCACCAGGTCTGGGTAGACAGGAATCTGCATTTCTAACAAGCTCCCAAGTAATGCTGAAGCTGCTAGTCTGAAAAGTGCACTTTGATTGGCAAAGTCCTAAGCTGCACGTTTGCAAGGTGCGGCAGCAGCAACAGGGAATTATAGGGCCACCTATGGCTGGGCAGGTCTGCATGGCCTGAAGAGCTTCTGGGGATGCAGCAGCAGGAGCTTCTTTCACTGTTAGTCTTTGGCAGGGCTCAGGGGCCATAACAAACAGAAGAGAATGAGCTGCTGGATGAAATAGAGATGACCTGTCCTCAGACTGTGAATGGATTGCATCATTCTATCCTCCAAACTAGCAGCACAGAGACTTGGGGAGAGATAGCAGCTCTGTGTGCCCAGGCAGAAGAAGGGATTCTTTGTTCGCTCAAAGCCTAGCAGCTTTTCTGGATCTTGGTGGAGAAAGTCATTTGAAAACAAAAATAGGTCTTTCAAAAACATTGCTGAATAAAGGAAGGAGGAATTAGGATGATTCAGTCTACCAAACTCTGAACTTAACACAACAAACCAGGTCTGAGTTAAGGTGGGAGCTCTGTTGCAGCTGAAGGTGATCGTAACTGTCTTAGCGGACTTTTATTTTTCGGCTCTATACTTCCAGATGTTTAATTCAAGCAAGGCAAGAGATAAGAGGAGTCATACTTGACTATTTGTGATTGAAATTCAGAACTAGTCACTGTTTAAACTTATGTATCTGTATAAGGTCTTAGTGAATCCTGTGTCCTAACTTAATAAGTACAAATGATGAAATCGCTAAACTTTTAATACCCCTTCTCCATCCCCCCGCTTCCCACCTTAGACCTTTTCTTTGGAAATATAGTAATAGGTGGCAACACTAGGACACCTGGACAGGAGAAGGTGGAAATTTTGTAAAAAGCACTTTCTATATAAGTAAAATTGTTTTTGTGAAAACAGGAATGCTATACTGCATCTATGGAGATAAAATATGATTGCTACAGCAGAGGCAGTGCTTCTTAGAAACAGCTCAGATTGGAAATCTAAAACACTCTTCTGGTTTCCCCCTCCCATTTTTCTGGAAGTTACCAAGATGGGTTGGAAGTAATATTTATTCAGCACTTGCTGTGGGCCAGGTACTGTGCTGAGTGTATTACATATGTATTCCCATTTAATTCTCTAACTGAAGCCATAAGTGGATAGTAATATGCATTTTTTGGAGATAAGAACTGTAGTATTTAGACTTTGCCCAAGGTTATAAACAAGAAGGAGTTGAAGCAGAGGTTCAAACTCGATCTGTCTAAAATAAAATTCATGTCCTTTCTCCCATGGCCTGCAGTAGTTTAATAAAAGAGCAACCAAGTCCGGAAGGTAACCAAGTCTTTTTGTAAGACTAAAACTTCTTTGGTTTCATTTCTTTCAAGAAACTGTTTCTTGTTTTTAGCCTATGTCTTATCTATAGGTTGGTATATGAAAGCTGAAACAGCTTAGGGAATAAAGTAGTATCATTAGAGAAGCAGAAAGAAGCTCCGAGGAAAACGGAAGGCCAACAAAGATGAAAGGGAAGAATGAGAATGACAGTTTGCCATGCCTCTCAGTAATGTTCTCTTACAGTGAATGGCAGTGGACGCAGTCCACCATATTTCATGTCAATAGCTAATATTTACCCTGGCTCTCAAAAGCATAGGAGAGAAAGAAACCAGAAGCTTAGTAAATTAGGGACAGAGTGTTGTTCCACGGCAACTCAGTCAAAAAAACAAGGTGAACTCCAGTTGTAAACCGGCTAGAAATCTTAAAAAGGAAAAGCACGAACCAAGACTAATTGTGTGGGAAACAGAATAGGATCCCAAGCATAAGCTCCACTAGCCCACTGAATTCTGCAGGTCTTCCAGACCCCACCATATCCATGTCACTGGAAATGAGAGGTTTTATTCCCAATCTACAAATGATACCTACATGCAAGAGCCACAGACCTATCCTAGCCTGGGGATGCTCACTGCTATTGCCAGGGGAACCACTGTGGAAAGCGAAAAAAAAACCCAAACTTCAAAAGAAACCATAGTGTCGAAGAAGGAGCATGGAAAGAAATTATAAACTATAGAATGATAGGGAACAGAACTAAAAAAAAGTGCCTTTTCCTCAATATATTGTTTCTATCCTTCACGACCAGAATTGTTTCTTTTGTCACTTTTCATACTCTGGAATTTTATTATGGAAATGTCCCTTTGAGGCCACAAAATACTCTTAAAATTACATATATCTTTGGGAAGGTTGATAGTCTTCCACAGATAAGTGTGATTTAGTTTAATCAAGTTATTTTATTTAGTTCTAACTTGTAGTATACTAAAGGAATGTTGATTTTTAAGACTAGAAAGCAACAGCCAATCTGGGTGAGATAGGGGTATGCACTAAAGACACCTAGGAGATATTTGGGGAGAATAGTGGGGAAAAAGGCACAAAAGGAGCTAAAGATTATTTTTACCTATTTTATGACCAACCAAGACTGGTGCTGTACTCACCAACAGAGGAAGAGAAATGTCCTCCTTTTTGACCCTTTTGTACAGGCTGGGCCCAACTCTGGTACCATTACAAACCACAAATATTAAATAGGCTTCTCTGAGCTGGTTTAGTGACACAGCTCTTGTGGGAAAATGAATGGTATGCCAACCAACTTAAAGGAAAGAGCCTTTCAGGTCTAAAAACAATGTATAATTTTTGGTTGATTGAACCATATGAAATTGTCAATATTCAAGTAACTGTGACCAACAAAAATGGCAGTTTCATATGGATCAACCTAAAAGCTGATAAACTGAGACTTACCTGAAGTCACATGGTTGGAATGAAGAATTTAGAATGCTGTCAGTTATGCTGTATAGAAGGATTTTTTTTTAAATGCAGATTTTGCTATACTTGAAGACATACTGTGACTGATGATGCTATACCATAGTGATACTGTTATAGACAGTGATTTATAGGGCTTCCCTGGTGGTGCAGTGGTTGAGAGTCCGCCTGCCGATGCAGAGGACACGGGTTCGTGCCCCGGTCCGGGAGGATCCCATATGCCGCGGAGCAGCTAGGCCCGTGAGCCGTGGCCGCTGAGCCTGCGCGTCCGGAGCCTATGCTCCGCAACGGGAGAGGCCACTACAGTGAGAGGTCCAAAAAAAAAAAGAAGACTGGTTTATAATGCACAGTTCCCTAGATTAAGCTCTCTTTGTCCATGTCACTTCATTCCAACTGTTATTTAGACAGTACCTCCTTCTACAGCCCTGGGCAACCTAGGATATCTAAATCTGTGGGTGTTTTAGGTTGAGGTTGACAGTGGGCATTATGGGTTTCAGGAGAACTCTAGGTGAACTCAGTTTTTTCTTGTACCACTCAGTGCTCAGATGGAGGGTTTCACCACGTGATCTGGTGTCCTTATGACCATGAGTTGACTTGTGCCATAAGAGAAAACTGCTTTCATGGTTTCCTTTTCTATTCCAAAATATGATAGTCATTTAAAAGTCTGTAATTTGGTATCTAGATGAACTATGTAAGGTATTTTTCAATTCTATAGTTTTATGATCAGACTTTAAGGAAAAAAGCCAACTATGCTTGTTCTCATGCTCATCGGGTATTTCTGTAATTATATGCAAGAAACTGATAACAATAGTAGTTCTTGGGGAGAGAAACTTGCTTTTTTCTCTTTACTGAGCTTTTTTTGCATTGAGCTTCTTTTTAATATCATGTATTATTTACTACTACTACTAAAAATATTTAAAAAACAAACACAATTAATTTAAAATTCAAGTAGACAAAGCATTTTACTTTAAAAGTACAGAGTCCCTCCCTTTACAAATGTTTACATCCTGTTCTTCTTGTTCTTCTGTAGAACCTTATCACTGTTGCGATTGTTTTTTTTTTTTTTTTTTTCCGGTACGAGGGCCTCTCACTGTTGTGGCCTCTCCCGTTGCAGAGCACAGGCTCCGGATGCGTAGGCTCAGTGGCCATGGCTCACGGGCCCAGCCGCTCCACGGCATGTGGGATCTTCCCAGACCGGGGCACAAACCCGTGTCCCCTGCATCGGCAGGTGGACTCTCAACCACTGCGCCACCAGGGAAGCCCACTGTTGTGATTTTTAAAAATAATTCTTAGGAACTGTGGGAGGTGGAACAGAAATACCAAAGATTTTGATGATGGAAATTGCTATTTATGCTGCAAATATTTGTAATTACCTATTATGTGATAGGTCCTGGGCTAGGTACTTCCTCCTTTCCATAACTTCCGGAAAGCTTCTTATGTAAACACCAAGTATTTTTTTTTTTCTTTGAGAGCTCTGCATGCTTAAAATGCTTCCCATAGATAAGCAGTGGTCTGTTCTTCATGAATGCAGCAACCAATGAGCTCACCTGCAGGGAGTATCCTCCAGGGCACTGAGGGAAGTCCCAGGTGTCTGGCTGAGGCAGGACTACACTGATGACCTGTAGGTGAGATAGAGGGTAGTTATGGAGCAGGGTGGGGTGGGGGAGTCATTTTGAGCTAGATCTGCAATACTGAGAAAATAAAAGGTAAAAAGGAAGATTTAAAAAAGGAAGGTGGTGGAAGGGAGGTGACAATAGAAACTAGTACAGGGACTTTTTTTCCTTCCAGTTTTACTGAGATAGGATTGACATATAGCACTGTGTGTGTTTAAGGTATACAGCATAATGATTTGACTTAATCATGAAAGGATTATCACAGTAAGTTCAGTGAACATCCATCATCTCATATGGGTACAAAATTCTTTGTGATAAGAACTCTTAGGATTTGCTCTCTTAACAACTTTCATATATAACGTGTAGCAGTGTTAATTATATTTATCATGTTTTACATTACATACCTAGTACTTATTTATCTTATAACTGAGAGTTTGTACCTCTTGACTTGCCTTCATCCAATTCCCCTTCCCCCCACCCCTGGCTTCTGATAATCACAAATCTGATCTCTTTTTCTGAGTTTGTTTCTGAAGTCTAATTGATCTATAACACTATGTTGGTTCCTGTTACACAACATAGTGATTTGCTATTGCTATACATTTCAAAATGATCACCATAAGTCTGGTTACCATCTGTCACCATCCTAAGATATTACATAGTTATTGACTATATTCCCCACACTGTACATTTCATACCTGTGACTCATTTATTTTGCAACTAGAAGTTTGTACCTCTTAATCTCCTTCACCTATTTCTTTTTATACAGGGACATTTTAATTCACAAAATCGTTAAATTACCCAAAAGCTGATTCTGAAGACTAACAGAATCCTGAACACAGAGAGAGAGCTTGCTAAATCAAAGATGCTTACTACTTAAGACAATTTTTGTAAAGCTATAGAGCTTCCTTGTTTAAATTCAGATTTCATATAGATGATGTGTAGATAAGAACAATGCCTTATATTTGCTTAAATTCTCAGAGTTTTCAAAGCCCTTAGACATACATTGCTGCTCTAAATCCTCTCAAAAAACGCTGTGAGAACTGTTTTCCATTTCACAGATGAGGAAAGTGCAGCTTAGAAGTGGAGCCATTTGCCCATGGAAACCTGGTAGAAAATGGCTGAGGCTTAGATGCAGCAGCCCTACCTGTTGGCGTTAAGCTAGCCCTACCACAAGAAATAAGCAGAGACACATGAATTTATTAGGGAAATCCCTCTTTCAAAAAACCACAACCATGAATATGCCCTAGGTATCCTCATTTCTCCCATTCTCCCCCTCCAAACCACCTTCCTGGGTCTGCAGTCCAGTCTATCTTCCTAGAGTTCAGTTCTGATTGTCACTTTCTTCCCCCAGCATCTGCTAGCTCCACACAGCCTACAAAATGAAGTTCAGGTTCCACAAAATGGCAACCAAGTCCTCTGCCTCAGCCCCCATCCACTACTCCAGCTCTCTTTCCCATGTCAGTATGGTGTTTCTTGCCCCTTATATTTTTAATCAAGCAGACTGGGGTACCACCATCTGACACCCCAGCAGGGCCTGGGCTAGGATGAGGCGGGCTGCACAGTTGAACGGGACATCAAAGAACCCAATAATCAAGATAAATGTTTTAATGCAATATTTTTAAAATTAATACAAAAGATGAAAAATATCAAAATTTAAAATAAAGACAGGGTCGTATTACTGGTTTTCCCTTTTTTCCTTTTTCAGACCCCCAAAATGCCTCAGCAGAGTTGTGTTATGGATCCTACAGTGACTTTCCACTTGGGTACTTTTACTAAAGATGTTTCCCAAGAGTCAGTTTTCACACCCCCTTTCCACATTGGTATCCGTATCTTACTTCTCTTCTTGAATGCCTCAGCATTTATCTGCAACCCTCTTCTGTCTGGAAAACCTACTTCCCTTAGTAACTGGTCGTACTTTGATGGCAATCTGAATCATCTTGGATACTCTCCAGTGCCTTCCCAAACCACAGTGGGCAGAGAAACCACTGTTCTTTGGTAAAAGAACGCAGAAATCACAATCCTCACACTGGCTGGCTGTGGGGTTGAGCAGAGAAGGAACTCAAGTATATTTTGTTTGGTCCAGAGCGCTTTTTAAAATCTGAATTAGTTATCAAGATTGAAAAACCAGGATATTTTACATTTAAAAAAATCGGAATCTCTGTCATTTCTTGAAAAAAAAAAATCTAGCCAAAGCAGGCCCCGATTCTTCCAGGATACCAACGGGAGTTTGGAGCCCAGTGGCTCTGCCTTCAGAGCTCTCCCCTGTTCGCCGCCTCCTACCCCTTTCACACACTTACATTGCCGGCCAGGCCCTATTCGCTCTTTTTTGGCGACCCTAGGCTTGAAGCAACGAGTGCACTGGATAAAACCAATCTGCTGGGTCCACTTGTTCTTTTGGGGAGAATATTTCCTCGTTGTCCTTTCTAGGCTTGCAGAGGCTCACAGAAGCAGCTCGTCTTTCTCACCCACAAACTTCCCACGACCCGTGAAACTTGCAAGGCCCTCCTCCTTCACTCTTTCTCCCCCGCCCTTTGCTCCAGGGTCCCCTCCCCGGCACCGGCCCTTCCCTCCCTCCCCCACCCAAGGCGCTCCGGAGCTCGGGGCGGGTCCCCGGCCCCCAGCTCGGCCATCTGCCCCGGCCCAGGGCGCTGGGGCTCGCCCACGACGGCACTGGGCATGCTCAGAGGCGGCCGCACGGGCAGCTTCGCTTCGCAGGCGCTAGCACTCAGCGGCGGGCGGACGCGCGGCTTCAGCTGGAGCTCCAGCGCCCGGAGTTGGAGTTGCCGGGAGTTTCCCCCCTCCCCCGTGCGCGCGGCAGCTGGAGCCGGCGCGGCAGCCGCGAGCGGCGGCTACCCAGCACCCGGGCCGGCCGAGCCTTGTCCGGAGCCCGGATCCCCGCGCGGGGCAGCTCCCGGGGAGGAGCCTTGCGGGCTGGGACGCGTGCAGCGCACCGGCACTGCCGGGGCACGAACCGGGCTGCAAGGTAGGGCCGGGGCGTGGGGAGCCGGGCGAGTGAGGCAGAGGCCAGGCCGGGGGTTGCGGAGGGTGGAGGATGCGGCTGCAGCAGCTGCGGCGTTTGGGGCGCCCAGCGCTGGGTCTGAGGCGCGTGGCCGGGTCGGGGATCCCGCTGCGGGGCAGGGGGAGTAAGCAGGCGCCCAGGGAGATGCTTTCAAGTTGGCGGGCGACGGGAGAGGGGGCCGCGCGCTCGGGCGCAGCTGCTTTGTGCGCGCCGAGAGGGACTCGGGTCCCTGGTTCTCCCCAGACCTGGGACCCGATGTGCGGGCAGGGCTGGGCAAGCCGCAGAGCCGAGCAATTTCATCCGAGAAAGTTGAGGATGGAGCCCTTCTTTCCTCACTGGCCCCGCGGTAGGATAGCCCCGCGGGTGCCGGCCCGAGGCCCCCAGTGTGGAGGAGCTGCGCCCCTGGGCTAAGTTCCGCCGCCCCCGGCTGAAATCCACGAATCACCCAGATCTTCGCTTCCCTGGCTGGCTTCTAAGAAAATCATTCCTGCCAAAACTGAGGTAGGCTGCCCGGGCGGGAATGGCTCCCTGCCTCCGGGACGCTTAGCTGGGCGACGCCCCCTTCTCAACCTGAGACGTGGCCAAGGGCGCCCGGTTCCGAGTTAGTGCTTACGGTGCGCACTGGAATGGAGCCTCACACACATGGCGGGGAACGTGGGGTAGGTGGATGGCCTGATTTTTCCTCTAGTCTTTTCTCGGCTTTACAACACCCCACCAACCCCACCCGGCTCATCTTCGCAGAGCACAGGACCTTGAGGGGAAGGCCAGGTGGAGAGTTTGGGTTGACATACTGTTCCTTAGGAGAGGGTGCCTGGGTTGTATCTGGCTTGGGCTCCAGCCCCAGGACTTCATAACGAGCCCTCTCCCCTTTCGGTTATTCTTCCTCAGGGACCGGGTGGGAAGGAATAGGGGCGGTGGGTCCACAAGAATGTCCACTTCATCCTACCATCTCCTAAGAGTGCGTTCCAGGGGACCCCAGGACCCTGGAACTGGCGTTATGTGGATTACGAGAATGTGGAGGATGCTGACGGTTCTCCTAGCTCCACTTTTTTCACTTCTTGTTTTGAGTTTTGGGGTTTTGCCTGCACACGAGTCAGAGCTGCTCTGTCATAACCGGGGGGTGGAGGAGCTTCAGCCTGGCAGTGAGCCGCTGTTCACCTCCGAGGCTGCTAGTGGGAATTGGTCCAGAAATGATTATGCAGGCTAGGAATATGCCTCTTCCCCCCCCCCCCCCCCGCTTTTGGCTGAACACCTTGGCTGTTGGGTTTGTGTGTTAAGTTCTTAAAGGAGAACCCACACACTGCTCAAGTACTATGTTTTAGGGGATCACCATTTCTGCTACATGTTCTCTTAGCTTTTTTCCTGAGGGGGGGTGGGAATCTGCTTTGGGGCAGATTTCCAAATGTGGAAATCACCTGGTGTTGGTACACGGGTTCTAGAGTGAGATAGACCTGAGGTCAAGATTTAGGTTTACAGTCGGATTACTATGCTAACTGACAAATTGTTGGACACTATGAACCTCAGTTTTCTCTTCTGTCAAATGGGGATAATAGTGGCCTTATCTCCTTTAATTGCAGGGTTGTTGTGAGACTTGGGGGAGATAATGGGCATCAGAAGTGCTAAGAAAACTGTAAAGCACCATTTTTGTTTTCCTGTGGCTGTGCTCTTTACCTCAGTTTTTTTTTGAATTAACTACTTTTAATTGTAACAAGCTGCCTAAGTCTTCTCTCCTCCGCCCACTCCTCACCAAAAGGTTTGGTTTCTCAGGGCTTTGGAAGTCGCTCTTTATCTTCTTTTTTCTCTTCCCTTAAATCCATCTCTCTTTTGATTTTAAGGGTTGAGGCTCCAGTCCTTGTATTTATCTGAAGGAAGCAGCGAGGTGTAGATTAGGAGATGGGAGCGTGGTGGGGTGCCTTATCAATGTTCAGAGTCCTGGGCCCCAGAATTGGCATGTTAACAAGGCCCCAGTTTGAGATCCAAGGTTGATGAAGGAGTCAGCAGACCTGGGGCTGGAGCTCTGGCGTGGTCTCTAACAGTGACCTTGAACTGGGGACTCAACCCCTCATCAGTGGAATCAGACTGTGAGCTTGAGGGCCAATGCTGATCAGAGGCAAGAACAGGTGAGATGTCTCTCACTCAGTTAATAAAGGATTAATCAGGCTCCTGACCCCTCCCCACACAGGTGCTGCACCTTACCTAATCCAAGGGTAGTGGTTCTCAAACTGGAGCATCAGAGTCTCCTGGAGGGCTTGTTAAATCACAGCTAGCTGGGCTGCATTGCCAGAGTCTCTGATTCTCTGTGTCTAGGGTGAGGGGAAGGGGGTCCAAGAATTTGCATCTCTAACTAGTTCCAGGTGATGCCAGTGCTGCTATTACAGGGACCATGCTATAGAATCACTGACTTAGGGGGTGAGAGAGAGTAAGAGAGGTGAGGTTTGTTCAGAAACACCATTATTTTATTACATCATATATGGAGACAGGGTTTCTTCAGGCCATTTTAGGAACTTGCCTAAGGCATTTTCTATTTCTGATACCTGTGCCACTTCTCATTGTCCAGTTTAGATAATTCTGATTGCTTTTCAAATGAATGAATTTTACACAAAAGAAGTCCCCCCTTCTTTTCATACTGTAAAATACTTAGCCTCTGGTTTCCAGGACACTCTTGGATAGGCTGAGATTGGTGACCTTGATATTGATAAATCCAGTAACTACCCTATTTCCTTTCTTTGGGGATCTCAGATGTTTGTGGAGAGGAGATTTCGAGAAGTTCTGGCAGCTTAAGCCTTAAGATTGGAGAACAGGTGAATCACTTATGAGCAAGATTAAAAAGAATTTGCAAGGTGGTGTCTTCTCTGAAGGGACAGCTTACCTAGGCCTTGGGGGGAGGTGACAGATGTCCTGTGGTGGTCAGATCTGGTGAAGGCCTTCCATTCCTTCTGGAGGATGGGGGTGTTGGCTGTAACTGAGGGAGACCCTCTATCACTGTCTGAGGGCTGGGAAGCCCAACTTCTTGGAGCAGCTGTGCAGTATCAGTGCTGCTCTGTGTAGCTGAGCTTATAATCGAGCACTATTTGGGCACAACCCAACTTTAAGCTCTTCTCCTTGCCCCCTAAGCTATGGTCCAGGGCTGACAGTTCGCCATGACTTAAGATGGCCTAGGTTGTGGCCTTGAATTTTAGCTGCTTTGTATCAGAGAGGCTTCGGGAACCTGCTGGAGTCAGGAAGATTCCCGAGATGATATTCGAGGGCAGAAATAAGGTTTACGTAGCACCCAAGTGGACTGTGTGTCCAAGGGGCTCAGCACTTGAACTAGTTCTCGTGTTGCTGTACCAAATGGAGTCCAGCTGACCGTCAGGCTTTATCTCAGCTTTCCATTTGTGCTTTGTTTTAGCTTTCAAGTGATTAGCACTAGAGAAACGTATCAGTAAATCAGAAACCTATTCAAAAACTCAAGTGTACCACTTAGTGTTCTAGCAGATAAATCTGCAAGGCCCATGCCTGTCTTCCTGACCGTAATCAGCACTCAGTAAAGACAAAACCTTCAGCTTGAAATTCTTTAGATGCACTAATCACTGATATAAATGGTTTCTCCTACTTAACATGAGTACAGAAAATTTCTATTTTAAAATTCTTTTCCATAACTTGATATTTATATTTTGGGAGTTACCCCTACTTTTTGCTCGGAGGATTTCTTTTCCAGGGTGGGGAAGCTTCTTTCCTTATCACTGTTATTCACTTTTTTCAGCACATGACCACTTGATATCTTGGCTCCCTTGGCTAAGTTTGTTGTGAGACAGTCATTCTGATAACTTTATTTCTCTTTGATCATCAGGGCTGTTACTGGGTTATAGAGAGTCACGGTCAGTTCCTGGAAGGCTCTTTTCCTCAACTGTTCTAGAGGATTCTTTTAAAATAACACTCAGTTGATACTGCACTAGCTCATTTCTAAGATCCTTTTTTTTTTCTTTTCACATTTCATCATTTTCCAATTTCAAAAATCTAGATGGGTCTGAAAAATTATGAACACATTTAATGTATGGTTTCTTTCTTCTCTTCCTGTAACCTGTTATGTTAATAGTGGCTTCCAATGAATGGCATCCTAAAACAAAGCAAGTTTGGTTTCTGACCTGGGTGGAAAATGTGGTTCCTGCTGTCCAGCTGATAGAATTGAGCAGCCATCCAATTAGCTCAGCAGTTCCCAGAGGACTGGGAAGAATACTGTTAGGTGGATGTTAATAGGTGTGCTCTTGTAAAGGGCAAATCAATTTGGAAGCGCTGTCTGTTATTTTTCCCGGTCTCGGAGATTCTCACTGTGTTCCTCATTGTATCAAAGACTCTGAGAAGGACTGCAGTTAACGATATCAACAACAAGAAACTTAGTTCTATTTATTTTACCAGACATTTCCCAGAGCATCTTGAGGTTATATGTGTATCTTCTAGGACTGCTTTACTGAATCAGCACATCCCAGCAGTTCTAATATATTATTTAACACCATCTATGGGTAGGGTGGTTTTACCTGGTCTATTTCTAAAATATAGGGGCATTCATAAACTATGGATATTAATTGATGCATGAACTGTACAGGTGGTTACTGTTTATTTCAGAGTAGAGAGAAGCCATTTGAAGCTGTGGTGGCTGAGGAAGCCTATATGGATGGGCTAGACTATGAAAACTCTGGCAACGATGCGTAGCACTCCTGTAGAGAGGAGAAAGGGTGTTTTAGGTTGCTGGTGTTAGTGAGAAGAAGTGTGAAGTCGTACTTGTGCCTGTAAATGTAAATTTACATTTACATGTAATACATGTAAATAAATACTTTTCAGAGCACATAAGACAAGTGCTGTGCCTCGCACAGAGTGAGACTGT
The DNA here is from genome assembly GCF_964165515.1 of Mesoplodon bidens. Classification (NCBI taxonomy): domain Eukaryota; kingdom Metazoa; phylum Chordata; class Mammalia; order Artiodactyla; family Ziphiidae; genus Mesoplodon; species Mesoplodon bidens. The sequence continues at coordinate 105,723,678 of NC_138178.1, read as the reverse complement.
GTGAATCTGTGGCAGTGGTCAAAGAACCTGTCGTCACGTTCTTTCTTGATTCTGTAAATTCGCTGAAGTAGCAGATGAATTCTCGTGACCACAGGAGAGCTTGTTGTGGATAAAGCGGGGCACAACACCCAGGTTGAAAGCAAGGAGGGGTGCATGGAACAGAAACGGAGAGAGGAAGTGTTCCTAGGCTTTCAGAGGGTAGTGGTTCCAGGTACAGAGGGATTAATTCAAGTGTATGTCCAGCTGAAGAATATTGGATATTTGGGGGAAGAGCTTTCCAGGAAGAGGGGAACTTGACTGGAGTTTCAAAAATAAGCAAGAACTCTTATAATTCAACAATAAAAAGGCAAATAACCCAATTTATAAAGGAGCCAAGGGGCTTCCCTGGTGGCGCAGTGGTTGAGAGTCCACCTGCCGATGCAGGGGACATGGGTTCGTGCCCCGGTCCGGGAGGATCCCACATGCCGCAGAGCGGCTGGGCCCGTGAGCCATGGCCGCTGAGCCTGCGCGTCCGGAGCCAGTGCTCCGCAACGGGAGAGACCACAGCAGTGAGAGGCCCACATACCGCAAAAAAAAAAAAAAAAAAAAAATCTCTGTATTAAACAGGATTCATGTGGTACTTGGCACTACACGAGCATCAGTGTATTTGGGTGCAAAAGTCATTATGCTAAATGAGGTTAAACACCACTGGAACAGTTGTTCCCTTGGTAGAGACTTTCTACCCCCTTTAACAATGCAGTGTAGCTTAGCTGTGCTTCTCCAACTCATGGACAAGAGCGCTTGGGGATCTTGTTAAGGTGCTGATTCTGATTCAGTAGGGGTTGGGGTCTGGGATTCTGCACTTATAGCAAACTCCCACTGATGCATGTGCTGCCAGTGCATGGATCACTCTGTGAGTAGAAGCTAATACAGTGTGAAGATGGCATTGGAGTGGGACAGAGCTGAATGTGAAATGTGACTCTACCATTAATTTGTTGTGGGAACTCGGGTGGGGTAGTTAACACCTGAGCCATGGTTTTCTTATCTGTAAGATCAGAGTGAGACCTAGCTTGTAGAAAAGTACCTAATATGATGCACCTGGAGTGTTTAATGTTCTTTGCCTTCTCCTTCCCACAAGGGCTAAGAATCCCATGGTTAGGACTAAGGAAAAAGTATATGGAAGAAAGCCAAGAGCTTCAAAAAGTTTTCTGATTTGTGTGGGTGAGGTTGGGGTAGGGGGAGAGGCTGTAGGGGAGAAGGGCATGAATCCTAGTCCTCAGAACAACGTAAATTTGCCTGTTGATTCTTAAATTACCATGGTTTTGGTAAAGTCACAGAGGTAGTCTCAGCTGAGTCTGGCTGACTTTCAGTCAAGGTGTTGGGTCTTTTTCTTTTTAACTTATTATTTTTGGCTGTGTTGGGTCTTCGTTGCTGCACACGGGCTTTCTCTAGTTGTGGCAAGCAGGGGCTACTCTTCTTCGTTGCGGTGCACAGGCTTCTCATTGTGGTGGCTTCTCTTGTTGGGGAGCACGGGCTCTAGGTGTGCGGGCTTCAGTAGTTGTGGCTCATGGGCTCTAGAGTGCAGGCTCTGTAGTTGTGGCACATGGACTTAGTTGCTCCGTGGCATGTGGGATCTTCCCGGACCAGGGCTCGAACCCGTGTCCCCTGCATTGGCAGGCAGATTCTTAACCACTGCACCACCAGGGAAGCCCAAGGTGTTGGGTCTTGCATCTGTTATCATGGAGTTGGTTTCTTTTTGACCAGAAGGGCACCCCTGGGCTGCTCAGTTGGTGCTAATGTTCCTTGGTGTGGTGGTCTCGACCCATCCCTGCCTGGCTGCCTTCCCCCCTCACTTACTGATGTTCATCTCTCATGCAGACGGGAGGCGATAAAGCGACCTACAATGCACACCGTTGAGTTTCATTCACAGCAGGAGTGAACGTTTCTTGGGATTAGGTTGAAATTTTTTTGCCTCATTGTTGGCTGTAGAAAATCTGGGCATTTCATTAGTTTACCTTCGGTGAGTCTATTAAACTCTGGAAAGGTTTGGTTGAATTAGGTGAATGGGAAACAATGGAAGAGGAAGAATTGGGAGCTAAATCCTGGCCCCTGGAGCCTGGGTCACTGCCTTCACCAAGCCTCAGTTTCCTCTGCTGTTACTTGGGACCAGTCCCTGCTGGCTGGCCTGCCTCATGGGCTTGGTTTGAGGCTCAAATGAATAGCACCTGTGAGGGCACCCTAAGATGATGGGCTTCTGTAAAGTATGGACCAACACTCAGCAGTGCCGGCTTAGGCAAGGGCATTGTCTCAGGGTTACGGTGGCCTGTTAACTTTTATTCTCTTTCTGTCTCCTTTGTCATCATCCAAAGTGGGAGGAAATAAGAGATTGTGTTTTCGTTTCAGTGAAGTTGTTGGATCCTTTTCATTTTCCCCTGGGGACAAAATTACGCGCAAACAGTTTGTACGATTTGAACAAAGCCTCAAGTGCAGTAAATCAAACTAGTTTCCAGTCTTCACAGCCTGAAATTCCCTGCTTTCCTAAGGATGGTAATTTTGCCCTATTTCACCTTGTTTAACTGTTTTGTGGATTGGCAGGTGTGGGTCTTTAGTGCCCAAGGGCTCTGAAGAAAAGGGCCACTTTGTTACAGAGCCGGGGCTGAGCATTTAAACCGACGCTGCGCTCACATTGGTAATCAGAGAGAAGGTAGCAGAGTTGAAGCCGAATACACTAGGCCTCACCGCATAGCACTGTCCTTCCCGACGGTGGAAGCGGGAAGGATCTCAGGCGAGGGAATACATGCGTTACCCTGTAATCACCTTTGATAACCACTGTTGGTCAGAGAGGGTGTATGTCAGTGCTGGTCTTTGTTTTTAGACTTCCTAGGAATATGTCGCCTCACACAGTCCAGGGTGACAGCCAGCAGTATCTAGTGGTTGAGAAATTAATATTATTCCTGAAGAATTTAATCTACCCTATCATTAAGTAGCAATAAGGAGCTGGGTGTAGAAAGCTGGGTGTCCCTGAAGTAAGTCCTTTTAAAATTAAAGCCTTATGCAACTGTAACTGTAGTTTAAAAAATAAGTTGAAGGTAGAAATTTGGTGCTTATATAAAGAGCTTGATGCTGATAAAGTGGACATTTCTCCCAGTTTCATCCACTGGAAAGTGAGACTTTCTCCTTTTAAAAAGATCCTTTTCTGACCTTGCCAACCACACACTCGCTGGTCTATCTGGTGGTTGACTTTTAAAAATGGAACAGGGAATGCTGAACTCAGACATCTTGTTTATGAGCAGCCTTGCTTTCAAACCCCCACCCCCCCCACCCCCCGACTGTGAACTCCTCCAGAGGCCGGGATCTGTGTGTCTGGCATGTAGGAGAGAACCAATAAAAATATGTTGAGCTGGACAGCTGCTTTCTTCTGGGATTCCCCCTTCCTATTAATTTTTCTGTTCGTATATTATTTGAATAACGTTTCCCTAGAGGTGATTATGTGCTTCCATAGTACATGGTTCTAAGCACTTTACAGATACTGATTCCTTTCATCCTCCCAACAACTCTCAGAGGTAGGTACTATTCCTTATCCCTATTTTACAGTTGAAAAAACAGGCATAGAGGTCATGTTGATACCAGCCAGGGTTCTTGGCCTTCCTTAATCAATAGAAATTGATAAGAGGCCAGAAAAGAAATTCAGGTAACGCTTTACTGGGGCCCGTGCTGCAACGGGGGGAGCGAAAACAAGTGTCAGTTTCCCTTGTTCACTCCCCAAGGGGGAGATGAGCTGGTTCCTTACATGGGGTGAGGGTTGGGCAGGAGGGGGTGGGCTTAGGCGGTCTGCCCACACCTTTGGTGGTGTTGAGTGCAGGGGGCATGCGCAGTATCCTATTTCTGCTCCTCCCACCTTGTTTTTCCTCCGGGCTCTTCGGAAGTGGCGCTTGGGTCTTTGGTCTTTTTGTATCTTGTCCATAATTTGCCCCGACTGTGCTTTCATGTAGTTATTTTTAGTCCCTTATAGTTTCTTTGCATTTTGTTGCTCAAGGAGGTGTTTGTCCAGGTGCAAGCACTGCAGCAAAGGGTCCCGGGTCCCAGCCTGTCTCAACGCGGCTTGTGTAAGACCCCAAAGCTGCCGCATAGAGAGCTGCACGTGAACCAGGTGCCCCAGTTTCAGGGTTCCTGCTCTCATGGACAAGTTTGGCCAAGCTTCAGTAGACACCCCTCTCCTGCCTGCTCAGTGCTCCAATATTACCTTTCTTCACCCCCCACACACCCCGGCTTTCCTGAGCACTGCAGAGAAATGAGGGCAGGCGCACCTTTTCTGCCTTCCCTTCCCCCCGCCTCCTTTGTCCTCTGCCCTTTTCTGCCCACTCCCAAGTTCCAGGAAAATGTGACCCTGGATTTGGAAAACAGGTACAGCACCATGGCCCATTCGTATGGGCCCAGCCTTGGGGGGAGGCCGTTCACAGAGGGGTTGTTAGAATGAACTCCACTACCTGGGTGAGGCTGTGACCTCCAGCCCAGGGCCTCTCAGTTTGTCAGGTGACAGGCAGTGTGACCTAGGTCAATGCCTCTCAAACCTTTAAGTGCAAGTGAATCACCTGGGCATCCTGTTAAGGCACAGATTCTGATTCACTGGGACCGAGGTGGGGGGGTGGGCTGGGATTCTTCTCACAGGCTTCCAGGAATGTCGAGGCTGCTTGTCCTTGACCCAAGGCCCTAAAGGAGCCCTGAGTCTGTGCGAGGTCAAGCCTGCTATTCCAAGCACTGTCTTGCCGGAACAGGCCTGATTCCTAACCCAGGGCCCAGAGGAGACTTAAGACATCTAGAGAGAGACCCACCAAGATCGGAAGCCTCATGAAGGCAGAAGCTTGAGACAGAATGAGAGCATAGCTGAGAATAAAGGAAATTTGATGCTTCCAAAAGGAAGCCTGTGTATCATTTCCAAACGTGACCTGAAAAGCGCTCTCTTTATGATGGAAAGCTTATTACAGAGTGGCTCTAGTGATCCAGCAGAGAGAATACAAAGTACAGTAACTCCTGTTTGAGTTGATATGAAATTTCACAAAGAACCTATGCCACTGGCCCCTAAAACTCTTGAAAGTAACCCCCCGAAGCTCCTCAAAATCTCCCTGAGTCTCCCCAGGTTCTGCCTGCTTTCCGGCTGCATCTGCTATGGTAGGTGCCACAGTCCTAGGAACCAATGTTGGGATACCAATGGAACAAATACGAAGTGCTCTCCTATGTCACCTGAGTCTCCTAATTACCCAGCTGTTTTTGATTGATGAGTCGTGAGACTCAGGGAGTCAAACTCCCTCGGAGCCACAGGCTCACAAGTGATGGAGCTGGGAGCAGGCACGGCGAGGCAGTGTGGCCTGGTGTCTCTTGCTCTTCTGACCCGGCCTGACTGCTTAATTGAATCAGTTTGCCCTGTTTGGCTTTGCAAGGAGGAGGCATCCAGGTGGGTTTGCTCTTTAAAGAAAATGACTTTTTGAAGGTTAACGTACATGCAGAAACAGGCACCGATTCCATGGGTGCAGTGTAGTGAATTTTCCGTTCCAAGAGCACACCCATTCTTAACACAGCTCAAGAGAGGAAGGGCCACCAGCACCCTGGAATCTCTCCTTGGGTGTATCCCCTCCCGTTACTTCCTCCTCCATGGTACCGCCGTCCTGACTTCTAAGACTGTAGATCACCTCTGCCTATTTTTGAGTTTTACATAAATACACTCGTCCTTTTGTATTCTTTTTCGTCTAACTTCTTTTCCTCAACGTTGTAGGATTCATCCATGGTGTGCCTGCAGCAGTAGCTGGATTATGTTCCATCATATAAATACACTGCAATTACTGATTATGGACATTCGAATCGTTTCCCGTTTTTGGCACTTAGGAATAATGCTGCTGTGAACATCCATGTGTATATGTTTTTGGTGGTGCACATAGGTATGCATCTCTGGTGTGTGTATATGTGGGTGTTTCTGTAATGCCTGGTTCCTTTGATGTGACTATGTTCGCCTTTAGTAGATACTGCCAAAGAGTTTTCCAATATGGCCATTCCAATTTATAGTCCCCTCTGGTGTGAGTGAGCGTTCCATTACTCCACATTCTTGCCAATACTTACTTTGATAGGTCATTTTCCCCCCCAATTTTATCTATCTATCTATCTAGATATTTATTTATAGCCGTGTTGGGTCTTCGTTTCTGTGCGAGGGCTTTCTCTAGTTGCGGCAAACGGGGGGCCACTCTTCATCACGGTGCGCGGGCCTCTCACTGTCGCGGCCTCTCTTGTTGCGGAGCACAAGCTCCAGACGCGCAGGCTCAGTAGTTGTGGCTCACGGGCCGAGTTGCTCCGCGGCATGTGGGATCTTCCCAGGCCAGGGCTTGAACCCGTGTCCCCTGCATCGGCAGGCAGATTCTCAACCACTGCGCCACCAGGGAAGCCCCTGATAGGTCATTTTAATCTTAGGCTTTCTGATGTTGTATAGAGGTCTCTCATTATGATTTTCATTTGCATTTCTCTTATCACCATTGGAAGCTTAGTGTCTTTGCCTGTATATTTGGCATTTGGATATCTGCTTTTGTGAAGGGCCTGTTCAAGTCTCTTGCCTATTTTTCAATTGTGTTGTTTGTTTCACTTTTAAAAGTGAAAACATCTATGAAAAATCCTTGAAATCTATAGTGATGGGAATCACCTGTGAGTGAGATTGGATTATATTCAAAGAGGTAATTTCTGGAGATCCCCTCCTGCAGGAGGCCCAGCAGGCTGAGGGGGGCTGAGGACAGGCAGAGGCATAAAACCCTTAGCAGGGGACCTGCTGCAAAGTTGAGGAGCCCCGGGGTCTATGGCTCAGGTCAGTTGTCAAGTTGTGAGATCACCTGAAAGCTTGAAAGCACTTCACTTCTAAATGTTTGCCTTTTACAGACCGTCACTCAGGAAGATTGTAGACCAACTCCAAAAGTATTGCTGAAAACATTTTTGGAATTGCTTTGAGTATATTGTTTTGGATATTTTTAGTTGCTTTCAAAATGCCCTTTGAGAATGTATTTGCTTTGGGGAAATAGCAGCAGACATCTCAGAACCCAGCCCAGTGAATAAGGAGGTTGCTTCATGGGTGACTTAAAAAACAAAACATTATTTGTAAGGCTTGCCTATAGGGGGATGGAAGGTGAGCAGGAAGGAAGAAAGCGCTGCACTAAATGCCTGAGTTTCCTGATCTCTTTTCATCTTTATAGTAACCTATGAAGTACTAACTGTTGTGAGTATTCCTACTTTGTAGATGAAAAGTCAGACTTAGAAAGAGAAAGACTGCGTGATTGAGGAGTCAAACCTAGCTCTGTCTTACTTGAGGGCCACTAGTACCCTTTCCTTTTCCCCACCCTGCCTCGCCTCTGATGACTGTTAGAGGAATCAAAATTGTTGCAGCCAGAACACCGTGTGCTGATGCAAAGGTCTAGTTTCCACCCTGTCCTGTTATAGACCCTGGGATCTGGGTGGTTCCTCTTCCTGGTGGGGGTTGGGAGAGGAGAGGAGAACTCAGGCTTCAGGGCACTCATTTCCAAACATGATTCCTGGGCTTCCCTGGTGGCGCAGTGGTTAAGAATCCGCCTGCCAATGCAGGGGACACAGGTTCGAGCCCTGGTCCAGGAGGACCCCACATGCTGTGGAGCAACTAAGCCCATGCGCTGCAACTACTGAACCTGCTTTCTAGAGCCCACGAGCCACAACTACTGAAGCCCACGTGCCACAACTACTGAAGCCCTTGCACCTAGAGCCCATGCTCCGCAACAAGAAAAGCCACTGCAATGAGAAGCCCGTGCACCGCAACAAAGAGTAGACCCTGCTCACCACTACTAGAGGAAGCCCGCGTGCAGCAAGGAAGACCCAATGCAACCAAAAATAAATAAATAAAAAATTAAAAAAATTGTTAAAAAACCCCCCATGATTCCTGCAGCTCCTGCTGTTTAGGGGAGCAACTGAGGGCCTTTCAGTATCCTGGCCCATGTCCTGCCCAGGATAGTCTGACCTGTAGGCTTTACTTTGCTCTTCTAAGTGGCTGGCAAGCCACCCAGGAAATACTCTAGGACGTGTTCATGAACATTGTCACTGTTGGAAACTTTATTCTATGTAGAGAGTCTTTCTCCAGATGAGCACTTACAGAAAACCTGACCAGAAGAGGCAGAATGTTGCTGAATTCTTTAATATTCATTCATTCCTGATCTTAAGAGAAGAATCACCCATTAGTTTTCTCTGAAACAGAGTGGGTTAGTGGCTTCGGTGTGTGATGAAGACCTTCAGAAATGATTCCTGAAAAGAGTGTCCTGGGCGGATTGCTTTCAGATAGACCCTGGGGAATCCAGCCGGCCCTGAGATGTGAACCGCCTGGGAGAGACACAAAAATACACTTGGCCATCGCAGAGGCTTGTTCTCACCCTTCCTGTCTCATGGACCCCAACAAGCTGACCCCCTTCCACTGAGCTTTGGAATGTTGTCTCAAAGTTGAATACCCAGAACGTAGAAACTACAACCTATTTTCCTGTCTCAAAGCAGTAAAGAAGCCTCTGGACTTCTTTTGAGACTGCACAGTAGAATGGTTTCGTCGTTTGATGGTTTCTTTATTCTTAGCACCTTAGATCCTGCGTAGCCTTGCTTTTCAGGGCAAAGCTTTGGGCTGTGGGTAGTCAGATAACCAAACCATTTCCTAAACAAATTAGAATTTTATTTCATTCACAGTCACACAGCTTTCCCTAGATAAAATGAGGCATCTGAGAAAAAAAATGTGAGGACATTTTAATGAAAACTTCTCCTGGTAAGATACTCATTTTCCTATCACATTTAATTCCTGTAGAGTATTCTAGAGCAGGTGTGAAGAGCCAGGTGTTGCCCTCGTCCCCCAGTGACTGAATACCTGATGCAGCATCTTTACCTGTTTCCTAGCAGATTATATGATCCCATGTATGTGTGCAGGTTGAACACCTCAGATTTGGACTTGGCTGGGGGACATGGGAACTTATTCACCTCCTGCCAAAAGAAAGAAACTTACAAGTAGTGCTTTGTGTTTTGAATTTTACAGTGCACTGAGTAAACACAAGTTATGCATTGTGATGGGAGGAGTAAAAAGGTCCCCCATGTCTTTATTTTCTGAGTGGGTGTAACTAAATGACTAGGTCCTGGATGTGTTACTAAGATGTAGGTCACAATCTCCAGCAGAGCAACAGTAAACATTTCTCACCTGTGTTATCTTACAGGTGCAGGTGTCTAAAGTTCTTTTTATCCTAAAATGTTTTCCTCGAAGGTTTTTTGTTTTGATTTGTTTTAATAAGCCTCTTGCTTTGGGAATAAGGAACTCACTTCAGTGAATACCTAAGGCTTTCTTAATTCCCTTATGTTACAGATGAGGACACCAAGGCTGTACAGTTCTACCATGAATCAGTAGTAAACCAAGGACTCTTTCATTCCAGCCTTTTGTTTCTCAGCTCATTGTGATTTTCTAGAACTGTAAAATATTCTTAAGATTCTTTGTTTTAAAATCTAGCTTTCAGTTTAAGGTCATTCTCTCTTAGCAGTTGTTTCCTTGCTTTATGGTAACCAAGCTTTAAAATGATCCAGTACAAGGGGAAAACCAAGCCATGACTTTCTCTTGTTCTAAAATTAATATAAAACTATATAGCTGTATAAATAATATTTACTGAATTTGCCACTATTATTTGTATGTATGAATAAATAATTTTGAAGTGTACCAATATTTTATGGCTGATCTGGTCAAATTTCCACTTGGAGGAGATTGTATCTGTGTTGAAACACACTGTCCTTTCTCTGTTATCTTGGCCTTTGTGAAGGATGAATCCTTGGACTCATGATTTTTCACCCTGAGTTTGTGTAGGAAATCAGGATGTGTCTAATTATCATATAGAGTGTCAGGAAATTCTCATAACAGTTAATTTAAATCCACTTAAATTAAAAATAAAGAACACATTATATAGCAACAGAGGTTTGTTTTTTTTTTTTTCCTTTTAAAGAGGAGATTGGACTCCGTGAATCAGATGAGCAGTTTCAGAACTCATGGGGATTACTGCTTTAAAGGCCCAGGAGGAGTGGATAAGAACCCATGAGCTCTGTCAGTCCCACTGTGCCCTGGTATACTGATGCTGTCTGTAACTGTTGATCTATGACCTATTTCTCTCTAAAAGCTGTCTATTTAAAATCAATTCTCTCTTCTTCTGCCCAGCTCAGTGAGCATTTCTTTTTTTCTGTGCTGCTCTTGGAACTGACCCTCAGGATGGAGAACCTTTGACAGAATAGCATCTTATCCTCAACTCAAGGTCTCAAAGTCATGATTAACTGGCAGATATTGGCTTCAAGGAAAAAAAAAACAAAACACCAAGACACTAATGCTTAGAATCCACAGGGCTTATGGGCTAAGAGTAAGGGTACTAAGAGAAGAGTTGGAAAACATGTTGGGCAGAGGTGGCCAGGCTCTCCTGGTGAGTTGATGAGTACCTTGGCTCCCTTTGCCCATGTGTCTGCTCCCTGTCCTCCCTTTTCTCCCGCCTGTGGCGGCGGGGTGCTGTCTTAGGTGCTGAGCTCAGACAGGCACAGAAGACTGGTCTTTGGGGACTAGGGTGTGTTGACCTTTGCTTCTCTATTGGCCATCTCCATCCTTCTGTCCCAGCTCTCTCTCTCCATTGTCATTTGATACTATTCTGGATGGCATGAAGTGCCCCGGTAGCATCATTCATTTTCATTCTTTTGTCCTTAAATGCCCTTCTCCTCCTGTCTGTCTTGTATCTTTGCAATCACTCTTCAGACACCACCTCTTTGAAACCTTCTGTGACCCTGAACTTGTACCCTGAGGCAGAGTTGGTCTGTGCTACTCCTGTGCCGTATATAACTTATCATGCTCAAGTGGGATTATTTGCTTGCAAGTCTAGACTGAACATTTGAGGGATGGGACTGTGACTTGTACATCTTGTATCTTAGCATGGTGCCTGGTGTATGATAGGTACCCAAAAGAGGGTGGATGGATGGATGGATGGATGGATGGATGGATGGATAGATGGGTGGGGCACATTCAAAGAGAACTTCTGAGAAAGGAGAGAGAACGTGTTTTCAGCTGGGATACATGGGAAAAGCTCTAGATGGGGACAGGAGTTGCTTATACTACATAGTTACTGAAAAAGATGTATATATAGTAGAGGATAGAAGTATGTGCTATGGAGAATGAGCTGTGCCTCTTTTTTTTTTTTTTTTTTTTCAGAGTAGAAACCAAGTAATTGGCAAGAGATGACATTGCAGTCATTTGGCTTTCCTTCTTAAAAGCTCTGGGATCTTTACTGAAAGATCCAGTTTCTTATGTGTAAAATGATATCCTATAATGTAGGTTCTATTTTTTTTTTTTGCGGTACGCGGGCCTCTCACTGCGGTGGCCTCTCCCTCTGCAGAGCGCAGGCTCCGGACACGCAGGCTCAGCAGCCACGGCTAACGGGCCCAGCCGCCCCGCGGCATGCGGGACCCTCCTGGACGGGGGCACGAGCCCATGTCCCCTGCATCGGCAGGCAGACTTCTCGACCACTGCGCCACCAGGGAAGCCCTGTAGGTTCTATTTTTAATGTGAGGATCAACTGAGACTTTCAAAGGGCTCAACACCCTGTCTTGTCTGTAGTGAGTGCTCAGTAGGGTAAATGGTAGCTCTTACCATTGGCCTCTATTGTCTGATAGAATTGAGGTGCCTGATATAAATGTTCTCCCACTCCCTGAATAAGAAACTTAGATCCATAGGTAACCACAAAATGTGTGTCCGGGTGTTAGGATTCACTGGAAATGGGATTATGTCATCTCTTTTGTCTTCCTACTTACTTAGTACTTCTTTTTAGAAAGAAAAGCACTTATCAGTTTCTTAGGAAAGCACTTGGTTCTAAAACAAATTTTTCATGCAAGGCATTCATGGGAGTCTTTCTAGTTGTTTAAAAAATATATGTAATATATGCCTATATCTATATATTATGTGCAAAAAGTGTAATTCTTTCCTGAAGTTCTAGAGAGCAGGGGACATGCATTGCTGTTTCTATTTTGATATGGAAGCAAGTTGTGTTGGTCTGGGACAGCTTGATTTTGGCTGATGAATGCCATTGTTTGTATGTGTACACTTCTGCCCCCACTATTGGAGATACATTTAGAAATCAGTGGTAGGAGTTTCTAATAGTACTTATTTACACAATCATTCATATGTTCATTTCCTGCTCTGCTTACTGCTGCTTTTCTCACCTGGTCTTTCAGTGCTGGATCTGGCAATTATTATTGTTTTTTTTTCCCCTTAATGTTCTTAGAAGCTACTACAGTTGCCAGTGATAAAGACTCTTTGCCTGTGTCTCTGAGCCCCTTCTCAGAATATTTTATAGCCTATGTTGCTGTTTGGGTATGTGGCCATTTTTATATATAGGTCAGTCCTGCCATAGTGAATTTCTGAGCAGATGAGAAAATGGATGGGAACCATCTACACAAATCTGGTGATATGGATCCCCCATGCTTTGTCTCTAATTCCAAAATCCAAAATGCTCAGAAAGCTCTTGTCACCCATTTGGCAGCAAGACCTCCCTTGAGCAAGAGTCTATTTATATTCTTTATTTATCTTGTTTTGTGTGGTTATCCGTCAGTTTTGCTGCAGAGGTATTACTGTGTTTGAGTATGAGGTGCTGATCTACACTCTACGGGGAGCATAAAGTACGTATTACATTTCTAAAATGTTAAAATTTTTGCATTCCAAAACACATTTGGCTGTATGGGATTTGGGTAAGAGATGTGGGCCTGTAGTATTTTTATTAGGGCCTCTAAGCCTTTTTTTTTTTTTTTTGACAACCTTCCCTTGAGATTCTCTCCTGGGTACCATCTTTGTGTGGCATGCAAATGAGGATCTCCTTTGTCTGTCACTCAAGCAGTATTTAATGAGCTGCGGTGGCTTTGTACTAGGAATTGGGAAGAATGAGGCATTGGCTCTTTTTGCCCTGGAGAAGCTCAGAGACTCATAATGATGCGGAAGGTGCTATATTAGCCAGTCTGTGGATTCCTGCCTGTGGTGGGATAATCACAGCCCGAAACTTTACCAAAATTGCAAAGATAAAGAAATGTGGAAGAGAATGATCAAGAGCAGTTGTGTATTTGCTGTGGTCTTTGAAAAGTAAAGCCAGAGATGGGGCTGCATAGGAGCCAGTTTTTGAAGAGCCTTATCTACCAAGCTAAATAGTTAAGAATTTATCCTTTGGCAGTAAAGATTCTTTAAACCTGGAATGAATGATTGGGTTCGCATTTTAGTAAGAGCCCTCTAACGTTATCTTAAGGGACCCCCAGAAGAAGTCATTGAAATATTCTGGGCAATAGTCCTATAATACTTATATTGTATAGTGCTTTAGGGTTTGCAAAAGATTTCTCCAGCCTTAATTTCTTTTGCAGTAGCCTTGGGGGATGGGTAGGTAATAACTAAGGAAACATTTCAAGAAGTGACTTGCCCAAGGTCATATCCAGCAACAGGCTGTGCCAGCTCTCCTAATTCTATATTCGTTCCTGCTTGAACGTGATATTAAAACATTTTAATATACTGTCCAGATACTGAGCATACTTAAAGGTAATCTGCCACCTGCATATCTTTTATACTTGTACTTGATTAGACTGTCAGCTTCTTGAGGGCTTGCAGTATTAAATTTGATGTGCCTTTGGCACAAAGATAAGCTCACAATAGGCACCACCAAGAATTTGCTAAACTTTCTCCTCCAGAGCAAGCACAGTCCTAGAAAGAAGGAACATTTGTGAAAACAGAGGGACTGTCATTTTTCTTGTTGTATATCTCATCATGTGTACTTATTAGGCAGTTTCTATGTTTAGGGCACAGTGCTAAGTGCTGTGGGGAATACAAAATGCAGAACAGTTAGATGTAAATTTTTTTAAAATGTCATGAATTAAGCCTGTTCTGTCCTATTCAGATCTCACACCAAATTTCTTGGCTTTTTGTAACAAATTTCCTTTTTAAAGGATGTTAGGTGTTGAAATCAAAAGGCCTCTTGCACAGACTGACTGGAACTATTAGGCTTATACATTTGCTTTGCAGTAATTAGGTATAACATGGCACATTTCCAGGTGGTTATTTTTGAAACCAAGAAAGAAACAAAACCATTCAATAGGCATATTTTATTATGAAAGAATGCAAGTTTTACCTTGACTAGATGCCCAGTAATATCACCTCACAAGTGAAAATCATCTTGTGATCCATACTTAAAATCAATAGTCAACTGTAAGTTTTGTGTCAACCCTACTGAATTAGCCCTGAAATTAATGATGTAATCTTTTTCTTACACACCTGGCATATATTGCTGTTTATGCTAGCAGTATTTCCTAGGCTGTCTAGGCATTAGGGAAAAGTCAAGGTCTAAATTATTCTCAGTCTTAAGAATCCATGTCAGTTTTAAAGCGTTTATTGAGTTGATTCAGTTCTGATTTCTTTTACCACCTTTGTATCAGAAAAGCTTTGGGGGCCCCAGAAGAAATTCTAGAGGTCATTCAGACCCAGGGGCTAGACTGGGGGAAAGACAAATTAGGAAACTGATCCCTATGGGTTCAAGTCCATTCTTCATCTTGTTAATTATAACTTTGGTCAAGTGTTTGAGCCTCTGGTTCCTTATCTGAAAAATGAGGCTTATGATAATGTTTTTCAAAGATTCTAAGACATACATTTTTATCTTAAAACAAGATGTGTTTTATAGTGTATTATATGTTATGGTTTAATTTGTGGTGTTTTTGTTTAATATAGTGGCGCATAAAATGATGATGCATCTTAGAATCAGTGATTTCTTAGATTTGATGAAATATGGTAATAATTTGCCTTACCAACCTCCTGGGTTGTTGTCAGGATCAAATCAGATATGTTTACTAGAAAACTACTGCTGTGCCAACTAACATGCAAACAAAAGCACCTTCCAAGGTCCCTGGACAATTTTTCTGCCTTTGGTATTTTTTTTAAAATAAATTTTATTTATTTAATTATTTATTGTTGGCTGTGTTGGGTCTTCGTTGCTGCGCGCGGGCTTTCTCTAGTTGTAGCGAGCAGGGGCCACTCTACGTTGCTGTGCGTGGGCTTCTCATTGCAGTCGCTTCTCTAGTTGCGGAACATGGGCTCTAGGCATGCGGGCTTCAGTAGTTGTGGCACACAGGCTCAGTAGTTGTGGCTTGCAGGCTCTAGAGTACACGCAGGCTCAGTAGCTGTGGCACATGGGCTTAGTTGCTCTGCGGCATGTGGGATCTTCCCAGACCAGGGCTCGAATCTGTGTCCCTTGCATTGGCAGGTGGATTCTTAACCACTGTGCCACTAGGGAAGTCCCTGCCTTTGGTATTTCTGATGATACTTTATTTCTATGTGTCTTAAAAATAAACTGGGAAGAGTTGGAAAATGAAAATTGCAAATCTATATGAATTAAGATATCAAATGTCTTTCTTAAATATTTGAAGTAACAATAGAATTTCAGTTGACTTACACTTGGACTTCCTGAAAGATTTTATTTTTCTTTCAAGCAGTACCTCAGTCATGTTGGTCTTATCTCCCCTTACTTTTCCCTCCACCCTTCCACCCCTAAATAAGAGCACTGAGTAAGGCCAGCTTTGGATTGGAGAGGGGTGTGGGGTGAGAAGATCATTAATTTCATTTTGGGCACATTGAATTTGAGATGAGTTTGAGGCATCCAAGTGAAGATGTTGAGTAGGCAGTTGAATTTGTGAGTCAGAGATAAAAATGTGGCATTTGGGTTATAGAAATGGTAGATGAAGGCTTGAGCTTGGACGAGATCACCTAGGAAACAAGAAAGCAGGATTGGGACTGGAGGTTGACAAGCCACCTTCAGCCAGCAAACCTGTTTTATTTGGCCTATGCAGTGTTTTTAAAATATTTGAACAAGTTGCTGTAGCATGTTTATGTTTTTTTGGCTGCCCCAAATATACTTTGTCTTTTGATGGCAGCACCCTAGTTTCTTTTTAAGAAATTCCCTATCCTCCAGTCTCAGACCTTAGCCTTAGATAAAGTTCTTCCCCTGACTCCGAATGAAGTGTGTGACTCAGGGCTGGCCAATCATTCCTGAGTCGTCTAGCCACAATGGTTGGTTCAAGAATGGCCTTCTAATCCAAGCTGGTCTAATCAGAGGGAATTTTGAGACTGGGGGGGTGGGAGGTAGAGGAAACTCCAGGAAGAGAATCTTTCTTATTTTCTGCTTAAACCTGGCAGAATGTGGTCTGGAGGTCTAGCAATGGCCTTGCTGCCATAAGGTAGATCTTATCTGAGAATTAGGGACACGAAGAATCCAGATAGAGAAACTGGTCCTGATCATGTTGATTAAACCCAGTGGCAAGCTGTACCTCTAGGCTTTGTGGTTAAATGAGCCAATAAATTCTCCTTTTGATGTAACCCAGGATTTCTTTTATTCACACCAGAAAGCAATCTTAATTGCCAAGATTTAAAACTCATGAGTTTTCATTTATAAATCAGGACTTTGGCTTGAGCTAAGTAATTGTTTTAGTAGGAACATCTGCTCTCCATTTTATTATAGTCTGTACCTCTCCCTACTGTCATCTGACCCTGATGCTTCAGGTCTGTTGCCAGCTATCCTGTCGGTTCTGCTGTGCTTTAAATTGTAGACCTGAGGGGGAAGTGAAAGTCAACTTTGTTTCCCTTAATTGTATTACTTGCTTGTCCCGGTGGGTAGTTGGGCTTTTGGCTGCTGATATAGAGTGAAAAGGGAAGGAGACCTAGATTCAAGCTTTGAAGAGTTTGAACCCTGGAAGAATAGGCAGAGGAGGATAACCTTGCAAAGAGAAGGAAGCCATGGCGGCAGGAAGAACGTTGATTGTAGAGGCCAAAGCAATGAGTGTTTCAGGGTTTCAGGGAGAAATTGATCAACATGGCCAGATACTGTCAGGACATCAAATAAGATAAGGAATGAAAAAAAATTCTCATTTGAATTTGGCAACAAAGAGATCATTATTGATCCAGCCAGGAGCTGTTTCAGGGAGTGATGGAGCCAAGCCAGGTTGGAGTGGGTTGAAAAATGAATGGGAGATGGAAAAACGGGAGATATCCAAGGAGGGCAATTTTAATTTTTCCTGTGAAGGAAGCAAAGAAATAAAGCACTAGCTGGAGACGTGAGGTTGAGGGTAGGAAGCTTTAAAAATAAGATTCGAGTGTGTTGAATTGTTGATGGGAAAGATCTGGTTGAAAGGGAGAAGCTGGTTGAATAGACAGGAGAGAAGAGACAAGGGGTAATTGATTATATGAGTCTGAGAAGGTGGGGTGAAGTGGAATCTAAAGCCCAGTGGAGAGACTGACCTTGGGTGAGAGGAGGGAACAGGATGCAACAGGAGGGCAGAAGCTGAAGGTCAGTAGTAAGTTAGTCTGATAATGAGAAGTTGCTATGCCATAGGTTCCATTTCTCTGTTAGGAGGCAAGGTCATCTGGGAATGGGGGTGATGGTAGTGTGGATGTCAGAAGGGGTGGCCCTTTGAAAGTGAAATAAGAGTTGAGGAGAGTGGGAGAATGAGTGGGTGGCATCACCCAGCATTGTGGAGGACTGACTCGTTAGTCGTTGGTGCTCATGAACGTTGAATGGCTCTCGGCAGTGCCTAGGTGCTCAGCTGTGGGCCCAGACAGAGCTACCATAGGTATCAGCTATGGGGTTTGGCAGAAGAGGAAGGACAAAAGGGTGAGCGAGGTAACTTGAGGACATTTGTCAAGGGTGTTATGGGATGCGCTCTATGGAGATGTTGGCCCTTAGAAAGGAAGCTGAGTAAGAAGGGACATGAAATGAAACTTCAGATGAGGCCCAAATGGTTGATCCCAATGAAGGGGATTTTAATGAGGCAGCCGAAGCTGAGGGTATTGTAGTCAGAGGAGGGATGCTGGGTGGTGAAGCTTGGGTGGAGTGCTGGAGAGGTTTTGTTGGAGGTGAGGCAGGCAAGGGAACAGAGACCAGAGTGTCGATGGATTTTGGATATTCAGGTCTCCCTTGCTCATTGCAGGACTAAGACAGGAAAGGAAAATTTTGGTCAGGGTTCAACGTCATTTGTATCTGGGTTGGCTGTTTAATAAGAATAGGTTATCCATTTCCTCTTAACCTCCTTCCCTTTGATTTCAATGGAAGAGTATATTGAAGTGGTTTGGGGCCTACCTCTGTTTTTGCAATATGTCCAGAGAGAGATATGAGGAAAACTGTGTCTTTAATCACTTTTGGTACAGAAAATGTAAATCATTTAAACCTCTCGAGTTCATAGACTTTTCAGTTGCTGGAATGATTTGGTGCTCTTTTGCCTTCCATAGTCATGTTACTTCTGAAGGTGATTGATGGTGTAATCAAAACCTTTAAGAGGAGCCCATGTTTAACTGGATCCCTTGTGGCTCTCACTATGATGAGCTTTGAAGGCAGGGTAAGTAGGAAGCTGTATCAGAGACATCTTTGTTATTTGTAATGTGTGTCGTGCTTTGGCAGTAACAGAACCTGAGCAAGCCCATCAGTCGGTAGCTTATAAGCAGTAATCCGAGAGCTCAAAAAATTCTTCTCTGAATGGTAAGGCATTGGAGCCAGCATTGCTTATATGTGAGAGGGAGAAAAGGTTTGGAAGTCTCACCAAGGGGAAAAAAAAAAAACACTTGGGTTTTGGGTTTAATAAGATGCTAAATCTGATCATCTCAAAACATCTGAAGGTTGTGATAAAAATCCTCACCAAGTAATCAGGATGCAGCAGTCTAGAGTCTTAAAAATTCAAGCGTGTAGGTTTTCAGATACAGCATCTATTTGTTACTGATTCTGAAAAGATTAGGTAAGCAACAGAGCACAGGGAAAGACGGTCCGTGTTTTCAGGCTGAGGATGATGAGCAGTAGTGATAGCAGAAGTCCCACAGCACTCAGAGATCTGCCGCAGAATGAAGTGTCTTACAGCCCAGAGCAGCTCTGCTGCCAACCAGCCACCACTCTGCTCTCTGTAGGGCTGTTTCCTTATTCTTCCGCAAGGAACCTGTTTATTCATCCCTACTCTTACCTGTACTTTGCCCCATCCCAATGCCTGTCCTCCCCTTTCTCCATCTCACATCCATTTTCCCCTGCCCAGTGAGGCCAAAGCCAAGTCCAAAATGATACTAGATCTTTCCTTTTTTGACTCCTTTGTGTATATTGTTTGCGTATCTTAGTAAGTTAGCTCTTTCATAGACTTATAGATTGTTAAGTTTGTGAGAAACCTTGGATATTTTTTTTTTCTCAAACTATTCACAAAACAAGAATCACTTTACCCGACTCAAGGCTTAACAGTCTGCAAGTTTCTTTAGATCCTGGTGTATTCAAGAGTCTGGAGACTTGGGTCCTCCTGTCTGGGACTTCAGGCCTTTAAGTATTTCTTCATTTTTTCTCCAATAAAGAAAACAAAGCGTTGCTGATGAGCATGGCATGTCCTTGACATCTGCTGTTTTATACTGTTTTACCCAAGCAATAGTTCGGGCCCTGCCTTGATCATTTTTTCTTGCTCTATAAATAACTAAACTACCTGCTTTGTCCTTAGAATTTTTTTTGAAAGGCTTAGTTCATTCTCGACTTAAGTCTTCTTGTGGCTTATTAATTCCTTCTGTACTTTTGTGTACATCCTTACTTGCTGTTGAAAAGCTTATAAAGTGGGAAGTGGGGTGAAAGTCTACCAAGCACTGCTTCTTGGGCTCAACAGAGCAGAGGGGGCTGAGTTAAATTGTAGCCAAGGAGCCCTTTCCTCCTTAAGGTCCTTTAAAGTCTCAGTTGACTTTGTAAACTGCCAAGAGCATTGCCTGGGATGGGGTAGGCCATTAATGGTAGCTATTCTTATTGGGCCTAGGTGGCTGGTCAGAAAGATCCCACATTAAAGAAGTTTATCAGTTAAGAACTAATCTCCTACATGAAGTGAACCTCAGGATTTTCATGTCGTGGTAGTTCTCTATACTGAGGCCAAAGCGTAAATGGGGACTTTAGAATCACAGAGTGTTACAGCTGGCAGGAAATAGATGTCAGCATCCAAAATATTATACAGAAGGAAACTGAGGTCTGGAGAAGATTGATAACCGTCCACAGGCCATGTAGTTTATATTGGTACACTGGGACCTGGATGCAGCTCTCTGGGCTCTGAAACCAGGATTTTCCTACCGGACCAAGGTGTATGACTCTGAAAAGTCACTCTTGAGGGAGGAATGTGGAAAGATAGGAGGAAAGGGATAGTGTCTGGAGGGTACCCTAACCCTGGGTGGCGATGTCAAATAATAGCATAAATTTAGAGGTTTAGCCCCTGATATTTCACCACATTACTCCTCTCAGATGGTTGTCCTCTGTGTCTGCTCCTTTTTAGGTAAATTCTGGGTCAGTACTTTGGAAAACCAGGAGGGTGTGGGGTTCTAGGAATAATGAGAGCCTCCCGTAATATTAAAGGTCACAGCTTTGGCAATGCATTTGGAAAAGACAGAGAAGAGCCTGGTCTCAGAGAAGCCTTCAGGCCTTGTGGGAAACTCGGGTTCTAGTGAATTGCTGCCGAGGCCTGGGGTGGGCGCTCAGCATTTAGCTGTGTAAGGACTGAGTTGCAAGTGAGCATAAAGCCCCTGGCAGTGGCTGAGGTCTGAGATATATGGAGAATTTCTGGGAGTCCTGCTTGTGTACACTGCGGGAAGGATGTGAGAATAAAAAAGTAATACCAAAAAAAAAAAAAAAAAAGTCATGCAGCACCATGATGACAAAACAGAAAGGAATCCATCCAAAGATTAGGGGAAGAATGTGTTTTCTGGAATTACTGACATGGGAGCAGAGGGTAATGGGGTTGTATGTTGTCGAGAAATCCTGTGTCTCTTTACTTGGGGAGAAGACCTGCTAGTGACCCACAACCAGGAGAATTTGGAAAGAGGGAAAGTTCAGGGGTGTAGGTCTGAGCAGGCAGAGCAAGCGCCGAGTTTGAGCTAGTGGATGACAAGCTGAGGTTCAAACCCACGCGGTTTGGTTTCACACTTGGAAATCTCAACTGCTGTGCTGTCTGTCTGCTCCTGCTCAGCTGCCCGCTGTGATCCAAGCCCTGGGGGATGCAGCCAGGTCCAGTTTAAGTTCTCCTGCTTCCTGGTGTCCCCCAGGGATTCCTTAGAGCCTCGTAAGTCGTTGAGATATATGATGGCCCAGGACCACCCTTAGTCAAATGGCCATAATTTTTAGATCCCCATGGAATCTTTTTTTTGGGGGGTACGTGGGCCTCTCACTGCTGTGACCTCTGCTGTTGCGGAGCACAGGCTCCGGACGTGCAGGCTCAGCGGCCACGGCTCACGGGCCCAGCCGCTCCGCAGCATGTGGGATCTTCCCGGACTGGGGCACGAACCCCTGTCCCCTGCATCGGCAGGCAGACTCTCAACCACTGCGCCACCAGGGAAGCGCCCCCCCCCCCCGCCATGGAATCTTGATCTTTTAATGCACTTGCATCCTTTCCTTATACCATCAATCTTATATCTTGGTAACTTGAGTACCAACTGGTTTTCTCTGCCCTTTGGAGGTTTTTAGTTAAACTTGGCTCAACCCAGAGCCTTCTCGTGATTCCACACATTCCTGTGTCTTCCTTGCTCACGCCTCCCTCTGCCTTTGAGCGTCTGTGTCCTAAAGGGCTCTCTGTATCCCTCACGTGCGTTCTGAGTGCAACACTTTTTCCCACGCAGTTTCCCCGGGAAACCGAGTCCCATCAGATAGGCTTTTGTGAAGACTCGAAGAGTCACAGTTTGACATATGTGATCTTTCCCCAGCTTTACGGATTCTACCCCTCCTTCATATTCTTTCTCACTCGAGTATCAAAGTTCTATCCACATAGGGGCAGCTGTGGGACGAGTCCTCACTTTATACCTTAACAGTTAGCACAAATAAATACTGCCTATTTTCTGAGAATTCTGGTGAATAAAAGATTTGTCCCATTATATTCACTTCAGCTTGGGTGCAAATATATACAGAGATACCTAGGCCTTTGACTATGCCATTACTGGACTATTTCATATTAATTGCTACTAAATCTTTTACTGCTTAACACTCTACACTGTACAGCTGGACAGCACTCACCTCAGATTTCTTTATCTCCTTTATCTGCCAACTTCTCTTAAATGCAAGACATTAACTTTGCTTTCAGTTCTCATACCAGTTCCCATGTTTTTAGAACCTAAAGCACGTGTGAATCTCATTCCATTTCCCCTTTCCGACTCCTTGTAGCCCAGAATATAATGATCTTGGTTTCTTTTTTTTTTTCATGTCCTATTTCACATCCAGGAGTCTCCCTAATAGTACAACACACCTAGAATTTTCTTTTGAGTAAAAGCTGTGACTGACACGTGAATATTCTTAAGACTTGTGTTCCTTTCTCTAGAATCATGTGAATTTCTCCCCATCATTCTTATTGGCATAGATTGTCTGAATGACTCATTTTCTCAAAAGAGCCATGAGAGACTTAGTGGCATTGGAAACTAGATCCCCAGTTCAGAGGCATCTGGTGGGGATTGGGGAGTGACTGTCTCTAATTCTGAGGATTGCCAAGGATCTCAGAAACGGTGAGATATTTTTTCTAGGTTCAGGGAGTTAAGAATCTGCTACCATTCATGATTGGCATAAAGTAAAGGGAAATCTAACTGCATTCTTGTTTTTGCTTTTTTGTTTTTTCCTAGTCAAAAAGTTTATTTCTGTTCTGGGGAAAGTAGAAGCGTCCAGGTTTAAAATAAATTACAGTATTCACTGATGAGCCTAAAGAATTAGAAGTTTGTAAAATCTTTGTTTCTTGGATGAAAAAAGGAAAAAAGGGAGAGGATAGAGTAGAAAAATGGTGTATTAGGTTATAATAGCAATAGTAGGTAGCATTTATAGAGCATGTATGTGTTAGGTACTGTCCTAGGAATTTTTCCATTTCTCATCTCAGTTAGTATAGCCCTATGACACTCCCACTCTTTATTTTATACAAGAGGAACCCATGCTGCACAGAGAGGTTAAACAGCTTACTCAAAGTCACACAGCTAATAAATGTCAGATTGATGATTTTCATGTTGGCAATGTAGTCGAAGTCTCACACTCTTTAACTTCAAGGTTACAATGCTGTATGTTAAGTCATTTTAACTTTTTCCCTCGCCTTGAGTACAGCCTCCCACAGTATATATAAAGCACAGGAGAAGTGGCAGTTTCAGCTTCTTTTTCTTGTTGTTGTTTGTTTATTTAATAGCAGGGTTAAAAAATAAAGGCAGTGTGCAGTCTAAATCAAGTTTAATTAGACCCGTGTGGAAAACATAACAATTATCTATGCCAATTTCCAATGTTTTTCTTTTTTCATGTTCAATTATTAATAGATACGGCACACATATTCTTTCATTTATTTTCTAAGTGAAGTGATTGAAGCAGGCATAGTATTCTAAGCTGTTGCCTAGTTTTTTTTTTTTTTTTTTTTTTTTTAAGAATCTTCATCTGAAAGGAACATTTTCTCTAAAAAAGAAAAAAAAATCTGTTTTTGTTTGTGGGACACATCGTCCCTTGGAGAATATGGTGTTACCAGGTGTGGAATCTTGGCATTAAACTAAATTTCCCTTTCTCTTCCCTGAACTGATGGAAAGGAGTGGGGTGGGTTGGGGGAGGGGAGGGGTGGTGGTGGGATATACATATACATAGATGTATACAGATGCACATCTCCAGACCTGTCCAGTATCTGGACAGAAGGCCTTTCATTAGGTCCCAGACACCCCTGTTTGTCCCCAGCTTCCTGTGCTGAAACTGAGGTTTTAGAAGAATCTCAAGAGATTTTCTTGGGCTAGGTTGTCCAGACGGGGTTTTTTAAAAAATAGCATCTCTCCTTTATTTTATAGAGGAAAAGATAATGAAGAGTATCTCCCCTTTCCCAAATATAAAAAGGATGTTTTTCTGTTGCTTTCATAATTGAATTAAAAATCCCTCAATAATAGTTTTTAATATTTTCTTCATGATTATAATGTTCTTCCTTTATCTGAGCCATGGAAAGGTTCACAGAAATATAACAAATAAAGTATTCTTACCATTTAAAAAGAACTGTCTATAGAGTTTTGGTATTATAGATGATTTAAAAATAGTTTATTAGGTTTCTCCCCACATTTAATATAGTAATTGCAGAAAATTTGGGAAATTCAGAGAAATAGATGCAAAGAAAAGCAAATTCTCGTAGTCCCTATACCCAGGAGAATAAACAACAACAACAATAACCTTAAACTTACTGTTTTCATGTGTGTTCTTTATCTGTGAAGAGTTTTTACACCTTTCTCTGTGTTGAGTTTTTCTTTGTTTCTTGGTTAGGATCATACTCTAAATGCAGTGTTGTTTCCTGCTCTGTTGGAAAGATGTCTCAGGTTCAGAGACAGCGGATTCAGGGCTTCTTTGCTGAACCTACCCTGTCACAGGTCAGCTGGCAGCCTGGGTCGTGGAGTGCCTCAAAAACTTGCTGTGTGGTCCATGCTGCTGAGTGCTGGGCGACAGAGAGGACCTGCCTTCCCAGCTCACAGAATCGCTAGAGAAGACAAGCAGATGTTTTCATGGCCACTTCTGTTTTTTTGGAGTGGAAAATTTCAAACATATACAGAAACAGAACATTACAGTGGACCCTGTGTGCCTTTCTCCCAGCTTCAACAATGGTCAATTTATAGCCATCTTTCTTCATTTAGATCCCAACCTCTTTTCCCACACCCTGGACTATTTTGAAGCAAATCCCTAACATGCTATTATTTCAGTAGTAAATATTTCTATACACATCTCTGAAAGACAAGGACTCTTTCTTTTAATACTGTAATATTATCATACTTTAAGAATTTCTGTAATATAATCAAATATGAAATATCTAGTCAGTGCTGAGATTTATCTGTTTTCTTCATTTTTTTTTTTTTTTGGTTTGTTTGTATCAGGATCCAAATAAGGCCCAGACATTGCAATTGATGGACATGCCTCTTCAGTACCTTTTAGTCTGTAGGTTCACCCTTCACTATCTTTTCCTTGCAATTTATTTTTTGCCAAACCAGACCATTTATTCTGGTCTATTGGCTGGATTTTGCCCATAACATCCCACAGAGTTAAATGTTAAGTGTTCCTGTGTTTAACGTATTTCTTTAGCCACCAAATTTCTTGGGAATTGGTAGTCACATCTAGAGGCTGGGTCAAATTCTATTTCCATTTTTTGTCAAGAATACTCTAAGTATGTGTGTACTCTCATCAGGAGGCATTTAACACCAGTTATTAGCTGGAATACTTGAATAAAGAGAAACTTCTTCTAATCAGCTACTTGGTTCTCCTGGGTAAAATTTAGGTAGGAAAGGCAGGAAATATGCCTGATTCTTTCTCTTTATTTACCAGTTTTTAAAGTAATTACGGTTGACCCTTGAACAACATGGGGGTTAGGGGTGCTGACCCTTCATGAAGCTGAAAATTTACATATAACTTACAGTCTGGTCCTCCCCATTGGTGGGTTCAACCAACAGCAGATTGTGTTGCACTGTAGTATTTACTACTGAAAGAAAACCACATATAAGTGGATTCGCACAGTTCAAACCCATGTTGTTCAAGGGTCAACTGTTGTTGGCTCCATTAGCCAGCTAATTAGTAATGTCCTCAAAAGGTAGCCATTGAGAGAGAGTGAGAGAGGTATGTGATTCATGAAGAATTCATGAATTAAAAAATACTGGTGTTTTAATCCATTGCATTTATTCTTGACACTAAAATTGTCCCGTCTTTGGCCAGTGGGAGTCCCTTTGTGCTGGCTCCTGGATCCTCTTGATATGGTTCTAGTGATCTTTGACAGCTTCTCTGCTCTCTGTATGTTAAGATATTCGAGGCCAGTAGTTCTCAAAGTATAATCTGAGGATGCCTGGGGGTTCCCAAGACCCTTTGAAGGGGTCTGTGAAGTCAAAACAGTTTTCATTATGGTACTAAGACATTGTTTACCTCTTTTACTTTTATTTTCTTATGTGTTTAGTGGAGTTTTCTAGAGGCTACATGTTGGCTCTTGGAATGTGTGTATATTCTTGTTTTCTAGAATTTTCTAAAGTAAGCTCTTTGGAGTCTTCAATAATCTCTAAGAATGTAAAGGGGCCCTAAGACCAAAAAACTTGAACTGCTGCTCTAGGCTCATTTTTTAACATTTTTTGCCATATACATGGAATCACTGGTGACCTTGTAAATCAGCTCCGTTTTGTCAACTCTTTTATTATGTGGGTGTGATCTGCTCCAAATCTCAAAGCTAATAAATAGCAAAACCAGAATTTGAACCTAGATTTTTATGCAGTAGTTTTTTTCCCTGTAAAACAATCACTGATGTCCAAAATTTATGATTAATTAAAGCTTAGAAATTGTAAACACTGCCCAAAATGCCAGACATGTACATTTTAGAGGCCACCCAGCAAAATTAGCAGTTCTTTTTCTCCAATGGAATGGCTGTCAAAAAGGGAAAAATAGATGTAGAGGCAGGATGAGTGGTTGCTATAGCTCCATGATATAATGTAAAACCATGCGCTGAATATGTTGTTTTTCTGGTCACAGTAAGGAAATTCAGAATACAGTAGTAACTCATTTGCATGGCAACATTTAAAGATTTCAGTCATCTGGCGAAAAGCCTGCTTGGCCCGTGGAATTCAGTAATGGCTCATGTGGGCTTCCCTGGTGGCACAGTGGTTAAGAATACACCTGCCAATGCAAGGGACACGGGTTCGAGCCCTGGCTGGGGAAGATCCCAGAAGCCGCGGAGCAACTAAGCCCGTGAGCCACAACTACTGAGCCTGAGCTCTAGAGCCTGTGCACCACAACTACTGAGCCCACGTGCCACAGCTACTGAAGCCTGCACACCTAGAGCCTGTGCTCCGCAGTAAGAGAAGCCACGACAATGAGAAGCCCGCGCACTGCAACGAAGAGTACCCCTGCTCACGGCAACTAGAGAAAGCCCGCGCACAGCAACAAAGACCCAACACAGCCAAAAATATAAATAAATTAATTAAAAAAAAATAATGGCTCATGCGTTTCCCACTAATTTCTGAACCCGGGTACCGACCATGTAGCTTGACCATGTAGCTTAGAAATACCTTTTTTTCATCTTGTAGTTCACTGAATCAAATCCTGCAAGAAAGCATCCTGCAGTTTTCAGATAATGGTGCCTTAAGCCTGGGACACTAATTTTTCCATCACTAGTTTGGGATTAGCAGATGCAAACTATTATATATAAAATGGGTAAACAACAAGGTCCTACTGTATAGCACAGAGAACTATATTCAATATCCTGTGATAAACCATAATGGAAAAGAATATGAAAAAGAATATATATTTGTTTAAATGAATCACTTTTCTATACAGAAGAAATTAACATTGTAAATCAACTATACTTCAATCAAATTATAAATAAATAAAATAATTTTTCCATCACTGAATAGTATACAAACCTCTAAAAGATGGCTACTTAAAACCACTGGATTTTGCAGTTCTAGCTCCTTGGGGGAATCTTTATTTTGCCTTACTGTGTTGAGCTGAACTCAGTAACTTGTCCTTTGTTTACCATTCCCAGTAACTGCATCTTCTTTTGGATACTGAACAACACTGACTCTTATTTCCCAGCCACACAGGAGAGCTTCCATCATAAGAAAAGGAAGTAAGCCTTCAAAACAGCTTTCTGAAGCTAGTGTATGTACTGGAGATGATCAGCCTTACGTAACGTTCTTGAGTATTTGCCAAAGTAAGAAACACCTGACAGCCTCACGTGCCATCTGGAAAAGTGTCCTCATAGAGGAAGCTTGGCTCAGAGCTCGCATCACTGTTCCGATGCTTCATCATTACTTTGTGGTTCAGGTGGGGAGCGAGGCAAAGAATTTGTCCAGAGTTTCAGGTCTCTCAAAAATGCAGATTTCTTTGTTGGAAAGTAGATTTTGAATACTAATATGTTTTTTCTTTATGAGCAAACTCATTTTCCACTGGAGCCTTGCTTGTGATTTTTCTCGACATTAAATGTCATAGCAAAATGATTTAAATATCTGCTCTAGGTGACTGGTTGCATTTAGATTTATGGATTTGTAAAGTCAGGTGCCTGGGCTTTTCTAGCGAGTCATTCATTGATGTTGCTGAAGATAGTTTTAGAATACATGCAAGTCAGAGCAAAGGTAGTGTTTCATAGGGATGGGCACTACCATGGGTCATGTCAAAATTTTATTTTCTTTCATATTTGCCACTTTGACCAAATTGCAAAAAAAGTTTTTAAAATTTTTTATTTCATGTTCAATTCACTGAACAGTCTTGTCTCCATATGCTCACTGAACCACAACATGTGGTTTATGATGTAGCAAGCCTTGAACTTATGGCTGGGGAATGTCAGGAATTTTGGGTTCTGGTGTCATTGAGGAAAATGGCCCCGCCTTACTACACTTTGATTTCCTGTTTAGAAAGTTCTGTTCCTTCATAAGGACCTTGAAGTTCTAGGAGGGAAGGTGCTGTGTGTGTGGAGTTTTCCATGAAGTTTAATCCTAATGAAAAATCTGAGTTAAAGGTAGGTGAATGCTTTATAAAAACGTGTTTTACATATATATGAGATATTTATTAGTTTATGCCACACTTATTTACTTACTTAAGTATGAATTAGCCCCAGGCAATTTGAAGTCAGATTTGAAATTCAGGTTTTGTTTACTTAATGCCCTTCTTAAGGAAGAATAGAAAAGCTTAGGAAGTGGAAATTAAAATTGATTTTAATTGCCTGAACAGGTTTACTGGAGAATCATTTCATTGAGGTGAAAATGAGGGCCAGATTATTCTTGTTCTTGCTGTGCGTCTAATTCCAGGCAACTTTGGAGTAGTCCATAAATCTCATTCCAAGTCTAAGGGAGAATATCCATCATAAAGTGAGCCAGAATGTAACAACTCTTTGTGATGACTGCCTTGGCTAAAAATTTCTACTGGTGAGAACTCAGAATTACAGGAGTGCATTTGGAGGTGGGATCGATTATACTGATGATTCCCACGAGGAAAAGGAAGCTATTTTAGGCTCTCCCAGTGTGCTTTTGCAACTCTGAAGACCTCTTCCCTGTTCCCCCAAAGCTCAGTGAGCCACTGTTGGGAGCAGTTGTGTTCTGTACCCTTGAGGTGAAGCTGTACTGGTGTGAAAAGTGGGGATAGCCTATTAGAACAGCATTTCTCTCTGGGGAGTGCTCTTACTCTTTCAAGAAAAGATAAGTAGTGGCCTTGAGTGATCTGTAACGTACAGTGGCAGTCACGGTTGCTTAAATTTAGGATCATGTGATATTCAAATGTGTGGTATTTTGATTTGATACTAAATGCAAGTTTTTTGTGTGTGATGTCATTTTTGCATGAAGAGTCTATATGTGGGTGCTTTGGAGCCCAGTAACAGAAACCAGTGGGACTGGAAAAGCTGCTCTGTTTAGTTGAGAGTCAACACCAAGTTGGAGTGAGTTCTCAAAGAGTATGTGACACTGTGGCCATGCCATGTTCCTTAGTGAGTTGAGATTGGGCTTGTTGGGTTTCTGTTTCACTGAGCGGGGAGAGCTTTTCTGTGCATTTGATTATGCTCCATGATATGTGGATCATGACACTTGTGGACTTAGGTCTGGGGAAAAATGTGGTTCAATTTTTTATTGCACAGTTTTGTATAATTTGTGTAATTTTTCTCTCTGTTGCTTTGAGAAGCAAGTAGGAAAATGGAAAAGCAAAGAACTCAAGAGATGTGCAAATGAGATTAAGAGGAAAAAAGTCTCTAGGAAATAAGATACGTGTATGTTTAAGTTTTAGAACATCAGGTATTAAACCCAGTCATGGAGAATTCTCTACTGGGAGTTCCCTAGTGGCTTAGGGGTTAGGATTCCAGGCTTTCACTGTCATGGCCTGGGTTCAGTCCCTGGTCGGGGAACTGAGATCCTGCAAGCATGTGGTGGGCCAAAAAAAAAAAAAAAGATTTCTCTACTTATTGAACTATTTTGAAATTTCACTTTCTAAAAAAATTTTTTTATTGAAGTGTAGTTGATTTTCTGCTGTATAGCAAAGTGATTCAATTATACATATATATATATTCTTTTTCATATTCTTTTCCGTTATGATTTATTACAGGCTATTGAATATAGTTCCCTGTGCTATACAGTAGGGCCTTGTTGTTTATCTATTTTATATATAATAGTTTGTATCTGCTAATCCCAAACCCCTAAGTTAGAAATTTCACTTTTTCATTGTTGCCTGACTTAACTCGATGTCTTGAAAAGTCTTATAGTTGTTTAAAGTTGTTCTGAAGTCAAAACAAAACAAATTTGCTAGAAACAATCTTGGCCATCATCTAGTGTATGCTTGTATTTTGCTGATGAATCTATCCAGTCGCTCACAGTGAAAGTTATATCTGAGTCTCATTATTCCCCGTGCCTAGCACTGGATTTAACACATAATATATATTGGCTGGCTGGTGGGCTGACTAGGGTAGTACTTACTTTAAAAAGAAAAAAACAAAACAAAAACAAAACTTGACACAAACCTTTTGGCCAGAATATACTTGAATAGAGTCTTAGTGGAAAATTTGAAAAGTATGGTTAACGGTATAAGAACAACTCTTCTTTTTGGGATTTAGAAACGTTGCCCTTCTTCTATGGATTGTTAGATCCTAATGTCTTTAGAGTGTAAATTCTAAAAACTTCTGATGTGTAAAATGTATAAAAACATTTTGGTGTGTAAAATATCATTTGTGTTACACATTTTCAAGCTGGTAGTCTTTTTACCATTACTTTGTATTATTTAATTACTATTTGAGAGTCAACAGAAGAATGAATGAACAAGGATCATCATTCCCGATAGACACTGTTCTCCCATATGCCAAAAATTAAATATAATGTGGCTTTTAAAGTTCAAACAAGAGTTTGGAAAATTAATAATAACATCCAGTGATTTCTTAACAACCTAAAGGAGTTTATCTTATCAGGTCATGGCCATGTTTGGAAAGCTGAGAATTTGAACTTGAACCATATTTTTTCTTCCTTTAAATGAATTGTGGCTACTTCCCATGGGTAGGGCTGGGTCTAGGATCTGATCGTTTTGCTCATGTGAGACTCAGGAAAATTTGCTTCTGAAGCTGTTTGAAGGAATT
Organism: Mesoplodon bidens; assembly: GCF_964165515.1. Taxonomy (NCBI): domain Eukaryota; kingdom Metazoa; phylum Chordata; class Mammalia; order Artiodactyla; family Ziphiidae; genus Mesoplodon; species Mesoplodon bidens. The sequence goes on along the minus strand of NC_138178.1, from coordinate 105,692,568 downwards.
TCCCATCCTCCTGTTTGGTTTCATGCTTCAGGTGCTGGTGCCGGCTCCATGGGCAAGTGTCTGGAAGGAGAGGGAGCAAGGCCTGCACATGTGGTCCTTGTTTGGTGAAAGGCTGCCCAACGTGTGTCCACTCCTGGAGATTCTGTCCATTCTCAGTTTATTTGGGGACTTGAAGACGGCATGGTAATAACTTGGGTTTCTAGAAACCCTGCTTTATGACCTAACAAATGTGTTGTCTGTGAGATCTCTTTTTGAGATGTTCTCACTAGGCCCGAAGAATCTAACCATGCTGGAGTATTGCAGGGATCATTTCTTTTGTGGCTAAAATCTTCAGATTTGGAGAAAAGAATCCAAATATCTTCGTTATTTCATCCATTCCTTCCACAAATATTTATTGAGTACGTCTGGTGTGCCAGGCACTCTTCTAGGTGCTAGACAACATGGACATAATTCCTTGTCCTTATAGAGCTTCTCGGGAGAAAGGCACACAAATAAGTTAAATATGTCAGATGACGATATGAGCTCTGGAGAAAATTAAAACAGGGATGGGAGATAGGAATAGGGCTGAGGGAACCGTATTAGGACCTGGGGTCTTTCACTACTTCCGGTGACTGAGTAGACCCACAGGCATGAAACAGCCCAGTCCTTTATGTTTTGTGGCTGATGATGCTGTCACGTTATTGCCAGCATTGTCACTGTCACAGTCGGAAGGTGTCTATCTCACACCTATTAGCAAGATTGTGTACAGAATGAGTCACATGGATGAGTCCCCAAGACTGGCAGCCCTTATGTGGACACATGCAGAGGACTTAGAGATGACAGATTTTTCAAATGACGGTATTCGTTTAGCAAACGTTTACTGAATGATGGTATATAGACAAGGCGTTGTGGAGAATAACAAGATAAATCATGTATATACCTTGCCAACAGAGTGTGTAGTCTAGTATATTTGTATATAGTAGATCGTTTGCACGCCAGTGATTTCGCATTTGAGATAGACTACTAAAAGTCCATAGCGTATGCTGACTTGGCCTTTTGCTGAGGCATGGTTTTTCAGTCAACTGCTTTGGGAGGTGGGTAGGGGGTAACTAACCTAAGAGTGGTGGATTAGCAGTGGCCCGGTGTCCAAATTCCAGGGCAGCACTGTTTCTACCCCTCGTTTAATGTGTAAAATGCACATTTGAAGTGAAATATGCTTTCTTTGTGAAAGATTGCTCTGAGGAAAAAAAGCCAACTTCTAGTGCTGGTGATGAAAGTGCTGATTCTAAGGTGTGATGTTTCTTAGCCAGAAAATGGAATCATTGAGGGTCTCAAGGAAATACCAAGCATTTTGCTCCCTTTATAAGGGGAAATCATATACTGTACTAGTATTTTGCCAGCTTGGAGATGAGCCCCTCATGAGTGTATTATTTGGGTGGATCTTGATAAGGTCCCTAAGGGAAGTGTGGACATGGGAGGGTTTCTCCCCCTTGTCTGAAGGTGCCTCTCAGAGGAAGCTAAGCAAAGCTTCTTCATGAGCTGCTTCACCTGCGTTGTAATATCCGGTTATTCCCATTCCTTCCAAATAAAGGGTCAGCCATCTTTGTGTGAGGCTCCCTGGCACTTATTATACAGATGGGATCAAAAGTTTACTGTATAAAACATAGTTTTATATATGTATGTGTATGTGATATATATACACACACACACATATGTACAGACATGCATCCATACATATCCACAGAGGACAAGGGAAAGCTTGGGAGGGGAGGGAAAAGTCATAAACTACAGTGGCCGAGGCTGTTGGTTAGTCACCAAAACCTACATTTCCCTCTTCCTGAGCCCACAGCAAGAATGCATTTTCCAAGCTCCCTTTCACTTAAGTGCAGCAGGTAACTGAGTTCTAGCCAATAGAATGACCCTGATAAAGATGGCAGAGGCTTGCAGCCTGAATCCCTATTTCATTGTGAATAAGAGGAAGACCTCATTCACCCCTTTCCCAGACACAAAGTTCTGAGGTGTTTGAGCCATAATATATTTTGAGGTCTGTTTCAGCAGTGACTAGCCTTCCCTTACTAATACTGATTCTCTGTGTGGTAAATGAGAGAGGCAAAACCCACAGTTTGAGGGCTTTTCTCTTACTTCATTGGGACCCTGGACCCAGTTGTTGCTACCTGAATGTCAGAATCAGTGCTCTTGGAAGGGGGTGGTTAATTGTGCTTATAGGTTCAGGCTGTGTGCTTATTACTGCACTCACCATTCAGTGCTTACAGAGAGTTACACTTCTTGTAGCCCCAGTGGCTGAGGGTAGAGTGCTAGCTGACCCTGATTTTCTTTTTTTTTCCTCTTGTCCACAAATATTTTAGTTGACCAGACCACCTCAAATGGTACTCTCAGCTGGAGGTAACAAAAACCTCAAGTCAAAGAGAACAAACAGGTGGTTGCCAGAGGGGAGGGGGTGGGAAGAAGAAAGAAATAGGTGAGGGAGACTGAGGTACAAATTTCCAGCTGCAAAATAAATGAGTCACAGGCATGAAGTGTACAGTGTGGGGAACATAGTCAGTAACTATGTGTTGTATTTGTAAGGTAACTAGATATTGCGGTAATCATTTTGAAATGTGCAGAACTATTGAATCACTATGTTGTGTAACAAGAACTAACATGGTGCTGTAGGTCAATTATACTTCAAAAACAAACTCATAGAAAAATAGATAAGATTTGTGGTTATCAGAGGTGGGGAGTGGGGTGGCGGAATTGTCAAAAGGTACAAGCTTCTAGTTATAGGATAAATAAATACTAGGGATGTAATGTACAACATGATAAGTATAATTAACACTTCCGTATGTTATGTATGAAAGTTGAGAGTAAAACCTAAGAGTTCTCATCACAAGAAAAAAACATTTTTTCTATTTCTTTGATTTTGTATCTATATGAGATGATGGATGTTCACCAAACTTATTGTGATAAGTCAAATCATTTTGCTGTACACCTTAAACTTATACAGTGCTATATGTCAATTATATCTCAACAAAACTGGAAGAAAAAAATCAAGTGGATTTCCTCTAGGAATAAACCGTTTTTCACCAGTTAGTGATTTTATTAAGAGCTGAGTGGTACATTTGACTTCACGTGCTGTTTGTCTGTGACTCTTAATCCAGTCAGACGTTCATCCGCAGATTGCCACACCTCAGCTATCTTTGTATTCTTTCCCTCGTCCTTTACCCCAGAGCATAGCACAGTGCTTTATATATTATGTGTGGCTGAATAAATGAATTATTTGATGAATTAATTAATTGATGAATTAATTAATTACTTAAATCTCTTATGCTGGAAGAGCTTCTTGAGCTAGTTTCACGCTCAGTGAGTAGTTCTTTCCATGGTGAACATCACTCCTGCTACGGATGTGTTGCTGTCAAGCCACGTGATGTTTCATCGTGTTTACGTTTGTGATGCTGGCCTTAGCCAATAACAGGAGTCACCCAGCATGAGGTTCGAGAAGGGAAAGAGGTGATGGGCTAAATGGTTGCTATATGAGTGTAGTAGGATGTGTCTTGACCTGGTTCCAAAGGTACTTGTAGGGCTCATGTCTGGTAGATGATGCTGAAGCACATTCCTATGCTTTTGTTGGCAAGAGTCCTCTCGTGTTATTATATGTACTGTGCCGCTTGATTTAATAGAAGAACAACAGATTCATTTTTATCTGCCTGGTAACTAGGTTTGTATCTTAGGTCTTGCTTGACTCAGCAAAGGTTCTAGAGAATTCTCTGTAAAGAGATACATGCACATTCATAATTAGGCTTGTTTCCCCTAATACAATTACAGCTGAAATCTTTCCCTCAGGGATTTATGCTCCTTCTTAAGAGCACGTTTTAATATCGGTAACACAACAGAAGGATGACTTAACAGGATTGAGGACACTAATGGCTAGGAAAGGAATTAGGGGTTTCATCAGCATATCTTCCTTTGAGCAGCAGTGGGGTTACCTTCCATGTCTTTCTTCACTGGTCCTTTCTTCCTCTCCAGCTGAGAGGTGACTTTGAAAGAAGCTGGCCAGAGCTTTTCTCTGATCTTGCTCTTCTCACTTCTTTTGTCAGTTTATGATCCTTTTGCCAAAAGTCAGTGAAGCAAAGATCATCTTCACATCTTTGACTGTTTGACCCTTAACGTGCAAGAATCTGCCATGTGAACATTTCAGTGCGGACTTACTTGTTGCTAAACTTCAACTGGCTTGGTGAAGATGGGGAAACCATTGTTTCTTTAACAGGACTTAGGAAGTCACAAGAACTCAATTGTATAGGCTTCCCTGTCATAACTTACTTAAATTGTAAGCATTTATGTTGGAAATATGGAGCTGATTATCTTCTCTCAAAGTAGTCTGTGATGATTAATAGCAAAGAAGTTAAATTTTTTCTGCATCTCAATTCACTGGCCTAAATGACATTACAGAGGCCTGAAAATACTGGTCCGGTGTCATCTACTTAAAGGAATTAGTTGTGGAGAATGTTTTTACCACAGCTGTATGTTGGGTTATAAGAAAAGCAACTAGTTTGTAATGTGGATAAATTAGTGCTGTCTCTAACCTTGACTGGTATTGTGATCCCACCTTTCACAGTGGTTTAAATGGTGTTGCTTCAAGTGATAGCCTGAGAAACTAGCTCAGTCCAGAGACCTAACAGAAGGTACATGTTTGAACAGGGAGTAATGATTAATAAGTTCAAGAATATTTATTGCTTTATTGTGGAAGATAATGCTACCCTCTGCTTTCATTATAGTCAGTATGATGGAAAAATAAAACATCATCACCCTAAAGGCCTACTTACCTCACTTCCTATCAACTGACACAACCTGCCCCACATTCAACAAAAAATTACAAGGCATGCCAACAGGTAAGAAAGAGCACAGTCTAGAGAGACAACATAATAAGCAAAAAACAGACTCTCTTATGACACAGACATTAGAACTATCAGACAAGGAAATTAAATGAATTATGATATGTCAAGGGCTCTAATGGAAAAAGACAACATGCAAGAACAGATGGGTAATGTAAGCAGAGAGATTGAAACTCAGAGAAATAATTACAAGAAAATGCTAGAAATCAAAAACGTAGTAACAAAAATGGAAAGTAACTTTGACGGACTTGTAAGTAGGCTTGACACTGACAAAGAAAGAATCAGTGAGCTTGAAGATAGGTCAGTGGAAACTCTCCAAACTTAAATGCAAAGAGAAAAAATAATTTAAAAAAAGAATAGAACATACAAAGTCTGTGGAACAATATAAAAAGGCATAGCATATGTGCCATTGGAATGCCAGAAGGAGAAAAGAAAGGAGCAGAAGAAATATCTGAAGTGATAGTGGCTGAAAACTTTCCAAAACTAATGACAGACACCAAACCACATGTCCAGGAAGCTTGAGATAAATATTGGGTTGGCCAAAAAGTTCGTTCGGGGTTTTCCATAAGATGTTACAGAAAAACCTGAATGAACTTTTTGGCCAACCCAATACCTGAGGGTTCTCCCCACACCCCACACCCCACACCAAATATGTGTTGTTGTTTTTTCCCCCACACCAATTCTCCAGTTCTCTCACACCAACTTGGGTCTCCAGCAATTCAATTCAATTCTGACACTAGTTCTTGGAGTTAGTGCAGACCCTACTGGTTAAGGGCTCAGTCCCACAAGTCTGTCCCCACTTCAGATGCCAGCCACAAATGGGGTGCTCAAGGCTACCCACATTTCTGCACAGCCAATGACAAATTCTGGGGTCCCATGACCCTAACCCCCTGAGGTTGGATCATTTGCTAAAACAACTCACAGAACTCAGGAAAAGTGCTATGCTTACTATTACCAGTTTATTATAAAGGATACAACTCAGGTGGAAGAGATGCACAGAGCAAGCTGTGTGTGGGGAGGTGGGGGCACAGAGCTTCCATGCCTTCTCCGGGTGTGCTACCCTCCTAGCACCTTTGTATGTTCACCAACCTGGAAGTTTTCTAAAACTTCATTTTTAGAGGTTTTTTTATGGAGGTTTCATTATGTAGCCATGATGGACTAAATCACTGGCCATCGGTGATTCAGTCTCTAGCCCCTCTCTCCTCTCTGGAGGTCAGGAAAGGAGGGCTGCTGAAAATTCCAACCCTCTAATCATGCCTTGGTCTTTGTGGCAAGCAGCCCCCATCCTAAAGCTCTCTTCCTAAGGGTCCACAGGAGTCACCTTATTAGCATAAACTCAGGTATGGCTAGAAAGGGCTTTTTATGAATAACAAGACACTCCTGTTACTCCTATCACTCTGGCAATTTCAAGAGTTTTAAGAGTTCTGTGCCAGGAACCAGGGACAAAGACCAAATATATACTTCCCATTACATCACAGTACCCCCCCAAAACACACACACACACACACACACACACTCTCTCTCTCTCTCTCTCTCTCTCTCTCTCTCTCTCTCTCTCTCTCTCTCTCTCTAAGGCATGTCTTATACAAACTGCAGAAAACAAAAGACAGAGAAAATCCTGAAGGAAGCCAGAGGGGAAAAAGAACACCTTGCCTGTGGAGGAACAAGGATAGGAATTACAGTGGCTTCTTGCTAGTCAGAAAACATGCAAGCAAGAAGAGTGAAATCTTCAGAATGTTGAAGGAAAAGAACGTTTTCACTGAAACCAACACCTTAATTGAGTTTCTGTGCTCCCATCTGGGATATAAACAGGAAAGAGTAAAGAGTAAACCGTGAATGCTGCCCTTAAGCAGCTCCTAGGTGGACTGAGAAAGAAACAGATGCTGCATGGGTTTACATGAAGTCACGTCCCTTCTCTGGGCCTCATTTCTTAATCTGTTAAATGAGAGTGTTGGACTAGATTAGTGGCCTTTTATGCTTTTATTTTTCCCTTTCTTTCTTTAGAAATAGAACTTTTATTCAAAGGATCTCGTCTTTAAGTTGGGAGCAAATAAAACAGGTAACAGTGGAACTGTTCTATTTGAGCTAGAATAGTTGATGGGTGGGAAGTGATGCTGAGGCTTCCCCCTCCCCATCCTCAAGGAGGCTCCTGTGGGGACCCAGGGCACTGGGGGAGCACTGGTGGAAAACTCTAGCCTAGCAGGACAGGGGAGCCTTTTCAGGTGTGAAGACTCTATACCCAAGCCACTAAGCTATTTGGATGACAGTGCTTCCTTCACCTTTAGATGTGTCTCTCTTTTGGCCTAATTTCTTCCCTACCTAATGTTCTGTGTACATCCATGTTCAGTGTCTTTTCTCATTAGACCTAAAGGGCTTCTCTACTTTAGGCCCATCTTCTTGCCATTTTTCTTCTCTCATATCTCTTGTTTCTTATCGATTTTTTCCACTTTAATTTGTGTGAGTAGACTGGCCTTTTTAGGATACAAAGAAAATTATGAGAGGTAACACTTATTGAGTGACCATGGCGGGTGCTGTTCTAAACAGTTTGTGTAAATGATCTCATTTCATCTTCATGATACTTCATGAGGCAGGTATTAATATCATGGTTATTTTACAGTTGAGGAGACCAAAGCAGGCACGAAGAGGCAAATAATGCGATGAGGTCAAAGAGTAAGAGTTGTCAGAACTGCACCTGGCGTGTAGGTTAGCCCTTCCACCTAACTGGGGCCTAAACTTTTTTACTTTCACTTTTTTAGTTGTTAATTCTTGGGAAGGGTGTGCTCACACTCATTCATGTCTTGGTAGCTCTAGAGCTATGTCTCTGCTTCCTTTCTTTCCCCCTTCCCTTTTTTTGAAAAGAGAGAAGCAAAGAAACCCTATGTGATGCCAAGAATGAGATAATTAAGGTTTAACTGAAACTCACGAGAGAAGTGGTTTGGGGATTGTTCTGAGTGGCTTTCTCAGGATGGGGGAGAGGGAAATGAAGCTGAGAGTTTCAGGTGTAGCAAGACCATTTAGGCTGGCAGTTGCAAGTTGACCAAGGAATTTGCTGTGAGGAAGGAAGGCAAGGGGAAAGGGGGGCAGGGCCAGCACTAGCCCATTGTCAAGGTCAAGAGAGAGTAGAGTAAGGATGGAAAGTGGAGACAGCTTCCTGTTTTGAAAAGCTAAACAGCTTTTAGGTAATGATTTCTCTTTTGTGCTGCTGTGCAATTTTAACATTATTAAGTGTCGTATGAGGACTATTCTATTAATTATATTAAGAATAGTCTTAATATAATTCGCTGAACATAATAAGAAATGTGTGCCATCTTTGATCTGTGCTAAAGTATATTGTTGCTACCAAGAAGAGATCAAGGAAAAAGTAAATGATTAACCAAATTCCTGAGGACAAAAACCTTTGAACTGCAAAATGTTATGATGTTTACTTAGCAGAAACAAGTCTACTAAATGGCCAAGAAGCATTACAAGAAATTAACCTAGAAGCTTTTGGCCAATGTTCGACCTGTTTCATCATAAATAAATTTAAAGTGTGAAGGGTAAGTTTTGAGAAGTAAAATTCATGTAGATCTGTTACTTTTACCTATAAAGTTATAAAACTTTAGGAAAATTTAGCCATTTCTCTAATTATTTCAACTATTTGGGGTGGGGGGAAGACTGAGTTCCAAATATGGAAACACATTTCCAATATATATAGTAAATCTATATAGCGAGATCAATAGATATGTACCTCATGGAAGCATTTTTCTTTCCATTTACTGAGTTCTGAAAGTAATGTTCAGGTTTATGACATACTTGGTTTAAAGCAGGTTCTGAAATCTGGTGTGTGTGAGGTTTTTGAAAGGAAAGCGATAAAGTGTATTGGGATCTTATACACAGTTTACTTTAGAACAGATGTTGGAAACCAGGTAGGCCTTCTAAAAGGGGAAAGTATGGGTCGATAAACATCCAGGAGAGTTTAATCACTGTATTTCTTTTTTTTTTTTTAAATAAATTTCTTTGTTTAGTTTTTAGCTGCAGTAGGTTTTCGTGGCTGGGTGCGGGCTTTCTCTAGTTGTGGCAAACGGGGGCTACTGTTCGTTGCAGTGTGCAGGCTTCTCATTGCAGTGGCTTCTCTTGTTGCGGAGCATGGGCTCTAGGCTCACAGGCTTCAGTAGTTGTGGCCCGCGGGCTCAGTAGTTGTGGCTTGCGGGCTCTAGAGTGCAGGCTCAGTAGTTCCGGCGCACAGGCTTAGTTGTTCCGCAGCATGTGGGATCTTCCTGCACCAGGGCTCGAACCTGTGTCCCCTGCATTGGCAGGCAGATTCTTAACCACTGCGCCACCAGGGAAGTCCCAATCACTATATTTCTAAGGTAGTTTTCTCCAGGTGGTTTGCCTGTGGATAAATCCCAAAGATATGTTTTATTCCCAAGAAGCTTATTTTTCAAGAGCTGCTTGATAATTTGGATACCCCTAAAAGAAACATAAATCTTTTTACTTATTTTGGGAGTCCATGGAAACTAAGAATAATAATTTCTGTAAAATTTCTGCAGTGCTGGAGATTGGGCTTAGCAGCCCAGGGCAAAATCCTACCTTCTTTAAGAAGCATTCCCAAATCTCCCTTGTAGGAATTAATCTACACCTTCTTATTTATGGATTTGTTCACTCATTCAACAAGTTATTATTGAAAACCTGCTATGTGGGATTAAAACTGGGAGCAAGATAAACATAGTACCTGTCTTCCCAGAATTCGTGGTTTTGTGGGAATACAGAGTAAATACAGAGCTAACAGGCAGTATCATTACAGCTGTAATGGGTGAAGTTAGGCTGCAGGTAAATCTGGGAAGAATTCCTGGAGAAGGTGTCATGTAAGCTAAGTAGGAGCTAATTGGATGAACAGAGAGGATCAGGGGCACCATATACTAGGCTGGGGACAGCTTTGTGAAGGGAATGAAAGAGGAGAGCGGTTCTGAAATGGAAAGGAGTTCAGAGTGGTTGAAGCCTGGAACATGAGAAGGAGGAAGGAGTGGCAAGGGGAGAAGCTAGAGAGAGAAACAGTGGCTCTAGAACCCCGGGAGCCATAGTGGGTTTCACTTTCCTGATGGCACTGGTGAGCCATTGAGGTGATGGCAGACGCTCTATAAGCATCACAGTGGCTGCTGTGTAGGGAGTGCATTGGGAGGCATGAGGTTTTCACTGTTCAAGGTCCAAGAGGTAAGCAACTCCGTCCCGGAATCCCACGTTTAGGGTTGATTTCCTGGGAACTAGTTGTGGTGCCATGTACTGCGTCAGCCAGGATCCAGTCAGAAAATAGATGCCAGGCTGATATTTCAGATAGAGGTGATCTGATGTAGGAATTGGAGACACAAGGTATTGGAGGGCTGAAAGAACAACTAGTGGAAGCAGAGGTAACACAGAGATTTGTAACTTCAGGAAACAACTGCTGTCCCTGGGGGTGGGAGGAGCAAAAGGGAATGGGTGTGGTTAACTAAACCTAGAAACTAAGAGGGGCCACCATACAGCTGACGGGCCAACTGCTGAGGAGTTGCGTGGGACTCTGGGGAGGGACTACCTTATGGCCGGTGCTCCCACCATCCGGGGGGGTCCACGGCTAGTATATAGAGTGCTAAGAGCATGGGGAACTGGAACAGCTGCTACTGTGAAGTCTGACAGGAGCTGGAAAACAGGAGACTTCCTTCTCCCCACCTCTGCCTTCCGATCTGCCAGTGGCTCTCAACGGCAGAATTGAACAAGAAACCGGTTGCAAGGGAGTCTGGAAAATGGGGTTTGCAGACTTCTAGCTCCAGCATCATAAAGCAGAGTACAAAAGGGTGGGCTTGGGTTAAGAGACGGCTGGTAAATAATCTGCCCCAGGTATTTGAGGAAAGTAACTCTAGCTCTACCTTGGGAAGTGGGTTGGAGGGAGGCAAACCGGGATATTGGTTGATCCGTTCAGAGGTTGTTCTGAAGACAGGAGATGATGGCTGCCTGACTGAGGGCAAGGACAGAGGGAGAAAAAGAAGTGGGTAGATGCGGAGAAATTTAGAATGTGGAATTGAACAGAATTTGGCAACTGATGTATTGTGAGGGGTGAGGGCATAGATCAGAGGGAATAAAGGAGGAGGAGGTAAGGAGGAGGCTTGTGTTTCTGGGTTCTGACTTAGGTGGCTGGTGGTGCTGTTTATGGAGATAGGAACACGGAAACTGTTTAGGGGAAGATGATCCATTCAGGTTTCGACTGTTGAGTCTGATGTGTCTGTGGTTCATCCAGGTGGAAATTCATTGTGGATGGCTGGGAAGAAGATGTAGATGTGATTTGTTTTCAGCCTATAGGTGGTACTTGAAGTTTTAGGAATGAATGAAATTGCCAAGGGAGACTATAGACGGCAGAGACAAGAGAGCTGTAGGCCGGAACCCGGAGGAGTAACAGCATTTTAGGAACGAACAAGGTAGTGGACTCAAGTTTGTGAAGGCGACTGTGAAAGAGTGGTCAGAGAGGTTGGAAGAAAACCAGAGCACGTGATGTCCCAGAGATCAGGGAAGAGAGTTGGAAAAGAAGGTCGTGGTCAACAGTTCAGGCGCTCAGAGGTTTACTGTTGGATGTTTTTGATGCTTCTATACCATACTCATTAAGTCGGCCTGTTTTTCATTGTTACTTATGGGTGATTGTCCTCTAGGATAGTGTGGGCCTGGGACACTGCAGCACATCCCTCAGCATCTGGCATTGCTCTTTTGCACATGAGTATATCTGTGATATGTGTTTGTTGCATTGGGTTATTTAGGTATCTGCAAACTCCAGCTTGTGGATTGGCCATTTGATCTTGTAAATAAAGTTTTATTGGAACACAGGCTGCCCATTCATTTATCTGTTGTGTGTGATTGCTTTCATGCTGTAACAGCAGATCTGGGGAGTTGTGACTGAGACCCTATGGCCTGCAAAACCTAAATTATTTACTATGTGGCTCTTAATGTTTGCTGATCCCTGCATTATGGTCTTGAAGCTGTTTTATGTAAGCTGGTAAGATTGTATCTTTGAATTTCTTTTAAAAAAATCCGTTTAATATATTTAGGGAGAATATGGAGCATAGAACATGCCTTCTCTGGGTTGGTCATGGTCTTGTTTTTGGTATGAAGGCAGCAGAGCCAAGGGAAAGAAAAGTTAGCAGATGGTCACAGCAGTCTCTTCAGCATGACTGTGGGGCTGAGTAGTACCCTTATAAGGAAAACTGCCAGCCCAGGGATGGTGGGACAAGAGGAGCGTGGACCTTAAAGGCATGCGTTTAGGACAGGCCTTTTCAGCCCTGTGATGTACCAGCCACTGTGCTAGGTGCCCGCATTCTCCAGTAGCTCAGAATCTGGTTGGAGACACAGACCCACCAGCAGAAACGTACAGTTGCCTGTAATATGCCAGGCACAGTGATAAAGCTGCACATGTGGTACCTAAGAGGGGCAGCTAGCCCAGTCTGAGGAGAAGCCGCGGGAGGAAGAATGGCCACACCGGAAGGAGGCCACCAGGGCCTCGGGTGCCGCCCCACCACGTGGGAGCTGGGAGTGGGTGTGGAGGGGAGGAGGCTGGGCGGGGAGGTCTACCAGCTTTGGAGTCGGAAGTTGTGTGTGAGAAGTAGGGCCCTTGAGGCTGTGCAGGCATGGAGACAAGTGGAGACAAGGCAGTTCTCAGCGGTCTACTTGTCTGTCACCAAAGTTTGTCTTCTAGGCATTCTTTTTTTTTTTTTTGGCGGTACGCAGGCCTCTCACTGTTGCAGCCTCTCCCGTTGCGGAGCACAGGCTCCGGACGCGCAGGCTCAGCGGCCATGGCTCACGGGCCCAGCCGCTCCGCGGCACGTGGGATCTTCCCGGACCGAGGCACGAACCCGTGTCCCCTGCATCAGCAGGCGGACTCTCAACCACTGTGCCACCAGGGAAGCCCTAGGCATTCTTTTCTTTATTTTTTAGCTGACATATTTAGTGTGGTTTGCATTTGTGGGAATTGTAACCTTGAACTGGTTGGGTTTTTTTCCCCTCTTACATAAAGTACAGAAGTTATCTTGCATTAATTAATATGTCTTTTGACTGGATTTGTCTTGCCTTTAGGGATGATAAAAGCTCAGTGAGCTGAGCAGGTTAACATAGGCAAGGAAAGTTTTCTGTTTATTTAGAACTGTGAACTTGCTGTCATTTTACTATCCACACCCCTCAGTAACAACAAATTACACATTCGCAGTAATCTGACTGTGCTCCGCCAATGGCTTGTGTGAACGGATTGGGCAGGTGTTAGGCCTATTATATGAATAAAGAAAGTGAGATACATACTTAGATTTTAAGTTGCTTGCCAATGTTCATTGCTTCCAGTAAGTCCTTTTGTTTGCATGTAAGAGCAACTCATTCCAATTAGTTCAGGAAAATAGGAGTTTTTCATTACCTTGCTCATGAACCAGAAAACCGGGTGTACCCAAGAGGCTCTGAGTGTTTCCTTTCCTTTTCTCTGTCTACTTTATCTCTCTGTCTGTCTCTCTCTCTCCCTCTCCTTCTCTCCGCATATCTGCACCATCCTTTCCTCAATCTACAGGTCAGTTTTCTCTCTAACTTTGCCTTACATGAATCTGTCTTTCAGCCTCTCTCTGCATCATAAATGACAGTTAAAGCTTCAGCTCCCACTGCTATTTGGGTCATTAACTGTTTTCTTTGAGAATCTGATTGGCCCAGCTTCTCTTTTTAAGTGAGGCCATATTGTAGCTGGATTGACTCTTCCTGGGTCAAGGGCCTTTCCTGTTCCACTCAGCTTGGACTTGGAAGGTGTACCCATGTGGTTCGTAAAAGCAGGCGGTTGGGCAGCTCCCCTGAGAACCATAAAGTGAGAAGCAAGGCATCTTGAGTTGTGACCTGTCCTGTACATCTCTTGCCTGCCTAGCTCATAACTCACTTCCTACATGTAGTTCCAAAGATACCCTCTACTAATGTAACCCAATCCTCATAGGTAAAACCACACATTCATTTACCCCTTTCCTAACAGGAAGCACCCCAAAGTCATAGTCAGCTGCTGCTACATTGATAAGCAGTCGTGGGACCCCATCATCCAATCTGAATCCACAACTCTCAGTGATGTCCATTTCAACTCTGGTTCTCTCACAATGCAGTCTAGCCATTCTGAAACCCATGGACTAAATGTTCTGTGTAACACCCAACACATCCTGTGTACAATGGTGGAGACTCTCTTAATGCTCATTTTTTAAAAGGGAAAAGAAATTTCCACCCCTTAATCTAGCTGTGAGATACATACATTGGTCACCAGCTCAGTCTATATTCTGTCTAGTAGACTAGAGCCCACATCTGGTGATGGGCAGCGTCCTGCTGGTATAACGAGGCCAGATGCTTGGACATAGTAAGATGTATTGGAGGAGCCGTGACTGCTAAGCCTTTGGCTTGCTGCCTTTCCTCTTCCATGAAATGAGTTCCCTGATCTGTAAACAACTACTCTAGAGATATTGTCTTTGGCTGTTGATTGACCTGGGTCTTTGGAAACACCATGGAATCTTCTATTTTCTTCCTATGCCTTTTCTTCTATTTTTCTTCTCTGTGTCTTGTTAAAGTCTGGTTGTGGAGGTTTTTGTTTTTGTTTTTTTTATGAGTTCTTTAGTAGTTAATGATGTGACACAGAATAAAACTATCAGCTGAATGGCTACATCTCAAGCCAGAATCTTTTTGGATTTTTTTTCCATTCAACTCCTGTTAAGAGTTTAGAGCACTCTAATTTTGTAATAGATAGAGTAGGTATTTGTGGGGCTGGGATTCTGTAATCAAGCTTGTTTATTACTGAGCATTCTTTCTTGGCTAATTTCCATGTGGTTTCTGAGTTAATTGCATAGAAAATAAAAAGAAAAATTTCATTTTCCACACTCTATTGACATGACTTTTGCATTTGCATTTAATCATTTGCACTTCTTCTATCTCAGTCCGTACAGTGAGCTGTCTTTATATTTACATACCATTGAGAACCATATGATAAATGAGGGGTAGAATTAGAACAGAGGAAATCAGCATAGTTATTTTCTAAATACCTAAGTATCAAGGAATGCTGTAGCCATCAAACAACACCAAATAACTTCAAACTAATTAAGGCGTTGGAGTATTTTTTTAAACATACGTTATTTAGTCTTAATCTAGCTGTAAAAGTTCCTGTTCCCAAACCTGTCCTCTTTCTTTTCAGAGCTTCCCAGCTTTTGCTGGGTTGGGTGGGGCTTACCAATGAGAAATGGATACAGCTATCCAGAGCCACAGGAGGATTTCTGTGTTATAGGAGCATACAGACAGGCACATACATATAGAATTAACAGACCACGTTTATAATTATGTGTAGTGCTAGGTATTTCCCACAGGGTGTGAAACAGATGGTGATTGTCCTGGGAATGATGCTTTGGCATCGTGTCATTTACTGCTCTCTAGGTATTTTTGAGGTGAATACAGACATCTAAGAAGTCTGCTGCATGGGCTATGAGCAAAAGGCCAGCAAAAGGACATTCTTTTAAAAAAACAAAATGCAGGTCTTACATGTTTAAGCTCTCTTCATGAAGCCAGGGGTTCTTAGCAGTGGTTATTGAGAGCCCCCTGCAGTTCTGGGCCTCTTCCAGTGAAGCCTCCTGCCCATGCCTGTCCTGCTTTGCCTCTCATGTGCATGTCTCCAGGCTAGCACAAACTAGTAGAAACTCGATGAAATGCCTGGTCAAAAGCAGGAAAACATGGGTAGGTTTGAAGGTTTGGGCCTTCGAATTTCTGTGGAACACTGACTCTTTACGACTTATATTGAGATTAAATATGATATCAGTGAAAGAAAACTACCAGGCTGGTGTTTTAAGAAAACCAATCAAGTAGATAAACATCCTTGAATATACATCTTTGCCCACTTGTGTGATGATTTCCTTAGTATTAATTCTTAGGAGTAGAATTGCTGTGTGCCAATTTTCAGAGCTTTTGATAAATATGCCAAAAGTGTCCTCCAGTTGGCTGTGTGTGAGAGGCTGCAGGAGTACCCACCCTCCACATTTCACCTCATTTGTATTTGTGGCTCCAGAGCCTGGTGGCACTTTCTCAGAGCAGTTGGCTTGTTGGGAGGGGTAAGAATAGAACGTGTATATAAACTTCTAAGATGACAGAGTGATATGAACATTGGATTGTTTTTGTTTATTTTGATACCCTTAGTTTAATTCCCCCAGATTCATGTGATGATTTTTTGATCTCAGCTTTACTTTCCCATTGGGCAGTAACATTTTTTTTTTAATGTGCTCCCTCTGCCTTATGTGCTCCTAGAAACTTTCCCAGTCATGCTAATTAATTTAGTATCTACATCAGGTTCTTCATACTCAATAACCATACAGAAATAAATTAGCCAACAGGCCAGATATAAGAAAAGCAGGGCAACGTGGATGATGGTAAACTGATATTAAGACTCAGTTTGGGAAATAAAATAGACAGTGGTGGGGATGATGAATTTGAGACTGTGGACCGTGGTCAGTGGTGGGGGGAGGGGGGGCTGCTGGGAGAAGACTATAGGACTACTTAATGTTGCTGGAACTTCAGGAGAAACTAGAAATCGGTTTCACATAAAATATGCATTTTTTTCTTTTTTTTTTTAACATCTTTGTTGGAGTATAGTTGCTTTACAATGGTGTATTAGTTTCTGCTGTATAACAAAGTGAATCAGCTATATGTATACATATATCTCCATATCTCCTCCCTCTTACATCTCCCTCCCACCCTCCCTATCCCACCCCTCTAGGTGGTCACAAAGCAACGACCTGATCTCCCTGTGTTATGCGGCTGCTTCCCACTAGCTATCTATTTTACATTTGGTAGTGTATATATGTCCATGTCACTCTCTCACTTTGTCCCAGCTTACCCTTCCCCATCCCCGTGTCTTCAAGTCCATTCTCTATGTCTGTGTCTTTATTCCTGCCCTGCCCCTAGGTTCTTCAGAACCTTTTTTTTTTTTTTTTTAAGATTCCATATATATGTGTTAGCATATGGTATTTGTTTTTCTCTTTCTGACTTATTTCACTCTGTATGACAGAGTCCATCCACCTCACTACAAATAACTCAATTTCATTTCCTTTTATGGCTGAGTAATATTCCATTGTATATATGTGCCACATCTTCTTTATCCATTCATCGGTCGATGGACACTTAGGTTGCTTCCATGTCCTGGCTATTGTAAATAGAGCTGCAATGAACATTGTGGTACATGACTCTTTTTGAATTATGGTTTTCTCAGGGTATATGCCCAGGAGTGGGATGCTGGGTCGTATGGTAGTTCTATTTTTAGTTATTTAAGGAACCGCCATACTGTTCTCCATAGTGGCTGTATCAATTTACCTTCCTACCAACAGTGCAAGAGGGTTCCCTTTTCTCCGCATCCTCTCCAGCATTTATTGTTTGTAGATTTTTTGATGATGGCCATTCTGACCGGTGTGAGGTGATAACTCATTGTAGTTTTGATTTGCATTTCTCTAATGATTAGTGATGTTGAGCATCCTTTCATGTGTTTGTTGGCAGTCTGTATATCTTCTTTGGAGAAATGTCTATTTAGGTCTTCTGCCCATTTTTGGATTGGGTTGTTTGTTTTTTTTGATATTGAGCTGCATGAGCTGCTTGTAAATTTTGGAGGTTAATCCTTTGTCAGTTGCTTCATTTGCAAATATTTTCTCCCATTCTGAGGGTTGTCTTTTTGTCTTGCTTATGGTTTCCTTTGCTGTGCAAAAGCTTTTAAGTTTCATTAGGTCCCATTTGTTTATTTTTGTTTTTATTTCCATTTCTCTAGGAGGTGGGTCAAAAAGGATCTTGCTGTGATGTATGTCATAGAGTGTTCTGCCTATATTTTCCTCTAAGAGTTCTATAGTGTCTGGCCTTACATTTAGGTCTTTAACCCATTCAGAGTTTATTTTTGTGTATGGTGTTAAGGAGTGTTCTAATTTCATTCTTTTACATGTCACTATCCAGTTTTCCCAGCACCACTTACTGAAGAGGCTGTCTTTTCTCCATTGTATATTCTTGCCTCCTTTATCAAAAATCAGGTGACCATATGTGCATGGGTTTATTTCTGGGCTTTCTATCCTGTTCCATTGATCTGTATTTCTGTTTTTGTGTCAGTACCATATTGTCTTGATGACTGTAGCTTTGTAGGATAGTCTGAAGTCCGGGAGCCTGATTCCTCCAGCTCCATTTTTTTTTTTTTTTTTTTTTTTTTGGAGCTACTTCTTTTTTTTTTTTTATTTTTTATTTTTTATTTTTATTTATTTTTATTTATTTATTTTTTTTTTGATTAATTTTTTTTTTAATTAGTTTCTGCTTTATAACAAAGTGAATCAGTCATACATATACATCTGTTCCCACATCCCTTCCCTCATGCATCTCCCTCCCTCCCACCCTCCCCAACCCACCCCTCCAGGCGGTCACAAAGCACCGAGCTGATCTCCCTGTGCTCTGCGGCTGCTTCCCACTAGCTATCTACCTTACGTTTGGTAGTGTATATATGTCCATGCCTCTCTTTCGCTTTGTCACAGCTTACCCTTCCCCCTCCCCATATCCTCAAGTCCATTCTCAAGTAGGTCTGTGTCTTTATTCTCGTTTTGCCCCTAGGTTCTTCATGACATTTTTTTTTTAAATTCCGTATATATGTGTTAGCATACGGTATTTGTCTTTCTCTTTCTGACTAACTTCACTCTGTATGACAGACTCTAGGTCTATCCACCTCATTACAAATAGCTCAGTTTCGTTTCTTTTTATGGCTGAGTAATATTCCATTGTATATATGTGCCACATCTTCTTTATCCATTCATCCGATGATGGACACTTAGGTTGCTTCCAGCTCCGGGCTATTGTGAATAGAGCTGCAATGAACATTTTGGTACATGCCTCTTTTTGAATTATGGTTTTCTCAGGGTATATGCCCAGTAGTGGGATTGCTGGGTCATATGGTAGTTCTATTTGTAGTTTTTTAAGGAACCTCCATACCGTTCTCCATAGTGGCTGTACCAATTCACATTCCCACCAGCAGTGCAAGAGTGTTCCCTTTTCTCCACACCCTCTCCAGCATTTATTGTTTCTAGATTCCTTGATGATGGCCATTCTGACTGGTGTGAGATGATATCTCATTGTAGTTTTGATTTGCATTTCTCTAATGATTAATGATGTTGAGCATTCTTTCATGTGTTTGTTGGCAGTCTGTATATCTTCTTTTGAGAAATGCCTATTTAAGTCTTCTGCCCATTTTTGGATTGGGTTGTCTGTTTTTTTGCTATTGAGCTGCATGAGCTGTTTATAAATTTTGGAGATTAATCCTTTGTCAGTTGCTTCATTTGCAAATATTTTCTCCCATTCTGAGGGTTGTCTTTTGGTCTTCTTTATGGTTTCCTTTGCTGTGCAAAAGCTTTGAAGTTTCATTAGGTCCCATTTGTTTATCTTTGTTTTTATTTCCATTTCTCTAGGAGGTGGGTCCAAAAGGATCTTGCTGTGATTTATGTCATAGAGTGTTCTACCTATGTTTTCCTCTAAGAGTTTGATAGTTTCTGGCCTTACATTTAAGTCTTTAATCCATTTTGAGCTTATTTTTGTGTATGGTGCTAGGGAATGATCTAATCTCAAACTTTTACATGTCCCTGTCCAGTTTTCCCAGCACCACTTATTGAAGAGGCTGTCCTTTCTCCACTGTACATTCCTGCCTCCTTTATCAAAGATAAGTTGGCCATATGTGCGTGGGTTTATCTCTGGGCTTTCTATCCTGATCCACTGATCTATCTTTCTGTTTTTATGCCAGTACCAGACTGTCTTAATTACTGTAGCTTTGTAGTATAGTCTGAAGTCAGGGAGCCTGATTCCTCCAGCTCCATTTTTCTTTCTCAAGGTTGCTTTGGCTATTCGGGGTCTTTTGTGTTTCCTTACAAATTGTGAAATTTTTTGTTCTAGTTCTGTGAAAAATGCCATTGGTAGTTTGATAGGGATTGCATTGAATCTGTAGATTGCTTTGGGTAGTAGAGTCATTTTCACAATGTTGATTCTTCCAATCCAAGGACATGGTATATCTCTCCATCTATTTGTATCATCTTTAATTTCTTTCATCAGTGTCTTATAGTTTTCTGCATACAGGTCTTTTGTCTCCCTAGGTAGGTTTATTCCTAGATATTTTATTCTTTTTGTTGCAATGGTAAATGGGAGTGTTTTCATAATTTCACTTTCAGATTTTTCATCATTAGTGTATAGGAATGCCAGAGATTTCTGTGCATGAATTTTGTGTCCTGCTACTGTACCAAATTCATTGATTAGCTCTAGTAGTTTTCAGGTAGCATCTTTAGGCTTCTCTATGTATAGTATCATGTCATCTGCAAACAGTGACAGCTTTACTTCTTCTTTTCTGATTTGGATTCCTTTTATTTCTTTTTCTTCTCTGATTGCTGTGGCTAAAACTTCTAAAACTATGTTGAATAAGAGTGGTGAGAGTGGGCAGCCTTGTCTTGTTCCTGATCTTAGAGGAAATGGTTTCGGTTTAAAATATGTATTTTTAAAATGTACATGGGCCAAGAACATTTATTCTTGCAAAACTACCCATTGGTGACCTCAGGTCTGTCCACCCCCACTTCAGTGAACAGGTGGGGATGTACATTTTAAAAGTTCACCTTTCACCTTCCTTCCTCCCACCAACCCCCATAAGACTTAGTACCAAATGGACATCTGAGGAGTTTATATTTGTCTCAGATACCTTTTTTCTGTAACAGCTTCTCTGACCATGTTTCCTCCCATACGTGTACCCAGAGTTTCCCTTTGCTGTTCTGTAAGTGTGTAGCGTCTGTGCAGAAGTGAGTATGTCCCTCCAGGGAGTCATCTGCACTCACCTTAGGTCCGACTGTGTCCGTCTGTCTTGAAGCATCCAGGGCACACCCCTGGCACATATCCCGTACCCAGAGTTTCCCTTTGCTGTTCTGTAAGTGTGTAGCGTCTGTGCAGAAGTGAGTATGTCCCTCCAGGGAGTCATCTGCACTCACCTTAGGTCCGACTGTGTCCGTCTGTCTTGAAGCATCCAGGGCACACCCCTGGCACATATCCCAGGTGGAAGCCCAGGCATGTGTCAGGTCACTCAGAGTTAACAGCTTCCATGGCTTTCCATCAAAGTGGATCTCCCTGCATAATCCGTGCAGGTTGACCTAATTAAATTCTTTAATTACATCTCAAGGACAGGCTTAGCAGAGTAAGTAGCTCCTGATCACCAGCCTCTGAAGGATTAAAATCCTGCCTCTTCTGCTGCCGTGAAGCAGCAGCTTCAGACTCCTCATTTGGTCCGGGGTGGCCTGTTTCCTTGTGCTTCTCCTCGACTAGACTCTTTCCATTGGATAGATCTAACTGGTCTGTAATCTCCATCCCTTGTACAAAGCCCATGTCATGGAAATTACTCAGTAAATGTGTGAAGAAGGATAGGTCCTGTCCCACGGTGGAATTTCTTTGTTACCTCTGATAATAAGGAATAATGTGTTTGGAGCAGAAATGGTCATCAAAGCCAGATGGTTGTCCTCTTAGAAGGCTTGGAGAGCTTTAGCTCCACGTGATGTATTTCCCTGTCTGACCATGAGTGGTGAATGATAGTGACTGTTATTCATCATCCCCTTGCTTTACTGCTGAACCCACTGGACCAGTCTTAATTAATTTCTTCTCAAATGCTGCATAGAATTGCTTGCTTGTTGATTGTTCTTCTTCTCCACTAGGATGTAAAGTCTGTGAGGGAAAGGACTGCCTTGACCTTAGTGTCCTCAGTGTCTAGGACAGTGTTGCATATTGAATAAGTGAGGCTGTGTCTTATCCCAGCTCTGCTCTTTGTGTGTGCCTTTTCTTTTCTTGCCCCCCCCCTTTTTTTTTAAATGTCTACACAACCCTGCATCTCCCTTGTGTAGCAACACTGCATCCACACTGGGGCAGACTTCAGTTGGCTCTGTCATTATTTTCCTGTGTAAGCTGGTGGTTCCATATGGTGAGGCAGAGAGGTGCAATGGAAACAGGACAGGACTGCAGGAAGAAAACCCATCTCTTTTCTGGCTGAGTCTAGCAGAGCCATCAAGGTTTTTCCCTTCTCTGAGCCTTATTCTCTTTACCTGTCTGGGAGAGATGATGATACCTCCCTCATAAATTGGGCAGATGAAATAGGATGACACTGGAAGTAAGCTTTGTAAGATACACTGTGATGTGTATATGCTTTTGCAGGTATAAGCTGACATGCTTACATGCCCGTCTGCCTTTCAAGGACCAGGGCACCCCAGGTAAAAGCAGGCTGACCCAGGGAGCTGTTTTCCTCCTCCTTCATCCTTCACAACAGTCTTGTGAAGTGGGTGGCACTACCCCATCTTAATATTGAAGGTACAGCTCTCAGAGATCTAGAATTTTACTCAAAATTATTCATCAAGTAAAGGCAAAGACAGAGCTCAGACCTGATCATCTGATGACAAACCTAGCCTTCTTTTCACCACCCAACATCTAGAAGATTGAGTGGGGGGTAGTGACCACTAGGCCCTTGTCCTGGATTCTGGTGCTGGATTACATGTGCTTGAACGTCTGTATAATTTGTTAATGTGTGATACTATAAACTTGTGCTAGTCTTAACCTGAGTTAGTATTAGAGTAGTGTTCAATTTTCAATTGATAGATTTTTCTTCCCTATCAAACACTGCACAGCTGGTTAGGTCAGAAGTTAGTTATTTTCTGGAACATGCTGACTAAGATAGGGGTTGACATTGAATGACAGAAGAACTGATCAAATGGGGC
Source organism: Mesoplodon bidens (assembly GCF_964165515.1). Taxonomy (NCBI): domain Eukaryota; kingdom Metazoa; phylum Chordata; class Mammalia; order Artiodactyla; family Ziphiidae; genus Mesoplodon; species Mesoplodon bidens. The sequence continues at coordinate 105,669,935 of NC_138178.1, read as the reverse complement.
AGAATCTGCGTTTGCATATGGACCTTGAGTCTGACCTGGATTTGTAGGCTATTCTGTGGCATCCCCAATGCATAGAATGGGGATGCCTGCCTACCCACCGGTCCATCCCTTTCACATGGAGATTTCACTGTTGATTGGATTGTGGATCCTAACCAAGGCATTCTAGTTTGTTGCTTCTGGGGAGTCTCAAGTGAACCTGTAGAGACTCTTCAGTTACCCAACAGGACCTTGTGCAGCTGCGTGTGGAAGTCAGGATAATTTTGGCATTTCTGAGAGCATTTTAATAGAGCACTGATTACAGATTGCAGGCACCTGGTGGTGGTTTTGTACTGAGGCTGAAGGGTGCAGTTCCAAAGACAAGAACTGGACTTGATAGATTCCTATTTTCCTCCCCTGTTGTTTCCAGGGCCTGGAATAAGTGCTGAGAAACCTTTATAAGAGCTGATCCAGGCTCTTGGTGTGGTTAGCATTGTGCTTTCAGGAGACCCCTCCAATCCAGAGCATTAATTCCCAGACTGGTAATAGACTTGTGCCTTTGCCCAGGGCATGTTCTCCTTCCAGTGGCTCAGAGCACTGAGACGGTAGGAGGGGCTCCTGTTAGTTGGGGTCAGTACAGAGCCCTGTGGCTTGGGACTTGGCCAAAACAATTCTGTGCTTCTTGGACTGTCTCAACCTGTTCCATTTGGGCAGACCATCATTGCTTTTGGCCTCGACAGCCAAATGAGAAAACATAAACTGTGAAAATTCAAGGGAATAGAAGGTGATAGTCAAAAGTTGAGGTTTAGAAATCTATGGGCTAGGGATATTCTAGTCCAACACTTAATTTCATGCCAATTCATGAGAAAAAGGATGAATCTGAGAAGAGTCGCCACTGTAATAAATGATATTTTCTCTCTTTCCCTCTCCCTTCTGACATAACACCTATTCTCACCTTCCACAAACTTGGGATTGCTATCATAACTTCACAGTTATGTGGAGAACATCACAGTAAGGTGGAGAATAGTGGCTAGCCCTCATCTTGGCCTTGCTACTCTTTAGTTGTATGATTTGGGAATTACCCTCTGGATTTCAGTTTTCTTATGATTTAAGGAAGAGAATTGGATTAGCTAGACAATCACTAAATCACTTCCAGCTGTTAAATGTGTAAGCTTAAAAATGCTAACATACTAACTTGCACACATCTTTCAACTGAAGTATAAGCTGCTGGTGGGTAGGGCCCCAAAATTTGTCAAGCAATGGTTTTTGGTTGGCTCATTTGGAAGGTCTTGCTGAGATCCTACTCAGTAAAGTCAAGTGCATAGAATTCCTCTTGCCAAGCGTTTCAAATGTGTGAAGCCAGGGGCATTGCTGTTAGGGAAGCAGCTAAGGTTGCTTGAAGCATTGGCAGTGGAAGACAGAAGACACAGCAAGAGTATGGGGTAGGAGGTAACAAGGAGGGTCCCAGTTGTGCTTTTGAAATACCAGAGGGGGGTAATACAGCAAAGGAAGTGGAAAGAGGAGTTTTCCCTGAGAACCAGCAGAAACCTTTGAAATATGTGCCTTTCATTTTTCAGCCTTTTCCGGTTAGGAAAATAGCCTGCAAGGTTCATAAAGCTGCCTGGTGGCAGCCATCCAAGATCCTCCCAGGAGTTGACTCCTGTTATAAACGGCTGGTCTCCAAAGGAGGGTGGCAAACAGCTGTGATGAGGCTTTGGTGGGCATTGTCCTGTTTGTGGAGATAGAGCTTTATCACAGACTCTCTGTTAATGTATTCTGAACTCCCCAATTTTCATCTTGGAATCAAAACGAGCTCTATTCTAACTAGATTACGTGATCCTCTTTGCCAGTTTCACCACATGACCTGCACACCCAAGATGAGCAGATATCCAGAAAGAACGACTTCAAACTCCAGCCTGACTTATTATCTTTAGTAGCTGGGCAGGGATGATAACAGTATCTTGTCCACCCAAAAGCAAGGCTGATCAGAGGCAAAACTGTGAAGCAGATGAATTTGTCTTGATTTACCTGGAATGTATTTCTATCTCATCTCTTCCTACCTTTTTCATTTCTTCAATAGGAGATAGGGAGAGAAAAGACTACGAGTATCACGCTTCTAGGTTCAAATCCTAGCTCTGCCCTTGAAAAGCTGCGTGATCTAGAGTAACTTACTTAACTACTCTGAGCTTTAGTTTCCTGATCTATAAAATGGAATCTCACCCTCCTCTCTCCCACATAAAAATGTATTAATGAGGACTTTCAGATACCAAAGTCACATGTTTAAGTGTACGCATCTCCTGTCGGAATTTGAGGTGCTGACGGGAAAAGCTTTTGGAGGCTGGGAGGGAATCTTTTTCAGCACCATTCAGATTACACTGCACAGGCACAAAATCATGAAATTGATTGTTGGGGAGACTGATTAAAGTTGAAATGACAATCCTTGGCTTGATCCGTATGGGAAGAGTTTAATGACCTTATTGAAAATCTCATTTGTGAAATTGAGCCGTTGAAGGACAGAGTCCTTAGTCTTTTAAGTTGACAGTGTAAATATGTATAACAGGGCTTCTGGATGTATCACATTTCTTCTGCGCCCCTCATTGCTGTGAAGGACTTCATGTCAGAGTATAATACTGATAAAATGTCAATTACAGAAAACTAATTGAAACTCTCAAGAAATTATAAAGTGATGATATTCTCCAAATAAAGGATTCAAGTAGGAAATACTCTCAGAATTGATGATTTAGAGACTATTTTGAGAAGTTTTGCTCTGATTTTTAGATTTTTAAAAAATATATAAAGTTGTTTCAACTACTTTTGGTTTTTGTAGGTTTCATACACTTAAAATTGGAGGATCTTTTTTTTTTTAATTTTTTTAATTAGTTTCTGCTTTATAACAAAGTGAATCAGTCATACATATACATCTGTTCCCACATCCCTTCCCTCATGCATCTCCCTCCCTCCCACCCTCCCCATCCCACCCCTCCAGGCGGTCACAAAGCACCGAGCTGATCTCCCTGTGCTCTGCGGCTGCTTCCCACTATCTATCTACCTTACATTTGGTAGTATATATATGTCCATGCCTCTCTTTCGCTTTGTCACAGCTTACCCTTCCCTCTCCCCATATCCTCAAGTCCATTCTCAAGTAGGTCTGTGTCTTTATTCCCGTTTTGCCCCTAGGTCCTTCATGACTTTTTTTATTTTTAATTCCATATATATGTGTTAGCATACGGTATTTGTCTTTCTCTTTCTGACTTACTTCACTCTGTATGACAGACTCTAGGTCTATCCACCTCATTACAAATAGCTCAGTTTCGTTTCTTTTTATGGCTGAGTAATATTCCATTGTATATATGTGCCACATCTTCTTTATCCATTCATCCGATGATGGACACTTAGGTTGTTTCCAGCTCCGGGCTATTGTGAATAGAGCTGCAATGAACATTTTGGTACATGTCTCTTTTGGAACTATGGTTTTCTCAGGGTATATGCCCAGTAGTGGGATTGCTGGGTCATATGGTAGTTCTATTTGTAGTTTTTTAAGGAACCTCCATACTGTTCTCCATAGTGGCTGTACCAATTCACATTCCCACCAGCAGTGCAAGAGTGTTCCCTTTTTTCCACACCCTCTCCAGCATTTATTGTTTCTAGATTTCTTGATGATGGCCATTCTGACTGGTGGGAGATGATATCTCATTGTAGTTTTGATTTGCATTTCTCTAATGATTAATGATGTTGAGCATTCTTTCATGTGTTTGTTGGCAGTCTGTATATCTTCTTTGGAGAAATGCCTATTTAAGTCTTCTGCCCATTTTTGGATTGGGTTGTTTGTTTTTTTGCTATTGAGCTGCATGAGCTGTTTATAAATTTTGGAGATTAATCCTTTGTCAGTTGCTTCATTTGCAAATATTTTCTCCCATTCTGAGGGTTGTCTTTTGGTCTTGTTTATGGTTTCCTTTGCTGTGCAAAAGCTTTGAAGTTTCATTAGGTCCCATTTGTTTATCTTTGTTTTTATTTCCATTTCTCTAGGAGGTGGGTCCAAAAGGATCTTGCTGTGATTTATGTCATAGAGTGTTCTACCTATGTTTTCCTCTAAGAGTTTGATAGTTTCTGGCCTTACATTTAAGTCTTTAATCCATTTTGAGCTTATTTTTGTGTATGGTGTTAGGGAATGATCTAATCTCAAACTTTTACATGTCCCTGTCCAGTTTTCCCAGCACCACTTATTGAAGAGGCTGTCCTTTCTCCACTGTACATTCCTGCCTCCTTTATCAAAGATAAGTTGGCCATATGTGCGTGGGTTTATCTCTGGGCTTTCTATCCTGATCCACTGATCTATCTTTCTGTTTTTATGCCAGTACCACACTGTCTTGATTACTGTAGCTTTGTAGTATAGTCTGAAGTCAGGGAGCCTGATTCCTCCAGCTCCGTTTTTCGTTCTCAAGATTGCTTTGGCTATTCGGGGTCTTTTGTTTTTCCAAACAAATTTTGCAATTTTTTGTTCTACTTCTGTGAAAAATGCCAGTGGTAGTTTGATAGGGATTGCATTGAATCTGTAGATTGCTTTGGGTAGTAGAGTCATTTTCACAATATTGATTCTTCCAATCCAGGAGCATGGTATATCTCTCCATCTATTTGTATCATCTTTAATTTCTTTCATCAGTGTCTTATAATTTTCTGCATACACGTCTTTTGTCTCCTTAGGTAGGTTTATTCCTAGATATTTTATTCTTTTTGTTGCAATGGTAAATGGGAGTGTTTTCTTGATTTCATTTTCAGATTTTTCATCATTAGTGTACAGGAATGCCAGAGATTTCTGTACATTAATTTTGTATCCTGCTACTTTACCAAATTCATTGATTAGCTCTAGTAGTTTTTCGGTAGCATCTTTAGGATTCTCTATGTATAGTATCATGTCATCTGCACACAGTGACAGCTTTACTTCTTCTTTTCCAATTTGGATTCCTTTTATTTCCTTTTCTTCTCTGATTGCTGTGGCTAAAACTTCCAAAACTATGTTGAATAAGAGTGGTGAGAGTGGGCAGCCTTGTCTTGTTCCTGATCTTAGTGGAAATGGTTTCAGTTTTTCACCATTGAGGACAATGTTGGCTGTGGGTTTGTCATATATGGCCTTTATTATGTTGAGGAAAGTTCCCTCTATGCCTACTTTCTGCAGGGTTTTTATCATAAATGGGTGTTGAATTTTGTCGAAAGCTTTCTCTGCATCTATTGAGATGATCATATGGTTTTTCTCCTTCAACTTGTTAATATGGTGTATCACATTGACTGATTTGCGTATATTGAAGAATCCTTGCATTCCTGGAATAAACCCCACTTGATCGTGGTGTATGATCCTTTTAATGTGCTGTTGGATTCTGTTTGCTAGTATTTTGTTGAGGATTTTTGCATCTATGTTCATCAGTGATATTGGCCTGTAGTTTTCTTTCTTTGTGACATCCTTGCCTGGTTTTGCTATCAAGGTGATGGTGGCCTCGTAGAATGAGTTTGGGAGTGTTCCTTCCTCTGATATTGTTTGGAAGAGTTTGAGAAGGATGGGTGTTAGCTCTTCTCTAAATGTTTGATAGAATTCGCCTGTGAAGCCATCTGGTTCTGGGCTTTTGTTTGATGGAAGATTTTTAATCACAGTTTCAATTTCAGTGCTTGTGATTGGTCTATTCATATTTTCTATTTCTTCCTGATTCAGTCTTGGCAGGTTGTGCATTTCTAAGAATTTGTCCATCTCTTCCAGGTTGTCCATTTTATGGGCATAGAGTTGCTTGTAGTAATCTCTCATGATCTTTTGTATTTCTGCAGTGTCAGTTGTTACTTCTCCTTTTTCATTTCTAATTCTATTGATTTGAGTCTTCTCCCTTCTTTTCTTGATGAGTCTGGCTAATGGTTTATCAATTTTGTTTATCTTCTCAAAGAACCAGCTTTTAGTTTTATTGATCTTTGCTATCGTTTCCTTCATTTCTTTTTCATTTATTTCTGATCTGATTTTTATGATTTCTTTCCTTCTGCTAACTTTGGGATGTTTTAGTTCTTCTTTCTCTAATTGCTTTAGGTGCAAGGTTAGGTTGTTTATTCGAGATGTTTCCTGTTTCTTAAGGTGGGATTGTATTGCTATAAACTTCCCTCTTAGAACTGCTTTTGCTGCATCCCATAGGTTTTGGGTCGTTGTGTCTCCATTGTCATTTGTTTCTAGGTATTTTTTAATTTCCTCTTTGATTTCTTCAGTTATCACTTTGTTATTAAGTAGTGTATTGTTTAGCCTCCATGTGTTTGTATTTTTTACAGCTCTTTTCCTGTAATTGATATCTAGTCTCATAGCATTGTGGTCAGAAAAGACACTTGATACAATTTCAATTTTCTTAAATTTACTACGGCTTGATTTGTGACCCAAGATATGATCTATCCTGGAGAATGTTCCATGAGCACTTGAGAAAAATGTGTATTCTGTTGTTTTTGGATGGAATGTCCTATAAATATCAATTAAGTCCATCTTGTTTAATGTATCATTTAAAGCTTGTGTTTCCTTATTTATTTTCATTTTGGAAGATCTGTCCATTGGTGAAAGTGGGGTGTTAAAGTCCCCTACTATGAGTGTGTTACTGTCTATTTCTCCTTTTATGGCTGTTAGTATTTGCCTTATGTATTGAGGTGCTCCTATGTTTGGTGCATAAATATTTACAATTGTTATATCTTCTTCTTGGATCGATCCCTTGATCATTATGTAGTGTCCTTCTTTGTCTCTTCTAGTAGTCTTTATTTTAAAGTCTATTTTGTCTGATATGAGAATTGCTACTCCAGCTTTCTTTTGGTTTCCATTTGCATGGAATATCTTTTTCCATCCCCTTACTTTCAGTCTGTATGTGTCTCTAGGTCTGAAGTGGGTCTCTTGTAGACAGCATATATATGGGTCTTGTTTTTGTATCCATTCAGCCAATCTGTGTCTTTTGGTGGGAGCATTTAGTCCATTTACATTTAAGGTAATTATCGATATGTATGTTCCTATTCCCATTTTCTTAATTGTTTTGGGTTCGTTATTGTAGGTCTTTTCCTTCTGTTGTGTTTCTTGCCTAGAGAAGTTCCTTTAGCATTTGTTGTAAAGCTGGTTTGGTGGTGCTGAACTCTCTCAGCTTTTGCTTGTCTGTAAAGGTTTTAATTTCTCCATCAAATCTGAATGAGATCCTTGCTGGGTAGAGTAATCTTGGTTGCAGGTTTTTCTCCTTCATCACTTTAATTATGTCCTGCCACTCCCTTCTGGCTTGTAGAATTTCTGCTGATAGATCAGCTGTTATCCTGATGGGGATTCCCTTGTGTGTTATTTGTTGTTTTTGCCTTGCTGCTTTTAATATGATTTCTTTGTGTTTAATTTTTGACAGTTTGATTAATATGTGTCTTGGCGTATTTCTCCTTGGATTTATTCTGTATGGGACTCTCTGTGCTTCCTGGACTTGATTAACTATTTCCTTTCCCATATTAGGGAAGTTTTCAACTATAATCTCTTCAAATATTTTCTCAGTCCCTTTCTTTTTCTCTTCTTCTTCTGGAACCCCTATAATTCGAATGTTGGTGCGTTTAATGTTGTCCCAGAGGTCTCTGAGACTGTCCTCTGTTCTTTTCATTCTTTTTTCTTTATTTTGCTCTGCAGCAGTTATTTCCACTATTTTATCTTCCACCTCACTTATCCGTTCTTCTGCCTCAGTTATTCTGCTATTGATCCCATCTAGAGTATTTTTTGTTTTGTTTTGTTTTTGCAGTACGCGGGCCTCTCACTGTTGTGGCCTCTCCCATTGCGGACGGACGTGCAGGCTCAGCGGCCATGGCTCACGGGCCCAGCCGTTCCGCGGCATGTGGGATGCTCCCAGACCGGGGCATGAACCCGTGTCCCCTGCACCGGCAGGCGGACTCTCAACCACTGCGCCACCAGGGAAGCCCCTAGAGTATTTTTTATTTCATGTATTGTGTTTTTAATCGATGCTTGATTCATCTTTAGTTCTTCTAGGTCCTTGTTAACTGTTTCTTGCATTTTGTCTATTCTATTTCCAAGATTTTGGATCTGGGAAATAGAATCTTGGATCATCTTTACCATCATTATTCTGAATTCTTTTTCAGGTAGACTGCCTATTACCTCTTCATTTGTTAGGTCTGGTGGGTTTTTATCTTGTTCCTTCTCCTGCTGTGTGTTTTTCTGTCTTCTCATTTTGCTTATGTTACTGTGTTTGGGGTCTCCTTTTTGCAGGCTGCAGGTTCGTAGTTCCCGTTGTTTTTGGTGTCTGTCCCCAGTGGCTAAGGTTGGTTTAGTGGGTTGTGTAGGCTTCCTGGTGGAAGGTACTAGTGCCTGTGTTCTGGTGAATGAGGCTGGATCTTGCCTTTCTGGTGGACAGGTCCACGTCTGGTGGTGTGTTTTGGGGTGTCTGCGGACTTTTTATGATTTTAGGCCACCTCTCTGCTAATGGGTGGCGTTGTGTTCCTGTCTTGCTAGTTGTTTGGCATAGGGTGTCCAGCACTGTAGCTTGCTGGTCGTTGAGTGAAGCTGGGTGCTGGTGTTGAGATGGAGATCTCTGGAAGATTTTCGCCGTTTGATATTATGTGGAGCTGGGAGGTCTCTTGCGGACCAGTGTCCTGAAGTTGGCTCTCCCACCTCAGAGGCACAGCACTGACTCCTGGCTCCTCAATTTGGGATGATTTGTTGTCTATTCATGTATTCCACAGATGCAGGGTACATCAAGTTGATTGTGGAGCTTTAATCCGCTGCTTCTGAGGCTGCTGGGAGAGGTTTCCCTTTCTCTTCTTTGTTCTCACAGCTCCTGGGTCTCAGCTTTGGATTTGGCCCCGCCTCTGCGTGTAGGTCGCCGGAGGGCGTCTGTTCTCCGCTCAGACAGGACAGGGTTAAAGGAGCAGCCTCTTCAGGGACTCTGGCTCACTCAGGCCGCGCGGGAGGGAGGGGCACGGAGTGCGGGGCGAGCCTGCAGAGGCAGAGTTCGGCGTGACGTTGCACCAGCCCGAGGCGCGCCGTGCGTTCTCCCAGGGAAGCCGCCCCTGGATCCTGGGACCCCGGCAGTGGCGGGCTGCACAGGCTCCCGGAAGGGCGGTGTGGACAGTGACCTGCGCTCGGACACAGGCTTCTTGGCGGCGGCGGCAGCAGCAGCCCCAGCGTCCCACGCCCGTCACTGGGCTCCGCGCTTTCAGTCGTGACTCGCGCCCGTCTGTGGAGCCCCTTTAAGCAGCGCTCTTAATCCCCTCTCCTCGCGCACCAGGAAACCAAGAGGGAAGAAAAAGTCTCTTGCCTCTTCGGCAGCTCCAGAGTTTTCCCGGACTCCCTGCCGGCTAGCTGTGGCACATTAGCCCCCTTCAGGCTGAGTTCTCGCCGCCAGCCCCAGTCCTTTCCCTGCGCTCTGACCGAAGCCCGAGCCTCAGCTTCCAGCGCCGTCCGCCCTGGTGGGCGAGCAGACAAGCCTCTCGGGCTGGTGAGTGCCGCTCGGCACCGATCCTCTGTGCGGGAATCTCTCCGCTTTGCCCTACCCAGGTATGTGGGGAGTTTCTTGCCTTTTGGGAGGTCTGGGGTCTTCTGCCAGCATTCAGTAGGTGTTCTGTAGGAGTTGTTCCACGTGTAGCTGTATTTCTGGTGTATCCGTGGGGAGGAAGGTGATCTCCGTGTCTTACTCTTCCGCCATCTTACCCGGAAGTCTGGAGGATCTTTTTAAAGGTTTATTACCTTTTTAGTGTTATATTCCAGGTCTGTTCTAAAACAGAAATAGCTGAATCAAGAGAATTTATAATTTACCTAAGATTTGAGTTAACAAATATCTGATATAAAAGGCTCATTTTATGCTTGCTGGAGGATTTGTTCATTGATTTGTTTGTTTTTAATGGTTGATATGTTTGGTCTTTATTTTTTAATCCCAAACTTCTGTTGTAAACTTCTGTATACATCAAAAAGAGAAAACACCTGAACCACACTGTCTTCCACTTCCTTTCATGTGTGGGTTCAGTGTTTCCCCCATTGTTTTCTCTTCAGTGTAAGTAGAAGAAGCACATGAATTCAGCAATCAGTACAGAGCGTGGCACACAATTAAAATGTTTATTTTCATGTTGTCAATCTTCGTGTGGCTTGGTCCATATTTGGTTGGAATAGATTTGTCTGTTATGAGTGTTGTTAATAAACAATGCTCTCAGGCCAACATATTGTTTTGTTAGTTTGCCAACTAGCTGTTGGGCACCACAATGACATGAGTACTCGAAAATTGGGAGATGCCAACAATTGGAGCTCCTTTTGGTTCATTTTCCCTTATAACCCTTTGTTCTTTCTTTGATATACTTAAACTCATTTTTAAGGCCTGCCTCACACTTTGGATCAATAATTCTGTCATAGACCGGTGAGTGCACCCCAGCCTGCCCTTCCCTTTGGTACTTTATTTCTCCCCATCACTGTCGAGTCGGTATATGGGTACTATAGAACCAACTTAGCTGATCCTGGAAATTTAAACTTGTGAATGTGGAGGTTCTATTACAGAATAAATCCCTCAACAAATCCTCCAAATGGCGTATTCCCAGCACCTTTTTTTGTTCTTGGTAATGTTATTTTTTGGCTTTGTCATATCATCTGTTAAAGTTAGGAAGTGATCGACAAGGCGGCTCAAAAGTACCCCCACCACATAAATAAACTTGTGTAAACACAGGTCTTGTGGTCTGGGTGCAGAGAAGGGTTTGTTCTTTGGATATTAAGCCTACAAGAAGAATGTGCTTACTGAACATATAAACAAGGAAAGAGGAGATGACAATAGTCTAGATTTATAATTGAAGCAGACATGAGTCACCGGCTTGGAGGATCCTGTGAACATAATGTCTCATACAAGAGGAGGGTTAGTATATACACGGAAGAGAAAGCCAGCCAGGTCTTATGGTATTTGGTAGCCTGATGGTAAATAAAAGCTTCTTTTCCTTCCTTAAGGAGCTAAGTGTCATGACCAGGGTTGCTGTGTGTGGTTGTGCTGCTTTTGCACTGCTCCAGCGATTGTGTCCAAGCGAGTAGGTGCAAGTGGACATCTGGCTGGCATTCTGCGCACCAGGTCGTGGGTCCTGGCATGGAGCTGCATTTGCTCAGAGGAAAGGTGACGTTTTCTTCTCACCAAAATCACTTCCAGACCTTGTGGTAATCATTCACGACATCTGCTCTCCTTTCTCACAACTCTTTGAAGGTGGAAATTTATCCGCTTTCACCTTTGGGATTCCCAACACCATGCCTGGACTGGAGTTGAAAAGAGAGTAGGGCAGACTGATAATTGGATCCCAGTAAAGTAAATTTTGATGTATTTTCCAGTTTGGGGAGAAAGAGTATACCTCAAAAACAATTTTTTTTTAAGGAACACTCTAGTCAAGTTATAGTGGAATAAGAATACTGCCCTGCAGAATCTTGGGCCTATTTTTCTTTGTTTCAAAATCCAGACATAATCATATTAACATTTTGGCAGACTTTTTTCTAGAAATCTCTTTATGCATATGAGTACACACATATAAGTTTACATTCATGAGCTCGTTTTCTGTTTTGTAACTTCCTTGTTTTCACTCTGTATTATGTCATTTTTTCAAGTTAGTATCTATAGATCTGTGCCATGATTTTGAAAGGTTATGTGATAGTCCATTGGGTTGAAGGGCTATACTGCATTTTAACAATGTAGATTGAATATTGATGGGTATTTAGGTTGTTTATAATGTTTTGCTCTTAAAAATGGATCTGAAGTAAGCATGCATCATGTATAATACACACAACATTTCCTTTTTCTCTAGTAGTAGAGTTGCTGGTTCTAGAGGTTTCAGTTCAAATACTAATCTCTATAAGAGAGGAATTATAACTTCTTCATCATCCTGAGACCAATAGGGGTGGGTTAAAAATGCCATAGTTTACCATTCATAAGCACACATACCTAAAGATTCTAACTTACAAAAAGAGCAAGCTTTGGAAGATGCATTTAGCAGCTGTCTTGATTGTATACTTGGGATTGCGTGGAGGTGTTTTGTAAATCATGAAGTACTGTACAGACCTCAGTGACTCATTACTAGAGCTTTACAGAGCATCTGCCATGTACTCTCAAAAAAGGTTTACAGAGTCTTTATTTTATAAATAATTCATTAAATACAGAGAAAAAACAAAAACCCAGAGACAGTGGATCTGGACCTGGTTGTACAGTGGAATAAATCAAAGATATCATCAAGAAAACAAATCCCAGACCTTGCCCCCACAGGTCCCCTGAATCTGTGTGAACAAGACCTGGGGACCCCAGTTGATGTTGATATACATAGTCTTTGTTTGGAATTCCCCCTTTAATATATTTTTTGGTCTGTCTCCAAATATTTTTCTAGCAGAATAGAGAATATTTTTAGCTTTTATACATATACTTAAAATTTTTATTTTTCTTGTTTGTAAGTTTCTGGCTTTTTCTAGGATATTTTTAGCAGATTTGCTGTATGACATTGACTTAGTCTCAATCTTTGTAAATCTTGTGAAATCTTAATTATGGGTTCTTGGTCTGCCATCCCCTTCTGGTTTTATACCATTGGCAAACCCCTTCCTTAGCCCTTGTTTTTTCTACCAGAAAAAATGGTGAACTCATAGTGATTGCAATTTTCAACTTTGAATGGTATCACCAGTTTAAAGTTATCTGTCTAGTCTAGTGGCATATCTGACTCCCCTTTTAGATTCTATTTATAAGAACTTTTAGTTGAGAGTAATAGTTGAAGTACATGGAAAAATTGGCTGGTAGGTTGAAACTTTCATCTAATTAATTTATCCTCATGCTTACATGCTATGGATAGACTAAAGTTTTCATCTTGAGAGCTATCTTATCCAAGAGTAAAGTTGTCTAAGTAGAAGTAGAATTGCATATTTATAATAATCAGTAACCCTTACTTGGGTAAATTTTTATAAAGTAGCTAAATTGACCTCAAATTATCTCATTGGTCTTAATCTATGAAACAAGAAAAAATAAAATTGATTTTTATTGCCTAACAAGTTGCATATTTTCTGGCTAAGTGAAGTTTTTAGAGTACAGTTAACATTTTTAGATTATCTCTAAGTTTAATGACTGTGTAATAACATCTGACTTGTAACATTTAGTACTTAAATACTGTGGAGTTTAAGGGAAGCAATTTAACATTTCTCTACTTTGGCCTCAATATTTATAACATCCCCCAGTTCCTTGTCAAGGTAATTGTGTTTCTCTTTCAGGACATGAGGCATGGAGTAGAAACAGTTGAATACAGTTATACTTGAATCATATTTATCCTTTAGAATATTACCTTGGACAGTATAGAGGGACAATGGTAGCAAGATGGGAGTGGTACTAGAACCCTTTTAGGAGGCATCCAAATCATTCAAACCAGGGATGATGGGGATCCGAATTAAGGTAGAGGATGTGAGGATGAAGAGCATCTGGTGGAGCCCAGAAATATTAAATTGGATCTATAGAACTTGGTAATTGGTTAGTTATTATGGGGACTTGGAGGGTTTGAGAGACAAGACTGAGTCTAAATTAACTCTTAGTGGAAATGCTCAGTTGCCAGCTAGACACATGGATTTAAAAGCAGGAAGGCAGTGGGATCTGGGTGTATGATTAGTGTCATCCAATTAAAGGCAGAAGTCAAGTTGCATTTGTAGAATTTCGAAAACAAAGTGGCAATGTAGAGAAGTTCTATCTTAGAGAATAACCTTATTTCTCTTATTTCTAAGTTATGTGAGGTCACCTCACTAGAGTTTCCATGCACTAGTAGAGACCAGCTGATTCTCCCCAAAAGTGTTCTGGGATGATATCCTGTTTGCTGTGAACTTGCAGAATTCTGAAACTTGATATCGGCTGGTTTTGAGTGTATCTACCTCAGGGTTGAGTCATAGTAACTAGTTTAAGAGGGTGAGGTCTAAAACCAGGCATTCTGGTTACTTGTTGGCAATGGGAATATAATCGTCATACAGTCCAAATTACTTGTGTTGGCATAGCCAGTGCCATACCATGATCAGAAGATTACATGTGAAGCGTGGCAAGTGAATGAGGTTAGAGAATCTGTTATCTAATAATATTAAGCGAAGTAAATGTTGCCTCTGTTTCACCAGAGGCAGAGCTTACCTCTCAGGTGAGAAATATTTAAGCCCTGTCAGCCCCACCGCCTTAGAGCCACCTGCAGGATGATGAGTGCACCACCACAGGTCATCTGAGGTTTTAATGAGTTCCTACCACTCTTCCTTGTCTCTTGACCACAGAGGACACATGTCAGTTCAAGTACTGGAAATGGAAAATGTTAGTGTTGGAATGCAAAAACATCTTACCTCTCTACTCCTTAACTTATGTACTTCATCTGCCTCCTCCGTGAGGTCCTTGGAGTTTACAGCTCCTCCTGGAGAGGAGGATTGTAGGTGGAGGACCATCTCACTACCATAACTATGTGCTGACAAAAGTGGTTATGGGTTAGATGGCTTAAAGGGAGAAGAAGATAGATGAAAAAGCTTGAGGGAGAGGAAAGTTAACTGTGATTAGTTTCCAAAGCTACCACTTAAGGCAGCCAGTTGCTTTGACTTGCAAATCATATTGTAGGTTGGTTTCTTGGATGGGAAAGCTTTGTAATTATAGCCTTTAGAAGCTGTGGACCAGGAAGAGAGAAAACTTACATGGGTTGTAGGGGAGGAAAAATAATTTTCCCTTTACTCTTCTCAGTTCTTAGCTGAGACCCCTGTAATAAAAGACAGATTAACAAGAGAAAACCAATCAGAAGTTTATTAACATGTATACCTTGTGTATACATGGGAGATACCCTGGGAAAAATGAATAATTCCCAAGGTGACTTAGAATTCAGGATTAAATACCATCTTATTAGGGAAGGGGGACAAGGTGTACACCTCTTAGGGGAGAGAAAAAGATTTTTAGAAAAGATAAATGGGCCCTTACAAGACTAGATGGGAGGTGTGACAGTTTGTGACAGAGTGTGTCTGAGTGTGGTGTCGACTTCTAGTCTACTGTCCTGTGACAAGAATCAGTCTTCTCTGGTGGATGAAACTCCTGGAGAGGGGATTTATAACAACCGAGTGCCTTTTGGAGGATCTGTCTTTAGACAGATAAAGGGAATTCAGAGAAAGCCTGTCCCTACATTTGCTGTTTTTCAGATACCTTTGGCTCAAAACAATCCATATACTAAAGCAGAATATTTTGGGGCGGCATGTCCTGCTCCCCTTTAGGGTGATGTAGGTTGGAGTAACTGTGGTCAGTGGTGTACCACCGCTGTGTATTCATCTTGTTTTCCTTACAAAGAGGTCCAGCTGTGGGCTGGACATTGATTTACCAGTAGGAAGATCTAAGACCTGAGAAATCTGCTTGGTTGAATGGAGAGAAAAAGTCCTGTACATTCTCTTCCTGTATTCTCTCCTGAGAATACACTCCTTTCCATCCCCACAGTTCCTCCTTAGTTAGGCTCTCAGCTTTTCACTTAGGTGTCAGGATGGCTGCAGTTAGAGAGTTGTTTAAACTACAGATCCCAAGATTCTTATTTGGTAGGGGTAAAGGAGGGGCCCAGGGGTCTGCATTTTTGAAAAGCTCTCCTTGCCGAGTTCAGACGTGCAGCCAGGTTTGGGAGACACTCATAGATAATTTCCACGAAGCTACATTAGTACCCCTTTTACATTCTGATTCTTTCTCTTCTAATCCACTGTCCATTCCCATTTCCAGGTGGCATCAAAAACATACATGCGTGCTCCCAGGCTTGTTAGTATCCTTGGCCTGGACAAAAACTTTAGACAATTTCCCATAAAAATGAGCCTGATAGTCTCTTGTGAGTGAGTTTCCTGAGGGTGAAACCTATAAATAGCTCATCCTGATAACACTTTATACAGAGCCCTCCATATGTTAGACTGTTTATCCATATTTAAAGGGTTTCATACCCATGAGTGAGAAAAGCAAAGCTTTGGTAAATAAAATCCAGTTTCTCTTTTACAAATACCTTCTGTCATGGATGGCTACATTTACTCAGTTTCTGCAAGTTCAGAGGGTCTTTTATTTTTCATATCTTAGTAGGAGAGTTAATAAAATTTTTCCATTTTAAGCATTCATTATGATTCAGGCACCAGAATAAGTGATTTGCATGCATTGTTTCATCTAATTCTTTCAATGCTTCCATGAATTAGGTGAAGCTTTCTCCATGTTGCAGTGAGTAAACTGAGGGTCTGAATTTTAAGCGATTTACCCACATATAGGTCTTAAGTTTTGGAAATAAGATTTGAACCCAAGTTTGTCTGATTCCAAATTTGTGGTCAGTGAAGTTACTGGTTTTATTTTTCCTCTTTTTTTCTCTCTTTTGTTCTTGGCTGCTGAATATCCATACAAAAAAACAACAAAAGGCCATTTCCATTCCTTACCGGTTTTTCAAAAGAAGAGCAAGATTTCCTGAAAATTTAGTAGCACATGCATGTTGTTCCTTTTCTTTTTTTTTCTCTGACAGATTTTGCATAGTACAATGGTAGCTTTCTGTTTCTTTTAACCACAAGTTTTGAAAAATGTGAATCTGAGTTGGAAAAGCAAAAGCCTTGCCACAGTTGGGAAGGCGCTGTTTTAGAGAATGCCTGATGAGTTTGGGAAGATGACTTTCTTTCTACATTGCTTTTATAGGACGTTTGAAGCCACTGTGCTACCACTGGCTTTCTCTTTCACGTGTCCCCAAATGCTGAGAGGTGAGAGGCCTTGGAGCTAGAAAAGAACTAGTTTCTCTCTTTTTAAAAATATGTCCCTGTAAATTACAACACGCTGCATAGCAAAGTCATGGGGTAAATCGCAGTGGGGGATTATAGGAAATCACAGAGTGTCAGTTAGAGGTCAGCACATTGAGAAACTCCATCATCATTTTGTACCCAGCTAGTATGAAGAACCTGGTGGCAATGATAAAATGGCATGATCTGAGCACATAGATCTGGGCATAGATCTATAATGTATAGACAGAGGTATAGATAGATAATAAACACCAACACTATTTATTCTTTATTTCTGCTGCCACTAAGAAAACCTACTACAGAACTGAAACCACGAGAAATTTCTTTAACTAGGGGAAGGTTCTTTTTTAATATATCTCTTTCCTACTATGAGGTTACAGGTGTGGGACCAGTTACAGGTGGACAGCTGTGTGGGCAGCATTTGTGAATCTTGCATTGGGAAGGATGTTTCATGGTCTTCCATCATAAATCGTCTGGATTTAAGGGAAACCTTTGATGTAGTCAGTAGTCAACTCCTGGAGAGCAGGGAGCATATCTTAGTTATTTCTTATATCTCTATACTGAGCATTGAGGTGGCACATAATAGGTGTTTGTTTGCCAACTGGCTTGATTTTACAGCAGGTTGATCAGCTCTTTGAGCTACTGTTACCATATATAGCTGTGCTGTTGATCCCTCTGCAGGATCTCTGAATCCTCTGTACAGCCTGCATGACCAACCCATTGGCCTTCTCTGCACCTTTAGTTCTGATTTGTTATTTGCTTGAGCAAATGTTGGTTACTGCTTAAGACATAGACTCTGACTAAGATGATGGAATAGAAAACATTTACTCATTTACTCAAGTTGCAGCTGAGTTTTTGGATGATAGAGTGTTAAAATTCAGATTGACCTTGAATATAATAGACACAAATAAGCAGAATCAAGACCTTTAGGGAAGTACAACTTTGGAAAACTAAATATAACATGGGGACTGTGTATATGTAAATTTGAGGGGTGGGGTGGGACTCTTTGGGAGTCAGCAACATGATGCTTTATTTTCTTAATTATTGGGCACCCACTGCCAGTTAACCACAGGAGCATAACATGTGGGAACTGCTGGGTAACATTTCCAAAATACTTGGCATTAGTCAGACATTTTTTTAGAATTGTGTGTCCACTTTGGCTGAAGGAAACTGTGGAGAATTTGGCGAGGGTCCAGAGCATGGCAATGAAAGGCAGAGGAGCAGTGGAAAATAGGACCCATTGAAAGAGTCTAATAAATAAGGATTAATTACTTAGCCTGATCCAAAGCAGCTGAAGGGTGATTAAATTAATGGTCTTCTGTTGCATATGTAGTTATTATGTGGAAGATGATATAATTATTTCTGCTATGAATAGAATTAGGGAAATGGGTTTACATTAGAGTTAAAGGAGATTTTGAAGTTGCATAAAGAACCTCTTGACTTTAAAGATTTTTAGACAGTGGAAAGATTTCTCAGCTGGAAATGTGAAATCATGGTCCTTACAGAATGGGAATGGGGTGGGTGCCACTTGCCAGTTAGTCAGGTGCAGCTGGGATAGAGACTGACACACTTTCTAGATCTCATTTTTTGCTGCTCATCTCACATTGCATTTGTCATTTTCAGTGAGTAAATCTGTATTCCTTTTTTGTTTGAGTTTTTTTCAGTTATTACAAATGTAAAGGCCTTCTTTTTAATGATTCTATAATGCATTTCAAGCAAGTGAGAGGTTAAACCACAAATTGAAAATTACTTCATGTGTGAATCAACTTGCTGCTCATTCTTTTTTTTTAATTTTAGTTGATTTACAGTGTTCTAGGTGTACAGCAAAGTGATCCAGTTACACATATATATATTTTCCATTATAGGGTATTATAAGATATTGAATATAGTTCCCTGTGCTATAGAGTAGGTCCTTGTTGTTTATCTAATTTTATATATAATAATGTGTTTCTGTTAATCCCAGATTTCCAATTTATCCCTCCCTACCCTTTCCCCCTTGGTAACCATAAGTTTGTTTTCTATGTCTGTGAGTCTGTTTATGTTTTATAAATAAGTTCATTTATATCATTTATTTAGATTCCACATATGTGATATCATATGATATTTGTCCTTCTCTGACTTACTTCACGTAGTATGATAATCTCTAGGTCCATCCATATTGCTGCAAATGGCATTATTTCATTGTTTTTTATGGCTGAGTAGTATTCCATTATGTGTGTACACCACATCTTCTTTATCCATTCATCTGTGGATAGACGTTTACATTGCTTCCATGTCTTGACTATTGTAAATAGTATTGCTATGAACATTGGGGTGCAAGTATCTTTTTGAAATAGAGTTTTCATCTTTTCTGGCTATTTGCCCAGGAGTGGGATTGCTGGATCATATCTGCTGCTCATTCTTATACGAGCCTTTGTAATACTGCCAATTCCAGCTTGCCTTTTCTTTTTCTTTAGAAAACTCACTGCGTGCCCTGCTTGCTTGGTCAACAATGAGTGCCAAGTCTGCCATCAGCAAGGAAATTTTTGCACCTCTTGATGAAAGGATGCTGGGAGCTGTCCAAGTCAAGAGGAGGACAAAGAAAAAGATTCCTTTCTTGGCAACTGGAGGTCAAGGCGAATATTTAACTTACATCTGCCTGTCAGGTAATGAAAATGAGATATGCATATTATTAAAACAACTTCTGTTTTAAAGCAGTTAATTCTAAGGTGTCCAGGAGGGTTATAGCCCAAGGTTTGGATACACCTGCCTTTCCACTCCTTTCCTGTTTCTCTGTTACCTTCTTTGATGCTTATTTGCTCATGGCACCTTGGCTTTTGATGTTGCCTAGTATGGAAAGGTAATGAAGTGCAATTTTAATGTCCTTTCAGTTTCATTAAGAGCATCTGTAAAGGGTTTGGCAAACACTTCTGTTTGTCCATACTTTTCCTTCACTAGGGCCTTGACAGAAAGTGGGCTATCTGAGATTTTTTGTTTTAGAACACTTCCTGGTATTTGGATAATTGTTACTACCAGCAGCCTGAGTTTCATTGACTTTTCTTTTTCTTAACAGTTGTCAATAATCAGTAATAGTTGGTCTCAAGATAAATATCGACACTGTATGGAATGTGAGAAAGTAGACTCAGCTCATAAATCACAGCTTTGCCTGACAGCTGTTCCTTGTCAGGAAGAGACATCTGTTCTATGAAGCTTAGAATTTTGTGGGATTACTTTTTTTCTCTTTCCGTTAGTGATTGTAGGATATCTGTGGGACTTACTGTGAATCCATACCAAGTGTTTTGAGATGAAATTTGGATAAGTTTTCCATGGAACTATGGGTGATGCTAATCTGAGCACCTGGAGCATTTGTAATATTTCTGGTATTTCTTGTAACTGGGCAATGGAGGAATTAGGCTTACCTTCATCTTTTTTCCAATTTTCTTCAGTTGTGGCTTGGGAATAAAACTTATTTTTAGACCCATTTTTAGCTTTTTTTTTAAAAAAAAATTAAGCCTCAGATCATTTGTTTATCAGAATTTATTTCAAGGTGGAAATAGCATTTTTTCCAGAAAGAACATGTAGAGATAATAATAGGACTGTATCTTAGTTTAAAATAAAATGGAAATATAACCCTTTGGTAAGAATGCCTTTTCGATGGTTAGAATGAGGATTGACCTTGAAATATTGGTCTCTCTTTAATCCCAAGTAACAGTTAGGTTAATAAGATTTGGTGACTGTTGGAAGACATTTGCATTCCTTTAGTGTGCTGAGCAGTGCTTGCCATATAATAGGGGCTCAATTAATATCTAAAGAAGTAGCCTTTCCTAATACCTTCCTAGTATTTTGTTAATGAGGTTCAGTCTTAAAAATATTTCCACATCTTTAAATTTGAATTCTAGAATTTTCGCTTATACCAATAATGAATAGAATGCATTAAAAGAAACTGTTTTGTATTTGGGCTGACCTGAACATGGGATGAGCAGGGACACATAATATTCTAATTAACCTCCATTCTCTCAATGTTTCATTGAGATTTCTTGAAGACAGGTAGTTGCAGAAAAGGTGGATGAAAAAAAGGGCGGTTTCGTTTGCCTTTTAGGCACGTGTTATTGTCAGCCTCTTTCTAATCATGAAGTCTGCAAGAGTGATATGGGGCCTCTAATTCCCTCTCCCAATGAAAGAGCATGACCATTTCCCCTGCCATAGGAGATAATGACCGGAGACTTACTGGATAACTGCATTTCCTTTACCAATTACCAAGACCTTCAGGTTTAAAGCCTGCAGCTATGAGAATTACTTTTCTGTTGCATTCTAATGGAGGACAGTCTTGAGTTCTGAAAGTCTTCATCCTTTTCATGGATTTGAATTTTGAGAGGAGAGATTGACAAAGCAGATCTGATATTTAAGCAGCTGATTTAATGGAAACTGGGGCAGGAGAAGGCCAGGCAAGTTTGACACCCACCGTGTTTTTGCAGTTTGATTTTTCTTGTAATCGAGAAAGAAGCAGCCACCTTTATTTTCGAACTCATGAAAAGTGTAGAGGCCTATCAGTATCTTTGATAAGGTGTTGTTTTCATTAACAAGTGATTAATTAATTATGCACATATTTATTAAGTACTTTTTATGTGCTGAGCACTCTTGGTGCTGGGGGTTCAGTTAGGAGAAAGACCCATGAAGCTTACCTTGTTTGTTGGGGAAGGAGCAGTAGACATTAATATTTTATTCACTGAAATAAACATAATTATTAACTGTGAAAAGGCGAAAGAGGGAAAATATAGTGGTGCGAAAGCATGTGTGAGGAGGCTTTGACCTGGTTGGGAGAACCCAGAGCTGCAAGAAAAGTAGGGCCTCACTGGTTCTGAAAAGAAATGGTGTGGGTGCAGGGAGCATTCCAGGCAGAGGAAAGGCGGCTTCTTTGAAAGATGAACTGGATTCTGAGTTCCTCCTTGTCTCCTGTGTAGTCCTGTTTAGTCTTTGTAGCTCAACTCACCTAGGAGGCTGTGAAGTGAAAGCAGAGCCCTGGAATGACAGCTGTTCCTTCCTGCTATCAGTGTGAACCTCCTGTGCTTTCTGGGAGTCCAAGCCCTTCAACTCTTGTGCTTTGGCTGATGAAAACCAGCTTTCCACTCTGAATAGGCAAAATTTGTCCAAATTAGGGCAGTGTCTGCAAATAATTTTTCACCACTTTTCCAACAGCATAAAGAGTTATATTCTTTTTTTTAAAGAGAAGAGTATCAAAGCTCTAAAAGTTTGCCAACATATGCATGTAAGCCTGGGTGTTTTATATATCCAATGTCTTTTAGTAATGATTCTTTGTGTGAATTTTTTTCCACCAGTATTTGGCAGAGCTTATAATCTGAGAGGGAGAGGCCTGTGATCATGAGACTTATTATTTTCAGAGCGGGTTGTATATCCTCTAGGGGAATCCAAAATGGTGCTGGAGCAGGGGAAATAAGATCTTTCTTGAGTTATTTAGCTATAATTGTGTAAGGAGAGAAATAACCTCTCCAATTCATCCATGGAGCTTTGGGATAGAATTTGATTGTTTCTCATTGGACTTCCTGGCTGGCTTCTTGAATGGTATGCAGATACTTACATACTGAGAGGCCTCTGTGATTAACATTCTTAAAGCATTGGTTTCCACTTTCTCTTTTCAGCGATGGCTAAAAGTAAAAAGGCTGACAATACCAAGTGTTGACAAGCATGTGGAGCAACTTGAGCTCTCATACTTTGCTGGTGGGAATGTAAAAATGATAGAATTGCTTTGGTAAACAATTTGACAGTTGTTTATAAAGTCAAACTTGCATTTATATCACTCAACAAGTCTGTTCCTAGGCATTTACCCAAGAGAAATAAAAACATATGTCCACATAAAGACATGTACATAGAGGGTCATAACAGTTTTATTTATAATAACCAAAAATCAGAACTCAGATGTCCATCTATACATGAGTGAATAAAATTATTTTTATAACTATGCAGTGGAATGCTACCTGGAAATTAGATGAACTACCAATACATGCAACAACATGGATGAATCTCAAAAGCCTTGTGTTATGTGTGGAAAAAAAATGGAAAAGACAACATGATGTATGATTCTATTTATATGAAATTCTAGAATGGACAGAACTTAAGCTATAGTGACAGGAAGCCTATTGGTGGTTGCCAGGGGGTGGAGTTGGTGATTGATTGCAAAGGAGCATGTGGGGATTTCTTGCAATGGTGTAAGGGTTCTATATGTTGATTGTGGTGGTGCTTACTTGGGCGTATCACAAGTAACCACCAACTCATCAAACTACACACTTAAAATGGGTGCATTTTATTATATGTAAATATATCTTGGTACAATTGGTTCTAAAAAATGTCTTACAAAGTCACTTGTGGGATGATCATAAGAATTAATTAACCTTCTTAGTCTGCTCTGTAAGATGGACAGAAGCTAGCCCTCTCCCTTAAGGTATGAGAAGTTATCCTAGATGGCCTTTTGAGTCCTCAGATAGAAGCAGCTGTGTATCATGTAAACCTGTGCTTCCATCTATCTGATCTGTGTCTCGATAGTTCCTTATAACACCTGGCACATTGCTGAGTATAGACACAATAGATGCTTAAATGGAAGATGCTATGTAAATGGATAGCTTACTAAATACCTGATGATAGTATGGACTTTATTTATAACTTAGAGCTGTTAACTCATTCAAACTGTAAAGCAAGCTCTGCCTACAACTATTTCTATAATCAGTTGCCCCCTCCATGAAATTTGGGTCTATAATACTACACTAGACACTGTCTGTGGAGAGTGTTTCTCTCTAAATAAATGCACTTCTTACCTATCAAAAAAAAATACTACAGTAGAAGCATGCTAAGAAGTTAATATCAATTTGCTATTAGAGGCCAGTTACCTACTGAACATTCCACAATTTCATGTTTAAAATCTATTTTCCTGATCCTGTTTTAATTCAGTATGCATAAAGTATAATGCTACCCTTCATATACGTAAATGGATAAAAATCTTTCCTTGGCTGCTCCCCATAGAAGGAGCATGAAGAAACTTCAATTTTTGTAATTAATACATTCTCTTACATAAACTTTAATTTTTGTGATTAAAGCATTCTCTGTTCTTAAAACAGAGAATCTTAATCTTTTCAGAATGATTTTAGATTTGTAGAGAGCAAAATTTTATTATTAAAAAAAGTTCTGAGTGATCTTTGAAGAAATCATTTATGTAAATGGATCCCCATGGAAGGTAATGATGGGGATTAGAAGGCTAGGACTTGGCAATACTGTTCTTTATCTCCGTAGTTGCCAGTCCTGGGTGTTCCTTAGAATAACCTCTAGAATTTTATGGATGGCCTAGGCCCTACTAATGCAGCACTAGGGGTAGTGGGGAAACTTTCCTGTATCTTGAAAGTGTCATGCATGAGATACTGAAGCTAAGGTTGAGAAGTTTCACTATCTTGGGGAGTTATGCTCTGCGTTGTCTTATTGGTGTACTTGACATAATGATATTTTATGATACTCAATTCTATCAAAAGAATACATCTTAGTCTTTTTCTTTTTGATTAGCCGTGGTCAAAGCTCTGAATTTTTCTGGGCTTCAATTCAGTTGACAAGTTCAAAGCTTCTTTTAGGCCCTGAGGTTCTAAGATTCTGAACCCCCTTGGAAATTTTATAGCACATTTCATTCTTGTTTCATACATATCATATAGGGAGAAATTCAGGTTGTTAATAATCCAAATGGACATTCAAACCAATTATGAGGGTTTGAGGACATTTTTTATAGGTTGCTATTGGATTAGGGTAACCAAAGTTAATTGTCAGAGATCTGGTATGAGAAAGAAATTCTTTTTATCTACTTTCTAAAGTCAGACGGGATCTCATCACAAGGTCTATAAATATTAGAAGAGAGAGAAGGAAAAAATACAAGACAGATGAAATTTGACCTTGATAGAAATGGTTTATTCAGGAGTGGTGAGCTGACTTTCCAAGAGTCTTTATCCAGGAAAAATGAAGAAATCCACACTGAACTCAGATGGACAAAGGTATTAGTAGTGAAAGAAGAAATACAAAACAACTATAATAATGATATATATTTGTTATTATACTTTGTTATAGAAGTAGTAAATATTGAAAATACCAATCTTTCAGATATTATGTGGAAGAAAATAAAAATCATCTTGTATATGTTTTATTATTTGTTTTAATTCCAGTTAATCCTCACAACATCCCTATCCCTACCCCAATTGGGTGGTATATTCTTCTTTTCCCAGATGAAGGCACCAGTGTTCATCAGAGAGGTCGTGATGTCCCAGGGTCACCACTTTTGAAGTAACAGAAATCCACCCAGTCCTTGTGACCCCATTGGCCATGCTTGTAGTGCCACAGCACCTCATTTTTTCTGACATAGCTCAGGAGGGCTTGTGGTGTAGAGTGAGCCATATTTTAAGGAACAGGTTTCTCCCTAACTCTTCAAAATTCGTAAAGACGTTGAACAGTTTTGACCTGTACTGTGTCTTCTATCTCATTTCTGAGGTTATTGAGTAATAGACTCTCCTCCATTTGGAATATACATCAGGGTAAGCTTTTTATCTCTTTATTATAGAGATTTGGTATGTAAATCCAGCCCTAAAACTTTAAGTAGCTCTAGAAGACAGTGCAATCAAAAACAAAGTTATTTCCAGTGTCATGATTATATGATTCTTTGCACATCCTTTTTTATTTTAGAAAAATATATTATCTTCTATTATATTTTACATTGAGAATTTGGCCCTTTTGTGACATGTGCATAGACACATTGGATTAAAACATTTGCAATGATATCCTTGGTTACATGAAGTTAAAAGTAGAGAGAGTTTTCTTCTACAATGTTTTCTGGCTCAGCAGATGTTGCCACCAGGTGTCATTTGTAACTGACCTTCAGTGTAGCACCTGTCATGAACCCATCACTTGCTTCAGTGCTCAATAAGGTTAGAGAAGAACCAGTCCCCCTATGAATTAGGAGTAGTAATAATACTAATAGTAGTAATAGTATTTATTGAGTTCTTATATTGGGCATGGTTTTATGCCCTTTACATATGTTAACTCATTTAATCCTTATGACAATCAGGTAGATAACAGTACCATCCTCATTTTGTAGATGAGGAAACTGAACATACGGAATTCAATTGGCTGGTCCAAGGTCGTCGGTTTGTGAGTTACAAAACAGAGATTTAAACCCAGGTGGTTTGATTCTAGGCCTGTATTGCCTTAGACACTGTGCTCCTCTGTTTGTCTGTCTGTCTCTTAGGCATAAGAGTTATATGAGAGAGGACTTCCCAAACGAAGCATCTTTTCTCACGCTCCCTCGTACATCTTTAGAGATAATCATGTTTCGCGATTACTCTACTGTCCTACCAGTTTAGGCCTTGGTTGGTTTTGGCTGGGAGGTGACAGTCCTCTACACCAGTATCTAGGCTGTTAAGGAATCCCCACAGGAGAATGAGAGTGTCAGCGGATGTATCTGAGTCTTAGAGAAAATCAGTTCCCCAGGGAAATTCTGAGAGGCTCCTGACAAGGACACCGCCATGTATGAACTTTTCTTCAGTGATGCAGTAAAAAAAAAAAGTAGATGCCTTAAAATTTTTTTAGAGTTTCCTTGATGGTTCTAGATCTCTTCCTGAGAAAACTGGCCCTAATAATATTTGTCTTTTCTAAAGCCTTGTGAACAGGAGACTCCAAAAATGGAGAACAAAGCACTTAACAGATGTGATATCATTTAATCCTCACAACCGCTTTGTGATGTGGCTTTTGTTGTCCTTTCTACTTTCCATGAAATAGCCAAGGTTTAAAGTGGGCGGGCACACTGCCCAGGGGCAGACAGCTAGATGGTGATAAGGCTGAGACTCAAATCTGGGTCCCTCTCCCTCCCAAGTGTGCACTCTTTAAAATTTTTTTTTCAGGACAAGCCTGGACCCAAGAAACTGAACTCTCCCCTTCCTTAAAAACAATGTGACAACATGCCTTGTGCAAAGCGTTTTAATCTCCAAAGATGTAGAGGGTGTGCTGTTGACCACTTTAGCTTTTCTAGTGGTTTAGCACGCCAACAGAATTTTCTTTTTCCATTCTCTCATGTACGCGTTCCAATACTAAAACCAGATGGAAACAAGGGAAAACTCTTAACAGAGGCTAGTGCCAAAACATTTCCTTTAAAAAGGAAACTCCATCTGTGCTCTCTCCCACCACACAGCCCACTGTGAAGAACAGGGATTTCACAGCTGATTCACTTATTTTCATTTTGATTAGTTTTTTTTTTTTTTAATTTTTTAATTAGTTTCTGCTTTATAACAAAGTGAATCAGTCATACATATACATCTGTTCCCACATCCCTTCCCTCATGCATCTCCCTCCCTCCCACCCTCCCCATCCCACCCCTCCAGGCGGTCACAAAGCACTGAGCTGATCTCCCTGTGCTCTGCGGCTGCTTCCCACTATCTATCTACCTTACGTTTGGTAGTGTATATATGTCCATGCCTCTCTCTCGCTTTGTCACAGCTTACCCTTCCCCCTCCCCATATCCTCAAGTCCATTCTCAAGTAGGTCTGTGTCTTTATTCCCGTTTTACCCCTAGGTCCTTCATGACTTTTTTTTTTTTTTTAAATTCCGTATATATGTGTTAGCATACGGTATTTGTCTTTCTCTTTCTGACTAACTTCACTCTGTATGACAGACTCTAGGTCTATCCACCTCATTACAAATAGCTCAGTTTCGTTTCTTTTTATGGCTGAGTAATATTCCATTGTATATATGTGCCACATCTTCTTTATCCATTCATCCGATGATGGACACTTAGGTTGTTTCCAGCTCCGGGCTATTGTGAATAGAGCTGCAATGAACATTTTGGTACATGTCTCTTTTGGAATTATGGTTTTCTCAGGGTATATGCCTAGTAGTGGGATTGCTGGGTCATATGGTAGTTCTATTTTTAGTTTTTTAAGGAACCTCCATACTGTTCTCCATAGTGGCTGTACCAATTCACATTCCCACCAGCAGTGCAAGAGTGTTCCCTTTTTTCCACACCCTCTCCAGCATTTATTGTTTCTAGATTTCTTGATGATGGCCATTCTGACTGGTGTGAGATGATATCTCATTGTAGTTTTGATTTGCATTTCTCTAATGATTAATGATGTTGAGCATTCTTTCATGTGTTTGTTGGCAGTCTGTATATCTTCTTTGGAGAAATGCCTACTTAAGTCTTCTGCCCATTTTTGGATTGGGTTGTTTGTTTTTTTGCTATTGAGCTGCATGAGCTGTTTATAAATTTTGGAGATTAATCCTTTGTCAGTTGCTTCATTTGCAAATATTTTCTCCCATTCTGAGGGTTGTCTTTTGGTCTTGTTTATGGTTTCCTTTGCTGTGCAAAAGCTTTGAAGTTTCATTAGGTCCCATTTGTTTATCTTTGTTTTTATTTCCATTTCTCTAGGAGGTGGGTCCAAAAGGATCTTGCTGTGATTTATGTCATAGAGTGTTCTACCTATGTTTTCCTCTAAGAGTTTGATAGTTTCTGGCCTTACATTTAAGTCTTTAATCCATTTTGAGCTTATTTTTGTGTATGGTGTTAGGGAATGATCTAATCTCAAACTTTTACATGTCCCTGTCCAGTTTTCCCAGCACCACTTATTGAAGAGGCTGTCCTTTCTCCACTGTACATTCCTGCCTCCTTTATCAAAGATAAGTTGGCCATATGTGCGTGGGTTTATCTCTGAGCTTTCTATTCTGATCCACTGATCTATCTTTCTGTTTTTATGCCAGTACCACACTGTCTTGATTACTGTAGCTTTGTAGTATAGTCTGAAGTCAGGGAGCCTGATTCCTCCAGCTCCGTTTTTCGTTCTCAAGATTGCTTTGGCTATTCGGGGTCTTTTGTTTTTCCAAACAAATTTTGCAATTTTTTGTTCTAGTTCTGTGAAAAATGCCAGTGGTAGTTTGATAGGGATTGCATTGAATCTGTAGATTGCTTTGGGTAGTAGAGTCATTTTCACAATATTGATTCTTCCAATCCAGGAGCATGGTATATCTCTCCATCTATTTGTATCATCTTTAATTTCTTTCATCAGTGTCTTATAATTTTCTGCATACAGGTCTTTTGTCTCCTTAGGTAGGTTTATTCCTAGATATTTTATTCTTTTTGTTGCAATGGTAAATGGGAGTGTTTTCTTGATTTCATTTTCAGATTTTTCATCATTAGTGTACAGGAATGCCAGAGATTTCTGTACATTAATTTTGTATCCTGCTACTTTACCAAATTCATTGATTAGTTCTAGTAGTTTTTCGGTAGCATCTTTAGGATTCTCTATGTATAGTATCATGTCATCTGCAAACAGTGACAGCTTTACTTCTTCTTTTCCAATTTGGATTCCTTTTATTTCCTTTTCTTCTCTGATTGCTGTGGCTAAAACTTCCAAAACTATGTTGAATAAGAGTGGTGAGAGTGGGCAGCCTTGTCTTGTTCCTGATCTTAGTGGAAATGATTTCAGTTTTTCACCATTGAGAACAATGTTGGCTGTGGGTTTGTCATATATGGCCTTTATTATGTTGAGGAAAGTTCCCTCTATGCCTACTTTCTGCAGGGTTTTTATCATAAATGGGTGTTGAATTTTGTCGAAAGCTTTCTCTGCATCTATTGAGATGATCATATGGTTTTTCTCCTTCAACTTGTTAATATGGTGTATCACATTGATTGATTTGCGTATATTGAAGAATCCTTGCATTCCTGGAATAAACCCCACTTGATCATGGTGTATGATCCTTTTAATGTGCTGTTGGATTCTGTTTGCTAGTATTTTGTTGAGGATTTTTGCATCTATGTTCATCAGTGATATTGGCCTGTAGTTTTCTTTCTTTGTGACATCCTTGCCTGGTTTTGGTATCAAGGTGATGGTGGCCTCGTAGAATGAGTTTGGGAGTGTTCCTTCCTCTGATATTGTTTGGAAGAGTTTGAGAAGGATGGGTGTTAGCTCTTCTCTAAATGTTTGATAGAATTCGCCTGTGAAGCCATCTGGTCCTGGGCTTTTGTTTGATGGAAGATTTTTAATCACAGTTTCAATTTCAGTGCTTGTGATTGGTCTATTCATATTTTCTATTTCTTCCTGAGTCAGTCTTGGCAGGTTGTGCATTTCTAAGAATTTGTCCATCTCTTCCAGGTTGTCCATTTTATGGGCATAGAGTTGCTTGTAGTAATCTCTCATGATCTTTTGTATTTCTGCAGTGTCAGTTGTTACTTCTCCTTTTTCATTTCTAATTCTATTGATTTGAGTCTTCTCCCTTCTTTTCTTGATGAGTCTGGCTAATGGTTTATCAATTTTGTTTATCTTCTCAAAGAACCAGCTTTTAGTTTTATTGATCTTTGCTATCGTTTCCTTCATTTCTTTTTCATTTATTTCTGATCTGATTTTTATGATTTCTTTCCTTCTGCTAACTTTGGGGTGTTTTTGTTCTTCTTTCTCTAATTGCTTTAGGTGCAAGGTTAGGTTGTTTATTCGAGATATTTCCTGTTTCTTAAGGTGGGATTGTATTGCTATAAACTTCCCTCTTAGAACTGCTTTTGCTGCATCCCATAGGTTTTGGGTCGTCGTGTCTCCATTGTCATTTGTTTCTAGGTATTTTTTAATTTCCTCTTTGATTTCTTCAGTGATCACTTCGTTATTAAGTAGTGTATTGTTTAGCCTCCATGTGTTTGTATTTTTTACAGCTCTTTTCCTGTAATTGATATCTAGTCTCATAGCATTGTGGTCAGAAAAGACACTTGATACAATTTCAATTTTTTTAAATTTACCAAGGCTTGATTTGTGACCCAAGATATGATCTATCCTGGAGAATGTTCCATGAGCACTTGAGAAAAATGTGTATTCTGTTGTTTTTGGATGGAATGTCCTATAAATATCAACTAAGTCCATCTTGTTTAATGTATCATTTAAAGCTTGTGTTTCCTTATTTATTTTCATTTTGGAAGATCTGTCCATTGGTGAAAGTGGGGTGTTAAAGTCCCCTACTATGATTGTGTTACTGTCGATTTCTCCTTTTATGGCTGTTAGTATTTGCCTTATGTATTGAGGTGCTCCTATGTTTGGTGCATAAATATTTACAATTGTTATATCTTCTTCTTGGATCGATCCCTTGATCATTATGTAGTGTCCTTCTTTGTCTCTTCTAGTAGTCTTTATTTTAAAGTCTATTTTGTCTGATATGAGAATTGCTACTCCAGCTTTCTTTTGGTTTCCATTTGCATGGAATATCTTTTTCCATCCCCTTACTTTCAATCTGTATGTGTCTCTAGGTCTGAAGTGGGTCTCTTGTAGACAGCATATATATGGGTCTTGTTTTTGTATCCATTCAGCCAATCTGTGTCTTTTGGTGGGAGCATTTAGTCCATTTACATTTAAGGTAATTATCGATATGTATGTTCCTATTCCCATTTTCTTAATTGTTTTGGGTTCGTTATTGTAGGTATATTCCTTCTGTTGTGTTTCTTGCCTAGAGAAGTTCCTTTAGCATTTGTTGTAAAGCTGGTTTGGTGGTGCTGAACTCTCTCAGCTTTTGCTTGTCTGTAAACGTTTTAATTTCTCCATCAAATCTGAATGAGATCCTTGCTGGGTAGAGTAATCTTGGTTGCAGGTTTTTCTCCTTCATCACTTTAATTATGTCCTGCCACTCCCTTCTGGCTTGTAGAGTTTCTGCTGATAGATCAGCTGTTATCCTGATGGGGATTCCCTTGTGTGTTATTTGTTGTTTTTGCCTTGCTGCTTTTAATATGATTTCTTTGTGTTTAATTTTTGACAGTTTGATTAATATGTGTCTTGGCGTATTTCTCCTTGGATTTATTCTGTATGGGACTCTCTGTGCTTCCTGGACTTGATTAACTATTTCCTTTCCCATATTAGGGAAGTTTTCAACTATAATCTCTTCAAATATTTTCTCAGTCCCTTTCTTTTTCTCTTCTTCTTCTGGAACCCCTATAATTCGAATGTTGGTGCGTTTAATGTTGTCCCAGAGGTCTCTGAGACTGTCCTCTGTTCTTTTCATTCTTTTTTCTTTATTTTGCTCTGCAGCAGTTATTTCCACTATTTTATCTTCCACCTCACTTATCCGTTCTTCTGCCTCAGTTATTCTGCTATTGATCCCATCTAGAGTATTTTTTATTTCATGTATTGTGTTTTTAATCGATGCTTGATTCATCTTTAGTTCTTCTAGGTCCTTGTTAACTGTTTCTTGCATTTTGTCTATTCTATTTCCAAGATTTTGGATCTGGGAAATAGAATCTTGGATCATCTTTACCATCATTATTCTGAATTCTTTTTCAGGTAGACTGCCTATTACGTCTTCATTTGTTAGGTCTGGTGGGTTTTTATCTTGTTCCTTCTCCTGCTGTGTGTTTTTCTGTCTTCTCATTTTGCTTATGTTACTGTGTTTGGGGTCTCCTTTTTGCAGGCTGCAGGTTCGTAGTTCCCGTTGTTTTTGGTGTCTGTCCCCAGTGGCTAAGGTTGGTTTAGTGGGTTGTGTAGGCTTCCTGGTGGAAGGTACTAGTGCCTGTGTTCTGGTGAATGAGGCTGGATCTTGTCTTTCTGGTGGGCAGGTCCACGTCTGGTGGTGTGTTTTGGGGTGTCTGCGGACTTTTTATGATTTTAGGCCACCTCTCTGCTAATGGGTGGCGTTGTGTTTCTGTCTTGCTAGTTGTTTGGCATAGGGTGTCCAGCACTGTAGCTTGCTGGTCGTTGAGTGAAGCTGGGTGCTGGTGTTGAGATGGAGATCTCTGGAAGATTTTCGCCGTTTGATATTATGTGGAGCTGGGAGGTCTCTTGTGGACCAGTGTCCTGAAGTTGGCTCTCCCACCTCAGAGGCACAGCACTGACTCCTGGCTCCTCAATTTCGGATGATTTGTTGTCTATTCATGTATTCCACAGATGCAGGGTACATCAAGTTGATTGTGGAGCTTTAATCCGCTGCTTCTGAGGCTGCTGGGAGAGGTTTCCCTTTCTCTTCTTTGTTCTCACAGCGCCTGGGTCTCAGCTTTGGATTTGGTCCCGCCTCTGCGTGTAGGTCGCCGGAGGGCGTCTGTTCTTCGCTCAGACAGGACAGGGTTAAAGGAGCAGCCTCTTCCGGGACTCTGGCTCACTCAGGCCGGGCGGGAGGGAGGGGCACGGAGTGCGGGACGAGCCTGCAGTGGCAGAGTTCGGCGTGACGTTGCACCAGCCCGAGGCGCGCCGTGCGTTCTCCCAGGGAAGCCGCCCCTGGATCCCGGGACCCCGGCAGTGGTGGGCTGCACAGGCTCCCGGAAGGGCGGTGTGGACAGTGACCTGCGCTCGCACACAGGCTTCTTGGCGGCGGCAGCAGCAGCCCCAGCGTCCCACGCCCGTCACTGGGCTCCGCGCTTTCAGTCGTGACTCGCGCCCGTCTGTGGAGCCCCTTTAAGCAGCGCTCTTAATCCCCTCTCCTCGCGCACCAGGAAACCAAGAGGGAAGAAAAAGTCTCTTGCCTCTTCGGCAGCTCCAGAGTTTTCCCGGACTCCCTGCCGGCTAGCTGTGGCACATTATCCCCCTTCAGGCTGAGTTCTCGCCGCCAGCCCCAGTCCTTTCCCTGCGCTCTGACCGAAGCCCGAGCCTCAGCTTCCAGCGCCGCCCGCCCTGGCGGGCGAGCAGACAAGCCTCTCGGGCGGGTGAGTGCCGCTCGGCACCGATCCTCTGTGCGGGAATCTCTCCGCTTTGACCCTACCCAGGTATGTGGGGAGTTTCTTGCCTTTTGGGAGGTCTGGGGTCTTCTGCCAGCATTCAGTAGGTGTTCTGTAGGAGTTGTTCCACGTGTAGCTGTATTTCTGGTGTATCCGTGGGGAGGAAGGTGATCTCCGCGTCTTACTCTTCCGCCATCTTACCTGATTAGTTTTGACTAATTGCAAAGGTAGAGCAAGTGGAGGTTCTGGAGATTGCAAACTAAGGCAGTTCTCCTTCTGGGATGTTGCTGGCAAGGCGCTGGGAACCTAGCCAATGTCCTAAACAGCAGCCTAGCAGTAGGCAGAGTTTTAATTCATGCAGATGCGTTCTTTGGTGGTCGTGATTTTTACCCCTTTTAGACGTTAGTGCTCTTTGCTGTTGTATTGCGCGTTAAACATCATCAGGGGTTCATTCATCAGTAAGTTGTAGTCAGAGGCGCTTGGGTCTCCATTGCTCCAGGCCTTCTCCCAGCCCAGCTGTGCAGAGCACGGGCGTAGGCATAAGACTGACTTGGGGTAAAATACTGGCTTGTACTAGGTCTTTCAAGTCTTTGATACTCAGTTTTCTCATCTATAAAATGGAAATAATATCCATATCCCAAGGGCATTTTGAGGATTAACTGAACTCTGTGTGTGTGTGTGTGTGTGTGTGTCTGTGTGTGTGTCTGTGTAAGTCCTGATTCCTAGAAAGTACTCAGCTTTATGAGCGGTATTATTACCTTGTCACTAAATGGGACATCCACTTGTTATTGCCATACAAATGTAATTCATCTGCAGATTTTAGAAAACATGTGAATGTATGTCTGATAGGCTTCTGTGACCCATGTCATGTGAGACAAAAATCACATGAAAACCCAGATTTGTCTTGGGATTTTCCTACCTCCTCTTCCACACTTTTTCCCTTTCCCTCTCAAGTTCACTTTCCCCTCCCTTCTGTGTCCCACCCCTGCCTGGGATCTCAAGGTCATTCTGACTCCCAGTTTTCTAAACCTAGCTTCTCTTAATTCTCTGTTCCAAATTATACCGCCCCACGCAAACTGCAATACTAGGGGGAAGCCCACTGCTCTATTTCTGAGAGTTTGAAGACGTTCACTCTGATCTCATGAGTATTTGCACATTGTTGGGTCTATTGGCTGCGGGGGTCCTGTGTTCAGGCCTCTTTATCCCCTTTTATGGGGAGTTAGAACTGCCTTAGAGGAGTTCCTGTCCCTGAAATGGGAGATGTTATTTTCCTACACCTATCTTCACTGATCAAAAGAAAAATTGAAGCAAAATAAAACCAAACCTCCTTTGGGGTCAATCAAGTGCACTGTTAAGTAAACAGCAGAAGTGGGAGAGGCTGGTACAAATGCCTGGACCCAGCCTTTCAGCCCAGATCAGGTTCTTGTTTGCCCGGCTCTTTCCTGTTACCTTTCCTTTAGAGAGAGAGAGAATGAATACGAGTGATATTTCCATGCCAGTTACAGTCATGCTAAACCACACGCGGAATTTTCCAGAAGAAACTATAAATGACCACGAGGACAGTGAGGTTGCTTGAGACTAGATGACCAGTTCGTTAGTGTGCTTGAGACTTGCTCACATTTCTCCCTGGTCTCCCCTGTCATCTCCATGATAGCACTTAGCATTGCCAGGTTGTATTTGTCAGTCTGCTTTCTGTTTACCTCCCCAGACTGCCATTCCCTAGAGGGCAGGGTCCATGTTGTACACACCCCATCCCTTTGTGGAACAGATGAAGTGTCTGGGGGAAAATCAGGCAAAAACCCCTTTGGCTGAGACTGCTGGCTTGGGCTCACTGTCTGGGCTGGAGCTCCGGCCTGTGAACTGGAGTAGTTTTTTTTTCCTTTGGTTTTGTTTTGTTTGTTTGTTTGTTTGTTTAAGATGCTGCTGGGTGGTCTTTGAATTCCCTTGGAATTCATCAGGTTACTGAGCAGGAGTTTTTATTCTACCTAACAGCCCAGTTACCAAGAAGAAAATATAGATTTCTCTGATTTATTCAGACTTGAAGAATCATCAAAAATGAGCAATTTATGGGCCTCCCTGGTGGCGCAGTGGTTGAGAGTCCGCCTGCCGATGCAGGGGATACGGGTTCGTGCCCCGGTCTAGGAGGATCCCATATGCCGCGGAGCGGCTGGGCCCGTGAGCCATGGCCGCTGGGCCTGCGTGTCCGGAGCCTGTGCTCCGCAACGGGAGAGGCCACAACAGTGAGAGGCCCGCATACCGCAAAAAGAAAAAAAAAAAAAAAAAAAAGAGCAATTTATAAATGCTTCTGTTGTAACCTACAGTGGGATGCTGTTATCTCAAATGTTTGAAGCACTTAAGTGTTTCTCCTGACAAAGGAGTTCACATTACAGGGGAGTAAATGATCATTTAATGAGCATCGAATATATCGAAACTCTCCCTGAATGGTCTTTTCTCACAGCAATCGTTTTCAGTTCTACACATTTCCTTAAAGTCGGCTTTCAAGGGAAAAATGGAAACTCTATTTTTATTAAAAATCTCTGAGGATATTCATACTGTCTCCCCCTCCCCCTTACACACCGTTTTAACACAATTATTTTTTATTCACCACATGTGGCTCCCATGTAGCTTAGGTTGTAGACCCCATGGCCAACTACATTTTGATGTTTATATCGGTTTAAAAAATTATGCTGCTTTGAGAAGCTACAGCAGCTTGGCAAGTGGATTTGAGATGACAAGAATATATCCAGCCTTGATTCCTGGAGATCTCAGTTTCCATTTTCATAAGAGGAAGCAACAGAATTGAGAGTTGTCCTTTTTGGTTTTCCAGCTAATATGAGTAAGCAGCAGTACATAAGTTTCTTCTCTGGTTAGAATCCTTTCCACCTTGTGGGTAGGTAAGAATCAACGTTTTTGGATCCATGAATTTTCAACTGTATTTCTCCTTATAAATGTAAATGTGTTATCAAAAACATAAAGTGCCGCCAAAAAGAGAAAAAAAAATGGGAAAAATCATGGAAAAATTGTGACATTGGCTGTTTCGGTTTCACATTTTTTTAAAATACCCCTCCCCCTTTATAATATTCTAGGTTCAATTTTGTCTTCTTTTTTCATTTTTATGGTAACAAAAATTTTAATTTTTTACACAGTCTTTCTAAGGTTAATATTAATGGCTTCTTGGGTGCCATAGAGTATTTAACCATTCATCTGTTGCTTGATGTTTTGTTTTTTCAATTTTCACGGTGAGACATAAGGAACTTAGTCTTGCCTTTTTATTTTTTTATTTTTTTTTATTTTATTTATTTATTTATTTTTTTTTTTTTGCTGTACGCGGGCCTCTCACTGCTGTGGCCTCTCCCGTTGCGGAGCACAGGCTCCGGACACACAGGCTCCGCGGCCATGGCTCGCGGGCCCAGCCGCTGCGCGGCATGTGGGATCTTCCGGGATAGGGGCACGAACCCGTGTCCCCTGCATCGGCAGGCGGACTCTCAACCACTGCGCCACCAGGGAAGCCCCTTGCCTTTTTAGAAAATACCCCTCTTACAGATGAGAAGATTGAGGCACATGCATAACTTGTAAGAGGAAACCTCCACACTGCTCCTGAGTGGTAGGAGCAACTGGAATCTCAGTGCTCTGTGGGCCAAAATAAGCTCATCTCAAAGCCCACGTCTGCCAGAACGCCTTAAAAGTAAAATATCCTATGAGTTTGTATGCTTAACAGCTGGTTAGTCATCTCTATGATATTTAAGATAGTTCTAGATCAGGTTCTCTTTGAGGTTCATGTGATGCCTGCTCCCTTTAGGATTGGGACGTTAGGTGATTTTCATGTGCATTTGCAGGTGTTCGTGCGTGTGTGTGTAACTGTGTTTACAGACAAAGAAGGAATGTGTCTTACCTAGAGTCAGCCCTCATGTTGCTTCAAAGAGGTGGCTCTTCGCCACATCTTTTTGGTCTGTTTCATGTACTAATTCATTCGACATCTTCTATACTGTTGTTAGATGAGGGATGGGGGAAGTGGTAAATGTCAACCAAACATATGATGCTTTTTTTCCCAGGTCAGTGCATTTCCTTAATGATTCACATATGACATTATATCAGATCCAACATTTGAACCTACGGAGCAAATAGGATGAGGAAAATTAACTTCCGAGGAATTTTCTTTCAGAACTCTAGATTTTTATAGCTAGGAGAATCCTTAGTCATTCTCAAATACATCACCAACTTTTGTATGAAAAATGAGGCCCAGAGGCTCGGATGGCTTGGCTGACATCGCAGAACCACTGCAGTCAGGCAAAAGAAGGAAGAAAACATGCCCTGATCTTCTTGCCAGGTTGGTTTTTGACCTTGGGAGTGACTCTGGTTGAAGTGGGGTGAGATGAGAAAGAGATGAGATTTGTAGCTAAACTGAATTGGAGGATATATCTCTGTGCCTTTCCTTTTCACTTGTACCACTCACTCCTGGGAAGAACCTGTCAGCTGCTGATCGAGGAAGTGGCTCTGTCCATTCTAGGGTCTGGGCATTGTAAGAAACTGGACGTGGGTTACCTGTAACAGCCAAGTGTGCAGGCTTATCTCACTTCTCTGTCACTGCCTCCTGGGCTTGGGGACCCATAAAGTGGAGAGTCCCCAGTGAGAGCGTTTTCGAGGGGAAAAGCCAAAATGTCATTGTCTCTAAGTGTGATGCACTGCCTGATCCATTGGGCTAAGAGAAGAAAATGTTAGAATTTCTATTTAAAATATAATTGTTTTCTAATTTATA
This sequence comes from Mesoplodon bidens, assembly GCF_964165515.1. NCBI lineage: Eukaryota > Metazoa > Chordata > Mammalia > Artiodactyla > Ziphiidae > Mesoplodon > Mesoplodon bidens. The sequence goes on along the minus strand of NC_138178.1, from coordinate 105,631,784 downwards.
TCTTTCCTGTATGTTTTATAATCGCCATAATATTTTAGAGCCGTAGTCCAAGTCTGTAACTTACAAGCATGCATATATTGGCAGTTAATACTCATAATTTTTATTGAGGGGATGCATAGTTAGAAATGGTTGGAGGGCTTCCCTTGTGGTGCAGTGGTTAAGAATCCACCTGCCAACGCAGGGGACACAGGTTCGATCCCTGGTCTGGGAAGATCCCACATGCTGCGGAGCAACTAAGCCCGTGCGCCACAACTACTGAGCCTGCGCTCTAGAGCCCGCTAGCCACAACTAGTGAGCCCGCGTGCTACAACTACTGAAGCCGTTGCACCTAGAGCCCATGCTCCGTAACAAGAGAAGCCACCGCAATGAGAAGCCCACGCACCACAACAAAGAGTAGCCCATGCTCGCTGCAACTAGAGAAAGCCCGCATGCAGCAACAAGGACCCAACACAGCCAAAAATAAATAAATAAAAATTAGTTGATTAATTAGTTAATTAAAAATGCTTAAAAAAAAATGGTTGGAGAGCCCCAGCTAGAGTCATGGGGGATGGAAGCTTTTGCTACAATAACAACAACTTCTGGCTGGTGGACTGTAAACAATTGTTGTAGAATTTCTGGCTTTTAGATGTAGTTGCCCCAAGCAGTGAGCATAAAACTGCCCTTTGGAATCAGCCTAAGCCCCACTCCTGCCCCTAACCCACCCCCAGTGATTCCATGGCTTTCTGGAAGGCAGAGAGACAGCTGCTGTGCGAACTAAGTGTCCTAACACAGGTGAGGGGCCTGGCACAGTGCTTGGCGCTTGGTAGTTGCAAATGATGGCTCTCCTTTTGGAAACTGAGATCTGGCGAAGATAGTTATCTGTTTCAGTTCTAATGTTTGGTTTGATTTGGACTGGCTGTAAACAACCGTGGCTTTGCTTTTCCTACACTATCATCGGGTCCGACATGGTTGATTTAGTTCTGAAGCTTCTTGGCCTTTTGTACTGTTTAAAAAAGGGAAACCTACATTTCCTTTCTGGGCCTGAGGTTTATTGATTCATCCAGGGGAGCCTCATTCTTTGCTGATAGAGCAATGTCCTTGGTTCCCGTATGAGCAATTCTGTTTGTTAGTGCATTTCCTCTTTTGTACATAATTATTTTTCTTTCTTCGTCAGTTGTTATACTTCATAGGTTACAGTTATAGAGACCATTTACTTCCAGCATGGCTATGTCACCCTTCTTTGAGAAAGAAATTTTTGAATTTAAATTCAAATACTAGGTCTCCAAAAGGTGTTCTGCTGTGTCACATCTTACATAAACATAAGTCAGAATATTCCCTTTTCCATGGAATTCGGACCTATTAAAAGTATCACTTTTGTTTCCAGAAATAGCATAGTTCTGAGGTTGGGTTGCCTTTGACTCTGTGAGTGTGTATTTCAGAGATCGTGTTTGCCCTCCATTCCCCTTTCTCTATGGCTCCTCGCTTCAGGGGTCCTGTTCAGCTCCTTTTAGGTACTAATGCCCTTTGCAGCCCATTGCAATTGGCCACTGTTCCCTCACTCATGCTATTGAAAACACAGTTCCTCAGAGTGACTGCTCTGAGATGTTAGGAGAGAAGTACTATAATTTATGAAAACCTTTACAGACGGATATGTAAGCTGAATACCTTCCCTGAGGGCATTTGTATTTGCAAAACATGGCAACCCCTCTAAGACTAGTGATGCTGCTGGTGGTAGTAACACTGAGAGCATTTATTGAACAATTCCTATCACCCATTTTGTACCTTCTCAGATATTATATCAGGGGTTGATACACACACTGGATAAACATGTGGGTGTCCTGTTTTGATCATTATTCCATAGTGCTTATTTCCTCATGCCCATGTTGGAAGCATTCATTTGTTCAACGTTAATACTTAAGGACTCTAGCTTGGAACCTTTTTGTATGGTGACAGTTTTTACCTTGAATTTTAGAGGATGGCCTGTTAAATGGACTTTGATTTCATTTCATTTGGCCGCCCGTTGGTTTTTGCATTTTAACAGAAAGTGTTGCAGAAAAAACACAACTTGATACTAAGGAGCCTTGCATCACTCATTTTCATAAAGCGACTTCCTGACCAAGGGCACTTAGGATTATAAATGCCTGCTTCAGTTTGAAAAAGTGTGTTTGTGGTGTTTTTTTAAAAAATCACTGTTAGCCAGCCTTCCAGATAAAATTCTCTGGCTTTGAGACCGTGATATGATAGGGATCTTGTTGCCAAGATTTTTCTACATAATATTTCAAACTCGCTTCCTTCCAAAATCTAATTTTATTCTGAGCTACAGTATAGCTCTGTGAATGTTGAGGTCAGAGGAAGAAAGGAATTTTCTTCCTCTGAGCATAAAACGAGCTCTTTGAATCTGGACTGGGGATACCGTACAGGTCACAAGCAAGCAGGGGGAGAGTCTTGCAGCAATGAGTTTAAATTTCCCCGTGACCAGTTTAATTTTCGCCTGGAGGTAAGAATAGGATGGTGGTACTTAAAGTCTTTTGAGGATACAGCACTTGGCATTTATACAGTGTAGTTAGTACTATCATAAGTACGTTGGTCTGTGCAGTATTGGAAACAAGATTCGGATTGGAATGACTTACTTAGACTTATGAGTTGGATTACTCTAATTTTAGCCTAACCACACTGAGTCCAGTTAGAACTTTTAAGTTTTACTTTGATGAGAGGTGGTCTGTAGAGCATCATTTTCCGAAGTCTCTAATGGGTCTTGAAAAGATAAGAGTTGTCTGTGTTATGTTGACAAGTCAGGTACACCGTGTTGGCGAGAAGTTGCAGAACCCCTTCTAATTTGAGGCTTTTTGTCACGCATAGTGTAATGAGTGGGGAAAACCTAGGGCCCAGAAATGGCTAATCAAGTGTTGGTTCTGTGTGCATAATCTGTTTCATCCATTTCCAGGATCAAAGTGACCAGAAGTAACCCTGCATAAGGGCAGAAGTTTTGGAGACAGAAAAAATATGGATTTGAATCTTGGTTCTACTACAGACTAGTCATATAACCTGTGTAACCTAGAGAGAATCAGCTTGGCCTTTCTGAGCCTCAGTTCCCACTTATGTAAAATGGTGGTTAAAAATAGCTTTCTTGGTGGACTATTATGAGAACTGAAAAAATTGTATGAGATGAGATATATATATATATATATATATATATATATATATATATATATACATACATACATACACCACCTTGCTTGGCCCCAGAATATAATAAATGTTAGTTTCTTCATCAGCCTCATCTGACATTTGAAAGTGTTCTACCGGTGACAAGGCGTAAGAGTCATTAGTCATCTGTCATAGACTGAACTAGAAAAGGCAAGAAAGCAGCAGCTGGTGACTTTGCACATTCCTCCAACAGGAATGGAAATCTGTGGAGAGGCCAAAGAGGGTTTCTAGTCCAAGGAACTTGACACACATTAGGAGCCTGATCACAAGTTTTGTCACTGCCATATTGACTTGTATAACACTATCCATTCTGAAGATGAAAATTTTCTGTCTTTTCTGAAGAGCAACTAAGTGACAAGTTTCAGTTGAAAGCGAGGAGGTTGGATGATACTTAACATCATTAAATATGCTGAAAGGTCTGGTGTGGTGAAAGAACAGGGTGGCTCAGGCACAGCTCTGTTCGAAGCTCAGCCGTGTCCCTTTCTAGCTGGGGTCACAGAACGCACCTGACCCCTGTGAATCACGTTCCTCAGATAGGCAGTGGGGGTACAATTCATATGTGGGCTTGGTGTGGAAGTTAAACAAGGCCACCTGCCAAGAGCCTGGCACACCAGAGACCTCAGTGAATGCTGGTTGACAGCACACTAAGCTTAGTGTGTGTGGGTGTGTGTCTGTGTGTTTGTATACATGCACAGAATCGTGCAAAATGAAGCTCCATCCTGAGAGAGCTTAAGAGCCCTGAGGATACCTTGAATGCTTAAACAGCGTACATTCAAGGGAAGAAAACAGTGGGACCCACCCCTGACTGCTTTATGGCTATGCTACCTGTTGACACCAAGTGCCATGGCCCTGGCATTAGCATAAGTGTTGTCTCTGTTAAGAGCTAAGTTCCAGTATCTTGTTTGGAAGGAATAGTCAATCCGTGTGTTACAAGAACAAAGCACACAGACACTTGCTTGGTCGTTTAGCATGAGGTTTTTTTTTTTAAGCTGATATACTGTCAATTTTAATTTTTTTCTTCTGAAAATGTCATTGTTTGGGTGGAGAGCCTTAAACCCCCGCAGGCAGCAGGCAGCCTTCACAAGTCTGTACACAGCCATGGCTTTAAGCTGGGCCACCAGTCTCCAAAGAGCTTGGATTCCCTGCAGTTTGATAACATGCTTTAAAGATATAAAAGAAACCTCTGAAAAGCAACTTCTGGTTTATCATTCTATTTTCTCCATGTTCATTTTTATGCAAGCTAATGCCATTCATTTGGATTTTTTTTCTACCATTAAAAGCTCTCACAGTGAAAGCCTGCCTCTGACGACTTAGTCTGTAGCATTTCAACTGTGTCCCTGATGAGGTATCACTCCCTTCATCCCAGTAGGCAGCAGCGAAGCCCTGTGCTGTTGGTGTGCCAGCCTTTGTAACTTGGTCCTAGCTCCTTACTGAGGGCTTGTTCTTTTCTGTGTAACTCCAGTCTGTTCAAAGCTGCCATGCTTTTTTTGTTTTTTGTTTTTTCCCTTAATTCCATTGACCCACATGATCAAATACCCGGTAGGCAATGGTTTCTTTATGTTCAGTTACCCAGTTGTTTGCCAGTTGGAAATTAAACTATCTCTTGTGCTTTTGGAGGCGCATAGGGATCAGTAGCTAGTAGCGGCATCATATAGTGGAGAAAAGAACTGGGCCTTGGCAGTCAAACAGGCTTGGGTTTGAGTCTTGCTCTGATACCTGCTGTGGGATCTTGAGCATGTGCCTTCTCTTCTCTCTGCCTTGGTTTCCTCGGTAATAAAGATGAACGTTCGGTGTGGTTGTAAAGATTAGAGGTGATATGTGTGAAGCACCTGGTATGTTTCCTGGCACATACTAGGTGTGTTGAATGGCAGCTGCTGCTACTGTGGTTGTCCACCTGGTTGGTTTGAAGCCCTGGCTCTGGTCTCTGTGGAGAAGAACTTGCTGAGGGAAGCGGGCCAGATCCTGGAACCACCTGCAGGCTGAGAAATGCTGTGCCTTGAGGAGCAGCCTCACCACAGCCACTGACTGCCCATCATAGGCCTTATGCCCAGGTTACTTCCACTGAGGGCTATGACTCCATCTCACTTTGCCATCTGGGCTTAATGTCTAATTGTTCCTGGTGGTGAGAGTTCCATGCTACCAGTTCACCCCGTAGACGTGTCCAAAGTGGCTGGGGTACCTACATTCCAACCTGTTTGTCCTTATCAGCAAAGGAGGTAGCCAGGACCCCAGGGGCCAGATCCAAAAATATAATAAACTTTAACCCTTTCCCTTCCACCTGTGTGATGAAGATGGAGAAGGTACGGCAGGATGGGTGGCTCTTGTGGCAGCTGGAGCAGAAGAGTTTGGATGCGTGGCTTGTGGAAGCTTTGGCATCAGACGTGAGACTCCCACGTCGAGTGGGGCACCAGCCCCCAGGGGGGTCGATCACTTTAACGTCTGTGCACTAGGCATCCCACTAGTCCTTTGACCATTTGGAAGGGGGTGACCAGTTAGGCATCTTACTAAGGATGTTACTCTCTCTTCCTGCCATATTCAACTTAATTTTTATAGACCAATAGCTGAGCATAAAAGAACTTTTCAGGTGGGAACAGCAATACAAATAACATTAATTGAACACTTACTATATGCCAGTTACTGTTCTAAGCAGCTTACATGCATGATCTTATTTAATCCACACACATATATATGGATTAAATATATATATACATATACATTTATACTGAATATCTATCTATCTATATCTCTACTCTTCCCAGAGGGGCGTGGTTGCTTGTTATCCCCTTGCTCAGATGAGGAAAGTGAGCAACAGGGAGGTCCAGTAACTTGCCTAACATCACAGAGCCAGTAAGTATTGGAGCAGGGACTCAAACCAGATCCTTCTGTCTCCAGAGCCTGAGCACTTAACCTCCGTGCTTCCTAAAACCACTGCTTTCTGTGTCAGGCTGTGTCCCTCTCCTCAGAGAATATTCCTCTGTCACCAGAAGCTAAGAGGGAATTGTTGATCGATTATTTTAGCGCCACTGTTGTACTGCCTTATAGCAATGTCATTTTATAGGAAAGATGACCCATGTCCCCACCCCCCACACACACACACTGTGTAAATATCCGTGGGACCCAGATAGCACTTGGCCTCTCCTCGCCTGGCTCCTGCTCATACCTGTTCCGTGTCTGTGGTCACACCTGGGTCAGGGTCAGCTCACATGCAGATCTCAGTGCTCCGTTAGACCTTCACTTAGGGTGATTCACTTAGTAGAGGGCATTAGTGAGCAGTGTAGACACCGTGAAGTTTCCTTAGTAGAGCGGGGAGAGGGTGTTTACCTCATGTACTGACGGCGGGTAACGCACCCTCTGTTCCCCACGGGACTTCTCTCTCAAAGCCAACTTTTTTTTTTTTTTTTTTTAATGCGGTATGCGGGCCCCTCACTGTTGTGGCCTCTCCTGTTGCGGAGCACAGGCTCCGGACACGCAGGCTCAGCGGCCATGGCTCACGGGCCCAGCCGCTGCGCGGCATGTGGGATCTTCCCGGACCGGGGCACGAACCCGTGTCCCCTGCATCGGCAGGCGGACTCTCAACCACTGCGCCACCAGGGAAGCCCAAAGCCACCTTTTTATGAAGAGTGTAGGACTCTGTTTAGAGGACCTCCTCTCCTCCTCAGCCTGCTCTCCTCTGCCCTCAGGCAGAGCAATTCAGGACTTCTTCAGGTGCTACCCCCTCCCCTTGCTTAACCAAACCCATCTGAAGACTCGCCCAAACCCATCTTAACCCAAAACGGAGATAAAACAACCCTAGTCATTATTAGGACCTATCCTCCTTAGGAAGCAGTTAGAGTTTGAAATAACTTTATTTCCCTGGTTGTTCCCTGAGTTAAGGAGATTTGACAACCCCTCCCATGCATGCCGGAAATGTAGATGGGCCGGTTTTCTTTGGAAAAGAACTGGCTACTTTCATATCTAAGAGCCAGTGACCAGCTCTCTGTCCCCTTTCTTCTTGGGAGTCGGCAGCCTTTGCAAGGATGCTCAGCCCACACTGGGACCCACTCTCTTTTCCAGCCCACTCTGAGGCCCCGCCACCCCACCCAAGGAGAGCAAGTAGTACTTACTACACACTCCATGTCTTCATGCCCTTAGCCTTTTCTCTGTCTTTTCTGAAGATACTAACCTCTGCTATGAGTATCAGTGATTCTAAGCCTTATGGCCACCATTTAGCTCAAGCTAGTTTTTCATTCATTCAATAAATATTTATTGAGATCTCACTGTGGACCAAAAATCGATTAACACGGTCAACTGTATTTATGGTGTTGAGATGGGGAGAGAGCCATAAATAATCAGCTATAAAATACTGAGTTGGTTACTATGAAAGAGGGCATAGAGCAGAACTTGATGTCTTCAGGAGGAAGCGAGTGACTAACTGGGATGTGATGGTAGGAAAAGAGTTTACTTAGGGGTCTTGGGAAGGGGCGGGGAACCGAGGGGCTACAGGCAAACATTCTGTGCTCCATGTGACAGAAGGGAGCAAGCCAACCTTGAGAAACAGAAAGAAGGCCAGTGTGGCTACAGCACAGTAAACAGAGGGAGCATCATGGACCGAAGGACCAATAGTGGCTCCCAAAGATATGTCCACATCCTCATGCCAGGAACCTGTGAATTTTACCTTATTTGGAAAAAGGTTCTTTGCAGATGTAATTAAGCATTTTGAGATAAGGAGATTACCCTGGATTATCTTGGTGAGGCTTAAATGCTACCTCACGTGTCTTTATGAGGGTGGCAAAGGGAGATCAGATACACAGACGAGAAGGTGAAGATGGAGGCAGAGATTGGGTGATGCGGCCACAAGTCAAGGAGTGTTGGCAGCCTCTGAAGCTGGAAGAGGCAAGGAACAGGTTTTCCCCAAGAACCTTTGGCAAGAGAATGACCTGCTGACACCTAAGTTTTGGACTTCTGGCCTCCAGAACCGTGAGAGAATAAACCTACCTTGTTTTAAGCCACATGGTTTGTAGTAATTTGTTATGACAGCTGTGGGCTGTTCCCCTCTAACATTCTATATTATCAGCTCTCAGGATTTTAGACATTTAGACAAGGCCCATTCCTTTAGACACAAAGGAATACTATCAGAGGTGCAGAAGACATTATTCTTAGCTTCATGCTGTTTGTCAGAAATTTCATAGAAATTTAAGCGGGAACAGGTCTGTCTATTGAGCATTTTGCATGTGCTTGCAAATATATGAAGAAATAAAATGTGTTTGGGAGTATTTCCTTACCCTTAGAAACTTCATGGTATGGCTTCCTCCTCTGAGCTAGAGTGTCCTTTGGTCATATCATTTCTGGTTGTGCTTGTTTGACAAAATTTGTTGATAACATTAAACAAACCAAGAGGGAAAATGTACCTTTTTCTACCTATGCTTCATGAGATGAGGTACTTGTCTAGTTCATAGTGTATTTTTCTTGAGTTACAATACTTCAAAATCTTTCAACCCAGAACTTTGTTCTAATGGTAGAGTCTTAACTGTGGGGTCAGGGTTAAATTTTCATGATTCAGAACATTAAATGCTGCTTGCAGAGCATGAATAGTCACAATCCTGCCACTTCAGAAATTCAGTTTTGCCTAGAATAACTCAAAAAAAGAAATATAAAATGATATTTGGGTTTAACCAAGTAAAATCTTCAGATTTGCTTTTGGTTGTGCAGAATATTAGGAATGAACTTTATGGAAGCTTAGAAGACATTTGGTAGAAAAATGTCTATGGTATTAATAGGTGAATATAATATGAATATAATACATGAGAACTATGCTGACATGTATTATTTATGTGCATTTACTTAAATAGGCCACTTGGCCTACAGGCTTGCAATAAGCTTATTATTTTTCTGAATGGGATTTTCTACTTTTTAAAAAAAATTTTTCATGGAAAATTATAAATATGCAACAGTAGAGGGAAGAGTATAATGAACCCCATGTACCCATTATTGACCTTCAACAGTTAACTCTCCTGGCCAGTCCTTTTGCATTTATTTCCCATCTACTTCCCCTCACTGAATCATTTTTATGTAACTCATCTCATTTCATTCTTAAATATTTCGATATATATATATTCAAAAGACAGAGACCTTTAAAAAAACACAGTCAAAATACCAATATCATAACAACAAATTCCTTAATGTCATCAAAGATTGAGTCAGTGTTCAACTTTCCCAATTGGCCCATATAGATTTACCTCTCGTATATGTAAATTCAAATAAAATGTAAAAATTTGAATGAACTGTAAAAAATATGATTTTATACCTCATCCATATCCGTACATGTTTTTATGCAACTCTAATTAGAATACAGATAAGGCCTAAACAGTACAATTGCTAATCTCTTAATAGCTTAAATTTATATTTACATACAAAAAAGTATACAGATTATAAATGAATTTTCATTTATAAATGAATTTATAAATTCAGTGAATTTTTATAAATCCAGTGAATTTTCACAAAGAGAACACTTCTTTGTAACCAGCACCCAGATCAAGAACCCAAATATTATCAATTCCTCAGAAGCTCCCATGTCCCTCTCTTCAATACCTCCCACCCCACAAGAAAACCGTGATTTTTATTTCTAGCACCACAGTTTATATTTGCCTGTCTATGAACTTATGAAATCCTAGAGTATGTACTAGTTAGTCCTTTGTTTCTTCCTCTCAATATTGTTTGTGAGATTGATTCAGCCATGCTGTTGCATATAGCTGTAGTTTGTCATTCTCATTACTGAGTACGATTCTATTGTAAAAACTATACCACAGTTTTTCATTCTATTTTTTGGTTTGTTTTTGTTTTTAATTGAAGTTTAATTGATTTACAATATTGTGTTAGTTTCAGGTGTACGGCAAAGTGATTCATATTTATATAAATGTGTGTGTATATATATATATATATATATATATATATATATATATACACACACACGTATATATATATTCTTTTTCAGATTCTTTTCCCTTATAGGTTATTAGAAAATATTGAGTATAGTTCCCTGTGCTATACAGTAGGTCCTTGTTGATTATCTATTTTATATATAATTGTGCATATATATTAATCCTGAACTCCTCATTTATCCCTCCTGCCCACCCCTGAACCAATGAACATGAGAGAAGAGTACAAATGCAGGATATTTGAAATGCATTTCATTCTGTTTTTGATGGACGTTTAGACTTTTTCCAGGTTTTTGATTATTACAAATAGTGCTGCTATGAACATGCTTGTACATGTCTTTAGGTGACTGTATACCTACATATTCCTGTTAGATATGTACCAAGAATATGATTACTATGTAGAAGAGTATGTACCTCTTCAGCTTCACTATATCTGCCAAACAGGTTTCCAAGAGGTAGTACCAACTTACACTCTCAACAGCAGTAGATAAAGTGCCTCTCCCACTACATATGGGGTCATTATGAATTATAAATTACTTAGTGGGCATGTAGGGTTCCTAAATGAATTTTTACAGTTGAAAATTGACAGGTGTAAGAAAGATATTTCTTCTAGATCTTAGATTTAGAACTTAGAAAACACATTACTATTTTTATTATGTTGAACTTTTAAGGAAATGGATTTTGGCCACATTAAAGGCAATTTTCTCATTCATTCTACATCTGAGAAATATTTCCCATTTAAAAAGTATCCAACTCTGAGAGGGCAGACAGCAGAAGCAAGAAAAACTACAATCCTGCAGCCTGTGGAACAAAAACCACATTCACAGAAATATAGACAAGATGAAAAGGCAGAGGACTATGTATCAGATGAAGGAACAAGATAAAACCCCAGAAAAACAACTAAATGAAGTGGACATAGGCAACCTTCCAGAAATAGAATTCAGAATAATGATAGTGAAGATCATCCAGGACCTCGGAAAAAGAATGGAGGCAAAGATCAAGAAGATGCAAGAAATGTTTAACAAAGACCTAGAAGAATTAAAGATCAAACAAACAGAGATGAGCAATACAATAACTGAAATGAAGACTACACTAGAAGGAATCAATGGGAGAATAACTGAGGCAGAAGAACGGATAAGTGACCTGGAAGACAGAATGGTGGAATTCACTGCCGCAGAACAGAATAAAGAAAAAAGAATGAAAATAAATGAAGACAGCCTAAGAGACCTCTGGGACAACATTAAACGCAACAACATTCGCATTATAGGGGTCCCAGAAGGAGGAGAGAGAGAGAAAGGACCCGAGAAAATAGTTGAAGAGATTATAGTTGAAAACTTCCCTAACATGGGAAAGGAAATAGCCACCCAAGTCCAGGAAGTGCAGCGAGTCCCATACAGGATAAACCCAAGGAGAAACTGGCTGAGACACATAGTAATCAAACTGGCAAAAATTAAAGACAAAGAAAAATTACTGAAAGCAGCAAGGGAAAAATGACAAATAACATACAAGGGAACTCCCATAGGCTAACAGCTGATTTCTCAGCAGAAACTGTACAAGCCAGAAGGGAGTGGAATGATATACTTAAAGTGATGAAAGGGAAGAACCTACAACCAAGATTACTCTACCTGGCAAGGATCTCATTCAGACCCGATGGAGAAATCAAAAGCTTTACAGACAAGCAAAAGCTAAGAGAATTCAGCACCACCAAACCAGCTCTACAACAAATGCTAAAGGAAGTTCTCTAAGTGGGAAACACAAGAGAAGAAAAGGACGTACAAAAAGAACCCCAAACAATTAAGAAAATGGTCATAGGGACATACATATCAATTATTACCTTAAACATGAATGGATTAATGCTCCAACCAAAGAACACAGGCTTGCTGAATGGATACAAAAACAAGACCCATCTACATGCTGTCTACAAGAGACCTACTTCAGACCTAGGGACACATACAGACTGAAAGTGAGGGGATGGAAAAAGATATTCCATGCAAATGGAAATCAAAAGAAAGCTGGAGTAGCTATACTTATATTAGATAAAATAGACTTTAAAATAAAGAATGTTACAAGAGACAAGGAAGGACACTACAAAATGATCAAGGGATCAATCCAAGAAGAAGATATAACAATTATAAATATATATGCACCCAGCATAGGAGCACTTCAATACATAAGGTAACTGCTAACAGCTATAAAAGAGGAAATCAACAGTAACACAATAATAGTGGGGGACTTTAACACCTCACTTACACCAGTGGACAGATCATCCAGACAGAAAATTAATAAGGAAACACAAGCTTTAAATGACACGATAGACCAGATAGATTTAAGTGATATTTATAGGACATTCCATACAAAAACAGCAGATTACACTTTCTACTCAAGTGCACACAGGACATTCTCCAGGATAGATCCCATCTTGGGTCACAAATCAAGCCTCAGTAAATTTAAGAAAATTGAAATCATATCAAGCATCTTTTCTGACCACAACGTTGAGAGTAGAAATGAATTACAGAGAAAATAACGTAAAAATCACAAACACATGGAGGGTAAATGATACGATACTAAATAACCAAGAAATCACTGAAGAAATGAAAGAGGAAATCAAAAAATACCTAGAGACAAATGACAATGAAAACACGATGATCCAAAACCTATGGAATGCAGCAAAAGCAGTTCTATGAGGGAAGTTTATAGCTATACAAGCCTATCTCAAGAAACAAGAAAAATCTCAAATGAACAGTTTAACTGTACACCTAAAGGAACTAGAGAAAGAAGAACAAACAAAACCCAGAGTTAGCAGAAGGAAAGAATTCATAAGATCAGAGCAGAAATAAATGAAATAGAAACAAAGAAAACAGTAGCAAAGATCAATAATACTAAAATCTGGTTCTTTGAGAAGATAAAAAAATAATAAACCATTAGCCAGACACATCAAGAAAAAGAGGGAGAGAACTCAAATCAATAAAATTAGAAATGAAAAAGGAGACGATACAACAGACACCACAGAAATACAGAGCATCGTAAGAGACTACTACAAGCAATTCTGTGCCAATAAAATGGACAACCTGGAAGAAATGGACACATTCTTGGACAGGTATAACCTTCCAAGACTGAACCAGGAAGAAATAAAAAATATGAACAGACCAATCACAAGTAATGAAATTGAAACTGTGATTAAAAATCTTCCAACAAACAAAAGTCCAGGACCAGATGGCTTCACAGGTGAATTCTATCAAACATTTAGAGAAGAGCTAACACCCATCCTTCTCAAACTCTTCCAAACAATTGTAGAGGAAGGAACACTCCCAAACTCATTCTATGAGGCCTCGATCACCCTGATACAAAAAGCAGACAAAGATACTACAAAAAAAGAAAATTACAGACCAATATCACTGATGAATATAGGTGCAAACATTCTCAACAAAATACTAGCAAACAGAATCCAACAACACATTAAAAGGATTATACACCATGATCAAGTGGGATTTATCCCAGGGATGCAAGGATTCTTCAGTATATGTAAATCAATCAATGTGATAGACCATATTAATAAATTGAAGAAGAAAAACCATATGATCATCTCAATAGATGCAGAAAAAGCTTCTGACACAATTCAACACCCATTTATGATAAAAACTCTCCAGAAAGTGGGCATGGAGGAAACCTATCTCAACATAATAAAGGCCATATACGCCAAACCCATAGCAAACATCATTCTCAATGGTGAAAGACTGAAAGCATTTCCTCTAAGATAAGGAACAAGACAAGGATGTTCACTTTCACCACTGTTATTCAACATAGTTTTGGAAGTCCTAACCATGGCAATCACAGAAGCAAAAGAAATAAAAGGAATACAAATTGGAAAAGAAGAAGTATAACTGTCACTCTTTGCAGATGACATGATACTATACATAGAGAATCCTAAAGATGCCACCAGAAAACTACTAGAGCTAATCAGTGAATTTGGTAAAGTTGCAGGATACAAAATTAATGCACAGAAATCTCTTGCAATCCTATACACTAATGGTTAAAAATCTGAAAGAGAAATTAAGGAAAGGCTCCCATTTACCATTCCAACAAAAAGATTAAAATACCTAGGAATAAAGCTACCTAGGGAGACAAAAGGCCTGTATGCAGAAAACTAAAAGACACTGATGAAAGAAATTAAAGATGATACCAACAGATGGAGAGATACACCATCTTCTTGGATTGGAAGAATCAATATTGTGAAAATGACTATGCTATTCAAAGCAATCTACAGATTCAATGTAATCCCTATCAAATTACCAATGGCATTTTTTACGGAACTAGAACAAAAAATCTTAAAATTTATATGGATACACAAAAGACCCCGAATAGCCAAAGAAGTCTTGAGGGAAAAAAACGGAGCTGGAGGAATCAGACTCCCTGACTTCAGACTATACTGCAAAGCTACGGTAATCAAGACAATATGGTACTGGCACAACGACAGAAGCATAGATCAATGGAACAGGATAGAAAGCCCAGAGATAAACCCACGCACCTATGGTCAACTAATCTATGACAAAGGAGGCAAGGATATACAATGGAGAAAAGATCGTCTCTTCAATAAGTGGTGCTCGTAAAACTGGACAGTTACATGTAAAAGAATGAAATTAGAACACTCCCTAACACCATACACAAAAATAAACTCAAAATGGATTCGAGACCTAAATGTAAGACTGGACACTATAAAACTCTTAGAGGAAAACACAGGAAGAACTCTCTTTGACATAAATCACAGCAAGATCTTTTTTGATCCACCTCCTAGAGTAATGGAAATAAAAACAAAAATAAACAAATGGGACCTAATGAAAGTTCAAAGCTCATGCACAGCAAAGGAAACCGTAAACAAGGCGAAAAGACAACCCTCAGAATGGGAGAAATATTTGCCAATGAATCAATGGACCAAGGATTAATCTCTAAAATATATAAACAGCTCATGCTGTTTAAAAAAAAACAAACAACCCAATCCAAAAATGGGCAGAAGACCTAAATAGACATTTCTCCAGAGAAAACATACAGATGGCCAAGAAGCACATGAAAAGCTGCTCAATATCACTAATTATTAGAGAAATGCAAGTCAAAATTACAATGAGGTATCACCTCACACCAGTTATAATGGGCATCATCAGAAAATCTACAAACAACAAATGCTGGAGAGGGTGTGGAGGAAAGGGAACCCTCTTGCACTGTTAGTGATAATGTAAATTGATACAGCCACTATCAAGAACAGTATGGAAGTTCCTTAAAAAAGTAAAAATAGAATTACCATATGACCCAGCAATCCCACTACTGGGCATATACCCAGAGAAAACCATATTTCAGAAAGACACATGCACCCCAGTGTTCATTGCAGCACTATTTACAATAGCCAGGTCATGGAAGCAACCTAAATGCTCATTGACAGATGAATGGATAAAGAAGTTGTGGTACATATATACAATGGAATATTACTCAGCCATAAAAGAGAACGAAATTGGGTTATTTGCAGAGACGTGGATGGATCTAGAGACTGTCATACAGAGTGAAGTAAGTCAGAAAGAGAAAAACAAATATTGTATGTTAACACATATATGTGGAACCTAGAAAAATGGTACAGATGAACTTGTTTGCAGGGCAGAAATAGAGACACAGATGTAGAGAACAAACGTATGCACACCAAGGAGGGAAAGCGGGGTGGGGGTGGGGATGGGATGAATTGGGCAATTGGGATTGACATGTATACACTGATATGTATAAAATTGATGACTAATAAGAACCTGCCATATAAAAAAATTAAATTAAATTAAAAAAAAAATATCCAACTGTGTTTATAATTGTCTTGTCTCGATATATCTCTCTCAATGTGATGAAAATGGAGAATTGTTTGCCATGATTCCTTTGGGAAGAACTCTTAGAAATCTGGGGCATCTCAGTCTTTTAAAGGTCAAGTAGTACTTAACCCAAGTACCCCCTTTTCACCCCTTTAGTTGTGTATTTCACTCTTCTGTGGAATCCTTTTTAGTTTCTTCATTTCTCTGAAACCATGAAGGTTAAGCAAAACTTCAAACTTAGGAAGAGAGAATCACTACTAAGTTTAGAGAAAAAGCTTACTTTCTGGCCCATGCATTTTATACTTCTGTTAGCATTTTTAAAGAAAAGATATTAGATGTCAAAATAATGGCTTTGTGTGGTGAGTTATCCAGCTGTATGTAACCAGCTTTTGACTATAGCTAAAATATGTTCCCTCTAAATGCTTATACTCTATGCTCTTTCCTTTGGAATTTAGTTCTAATTCAGATGGATTCATGCCTTTCCCCCTATAATTACTTTTAGTTCTTTCCTTATCTTTCTTTTCTTTTTAATAAATTTATTTATTTTATTTATTTATTTTTGGCTGCGTTGGGTCTTCATTGCTGTGTGCGGGCTTTCTCTAGTTGCGGCGAGCAGGGGCTACTCTTTGTTGTGGAGCACAGGCTCTATTTGGGCCAGTAACAGAGTTACTGACTGTGTGACACTTCAGTGGCACAGGGCTTCCCAGTGCCTGCCCCAGAGCCTGAGCTCTTGGCACTTCCCAGAGATTCTTTATGTAAAGCACTCGATCCCCCCAGACTTTGAGACGTAGGCTCAAAGTTTCATTAAAGGGCATATAACATCCTGGCTTTTCATCACCATTAGAGTCTCCTCAGAGATTCGTTGGGTCTAAGCTCAGGGCTAAGCCATTGCCTAGGAGTCTCAGCAAAGCCCTGCCCTTTTATCAGGCAGGCTCCTCTGTGGGTTCCAAAATGGATCTTCATAAATTTTAGGACTTTTTCAAAGTGTGAGTCCTTTTCTAGCATTTTTCCTATCTCCAGAGGAAGTGGGATCTGGCACCTTTTCTCACTTCCACTTTCAAGGATGTAGCACTTTGTGCCTTTTGTTTAATGCTGGGGCAAAGGATACTGCATATAGAGACTTATTTTTTTATATTAAATTAAGGTTTTTTTTCAGACTGGAGACTGATCTGACTTAAGAAGCTGTTAGTCATTAGCGAAAATCTGAGTGATCTTCTTAAAAGCAGAAATCAATCTGTGTAGACATATGAGCTTATCTAATGAGATGGTACTTATGATTATTGATCCTTATAAATCGAAGTACATCTTGGGAAGTGGCATGTGGGGAGAAGGTGTTCCCTTTCAAGAAGCCTGTTTGGCAGGTGATGATATCATCCTGTAATTGAGCAGTGTGTGGATTTGGACTTTATTTTGGTCATTAAACTTTAGCCATAATATTATACATTCTTATTACTGCCTATTTACTGTTATATAGAACAGCCCACTCCCCAGTCTTCATATTTAGTCAGTTTCCCCCACGTGTAAAGAATGTTCAGGGTCTAAGAATGGAAGTTCTGTTTGTGGAAACATCTCTGTTTTGTGTAGCTGATGTGTGAATAATATTCTTCCTCCCAGTTCTGGCTTCTTCCCGCTGCAGTTGGCAGTTACTTTTCTGGTTGGTAATTGGTCTTTGTGTGTCATTCTTGGGCATGTGTACACCATGCCTCCTTGGCATCCTGTCAGAATTGTTCTGGATTTTCTCATTACTTCTCCATCACTGTCTCTGTCACCACATCATGCTTCTCAGTTCCTGTTTTCTTCAAAGACCCATCTGTGTTGCCTTCTGTGAACTGTGCCTGTCATGGCTGTCACTCCTGTCTGAGCATAGCCACAGCTTCTTGTTCAAACTAGTTTGGTCCCAGAGGGTCAGAATAACTGTGAATTCTTTTGCTTTCCCTTCACATATGGAGCTCTATATTATTAATACTGTGTTTTCCCTTTACTTTCTATTTCGTAAGACCTGTTTCACCTTGTTAATCAAGATTAGATTATTTGGGGAGACTTTTACTGATAGATGGGGCCCCTTTCTGTTTATTAGTTAATAAGCTCTTGACTTTGATAGTGATCTGCTATGACTTCTGTACTTTCTTAGGTTGTTACTTACGAGCAATTTCTCGGTTACCCATATCACGTAAATTCTTAAGTTACAGGGCTCTAGTCTCTTGATCCAACTACAAAAAATCCTGGCCCCATTCATCTTTCTCTTCTTGCCTCCTTTCAAAGGCTAGCCGTTCCCTCTGTGTCATCTGTATCCCATACCTTCTTACTTTCTCAAGGACTGTGCTCTTCTGGCTGTCTTCTCTCCATCCAGCTCTAGGAAATTGTTCTCATAGGTACACCTACATGTTTTCATGTCTTCCATTTAAAAAATAATCCTTTTATGACTCCCGACCTCCTGCCAACCTTTCCTCTTAGCCTCATTTCCCTGGAGAGATGTCTGCACTGGTTTGGGATACTTGTTAATTCACCCTTTAGCCTACTTCAGTCTGGCCAAGACCTTCCCCACTTGACTTCTGCTCCTGACAAGGTTGTGCGGAGCCCCTGTGCTAACCCACTGGCCAGCTTTCCCCTCCTCTTCACCTCGTCTCTTAGTAGTTTTCAACACAGTTGACATCTCTCTGCCTTAAAATCATTTCTTTCTTGGCTTCAGACATACCATACTCTCTCTTGGTTATCCTTCCACCCCATCACTAACTGTTGTTTTTGTCTCCACTGCAGATCTCCTGTACCTTAATTCTTAAATTTGGAGACTCTCAGGCTCTGCCCTGGGGTCCTCTGTTATTATACTTCCTCTCTTTCTCTACATTCTTAGTGCTCTGATCAGTAAGTGTTAGGGATGATTATTTCTAATCTTTATACGGTATTTATGACAATAAGAATTTACATAAACTGCCTAGAATACAGAAAATATTCCATAAATGGTGCTGTTACATACTTTTTAAACTTCGTTTCTCTCATAAACTTGTATATCGAGTAGACTCCACTATTTGTTAAAGGAAAGAATAGTTGAATTTATCTTTCTTTGGTTTCAGACATTCAATATCTTGGTTTCCTATTAGTTGTCAATTGCCACACACTCTCTCTAAGAAGACATATATCCAGTCCACCAGACATTGGGGAAAACATTTTAAGATCATTTTTTTTGACCCATCTACCTTTATTGGTCTACTCTCTTGACTTCACCCATTTTGATTGTTCCCAAATCCAGTGTACATCCCTGAAAGTCATGTAGTTACTAATTTTAGGAAAAAATTATTAAATTATGTTTCTAATTAAGATGCTTTTAAGAAGATTTCAATGAGTCAGTATAAGTTTGTAACATACATAAAGCCCTTAGAACAATACCTAGCATCTAGTCAATGTCTGGTAAATGTCAGCTGCTGTTTTTAAAATTCTTATTATTTGGCAACATAGGAAACTCCTTGAGGGAAGGGCAAATCCATCTGTTTATGGACATTGTGGCAGTGATGGTCTGACTTTCCTTTTCTGTAGGGTAGGGTTTTCAAGTATTGTCCAAAGGCTGACCAATTTAGGACAATGTGAGGTTTGCAGAAAATAGCAGATTCCTGGGCTCCACTTCATCAGACTTACCATACTAGGATCTGTGAAAATGGGAACTAGGAATCCGCTTGTTAAAACAAGTTTTCCTTGTTGGTTCTTAAACAAAGTCAAGTTTGAGAATTATTTTTGTACCCAATAAATTGTGAGTCCTTGGAGGTACAGTATCTTTCGAAACATCATCCATGGTGTAGTTACTTAATAAATAGTTTGTGGAATTATAGACCTTATAGAGCATTGGTTCCATTGCCCTCGTGCTGCCAACAGGAAATAGAAGCCTGGTGAGAAGAATCTCCTTCCCCAAGCCCAGATCATTTGCTAGTGGTAGAATCAGAGCTGAGGCTCAGGCTTTCTGGCTCCCAGTTATGTTTACTTTCCACATTCCACCCAAGCTCCCCACACCCACATAATGACTCAGAGGTTTTCCAATGTGCCTTCCATTAGGCAGTGGAGGGACTGTCCTAGGGGAAAATAGATGAAGGTGAAAGAAAATGTGAGAGGAGACAGAGTGATCTAAAGGAAAAGAAAAAGAGAACCCAAGGGCTTCCCTGGTGGCGCAGTGGTTGAGAGTCTGCCTGCAGATGCAGGGGACACGGGTTCAAGCCCTGGTCCAGGAAGATACCACGTGCCGTGGATCAACTAAGCCCATGTGCCACAACTACTGAGCCCTTGTACCACAACTGCTGAAGCCCGTGTGCCTAGAGCCCATGCTCTGCAACAAGAGAAGCCACTGCAGTGAGAAGCCCGTGCACTGCAACAAAGAGTAGCCCCCGCTCGCTGCAACTAGAGAAAGCCCGTGTGCAGCAACGAAGACCCAACGCAGAAAAATAAATTCATTAATTAAAAAAGAGAAGAAATTCGTGTTGCTTAATACAAAAAAGCAACAAATGAATTTCATTGACTATATACATAAATAACAATGTTGAATCACCAAATTAAAAATTTTTTTAAGAAAACAGGTGTTCATTCCAGTTCATTGGTACTTTTAAGTCAAAGCTGGAATCCCTACCATTCAAAATTTTTAATGATTTTTACTTAAAGGTCAATCTAGAGGCATTATACGAACCAGTGAAACCAACTTTTATTCCTTTCTAAATCTTATAATCCAGTTATATAGTAGTGCATTGTGCTAAATATATTCAGCTCAGTAGTGAAGAAAAACTGGTCTTTATTATCCGTAGCAATTAAGTTTTCAAATGTCCTTCTTGACTTCAGAACGAAACCTGGCAGTTTTCATTGAGTGTACCTTTGTAACAAAGAATTCAGGATTTAATTACTGAATGTCATAAGGAACATAGAACAGATGTAAAAAATGTAAGGTTTTGATTCTGATGGAACTTTGAGAATAAATCATTTATCAGTTAAGATTCTGTTCAGCTGCACATAATGAAAAACCTGAATAAACCATGGCTTCAACAAATTGGGAATGTGTTTTTTCACCTAGGCATCCAGGGTGGGTATCACCACTCTTCCGCCTTTTAGCTCTGCCTGAGTTGCCTTGTGGTTGCAAGAGGAATGGGCCACCTGCAGGGTCACACCTGCCTTTCTGGAAGGCAGAAGGGTCAAACCAGGAGACAAAAGGAGCAAGCCAGCTTTCAAAGAGTTCTCCCAGAAACCCAGGTGACCAGCAAGTGTGTTTCATTGGTCAAGACAAAGTCACATGGCCACGCTCAGCCTTGAGTGAGGCTGAAAACACAGTGCCACCTTCCCATCACCAAAATCAGGGTTCTGTTGAGAAGAAAATGGATATTGGGTGGGCTACTAATAGCCCTGTCATCCCCTGGAGAGTGAACATACACATTTTCTGAAAGGGTCTTCACCTTAAAGAACTAATTCTAATTAAGATTTTTCTCTGACCCTTCTTTCACTTATTTTCTTCTCTGGGCCACGTCACTTTCCTCTTTACTAGTAAGTGTACCCATCTTGATGTTTCTGCTTCATAGCAATCAGTTCAAAAACAATTAAATATGCTCTTAGCTATTGGTCTGTGAATTGGGAAGAGGCCAAAAGGGCACAAGTCACCCCATTACCTTTTGTGGAGATTCATGCCATTTGTGAGTAATTGACTTGCTCTTTTCGCGGTCTTCACAGCACTCACTACCTGCCCTCACATCAAGGGTGGCTGTGTTCAATAAATGCTGAATAAAAAATAAAACTGTCAGTGATAAAAGCATGAGGACGAGGTAACTGGCCATTGGATTCTGGCCATTTCATTATTCTTGGGAAGAGGGTGAGAGAATACTGTTCGTGCATTGTGATGACAGTTTTCTGCAGAACACACTGTCTCCCAACCACCGTGGCCCCTGAGGGTCCTTAATCTCGTCCCCTCCGTGATGGGACTGTATGTGGCAGGTACCACTGTAACCACCGGGGAGTTTTCTCACACACTCACCTCCTCCTTCCCACCTTCACCCAATGAGGGTGAGCCATTTCCAGGTAGTCTACTGGTGTCACCCTTCTGCCTCCTCTGGATGGAGTTGTTGGCAATGTGCCTTTGGTTATCCAGTCTGCTTTGAAATATGGTTCTAATTTTCTCCAATGAAAATGAGGCCCAAATGGTACCCCTTGTGTGCCTTTGGTCCTTTGGTCTCATTATCACTCTTAAGACGTCCACCGAAGGGATCGAAAATGGTTCAAGACCTATTTGAAGAGTTGGTTTCTGGTTTTCTTCTGCTTACTCTGCTTCCCTTCATTTTCTTTTAGGAATCCTGTCAAACTCCATCCTGCAGTTTCATTGAATCATTGCTCTTTACAAGTTGGCTGTGTTCCCAACCCCAGATTTTCACTCTCTCCTCTTCTCAGCAGCCAATCTCTTCACAGTCTCATTTCTCAAACACAGGATGAGTTGAAATAAGCACCTCCCCCAGACAGATGTGCTGAGGAGGCACTTGTGCAGATGCACAGCATGGAAGCCTGTTGGCATTCAGCCAGCAGCGCCTGGACCTGTACTCATGGGCTCTCAGAGACTGGAGGAAGTTTTACCTCATTCATTAATTTGTACAAGTCTCTGGGACTGGTGGTCCCTGAGTTAAGTACATATGATGGCACTCTCTCAGGCAGAGGAAGGAGCCAAGGAAGAGGGAGAACTGACACAAAAAAGGGTAGACACCTAGGAGTAGGTAGGGGGGTGCACCAGTTGGAGGGTTCCTGGCCTGACCCCAGCGGGGAGAACCTATTGCTGGGCTCTGTATTCATGGCAGTAGCTAGTGGATACAGGGTCTACTCCATAATGGCCCCTGGACAAAAGTTGGGACTCCATTTAGAATTATAAGCTTGTAAAGATCTGTTGTTTGCTTATTTCTTTATTATTCACAACCCTCTGACACTCATATTATAATAGCCACTTTTTTTTTTTGGTGGTACATGGGCCTCCCACTGTTGTGGCCTCTCCCATTGTGGAGCACAGGCTCCGGACGCGCAGGCTCAGCGGCCATGGCTCATGGGCCCAGCCGCTCCGTGGCATGTGGGATCTTCCCAGACCGGGGCATGAGCCCGTGTCCCCTGCATCGGCAGACGGACTCTCAACCACTGCGCCACCAGGGAAGCCCAGTAGCCACTCTTTTCCCTAACCCCACACACAACCTTCATGTCTGTGTCAGCCGTATGGATTAATCTGATGAACTTGCATATTTTTCCATCTTCCTTTATTTGCATTTCCTATTTCTGGACTCATCTGAATTTGGTGAGTCCTTCCAACTTCCCCTCACATGTCTGTCCCAGATCCCTGCTTGAGTCTCCCAGCCTGATTGGATGCCCCTCACCTGTACTCCCATAGTGTCCTTGTGCATCCTAGTCACATTGTCCTGTAGTTTAGGTTTGCTCGTCTTCCCTCCTCCTAGATGGCAGAACTTTGAGGTTAGTGACCAAATGTTATTCAGCATCCTAAACACAGTGTCTAACCTGGTGTCTGACAGAAGGTATTTGCTCAGTACTATTAGCTGAATTCATGGATAAAACCTAAAGAAACTGGTTCTGTTGTCAGATGTCACAGCTGCATTTTTCATCTCTCCAGTTCACATGATAGATCCTACTTGCCAAGTCCCTGTATGATTACTTAGCTTCAGTGTCTATTTGGGTTTGGGGTGAGGTGGAGTGGAGTGGGGGAAGTTGCTGTTGGAAGAGAGAGGAAGGGGATTGATTTCAGAAAAAGGTTTGCTTGCAGGTCAACAGGTCTCTGACATGCACCAGCATAAAAATCGACCTACGGTCCTTATCAGTCTACAGACAGCCTATTTACTGAAAGGTCAAAAAGGAGGCATCGAGCATCACGGCAGGGGAGCAATAATGAAAAGCAGCCGATGACAGATTCAGGATAAAGGGAAGATGAACATCATCTTAACCACAGACTGTACAAACACTTCATGCATTTCTCACCCATGGACCCACCATCTGGCTGAATGCTTTCAATATGAATGTCCATTTTCCGTAATCACAATCCTGAGCTGAACTTTGCCTTGTCGCTTTCAGCAATCGTATTTCCCACTAAGGTTACGTGTGCCTATGTGAAGGGAAGAGTTTTGGAACTGGAACCATTCCTTCTCCATTCCTTCTAAATACCAGATCTTATCATTTTATCTTATATTGGGAACCATCCCAGTAAAACTCATCCTTTTTACCCCAGTTGGGTGGTTTACTTCTTCAGGTACCAATTGGATAGACAGGCAGGTCATCCTCCAAAGTTAATCTCTAGGGTTTACATTGCTCTCTCAGCTTTATAAAAACATGACTATCTCAAAAAAAAAAGAGCAATATTTGGGGACTGGAGTGTAAGAGGTCAGTAAGACATAGCTTTTTAAGATACTGGGCAAACAGGCAATAGAACCCCTCTCTTTCTAAAGGATGTGGATGGGGCCTCAAGTTGCTGTATTCTGTAATATAAAGGTCTAGAGATGTGCTGTCCAGTATGGCAGCAACAAGCTGTATGTGACTTTGAACACTTGTAATTAAAACTAGTCCCAATTAAGTTGTGTTGTACGTCTAATATATACACCAGATTTTGAAGATTTAGTACAAAAGAAAAGAATGTGAAATAACTCAACAACCTTTTTATGTGTATTACATGTTGGGTTAATTAAAATAAATTATTAATGTCATCTGTTTCTTTTTACTTTTTAAGATAGCTGTTAGGAAATGAATGTTGTCCACATTTTACTCTATTGGACAGTGAAGCTCTGTTGTAACATCATGATACAGTGCACATGCAGTATACATAGTAGGAATTCAATAAACCTATCTTGATAGCTTTGACTTAGAGATAATGGCCATTCCCACCTTCAGAACAACAGAAAATTCCTCATCTTCCCTTTTCAGATTAGCCCAACAAAGCTGTAACTCCAAGGGTACATATATCTAATTGAACCTTTTGCTAAAATCTTTCATTTATCTCTGTTGTTTCCAGAGGAAACCATTGCTTTTCAGTTGCCTAACTGAGCGTCTAGGGTTGGAGTTAAGACTTCCCAAACTAGAATAGAAGTCAGGAAGTCAGACACCAAGAGCCAGAATTACGTTCATCCATATGGTCTGCTGATGCAGTATCTCTGTTGCCTTGGCCACCAGATCACCACGAGGGGATGTAAATGTTATTAGGCAAATGCAGCAAAACATCTTGGTATTTAGCTTAATCTAAATTAATCGTACCTCTTTAGACAAAGGCAAATAAGTGCAATGTGGTTATTTTCTTTTCATATAATGTTGAGATGTAATTAATTTACTGCCTTTCAATCCCTCATACCCACCCAATTTTTTTCAATTCTGGGTTAATGGTACTTTCTGGAGTTGACTACTTAAGTGTTCTTTTTCCCCTGGACATCAACAGCCTGCTTTGTTAGTTCACCAGTGAGGCTTATTTGAGCATGTTGAACAAGTGTTTATGCAGAAACTGGGCTAGACCATGTCTTAAATCAGCATGGTGACTTTTCTAATAGGAATGTCTGGCTAATGGGGAGAGGACTTGATGGTTAGGGGTTTTGTGAAATCTTTTGGGTGTGGTTCACCACGGAGATGCTTTTTGTTCTGTTTCCAGGAAGGCCAGGGCTGACTTGCCCCCATTAGGAGCAAATAATATTTAAAAATTCAAACATCATTCCTTATAATGCAGTTTAGTTCTGGTATAATGAGCAAACTTTGTTTTGTACTTTTTTCCCCTTTTCTTATTAAAAGCTGAAAGAGTGACTTCCTCTGGCCCTTAGAATCGGGAAGGGGATCTGGTGTAGACATCAATTTTTAAATGCCTTAGAAATGGAGGAACAGTGTCTAATATAAAATGGACAGGACTCTTGTGGTGGATGTTATTTTTCTTAGCAGAGATAAAGTGTGAAGTTAAGTATTACAATCATAAAATCATCAAAGAAGAGAGAAATGGAATCTTTTGAAAGACTGAATCTTTGCATGACTGTGTTAGCTGTTATAGAGATATTAGGAGATAAGCAATCCTCAGCGCTGGTAAGCAGGGCACAGCATCTGATGAAGCAGCTCTCCTGCGGATACCTGTTTACACATTGTGGTTAATATTACCACTTCTATTTTTTTTTTTAAAAGAGCTGAGATTGCCATGCTCCCTGCATATTTTGTGTTTTCAGTCCAACAGCCAAATACGAGAATCTAGCCCTGATGTTCTCCTATCTAAAGTTTTATGTGATTTCCATTGCCTGATACGATGTGTGCACTGTAGATAAACAAGATGAATTATTTTCTTGTCCACATAAAGCTAGGCAGAATTTTTGTGTATAATTTTACATCTAATTAACGTGTTACTGCATTTGTAGTGGTAAAGTATAAGTGATTTTTGATTGGCAGTTCTAAAATGCCTTCCATCCATAAAGCCCAGGACACTGGAAGCAAAATGATTACCCAAATCTTGAAAACCTGAACATACACAGGCAATATTCTTTTATCTCAGCCAAATGGCTATGTGCACATGTACACACACACATACACACACAGGGACTATAAAGCTTAACGTCAAATGGTAATATTTAAAGACAAAACTTATAGCCAGGAAAATAATTGCTTAATTATTATCATGTTTCTGGGTGTTCACATGTTTAAAACGTATCAGCTATAGTCAGAAATGGTAATATAAATTACTTTGTTTCCTATATTTCTAAGATATATATATATATTTTTTACATTTTATTCTGCAGTTGGGATATATCTTAGAGTCTGTGACATCTTTAAATTGTTATCAGCCAGGTGGCCATTGTGACATAATTGTGATTGCTGTGCAGACTGGATATAACTGCCCATATTGTCATCATGTCATGTAAGGTAGATGGGATTTAATTGCCCTGTAAGCTGCCTTCAAAAAGATTATGCCATTCAGTGTATATATAAAGGCACAGGAACAGAGCAACGTGATATATGATAAGTCTAAGTCTAAAAGAGCTCTTTCAGAAAGTATGAAATAGAAGAGTGTGGTCAAAAAGCATTGTGTCACGGTTTAATTGATGATTTCTTTACTTATTTAGAGTTACATTAATAACAGTACATCTCGATAATCAGTAGTGACCTGGATATGATGAAAACCAAAATATGAGATCAGGGTCTTTGCGAAGCAAATGTAGGTTTTTCTCCTTTACGTTCTTCCTGTGGGTATATTTTCCATTTCTCCATCTCACTACAAACTAGTGATCTCTTCTGTTTGATGCAGCATTGCTGACTCAGCATCCAGAGAGCATGCCCCTCTGGGTTTGGTGCATCTGATGCATCCCCTGAGTGAGCTAAGGAACAATCCACCTGTGCTCTTTTGCCCATAGTCTGTGTGTGTGTGTGTGTGTGTGTGTGTACAATAGTGTTGAAAAGGCAAATGGCCAGTGTTCAAGTCGAGTTGGGACTAATGAAACAGAGAAAGCCATTAGACTCCCAAATGGCCCTAAGTCTTGACTGTGACCTAACACAGGTCTCTAGCCGACAGAGCTAATCTGCTACAGACACAAAAACTAAGCTAAGTTCAAAGACATCTGGTCCTACCCAACCTAAAGCTACACTTGTAAATGAAAGGAAGCCTCACATGTGCTCTGTGACTCTACATGCATTCTCCTGTTTTTCTTGTTTGTTTGAGACTCCTGGGCTAGATCTCTCCTGTGAAAGTAGATATGAATGAGAGTTGCCAAGTTGTTTCTGTCTGGTCCATGCATGGATGCTAAGTTGTTTTGTGGTATGTGTTTATCAGGAAATGATTATTTCCATGGACAATGCAACATTTGAGAAGAAACCCTTTCTAGGTGGAGATACATCAACTAATCTTGGATTTCAAGGAAAGACTTCAAAGAAAAAGCAATCTAGTATAATTCTATTCTAGTTTATTCTAATTCTGTAATTCTATAATTCCAAGCTTATTATAATTCCATAATTGTGTATTCTAAAAGTAGAAGTTTTATATTTTTATGGACATGTTTACTCTTATGTTTTCAGACAGTACTATTTTTTTGTATGCAAAGCCCATCCGACTTCATCTTGGATTATCTTAAATTTCACTTCCTCTTGCAATTCATTTACTGCATGTACTTCCACAGTTTTCTTTTTCCTGTTAAAATTCAGATCATTCTTACTTGTTTTGCTTTAGTTTGACTTTTGATGAGCTCTTTTTCACATGAATCGTGCATATGGATTTTTTTCCTGGTTTTTGTTTTTTTATCTGTTCTCTCTCTCTTTTTTTTTTTTTGGACATTTTACCTTCAGTTCATTTTCAACTTTATTTTCTACCTTTTCTACATCTTCTACCCTTTTCTCCATTGCCCAAAATTTATTTCCTTAATTTGGAGATTCCTATATTATCAATGTTGTCCAGCAATATCTATCTCCAGTGGAGAGGCTCTGCAGGAAACATTATGGTAAAATGGTTTATTGCTTTGAGAAATTGAGTGCACATAAAAATCCTACATTTGCCCTTTCCACTTTTTCATATTTACTAAATGAGTTTCATTCAATGCTATATTTGAATATCAATTTTTGTAAAATACAGCTCTAGATGGTACAGAATTTCTCTCTGGGAAGATGAGTCTCCTAGAGAGGTTTCCATCCTTTCTTTTTGTGCCCCCCGCTCTTCCACCCATCCCACTGTCCTGCTCACCATACTCCAATACCTGAAACATGGCAGGTATTCTGCAAATACAGTTGAATGAGTGAGTCTGTCTTTAAAATGTATTTTTTTCCTTCCCCCAAAAGAAAGAAGCCCAACTGTACCAGGAGAAGTTTGGTGGAAGCTCTGAGGAATGAGGGAGAAAATGGACAATGACTCTTAGCATCTGACTTTTTCATCTTGGGTTGGGGAAGTTGGTTAAACAATAGCTTTCTGAGGATGTGCAATATGCTTACACAAGAAGGTATTAATTTTTACACTTCCAGGTGATTTCTTTTAATTACTTTTATTCCAATATCAGTGTAATAACCATTTAAAAGTTTTCTTGTGAAAGAGCCGAAATCCTTAATACTGTTACTCAAACTCACACTTTTCAGCCCTTGTCCACGTTCTTTCATACAGTTGTGATTTTAGTAAACCAACCCTTCTCTATATCTGAGTAGGATGTCTCAAAAAATGTTCTCTTTCATGTTACTGGTTAATTGTGATGGGAGACATTCTGGGTGTGATCACCAGAATAACGAAGTGATTTATTTAGTTCATAGAGAATAAGGCACAGAGCATTCCCCCCCTCCCCCCAACAGTCATCGTGAAAGAATTTATTTTGCAGACTACTATATGCAGGTAAAAGTTGTGTTCATAAAATCTGTGTTATAACTAGCGCAATGCTTGTCTCAAAAACGTGTGGTCAAGATTTCATTATAAAGGATATGCTTTATTTTTTTAAGGAAATGGGGCTTTTCTTCAGAAACTACAAGTTCAAGGGACAAATGAAAAATACATGAAAAAAATACTTTCCACAATTTTAGAAAAATGCAGGTGCAGTGAGATTTTAGACCAGTGCAGACTATGTTATCTCTGAGTGATTT
This sequence comes from Mesoplodon bidens, assembly GCF_964165515.1. NCBI lineage: Eukaryota > Metazoa > Chordata > Mammalia > Artiodactyla > Ziphiidae > Mesoplodon > Mesoplodon bidens. The sequence continues at coordinate 105,602,302 of NC_138178.1, read as the reverse complement.
GTCATGGTCCTGCTCTACCTGAGCAGTGTGATTAGCCATCAGAAGAACACATCACAGCCTAAAGTGGATTTGCTTTCAAAACTGGATTCGTCCTGTGCTAACAGAAGCATAGCAGATCTTGAAGAAACCAAACAATATTTCTGTACCTATGGCCTGGGGAATATTTGTAAGTTAAAGTGCCTCTAAAAGTTCAGCCTTGCACGTTGAAGACACAGCTATGTTCTTTTTCGTATAGTAATGAAGTGCTGCTTTGTGAGTAGGAGGCTACATATTTTCTGCATTGTCTAGAAGCCATTTTGGTGTGACACTGCTAGCATTTCTGCCAGACTACACTATTCTAAGGGCTGGGAACCAAGGGGAGGAAGGGAAAAGAAGTTCAGTGGAACGTGTTTTCATTCCAGCTTATTGAACGATGCCCAGGGTGAAGCAGAGGTCACTCGCCCATCCTTTGTAGAACATTTTTTTCTCCTCTTCAGCCTTTTCAAGCTGGTACAGTCTATAACGTTTTGTTGCTGGTATAAATATCTAATTTGAAGAAATTCCACTTGTGCTGTATATTCTCCTAGTACTAAGAATCTAAATGCGAAACGAGACAGATGTTTATCAGCTTCCTGGGAAGTTCAACAGTAAAATTTCCTGAAACTGCCGATGTGGGCACAAATGCTTTTTAGAACTGCCAGCTACTACTTGAAATCTCTGCCGTCTCTGGTAAGAGACAAAATAATTTGTTGTCCCAGAAAAGGAATGGTTTGGACTAGATGTTGTCTTAAGGGAACAGAGATGTTCAGAAATCCAGCCTGTGTGTCTCACACCTTAAAGTGATGGACGGGAAACAGTTTCAGCTCTGTGCAGGTGTGTGGAAAGAGGGAACGAAGATGTTTGCCACTTCAGTGTCTACGGTGTCCAAGGAATGGAAAGATTGAAAGGCTTCCGAGAACTCTTTGATTTTGGAACAACTTTTTTCTGAAAGGCCTATGACTTGCCAAAGAGAAGAATTTTCCCCAAACTTAGAGATTTTATTCAAAATAGCCAGTCTCTTCTTGGGATAGGTGATGAGTAGATTTGTGAAGAATAGATTTTTTTTGGAGGCCTGTGTTCACTCTCTATTTTGGAGCATATTCTTCTTTTCTGCTGGGTTTCAAGGTGAGGTTTGGAAACCTGCAGGGCATATTTCCCTTTGTTGCTCTGCTGAACTTTTACCTGATATCTTCTGTCATCCATTGGCTTTGTAGAATGTCACACTATTTTTTTTTTTTAATCTAGTGCCTATGTTGGGTTTTAGTTTCCAACCCAAGGGAACTACGTGGATTGATATTCAGAGGGCTTTCATTTTTCAGTAAATTTAAAGGACACTTAAAAACTCTGTTCTCTTCTGAATACCCGTGTACCAGAATACTAGAAATGTTTAAAAATCTGGAAGTGCATGGTCTCAAGTACCTTTGAAACAAACAAATCAAAATAAACAGTGATCAGATATGAGGACTGCCAGCCTGGCTTGGAAGCTCTGAGCTGGTGATTGCATGTTTTTGCTTTAATCACCAAGATACTAATTTATTTCAGCTATGCGTTTCTTGTTTCTATGTATAGGTTTATCAGTATCTGAAGTGACTGCTCATAAACTGGAAAGTGGTGTCAAAAGCCGGGTAGGTTATCCAGTTCTAATCTGTGTTCACAGTGTGAGGTTGCTAATAGACTAATAAGCTAGTAGGAAAAGAAATAATGAGTTTATGAGCTAGAGACACCATTAAAATTGTAAATGAACAACTTAGCATATGCCTGTGATGAGAATAAAAACAGAAATTGAGGGAAAAAAAACCCCACAAAACGAACCCCAACACGTGGTTTGTTTAGAAGCGTTGACAGGGAGCAAGGTTGATGAGGGTAAACTGGAATCTCTACATTCCAGAACATTCTTTCCCAGCTTTCCAGTCATTTCCATGGTGCTAGGACCTAAACCCTCCTGTTCCCTTATGTACTTGTACATAGTTTTTAATTTTCCAGTTGTTAGTGATGCATATTTGTATCGATTAGGCCTGGTTTTCTAAGGAAAGTGAGACGTCTGTAGGGTGCTCACAGATCAATCTGGTTAGGGCTTGATTATTCTAAATTCGGGAGAACTCTTTTGCGATAGGCAGGGCACCTCTGTGTTTCAGTTTTCTACTCTCTCTTCACCGTCCCTCCACTCACTTGTGCTCAGAGGTGTAACAACGTTGGATAGTAATTCAAAGGCTGTCTGTGCAGTAAATGAAGATTAATGAGAATTAAGCCCTGGATTAATTATAGTTCTCCAGAACTAGAGAAAAATGACTTTTTGTTAAGTTGCAAATATAAAGATTTGGGAATATTTCATTTTAAATGTTAATACAGCACAATGAAGGGAGGGAAACTATAATAAAGAAAAATAAGCCCCAAACATAGCTGGTTGACATTTCTGCTAATGTCACCCGAAGGAAAGCTATTGCAATTCATCCCTTGGACCAAGAAGGACTGTGGGTCTGACGCAGCACAGAAGCGGGTAAAAAGGACAACGTCAGGAGTGATTTAGAAAATAAATAAACTGTTCTTCGAAGATGTCTTTAGAGAAAAGGTTATTGCAAAGTATAATAGTTAGAAAAACTTTCTCTGGAAATCAAGATTTGAGTGATAACACTCGTTAAAGGATTTTGAGCGTAATATGCTCCTGCCTTTGGCAATTACAGATAACATGAAAAATATTCTCGCTTGTTTCACTCGACTCTATTTCAGAAGGATATCAACACAGCCCAGAGGCCAAGGAGGAAGCATCCTCAGCCACTGAGAACCAAAGATTAAGATTTGAGGGAAGATGGATTGTGCAGCCAGGAGGGTGGGAGCGGAAGGACCCTCCAAGGGTGGCCAGGGACCAGGGCTGGGTGTGGAAGGGCAGAAACCCCCAAGGCGGCCTCCATCGCTCACGCACATCAGCCCCGCGTTCATAAACATTCTTCTTCAGTGATGGCTCACAAAATGCCTAATTCTTCACACGGTGCCTGAATATCCTACAGCAAGAGAAGAACACTGGCAATTCATCCATTATGGTTTCCTTATACCTCTAATCTTCAGTTGTAGTATTCTGCACACAAGCTTTTACTTGTTCTTGTCCACCAAAAACCTTAAATTTCACCCACTATCTTAAAATTAGGGAACCAGCGTTGGCTAGTAACAATCAGAAACTTTATTTTTGAAAAAGAAAATAGCAGACGGGCTAACCTTTCCAGAGTACACACGCAGTCTGTTCCAGGTAATAGTCCAAGTGTTGCATGTGTATTAGCTCCTTTGATCTATACCTGTATGGCATGGTTCAGATTATTACCTCCCTTTTAAAGATGAGGAGCCAGGTGTGGAAAGGTGGAGTAACTTGGCCACATTTATGCAGTGGTTAGCGTGGAGCTGGAATAGGAACTGAGGGCCGGGTTTTGTGTTCTGATCCGTTGTGCTATCCTTTCCTATTGGCAAATGACTAGAGCCACATTGGAAATCATTTTATTTGTTTTTTTTAATTTTTATTGAAATACAGTTGATTTACAATATTGTGTTAGTTTCAGGTGTACAGCAAAGTGATTCAGATATATATATGTGTGTGTGTGTATATGTTTGTATATATATATACACACATATTCTTTTTTAGATTCTTTTCCATTATAGGTTATTACAAGATACTGAGTATAGTTCCCTGTGCTATACAGTAGGTCCTTGTTGGTTATCTATTCTACATATGGTAGTGTGTATATTTTAATCCCAAACTTCTAATTTATCCCCCACCCCTTTCCCCATTCGTAACCATGAGTTTGGAAATCGTTTTTTAAATCTTAATTTAGCATTTATTTATTTACAGCGCTACTCTCCAGCTCTAGGTATGAACACACACACAAAAAATCGTAGCAGAGTACTAATAGAGTTCCTTAGCCTATATGTTTTTCTCAACAATCACAGGGAATAAAAATGTGTGAAATCTCACCTCTTTAACTTGCCTGACATTAATTGTTACTTGCCCGAATGAAAGGCCATGAGATAGACTAAACCCATGATTCCTACCTGGAGGAAGAGGTATCCATACCTGACTAGGCAGAACAATGTTGTGAACCCAGGGACATCTAGAGAAGCAATTTCAGAAAGTGGGTTTAATCTCCCCTATTAGGCCCTCACTCCTTGTCGTAATTTTCACCACCTACTCTCAGTTCCCATCGTGTTCTAGCCCCTTTTAGCAAGAACTTTTTTCCTTTCCTTTCTTCCTTTCCTTGCCTTTCCCCGACTTTGCTACACTGGTGGGAAATCGAATAAATGCTTGCTTGTTTCTTTATCCAAAGAAGAAAAGTGGAAAGAAACAAGCATAAAAGCTCCTTGCCAAAAATTGAATACAATTAGGCAGGCAGCAGAGCAGAAATATTTGAGGATGTATCAGAGCCCTCCCTGAGGAAATATTTCCATTCTAACAGTACTGTTGCATCTTTGTTTTAGGCCTAAGCCACTCAGAAACACTTGCCCCTTTCTAGGTGACACAGTCTAGGGGACTTCTGACAGGGGCGAGGTGAAATGCTGATTTTTTTGTGTTGTGAGGTAACTTCCAAACAAGTCAGAGAGTTGTTTTTCAGTTGGATTCTTCTCCCTTACCCTCTTTAATGTAGGGAAAGGATGGAGATTATAAAATTTCTTTCTGGGGGGTATTTGCAGATTATGGAATACTGTAAAAACCTGTGTGTGAGCTTATTCAGTGTTTCTAAAGTCAATTAATTAAGCAATTACTACAGTTTTGCTTGGTCCATGTATATGGTTCTGTTAAACTTTAAAAGTAGAGTTGCTTGGGCTTCCCTGGTGGCGCAGTGGTTGAGAGTCTGCCTGCCGATGCAGGGGACACAGGTTCGTGCCCCGGTCTGGGAAGATCCCACGTGCTGCGGAGCGGCTGGGCCCGTGAGCCATGGCCGCTGAGCCTGCGCGTCCGGAGCCTGTGCTCCGCAACGGGAGAGGTCACAACAGTGAGAGGCCTGCGTACCGCAAAAAAAAAAAAAGTAGAATTGCTTGTTTCTGAGAAATGACTCAAAAATCCTGTGGAGCTGAGAAGCATCTGAGTATAGAGAAATGCCGAGACCCCTTGTCCTTGGTATTTCCTCTGGGACAGGGCAGCTCCCAGGACTGAACCAGAAGGTTCCCATCTCCCTCTGCTATTGTAGTTTTACGTTTATGGAGGCAAATACCTGAGTAGCAGTGACATCTCCTTAACAGTGTTTTCTGGCCCATGTTACTTCAGTTGTTTTGCTTCTGTAATTGCTTATGCCTGGAATGGAATTAGTTGTATAAAGTCTCTAGTAATGGCAGGAAATATTCTGATCTTCAGGCTACCTAGGGTCTTTGTGTTCATCTGATTGCAGTGTGCTTCATGTGCCACTGACACCTGGGCACAGGCTGTCTTCTTTATCTAGGTGTGTCTTGCAGTGAGCAGAGAAGGACTCTTGGGATTGTTGTCTAAACCACGTTTTGTGAATAATTAAATGAAAATGCTTTTAGGGGAATTCACCATTTAATGATATTCTATTGTGAATTCACTTTTAAGGGCAAGTGTTACCCCTATGTAATTCCGTACCTCTCTACGTGTTACAAAGGTGGGGTGCATTTGTGACTGCGAGTAGTTTCTCAAATTGAGTACCATACCCTGAATGCAGCACTGTACTGAAACCTGCTAACTGAATGGGCGGAAGAGTATCTTGGTACAATGGTATCCACTTTTTATGGTAGCTAATTCTTAGCTATAACTTTTCTGGAGAAATTTGTAGAAGACAAAGGAGGCCAGTAGGTATCACTTCCTTTTAACAATTCCCTGAACTTCCCCCTTTGCAGAATTAATTGTTCCCTTCTATAAGTATAGCTTGTCATAATCTGACATCTACTCAGCCATGACCCTATCTATGTCCCCACTGAGTGTGATTGCCCGGACCCAGAGACTGGGGCTTAGTGATCTGGGTCTCTGCTAATACCAGCACAACGGTGAATATATGGGCGATAAACACGTGCTTGCCTTATTGAATTCTTCAAAGAAATCGATAGGTGAAGAGATGGCTAGTGAGAATGTAGAAACACCAGATAGGGCGCAGAGTTAATAAGAACTAAAAGTAGGTCATTGACCATTGCCACACTTACTTTTTTCTAACTACTCCCTTGGAGTTTGAGATTTTATCTACTTCTAAGTGAACTCAAAGGCCTGTAGTAATTTGAAATTTTTTTCCGAGAAATAATAGCATTGTTGGGTTAGAAATGAGTCCCTTAGCTCATTGTGAGTGTGCCTGTCAACCACTCAGCATCTCCATTTCAGTATAGTTTGAGTCTCTGTTTATCCCAGAATAAGAAGAACATTTTCTGAGCCATTTTCACAAAAATGCAAGACTGCTAATGCAGCAGAGTGAAGAAATAAAAATAAACTGATGGCCCACACACAGATGGATATTTGATAGCTGGCAGTGCAGGTCACTGGAGCACGGATGAGCTGACTGTTCAATAATTGGAACCATGACATTCGATTATGTTTGATGAGAAGATAGTGGACCTTTAGCTCACACCAGAACCAAAAATCAATTCAAGGTAGACTAAAGATATAAATGTAAAAAGCAAAGCCTTAAAGCTTTTAGTGGAAAAAATGTAGGAGTCTGTATTTACTTTCTTGGGGTAAAGAAGGATTTCCTAAATGACTAGAGAAAGGACAAATCATAAGGGAAAAGATTAATTTGACTATGTTAACATGAAAATCTTTTGTGCACAGAAAAGCACCATCAACAAAATGAAAAGATCACTGCATTCAAGGAAAAGATATTTGCAACTTTGTGTAACTGACAAAGGATTAGAATAGAAGAAGAATTTTCCACAAATCAATAAGAACAACCCAGTAGAAAGTGGACAAAGCCTTGGGGCAGGTAGGTCAAAGAAGAGGAAATGCGAATCAGCAGTAAGCATGAAAGATGCTCAGCCTCACTAGTAATCAGGAAAATGTAAATGAAATGCCATTTCACACTAATCAGGTTTGAAAAAGTTTTTGAAATTTGGTAGTACAAGCATTGGTGAAAGTATAGAGCAAGGGGAGGTCTAACACCCTGTGAATGGAAATGTAAATCAATTCAGCCACCTTGGAGAACCATTTGGCAACAGGTCCTTAAGTGTAAGATATGTTTATAGGGCTTGGCTACTAGCTACACCCTAGAGAAACTGACATATTCATAAGGAAACATGAAAAAGAATTTTCAGGGCAACATTGTAATATTGAAAAATTGAGCATAGGAAAATGGGTGAATACATTGTGCTATTTTAATGAAATGGGATACTATACAGCAGTGACAGTAACTAAAGCTACAGGAATCAACATGAATAAATTTCACAAACAAAATGTTGAGGAAAAATAGCTAGTTGTGGGAGGAAATATTTCCTGTGCTTCCATTTACATAAAGTTTACAAACATAAAAAATGTTACATATTGTGTGCAGTTAGTAACATATGAGTATAATGACATGCAGAGGCATTGTTAACATCAAATTCAGGGTTTTGGTCACCATTGTCGGGGACAGGGAAAATGTGATCAGGAATGGATATGTGAGGTGCTTGCTATGGATTATTTCTTATATTGAATGTCAGAAATATTTCATATTAAAATTAAGCAAAAAGAAGGAATATTTCTTAACTAAGGGATAGGAATCAGATTAAAGATTAAGATACTAAATTCCAGATAGCTCAAATCTGTGTCATAAGTCCATCGTTGAACTGGACATGCCATTCTTTCATTTAAATTCATTAATGGTCAGAATCTACTTCTCCATCTAATGTACGTGTTCATTAGTTAAAAGTGCTCTCAACACTGCGTCTGCTTCTCACCTATCAGAGCTATCAATGCCATTAATTTTCCTCTCTTTAAAATACATCACCAAGGGCTCATTTTCCTCTTGCCACAGTCAGGCTATCATCTCTGTAAAGATAATCTCTTTCCCTTTCTTATTTATGACCTTCCCCGTACTAAATCTTCATGGCTGGAATTCTGCTTGTTTTTAACATTCTTCCTAGAATGCATCTTTTTTTCTATAGCCTTCTAATTCCTTTATGTCCGCAGCAATGCTGCCCTTTCCAGCCGCAGCCTGGACACAAGATAAATGCATCCTTCCACTTGAGACATTCTTTGTTTTACATCTCTGCCCAGAGAGCACGTATGACCAGGAATCAAAAGGTGGTCAGGTCTGCTCTTGGTTCCCCCACATACTGACTGCCTGGCTTTGCAGACATCACTTAGTCCCTCTGAGCCTCATTTTTCTTCTCTCTAGGATAAGTTAGGGAATTGATTTTTTTTGGGGGGGTGGTACGCGGGCCTCTCACTGTTGTGGCCTCTCCCATTGCGGAGCACAGGTTCCTGCGCACAGGCTCAGCGGCCATGGCTCAGGGGCCCAGCCGCTCTGCAGCATGTGGGATCTTCCCGGACCGGGGCACGAACCCGTGTCCCCTGAATCGGCAGGCAGACTCTCAACCACTGTGCCACCAGGGAAGCCCAGGGAGTTGATTTTGATGAGCTCTAAAGTGACCTCCAGGTCGGGAATTGTGTGCTAATTTTCCACCTGGAGAGAGGGAAGTGTGAGGGAGAGGAATTGAGGGGAGAAGGCAGAAAGAGGTGAAAAAAGGACTGAGGACCTAATAGAGGGGTTGGAGGGTGACTCATTCTGGTGAGATGACTGCTGAGAGAGTAAAGGAAGGAACCTATGAAATCCAGTTGTAAAAAGGAAGACCCAGGTAAACTCCTGAGGGGTGAGAGGACTCTTGGCAAGGCCTGGAACAGGATGCATGGTGTCCTGAAGAAGCAGGATGAAGATGGGGGAATGTGGGAGTCCACTGGGTGTCTTACCAAGTAAGGGTGATGGAGGGGGGTAGGCAGCAGAAAGCAGGGAGCACAGGGACCAAGTGATAGAGAGTGTGGGAAGGGGGGGTGACTTTGAAACAAGAAATAGCTGAGATGTAAAAGGAAGGGTTGGAGCTTCTGAGCCATGTTCTTATTTTAAAATATAGTAGGAAGGGCAGTAGTCAATAAAGTAGGTTAAAATAGGCAGATGGGGGCGATTTCCTTCCTATGAGAAAATGACTGTAATTTGCTGTCTGACATTCCGGAGCTGTTGGGGACTCTGTGCGTGTGCCTGGGCACCATGGATCTTTGTTCTGGAGTGAACAGGGACAGGCCTTCCGCTGGTAGCAGAAAGGGATAACAAGTTCTTGTTACTTTAATGCCAGTTAATTTTAAACCTTGAATTGGTCTAGCCACCTACCCTGTTACAATGAAATTGCATTTAAACAAAAAGAAACAACTTACACAGGATACCACTTGATAGCCAGAAAGAAAGGATATTATATAGATTGAATTAAGCCAATGCATGTTGGCATGTGTTTGCAAATATTGGAAAATTTTAGTGAAATTACTTTTCTTAGGCCATAACTATAAATTCCTTCATGGAGATCACATTTTGCTCTAAGCACCTTATTAAACTGTTAAAGAGCCATCAAATAGATTCCTGGTGGAGCTGGGAATATATAGCTCACACCAGGTTTGCTTTGTTCAGTGGATGAGAACAGCAGTCATTGTTACCTTGCACTGAGAGCTGGTGTGTACAGCATTGTATTAATTAAGTACTTAAAAAATATTTCTGGCTTCCCTGGTGGCGCAGTGGTTGAGAGTCCGCCTGCCGATGCAGGGGACACAGGTTCGTGCCCCGGTCTGGGAAGATCCCACATGCCGCGGAGTGGCTGGGCCCGTGAACCATGGCCGCTGAGCCTGCGCGTCCGGAGCCTGTGCTCCGCAATGGGAGAGGCCACAACAGTGAGAGGCCCGCGTACCGCAAAAAAAAAAAAAAAAAAAAAAAAAGTTAGATGTCTTAGGACATTTGATACTGAAGGTGAGAAAATGTGCGACGGTCGGGGCTTGAAGGATCTGATACTGAGGGAGGCGCTGGGATTGACTGGCAGGTGAAGAGGGAGACCGGGCTTATTGAGGTCCTCCGGGAGCCGTGTGACTCCACTGGGGTAAAGGCCTGGCTGGTTAACAGAATTTTTCCAATTCGGATAAGGTTTACTGTATTAATCAGGGTTCTCCAGAGAAATAGCACCGATAGGATATATATAGATAAATACGGAGAGATTTATTATGAAGGATTGGCTCATTTATGGAGCCAGTTATGGAGGCTAAGTCCCGTGATTTGTTATCTGCAAGCTGGAGGCCCAGGGAAGGAGGTGGTGAAGTTCCAGTTTAAACCTGAGAAAAGGCCTGACAACCAGGAGCATTGATATCAGAGGGCAGGAAAAGATGGCTGTCCCAGCTCAGGCAGAGAGCACATTCACCCTTCTTCCACCTTTGTGTTCTCTTCAGGACCTCAGTGGATTGGTTGACACCCACCCTCATGGTGAGGGCGATGTGCTTCACTCAGTCTGCCCCTCCCAATGCTTATGTCTTCCTGAGACACACGTGCACACACATGCACCCACACCCAGAAATAATGTTTTACCGTCTACTTGGGCATCCCTTAGCCCAGTCAAGTTGACACATAAAATCAACCATCATGTATGGTGAACATTTTATTAAAAATGAAAAAAAAAAGAATAGCTAGAAATGTGCACTTACTCAGGAGCCTTGAGTTTCAAACTCATTAAACTAGAAAAAAGATAAACTATTACCAGCAAGGAAGTATATAGCACAACCCCTGAGGAATCACCTCCTCTCTTTGGAAGCAATAAAGAGAAAATGTTAAGTAGTGTTGATCAAACATTAAAAATTGTTGAGGATTTTAATGAGCAAATGTTTTTAAACTGCTAAAAACATTAAAGATGACTTGTAAATGATAGTCTTGTTATTTTTCTAAAAATGGCTACATTTAACACACCTTCTTTAAAACCTAATTTAGCGTACAAACACCAGACATTTACATAGCTTCCTCCAGTGTGTTTTGGGTATTGAGGTCCTAATTTCTTTGCTTTCTTTGCTTTCTGAATACCAGGCATAAGTACACTCATGAGTTTCAAGACTGGTTTGTGGTACCTTTTGATACCTGGCTGCTGTTTGGTATTCTGTTCCCTTAAATTGGAAAGACCAAGAGCTACATAAGAATTTCTAAAGTTTCTAGATATCAAAATCTTTGGGAAGCTAAACTTTTTTGAGGGTTTCTCTCCTCTCATTTTCCTTTATATTCCCTATTAGGACACAAATGAAGCTTCTATAGTGTTCCATTTGACCTAACTTGTCTCTCTTAGATGTTGTCACCTGAGTAGCTATTTTTCTTCTTATTACAAGCATACCTTCAAAATTTCAGCTCTTGGGCACTGTATGCAAGTCAAAATTTATAAGAGATGAATCTCATTTTTCCCCACGCACCCACCCCATCCTTAACTATGTACCCGTGCATACACGGACACATACACAGGCACACCACGCCCCTTCTCCCACTCCTGTTTTTCCTAACAAGTACACATTTATTTAGTTAAGCAAATTGCTGTTTTACACAAAAGAGACTGAAGGGTATTAGCAGAGTCACAGGTGTGAGGCGTATTCACAGGTTTGTTAAAATCATCATAGATGGGGAAATTCGCTCCTTCTAATTTCCAAGTAGGAGCAGAATTTAACCTGACTTGAGGGCAATTTGGTTTAAAAAAAAAAAACACCCCATTGAATCTTTCTGAAGAGATATAATTCTTCTTTAAAGGAGTCTGATGAACCTTAAAGGTAACTTAAAATCTGTTTTAGGGGGTTATTTTGCATTTATTCACCAGTTGTTAAAACATCCAAAATGTTTTTGTGAAGAACTGGGAAATGAAACACCCTACATTCCTGCCAATGTATTTGTTATGGGGTAGTCTTTCTTTTCCTAGAAACCTTCTTCTTTCTCTTTTTTTTTTTAACTTTTTATTTTATATTGGAGTATAGCTGATTAACAATATTGTGATAGTTTCAGGTGCACAGCAAAGGGACTCAGCCATACATATGCATGTATCCATTCTCCCCCATCTTCCTTCTGTTTAATATGATCTACGAGTTACTCTATGATGCACCCATGTCAGAATGAGATTTGATAATGAGGTTATTTTAAGCATGGGAGGCAGAAATTGCCCTGAAAGTACTTGATTTCTGAGTGTGTCTGTTGCATAAGTAAAAGGCAGGCAACACGGGCAGCCCTGACACATCGCACCCCGAGCAGCGGGTCTTGGGAAGGAGGGAGTCAGGCTGTGGGAAGTGACACAGCCTCCGTCATGGCAACAGCAGGCTTCTCATCGGGAGCGCATACTTAGATTCGGAGCACTTGCTCTCCTCCCCGTGTGGGAGCTTGAGCCTACGGCCTCGGAGTTGAAAAGCACGCGTTACTTCATAGTGCAGTTGGGAAGTTCCTTTCTTTCAAGCGCTTAGTTTAGAATAAAATGGAAACTTAATATTTAAACCAAGTATTTGGCAATGTTCGTTCACACATGAGATGTTACGATTTTGCTTTCCCATATTTGATCCGTCAATATTCCGTGGTGCTCCAGGGTGAGAACGTGCTGTCACAGGGGAGCAGACAGTATCAGAATGATGCATAATTCAGTCTCTATTATAATAAAGCATTTGTATTGAATAGATAAATCCTTATTCTTCAGCAATTTGACAGACTACCAATTTTAGAGTATTTCATTAAGTGAAACTTTTTTTCCTTTCTTTCACTTCACCAACTAAACAAGATTTCCCATGGGTTAGATACCTATGCCTGCAGTTGATTTTTTTGTTTGGTTGGTTTTTTGTTAAGAACTAATTTCACCATTTTTAGAAATTAAATGTGTTCATGATTCTTAGGACTATCAGTGGCTTCCTCACGTCACAAACACCCCATAATTCCAGCTCCTTTGACAGTGACTGTAGGTTAGTATTGACACAATTTAAATAAAACCATCAGGGGCCATGCTTTTGTCCCCTTATTGCTGCCTACCTTTTTTTTTTTTTAAAGAATAGCTTTATTGATATATGTCATAGACCATGGAGTCCACCTATTTAGAGTGTATGATTCCGTTTTTTAATATATTCACAGACTTATGAAAATATCACTATCTCTACACAACTCTTTTTTTTTTTTTTTGCGGTATGTGGGCCTCTCACTGTTGTGGCCTCTCCCGTTGCGGAGCACAGGCTCCAGACACGCAGGCTTAGCGGCCATGGCTCACGGGCCCAGCCGCTCCGCGGCATGTGGGATCCTCCTGGACCAGCAGGGCACAAACCCGTGTCCCCTGCATTGGCAGGTGGGCTCTCAACCACTGTGCCACCAGGGAAGCCCCTACACAACTCTTTTTATCACACCCCCTCCCCCCAAAGATCATACCCCTTAATAGCCACTCCTCACTTCCCTCCCACCATCCCCTGGCAACCAGTAATTTACTTTCTGTGTCTGTAGATTTACCTATACTGGACATTTCATATAAATAGAAAGATACAGTCTTTTTGACTGACTGCTTTTATTTAGTATAATTTTTTAAATATAGCATAATGTTTTAAAAGGACTGAAATGCTGATATATGCTACAACATGAATATCCATGTTGTAGCATATATTAGCATTTCATTCCTTTTTATTGCTGAGTAATATATACCATTGCATGACTGTACCTCAACTTGTTTATTAATTCATCAGCTGATGGACATTTGAGTCAGTGGTAAGCAGAATGATAGTGCCCAAAGATGCCCATGTTCTTATTCCCAGACCTGTGTCATGGCAAACGGGACTTTGCCAATATAGTTAAGGTCAAGGACCTTTTGAGACGAGATTATCCTCAATTAGCTGGTGGACCTACTCTAATCACATGAGTCCCTCAAACTGGACAGCCTTTCATGTCTTTTGTCGAAGGAGGTATGACTATGGGAGAAGAGTCAAAGAGATGCAATATTGCTGCCTGTGAAGATAGAGGAAGGAAAATTCCATGAGCCAAGGAAGTGGGTGGATCCTAGAAGCTGGAAAAAGCAAGGAAATGGAATTCTCCCCACGTCCTTCCAGGAAGGAGTGAGACCTATAGTCTGTAATATAATAAACTTGTGATGTTTTAAGCTATTAAATTTGTGGTAATTTGTTACAGCAGCAACAGAAAACTAATATAGGTTTGTGTCCACTTTGGGGCTTTCATGACCAGTGCTGCTATGAACATTTGTGTCCAAGTATGTGTGAGGACACATGCCTTCATTTTTCTCGGGTATCTACCTAGGAGTGAAATTGCTGGGTCATATGGTGACTGTAAGTATAACATTTTAGGGAACTGCCAGACAGTTTTCCAAGTTGGCTGCACCATTTTACTTTCCCATCAGCAAATATTTCCATTTCTCTACATCCTCACTAACACTTCTCATTATCTGTCCTTTTGATTTTAGTCATCCTAGTGGATGTCAAGTGGTATCTCATTATAGTTTTGATTTGTATTTTCCTAATGACTAATAATGTTGAGTGGCTTTTCATGTGCTCATTAGCCATTTGTAGAAATGGCTTTATAGAAATGTCTATTCAATCTTTATAGAAATGTCTATTCAAGTCTTTTGTTGATTTTTAACCTTGCGTTGCCTTTGTATTATTTAGTTGTTCTTTATATTCTGGATACAAGTCCCTTATTAGAGCCACGGTTAGCATATATTTTCTCCCAGTCGGTGGGTTGTCTTCTCACTTTATTGATAGTGTCCTTTTGAGCACAAAATGTTTTAATTTCGATGAAGTCCAGTTTATTTTTTCCTTTTATCTCATATGCTTTTAGTGTCTTATCTAAGAAACTACTGCCTAAGCCAACATCACAAAGATTTATTACAAGATTTTTTGAGCATTACCTCTTACTTTGAGATCTGTGATTGATTTTGCGTTAGTTTTTGTGTGTAGTATGGGGTAGGTATCCAGCTTCATTCTTCTGCATGTGGATATCCAGTTTTTCCGGGGCTTAGATACAGTTAATTTTTAATTGGAAATGTTAACCCCCATAGTTTATCCTTGGGTGTTTCCCATGCTGCCGGTGTCTGGGGAGGGCTGCTGCCGCAGCTGTGTTACATGTTTGGAATTCACCATGCTGGTGACAGGCTTTTCTCACAGGCTTCAGTGAAGAATGTATAAGGAGTCTCCTGTTCCCAGATGGGTTGCAATTCCTTGTCAAAATGTGTGCGAGATTTAGGAAATCAAACACACTTCTGGCTACCTCGTCCTTTCCCCTTTTCCTCTAGTCTTTGTTTCATTCCTGATGGTATTGGATTTTTTTCTACAAAATCATTACATGAGTTGCCATGATTGGGAAGCCTGCTGAAGAAAAGGATTTTTTTTTTTTTTTTTTTTTGCGGTACGCGGGCCTCTCACTGCTGTGGCCTCTCCCGTTGCGGAGCACAGGCTCCGGACGCGCAGGCTCAGCGGCCATGGCTCACGGGCCCAGCCGCTCCGTGCCATGTGGGATCTTCCCGGACCGGGGCACGAACCCGTGTCCCCTGCATCGGCAGGCGGACTCTCAACCACTGCGCCACCAGGGAAGCCCAAGAAAAGGATTTTAATATTACCATTTTCTCACTAATTTAGAGTTGTTCAACTGTTTAAGCCCTTGGAAATTATCAAGTGCACCAGGGGCCCGAATGCATTTTATTCCTCCTCTTCTGGTTTCCTTATGCTCTGCTTCCTGGGCAGAGACGGATTTTTCTCAGCTATTCCTAAACCGTAGGATTGCTCTGTGCCATCCCTAGTTTATTCATGATAGGATGTCTCTGGAAAGTAATTGTCGCCTAGGAATGGTCATGTGTGTGTCCAGGAGTTAACTACTTCTGATTTCTAAGTTGGAGAGATCCTTACTCTGGAAGGAACTGGTTCCCTAAAGTAGTGTTTCTCAAATTTGAATGTGCATCTAAGTCAGTGGCATGGACATATATACACTACCAAATATAAAACCGATAGCTAGTGGGAAGCAGCCACATAGCACAGGGAGATCAGCTCGGTGCTTTGTGACCACCTAGAGGGGTGGGATAGAGGGGGTGGGAGGGAGGGAGACGCAAGAGGGAAGAGATATGGGGATATACGTATATGTATAGCTGATTCACTTTGTTATAAAGCAGAAACTAACACACCACTGTAAAGCAGTTATACTCCAATAAAGATGTTAAAAAACAAAAGAATGAATTTGAATTCAGTATATCCAGGTAGAGCCTGATATTCCACATTTGGTCCGTGCAGAATCTCAGAGGGGTGCTGATGCTATTGGCCCATGAACCACATTTTGAGAAGTCAGGACCCCAGGATCCAAGATTCTAGGGAGAATTCAGGAACTGGTAAACTTTGGATGCATTTTAATCTAGACCCTGAGTTTTCCCTTAAGTTTTCTAGAAACCAGAACAAAATTTTTTAAATAAAACAAAGTATTTCTCCCATACCCTTCAAAATAAGTCTATTTCAGTTACACTCCAGCAGCTGCAGTCAGGTAGAAGTTCAGTTTCTTGAAGAAATGAAAATTTGCCTTCAGAATAATCAGAAATTTTGCTGTGGCTAGTTACATAGTTGCAAAGCCTGGATTTATATGCTCCAGGTGATGTCAGGGTGACATATCTGGAGGGTCTTTTGGTATATTATCCATGTCATGCCTTACAAAGGTGTTACATGATTTATGCTTTGAGAAGAGTGCCTATCTGGCTGTTTTCATGATAAATTTCCCCCAGGTGATTTACGAATGAAGTGGAGGTAAGAGTTGGACCCCTCTAATTGGTCAATTTTACTTTTCTCTAGGTTCACTTAAGCTTTCATAGCAATTTAGGCAGGCATCATCTGATTCCTTTATCATGAAACTTGCATCTAACCAAAGTCCAGGGCTTGAAGTCCTTCTATGTTACATTTCTTGGGAGTGATTTTACCTTAATTCATTCAGTGAAAGGCTGATCTCTCTCTGACCAGCGTGTATATCTATTAGAGTCTTTCAGTTTTTGCTGGTAGTTACTTCAAAGTTATAACTGCATTCACTATCATAGTTAAAACACAATGATTTTTATAAAACATCTGTCTGCTGAATGCTATTAAGAAACGAGTTTTGAAATGTCACTGAATTTCTGAAAGTATAAATCATATTTTTAGGTTCTTTTAGGATCATTGCAGTTCTCTTTTAGGTTCTTTTTTTGAATTTTAGAATTTTATTTTTTTATATAGCAGGTTCTTACTAGTCATCCATTTTATACATATTAGTGTATTCATGTCAATCCCAATTACCCAACTGACCACACTACCACCACCCCCTCCACTTTCCCCCCTTGGTGTCCATACGTTTGTTCTCTACATCTGTGTCTCTATTTCTGCCCTGCAAACAAGTTAACCTGTACCATTTTTCTAGGTTCCACGTATGTGCGTTAATATACAATGTTTGTCTTTCTCTTTCTGACTTCACTCTGCATGACAGTCTCTGGATCCATCCATGTCTCTACAAATGACCCAATTTCGTTCCTTTTTATGGCTGAGTAATATTCCATTGTATATATGTACCACATCTTCTTTATCTGTTCGTCTGCCGATGGGCATTTAGGTTGCTTCTATCACGTGGCTATTGTAAATAGTGCTACAATGAACATTGGGGTGCATGTGTCTTTTTGAACTATAGTTTTCTCTGGGTATATGCCCAGTAGTGGGATTCCTGGGTCACATGGTAATTCTGTTTTTAGTTTTATAAGCAACCTCCATACTGTTCTCCATAGTGGCTGTATCAATTTACATTCCCACCAACAGTGCAAGAGGGTTCCCTTTTCTCCACACCCTCTCCAGCATTTGTTGTTTGTAGGCTTTCTGATGATGCCCATTCTAACTGGTGTGAGGAGATACCTCATTGTAGTTTTGATTTGCATTTCTCTAGTAATTAGTGATATTGAGCAGCTTTTCATGTGCCTCTTGGCCATCTGTATGTCTTTGGAGAAATGTCTATTTAGGTATTCTGCCCATTTTTTGATTGGGTTGTTTGTTATTTTAATATTGAGCTGCATGAGCTGTTTATATATTTTGGAGATTAATCCTTTGTTCGTTGATTCGTTTGCAAATATTTTCTCCTATTCTGAGGATTGTCTTTTTGTCTTGTTTGTAGTTTCCTTTGCTTTGCAAAAGCTTTTAAATTTCATTAGGTCCCATTTGTTTATTTTTGTTTTTATTTCCATTACTGTAAGAGGTGGATCAAAAAAGATCTTGCTGTGATTTATGTCAAAGAGTGTTGTGCCTATGTTTTCCTCTAAGAGTTTTATAGTGTCTGGTCTTACATTTAGGCCTCTAATCCATTTTGAGTTTATTTTTGTGTATGGTGTTAGGAGTGTTCTAATTTCATTCTTTTACATATAGCTGTCCAGTTTTCCCAGCACCACTTACTGAAGAGACTGTCTTTTCTTCATTGTATATCCTTGCCTCCTTTGTCAGAGATTAGTGGGCCATAGGTGCGTGGGTTTATCTCTGGGCTTTCTATCTTGTTCCATTGATCTATGTTTCTGTTTTTGTGCTAGTACCATGTTGTCTTGATTACTGTAGCTTTTTAGTATAGTCTGAAATCAGGGAGTTTGATTCCTCCAGCTCCGTTTTCTTTCCTCAAGACTGCTTTGGGGCTTCCCTGGTGGCGCAGTGGTTGAGAGTCCGCCTGCCGATGCAGGGGACATGGGTTCGTGCCCCGGTCTGGGAGGATCCCACATGCCGCGGAGCGGCTGGGCCCGTGAGCCATGGCCGCTGAGCCTGCACGTCCGGAGCCTGTGCTCCTCAATGGGAGAGGCCACAACAGTGAGAGGCCCGCGTACCACAAAAAAAAAAAAAAAAAAAAAAAAAAGACTGCTTTGGCTATTCAGGGTCTTTTGTGTCTCCATACAAATTTTAAGACGTTTTTTTCTAGTTCTGTAAAAAATGCCATTGATAATTTGATAGGGATTGCATTGAATCTGTAGATTGCTTTGGGTAGTATAGTGATTTTCACAATATTGTTTCTTCAAATCCAAGAACGTGGTATATCTCTCCATCTGTATCATCTTTAATTTCTTTCATCAGTGTCTTATAGTTTTCTGCATACAGGTCTTTTGTTTCCCTAGGTAGGTTTATTCCTAGGTATTTTATTCTTTTTGTTGGAATGGTAAATGGGAGTCTTTCCTTAATTTCTCTTTCACATTTTTCATCATTAGTGTATAGGAATGCAAGAGATTTCTGTGCATTAATTTTGTATCCTGCAACTTTACCAAATTCATTGCTTATCTCTAGTAGTTTTCTGGTAGCATCTTTAGGATTCTCTATGTGTAGTATCATGTCATCTGCAAACAGTGACAGTTCTACTTCTTCTTGTCCAATTTGGATTCTTTTAATTTCTTTTTCTTCTCTGATTGCTGTGGCTAGGACTTCCAAAACTATGTTGAATAGTAGTGGCAAGAGTGAACATCCTTGTCTTGTTCCTGATCTTAGAGGAAATGCTTTCAGTTTTTCACCATTGAGAATGATATTTGCTGTGAGTTTGTCATATATGGCCTTTATTATGTTGAGGTAGTTTCCCACTATGCCCACTTTCTGGAGAGTTTTTATCATAAATTGGTGTTGAATTGTGTCAAAAGCTTTTTCTGCATCTATTGAGATGATCATATGGTTTTTATGCTTCAGTTTGTTAATATGGTGTATCACATTGGATTGATTTGTGTAGATTGAAGAATCCTTGCATCCCTGGGATAAATCCCACTTGATCATGGTGTATGATCCTTTTAATGTGTTGCTGGATTCTGTTTCCTAGTATTTAGTTGAGGATTTTTGCATCTATATTCATCAGTGATATTGGTCTGTAATTTTCTTTTTTTGTAGTATCTTTGTCTGGTTTTGGTATCAGGGTGATGGTGGCCTCATAGAATGAGTTTGGGAGTGTTCCTTCCTCTGTAAGTTTTTGGAAGAGTTTGAGAAGGATGGGTGTTAGCTCTTCTCTAAACCTTTGATACAATTTACCTGTGAAACCATCTGGTCCTGGACTTTTGTTTGTTGGAAGATTTTTAATCACAGTGTCAATTTCATTACTTGTGATTTGTCTGTTCATATTTTCTATTTCTTCCTGGTTCAGTCTTGGAAGGTTATACCTGTCTAAGAATTTGTCCATTTCATCCAGGTTGTCCATTTTATTGGCATAGGGTTACTTGTAGTAATCTCTTAGGATGCTTTGTATTTCTGCAGTTGTGTTGTAACATCTCCTTTTTCATTTCTACTTTTATTGATTTGAGTCCTCTGCCTCTTTTTCTTAATGAGTCTGGCTAATGGTTTATCAATTTTGTTTATCTTCTCAAAGAACCAGCTTTTAGTTTTATTGATCTTTGCTATTGTTTTCTTTGTTTCTATTTCATTTATTTCTGCTCTGATCTTTATGATTTATTTCTTTCTGCTAACTTTGGGTTTTGTTTGTTCTTCTTTCTCTAATTGCTTTATGTGTAAGTTTAGATTGTTTATTTGAGATTTTTCTTGTTTCTTGAGGTAGGCTTGTATTGCTATAAACTTCCCTCTTAGAACTGCTTTTGCTGCATCCCATACGTTTTGCATTGTTGTTGTTGTTGTTTGTTTTTTTTTTGTGGTACGCGGGCCTCTCACTGTTGTGGCCTCTCCCGTTGCGGAGCACAGGCTCCGGACGCGCAGGCTCAGTGGCCATGGCTCACGGGCCTAGCCACTCCGTGGCATGTGGGATCTTCCCAGACCGGGGCACGAACCCATGTCCCCTGCATCGGCAGACGGATTCTCAACCACTGCACCACCAGGGAAGCCCATCGTTGTGTTTTTGTTGTCATTTGTCTGTAAGTATTTTTTGATTTCCTCTTTGATTTCTTCAGTGATCTCTTAGTTATTTAATAACATATTGTTTAGTCTCCATGTTTTTGTGTGTTTTACGTTTTATTCCCCTATAATTGATATCTAATCTCATAGCATTCTGGTCAGAAAAGATGCTTGATATGATTTGAGTTTTCTTAAATTTCCTGAGGCTTGATTTGTGACCCAAGATGTGATCTATACTGGAGAATGTTCCATGTGCACTTGAGAAGAAAGTGTAATCTACTGTTTTTGGATAGAATGTCCTATAATTATTAATTAAATCTATCTGGTTTCTTGTGTCATTTAAAGCTTGTGTTTCCTTATTAATTTTCTATTTGGATGATCTGTCCATGGGTGTAAGTGAGGTGTTAACGTCCCCCACTCTTATTGTGTTACTGTCGATTTCCTCTTTTATAGCTGTTAGCAGTTGCCTTATGTATTGACATGCTCCTATGTTGGGTGCATATATATTTATAGTTGTTACATCTTCTTCTTGAATTGATCCCTTGATCATTATGTAGTATCCTTCCTTGTCTCTTGTAACATTCTTTATTTTAAAGTCTATTTTATGTGATATGAGTATTGTTACTCCAGCTTTCTTTTGATTTCCATTTGCATGGAATATCTTTTTGCATCCCCTCACTTTCCGTCTGTATGTGTCCCCAGGTCTGAAGTGGGTCTCTTGTAGACAGCATATGTATAGATCTTGTTAAGTATGTTCCTATTAGCATTTTCTTAATTTTTATGGGTATGTTTTTGTCGGTCTTTTTTTTTCTTGTGTTTCCCACTTAGAGAAGTCCCTTTAGCATTTGTTGTAGAGCTGGTTGGGTGGTGCTGAATTCTCTTAGCTTTTGCTGTCTGTAAAGCTTTTGATTTCTCCATTAAATCTGAATGAGATCCTTGCTGGATAGAGTAATCTTGGTTGTAGGTTCTTCCCTTTCATCACTTTAAATATATCATGCCACTCCTTTCTGGCTTGTAGAGTTTGTGCTGAGAAATCAGCTGTTAACCTTATGGGAGTTCCCTTGTCTGTTAGTTGTCATTTTTCCCTTGTTGCTTTCAATAATTTTTCTTTGTCTTTAATTTTTGTCAGTTTGATTACTATGTGTCTTAGCGTGTTTCTCCTTGGGTTTATCCTGTATGGGACTCGCTGCACTTCCTAGACTTGGGTGACTATTTCCTTTCCCGTGTTAGGGAAGTTTTCGACTATAATCTCTTTAAATATTTTCTCCTTTCTCTCTCTCTTCTCCTTCTTGGACCCCTGTAATGCGAATGTTGTTGTGTTTAATGTTTTCCCAGGTGTGTCTTAGGCTGTCTTCATTTCTTTTCATTCTTTTTCTTATATTCTGCTCCGTGCCAGTGAATTCCACCATTCTGTCTTTCAGGTCACTTATCTGTTCCTCTGCCTCAATTATTCTGCTCTTGATTCCTTCTCGTGTGTTTTTCATTTCAGTTATTGTATTGTTCATCTCTGTTTGTTTTTTAATTCTTCTAGGTTTTTTTCTTTAATTTTTCTAGGTCTTTGTTAAACATTTCTTGCATCTTCTCGATCTTTGCCTCTATTCTTTTTCTGAGGTCCTGGATCGTCTTCACTATCATTATTCTGAATTCTTTTTCTGGAAGGTTTCCTATCTCTACTTCATTTAGTTGTTTTTCTGGGGTTTTATCTTGTTCCTTCATCTGGTACAGAGCCCTGTGCCTTTTCATCTTGTCTCTATTTCTGTGAATGTGGTTTTTGTTTCACAGGCTGTAGGATTGTAGTTCTTCTTGCTTCTGCTGTCTGCCCTGTGGTGGGTGAGGCTACCTAAGAGGCTTGTGCAAGCTTCCTCATGGGAGGGACTGGTAGTGGGTAGAGCTGGGTGTTGCTCTGGTGGTCAGAGCTCAGTGAAACTTTAATCCACTTGACTGCTGATGGGTGGAGCTGGGTTCCCTCCCTGTTGGTTGTTTGGCCTGAGATGGCCCAGCACTGGAGCCTACAGGCTCTTTGGTGGGTCTAATGGCAGACTCTGGGAGGGCTCATGCCAAGGAGTACTTCCCAGAACTTCTGCTGCCAGTGTCCTTGTCCTCACGGTGAGCCACAGCCACCTCCCGCCTCTGCAGGAGACCCTCCAACACTAGTAGGTAGGTCTGGTTAAGTCTCCTATGGGGTCACTGCTCCTTCTGCCTGGATCCTGATGCACACACTACTTTGTTTTCCGCAGTCCTGTCAAAGTCCTGCAATCAAATCCCGCTAGCCTTCAAAGTCTGATTCTCTAGGAATTCCTCCTCCCGTTGCCAGACCCCCAGGTTGGGGAGCCTGACATGGGGCTCAGAACCTTCACTCCAGTGGGTGGACTTCTGTGGTATAAGTGTTCTCCAGTTTGTGAGTCACCCACTCAGCAGTTATGGGAATTGATTTTATTGTGATTGTGCCCCTCCTACCGTCTCATTGTGGCTTCTCCTTTATCTTGGGATGTGGGGTATCTATTTTGGTGAGTTCCAGAGTCTTCCTGTCGATGATTGTTCAGCAGTTAGTTGTGATTCGGGTGCTCTCACAAGAGGGATTCTATTTTTGTTATGTAAAACTTAGTCCAGGGAGGGAAAGGGGGAGACATTGATTGAATCACTGACTCATTTGTCATTCCACCTTCACCTGATAAAGATTATTTATGTTGGAGCTGGATTAGAACTACAGTCATCCCATGGTGTCTGCAGGCAATTGTTTCCAGGAGCCCCACCAATACCAAAATCCTTGGATGCTTACATCCCTTATGTAAAATGGCAAAGTACAATGAATACAGTGAGCCCTCCATATCCGTGGGTTTCACATCAGTGGATATGGAGGGCCGAGTTTAGTTTTATGTGGTTGTGGGTGCCCATGTTGATTGGTGGGAAGGGGGAGAAAAAAAGAGAGGAAGACTGTTCATTTGTATGAGTATATCAAGACTTCATAGTTTATGCTAATTTCTATAACTTTTTTAAAAAGTCTTTATGAGTTAGCTTCCTTGCTAGGAGATGAAGCAAAGTTAAAAATTTGTATGTTCTCCTTACTGGACTATATTTAAAATCCAAATGATATACCTAATGTGTTGTTTTTGGTAAGTAAGAACCAGTGCCTTCTGGTGGCTGGTTTAGGATGAAATACAACTGTAATAGTAATAGTAACCATAATCATTGGGGGTAGTAGTTGTTGTTCCATTGTTTTAGCTGTGAAAGGATTCAAGCCCCAACCTGTGGGTAACGTCTGGGTAACTCGATGGACCATCTACTTGGTTCTTGAAAACCTCACTTATACTAGCTGAAGGAATTATATCAGAGTGTGGTTCTGAACCATACTTGAAAGTATTTGCCAAGCCTTGTCATTTGTGCCATTATCTCCATATACTCATTTTGGTTTCGTCTCAGTGCTGAAGTATTTACAGGAATGCTGGGAGCTCCAAGCCTGACCCCTGCAGACAGTAATGATGTGAAACGCAGTTGTATATTTTTGTTAAGCTCTGAGAAACATGACAAATTGCCCTCATCCATGATTCCCCTCTCTCCTCCTTGAAAAAGACTGTGTTGACCCAAGCATTGTGATATATAACTTCTGGTAATAATGGCGAAAGCTGAGGGAGAGTACTGTTTTGCTTTGCAGCCATCCTGGTGCCTGGTACTTATGTTTGAAACAGTTGAGGAAATAATTTTCAGAAAATGAACAAAACTGTGAAGCCAAGAGCTACATCCGTTGGAAATTGTTGAGTGAAATCCTGAAATGCAAAAGCAAATACTGAAATATGCCAAAGCAAGCTCATAAATCTTAATCCATCATCGTAAATCTCCATCAGAGAATCATGCACGGGCCATCCTTTGAACGTACATTTTAAATGCAAAAGATGTAAAAAGGGAAGAGTAATTGTAACAACTCATACAGGATCATGGAAGAGAGAGCCACCTGGAGACGGCCAGCAGAGTCCATGCCAGGGATGTGAGGGGCCAAGGGCCTGGCATACAGGATAGTCCCAGGTGGTCTTCTAAGCGAGGAAAGAAAGAGATGGATAGTTTCTTTAGGAAGGGGAAGGACAGTACAGTCAGCTCTGTCTTTGAAGATGTGTAATTGTCATGAGTTTGTAGATTTTTCTTCCATTCATTTATTAAGGCCGGTACAAGAAATCATTGCATCACCTGGGATTTTGAAGTTCAGTTAAAAAACAAAGAAAAACACGAAGCTAAGCGTCTGACTATCCAGTTAAGATGCAAACTTCACACCTCAATCTTATGATTAAGAGAATATTAAAGGGTGCTATCCATATTAATAATGAAGTGGTACTAATCTGTTGTACTGAAAAATAAAGGAAGGATCAAGGAAAACTCTAAAATACATCTTGTGCTCAAAACTTGGAAGATAGTCCTGGAATGACAAATGATTAATTAGAAAAATATTGACCTCAGCCACCAGAAATTAAGGTATCTGTAAGATAAAATCCATGAGAAATTAATTTTAAATAACTTCATTTTTTGGCATCACAGTGGCATATTTTCTGATATCAGCTTTACTGTCTGTTGCCAAACGACAGTGAAATATAATGCATAATTTAAGACTCAGTAAATCCCAGTAACCCTGAGCAACTAAAGAAAGAATGACATGTTGACATCAAAAACAAGGGGCGCAGCAAAGGAAAGGGAAGAGCCTTGCTGCTTGTTGGCCGCAGTGTTCCTTGAATCCTTACCTGCATCCTCAAACCCCTGTCCTGGTGACCTCTTTATCCCATTTCCACTTCCTTGGTGATGCTTTTTTGAGATTGGTAAGGTGTGACACAAGACAGCAACGTTTTTTTAAAGACAGAAAAGATTTCCTCACTCCTTATTTTTAATTGATGCCTTTAAAACACAAGGTAAAACGTGGAAATTATACACTACAGCAAAGCAATTCACTTTTCAAATTGACTGTTTAAAAATTTTCCAATGAAGACTAATTGCCTTATAGACTTTCCTCCCCTTCCTCTCAGCATACCCATGAGCTAGGGTTTTAAAAGAGGCTATACAGTCCTTCTCTTCTGAAAGTAGCCCAGAACACTCACAGAGATGACCTATTCTTTATTAAGTGGTCCTCATCTCCTGTTTCCAGGACTGTGGCCCCTCAGCAAGGAGGGAATCATTTCCCTTTGGCCAGTGAAGGAGTGAGCAACCGTAACAGTTGAGCTACTTTTTTTTGTGGAATCCCCTCAATGGAAGTTCTCCTGTTAGCATCTTTTAGGATATTTTGTGTTTCATACCTGTTAATGATTCTGCTCATTACTCCCCTATTATACCCACCTCCTGACTGTGTAGGTGTTTGCAGCATTCAGACTGGGCACATAACTCAGGACTGCAAAGAAAAAATTGTCTAAAGAAGAAAAAGAGCTCAAATTCCAATGAATCTAGTGCTGGCTTCTCAAAATAGCTGTGCGCTGAAGGACTCATTTTTAAATTCCCAGTCTGCTTGGACTGTTGCTTTAAGTACATAGAGTAAAAATGAATTGGTAGAAAAATGAAATGAAAAAAGACACATCCACATTTTTTTACAGAAGTATTATTAGATTCAGCAGTCATAAAATTACTCTGTTCAAGTTCTACAAAAGTTTCTGAATACTCTTTCTCAATTTCTTCTCTTATTACAGAACAGGACGGGATAGAACAGTCTGAGGCCCACATTTTGAGTAGCTCTAATCTAGCGCACTCATATTCACTCACTTGTACCCACTGCCGTTCCAAGTCATCTTGTTTTTTTTAATAAATTGTTGTTTAAACCTTTAGATAAAGTATTGCACTTAAGACAAGGCTGTGTGACTTTTAAATAGATGGAGTTACATCTAAATTGCAAACTCGAATACATTATTAGTCATAGAAGATTTTAACAATTATTTGGCAAACACTAATTGCTGCATTTCACATTTCTTTGGCTTCATTTCCTATCACCCATTATAAATCTCACCCAGCCACTTCTGCCTATTAACAATACCAAATGGTGCTATCAAGCGATTTTTGACAACATCCATCTAGATACCTTACATATCTCAACATAGTTTTTAAGGTCTTGAATTATTTAATTGAAGAAAGCTAACCTGGGACCTTAGTTTTGTTAAAATTACTTTTAAAGCTATAGAAAAATAATCACATTAAATTCTAATCTCACTCATATCTCAAGCAGTTAAAAAATGTTTGAGTTCCATGAATTCCTTGTTCAGAGTGGGTACGTAGAAAAATAACATTATTTACCAAATACCAGCTTGATGGACCTCGCATGCCAAACAGATACTATCTGCCATTGGTGGTTAGGTGAGCTTCTCTCTTCCCAATGCACAAGGTAAAGTTTAACATGGAAAGAACTCAAGGGGGTGTACTTGCTGTCTTGCAGTGTTTGGCGGGCTGCCATGTGGACAGGAAGGTTGAGTAACCCTCTGACTGGAGAGCACACAGACCTGTGGGTAGAAGTCAACAGAGAGGCTGATTTCAATTAAATGAAGGGTTTCCCAACTAGCACACACACGTGTAGAGGGAGACAAGGAGGAACTGAAGAACTCTTCTGGTCTTCCTCAGCTATGGGAGGTCCTGTGCTGTACATGAGGCTACTGGGGTGAGCATGAAAGTAGAATAAAAGCTTGGACTACTCACTCCAAGAAATGGAAGAAGGCCTTGCCAGTGAAAGAAAGATTGAGGAGCAGGCACATGACTGATTGTTGGGCTGTTAGGGAAGGATACCCATGCTGTGGATACAGATTGGTCTGGGTGACTGTTAAGGTGTTTTCCATCTTTGAGAAGCTCAGGTAGCAGATTCTGGTCTCTGTGATGGAGACCGGCTACTCACTCCTTCCTTCCTTCCTTCCTCCCTTCCTCCCTCCCTCCCTCTCTCCCTCCCTCCCTCTCTCGTTATAAAACAGCTTGAACCTATAGAAAGTCACCAGATTTAATATTTTGCCATATTTTCTCTCTCTCTCTCATTCTCTTTTTTTTAATGTTATGGATACAGCTAAGCCCTATCACCACCATTTCATCGTTTTTTTCCTTCTTTCCTACTCAGAGGTGGCTGCCGAATTGTTCAGAAGCTCTTTGACTGTCTCTTGTGAGATTCCTCTGTGGTGAGGAATTTTATTTTTACTTTCTGACTTTTACCCAGCCAAGGCAGTTCTGAGTGGTGATGGTTTTTTAACATCTCTGGTATAAGCAATAAAGATAGACATTGAAGGTTTGAGGGCTTTGCTAAAATTTATGTTGTTAAAATCAGCCTCTAGTAACTATCATATATATGTGTTTTCTAGTCCTGTGATCTGCTGTCATATACAAAATTGTGAATTGCAAAGTTTACTCTGATTAAAGACAAAGATTTTTTTAAATTAATTAATTTATTTCTGGCTGCGCTGGGTCTTCATTGCTGCACACTGGCTTTCTTTAGTTGTGGCGAACGGGCTACTCTTCATTGTGGTGTGCAGCCTTCTCATTGCGGTGGCTTCTCTTGTTGCGGAGCATAGGCTCCAGGCACACAGGCTTCAGTAGTTATGGCATGCAGGCTCAGTAGTTGTGGCTCGCGGGCTCTAGAGCGCAGGCTCAGTAGTTATGGTGCACGAGCTTAGTTGCTCCACGGCATGTGGGATCTTCCAGGACCAGGGCTCGAACCCGTGTCCCCTGCATTGGCAGGCGGATTCTTAACCACTGCACCACCAGGGAAGTCCCAAAGACACAGATTTTGATACCAAGAAAGCTATAGTTGCCTGTCTTATGGTAGCCAGACCAGAAGGGACTAGAAGATGATAATCACAATACATTCATTCATACAATTAGTTTATTCACGTCTCTCCTCCATTTATTAGATAAGTGTTTAAAGGGCATACTCCATGCCAGCCATTGTACTAGGCTTCGTGGGTAACAGGCAGTAGACAGAAATCCGTACTTTCAACAAGTTGACAGTCTAGTTACGAGAAGACAGAAGAACAAAGGAACATGTCAGATGGAGAAGAAATATGTTCTGTGGAGAACTATAAAAGAGGGTAGGTGAAAAGCAGTGTGGGTTGGAGGCAGCGACCACTGTTCTGTTTTGGGTGGTTGGCGAAGGCCTCTCTAATATGGGGACATGTGAGCCTCCCTCGAGGAAGTGAGGGACAAGCTGTGGGTGTCGAGGGAAGCGCATTCTAAGGATCAGCAAGCGGAGGGAGGTTTAGGCGGGAGTGTGCTTCGTGTGGGGACAGCTGCGAGGCAGTGTGGATGGGTGGTGTGAGCTGAGGACCAGCCATAGGCAATGTGATCAGAGGTCGCAATTGCTCCTCAAAACAGTCCTGGGGCAGGGCTAAAGCTGTTGTTATTATACCCATTTTTACACATGAGGAAACTGAGGCCTAGATAAGTGACTTGCTCAAGGTGACTTGCTGGTTGATGACAGGACCAGGACTAGCCTGTCTGCTGGATTCCAAAACACTGCCCCTTCCTGTACCACGACTTTATTTTTTAATGTACTAAGACATGGTCCAGTTTTTATAGCTCATTCTTTGGTCGAATTGCATAAAATCCCTGGACATCAGTTCCCACATCTATAAAATCATGGAAATAAGATTCAGGGTTGTTGTGAGATCCAGGCAGGATGACATTGATGGGGCCCTGTGGACTGCAGTGCTCTCTGTTTGGCTGGAGCTGGACAGCGCCTGTGGCCAGGTTCGTGATGGGCAGGCCAGGAGTTTGTAAATTGACCTTATTCAAGGCCAAACCTATATATCCAGAGCGTAGCATTTTTGGTCCCTATAGATGCCCCATATTCTGATTTTTCAGGAATTGTCAAGTCAGGTTCAATGCAGATTCTAACAAATTTAGACGTACTTAAGTGACTCTGCATCTCTTTTCCTGCTTGTCCTTAAAGATAACACAGAAATGCAAATACGGTTGGATGCATTTAGCTGGCACAGATTCTACTACTGTGTATTTTACCTGTCTCTATTTTAAGTGGATTTTCCTTCGTAATTTCTGGTTTCCTTTTATGTTCTGCCAAATCCCATTAACTTGTCCTAGAGTTGTGTAATCTCGAGTTAGCTACTAGGAGTGACGGGGTTTGGCCAAAGTGGAACCTGATGGCCGGGAATGACGAGCTCCTTTCTGCCAGCACTGCAGCTCAGTCCAGCCTCTGACTGCTCCCGGGCTATTGTGTCTTCTCAAGGCAGCTGCTGGCCTGGTGGTCCCGGCACAACCTAAGCCTTATGAGGAAATTTTAGGGCTGTTTGGTCTGAGTAGTAGGCCAAGGACCATTTGTGAAGGTAGATTTAGGAAAGCACTTTCCAGGCAGAGGGGACAAAAAGTGATGCAGTTCAATGACCAAAGAAATGTCAGGGTGGCTGGAGCACAGTGGGAGTGGAGAACAAGTGAGATTGAGGTGGTAGGTGGGTCCAGAACCCATAAAGTCCTTGTCAACCACGATACAGAGTTTAGATTTTATCATATGGATGGTGGGACGTGGGGGACAGTTTTTAAGCAAAGATATGACATGACATGTTTTGCATTCCTGCTACCATGAAGACAAATGGAGTCATAGTGCACACCACTTAGGCAGCCAGTACAGGTGTCCAGTTGAGAGATGGCTGGCTCTGGCCAAGTGGAAGCCACAGAAGTGGTAGGAAGCAGTGGATTCAGGGCATATGTTGAGATGGCACTAACAAGTCTTGATAATGGATTGACTTCGGTGAGATGGTTAGGAAAAGAATGGAATCAAGATAGTTCCTACTGTTTTGTTGTAAGCAACTGAGTAAATTAGTTACACCATTTAAGTGAAAGACTCCAGGAGGCATGGATTAGGAAAGACTGGGAAAGGGAGGAGAGAGCAAATCAATGATGCTATTTGGGAATGTTATGTTTGGGAGACCTGTGATAGACACCCAGGTGGGATTGTCGGGTAAGGGGTTGCAATCCAGAGTTCAAGGAGGAGAAATACAGACTTTGGATGCTTTAGCATTGAAGTGATACTTAAAGGAATACATTGGATGGTTAAGATCACATAGGAAGAGAGTATAGCCAAGACAGAGACCTGGGATGCTCCAACAGTTAGAGATCTAACTGGAGGAGGAAGAGTCAGAGAGGGAGCAGAAAGAAGCACACTTCACAAGAAGTGGGAAAAAAAGGATTTGGTAAGCTTTTTTAAAAGGCGGAATAACATCAGTGTCTTTTTTCTTGGAAACAGTGTTATTGGTATAATTTATTCAAGTACGAGAACAATTCATGGTGACTACTTTTAGTTTTTTAATTAAAAATTGTATTTAATTAAAAAATTAAATTACAATGAAAAACCAATACATTCTCATTCTTTAAAAACATTTTAAATAAGAAGTATACAGAAGAAGAGAAATCACTTAAAACTTGAAGACTCTTAGAAATTCCAGTTTCAAATGCTAACATTTTAGTGTGTTTTTCCAATTATTCCTGATGCTTCCAAGGTATTTTTATATAACTGAGGTGATATTGCATAGATGTAGACAGCTGTGTATG
Source organism: Mesoplodon bidens (assembly GCF_964165515.1). Lineage (NCBI taxonomy): Eukaryota > Metazoa > Chordata > Mammalia > Artiodactyla > Ziphiidae > Mesoplodon > Mesoplodon bidens. The sequence goes on along the minus strand of NC_138178.1, from coordinate 105,571,053 downwards.
ATGCTTTTTACATGCAACATTATAATGGAAGCAATTCCTAGTGTTACAAATTTTTAATAAAATTTTAATTTCTGTTTAAAATTAAACAGAAATTTAATAAGTTTTTAATAAAAACTTATTTTTTAAATGCTTCCAAATCTGTATCTTTGCTATTCTTGAGCAGTTCCTGATTTTTTCATTTTTCCTCCTAGGGGAAAAAGTGAAGCAGACAACTTATCTCCTTGACCTAGTATTTCCCTACTATATAAGTTGCCTGCACAGAAAAAGTAAAAAATCAGTCAAACTGCCTGCTTAGAAATTTGGCTTAGCAAGATTCCCTCTAGTGAGGGATATGAAAACCTTGTGATTCAGCTCTATCCTGCATTTTCCTGTAGCCCTTAAATTAAAATCTGTCACGAATACTCCATTTTCAGGTTAGTTTCCTAACAAAACAGTCCTTTAAAATATCCAAATACAATGACTTAAAAAATAAGATGGCAGATAAAAAAGGGAAATATTGCTGAAGTATACAGTATTCTGTATTTGAAAGTCTCCAAGCTAGAAAGCTAAATATACTTTCTGCACACAAAAGATCATAATCAATGGCAGTTGAGACAGTGGCTCTTTCTGACCTGTTGATTGGATTGCTGTATGTAAAAGTCATTAAACGGCCTCATAAAAAAAGACTAAGTAAAACGTACACATATATACGTACCTGATTTTTAAATTTTTTACGTATTGTGGAATATCATTAATATGTCTTTAACCTTGGGTATTTTTAGTCTAAAGGGACAATTTATGTGCAAATTGAAAAGTAACATAATATTTATTTTACAGTAGTAAGGTTTGAATTGAGACGAGTAGAGACCACTCTCAGATCTCTAAATAAAGGGGTGATAGAATTGTCATTCATGGACTTTTTAAAGAAAATCTGATTATTTGGAACAATGGAAATCTTTAATCAAGATGCATTCACCTTTTAGGGAAAGTGTATGATTAAATGATCATTAGAAGTGGTTGATGAGTGTTGTGTGTGTATATGTCCATGCCTTTTTTCTACTCCAGGTTTTTACTCTCAGGTTTCCATCACCATTGCTTGCTACAACAGATAGGAGGGTTTCTGTAGCCCACAGTTTATCTCCCATTGCACCTTGGCACCATCTTCTACAAAGGACGTGTGTGTGTGTGCACAGGTGTAGGAGCCAAAAGCTACGTGAGCTTCGACCACAAGCAGGCCCTCTGTTGTTCTTCCAAGGTTTTGTTTAGGAACTGACACATAAAAAGTCTTACGTATTTATTTGTTGGAGTAAGTGAAAAACAATGTTATAGAAACAACAGTGATTCCAGCTGGGAGAGGATTGCACAATATGTGGAACTGGATTGGGATAACTAGCCTCATGGGTTATCTTCCGCCTTTGGCAGTTCTGCTCCATGGGTCATAGAGCCAGAGATCCATGTTGTTTGTAGATCAGAACAGCAGACTTCCTGTAGGTTCTCAAGGTTTTCTTCCTTAGACGGACTGGAATGGGAGAGCAAAAGACCAGACTTGTAGGGTGGAGAGTGCACAGCAAGATTCAGGTTCAGCAAACATGTATTCAATGTCAGCTGCATTCCAGTCACTTTGCGATCACTTTCCCATGTTCCTCGTGTGAGATGACGCTCCTCTACGTAGACATCATTAGCCCACTTTACTGATGAGGAAACTGAAGCTTAGAAAATGTAAATAATTTGACTCAAGCTACCTTGTGTACAGGCAAGGCTGAAATTTGAACTCAAGCCTCCAGACATTTAAGCCACCGTAGGAACTTTCAAATAAATAGCCCCAAAGAGTAGATGTGTAGGTGGTTAAGTCTGAATCCTGTTTAAGATGGTTTCTCATGTCCCTTTTCTTATTCTTTTTTAAAATTTATTTAAGTATAGTCGACTTACAAAACTATTTTACTTTCAGGTGTTCAACATAGTGATTTTTATAGTTTTATAGGTTATACACCATAAGAGTTATTATAAAATGTTGACTATATTCCCTGTGCTGTACGTTACATCCCTGTGACTTATTTTATAACTGCTAGTTTGCACCTCTTTTTTTCTAATTGCATTTTTTTATTGAAGTACAGTTAATATGCAATATTAAATAAGTTACAGGTATACAACATAGTGATTCACAATCTTTAAAGGTCATACGTCATTTATAGTTATTATGAAATGTTGGCTATATTCCCTGTGTTGTACAACAAGTCCTCATAGCTTATTTATTTTATATGTAATAGTCTGTACCTCTTAATCCTATACCTCTATCTGGCCCCTCCCCCTTCCCTCTCCCCACTGTTAACCACTAGTTTGTTTGCGATATCTGTGAGTCTGCTTCTTTTTTGTTATATTCACTAGTTTTATTTTTTAGATTCCACTCATCTGTCCCTTTTCTGATATCCAATAAAAAAAATCCATACAAACCATGGCAGATTCCAGTAAATCACAGAATCCTCTATTTAGAAAGAATAGCTTTGTATTTGGGGAGTAGAGGCACAGAGAGGACGAGCGATTTACCTGTAGCCACATTGCCACTTGTGACAAAGCCAAGACTCAAAACCCTCAGGCTGAAGTCTTTCAGCATCCTCTTAATAACCAATATTCGAATGACATGGTAACTTTCCAGCAACTGGCTATAGTCAAATAGATCTGCTTTAGATGAATCAAGGGAGTATTAGAGCACTGGTCCCCTGTCACTTAGATGGGGTGCTTGACCTAAGCAAGTAGGTGTGAAGTTACTTGCATGTAATCACCTATATTATTCCACAAAACCAGTTTAATAACTGGGGGTCTGTGTTTGGACTGGACATGTGGGACTTGAGGAATGTATTTCATTTCAGTTCCTTAACTCTGTTCGTTCTAATATGAATGAGTGACCAGGTCATTCATGAGCATGATGTTCCTGGTGCTAAACCTCTGGTATCCTTTGCGTGTGCCCTGAGGCTGGCCCTTGAGTTGTGTGACTGAATGTCATTGTTCTTGCTTCAAAGGGACTATATCAAAACCTGGTTGGGAAGGGAGAGGGAAGCAGAGTCGGAAAGATAAAACTAGTATATACGGGGGCTTCCCTGGTGGCGCAGTGGTTGAGAGTCCACCTGCCGATGCAGGGGACACGGGTTCGTGCCCCGGTCCGGGAAGGTCCCACATGCCGCAGAGCGGCTGGGCCCGTGAGCCATGGCCGCTGAGCCTGCGCGTCCGGAGCCTGTGCTCCGCAACAGGAGAGGCCACAACGGTGAGAGGCCTGCGTACCACAAAAAAAAAAAAACTAGTATATACTTATACAGGCCCTTTTATGTAAATCTTCATTTAAGCCTAGAAAATGTTCTGTGAAGTAAGCAATACCCCCATTTTCATAAATGGAACACTGAAACTCAGTGATATAATATAGTTTGTCCACGTTTCTCAGTGGAGTGAATGGTGAAGCTTTGCTTTAAACTTGCGTTTCTAACTTTGAAGTTCATGTTCTTTTTTACCCCTCTGTGTTATATCCCTAAAGTATAGAAAACAAAGTATTCTTATTTAGTAGATTTTGTTTTTACAATAGAGAGACTTCACACTGGTTGTTCTGGTCATCTCTGTCTGAACTTTTAAGCATATTAAATTTTGGAGTTTCATCTATGTACCAATTGTAACACATCCCTCAAACATTTATAGAAAACTTAGGGAGGTGGAGGGAGGAGAGAAATAAGTGAGGGAGATTGCGGTACAAACTTTGAGTTGCAAAGTGAGTCACAGATATGAAATGTACAGTGCGGGGAATATAGTCAATAATTATGTAAAATCTTTGGTGACAGATGGTAACTAGATTTATTGTGGTGATCATTTTGAAATGTATAGAAATATTGAATCACTATGTGGTATACTAGGAGCTAACATAGTGTTGTAGGTCAACTATACTTCAAAAACAAACAAACTCATAGAAAAAGAGATCAGATTTGTGGTTACCAGGGGTGGGGGAAGGGGGAATTGAAGGAAGGTCGTTAAAAGGTACAAACTTCCAGTTACAAGATAAATAAGTCCTAGGGATGTACTGTACAACACGATAAATATAATTAACACTGCTATATGTTATATTTGAAAGTTGTTAAGAGTAAATCCAAAGAGTTCTCATCACAAAGAAAAAAACTTTTTTTCTATTTCTTTAATTTTGTATCTATATGAGATGATGGATGTTCACTAAACTTATTGTGATAATCATTTCATGATATATAGAAGTCAAATTATTATGCTGTACACCTTAAATATATACAGTGCTGTACGTCAAGTACATCTCAGTAAAACTGGAGGAAAAAATATTTATAGAGAACTTTCTTTAATGGACTGTACTAGGCATTACAGAAAATAAAGATGAAAATTCTGTTCTCAGGTTGTAAAGTATGGGATGTAAAATGTAAAGTTAAATAAGCATAATGTAATGCAATAAGTAGCAAAGGGCACTGGAGAGACACTGCCCAGGCACTTGGGCAGTTAGAGGAGAGCTTTTAGACAGGAGCCCAAATACCAAAGTATGCCTAGGTTACCTTGAGTCTCTGAGCAGGTTGTCCAATCCATTCTTAACACTCTTTCTTTTTTCCTTTTTTATTTTACATACTTTTTAAAAAAAAATTTTACTGGCATATAATTGATTTACAGTGTTGTATCAGTTTCAGGTGTACAGCAAGGTGAATCAGTTACACATGTACATATATCAACTCCTTTTTTAGATTCTTTTCCCATATAGGCCATTACAGAATATTGAATAGAGTTCTCTGTGCTATACAGTAGGTCCTTATTAGTTATCTATTTTGTATATAGTAGTGCATATATGTCAATCCCAATCTCCCAAAACACTCTTTCAACAAGACAACAAAAGTAGAGAAAAACCGAATTAAATGTGAACGCCAAAAATGAGCGCTCTAACAGATCTGGAAATTTTACAGGAAAGGCACAGGCACATGTGATAATTCAGAGGGATTCAATATAAAAAACCTTGGTTAATAAAATTTTTTTAAACCTCTGATTAAATGGTTACCAGTTGCTTGCTGGAACCACTTTTCAATGTGGTTATTAGCTATCTTTCATAGATACACCAAATTTCAAATGAAATGCAAAAGCTTATTCAAAGATAAATAAATTACAAAGTACTTTGCTTAACTTAGTGTGATCCTTGGTGAAAATTCTAGGATGGATCTCCTGGTTGAATTTAGACCTGCCACAATCCTGGATATTTATACAAAGAGCCCATGGAATTACCTACAAACAGAAAAATGTCTAAATGAAGCAGTAATCCCCAGAAACTCTGCTATACCCTTCTCATCTAATTCCATCACCTTAGATGATATTATCAGATCTTATCTCTTGATTAACTTTCTCATATTTTTCTCTCTTGATTGGAAAAAGGACTGATTGAACTCAACCAGGGTTCCCACAAAACTAGTTGGGAGAGATAGACAAGCAGTGTATGTAACTAAGTACTTCACCAAACTGTGTTAGTGAATATTTGATAATCAGTTGTCAGCTATCTGTAGCACTGTGAAGTTATTCAAAGGATAGTGAAGTGGTCCTCACTCTTAGGATGCTTAGAGAAGCATCTGTGGTAGGCGCAATAATGGCCCCACCAAAGACATCCAAGCCCTCGTCCCCAGAACCTATGACTTTGTTACCTTACAGGGCAAAAGATGTCATTAGAGGTTAAGGACTTTGAGATGAGGAGATTATTCAAGATTATCCAGGTGGGCCCAACCTAAGCACACTCCCTAAAAGTGAAGAACCTTTTCTGGCTTTGAAAATGGAGAAGAGGGATCTTGAGCCAATGATATGGGTTGCCTCTTGCAGTTGGAAAAGGCAAGGAAATATCCTCCAGAAGGAATGCTAACACACTGATTTTGGCCCATTGAGATCCATGGTGGACTTTTAACCAACCATCATATAATAAATTTGTGTTGTTTTCAGACACTAAGTGAATGGTAATTTATTACAGCAGCAGTAGATAACTAATGGAGAATTTGAAAAGTTAATTAGCCAACTAGAGCTATTTCTGGGAAGGAGAGTTTTCAACAGGTTGGTGTTACCTAGAAAGATATAACAAGGAGGTATGGAAATTTAGCTGAGCCTTCAAGAATAAACAGTAATACAGTAAAGGGGGAGCAGTAGAGCATTCCAGGATAAAGGGGGAATCAGTGATATACAAGCATCCTCGGAATCAGTAGCTAGGCCAGTCAGGGGGAAAAAAAAGGTTTATATAAGATAATATTCATAGGTGGGAGGAAAGAAGCCTTCAAGTTAGGTTTAAGAGATGGAATATTAAGCGCTTGAAGTTTGAATTCATTTCATAGAATGCTGGTTTTCACACTGTGTCATTTTGGACTTGGAGATATGTCAGGGGATAGTAAAGCATGATTCCTGATACTCCAGAATCCTTCCCCTCCTCCTACCAGAGCATCTCTGTTCTCACCCGTTGCGGGGTTGGAGATTGCGCCCACCACCCACCCCTGTTCTTACCTGTTTTATGTATAGGGGATCTGCTTAGATTTTGCTCAAAAAAAGATTCTACTACTTTAAAACAGTAAGTGAGGAAAATTAAGTGGCTGGTGGAGCAGCCGCAGTGGGCTTCTTCTCTGGCCAGTGCCCTGCTGCTTTCTTGCTTTCCTCAAGATTGTTTCTATTTAACCCTTTACACATTTTAAGATAAATACAACAAATGTCTAATTTTACAATTAAATTACTTTTACAATCACTCTTGCAGACTATGTCTTGGTATTCTGACTTAAAAAGAAAAAAGATATCACCTAAAGATAAAGCCTGTTATATTCAACAGTGTACTTTTCTGCATACATACCCATATAAAAGGAACCATAACTGTTCTTATACCTGGCTTTTTCTTTTGCTAGACTTTATCTTTCCCTGTCTCTGGCAAATATTACTGTAACATTTTTATTTAGTTCAGGTATAGTATTCTAACATATAAATATACCCGTAACCAATTCCCTATCATTGGACATTCAAATTTATTTTTCTATTTTTTACCTGTAAGAAACAATTTTACAATGGACATTCTTGCAGCTAAAGCATTGTACTTATCCTTTCATTAGCAAAAAATAGGTATTTCTTATGTTTCTTACCTATAATCAGATTTTTAGCTGTCCTTTAGATGCACAGATATGAAATTATTTAATGTTAAAAACTTCCATCTTTTTGGATCTGTATTCCAAAGCAAAGGAAATAAAAGCAAAAATAAACAAATGGGACCTAATTAAATTTAAAAGCTTTTGCACAGCAAAGGAAACAATCGACAAAACAAAAAGACAACCTACTGAATGGGAGAAGATATTTGCAAATGATATGACCAATAAGGGGTTAATATCCAACATATATAAACAGCTCATACAACTCAGCATCAAAAACAAAAAAACAAAAAAACCCAACCCAATTTAAAAAAAGGGCAGAAGACCTGAATAGACATTTTTCCAAAGAGGACATGCAGATGGCCAACAAGTACATGAAAAGATGCTCAACATCGCTAATCATCAGGGAAATACAAATCAAAACCACAATGAGATATCACCACACACCTGTCAGAATGCTTGTCCTCAAAAAGAACACAAACAACAAATGTCGGCGAGGATTTGAAGAAAAGGGAATCCTCGTATGCTGTTGGTGGGAATATAAATTGGTGCAGCCACTGTGGAAAACAGTATGGAGGTTTCTCAAAAAAACTAAAGATAGAACTACCGTATGACCCAGCAATTCCACTCCAAAAAAAAAAAACCACAAACACTAATTCGAAAAGATACATGTACCCCAATGTTCATAGCAGTATTATTTACAATTGCCAAGGTATGGAAGCAACTTAAGTGTCCATCAACAGATGAATGGTTATAGAAGATGTGATACACACAAACACACACACCACACGTACATACATAAATACATATACAATGAATACTACTCAGCCATAAAAAAGAATGAAATTTTGACATTTACACAACATGGATGGACTTGGAGGGCATTATGCTAAGTGAAATAAGTCATATAGAGAAAGACAAATACCGTATGATATCACTTATATGTAGAATCTAAAAAATACAACAAACTAGTGAATACAGAAAAGAAGCAGACTCGCAGATATGGAGAACAAACTAGTAATTACCAGTGGCGGGGGGCAATATCAAGGTAGGAGATTTTTTAAAAATCGTGTATGTGAAACTTTTGAAAATTGTAAAGCACAATAGAATTTAAAGAATCTTTCATTCAATAAACAGATAGAAGATACTAATGTCTTCAATGTTGTTCATTATTTTACTGAGGGATAACACATGTGCAGTAAAATGCATACATCTTAAATATACTGCTTGATGACATTTTACATGTGTGAACACCCATTTGAATACCCCCCAGATTAAGATATAGAACATTTCTGGCATCTGAGAAAGCTCCTGTGTTCTCCTTACCGGCCAAAAGCCCCAGTCCTCAGAGGTAACCACTATTCTGACTCTTCTCACCATTGATTAGTTTTGCCTGTTCATGAACTTCATATAAGTGGAATCATACAGTGTGTATTCACTCTTTTAGGTCTGGTTTCTTTTGTTCAGTATGCTTTTGAGATTCTTCCATGTTGTTGCTTACAGTGGTGTAAATAGTTCCTTTTTATTGCTGAGAAGCATTCTATGGTCTAGATATGCTCTACTTTGTTTATCCATTCTCTGGCTGATGTGCATTTGGCTTGCTTCCAGTTTTGGGTTATTATGAATAAAGTCGCTTTGTACATTCCATTCTCTGTCTTTGATGTGCACTCATTTCTCTCAGGTACACAACTTGGAGTGGAATTGCTGGGTCATAAGAATGTTATGCTTAATTTTATCAGAAACTGCCAACAGTTTTCCAGGTGCTTATAACACTTTACACTCTGCTTGGAGAGGTATAAATATTCTGGTTGTTCAAAATCCTAGCCTTCACTTGGTATTGCCAGTCTTATTTATTTATCTCTTCATTCCTTAATGCATGCATGACATCATGGTGGGTATGTTGTGGTGTTCTTTTTTGTTTATCTAAAAAAAAGTATGTCTAAAATGACCCTAAATAGCTGGATTTGAGAACATTTTGATTTTATATAATGAAAGAAAATGTTAATATACTCTATACTTAATCCTACTTTTCCATAGGTAAAAAAGCCAAAAAAATCCTGCGTATACAGGCCAATTAAATAAATTATTTTTTCCTGTATTTATTTAAAATAAGACTAGTAATTAGATTCTCAGTTTTGTGGTTTGGCTTTTAAATATAAATGTTTTGCTTTAAGTTACAAATTTCAAGACTCAGTCTGTCCTGGGTTAATCCAGTTTAATGCTGCCACAAGCAGAATTGTTCCTTCTCCCAATTAAGCAGACATCCCGATTTTTGTTGCCTTCATCTCTGCTTCAGATTTTGCTGGTCATCATTTACTTCTGATATTTAGTAAAAGCCAGGCAGTTGGGAGTCCTGGTTCCTTTAGAGAAGACATACACTATACTTGCCTTATAGGACAGTCTGATTGCTTCAGTGTTGGATGGAGAGATAATTCATTTTCATGATTTTTATGGCAACATCATTGGATCCTATCATTTTCACAGTCTGGTATGGACTCCATTTCTTTCTTTTTCGATCCCATGAAGACGGGTCCAGAAACCTCTAAATAGCACACTGAAAAAATTAGGCATGACTAAGCCACAGTAGCTCAAGGGAGCAATTTTGCAAAACTTTCTCTTATCCTTTGGCCCAGTTATTTGGCGTAGAGCTCTTTCAACATTGCTCTCCCAACAGAGGTCTGACTCTTAATCTGTATCAGATGCAAGGAGGAAAGCCTGGAGTTTATTTTGGACTTCATGATAGATTAGAAAATTAACAAATGCAGAGTTTCTTTCTTGCTGTTGGCAACTGGTTGTATTTTGTTTTGACTCTTCTACTGCTCTCCTGTAGCTCAGAGTTCTGTTGGGGTCTGTTGTTCTACAGAGCCTGGGATAGTATCACACCCAGTAGGTGCTTTGACAAAAACATTTCGGTGATAACATTATCCCACCAGGGTTGAAATGTAGCTCTCCGATAGAATTGAGAGGAAAGAACTTGAGATGTGTTAGTTAGCCTTAGGACTTCAGGGAAATATGTAAGTTCTCCCTCCCTCTGGGTCTCCCTCACAGACAGTAGAAATGTGCCTTTCCCTTAATATAGTTCCTAAGAAGATGAAAAATGAAAAATTTTATATTAGGAACAAAATCGAGCAGATGAACTAAGATTGTATGCATTCATTTTAATCTTTCTTACTGCTTGTAAATTACAATCTGTAAAACATGATGCTCTGTTTACCCATTGGGTAATTTGTTGTGTGGCATTTAGCAAGTTGCTTAACCTCTCTGTACTTCTTTCTTTATGAGAGGTGGTACTAATGTTATCCAAGGACCCTCTCAGGTCAGAGGTCAGCAAGTGGCCACCTAGCACGGTGTCTAAGAGCATCACTCAGGATGCTTAGTAGATGTGTGACATCTGAGTAAGTTACTCACTTTCTTGGTGCCCTGTGTAAGATGGTGATAACTATAGCACCCTCCCAACCCCCACCAGCTACCATGATTCAGTGAGGCAGAAAAGCACTTCCAGTTCCTCCTGGCAAAGAGTAGTTTCTCTGAAGTGTTAAGTGAGAGATCCCTGTAATATCTGTGCTAATTTGAACTTTTTAACATCATTTCCTAAGAAGTATCTTTTGACATTCTTACTGGGATATGAAGGAAGGCAAATCACTTTTTATTTAATGTAGTGCTTTAATTTTATTGAAATAAATTTCCAAATCAAATTATATTAAATATCCAGAGAGATTTTGGAAAACACAAACTAGTAAGAAGAAAATAATTAAGTGACTTATATGCTTGCCACCCAAATATAATCATTTTGTTTCCAATCAGGCTTTGTTTTTTTTCTTTCCTATTCATAGGTTAACTTCATTTATTTTCCAAGTTATAATCATTCTTTGTAAACCATTTTGATTCCTAATCTTTTCATTAACCATAAGTCATAAGCATTTTCCTGTTATTACCTGGGATTAATTAAACATCACCTCACTGGTTGCATAATCATTTTAAATAGATACTTCTTGATTTATCTTTTGCCAGATTGTTGCATATCACGGTTGTTTATGGTTTTTCAGCCCTATAAATAGCTAACTATCATGTTCAAACTTAAGTTTACAGGGTTCATTATTTCTTTAGGGTAGATTTCCAAAAGTAGAATTATTGGGTTAAAGGATAAGAATATTTTGAAGAACTTGAGTTTGCCAAGTAACTTCCCAAAATTGTTGCTAATAGTAATGTATTGGGATGTCTATTTCATCATATTTCAACAGCATTGATTACTATCTTTTTTCTGATCTGTGCCATTTGTAGGCAACTTCTGTAGTACTAGTACTGTTTTAATTTGTGTTTCACTATTGGGTGCCTAACAATTTGGTCATGGACTTGCTTAGTAAAGGTATTTGCTCTTTCAGGAAATGTCTGTTCATGCCCTTAACCTGATTATTAGGAGTGTTGGTGTCTTCCTCGCTAATTTGTGTGAGTTCTTTTAAAGAAAAGAACACAGCCTATATGTGAAATATTTGCTAAGAATATTTCCTCTTGTATTTTTGCCTTTTATTTTGGTTATGATCTTTCAAAGCCATACAAAAATAAATGAGTGTAGATAGTTAAATTGGTAGTAATTTTCTGTTGCCATTTCTTCTATCATTTCTAAGTTTAGAAGCTCTTCACTTCGTGGAAGTTGGGTAATTATTCAGTTCTGTTTCCCTCTGGTTTTTCTAGGAGTTTGCATATGTATTTATCCATCTATATCTATACTTAATGCCTTTATAGAAATTTAAATGCTTTTAAAGAAAAAAAAAAGACTTTTATTTCCTTAGTTTTCTTTTGTCAGGTGAGCCATGGCTATAGCCCGGACTCAAACCTAAATCCCTTGACATTTCAATACTTGGTTAGAAAAGCCTGTGGTTTCAGTGGCTTCAGTAATATTCCCCAGTGGTGCAGTTATACTAATGAGGATCACTGTCAGGGAGTATTTGTTAAATGCTCCCTGTAAGAGGCAGCATCTAGTCATGATAGGTGGACTCCTTGCTCTAGAAGAGACTGTGGTCAGAGATGGAAACTTGCGATGCTCAGTAGACACTTACTGAGAAAGCCTCTGATGTGAGAGATTCAGCAGATGGCTTCCCTGCTTTGTCCACAGTTTCCTCATCTGGGAAATGAATGAGTTGAACATCATGATTTCTGAGGAGCTCTGCAGCCCTGAGATTGCTGGGTGTGATGTACAGAGACCCACGTGTATACAGACAGCTGTGTAAAGGTGAAACGGCCTCTGTCTACATCGGTTCACCATCTGTTTTCCAATTTGCAGCATCCTAGGCTTTGCTTGTTTACACTTGGAGAGACAGGGAAGCAAGGACTGCTAAGAATAATGAGGAATTATAAGTGCCAGACAGTCCAAAGGCACCTTCCCCTTGAGACAAACCTCCACATCAGTTAAGTGGTCCTGGAAAATTGGCTGCTAGGAAAGATGGCACTGATTACTCACACTTATATATTGATATCACCTCTTAAAAGGTTTCCTTGGTTTCTTAAAGCACCACGGCCACTAAACCTCCTTGTTGTTTGTAAAGGTGCACAATTCCTCATCAAAACCTTAGTCCCAGATGTGTTTTAAAATTCAGAATTTTTCTGAGTTTAGAAATGTTGTATATAGTCCATGAACTAAATATTATAATATCCCCAAATGGGGCTTGGGGCAGTATCCCTAATCAAACATATTAATATTTATGCAGCAGAATGCATGAAGATTCACAGTAAGTTTGATAAATAATGACTATAGGTAACCCCACTTCGTTTTATGGCAGGTTTTGCCATCAAATGAGGTACAAAAACATCTTTTCGTTTCCGTTGGTTTTTGGATCTTGGAAAGTGGATAAGGGATTGTGGGTCTGAGTAACCCTTTCTAATTCACCAGAGAAGACTCACCTTCTCAAAGCTCAGATCCACTCAGAAGGTTTCCCTCTGCAGAAACCTTCCACAGCAGTTCCTGGCAAAGAGACACTGGGACCCAGACACCATCTGGCATTAAAGGCCTTTCATCCTGTCTGCCATTCAGTAACCCCTCCCCACAAGCCACTCACTTGGGCCACAGCCATACTTACCTGCTTCGACATATTCCAGATGTGCTTACTCCTGGGACTTCTGTTTAGCTGGTTCCCTCTATCGGTGACACACTTGTGTTCCACTGCTCCTTGTTCCCGGCCTAGCTTTTTTTCTGCTGTTCATCCTCACTGTCCCCTCCAGGAGGTCCTCCTAGATTTCCCTGTTTGGGACAACTCTTTCTCTCTTTTGTTCAGCCTCTATATTCCGTACCTTTATTATGGCACCTATCAAAGACTGCCTGGTATTAGGATAGCTTGTATGTGTGTATCATCTACTAAATTACGAAGCCCTATAAGAGTGGTTCTTGAACCATAATATGCATGAAATGCTGCTTGTTCCAGTACAGATTCCTGGGTTCCCCCTTCCCCTCCTAGGAGATTCTTTTTCACCAGGTCTGAGTGAGATCCAGGTAACTGCATACTAATAAGCCTCTAATAATTTAAACTGTTCTATTTCGTCTCCTTGACTATGAGGCGCTCGACGGCAGATTCTGTTCTTAAAACAAGAAGCTGCCCCAGGTCTCCAGAATCAGAACCTAAACCCAAATTGTGGCCTTAACATCAATCCACGCACAAGTGCTGCCTTTGTTTTTCTTGTCTTATCTCTTCTCCTTTGTGTAACTCCATTAGAAATTAAATCTATAACAGATGATGGTGATTATGGGATAGTCTCTAGCAACAAGTATACAGGCAGTTTCTTGGTAGAGCAAAACTGGAGTCAGTTATGCCTTTAGGAACATCAAAGTGTGGGAAACATCCGTGGGCAATGCAAAACCAGCTAAGTGCCAGCAGACTGACAGGTTGGTAATCAATCTGGGGATACTGGATTATGGACTTGAAGGGCTGAAGAATTCATCTGTGACATCCTCTGCCTGAGACAGTCATTTCAGAAGTTCTGCTGCCTATTCTGCATTTAGATTTCTGAGGTTGGACAGAGCCTACCAAAGATACCCCAGAGTGTTCTCTTTTGGTTTCTGATAAGAATGATGTTGATGAACATAAGTATTAATTAACTGTTGTTCAGTGATTAACTGATGTTCAGTGAGCTCTGTGTGCTGCAACTGTGTTAATCACTTTACATAAACTATCTCATTTAATCCTCAAGATGGCCCTAAGAGGAAGTATATTCATTGCCTCATTTACTAGTGAGGACGCACATGCCCAGAGAGGTTAGGCAGTGTGTCCGTGATAACACAGCTAATGAGAATTGGGGCAGGGATGTCAGCCCACGTGAGCTGACTCCAGAGCCCATGCTCTTTAACTGCTCCAGCTGCCACTTTTGAAGTTCTCAGCATCCTGACTTAGTATTGTAATTGGAACAGAGCTTTATCTTGTGTGCACATGAGAGAATTTATTTTTTTTCAGTTGTATCTTTGAGTGTGTAGTGTGTGAATGAGTATAACTTCCATTCTGTGTGTATCTGGACGGCTACTAGGCATCATCTGGCATATGGGCAGCTTGCCCAACACAAGGACACACCACCAGGAGTGGCTGGGTGCTCTCGCAGCTCTTTAGAGAAGAGCAGCTCCAAGTTGTACTTTCCCTGAGCATGAATGCCCGTGTGCCTAGCCTGCGGTTCAAGTCAGAGAGGAAGAAGGGCAAGTCTACATGAAATGTAAGCACGTGACATTTAATTCACTTCTAATTGCCCTTAATGGGACAAATAGAAAGGGATAAAGAGGGTAATATGTGGGAATTCCCTGTGACTTCTTAAATTAGTTTCATGGCTGTAGTCAATCAAATGGTCATTTCAGTAGGAAAGAATCTGGACGGTTTTATGTTCTGTACCTTGCTCCTTTGCTATTGATATTGGAAAATGCCACGATCTTGACCAGCTATAAATTAGACTGATTTCAGTGAGGAAAGCATTTCTTGGAGGCATTGAGGTGCTTAACACACTGACCATGGTTGGGATTGAGATGAAAATAGATATTGACTTGGCATTATTTACTTAGAATCTTATTTTAGAGGTCAGGACTAATACCTGAGAGGTAGAGAAAAATCACCAGACAGGCTCAAGGCAAATATCATAAAGCTGCTGGCATATAGCAAAGAAGAAGCTGGGGAAAATTTCCTGAGCATTAGTTTAAAAAGACAAGAAATAAAGAGAAGTGTTAGAATGGGAAACTTTTAAAGTTTCTAGGAAATTATACAAGCAGGAAGGTACATTCTCCATCAGCTTTTCATCTGCCACCTTGTAGCGCAATGCAAGAATTCCGTGGTTAGGTAGAGAGCGGGGCTGTCCCCTGCCCCGCTGGCCTATAGGGAAGTTATTCAAGCGTGAGTAGAGTTGTGAGACGTGGGTAAGTAAGTACCCCATAAAGCATACACGTGTGGGCAAAGCCAACCCTCAGACTATGAATATAGTCAAAAGAAAATGCAGTGTGTTCTGTGAATTTGGCTATGTGGAATCTGTGTAGAGCTCTTCTAAGCAGCCTTAACTTCCTGTTCCTAGGAGACCAGCCTGCTCTGGTTCTCCTCCAGTTAACTAGACTGTCTCTGGTCCTCTGCCCTCTCCACCCTGCCAGGCTGCCTATTAAATATTTCCACCTGACCTGAGTCCACGCCTCACGCAGCACCTCCTGGCTTCCCACCCGTGAATGCCTATCAACTATATTGCCTTCTATCTCTTTCCCTGAGCTAGAAACCTTAGAATTGAACTTGGTCTTCCAATTTTTTTTCACCTTTTACATTTACGTCAGTTACCAAATCCTCGTCATTTTGCATTGTTTGTTTCAGACCTGCTTCTTCTCTCTTGTGAAACACCAGGATGCTTTCCAAATTGATCTTTGTCTTTTTTGTCCCTTTCTGTTCAGGAAATCATCAACTCTGCCAGAATGTTTTTATTTCTCAAATGCAAACCGAAGTAAAATATTCCTGCTTAATTTCTGAAACAAAGACCAAATTCTCCAGCATGACTTAATCAGGTCCCTTACTGCTTTCACCATAGAGCCTAGAGACATGTGCTTTTTCTTTTTCTCTGGTTTGATGCTGTATGCATATTTTTATTATTCTTGACTGTGATTTTTATTCTTATTTATATTTTATCATTAGTTTATATTTTATGGTCTTTTTGTAAGATGTCATTTGTGCAAAAGAGACATGACTGGATTGAAGTGCAAACCCAGATTTTACTGTAAATCTGGCTGATCCTTTACTGATATTTGTGATCTTATACTTGAATGTCATTAGGGAGGTCTAGTCTCTAACTTAAGATTTCTTGGAAAATATTAATGGGGGAGGGCGTTTATTTTTATTCCCATTTGAGCCCAGGAGAATGAAGTATCTGACTAGTGAGTATCCCTCCCAGCCCCGATTGCTATTCGTTAGATTCTCTGTTGGTGATTACTCACAAGATTTTAGTCGTAACAGGAAATCACAGATCCCTCTTAAATACCTTACATTTCACACAGATGGGCTTTGTTGTTGTTGTTATATATACTATTCATTCTGACACTCTAAGTGTTTAATGGTCCCAACCTAGGAGGCAGCTGGCAGGTCAGAGCACAGCCTCTGAAGCCAAATGGCTACATTATAATCACAGTTCTACCACCAACTAGCTGTGTGATCTTGGGTACATTCCTTAATTTCTGTGTGCCTTTATTTCTCCATCTGCAAAGTGGATTTAAGAGTGGTAAGTTTTTCAAACTTACGGTTACCGAAGGGGAAAGGGGGTAGAGAAATTAGGAGTTTGGGATTAACAGATACTACTATATATAAAATAGATAACCAACAAGGACCTACTGTATAGCACAGGAAAATATATGCAATATCTTGTAATAACCTATAAGGGAAAAGAATCTGAAAAAGAAGAGATATATATATTTGTTGTTAGAGCTGTATTTAATCATGTGTAAGGTCAACCTCCCTTTGTTCTCCGTCAATATTTCTACCACTGGATCAAAATTAATCATTTGAGGACAGCCAGCATCTCTGGACATCTGAGCAGGCTGGCTGCGCTGCACTGCACTGTCACCAGGAGGCTGAGATCACAGCGCCCCTTGCTGTTGAGATGCGGTTCCTGGGCCCTGTTCCTTGCTGCACATCTCCCCAGAGAGCTCTTCAGAGCCGCAGAATGTGGAAAACGAGGCTCATTCTGCTCCCTTTCCTGGACTTTGGGAGTTCTATTTGCAGTAATTGATAGTTGAGGATGCGCAGGGTCCACTTGGCTCCCTCCTGGTTCCCTCCAGGCCCCCTCTCGGTGACATCTTGGCAGCGTGCCTCACATTTGTCATCTTCCCTGGTGGCCGCCGAGGCTCAGCAGCTCTTGGGGCCGCGGGCCAGATGGAGCAGCGTGGGAGCCGCAAAGCCCAGAGGACTGCCACTCAGGGATGTCAGGGTGACACTTGGGCCCAAGTGCAGGGTCAGACACCTGCTCAGGCGGTCTGCTCCAAATGCTCACAGAGAGCGGTGTGGAGCGGGAATGGGCCCTGCCCTGTGCATGACTGTTCTGGAAAGAGGGACTCTCGCTGGCGGGGTGTGGCTGGCACAGAATCAGGATCGCTTTCTGAGGATGCAGCCCCATGTTTTCTTCCCTCTCAGACATTTCTCGTTAGAGGATAGGAGCATCTGGCTCATTTCCCAAGTCCTCTGGCAACCTCTGAAATTTCTAAAGCAAAGTAAACAGATACATAATAAAAAGTACACAAATACATCATAAAAAGTTGATTTAATTTAGAAATAAATACTACTCCCTAAACTCAGGATTTGTACCTAGGCTTTTCTTTCTTTTCCCTTCCTCCCATCCTCCCTTCTTCCCTCCCTCCCTCCCTCTCTTCTTGTTTTCCTTCCCTTTCTCTATCTACTTACCTCTTTCCTTCTTTTCTATTAACTTATTTATGCATGAAGTGTTCATTGGCTGCCTGCCAGTTGTATTAGACACCGTAAACACGTGGGTGAGCAAACAGACACTGCGCTATAGTCATAAAGACCTAGTGTGTGGGGGGTGAGGGGGACACAGTCAAATAATCTCAGAAATATGTAATTATACACTGAGAATAGGTACCAAGAAAGAAAAGTGCTGAGAGCCATAGGCATTTATAAAGGGGGCCTGATCTGGGTTGGGAGTTGTGCAAAGGTTGTCCAGAGGATGTGATTTTGAGCTGTCCTAGAAGGATGAATCAGAGTTAACAAAAAAGTGGAGGGGCAGGAAGGCAATTCCAGGAAGAGGAAAATTCATGCTTAAAGGTCATGAGATGGAAGAAGCAGTATATGTTTGAGACATTAGAATTTTTATGATGGAAATGTCAGAAGAGAAGGATTGGTGTGCCATTAATCTTTTAATTTGTCATGGAGATTTTATATATTTGTAAAACACATCAAAGTTTTACCTAAATATTTTTTCAGATAACTTTTTCTAAGTTATTAAGGAGATGGGGTGCCCTCAAGGCTAATACCAGTTTTGGATGAAAAGTTTTCCTCTGTTTACTTAAATAGGATATAGTATTCAAAAGGATTCTAAGTAAGTTTCTAGGGGGTCTCCTGACACTTTTCTTCCTTTATAGTATGGGGCAGGACGGGGAGAGAATGAATTAATGGTGAAGTTTTAGTGTGAAATGAGATTGTGATCTTTTAGTCACCTCAGTAACATTGTCTTTTGTCAAACAGGCTACACATCACAAGATATAAACAGCGTAATTCTAGGGGTCATTAGTCCCCATTTATCCTACAGAGGGAGAAGCTCTGGGAGAGACAGATTTAAATTCCCAATTGATTGCCCTCTCCTTTTTTATTTTAATTTTTATTGAGATACAGTTGATTTACAATGTTGTGTTAGTTTCAGGTATACAGCAAAGTGATTCACTTATACATATATATATAAATATTCTTTCTTTACATTCTCTTCTATTATAGGTTATTACAAAATATTGAGTATAGTTCCCAGTGGTACACAATAGGTCCTTGTTGGTTTTCTGTGCCTCATTCTTTTTTTAAACTGGGCACATTTTTGCCTGAAAATAAAATGTCCGTTAAGCCCGTTTGAAGGACTCCATGATTGACAGAGACAGTCTTTTCTCCTGACTTGTTTTTGGGCTTTATTTGGACCCCAATTAACACAGTAACCAAACGTATCTGTGTATTAAAGTTATTATAAACCCTTCCTTAGGAAACGCCCTGAGAACGAGGGTATAACTGAACAAGAGGGAAACATGAGACAAGAAACAGGGATTCAACACAGGAGAGAGATAAAGGGAAGTCTTGAAATGAGGGTCAATATGGAGCCCTTATGATCACAGCACACTAGGCACAAACAACTGCAAATGTTAGGAGTCTACCCTGATACTTGATTGATAGCTTGGCTAGGTATAAAATTCCAACTTGGAATGATTTTCCTTTGAAATTTTTGAAGATGTAGCTCTACTGCATCCTAGCTTCCAGTATTGCTGTTGAGTAGTACAAAAGGTTCCAAATTATTGGTCTTTCCTATATGATGTCTATTTTCTTTTTTTCTGAAAGCTTGTAAGATCTTGATCCCCAGTGTTATGAAATTTCACAGTAATATATCTAGGTGTGGTCTCTTTTCATCTATTGTACTTGGACTCAGTGGCCTCCTTTAGTGCTGAAATTTATTTCTTTCAAATTTTCTTGAATCATTCTGTGCATGACCCCCTTTCCTCCCTTCTTCCCTCCCTCCCCTCCCTTTTACTTTTTCTTTTTCTGCCTGAAACTTGTTATTTGTATGTAGAGAACATTGTGATAAATGTGGTGAATTACCTCACATCCATTCCAACTTTCTTCTAGTTTACCTTTGGGTACTTCAGAGGCTGGAAAACTAAATACTATATATTTTCAGACTCTTGCAGCTAGTGTTGTGGATGTGATTTAGATTCAACTGTACTTCTTCCTATTCTGTTGGCAAACACGGTCATGGAGGCTTTTTACCCTGGGACAACATTAGCAGATATCCCAGTGTTTGGTCACTAGCTCTTTGAGGGTCAGGGAGCAGGGTCCTTGCCATTCATTTTGCTTATATGGATTGTGGCAGGCACAGCCTAGCTTTGGAGCCTAGAGCAATAGCTGTGACTCTCTGATCCTGGCAACAGTAACATGCTTCTGTATTCAGCAGCTATATGTGGCCATTTGCCACTTCAGGAGGGAGTCTCCTGATGTTACAAGTGGTTGCAGCTCCCTCTGTGGCTTGGTTCTTTGGTGTACGTTGAGAGTTGTACTGAAAGCTCAATCCAAAACCTATTTCTTTAGTCCTTCCAGTGATTATGCCATTTAATGTATTGTAAGAAATGATTCTGCTGAAACTAAAAAGAATGCATTCTGTTATCTGCAGAGGATCCTTTGCAGTATGACACTCCTGGATTTGCTTCTCTAATTTCTTTTACTTTTTTTTCTGTCTTTCAGCTGTTTGTCTTTCAGTTCCTTAACTTTAGTTTCTAACCCTGCAATTGAGTAATTGAGTTTTTTTAAAATTCATATGTACATACACATATAATATCTAAGTACATTGCTTCTTCTGTGAATGCTCCTATCTTATAGTGTCCTCTTCTTATTTTATCAGTAGATCACCTAATGTTATCTTTCTGAAGGTATTAATGATAGATTTTTTTTTCCTTTAAGTTTTCTTCTTTCAGCATAGTCCCTATTTTCTCCTAGATTTTTTTTTTTCCTTTAAGTGTTCTTCTTTCAGCATAGTCCCTATTTTCTCCAAGCTGCTATTGACTGTCTGTTTTGGGTCTCTAACTCTGATACTAAAGACTTGGCTCGGTGATTCTTGATTATCTGGTCATATTTGAGGGAAAACCTGAACATGTTGTTGGGTGTTGTTACCTGTAGGCTTCCCTGTAAAGCGGTCCAGTTGTGCTCTTTCATTGGGGGAACCCCTGATGTTGGCATCTTTATAGTTTGCTTCTTGTCCAGGTTAGATTCCCCAGAGACAGATTTCTAATAGTCTGCCTGTAAAGTATGGGTTAGCTACCAGGATCCTGGACACTGAGTATGGAAACAGTAATAGGAGTCTAAGCATAAGTATGTGAATATTCTCTTTGAAGAAAAAAACAACAGCAACTGTTTTGAGCACTTTGCCTCACCCTAAACTGTGTCTAGTACAGAGAGGGTTGGAAAAGTCAGGCACTCATCTATAAGAGCAGAGCGGGGGATGAGCCATCTAAATGCTTCTAGAACAGCCGTTCAGTCATTTCTTCTATTTTAGCTCCATCTTTACCCCTACATTCAAAGGTACCTGATGCCTTAAAATTCTTAGCTTTAGGGGGGAGGTCCTCTGTCATAAATTGGTGTGTTTTTTTTTTTTTTGGTATTTTTTTTTTGCGGTACGCGGGCTTCTCACTGCTGTGGCCTCTCCCGTTGCGGAGCACAGGCTCCGGATGCGCAGGCTCAGCGGCCATGGCTCACGGGCCCAGCCGCTCCGCGGCATGTGGGATCTTCCCAGACCAGGGCACGAACCCGTGTCCCCTGCATCGGCAGGCGGACTCTCAACCACTGCGCCACCAGGGAAGCCCTGGTGTTTTTTTAATTTTTTTTATTTTTACTTTTTCAGCTTTTCCCCACTGCCAGCTCAAGTTTCAGCTTTCTTGGTCTCACTATTTGTAGCCTGCAAAGTTTTGATGTGTATTCTCTCCCATTTTCTGTTTCTTTGCGGGTTTATGCCTTTCAAACAAAATTCTGCTACTATCATTTTAGGCAGATTAAAGAGAGACTGTTAGTACAGGTGTGTGTGCAGACCCATGGTCTTGACCTGAGAGGTGTTTTAACTTCTCTGTGACTCATGAGGAATAGAAGGGTATTGATTTGCTTTCCATATCTTCACTTGATTAGTTATTAAAAGTAATTGTGAAATGTGTGTCTTTAAACTGTGTGTTATTAGGGTTAATTGTGTGTGTGTGTGTGTGTGTGTGTCTAAGCTTAAAATAGAATGGAGAATAGCTGAAAGAAAGAAATGCTATGTGTCCTAAAATATACACTGATTTCTTTCCTTCACTGCTGGTAGGACTTGCTTCAAGCTGCACTAGTACCAAAGATTCATTCTTCAGGATGGTTTGAATATAGTTAATGGGAAGCATCTGCAGTCCACATCTCTGCCTTAAACCCTTAGTGTAGGGAAAGGAGTGGTGTTTTGGTTTTCTTTTGTTATGTTTTATGTGATGGGAATTTATATTCACCATCCAAACGGCATGCGTTTTTGGCATTTACTGCTGGGGACTTGTGGCAAATCAGAAATGATTTGCTTGAGTTCAGGGAAACCTTTCACATCAGCAGATTCTCAGTGTTCTCCATTCCTGGTGCCTACAGCAAAGATTTAATCAGCCCTATTTGCAAAACAAAAAGAGAAAAAGGGGAATGGCTCAGTGGAAAGCCCATTAATATTTCAGACCACTGATTGTTGAATCCGAATATAGATTTTAGGAAGGAGGGCTAAACTCAGCTGAGGAGAGTGAATTTCCTCTAAAACATAAACCTTTTTGTTTTTGCTGTGAAGAGAGAGACTATAATTGAACCAGGAAGGGAAAAATTGATAACATTGAACCATGGAAGGTGTTCTAACGATAATAATGGTTTTTGTTGGGAATTTCTTAGTTCCTAGTGATAATAAATTAACAGGTTCAGTATTTTGCTGATTTTGAGAAAAAAATCAGAATAAATACATGACTTACCTTTTAACAAATGGTACACTTAAAAAGTCTGTGATGAAACAAAGCACCGAAGGGAAGATAAAGGGTACATCGAGTATAATAGTTTAGAGGGTTTTTCATTGAGGCCTTGACTGTCAAGTGCTCATAAATTTGTGGAAGCAGAATTCCATTTCTGCCAAAATGTGTTCTTTAATACTTTGAGCCCTGGTATCACTTAGGGTACAGAAGAAATTAGATGAACTAGAGTCTGTAGTTCATGTTAATTGTGTAGAAACATGGTGTAAGGGGTTTCATGTTTTCACTGAACGTGTTTAGCTGTCTCTTTGGGGAGGATTTAGAAAGTAGAGGTATAGCTCAGTACCTATTTGGATACAAGAAAAGGCAATGTATTTTTTACTAAGAGTTGGAAAACTTGGATTTTAATCCAAATTTATCTACTAAGTAGTTGCATGACCTGAAGCAAGTCCTTCTCAATTGTTTTATTGGTAGTTTTTTTAAAACTCTGAGTTAACTAAGATGCATGTGGCACAAAAAGAAAATAATACAGAATTATGGTGGTGTTACTTTGAAAGTCAGATGTGAGTTCAGTCTGCATGAAGTGCTGGACAAAGCATAATTATTTAAAGGTTAAAGCTGAATAACAAATCATAATGGTAAACTGAATGGTTGGCATTCCACAGAGCAATTAATACCACTGAGATTCCAGAATAAAATAGTGAGAACATCTCATCTGAATTGTTGATGAGTTCTAGGTATCAAAGATTTCCCAGAGATGATTGTTATGATAACCAAGGTTTATTGAGTGCTTAATACATGTCAGGCCCTGTATTACAGGTCACTAAATGCATTAGCTTATTTATGAGCCTCATAACAACTCAGATTTATAGTTACTGTTACCTTACCTACAAAATAGTAATGATATCTCAACCGAAATCATTCAGGTAAGAAGGGTCAGGTTGCAGACTTGGAGCTGGATCTGCTTGACTCCCAAGCAAAATGTTTTTAACCACTATGCTATGTCAGAAACCGGCACCAGGGGCTTCTCTGGTGGCGCAGTGGTTGAGAGACCGCCTGCTGATTCAGGGGACACGGGTTTGTGCCCCGGTCCGAGGAGATCCCACGTGCCGCGGAGCGGCTGGGCCCGTGAGCCATGGCCGCTGAGCCTGCGTGTCCAGAGCCTGTGTTTCGCAACCGGAGAGGCCACAACAGTGAGAAGCCCGCGTACCGCCAAAAAAAAAAAAAAAAAAACTGGCACCAATTGAAGATTGTATCAAGGAGTACAGTATCAGAAACAGCTAATGCTTCTTTTCTCTCTTTTATGAACTCTAAACTGTTGGAGCTAGTAAAAGATTCAGCAAAATTATGTAACAATACAAAAAGCGTTTGTCAGACTGTCCTACCCCGTAGGAGATTCTAGTCTGGCTGAGGAGGTCAGAAATTCAAGCAATTTGAGTAAAGGATACAAGGTAGTGTGTGATCACAGATGAAAAAGCTAGGTATATTTACCCTAGAAAAGAGCAAATTCATGAAGATTAATTTCAAATATCTAAGGGTTAGTAAATGAAAGGCAAGGCAGATTTATTTTCTGGAACTTGAGAACCGTGTTCGTATATTTCTGTACATGGAGTGGTGAATGAGCCTCCATCCACAAGAGGTAGTGAATGTCCTTTCACTAGGTGAGTTCAAGCAACACAGATGTCGTGGAGAGAATTCACACAGCCAGGGCTCTTTAAGGTCCTCTTCAACCTGAAACTACTTAGAGAGGTCAAAGATGTTATAGAAAAGGCCAGTTTGGACTAAATAGAATGAATAGGGAGGATTGCAGGGAGAAGGCAGACCTTGAGCTGATAGCAGAGAGAGTAAGTGTCCTTCATTTGTGGGTTAACAGGTCAAACTGCTTTTACAAGTAGAGAAACCGGAGATCCAGAGCTGTACTAGGGTTCACCATCTTGGGCAGGTCATCTGTTTTCTGACCCTTGCTTGCACCCCCCTGTGAAGGTAGGGGACTGGGGATGATGGTCTTAAGGCCTGTCCATTCCAGGAACTCACAGGGTCCTGAGGTGCCTCTCTCCCGTGGCAAGCCTGCCCAACCTTAGCAGCCTGCCCTGTGGCCTTTGGATATGCCGAATCTTGAGTACAGAAAACAAGCTCTCTGCTCCGGACACTTATCTTGGAGGCAGAGAGACTCACCAGAGAACGAAGACTAGCCTTTTTCAGCAGCACCTGGAAGAAGACATGGCAACAGCTCAGAAAGCCTCTCCATTCAAAGGCATCGGTAGTACTTTTTTTTTTCTTTTAAGCAGCACTTTTCATCAAAGTGAAGAATAGAAATAGCACAGAAACTCGTGGTCCTCCAGATTTCCAGGGATACCACACAAAGTTTTATTTTACCTTGAAGGAGCAGGTTAAAATAAAGCCTTGAGACTTTTTTCCTTCCAAATGGGTACATTGTTCCTGCTTCTTGATTTTCCATGGCTGGGCCAGAGCAGAGCATTGATGGAGAGAGCAGTGAAGTCGATCCTGGAGAATCGAGGAAGGTCGCTTCTTTACTTGTGTTACCGACAAAACGGTGGAAGACACACTTCCTTATGTTTTTTTCCCTGCGGAACTTTGAAAATATTTGTTCCCCGTGTGACTTTTGACACAAAGGCAAAAGCCACATCACGGTACACAGTAAGGAGCTTTAAAATTCACTATCTCATTTTAAGTGTACCTCTGTCTCATGGGGCGAGAATATGAACATGGAGGGTTTAGAGGTAGGACTGAATATGTGCATTTTTTTGGAAAGTTGGCATTGAAGACTGATTTGCCAGGAGAATTCCTTTGATGCCAAAGGAGTGGATGTTTCAAACAAAACAGTGTTTGAAATGCCATGTCAGCAAGTGCTCCCCATCTCTTACCGACTCCTGGATCAAATAGGCAAAACTTTGGATTTTTCTTATTGCTTTTGGAAAGGGGAGCTATATGAAAATCACCATCCTTTGGGAAACAAGTCAAAATTGGATTCCTTCAGTATGTCACTGAAATTTAAAATGAAAATTTGTTGATTCAGAAATGGAGATATGGGTACCTTCTGTTCCTGAATTTCCATTATGAATGGAAGATGGAAATCAGGAGCCGTTTGCAGCCATTCCTTCCAGTCCTTTTAACAAAAAAAAATTTTAATTATATTTGAACCTATAAACGTGTTTTGACAGGAGGAAACAGTTCTGGGTTTTTTTCGAGTATACCTTTAAGGGAGTAGATTAGTCTGCAACCAGCCTCATTCCACAGACTGTAAGCAGCTGATGGATCCATTGAATCTCAGTGGCTTACTGAAGCCTTTTCTTTCTTTTTCTTCTATATAAGAAATGGCGTTTTTGCAAAGAGAGCCAAAAGTTACATGCTAAAAAGTGAATATGATTCTGCCTTACCGAGGGAAGACAGCCTTTAATAAAACAGGATTTTTGTTTTTGTTTTAGTTATTTTCCTTCCTTTTAAGTATAGCTTGTTATTTTGTTCTTTCCTTTGTCAATTATTTAAGAGCTAGTGTTGTGGGAAAGTTCCAATTCAAAATATTTTTAAAAGGCATTCTTCCTGAGGAGGATGGTCTGACATTTACATTCGCTTTTGCAGAAGAATCCCAGGGCTGTGTAGACGCTATGGAAGAACAAATAACTGGTCAGGGAGTCAGCTCCCCGAACCAAACAGCACAGTGGAGACTCAGGGGCAGATTCCAGGCCAGTGACGGCAGTGGGTCATGTTTCTATAATAAACAGAATGTTCTGGAAGATTTTTTAAATGTCTAATAGCAGCCTTTTAAAGTACTCAACTCACCTTGGAGACTTTGGGGAGTAAGGAGTTCCCATGTCTAGATAATTCGCTTAAAGCAGATGCCTCAGCAGTTATGGGTGTTGGATGAAACCATCACTCAGGAACACTGTCTTCATGGTCCCTGATATCAATTTGGGGGGTATCCTTGATGGATCCCAGAAGAAAAAAAGGATATTAGGTAAAAACTAGGGAAATCTGAATAGAGTGCGGACTTAACCCAATAATGTATCAATATGGATTCATAGGTTTTGACAAATGTACCCCCTAATGTAGGATGTTAACAACAGGGGAAACTGGATGTGGGGGAATGTCTGTATTATCTTCACAACTTTTCTGTAAATTTACACCTATTCTAAAGTAAAAAGTTTATTAAAAAATAATAGATGCTTGTAGAAAATTTGAAAAGTACAGAGAAGTTAAAAAAAATTGGCTTGCAGTTCTAAGACTCAGGAACACTGTATTTTTGCTTACTTTCACATATAGTTAAATGTGTATGCTTTTATATGCATATAATTTCATAATTTCCTTTTCTAATATAAAGCTTTACATATCATTGAACATGTTATAGCACATTATAATTATTGCATAATATTCCATTATAAGAAAACAGGTCAGAATGTATTTAACCAATCCCTGCTTATTGGAAATGGAAGTTATTACCCATGTTTCATTATTATAAACAATGCCATGACTTAGCCATGTAACTAAAACTTGTTCACACTATTATTTCCTCAGGAGCAGTTTCTAGAAATGGTATTACCGACTCAAAGGATATGCACGTTTCAAAAATGTCGATAGCTTTTTGGAACATAAATTTGAATTATATATCAAGGGGAGCTGATTATGCATGAGGGAGCATATGAAAAATTGAATTCCTGGTGGGGGGAGGTGGTGGTTGGAACCAGTTAGCTAGGAAGTCGAGGAAGATCTGATGTAAGGGTTCCATTTATTTATCTATTTATTTATTTTTGAGGCGTTACTGAGAACGACTGTGGGTAGGAAACTGGAAGAGGATGACTAAATACATAAAGCCCCATTGAGGCATGTGAAAGAGAGCTGAGTAGGTGCTGGTCAGTGCAGGCTGGGCAAGAAGTAGAGCTCGAGAGACAGGTGGGACAGGCTGCGGTTGGGGATGCTCATCTCCTCCTGCTGGGTCCTAGGAGGACGCAAAGGCACGAGGGTCAGGTGTCTCAAAGTTAGTTAGGTTGGGACCAAGTCTGCTAGGTATGGGAATGCCCCCTGTTATGCTCCATCACCCGGAAGAGTGATGAAGGGTAGGTATTGATGGGCAGTGGCCGCTTTAGGTAGGAACTGTCTTAAATAGGTTAAGATGTGCCAGACAGTGAGGGGAGGACCTTGCCAAGGTATGGAGAGGAGAAAGCTAACATCCTCATTTGCACCTTTCCATCTGCAGGCCACTAGCAGGCAATTTTCAGCAAGCTGGAATGAGCCTTTCCTATTAATGGAGATACTCAACTATCTGCACTGTGCACCATCCCTCCAGCCGACCACTAGCCCCTGTAGGCACAGTTCTTCTCTCTTTCCCACTGCAAATCCAGGGTGATGACCAGATTCTCCTGGCTCCTAACACTGCAGTTATCCTGCCCAAACATGCTGGCCCAGATTATCAGCTTTTTTTTGTGTGGTATACGGGCCTTTCACTGTTGTGGCCTCTCCTGTTGCAGAGCACAGGCTCTGGACGCGCAGGCTCAGCGGCCATGGCTCACAGCTCACGGACCTAGCCGCTCCGCCGCATGTGGGATCTTCCCGGACTGGGGCACGAACCTGCGTCCCCTGCATCGGCAGACGGACTCTCAACCACTGCGCCACCAGGGAAGCCCAGATTATCACCTTTTGAAAATGCATCCATATCAGTGCTGGAGACAGCCCTCCGGTAATTTCCTGGCCTGTCCCCCACCTTCAGGGAGTTTAGGAAACTCCAGGACAGCTCACATAGATGTCTCCACGTTGTGAGTGGCTGTAAATGGACAGAAGTGCGAGTTGTGTTTCTGTAATCCGAGAGGCTCAATGAGAGGGTCATCTCTGCTGTTTTACCTTGACTTGTCATTCTTAATGTATTGTCCTGTTGCAAGCCTTTTTCTGCTTGCTCTAAAGTTTAGATTCCTTTTCATGATGTCTTGAAAGGAGGCTCAAATATTGACTGGCGTTGAAGTCGGCTTCCTCACAGGGCCTCGCTTTCCTGCCATAACCTTGCAGAGTCTTCCAGTGTAAACTGCACCTGCTGCCTGGGGCGCTGGCCACCCACCAAGGCCTGCAGAAAATGAGATTCAGGAAGTCAGAGAGTTCAAAGGACGCTGTAGAGAGTGCTGCCTCTGGATTAATGACCCACAGACACTGCAGGCAGCCTGAGCCTTTCCCCCCAGGATGCCCACTCTTCTCTTCTCTTCTGTTCAGATTTGCAGAAAAATCCAGAAGGAGATCAAATCTCTGGCAGCTCTCCGGTGGTGACCTCACCTGCTAAGTTAGGTGTGTGGGAAAGCAAATAGGTGGAAGGGGAAGGAAAAGAGTGTGAGAACAGTGGTCTCAAAACAGTGGAGTAGTATCCAAATGGTATCCTTGGTTTGGAGGTTCTCAAAGCAATGAGAAAACACCCTGTTAGTGGATGAATGTGGAAAAGCATCTGAAACGTGACTCATCTAACCTTTTGGAAACTGGAACTGCCCATGTTCTACTCTGCTGAGTCCTGCCCTCTGCCCATCCCTGCTCCCCATTCTGTTCTTTGTAGGACTGGGGTGTACAGAAGTAGGCTCATCATAATTGTCGGTTCATGACATGTCCTCATCATTGATCCATTCCTGACCCACTCTTATGCATTTGGTCATTTTATTTATTTATTTATTTTGCGGTACGTGGGCCTCTCACTGTTGTGGCCTCTCCCGTTGCAGAGCACAGGCTCCAGACGCGCAGGCTCAGCGGCCATGGCTCACGGGCCCAGCCGCTCCGCGGCATGTGGGATCTTCCCGGACCGGGGCACGAACCCGTGTCCCCTGCATCGGCAGGCGGACTCTCAACCACTGCGCCACCAGGGAAGCCCCATTTGGTCATTTTAAATAACTGTTTCTTCTATTAATAGGGACTGGGCTATTTCCAGATTTTTGCTCTCATGTCTAACTTTACCTCTCATTTACACACCCAGAGCCCAAATTCCCAGCACCAGATGGCGGGGAGCAGTGAATCACACAGCTGGACTACAGGTCCCAGCACTAGGGATGTGGTCCTATTGCTTCCTATTGTATGTTTCCCAACTCTGACCTTCAGAGGTTCTGCCATCCTTCCAAGGTTCTCCTTCTCTGTGTACCTTGAACCCAAAGCCTTTGATAGGACAGACCGCAGTCTTACCTGTGGCAGAGGAGAAGGAGGAAAAGCGTAGATGTGAACTAAGCATTATTGTACCCCAAGAGGTTGGGAATAGGTTTTATGTTCTCTGGGAAATGTTCAAAATCTTTGATCTTGTTCCTAGCCACTGCATTGTTTTCTTCAATGTCAGAGGCGAATTCCTAGTGGTGCCTAGCTCAGGACCTTTCCACTAGTTTCCCTAAAGAATATTCTGAACAATATAGTGAATTAGTAAGTCTGGTTTTTTAAAGTGTTTTGTCAGTACCCTTTAGCACGAGACAACTTGGAATACGATGAGGAGAGAAAGACAAATGTCAGTTCTACCTTGTCATTTCTTAGTCATTCGCTCACAAATGCAGCCACACCCTTCTCAGAGCACATGGCTGTCAAGCCTAGTGGTAGAAACAGTCACCAATGAATGAGTGAAGAGAGAGTGCACACCAAGAAGATAAAAGGGAACAAGAACCAGATCATGTAAGTGTTGCCCCCATGTCAGGAGTGGGCTGGGAGCAGGGCAGCCAGACACCCACAGTGGGGAGTGTGCCACCCTCCAGAGCCCCTCAGAGCTGCCCCGCAATTGTGTGGGAATCAATATCTCTGCTGGGCTTTGTATTATTCACAGAGGCATCTCCTGCCAGGCAGGATCCTGTTTCTGTTTTGTAAAAAAGTGTGCCAGGAGCTCAGAGAAAGAAAGGCTGGGTGGAGAGGCAAGGAACATTAAAAGGAGAGGAAGAAAGTGGATTCTGTCAAGTTGTTTGTACAGTTTGTCTCCTTTCTTCCTCATCTCCTCTTAAAATAATTGGTTTAGGACTATAATAGAATTGCCTTCAAACAAACCCAGAGTCGGTTACTTGGATGGCGGCAAGTGAGTGAAGGTGTACCAAATGAGATGGTGGAGTGAGAATGAAAGAGATATTGATCCAGACTCGAGAGCCAGCCTGGAACAGGAAAGAGTGCAAGAGATGTGTGTGTTGGGGCCAGGGGCGGGTGGTGTTTTCGATCAATAGTATCTTATACTAAGCATTTATCCCAATAGCAAAATGGATTACAGGAAAAAACATTAGGGTACAGAACTCTTTACTCTTGCTCTGTTCATTTTTTTCTTCTTTTTTTTAAGAAGGAAGACTTTTTTCCTTATAAATTTATTTATTTACTTACTTATTTTTGGCTGCGATGGGTCTTTGTTGCTGCGTGCAGGCTTTCTCTAGTTGCGGCAAGCAGGGGCTACTCTTAGTTGCAGTGAGCGGGCTTCTCATTGCGGTGGCGTCTCTTGTTGCCGAGTGTGGACTCTAGGCGCGTGGGCTTCAGTAGTTGCAGGAGGCGGGCTCAGTAGTTGTGGCTCGCGGACCCTAGAGCGCAGGCTCAGTAGTTGTGGCTCACGGGCTTAGTTGCTCTGCGGCATGTGGGATCTTCCTGGACCAGGGATGGAACCCGTGTCCCCCTGCATTGGCAGGTGGATTCTTAACCACTGTGCCACCAGGGAAGTCCCAAGAAGGGAGACTTCTATTCACATTATATATAAAGGCTATAGAGAAGATATCAATAGCCATAATGAACCCAATCTTACATATTATTTTCTATGTAATACTTAATTACTAATTATTTCATAGGGGTGATGAACTGAATAGATAGAAATTTCCTTCCTTTTCTTTAAAAGGAAGATGTTTTCTAACCTACTTCAGTGGCGTGGCTCCTGCAGTGTAAATTTACTTGGCCATTAGTTTTTCATTGTTTGTTTTCTTTTTTCAGAGTTCACATGCTTTGATTCTGTTATAGATTCTCAGTAGTCTTTTCTCGTGTTTGTCAATTTCAGCACTGAGGCCTGTGGTTGTCCTGATCAAACACAGTATAATGAGAACTTTAGCTACTGTGTACTTTTTAATAGTCATTCTATCTGGCTCACAGTTTCATTTCAGTAAGAATGGGAATAGGCATAATAGCTCCCTTACTAGTGTGTATTGCTCATATAAATCTATTCAAACAGATATCAAACTACCTCCTAAGGAGAAAGCAATTTTTGAATTTGAATCAGGCAAGGCAGCAAGGGAGGAGGGAAGGGATAGGAGTATATGGACACAGAAGTGGGAGTAAGATGTCTCAGTATGTTACTCTTGTTTGTTTGTTTGTTGTTTGTTTTAACCCCAAGGTTGAGGTGGGTTTTTTTAATACAATTTTTAAAGGTTTCACTCCATTTACAGTTTGTACAAAATATTGCCTACATTCCCCGTGTTGTAGAATATATCCTTGAACCTACCTTATACCCAGTAATTTGTACCTCCCACTTCCCCACCCCAGTACTGCCCACCCCACACTGGTAACCACTAGTTTGTTCCCCATATCTGTGAGTCTGCTTCTTTTTCATTTTATTCACTAGTTTGTTGTATTTTGTAGATTCCACATATAAGTGATAGCGTACGATATTTGCCTTTCTCTGTCTGACTTATTTCACTTAGCACAATGCCCTCCAAGTCCATCCATGTTGCTGCAAATGGCAAAATTTCATTCTTTTTTATGGCTGAGTAATATTTCATTGTGTATAGATGTACCACATCTTCTTTATCCATTCCTCTGTCGATGGACATTTAGGTTGCTTCCATGTCTTGGCTATTGTAAATAATGCTGCTGTGAACATTGGGGTGCATGTATCTTTTCGAATTGCTGTTTTTGTTTTTTTTCAGTTTCAATATATTTTGAATCATGTGAATATTATTACCCATTTAAAATACAAATAAGTAAAATAAAATTTTGGAAAGAATAAGGAGGTAAGAGCCACTGCCAGTCATTATAAATGGCTTTGAGGTCTTTGGTCAAGATCATCATGAAAGGACCATTCACTTGCTTGATAGCCATCTAGCTGACTGTCTTCTGGGTGCCCCAGTGAGGGGCCAGGTTCTAATGTGCTTTTTACAGTTGAACCATGTCATGTTCATAGCGCTCAGACTCCTTGGTATCCCCTGTAGGTGTAAGCAATCCCAATTGCATATTCGGCCAAATATATACCTGCTGAATTGAATTGAACACTGTTGTGTGTGTGTGTGTTACGCGGGCCTCTCACTGTTGTGGCCTCTCCCGGTGCGGAGCACAGGCTCCGACGCGCAGGCTCAGCGGCCATGGCTCATGGGCCCAGCCGCTCTGTGGCATGTGGGACCTTCCCAGACCAGGGCATGAACCCGCGTCCCCTGCATCGGCAGGCGGACTCTCAACCACTGCGCCACCAGGGAAGCCCTGAATTGAACACTTTTAAGGTGGAGTTTTGTGACAGGGGAAGCCAAGCTTAAAAAGTAAAATATTTTGATAACCCCTGGCACGTAAGGAAATTGAAGAAAACCAACCAAGCTCAACATCTTCTGCTCAAAATACTAGTTAGTTGTGTTAAATTATAGTGCCAAAATTCATTCACTTTCCATTTGCATCTGATTCATCATTGCTCTCATTTTCAATGTTCTTAAACATTACCTGTTGAAGCTGTTAGAATCCAGTAAGTGCCTTCGCAATCCCAGTTAAATGCCCAATTACCAGTCTGGAGCTCTTGACTTACGTTTTAAAATGAGATGAACCTAGCCCTACAGCTGAATTGTTAATGGATGGCAGATCTCAGAGGAAGTAGGATTCTAAGTGTTCTTGCTCAGAAACATTGTTCCCACTGTTTATACAGGAGCACAAGCACACCATTGCTGCTTCTACATCAAACCCTGTGTAGTTTGTCCTGAACTAGCGTGAGTGATAACTGTGGGTGCCCTTTCAAGAAGAGGAAGAAAATTGAGGGCAAGGAGGAGTGAGTCGTTGGAGCCTGGGCAAGGGCACTGGAATCATTTCCTTTTCAAGAAAATAATTGTGCCTTTGTGTTGAGGCCAGGAAACAAGACCAGGAAGCTCAGAGTTCTGCTTTTGAATATAAATATGTATTGCACAAAATTACTTCCTAAACATTGAGTTTGAGCCCCAAGGAGGATCCAGGATTCATGGCCAGGAAATGGGTTGTTTAGAGATTCATCCCAGGTCAAGGTAATTTAAAAGAAATCAGCTGCTCTCCGGTGGTTTTATTTCTGGTTCCCAGTCAAGAGGGTCATCTTTTTAGTTATGGAAGCACAGGGATAGTTGGAGGGGTAAATCAGATCTGTTTTGCTTCTCTTGCCTTGATCCTCATAAGCCTTATCCATCCTTCTGGCTACTGCTCAGATGACACTTCTTTGCTAAAGAAGCCGTCTTGCATCTACAGAAACCCACCTCTCACCCCACTCCCCAGCTCCATTCAGAGCATGTTCTTTCCCTCCTCCAGACGCCTAATTACACACCTGCTGGTGGTAAGAAATCTACATCGTGGTATTTATCATACCCTGCCTTATATTTGAGCACTTAGGGACTTGTCCTTTCTCTTCTGAAATGCAAACCTCCTGTGGAGTAGGGCTGTCCTTGCATCACCTTGTCCTTATCCCCCCCAACTCAACTCCCTCCTCCCTCACTGCTTATCTATCACTTTGCCTTCAGTATGCATGCAGTAAATATTTGTTGAATGACTGTTACTTGTGCCTTCAGATTTTCCCAGAAAAATAGAGTAGTCATACTCCTTTCTGATCCAAGTGTTGGCAGTTTAAATTCTTCTTAAGCGAAACAGAAAATTTACATAAATCTCATATTCAGCTATGATTCCTCTAGGGGAATTTAGGAGAGTTAGGAGCATATCATTTTGCCACTCCCCAGAGAAGAGTGTTCTCATCCCACGATTCTCCCTTCCTGCCAAGAGACCTCCCCTCACCACACCTCATCCCAGTGCTTCATCAGCCCTGCAAAGGGAAACAGCAGGGCTGACAATCTGTTTGATGGAGATTCCTTAAAATACTACAAATAGAACTACCATACGACCCAGCAATCCCACTACTGGGCACATACCCTGAGAAAACCATAATTCAAAAAGAGTCATGTACCACAGTGTTCATTGCAGCTCTATTTACAATACCAGGACATGGAAGCAACTTAAGTGTCCATCAACAGATGAATGGATAAAGAAGATGTGGCACATATATACAATGGAATATTACTCAGCCATAAAAAGAAACGAAATTGAGTTATTTGTAGTGAGGAGGATGGACCTAGAGTCTGACATACAGAGTGAAGTAAGTCAGAAAGAGAAAAACAAATACCGTATGCTAACACATATATATGGAATCTAAAAAAAAAAACAAATGGTTCTGAAGAACCTAGGGGCAGGACAGGAATAAAGATGCAGACATGGAGAATGGACTTGAAGACATGGGGCGGGGGAAGGGTAAGCTGGGATGAAGTGAGAGAGTGACATGGACATATGTACACTACCATATGTAAAATAGATAGTGGGAAGCAGCCATATAGCACAGGGAGATCAGCTTGGTGCTTTGTGACCACCTAGAGGGGTGGGATAGAGAGGGAGATGCAAGAGGGAGGAGATATGGGGATATATGTATATGTATAGCTGATTCACTTTGTTATACAGCAGAAACTAACACACCATTTAAAGCAATTATACCTCAGTAAAGATGTTAAAAAAAAAAAAAAAAAGGTCCCTGCTTAAAAAAAAAGAATCTAAGAATGAGTCTAGAACAATGACCGGGTAGAAGGAATTCAAGATATCCTTTATGTGTTCAACATTTTTAAATGAATGGATTGTTTACATTTTCTGCTTTTATTCATTGATTTAACTAATTATATTAATAGAAAGATCAATCTTACTATTTTTATCTG
Source organism: Mesoplodon bidens (assembly GCF_964165515.1). Lineage (NCBI taxonomy): Eukaryota > Metazoa > Chordata > Mammalia > Artiodactyla > Ziphiidae > Mesoplodon > Mesoplodon bidens. The sequence goes on along the minus strand of NC_138178.1, from coordinate 105,535,384 downwards.
TATAATGGTTTTCTGAGTTTGTTTCTCATTCTATCAGTGAGACGCCTACACTTGAGAAAACGGGCATCATAATGTGCCTTCATGTGACTCGAGAGTCATAGACTGTTAAAGCTGGCCAGGGCACATGGTGTCCTCGTAGTGTAGCTTCATCCTAGAAATGATGAAATTGAGACCCACACGGTAAAAGACACGTGTCTAAAATGCCCATAGACAGGTAGGCAGAGTGGGCACAAGACCAGAGCTCCCTGACTCCCAGTGCATTGCTCTCTCTCGCTGAAGTTTGCCCTGCTTAGAAGCAGTGCTGGGGTTCAGTGAGCTCTAGTCCAGTGCTAACAGACGCAAGGTTTGTTCCCATGGAGAGCAGCTTCTTCCTTCACAGAGGGCATTGCTTACTTTCTAGGCCAAATCCTGAGCCTAGAATGCCGTTCTGGTCCATGATGGAGCAGGTGAGGAGCTGTGGGGTGATTCGATACCAGAAACGTTGGCCCCTGCTGGAGAGCCATTCAGTGAGCATGACAGATGTCAGAAAGGAGCATTCCCTCCCTCTCAGGAGACAGCAGGTTGAGCTGTGGCTCATTTTTTTTTTTTTTAACACACATATTATTTAATAAGCTTAAACTTCTGTGGTTATAGAACAATTCAGTAGAGTAATTTAATTTATGAGAACTGATAAGGAATAGATTGAATGATACAATGGAGTTTATGATGTACAGAAGCAGAGTTTCCCGTGCTAAAATACGTCTCTCTGGCATATTAATTGTTTTAAGTTGTTTTTTCTTCTTCTTTCTTTTCTGAGAGACAGCAGACATGGGAAGGGCTCTGAAAACCAAATAGGAGTTGCTATTTTGTAAGAAAAATGTACATTTGTAAGGGAAATCTCCATTTGTAAGGGTTTCTCCCTCTCTGTATCTGGAAGAGAAAGATGACAAAATCTAGAAATTCTTATCAGTGGAGAAGGCAAGGACTTAAATCTGCATCACAATCGCCGTTGTTTACTGTGCTTTTCTTGGTAACCTCCCATAACTGACTCTCTCCACCCTCAACATCCTCTTTTGTCTGTAGCTGAGGATAGTATTGAAGGTGAGGGCTTTGGACAGTTGGGCTAATGTCTCAGTTTTTCTGGGTATCTCCCATGAATACATGTTATTAAACTCTTGTTTGATTATCTCCTGTTAATCTGTCTGATGTCAATTTAATTCTTAGACCAGCCAGAAGAACCAATAAATGTAGAGGAAAATTCCTTTCCTCCCGGTATGATCAGGTCATTCAAGATGGCTGTTCGCTTGCTCTCAGTACATCCCCTTGCTCAGTCAGTTCCTGCTTCACCTACACCCTACTCAGCCTGACTGACCTTCCCTCTTCATCATGGAGCCTAATCAGTTAATGCCTACATGAGCTGTGGCTCTTTTAAAGGGACTTTTCTGAGGCTCCCAGCAGGAAACATGTTATGTATTCTCACATAAATTCCTTTTTACTTCTTTGTCTCAGCAAACAACTCTTTTCTCATATCTGAAAAATAGCCATTTAATTAGCTTTACTCTTTCAATTAAGATGACCATCCACCCATGACAATGCATGAACAATACTAGCTTTCTGCTTGGCTTATATTTGGTGAACAAAGCTTGTTTACATTAGAAGCCAGTTGGGTTTCTCAGAAGCCTTTCAAGCATGGTGGCCATGCATGGGATGCAGCCTGTGGCATATACCTGTAGGTGGAACTGGGGCCGGGGCTTTCAACAATCCTCTTTTGAACGTGCCTGAACAACAGAAAAGGAGGCTAGTAGTGTAATGAATTCCATTATAACGCAAATCTGACATCAGGGCATAAGCACTGGACATCAGAATCTGAGTGACTATTCCTCTCCTCTGGCTTTGATATACAGCCTGGAGCCTGCCCCTCTCAGTTCAGACCACTGGCCAGCGAATCTTCCTTCCTCTGAAGGAGGAGAGAAGGAGTGAGCATTTTACCAAGGACAAAGCAGGTTTCCCCCCTCTCTCTCTCGCTCAAAAATTGCCATTACTGAAGATGAGATGTTCCCACTCGGAGCGCTCGATGTATGCTCAGTTTAGTTTGGGATTCTATAAATGCTTCCCCATCTCATTTATAGGGCAGCAGAATTGACAGTGGAGGTCTTCAGCACCTGCCCATCATCAAGAATAGGCACCTCGGGGCTTCCCTGGTGGCGCAGTGGTTGAGAGTCCGCCTGCCGATGCAGGGGACACAGGTTCGTGCCCCGGTCCGGGAAGATCCCACATGCCGCGGAGCGGCTGGGGCCGTGAGCCTTGGCCGCTGAGCCTGCGCATCCGGAGCCTGTGCTCCGCGGCGGGAGAGGCCACAACGGTGAGAGGCCCGCGTACCGCAAAAAAAAATCCACAATTCAGACTTGAATTATCAGGGCTTTGGAATGGTTTACCCATCAAGATAACATCTTCTACATATGACAGCAATGGGAAGGACTCCCACCCAGCACCATTTGCAAAGACTTCTTGCTAACTGTGATGGTGGCTAGGCATCAAGAGGGCAGCTTTGCGATTCATCTGGGCTGGACACTGGCTTCTCCCCGTAGAACCCTCAGTGACATCGTGGACCTCCTTAGTGGAGGAAGCACATAGGAAAGAAGCATTAATTCTATTCTTACAACAACATCAGACCCTAAAGTGGCCTTTGTGATGTGTGTTAGTCACTTCCTCAAAGTCTGTGTGGAATTGGCACAGTTTTGTTAGTGCTTATGGCTTTGTGCTGGCTTGTATGATCTGTCTATAAAGGGTCACAAGTGACTTGGAACTCCAAAATGCACATGCCCAGTTATCAATGACCATAGGTATGAAATTAAAGCAGCTGAGAGAGACCAGGAGTCTGTGAATGCTTTGATAGACTACAACTTGTGTTTGGAGACATGAATCTTTGTGGGAATCTTGGCATAGTTTAGTTTCTCTATTTGTTTGATATTGCTCCTTCCTGGAGAGTTTTCCATCTTCACAGAAGTGGCAGTACCTGTAGGTAGTACGATTCGCTGAAGGCTCAGCAAAGGCTGCTTTGGGAATGGCTCTCCTTGGCCTGTGGAGTCAGATGGTGAAAAATTGGTACAAATTTGTATCTAGGGATTCCCTGGTGGCACAGAGGTTGACAGTCCGCCTGCCGAGGCAGGGGTCACGGGTTCGTGCCCTGGTCCAGGAAGATCCCACATGCCGCGGAGCGGCTGGGCCCATGAGCCATGGCCGCTGAGCCTGCGCGTCCGGAGCCTGTGCTCCGCAATGGGAGAGGCCACAACAGTGAGAGGCCCGCTACCGCAAAATAAAAAAAAAATTTTGTATCTAGTCTAGGAAGTCCTGCATTAGGATGTTTGTGGAGATAATCAGGAATTTGATCCCTGTAGCCATTAGGGGAACAACAAGAAGCCCCAGATCATAGCTAAAGCCCCTCAGGGCAGATGCAGTGCCTGTGTTACCTCACTTGTCCCATGGAGGCAGGTTCTTATAGAGTCACTGCCTCTGATGAGCCAGGTGAGGATTTTGAGTCTATGGTCCCAGGCAGTGATACCTGAGTGGGCTAGACCCTAAGTTATGGGAAGACATCAGAGTTGCTGAGTTAGCGATCTTAACATTTGAAAAATGTGATCTGGTCTTACCCCAGTCCCTCTGGGTACCATCCAGTAGGGAACCTTGGCTGGACAGCAGCAGCACAGTGTGGTGTCCACACGATGGAGATGAGGTCTTTTATCATTTGCTTCTGCAAGTAGTAAATATTCGGCTGGTTGCTGCATTGTGAGAGTTCTGGTGACCTTTGGACCCCTCACATTGTCATCTGGCACATTCCTGATGTACAGTTTGACAGAACAAGACCTACAGCACGTACCCATCCTCCCCATGGCCATTGTTGAAACCATGGCAAACTACCGATTCTACACCTACACAGAGAGACTTCGTGCAGAGCCTTTCATTTTGTGCCTTTTTACTTCTAATGCCATCCTCCCACTTTCATCAACCCGCACTCCCTGATAGTCAGAGTAGTCATTCAACAGACGGTCAGTATTGATGTTTCCTGCATGCGAGGAAGCTATTTCCCTGAACTTTGATCGAGAGTGCGGGGATGGAAAAGGGATAGACCAGAAGCCATGCCCACACAGTGTAAAATTCCCTAGTGAGGATAGGAAGTAGTTTCTCTCCCTCAAGGGGCTCCAAATGGGCATGATACCTGCCACGTGGAAATAGTGGCAAAAAAAACATAGTAGGATGTGAAATATTGGTGTTGCTTGTAGAGAAATGTTTTAAATGTCGATTAAAATTTTTCTAATCTCTTTGAGAGGTGATGTGACCAAAAAACGAGTCTGTAAATACTTATAGTAGAGAATATGAACATAAGCATGCAGCATCATGGGTTTAAAAAATACTAACATAGGGCCTCCCTGGTGGCGCAGTGGTTGAGAGTCCGCCTGCTGATGCAGGGGATACGGGTTCGTGCCCCGGTCTGGGAGGATCCCATATGCCGCGGAGCGGCTGGGCCCGTGAGCCGTGGCCGCTGGGCCTGCGCGTCCGGAGCCTGTGCTCCGCAACGGGAGAGGCCACAACAGTGAGAGGCCCGCATACCACAAAAAGAAAAAAAAAAAAAAATACTAACATAACCAAATAGAAACCCACATCAATCCAATGCTGAACGTGAACATGTTGCATTGTGTTCACCATTTTTTAACTGTTCTACTTAGATCTGGTTTCGTGTCTAAAAGGGAACGTGAAGGCCCATGGGTGGTAGTGATTGAAAAAGAAACCCAATATGGGAAGGCTGAAGGAACTGCGAAGGTTTTAACTAGGAGGACACTGGAGACCAATTCAATGATGACTTTAGAGAATGTGAAATGCAAGTGGCTTTAATCATCACCTAAAAGGAGAGTTTCTCATCAGTGAAGCTTTTCAACTATTAGGGTGAGTTGTAAATTATTATTATGGACATATAAAAGGTAGAAAAATAACCTATATAAAGTAACTGAGAAGGTAACATGCCCAAAGGTAAGACCTAGACTGGGGAATAAACCTCTTAAGACATCTTCCAATTCTGTAATTCCACATCACTGTGATTGCATAGGCAGAGGTACAAATCATACATGTAAGATCGGTTAAGTGAGCTTTAGTCCTATCAAACTAGTGTCATAAACGGAATAAAACTTTCATTTGTACACTATAAGAATGCAAAATATTGCTTTTGAAGGGGTCAATAGAAGTTATAATTTTTAGTATTTTGTTGATGTAAGGAATTCACACATTTGGCCCCTGGTTTATAAGTGCTAAATATAGTTTTAAAACAAATTTAAATTAACTTGGAATGCACAGTTGGTGACCTCTGTCCCAAATTTCAATCCAAGTAGACTGAGGTTTTGGTGCCAAATTAATTTCATGCAAAGAGTTTGAGAATTCAGAGTTAGTAGGTCCACTTACTGGCATGCATGATCCTTCAGTAAGTTTCTTCTCAGCCGCACATGAACTATGCTTACTCTTGCTCTTCATTTTTTAATATAATGCCTTTACTTTCATAGTGAAGATACACAGTGACATCCAGTAAAACCAAGGAACTGCACTCCATAGTGTATACACTGAAGGGTTAGGTGAGCACTCAACTATATCCCTGAGCCCCTGGGTACAGAGTTTAGTGACCACATTCAGCATTTATTGAGAGCAGCTGCTTCTCTCCCTGGCACAGAGTAACAGCCCAGTACAATGACTGCTCTCCAGTTCAGATTGGCCTTAATCAGAATAGCCCCTGGTCTAGGCTGTAAGTATGAGGGAGAGGAATGATACCATGGGACAAGCAAGTGGAGGCCTGCGGACATTGTGACTAGCTGAGTTTTGAGAAGAACTGATATATCCACAGTTGTGCCTCACCTCCCTAAGACCATTTGTCCTCCACTTATGTTCTGATTTATTTGGAGATCATCGGTGGGGAATTTGATAGAGGAAGCTAGATGTATCTCTACTCGGCACCAGAGGGTCAGGCGTTTTACTCCTTTTGTTCTGAATCTTCATTGAGGCTGTGCTATTGTAAGATCCCCAGGGATTTTTCTTAGGAAGACTCATTTAATACAAGTGGCATCATTTATTTCGGAAATGATTCCTAGGCTGTTCCATAAATACTAATGAAGTGCTTAACAATGTGTTCCACCTTGGAATTTGCAGCAGAAGTCACGGAGGTGCTGGCTTTCTGTGCACGAGAAGCAGCTCTTTACCACATGTCAGAATTTGTAATCAGGTGTGCCTGGTTATTCTTTTTTTTTTTTTTTCCTTCCCTGACATTGCCTTAAATGACTCCAGACAGAAAAAGAAAAATAGAGACATGGCCAAAAAAGAGAGGAGGGTGGGTGAGATATTGCTAAGCACAATCATCAGTACATACAGCAAATACTTGATTATTTCTGATGGGAATGGAGATGTTTCATGTGATACATGATTGAATTAGGACTCTGTGTAGGGCACTGTCCCAGGTGCCCTGAAGTATGCAAAGACATCATCTTTTATTCTCAGGGTGTTTATAATGTGGTAGATGAGGTAGCACATACAGATAAATAAAAGTACAAATCAGAGAGTGATCTTTATTCTGACATGTGCAAAGTGTGATGTTTAATAAACAGTGGCTTACAGTACATGAGGCATTAGAGTAGGAAGATGACTGGGACTTGGTGATTGACCTTGAGGATTTTCTCTGGGGGCTCAACAGCTATGGAGAGTGGGACACACTGTCCCCTTTTCTGTGTAGAAGCTCCTAAGTGGTTTCCCTGCTTTCATGAACACTCCTGCCATAACCATGACCTACAAGAGTTAGACAGTTTTTTTTTTAATGTAAATCAGACCCATTACACTCCAGCTTCATGTTTACAAAGCCTTGTCCACCTGGGCCTTCACAAGCTGGCACGTGCTTGTGTCTGCGACCTCATTCATTCATTCCTTTTCTCACTATTTTGCTACCCCAGTCTTTCTCTTCTTTGAACATGTCCAGCTCTTTGCCACCTTTGAGCTTTGGCATTAACTGTTGTACCCAAAAGCCTTGTTATGTCCAAAGAATGCCTGAAGGATTGTCTCGAGTGTGTCTAGACTGCAGGCAGTGCTGCAATGAAACAAGGAAGATGATGACAGAAGGAAAAACCATTGGGTAACATAGTTTGGAGGCATTTTAATTTTCATGGAGCAGTTTCTGGAGAGTGGTAAGTGGGCAGGGAAGATATGGGAGAAGCAGTGAGGGACTAAGCACACATACCTCTTTTCACTCACTACCACATTTCTCAAAAGAATGGATGGAGCTTGAGGACTGGCCTTGTCAACAGGAGATTCTCATAGGAAAGGAAAACATTAAGCACGTTCACAGTCAGAGTAGAAGTCTGAAAAGAGGGAGTGATGGAAGCTTCAACCAAGAGTAGGGGTAACTGGAGAAAGGTTCCAAAAGAGTTGAGCAGAAAAGGGGACCATTAGCCTACGTGGAGAGCTTTGCAAGTAGGATATACTTTCAAGTCCCACAGGTAGATTTTTATAAAAGCAAGTATCAGAATTGCAGTGAATAAATTCACTTCTGTTATGGACTGAATGTTTGTGCTTCTCCCCTCCAATTTATATGTTGAAATCCTAACTCCCCCAACATTAGGAGGTGGGGCCTTTGAGAAGTAATTAGGTCATGAGGGTGGAGCCCTCATGAATAAGATTAGTGCCCTTATAAGAAGAGATCCTAGAGCATTCTCTCCCCTACTGCCATGTGAAGACACAACAAGAAGATAGCTATCTGTGAACCAGAACATGGGGTCTCACCAGACACTGAATATGCTTTTGCCTTGATCTTGAAATTCCCAGCCTCCAGAACTGTGGGAAATAAATTTCTGTTTATAAGCCACCCAGTCTATGGTACTTTGTTATAAGCAGCCAGAACAGACTAAGCAAACTTACAAGTTTGCACATTATTCCTCTGTGGGGAACATTCTGGGTGGTGTGACTCTCTTACTGACATTAACCTTGGAATGAGCTAGGTGTGTGGCAAGTGCTGAGATACATCTGTCAGTGTTGGTGATGACGAATTGGTAGCAAAGAAGTTCATAGCACCACTACAGGGAAATTCTCAAACCCTGCCATTATTATTATCATTGGTTTACTTTTAATTTAGGTATAACTTACATATTGTAAGGTATACATATCTTAAGTGTACAGTTCAATGAGCTTTTTATATGTGTGTAAACCCATGTAAGCATCACCTGTACCAACATATAGAACCTTTCCAGCACCCTAGAAGGTTCCTTTCTACCTCCATAAAAGGTAATCTCCGTTTTGACCACAATCACTATGGATTAGTTTTGTGACTTTTTTAATAGCATTATTGAGATATAATCAATATGGAAGAAACTTCACATATCTGAATGGTACAGTTTAGTAACTTTTTACATGTGTGCACCCACAAAATCATCACTACAAAGTAATGAACCTATCCCTCATCCCCAAAAGTTTCCTTGTACCCCTTTGTAATCTCTCCGTGGCCCTGAGCGTTCCCATATCCCACTCCATATGTTCAGGCAACCACTGATACGCTTTCTGTCTTTATATGTAAGTTTGCACTTCCTAAAATTTTATATAAATGGAAACATATAGTATATACTGTTGTGGGGTGTTTTTGTTTGTTTGTTTGTTTGTTTTTTGATCTGCCTTTCACTCAGCATAATTATTTTGAGATGGATCTTTCGGTTTTTCCAGTTTTGGGCTGTTACAAATAAAGCTGCTCTGAATATTTGCACAAGCTAATACTTGGCATGGTCAGCCTTTTGAATTTTAGTCATTCTAACAGGTGTGTAATGGTACCTCATAGTACCTCATCAGCTATTCATTTCCTTAATAGCTGATGATGTTGAGCATCTTTTGTGCTTTTTTCCCACCCATGTTGTCTTTAATACAGTGTTTTTTCAAATCTTTTGATCATTTTTTTATATGGGTTCTTTTTATTGGGTTTTGAGAGTTTTCAAAAGTATACTCCGATACAAGTCCTTTACCAGACAATGATTTGCAAATATTTTCTGCAACTTTGTGACCTGTCTTTAATTCTCTTGAAGAGCAGTTTTTCATTTTGATCCTAGTTAATTTATTCTTTCCTGAGTTGTGCTTTTAGTGCCATATCTAAGAAGCCTTGCCTAGCCCAAGGTCACAGAGATTTTCTTGTTTTCTTTCAAGTTTTATAGTTTTAGACTTTTTACATTTAGATCTCTTGATACATTTTTTACTTAATTTTTGTATATGGTACAAAGTATGAGCTGAAGTTCCTTTTCTTTTGTATGTGGATATTCAATTGTTCGAGTATCATTTGTTGAAAAAATGATCCTTTATCCACTACATTGCCCTTGCACTTTTGTTGAAAAAAATTAGTTTTCCGATGAAATCCCTGGCAGTCTAGTGGTTAGGACTCCGCGCTTCTACGGCAGGGGGCCTGGGTTCAATTCCTGGCTGGGGAACTAAGATCCTGCAAGCCATGTGGCACAGCCAAAGAAAAGTAAAATAAAAAAAGAAAAGAAAACTAGGGAAAAAAATTTTTTTAAGAAAATCAGTTTTCCATATGCAGGCGGTCCCCAACTTAGCTTATGATGGTTCAACTTATGGTTTTTTGACTTTACGATGGTGCAAAAGCAATGCGCATTCAGTAGTAACCATACTTTGAATTTTGATCTTCCCTGGGCTAGCAAGATGCTGTATGATCCTCCCTCATGATGCTGGGCAGTGACAGCAAGCCAAGATCCACTTAGCCATGCAGTAACGAGAGCAAACAAACGACAAACTTAAAACCATTCTGTACCCATACAGTCATTCTGTTTTTCACTTTCAGTGTAGTATTCAATAAATCGCATGAGATATTACACACTTTATTATTAAGCACTTTATTATAAAATGGGCTTTGTGTTAGATGATTTTGCCCAATTTTAGGTTAATGTAAGTGTCCTGATAACGTTTAAGGTAGGCTAGGCTAAGCTATGTTGTTCAATGTGCTGGGTGTATTAAGTACATTTTCTACTTAAGATATTTTCCATTTACAGTGGGTTTGCTGAGACATAACCCCATTGTAGATCAAGGAAGATCTGTATACTGGACTCTCTATTCTGTTCCATTGATCTATGTGTCTGTCTTGATGCCAGTACTATAATATCTTGATTAGTTTGGTTTTATAACAAGTCATGTAATCAGGTGGTTTGAGTCCTCCAACTTTGTTCCTTTTTTCCCCTCAGAGTTATTTTTGCTCTTTTAGATCACTTGCATTTCCATGTGAATTTCTGTAATCAATTGGTCATAGTCTACCTAAAAAACCTGCCAGAATTTTGATTGCAGTAGCATTAAATCTATAGATTATATTGGGAAGAATTGACATCCTTTTTTTTTTTTGGCTTTTTTTTTTAGTTGAAGTATAGTTGATTTACAGTATTGTATTACTGTAGCTTCATGTGTGTACAACATAGTAATGCAATATTTTATAGATTACACTCCATTTAAAGTTATTACAAAATAATGGCTATGTTTCCCTTTGCTATACAATATATCCTTGTTGCTTTTCTACTTTATAGTAGTAGTTTGTATCTCTTAATCCCATACCCCATTTTACACCTCCTCCCTTCCTCTTCCCCACTAGGATCCACTAGATTGTTTTCTATATCTGTGAGTCTGTTTCTGTTTTGTTATATATATTCATTTGTTTTATTTTTTAGATTTCACATATAAGTCATAACATACAGTATTTGTCTTTCTCTGCCTGACTTGTTTCACTAAGGATAATACTCTTTAGGTCCGTCCACATTGTTGCAAATGGCAGAATTTCATTCTTTTGGAATGGCTGAGTAATATTCTGTTATATATATATATGACAGAATATTAAAGAAGAATATATCTTTTTTATCCATTCATCTGTTGATGGACACTTGGGTTGCTTGCATATCTTGGCAATTGTAAATAATGCTTCTATGAACATTGAGGTGCATGTATCTTTTCAAATTAGCGTTTTCATTTTTTTCAGATATTCCAGGAGTGAAATTGCTAGATCATATGCTAACTCTATTTTTAGTTTTTTGAGGAGCCTCCATACTGTTCTCCATAGTGACTGCACCAGTTTACATTCCCACCAACAGTGCAAGAGGGTTCCCTTTTCTCCACACCCTCTCCAGCATTTGTTATTTGTAGACTTTTTGATGATGGCCATTCTGACAGGTGTGAGGTGATATCCCATTGTGGTGTTGATTTGCATTTCTCTAATAATTAGCGATGTTGAGCATCCTTTCACGTGCCTATTGGCCATCTATATGTCTTCTTTAGAAAAGATGTCTATTCAGGTCTTCTGCCCATTTTTTAATCCAGTTGTTTGTTTCTCTGATATTGCATTGTATGACCTCTTTATATATTTTGGATATTAACCCCTTATCAGTCAAATATTTTCTCCCATTCAGTAGGGTGTCTTTTTGTTTTGTCTATGATTTCCCTTGCTGTGCAAAAGCTTTTAAGTTTAATTAGGTCCCGCTTGTTTATTTTTGCTTTTATTTCTTTTGTCTTAGGAGACAGATCAAAAAAAATATTGCTATGATTTACGTCAGAGTGTTCTGCCTATGTTCTCTTCTAGGAGTTTTATGGTTTCAGGTCTTATATTTAGGTCTTTAATCCATTTGGAGTTTATTTTTGCATATAGTGTGAGGAAATGTTCTAATCTAATTCTTTACATGTAGCTGTCCAGTTTTCCCAACACCACTTATTGAAGAGACTGTCTTTTCTCTCTTGTATATTCTTGTTTTCTCTCTTGTATATTCTTGTTTCCTGACATCTTAATAAAATTGAGTCTTTTAAGCCATGACCACAGTAAGTCTCTCCATTTGAATCTGTAGATGAATTTGGGGGTTTTGCCATACTTAACAACATTAAGTTTTCTAATCCTTGAATACAAGATGTTTTTATGTTAAGTCTTCTTTAATTTCTTTCAGTAATGTCTTGTGATTTTGACTATACAAGCCTTGTACTCTTTTGGTTAAATATATTCCTAAGTATTTTATTCTTTTAGCTGTTGCTGTTTTCTTTGTTAGCTTATTAGCTATTGGGTTAGTCAGGATTCTCCAAAGAAACAGAACCGATAGGATGTGTATATATTAATATTATATATAATATTTATAGTGTACGTGTTTATATTTATATATGGAATTCACTCATGCGATTGTGGAGGCTGTGAAGTCCGAAATCTGCAGGGTGGGCTGGCAGGCTGGAGACCCAGAGAAGAACTGATGTTGTAGTTCAACTCTGAAAACCACAATTCCTTCTTGCCCTGGAGAAGTCAGTCTGCTGTTCTATTCTGGCCTTCCGCTGATTGAATGAGGCCACCCCACATTATGGAGTGCAATCGGAGTCTACCAATTTAAATGTTAATCCCAAGACACCCTCACAGAAGCATCAAAAAGAATGTTTGACCAGATACTGGGGTGCCATGGCCTAACCATAGCCAAACTGACACATAAAACTTAACCATCTCTGATTAGTTGGACTCTCTGTTTTGTTATTTCAGTCATTGCTTTAGAGTTTATGGCGTACATCTTTAACTTAACGTGCTTTACCTTCGAGTGATAGTATACTAGTTCATCTATAGTATAAGAACCTCCCAGTATTTCACATCCCCTTTCTCCCGTCCTGAGCTTTATGCTATTATCGTCACACATTTTATTTTTCCATATGTTATAAAATCATACACCATTGTCATTTGTAAGCAAGACTAGAGCATTGTTCAGTCTAGGGCTCATTATTCCTCACTCATAGGGCAAGACCCTTCTGTGTCTCCTCAGTGTCCCCTGAATCTTGAGGTTTTCCAGTCTGGCTGGTGGGGATAGGCACTATGGCCAGCCCTTTTGGAGCATGGAGTTCTGTTTCCTCTATTCATTTTGAGTGGTTCTTTCTCTGGCCTCAGGTAATTTCCTCACACACCTGTGGTGAGAAGTACTTAGCTAAATACTCAAGGCCGAATCTCTGCAGGTCTCCAGAGTTCTCTGTGGGTGTAGTTCTCTTTCTTCATTCCTCTGTCCTGAGAATTGTAATGACCTTGATCTCCCTGCGCTCTCAGCTCTGTCTCCTCAGTGTAGGGAGTCTGACCATCTCTGCCTGGGTTCCTCCTCCTTGCACTACAGCCTGGAAAACTCTCAAACCCGGAAACGAGGGCAGTTGTAGGGCTGGCCTCATTCATTTCCTGTGTCTCAGGGATCACTATCATTCCCTGTTTCATATACTTTGTCCATTTGGGTTGCTTCAGGCAGGAGGGTGGATGTAGCCCTCACTTCTGTTGTGTAGACACAGGGTTAGAATTGCGGGGTCTTAAGAGTATATGCGTGTTTAGCTTTAGTAGATATCACCTAGAGTTTACCAAAATAAATCCAGCTAATTTTAATTGCAGATAATTTTTGCTAATATAATTGACATTCGTTTTACCTAGAACATGTTGCTAGATCTTAGTCCCCCACTTAACATAGTAAAGAGTGAAGGTGACAAGTTCTCAGTGACACCGTTCACTTTCTTTAGAACTTCAGAGATGTACACCCTCACATTAAATATATTACTGTAAGTATTGAGTAATTGGTGGTGGCGAGGAGGAGGGAAAGCAGAGAGAGCAGATTAATCTGTCTTTGCTTGACTGATAGTTGTCATTGTATTTGACAGCATATGTTTGCTAAGTCACAGCAGCTTTAATTTTTCCAGAAACCTAGTGATATTATATGTTGCTATTATAGGTACCTGGTCCATTAGCAAATTCTCTGTTGCTCTGTCTTTCCAATCTCATTGGGGGGGGAGGGGGGTACTCTTCTCACATAGAAGGTGACCCATATCCACGTAACATCCTCCCATGGTTCTTTTAGACTAAATATTCATATTAATATGAATATTAATATTCATAATTAATGAATATTAATATTCATAACATTCACCACTGCTGAGCGGTGGGGTCATGTCAGGGAGTTGAGAACCAGGCCCTTCCTCCTCACACAGTGAGGAGGAAGGGCCCCTCTTCACAGCTGCCGAGAGATGAGGAAGTAGAGGCTGCAAAAATGATTCCATCTTTTCTCACTGTAAGGGGCGTTTGAGCTCTAAGAGTGCTTTTTAGCAGCTCCCACTGGTAAAATAGGTATCGAATTTCTACCAAGAATGGCATTTCCCTGAAGAGAATTGCTGCTTGGCCTGTACTTTTCGGTATATAATGGATAATGTGAAAGGAAAGTGTCACGTTCAAGGAGTCACTTTTTCAAGTTTTATTCCCAGCCTTTGAGCTGCTTGTGGAGTAATGTAATTCATTCTTCAGTCAAGTAGCTGCTGCTTTGATGCCTTTGTCTTTAGATGCTCTGTTTGTAGATCTCTCCTAAGAATAGATCAAAAATGATGTTTATATCTGTTTCCAGAATTGAGGAAGTAAGAACAGAATGAGGCTTTATGACTGCAGTTAACCCCTTCTGTTTTCTTCATTGTATGTTACAGGATTTGGTATTGGATTTAATCTCTTTCAGAAACCATCACTGTTCTCACAAATCAAGGTGTTTACTTCCCTGGCTCGGGCCTGTTTGTTTATTTGTTTGTTTCACAGTTACACTATATAAACCAGACATGTTATATACCCTTTCCATATAAAATACAAAGTTGCAATAACTAACATTAACCAGGTTTTTTAAGTCATTGTATGTTTACCCTTTACCCAGAATGCATGCAAATTGATTTTTTCCGCAGGTATATAGGGAAGAGTTTAAGGAAGTTAAAAACTCAAGCACAGTGGGAAACCTTGGGTTGCTGAATCTCATGAAACCATGTTTTCAGGGAGGCTGAGACAAACAGAATTGTAAGAGAGATGCTGCTAGAATAAGGCTTGCAGGAAAAAAAAAGATTGTTTTAAAAGGCTTTAACCCACAACTTTTTCTCCTTCTAGTCTCTTAATAGTTCTATAATTTCCTGGTTTTTACCATTTTCTCTGCTCTCCTTAGTTCCCAGGATACCCCTCTTTTCTAGTAAGAAAATAGATCAAGCCTTACAACCATGGCTTGATCCTGAAACAGACCAGTTGAGCCTGATATAAGTTGTTGGCTTATTCATGGTTTCTGGTGTTCTTCCTCCTTTTGTCTTCTTCCTTTGTTGATTCACTCATTGATTTATGTGTGTGTACCTGCACTGGCACCGGGTATCAGTTTATAATAGAGAGGGCATCGTGGTACTGGTCTGGAGAGGGGAGCACCCATCAAGCCTTCTGAGGATTAAGCTTCCTGATTTCAAGGTAAAGATTTAACAGTCCAAGACTACCTGTGATGTACCTGAGCCTGTTGTTGACTTGAAAAGTAGAATACCCTTTCAAAATAAAAATCTACATATGTTTATAGTTAAAGTAAAATTATTGACAGGGGTAAGAAGATTAAAATTGGAAGGGACTAGATTTTGGGTTTTTGTTGGTTTTTTTTTTTTTGGCAGCGCCACAAGGCTTGCGGAATCTTAGTTCCCAGACTAGGGATTGAACCTGGGCCCCAGCAGTGAAAGCACAAGAGCCCTAACCACTGGACCACCAGGGAATTCCCAAGACTAGATTTTTAACTTGGAGCTCATGTTGGCATGAGACATTGAAGTTGTGCATTCCAGAAGTAATGCTGTCTCCTTTTGGTAATTTGGAAACATTAAAACCAGCTAGTACTTCCTGCAGAGTTAGTTTAGGGGGCTTGCTTGCTCTACAGATGTGTAGCTATTAGCTACTTTGGGTATGATGCTGTACTTTCATATTAAAAGAATCCTTCCTGAAGAATGCTTGATGAAAGATGTTTCGTATTCTTCTCCTACTGAAGGACTCATCCAAACTTATTTACAAAAAAGAGGTTTCCCATACAAATTTTTTTTGGTATCCCTTTGGAGAAATTTCCTAGACTTTAAATCTCATCCTCCTCCCCCCTCCAATTTGGAGATGAGAATGTGATGTAGGTACAGCCCTAGGAACTAGTGATACCAAATAAGGAGTCGTTTGTGTGGAAAACTCCTTTCTTGGTGATTAGCCCTCCTGTAGACCATAGAAGTCTGTCTTTAAGAAACAAACCTCAAAGCCCTGTGCACGGACTCTCCCCTTCCCTCCCCTTTAGAGTTAGTGGAGCAGGGACTGTAGATGGGCATCCTATATTCTTCCTCACTGGCTTGGTGGTCATGACTGAAATGCCACTGTTTTTGTTGTTGCAGCTGTTGTTTATTTGGATTAAATTTTTCTTCCTAAAAACATGCAGAGTCAAGAATACCCTTTCAAACCCATTTGGGTCCTGTGAGGAATCTGACCAGAGAGCCCCCAGGACCTAAGATGGAAGGAGAGGAATAGGGCCCCAAAGACAAGCTTGGCCATTTCATGAATTGGTCTAGTTTGGGAGCCTGTGGAATCTAAACAACTCTGTCCCTAAATTATGACACACTTTGAGAAATCATGTGAGAAGCAAATGATCAGCCCTGTGGGGAGAGCGCCAGGCTCCATTTCCCCACTCACCATAGCAGTGATGACAGGTCCCTGTTCTGAAAGTATGTGAGGTAACAGTCTAGATATTTTTGCTTCTAAGCTTTGTAAACATTCAGCCATCTCACTGCATAAAATTGCTGATGGAGCCTCAGACCTGAAATTTATTTCTCCATAGATACTGTGAAATCCACCTGGAATTATCATACATTAGGGTTTGGGAAGAGCATTAAGAAAAACAGTTCCAAGTAATCATTTCTCACCTTGTCCTCTTAGCCCGTCTCTGTACCACATCAGCACCCAGAAGGCATGCTCAGTCATGCTTTTACTTCCTGAATCACATCTCAGAGGATTTCTTTTTTTTTTTTTTTTCCTTTATGTCTGTCACCTCCAACACAGCCAGAGAGCAGCCCTGATGAGATTCTATGTGGACATCATTTTTTTTCCTTGCTCCAAATTGTTTATTTCTCATCAACAGTCTTATTGAAATCAAAACGTCTGGCTGTTAGACTCCAGCAGAGCAGAGGGCTAAGTCACACCACAAACTGCTGACTTTCACTCAACTATGAGATCAGGAGAGGGCTAAGCATGATGACAGACATTTTTAGGTATCTTAGGTACATAGGTATGGTAAATTCTACGTTTTAGCTGCCTAGCGTTGACATCAAATTATATTGTAGATACTACAATTTGTTCTTCACCTTTTTTTAATAAGAAATGACCACAAAGTTATAAGATGATTCAGTTTGAGCTTAATGTGTAAAGAAATGTTTGTGTTAGTGAAAATATAATATCTATGAAAAATGAGATGGTAGAGGTTGTGAGTCATCATTTTCTTTAAATGCTGATTATTTGTTTTCTTTAAAATAATGTCTTAGGACTGAGACTAGATGTTTTGTATTTGGGCAAAATTGATTTTCCTGTTTGGGACGATTGAGAAATGATACTCTGAATAATGAGATTGTAGAGAAAAGAGTGACTTTAAAAAAAAAAAAAAAAAGCAGTCTCACAACCTTTGGACCTTGACATGGAGGATCAGCCTCTTAATCCCTGGCAGAGTATGTGTTTTTCTGCCATTTTGCATCACATGCAAGTAACCTGCATTTCTGTCTTTCCTTTCTGATAACAGCCTTTGTCCCCTCTTCCACCAATTCCTAACTTTATACAAGACCAGGTTTGATCGACTAGATGGTACTGTACTATTGGCTGGCTTCTCTGGTTTTGATTAAATAGAATTTTCTCACTGGGCAAAAGCAAGGCTGGTGATCTCCACTCTTTGACTATGGCTAAGTGTCTTATTTCTGTACAATGTTTCATGGCTGGACCATCTTTTAAAAGAACTCTTTATGCCATTAGTTCATGAGAAAGAGATCTTACACCCCTTGAGTAATGATGGTAATGATATTCTAGACATAACAGTTCCTAACACTGCTTCTTAACTACAGCTGAGATGTAGATAAGTCTACATGAAGGCTGAAGAGAAGGCATGCAGCCATGAAAACCACATTCTTCTTGTCAGAACTGGTAGCAGAAGGACCTGGATTCGGTTTGCTCCATGCTTCTGTCTTCCTCTGATGCCACCATAGAAAGCAGTGGGTTCCAGGAGTGGGTGAAAAGAAGCATTAGGCTTGGATAACCCCAAAACTTGACTTACCGAATTCCAGTGCACATGACTCAGTGGTCTTAGAGAAGCCATTTCCAGTTAAGCCTCTGATTACATCAAGGGGAACATCTATGTTGTGAGAGTCTTTAACACCCAATAAAATGTGGCATTTGACATTGCAGCAAAAAGCTGTAGTGGAAAGAGCAGTAGACTCTCAGTTCATTGTTTAGGTCACAGTTTTTTTTATTCATTTACAATATTGCTTTGGCAAGTCAACTCTTTCTGTGCCCCGGTTTCATTGTCCATAAATATAACAGGGGATAATAGCAATAACCCTGCCTCTATAACAGAGATGTTGTCAAGTTCAAGAGAAAAAACCAGAAGCTGTATGTATTTAAAAGATTTTTTTAAATGTTAAATGTTTATGTCAATTTATAGGATTCTGCATCACAACCTGATAGGCGATAGCTTAGAAGATCTTTGTGGGGATTTATCCACATCTTCCGTGTTTTAGAACTAGATGGACATGATAACAATCTGGTTTTCATTCTTCACAAATACGTCAGAGAAACAAACGTTGAATATTTTAACCAGGCTTGAAATGAACCTGTTATGAAATGAACAGACTTCAGTGAGAGAAATAACACGGTGGGGAACCTACTTGGGTACAGTAATCATAGAAGGTTTTTCAGTGGAGTTGACATGTAAGCTGAAATCTGAATAGTGAGTGAGAGACAGCAATAACACACACACATACACACACACACACACACACACACACACACACACACACGAAAAGGGCGTTTCTATGAGGGGAATAGCGTTCGCAAAGAGGTTGCTGCTTCCCAGGAGCAAAAGGTGACTGGAGCCTGGTGGACAAAAGGGAGAGTGGAATGAGATGAGAATGAAGAGGTACTCAAGGGCCAGATCATCTGGGGCTTTGCGGGTCATGGTAAGGGACTTGGGTTTTATTCTAAATGCTTTGGAATGCCATTGAGGATTTTTTTTCCTCTTATTTTTATTGAAGTATAGTTGACACACAATATTATATTTCAGGTGTACAGTAGAGTAATTCAGCATTTATATACATTACAAATTGATCACCACCATAAGTCTAATAACCATGTGTCACCATACAAATGTATTGCAATATTATTGACTATTTTCCCTATGCTATACATTACATCCCCATGACTTATTTATTTTATAACTGGACTTTTTTTCCTTTCAATCCCCTTCACCTATTTCACCCAACCTCTCTCTTTGCCTCCCCTCTGGCAACCACCAGTTTGTTCTCTGTATCCAAGAGTCTGTTTCTCTTCTGTTTTGATTGTTTATTTGTTTTGTTTTTAGATTCCACATTTAAATGAATCACACAATATTTGTCTTTCTCTGTCTTACTTATTTGACTTATCATAATACCCTCTAGGTGCAACCATGTTATCGCAAATGGCAAAAGTTCATTGTTTTTATGGCTGAGTAATATTCCACTGTATATGTATACCACATCTTATTTGTTTATTCATCTATTGATGAACACTTAGGCTGCTTCAGTATCTTGGCTATAGTAAAGAATATTAGAATGAACATAGAGGTGCATATATCTTCTCAAATTAGTGTTTTTGTTTTCTTTGGATAAATACCCAGAAGTGGAATTGCTGGATCATATGGTAGTTCTATTTTTAATTTTTTGAGGAACCTCCATACTGTTCTCCATAGTGGTGGCACCAGCTTACACTGGCGCCACCAACAGTTCCCTTTTCTGCATATCCTCGCCCACATTTGTTATTTATTGTCTTTTTGATATTAGCCATTCTGACAGTGTGAAGTGATATCTCATTGTGGTTTTGATTTGCATTTCTCTAATGTAGTGATGTTGAACATCTTTACATGCGTCTGTTGGCCTTCTGTATGTCTTCCTTGGGAAAATATCTGTTCAGGTCCTCTGCCCATCTTTTAGTTGGATTGTTTGTTTTTCTGATACTGAGTTGTGTGAGTTCTTTATATATTTTGAATAGTAACCCCTTATCAGATATATCATTTGCAAATATATTTTCCCATTCAGTAGGTTGCCTTTTCATTTTGTTGATATAGTCCCATTTGTTTATTTTTGCTTCTGTTGCCCTTGCCTGAGGAAACAGATCCAAAAAAATATTGCTAAGATCAGTGTCAGAGAGTATACTTGCCTGTGTTTTCGTCTAGGAGTTTTATGGTTTCAGGTCTTACATTTAAGTCTTTAATTCGTTTTGAGTTTATTTTTGTAAATGATGTAAGTTTTATTCTTTTGCATGTGGCTGCCCAGTTTTCCCATCACCATTTATTGAAGAGAATGTCTTTTCCCCACTGTATATTTTTAGATCTCTTGTTGAAATTAATTGACCATATATGCATGGGTTTATTTCTGGGCTGTCTGTTCTGTTCCATTGATCCTTGTTTTTGTGCCAGTACCATAGAGTTTTTATTACAATAGCTTTGTAGTATAGTTTGAAATCAGGAAGCATGTTACCTCCAGCTTTGTTCTTCTTTCTCAAGATTTCTTTGGCAAGGAGTTTTTAAAAGATGGTTCAGTCTTATGTATTTCAGTTTGAATAGCTAAGCTGGTCAGAAAGCCAGTTTGGGGAAAATCACAGATGTCCAGGTGAGGGCTAATGTTATAATTCCTGGAATGTGGCTGCTTCATGAAACCTCCCTGACTTTCCCCAACTCTACCTTGGTCCTTGAAGCGCCCCCACATACACACCTCAGATGACTCCTATGTCATTTATCCTGTTATGCTTTAATACTCTGTTGCATCATTCTTATCTCCTCCCCACCAAAGTTCTTGATTCAGAACCACTTTTTACTCAATATTTGAATTGCCATGAAACTTCCTTCTGTATCTTCCATCTAATAAATATGCCATAAATATTTGTTAAATGACTAAATACATAATTCACTGGCTCTCAACAGTCAAAGTGCCTCAGAGTCAACTGGAGATTTAAAATATGGATGCCAGGGCCCCACCCACAGGGATTCTGATTGACAGTGTTTGGTGTTTTTGTTGTAAAACTCCCAGGTGATTTCGATGTGTGGGTCTGAGTGGAAAATCAGGGGATCAGGCTGATTCTGGGTGGTCTGCAGTATTACCTGGGAATATCATATCCCCTTTAAATGCCTATATATTTACCTTTCCTCATGAATGATCAAGGCATAACAGAAATGCCCTGATTATCTCGCCTTTAAAGTTATTCAAAATAATGAATATGGACTCTACCATATGGGGGTAGTTGGACATACAGCACTGTGATATTACTGATTCAGATCATTTGGTTGCATTTTCCAAAGTGTGCTATCAATTAGCTTTCCTTGGGAAGGAGAAGGTAAATTGCTGTTTTTCACTAGACATATGGAATTTGATTGACTGGTTTATTTTTAACAGCTATGGACCCTAAAAACACCAAAAGAGGAAGGGGTTAAAACATGGCTCCTTCTAGAACAGAACTCAAAGTCTGCAATGGTGTGATTGTGCAAGTGTTTTGACCTCAAAAGGGGAAAGTCTTTATTTAATTCTATGTAATGTGTATATAATAATATCATTTTAAGGCACCTGCTTCAAAATAGAAACTGGGATGTTGGAAATAATAATAATAAACAAAAATTAAAACCAAACCGGGCTCAGTGCCCAGGAAAACTATCAGATTCCAAGAACTGGGCAAGGAATAATGTAATAGAGGGGAAAAAGTCAGGAATGGATGAAGTTGTAACTGCCTCCGTTAAAAATGACCACTCTGCAGTGCGATTGCTGTTGAACAATTCCGCGGGGCATTTGTTGGGTGGGTGGAGTTCCTGCCCTTCTCATTTCAGTGACAAACTTCCAATGGAACTTGCCTTCCTAAAAGTGTCAGTCTCAAACACGCCAATAATTACAGCAATCTTGCATTATGTTTGAACTTTTATAATGCTATAAACTAGTTGGAAATAAATGGACCAGAAATAAAAATATGAGTTAACTGAAGTCAGAAGGAAAGCCTTCATGTTTCCCAGGATGCCTAAATGTCGTGTGATTTACATAAACAAAGGAGGAAATCCTCTTTGTGTGTTTAGGGGTGTGTGTCTAATACAGGAACCCATGTTTTCCTGTTATTGAAAAGCATTCTTTAATCATTTAAGCACATTTTAGGACCCACATATATTCCAGGTGTGTTGTTTCCCTTGACATTAAAACAGCAGAGCAGGGCATGACTATCAGAGAAACCTATTAGAGCTTCCCTTTGTGTCATATAGACACATAAAATAAATGAATTAAGTGGATAGACAGCCCTGGGCAGACTGGTAATATTTTGTGAATTTAGTGAAGGGAATGGTTGTTCCTAATGGGACTTAAGCAGACTTATACATGGAGCTGTAGGCTAGACAGGCCATTTGTGAATGGAAGACTATAACATTTCCTTGATCGTGGGTGTTAAGGGGATGATGACTTTTTAAGCATGAAAGTAAATGTAATTGGTGTGAAATGTTCATAAGCTTCTAGCCAAATATAACTGAATAATGGGCAGTAAACCTAAGCATTTTTATTTGAAATTAAAAAAAATGTTTGCTAAATTCTGGTTAGGAACAAAGGGAGAAGATTGTACTGAGATCCTAAAAACAGCCCAGTCCTGTACCATAGGGTTCTTACCAACCCTAAAGGCAGGGTGCCCACATTTCTTTCCCCTCTAGGTCACTGCTTTCACGACCCCAGACACTGAAGCTGTGATAAAACTCTGGTATATGTGAAGGAGAGCCTTCTTACCACCAATCATGACTGGAATAGGTGTTTTCTGTCCTTCATCCCGCAAGGATTCTTTTTGCCATCTGTTGAGCATTTGCATGGTTATTTGCAAGTGTGGGATCTGTGGGCTTATTTGAAACTAAGAAAGAATGTAGCACTGATGCACAGTCTTACTAGGATTGCATTCATTACAAGGAATGCTTTCCACTTTTCCGGGTTCCTTTAAGAGCATCGTTTCTATTTAAACTTACAATTCATACAGCCAGAGCTCAGGAGGAGCTTTTAGGAAAACCCTTTTAAAATACTTAATTACCTCCCCTCCCTTGAGGCTCTAATCATGAAGTAAGCAGACAGAGAAATATTCAGAGTGACTCTCTCCTGGTGGCTGGTACTTGACCTCTGTCAAAGAGGTGACAAGGTCCATCCTCAGCATGGAAGGGAGAACTGACTAAGGCCAGGAGGAGGAACTGTCCTGGCCCTACAGTTGTGGTGACCTCAGGAATTCATATGTGGAGAGGGGCAGGGGTTATAATCAGATGCAAACTGGATACAAACTGACTACATTTTAAAGTTAAATAGTTGGGGGTTTTTTTTTGAGTGAAGTATTACTTCTTATCTTCTCACTAAAGCCTGGAATATTTACACTGGACTATAACATTAGAAATACGCATTGCAGCTCCCTAGGGGAACCGGTAACCTGTACTTCCTTTAAAATGCAGCCTTTCCCAACTACCCCTACCTGATGCCTGTCAGCCCTATATACTGCTTTCCCTGCTAGACATCACTGTGCATTTGTAGCCTCCATTGGAGGAGCTTGGTGTTGATTATTCCTTTCGTGTTCAATGTGAGTGGATGACTGCATACGTGAAGCTGCCCTTACAATTAAAATTATATTGTAACTGCTTGAGGGTGCACATTATAATTTCTATTTCTTTTGAGTTCACCTCTTACTAAAGGTACACATATTCATTCATTTTCATTTTCTCTCTTTCTCTGCTCTTTCTTTCTCTCCATACTTCTCTCTCCCTCTCCCTCCCTCCTTCCCTCCCTCCCTCCCTGCCTCCCCCCTCTTCCTCCCCTCTGTACTCATACGCATACACATGTATATACACACATATGTATATTTATCTCTCTATATACACACACACACAGGTATATCAGTTTTTCTCTCTCTCTCTCTCTTGCACATATGTATGTAGGTATAAGATAGACACACCACGGAATGAGGACCCAAACCACCCTGCACACCCACTAATCTGATTGGTCTTTTCTTGGCAGTGACAAACAAGAAACCCACACAGGCATCCATTACGAAGGTCAAACAGTTTGAAGGCTCCACATCATTCGTGCGGAGATCACAGTGGATGCTTGAGCAGCTTCGCCAGGTTAATGGCATCGATCCTAATCGGGTGAGTGAACTGTCCAGTGCTGAGCGAAGGTGTTCTTTACACACAGTGACTCTCTCATTGACCTTGGCAGGGTGATGGTTGTCTGAGTCATTTTTAACAAGACTATTTCTCTACTTCAGTTATGTGGCTAAGACTTTTTGATTCCTGTGCCTTTTTTATGGGAAATTGTAAATCTTTTCATCATGTTTGATGGAGGCACCTAAGGGGATGAATATTGAAGAAGTGCTACTCCAGTAATATGTTTATCAGCCAAGTGCAAAGAGCAGAGTTCAGATAATCACATCTGTGATTATCAATATGAAAAACCATGTTCATCGAAGCTCCATTTATCTCCTAATGCCACCAGTGATGAGGTTTATTTACCAAAAATCAAATAAATGAACTGTACCTTAAAAATGATGTATTAAGTAAGATTCCATTGGATTTAATAAGAGAAACAGTTCATGGTAGAGTTATGTATTCCAAGTAAATTCCCTTTGCTCACACACTGACCATAAAATACATCAATAATGAGGAAAAAGAAAATGTAAAATGTAACTATATACTAAAATAGTAAGGGGTAATTCTTTCCCTACCAAAGGTTAGGAACAAGATTAATACTGTTCAGTGCCAAGAACCTAAAGGAATCCTTTTTCGAGTAATTGGGAAGGCAATGCATAGTCTGAATTCTGACACAAGTTGATATGCAGTTAAGCTAAAGGGACTTCTGTGCTCTTAACTTCCTGGGGACATCTAAAAATACCATGAGATATGAGGTCTGCTTGATAAAGAGAGAAAGGTATACTCTCTGTGCACCTAGGTGCTAATAAAGATGAGTCTTGTGATTAGGACAAAAGTCTTTGTGTTTTAGCCTTTATGAGTCTCTTAACGTGGTAAACTGGAAGCAGCAGTTTTTATAGCTTGAGATCAGTCGTTATTTCACTGTCTTTTCCAGGATTCTGCAGAGTTTGATTTGTTGTTTGAAAATGCTTTTGACCAGTGGGTAGCCAGCACGGCCTCAGAAAAATGCACCTTCTTCCAGATCCTCCACCACACCTGCCAGCGCTACCTCACAGACAGGAAGCCAGAGTTTATTAACTGCCAATCCAAAATCATGGGAGGTGAGTGGGCGTTTGTATGACTTTACTCATTCTGTTTCCTTAGACTCACTTTTACATAAAGGGTTAGGTATTCAGCAGCATAATTAAAGACCAGAAAAAAAGAATCAAGATGCTCAGAGCTGGACCGCATGAGGACCATTCTGGGAGTTCATTGTATGCTAATCTAGACACAGTGGTATGTTTTCACTCTTATCCAAAAGCTGATCTTTTAAAAGGAATTAACTCCTTAGCTAAGATTATTTGTACTATGAGAACAAACCCGTCCCTTTATTAGAAAAACCTTTCCGTTTGGTTTCTTCACTACCATTTCATCACAGAACACTCTTCTGGGTTGCTTTTTCCTAGTATTTCTCAAGCTATTTTACAAATATTGATATGACCGTTCCTACAGATATAGTCCCTTTCTTTCAAATGGCATCTAGTCTCACATTTATTCCTTGAATGGCAGACAGAGCTGAAGTAGGATGAGTGCTGTAAGCCAGCCTTAAGGGACGAGTACCAGCATTGGCAAGTTAATGAGAAACACTTAGAGGGTGCTTAGCACATTTCTTTTAGGTGGCATTTCTTTTTAGAGACTTGAAACTGTGCTAAAAATATAAAGCCTTGCCAGTCACTCTGGGAGTTGAGGAAGAGTGTGTATATTATTGGTCTTTCCACTGACCTGTTCTCCTGGTTTTGAAAGCATCTTTTTAAAAATGTACCAACTTTGTCTTAATCAAATGTAAGTGAAGGTCACAGTAGAGACGTTACGTCTTCCCCTTGGGCTGCATCTATTTTCATATGAACGCGAGGCAGAATCCATTGTTCTGTCCCGACAGCTGCTATGCACACACTCTCATTTTGCCATTAGTCTGCTAGATATTGTGGGAGAAAATGCTGTCAATACTTCATTATTTGCCACTGAAGTGTTAGTGTGCCTCATAAACAGGAAGTTGCTCACATATGAACCTTAAAAGGTCTCTCTTAGATGCTGATAAAGACTCTTGTGTTATCGCTTCTCTGTTTAGTCCTAGAGAAATATGAGGTGACGGGTGCATATTTTCTTCAAAGTGACTACATCCTATGGTACAAAAGTGAAAAAAATATTAGACAGATGTTGAAAGGAAAGGAAATATCAAACACTAACCTCTTACTGTTTGGAAAACATAATGAGACTCTATCATGTCTGTGCTACCAGTGTTGTTCAAATGAATCCTGCTTTGTAAGTCCTTAACAGACTTGGCCAAAGATTAAAGCACCCAGGCTGAGGACCACAGATGGTCACGTTTTCAGGGAATGGAAAATTGACCAGGCAACCCCAGCTTTCCCTCATTCTTCCTTAAGATCTTCTCTAGTATCCTAGAATCACATTTGTTTCTTGATCTTAA
The DNA here is from genome assembly GCF_964165515.1 of Mesoplodon bidens. Taxonomy (NCBI): domain Eukaryota; kingdom Metazoa; phylum Chordata; class Mammalia; order Artiodactyla; family Ziphiidae; genus Mesoplodon; species Mesoplodon bidens. Next base: position 105,508,693 of record NC_138178.1, on the reverse strand, counting down.
GTTCCTGCTATGAAACATGTTCCCTATCTGTATCAGTACGGTCAGTAGCTTGCCTGGCTGGCCCCTAAGCACAGTCTCCTCTAGAAAAACAGTGTGACATGTGGATTTGAAATTTCTGTTGCTCTTGGAGACAGACTTTCTCTCGAGCACTCCACTTCTCCAGGTTCCATCCTGGGAGCAGAGGGCATCAGAAGCAGAGGCGGTTCCATGGGGACGACTGCATTTCCTCAGAGTGGAAATATGAGGTGGAAGCGAGGGGGCACAGACTCACTCCTCCCTCCCCATGAGGGAAACAAGCCGCCTCCTTCCTGCAAAGGTTAGGGAGAGCTCTGGGAACTCTCCCCTAAGGGACGGCGCTAGGTAGCCCTCTTCTCTGTTGTCTCTGAAGCTCTCGTTTCTCCTCTCAGAACAGGCCCTTTCATTCCTTCATTCACTCTTAGCTCATCATCCAACCACACAACATGTAAGTACTAAGTACCTACTATGAGCTCGTCACTTTGTTACATCCTCGATGTGGAGAATCATTCTATGTTTGGTCTCTTAATAGACCCTAATTGCCACTACCCAAACCCCAGACTGGCAGGTCCCCAACAGCCTTTCCATATGCATTACCCTCTGAATATCCTCAGACCTTTCCACACATTCCCACCCAGCTGCTTCTGTCATTGGCCCAGTCTTTCGATGTCTTCCACTGCCCTAGGAACCCCAAATTATGCTGAGTTGAGCCAAGCATCTATATATCCATTGTTAAATTGTTGGTATGTATAGTGTGTAAAACTAAAGATTGATTTCCTGTAGTAAGAAAAAGAGTAAGTTAATGAGACCAAGTGCCAGAATTGGCTCTGCCTTCTGTGACCTTAGATGTCTCTCCTCTTCCTTAGACCTCAGTTTTCCCTGGTGTAACATATGGGGGTTAGACTAGATGATATCTACAATCTGTCAGGTCTATCGTTTGAGCATCAGTAATTCATAAGTTATAGCTTTATTGTGTAGGTTAGTCACTTCTTAATTTAAGAATCAAATAAAAGATTTAGTGCTGTTAAATATTGCCCAGTTCTAGATTCCCAGGGAAGGCAAAAAAGTTTGAATTAGACACATTGTAATTTGTTGGCACCACATACATCCTTAATGAGTACAGCCTGTCTTATTTAAACAGTTGCCTATCCTTGATAACAGTTGTACCAACACACCCTAGTTAATTAGCATGCTGATTAGTCTTCCTTTCTGCCAGTTATCACAATTCAGAGACTTAAAAAAATTGTGTAGTTTTCAGGTCACTACATTCTGACCCCTTTAACTTTTAGGGTACCTCCCCCATCTTCAGCAAATGAGATCTATTCCAAATTTCACAAAATCTTTTGGTTTGTCCTTACGGTATGGGCCTTAAGTGCTGGACACAAATCGTTTTCCGTGCTGTGAAATGTGATAGATTTTGTAATTTTAGAGAACTGATGCTGCTGTTGGTGTGCTGTCCTCCATCAGGTTCTGTACATATGTTATCTCATTTAGTTTTTACAGCAGCCTTTGGAAATACAATTTATTATCTCCATTTTACTGAGAAGGAAATAGGATCAGAGAGGTAATTAAACAGCTTGCCAAGGATCGTATAGCCTTTGTCCTCAAGATTCAAACACAGGCCCTCACCACTCTAAAACCATCATTTTTGGGGTCACTGAGTGGCACGCTCCAGGGAACACCATTGATATTGTCTTTGGTATGAATGGTGTCCCGTGGAGTTGTGCAGGAATTTTGGGATATATTTTAGACAGCACATTCCTAGGTGTTAAAAAAGGGAGCTAAGAGGAGAGGGCCAGAGATTATGAGCAGTTTTAACTCTTTTCCTACTTTTATTGAGGTATATGAGTAAGATAATATGATGGAATCATCCAGGACCTTTAAAATCATTTTGCTTTTTCTTTGTTTTTGTTCATGAGAATTTCAATATATTAAAGAGATGAAAGTGAGGCTATTTTAGTCAATGGGGAAGATGCTGGAGGCCTGGCCACTCACCAGACCTCTTAGATATTTTGTTTCTGATCTAACCCCCATCATTGGGAAAACTGAAGCCCAGTGATTTTGAAGGACTTTTGAAGGACAAATCTGTCTGATTCCCACTGAACCATAGTTTCTTTTTTATTTATTTTTATTTTTATTTTATTTATTTATTTTTGGCTGTGGTGGGTCTTCATTGCTGCGTGCGGGCTTTCTCTAGTTGCGGCGAGCAGGGGCTACTCTTCGTTGCGGTGTGCAGGCTTCTCATTGCGGCGGCTTCTCTTATTGCGGAGCACAGGCTCTAGGCGCACGGGCTTCAGTGGTTGTGGCACGTGGGCTCAGTAGTTGTGGCTCGTGGGCTCTAGAGCACAGACTCAGTAGTTTGGCGCACGGGCTTAGTTGCTCTGTGGCATGTGGGATCTTCCTGGACCAGGGCTCGAACCCGTGCCCCTTGCCTTGACAGGCAGATTCTTAACCACTGTGCCACCAGGGAAGTCCCCCATAGTTTCTTTAATACCAGTTCAAATAGGATTATCATTTAAGCATCTACAATTTAATGAAGTTCTTCTCTTATATTTATTGATTGTGTATATTCCATATGGCCAGGTTTTTCTTCTTGGGGAAAGTCAGTTACACAGAAATAAATTATTTGGATTGTTTGAAATTCTGTCCTCCAAACATGATATTTCCTTATCTCCAGAGGATAGACTGGGGAGCTTTGACCTTCTGGTGCTGGTTACAGGATCCAGGAGACATGGCCAAAGTCTACAGTTGTGAAGACCCCCATAAATTGAAAGAGAGCAGGATGCTCTAAGCAGGTGTGAAGCGGAAAGCGTTGGTTTCTTCTGCCTTAGTCAGCATCTTTTCAGCCATCTTCTCTTCTCTGGATGGTTGGAGGACTTTGTCCTCAAGCCTTGGTCATTCCTGACCTCCACCCTACCTCTCTCGTAGTTCATTCAAGGTCAGTCACCTTTAGAAATACAAAGCCATTCATTCAGTTGCTGGGTCCCTAAGCTACCAAGTAACCTGCAGAGAAGGAAGGCAGAGGTGTGGAGCAGGCTGCTGGAATATCACATAGCATCAGGAGCGACAGGGCCCTGAAGGTGAAGTCTTGGGTTCATATAGGTCATATTTACTTTTTCTAAGATGGTAGTTTTTTTCTGTCTATAGTAAGCAGAGATGATGATATAAATGATATACTGTTATATGTGTGATAACACATTTGTACTACAAAGATGCCTTGAAGGAGTTAATCACCCATGTAGAACTTCAGACTCTAGAAGAGAGACTTGCTTTCAACTAATGTATTTCAAGAGAAACATGGTGTGCCCCAAGTGGTAGCATCAGTTTACTTATAATGGACCTGTCATATTAAGTCAGGGTCCCAAGGGGGACTTTGTTTTGCTCTCTTCATGCTTCTTAACAAAATGTGAGCAAATCCCTCATAGTTCCCCATTGCTATTTTATTTACACTGACCTTCTGTAGTGATTACTGTCGGCCTATTATTTTTATGTCTAATTCTGTAAACTAAGGAAATCTTTAATGGTGTTGGCAACTCCTGTGTTAGAACCACAAAATAAACGCTTTGAAACCTATTTTCTTTTTTAGTAAGTGCGGTAAATTATTTACAGAAAGAAGTAATTTATTCCTCAAGGCAAGGTTCTGTTTAACCTGAAGCATGTCCTAGCATTTTCCTTGAATTCTGAGTCCAAACACCCTTGGCTACCTCATTCAATTACCTCTCACTCTTTCATCTGTTCTATGTGGGTCATCCTTTAGGGGGGCCCCACCTACATTGTTTGAGGCCCAGTTGGTTCCATAAGCATTTACTCAGCACCATCTGTCTGACAGGTACTGAGCTACCTGCCGACATCCAACAACCAAGTAGGCACCTTTGCCAACTTTACTTATGTTCCTGGAGGGACATCAGATGTAAACAGATATGAAACAACATGATACACCAGGGTGATGGCTGAGCTGCATTTTAAGGGATGGTTAACAGTTGACAGACACACAAGGGCAGGATGAAATGAGTTCTCTCTTACTGCAACAGTTAATCTAGACAGTTTCACTTCAACGTTATCTATATTCAGAATTTGGAACGTGGCAGATTGTTTTTCCACGAAACAGGCTATTTTGCAGTGCCATGTATTTTTATCATCATCAAAGGGTATTTCTTAAGCATTGTCTGTCTATGTGCAGACCTTCAGATGATGGTATAAAGCCCAGACGTCTGAGCTCTTTTAGAATTCCAGAGACACAGATGTCTCTGATGTCTGCTTCATAGCAGGCTGGCCCTCATTTGCCCCTGCTGATTGGCATGCTAAAGAAGAACCAGATTGCTTTACTTTGGATTCCCCTGGGGTGGTACAGAATCTCAGGATTTAGACTGTGACTTTGTATTGTACTTTTCTCCCAGACAGTGAAGGGGCATATCCCTGGGCAAGGTGTGCGAATATTTCACCTTGTGAGTGTCCCAGGCATGGGCATGTGTAAGGTGAGGTAACAGACAGATGACACAAAGAGCACGTGTACGCATCCTAACAGGGCTCTTACAAAACAACAACAACAAAAAAAAGTGATCAATATGGTTTTTAATCCAAATATATTAATATAGTGCTCTAGTAGAATCTATAACATTTGCCATAATCTTTACAGTTCTTCCTCGTGTTTTAATGTTTCCTGTCATTGAATAATGGCTTTGTGGGATGTGAACTTCACTTTCTTACACATGCTCCGACCACAGGCACATTACAAAGAGTTGCTTATTTCTCAAGAATAAATTCACGTGCAATTTTGCCTCTACCACTCAAACTTCAACATACTCGGGGATGCGTGCAGACATACGCTAGTGATTATAATTCACATACCGAGTTAAATCGTATTAAAACCACCATATTGTTGCTTCTTGATGACATGTAGTGGGGAGCAGGCCAGGCTGCTTAGCTGATTCACTGTTATGAGAGGGTCAGGAAGTGTTTCTAATAGTTCTTTAGATCTAGAGGAATCCATGTCATACTTCCTCCAGTGAGTTTTTGTTACCCTTGAGGAAATAACAAAGTAGCAAACTTCAGTTATCCTGTACCATGATACAAACAAGGAAAGTGGTTTATGAGGAACTTGCCTGAGGTCCCACAGCTGAATACGGGCTGGAGCTAGTACCTCGGTCAAGGCCTCTCACTTATTCCCCGTCCATTCAGTGGGGACCAGGACTTCCAAGTTCCCTCAATAAGCACAGGTCTTCTTTTCCTTGTATTGATTCAGTCAAGCAGAAGAGGAGATAACTCCAATTTAACAAGATATTTATGAGGCTCAAATTAAAAATTCGGTTTGGAAGTTCTCTCTAGATGTCTGTTAATGCTATTAATTGTATACACATGCAGACTTACCCACCACTGTCCCATCACTCCATCCACTTCATGGCAGCCCATACCATCCTTTCCTAGACAGTGTGATGTTTTATTTAAGACTTGCTTTATAGAAACTTTTTGGAGAGAGTAAGAAATTAAGAATAGAAACCAAAAATTATGCATCAATAAAAATAATGGTACAAATATTTAAACTATACAATTGGAAAAGCCCAGTTTGGGGGATTTTTTTGCTTTGGTTATTGGAATCCTACCAGTGTCACTACTATGTCAAACACAAGTTTGATATATACTGTGCTACACAAAGTACTAACAGCCATCTGACACTGGCTGAGCGTTCTTCGGAGCAGGACGTTGTAGCAGAAGCTATGAGGTGTTTCTTGATCTGAATCTTTTATGTATGTATGTTTAAAATTTAGGATGACATTACCAATCGTTATGTGGGGCATTTTGTGTGCTTTCTCATATTTTCTGATAGTCTATTCAATATTTCATCTTATTCCCAAAAGATGAATTAAAAGCAGATGCTTTTATTTTCAGTAAGAAAATTGGAGTAACCAAGGACTAGTTTCTTAGGTCCCATCCAGTTCTATGCATGATATAAATGACTAGTAACTGAAGAAAAATTGGGTCATAGATGTGATTTTCTCTTTTTCATTGCTCATTGGCTGTAAGCCACACAGAAATGCACGCTGTGAAACAGCTGGTGGGTTATGATTAGTCATCTTGAGCTAGAGTGACTTTGTGCATTAAGTGCTTTGTCAGTCATCTCTCTCCACCAAAATCTTGAACCAAACCAAAGCTACATAAAGGGGACTTCTGAGGTATCATTTATTGGCATAAGGATCATGAACATATTTTGTCTTTCCCATGGTTAAACAATCTTCAGTAGACGAGAGCCATTTCTACTTTCAGAATCAACCAGAACACATAATTGCACAACTTGATAAAGTGAAAAGAGCACAGACTAGATTCACTTACCCCTGTTTCTGATGGCATCACTCATTAGCTCTGTAACCTTCTCTAACCTGCTTAACTTACACTCAGCCTCTCTGTATCATGGATAGCAACGTATACCTTGAAGGAATGGTGTGGGGATGAAAATGAATTTTAAAATATTCAATCAGATGGGATTTTTGCAAAGTGCCAGTACATGTCTGAATATCCTATTAAAAAATTATTATATGCCTATTCATAATATTACATGATTTCTTCTAGGATATTTATCAAAAGCCCTTTCTTATGAAAGAAGTAAGAAAATATTCTTAAAGGATATTTATCAAAAGCCCTTTCTTATGAAAGAAGTAAGAAAATATTCTTAAACTTTCCTAATCCACGTTGGCCATAAGAATCGCAAAAAAAAAAAAATTAGTAATTTCGTTGTTCCAAGTGGGAAGGAACTGAGCTATATTATAGACATTTCAGACGTCTGGAATGCTGAGTTGTTTGCCTGGTTTATAGAATGCTGAATGTGTCGCATTTTATGTTTGACATTTATAGAATGCATATGTTACTGCTGCCTTTACCAAAACAACAATGTTTAAAATGTATTGAGTGACACTGTGCCAGAGATCAGGGCGCATAATTCAGATCTTCTTGTAGGAAAGAAAAAACCTAAAACATGTTTTCTGAACTTTATAAGAGAATAGAAATGTTTTTTTACCACCAGCGTATCTTCAACCTAGAATATTTCTTTGAGTCCAGTTCTCTTTACACAGCCCCAAAAGGAGACACATGGATCAGAGGTAAAATTGTTTAATATTGTTAGACAGGAAGTGGTATTTCCAAAACAGACATAAAAGGCATGCTGCATGATTCCCATACTTCTAGATTTAGAGACAAATACAATTTTTTTTTTTTTTTTTTTGCGGTATGCGGGCCTCTCACTGTTGTGGCCTCTCCCGTTGTGGAGCACAGGCTCCAGACGCGCAGGCTCAGCGGCCATGGCTCACGGGCCTAGCCGCTCCGCGGCATGTGGGATCTTCCCGGACCGGGGCATGAACCCATGTCCCCTGCATCGGCAGGCGGACTCTCAACCACTGCGCCATCAGGGAAGCCCAACAAATACAATTTTTAAAAGAATTTGGGAGACAAGTTTGCCAACCAGTTTTCTATGTAAGACGTTAAAAAAAAACCTTCATATCCAGCATCACCAGTTTCACAAAAGAAAGTTTACTTTAATACTAAAAGATACAAAGGACATAAGGGCTAGTCCTTAAATTGGAAACATTTACCTTTATGAAAAACTTACTACATCTGGTCCTTATCTTTCTTAGTTCACATAGACCAATCATTGGCTGGCATTTAAAAATTGTTGCTCTGCTGTAACACAGAAGCATCAAGAACTAAAATTACTTGGAATTTTAGTGAAGAGAAGCTGTAAATTCACAAGAACAGTAACTGGTTCTAAAAATGGTCATTTAGTGATTTGTCAAATTCATTCCCACTTCTGGGGGAACCCACTCAGAGCACACACCTTTTGGACAGCAAAACAGGTCATCTTCAGGGTTGAAGGCCATAGTCCTATTCCTTCCCTGGAACAGAGGTAAGGAACTTGTGCATAGTACCTGAGAAACTACCCAGGAATGTGAGATTTCTAAAACCTTTAGTGAAGGAGTAAATTAAATGGCCTTTTTTCTCACATTATATCCTAGGCTTTTAAAAATTTCAGCCTTGTATCTGATCATCAAAATAAGACTAAGCCGCTAAATTTATCATAAGTAGTTATTTGAAATTCAGACATTGATATAAATCTGAATGTGGAGACTTCAGATTTATAAGACCAAACATTTTTCACCCTTCCATCTGCAATATGCCTACCCAGGGTTGGGTTTATTAGGTGTCCTGCAAGAAGCAAGAGCATTAGGATTGTCAAATTTAGGAAGCAAAAGTAGAAGGTGCACAGTTAAATTTGAATTTTAGATAACAATGGATAATTTTTTAGAATAAGTATATTCCATGCAATATTTGAGACAACTAAAAAAATTATCCATTGTTTGTCTAAAGCTCAAATTTTATCGAGTGTCCTATATTTTTTTTTTTTTTTTTTTTTTTTTTTTTTTTTTTTTGCTGTACGCGGGCCTCTCACTGCTGTGGCCTCTCCCGTTGCGGAGCACAGGCTCCGGACACACAGGCTCCGCGGCCATGGCTCGCGGGCCCAGCCGCTCCGCGGCATGTGGGATCTTCCGGGATAGGGGCACGAACCCGTGTCCCCTGCATCGGCAGGCGGACTCTCAACCACTGCGCCACCAGGGAAGCCCCTCGAGTGTCCTATATTTTATCTGGCAACCTTCATGGGCATCCCAGTTTCTAGCTACCATAACCAATATGGAAAACATAATATGTTTATTGTTATGTAGATAAATCAACTTTATGGTGGCCAATTATTAGGACTTCAAGATACATTGAGATGGAAATCTCCCAGGCATAATCTTAGGTTAGCCATTCAAAGATACAAACAGAGAAAAATATGAGACAGACTGCTAAAGAAGGACTATTAGAAGAACTGAGAGTATTCATGTCTTATTGTGGCTATTCTACACAGAAAAATGCTGTGAAATGCAAATTAACGTATTAATAAGAATAGCAATTCCACTAAAGCTCTTTTGTTACCAAACATGAGATTCCTGGTTACTTTTGCACAGGGAAGAAAGCTCAGTCTTGAGTCTGAATGTCTTTGGCTTAGTTTTGAGGAGTTAGTTTCCTGCAAGAGCAGTGAAAGGAGCCTGCCATTGACTCTTGGGGACACCAACAGACCAAAGGCTCTCATTTATGGAGAAAGAGTAAGAAGTTCTAGGGTCTCAAGAACTAGAAGCAGCTGCCACTTTAAAAATTTAGCCTCCTGGGCTTCCCTAGTGATACAGTGGTTGGGAGTCCACCTGCCGATGCAAGGGACACGGGTTCGTGCCCCGGTCCAGGAGGATCCCACATGCCGCGCAGCGTCTGGGCCCGTGAGCCATGGCCGCTGAGCCTGGGCGTCCGGAGCCTGTGCTCCGCAACAGGAGAGGCCACAACAGTGAGAGGCCCGCGTACCACCAAAAAAAAAAAAAAAAAAAGAGAGAATCTAAATTGTCATAATCACTCATAATGTTATGCCCTATAGAAAAGAACTTTCAAGTGGAATCAATATTCCCCTCATTGAACCTGATCGAGAACACCCTGGTCAGGATCAGCTTCATGTCCCTTATAACCCAGAGAATTAAATAGGACAGGGTATGATGGGTAAAAGTCAGGAGCATTCCATGCTTCACATATAAATATTGCACCAGATCTAATCTCCTTGTGATTATGTATACTATTATATATTATTCCCACTATCAGTGTTTCACTCCATCCTATGGACCTATTTTCACAGTTGGTTGATTTTATTGATCTTCTTTCCAGTTCCCATTATAAGAGGTTGAGACTTACAGAGGGGAAAAAAAGATGTTTTTCACAAGGTCAGAGTAGATTCACACATCTGTGATAAAAGCCAAAAGCCTGTCCTGATGGTTGGATTCTAGTAATGTTAGGTTTCTTAGACACCAGGTGAAGGAGAGAAAAAACACGTATAATTTTAAGAAAGTCTTTATGGTGTCAGTATACAATCTTGTGTATTTTCCTTAAGCTTTTGACTTTCAAATTTGAATAAGACAAAATATTATAATTGTTTAAAGGTTTACATTATTTAAAAGCAAATTGTTCATCTTAGAGTTAAAATATATTTTTTTCTATCCACAGTATGTTTACCATCTTGGCCATTTGTGTTCGTTTCCTACCAAATTATCACAAAGTTAGTGGCTTAAAACAACACAAATTTATTATCTTCTAGTTCTGGAGGTCAGAAGTCTGGAGTGGGTCTTCAGGCAGTGTTCCTTCTGGAGGCTCTAGGGAAGAATTTGTTTCCATGCCTTTTCCACCTTCTAGAGGCTGCTTGTATTCCATGGTGTATGGCCTGTTTCTCCATCTTCAGAGTCCCCAGTGTAGCATCTTCAAATCTCTCTCTTTGGCTTTTACACTCCTGCCTCCCTCTTATATAGAGCCTTGTGGTTATATTGGGTCGACACAGGTAATTCAGGATAATCTTACCATCTGAAGACCCTTAAGCACAGCTGCAAAGTCCGTTTTACCATGTAAGGTAACATATTCACACGTTACAGGAATTAAGATGTGGGCATCTTTGAGAAGCTGGTGTTCTGCCTACCATAGCATTTTTCTAAGAGCTATAATATACACGATTGTATAATACTGTCCTACATGTAATTTTTTTCCTTTCATAAGATATACTTTTAAATACTACCTATAGACTGTATTACTTGTACTAATCTATTATAATTTAAGACATCTAGAAACACCTAAACTTTTTAGGAAAGCCCAGTACTTAAGTAGCTGAAAGGGCTTGCCATGTGCTAGATTATCCAGTAGTTCCTTACTTTACCAACTGGGATATTTGTACCTTTCTCTTCACTTAAGGAATTGGTTTTCCTTAATAATTACACAGGTTCTTTACAAGTTCCTAGGAAGTCTTAGTATTTAAACTTTTCGATGATGAAGATGTTGTAGGCCATTTGGTTTTGTTAAAAACATCCTTTTCCTTCATATTTCCCTTCCTGCATCCTCAGAAAATGATCCTAATGCCCTACTTGTAAATATCTTGGTGGTATTCCTCTTGAGACTGACAGTCCCTCTTCAGCTTTGATATAAAATGTCAAGGTCAAATGTATTTAACACATACTCATCAGACAAGTTCACATGAGCTGGTTGGATTTATCTGTTTAATTCAGCATACATTTAGAAGTGATCTAACATGAGCCCCTGAAATGCAATTAGAATATTAATTCAACAGTTTTCTGTATTGCTTAGGGTGTGTACTTCTTTCCCTGTGGTGTTGTTTCTTAAACCCTGTCTTCCCAGTATGGTATGTTAGACACTAAAAAGAAAAAGACTTTGCACAGATCTGGGTTTGAATTTCTGATCTGTCATTTACTATCTGTGGACAAGTTACTTAAACTGTAAGCTTGACTTCCTCTTCTTAAACAGAATAATAATGCTTATTCCATAGGGTTGTTATAAGATTTTAAATAAGGGCATGTATGAGCATTTAGCATGGTACATAGGGAGTACTGTGGAATGTAGTGGTAGCTGTTCTAATTAATAATTATATTAATATATTATAATTATTTTTTTCTTTAAATTCTGCCTTCCTGCTATTGTCCTTCCTTCCCTCCTATTCTGAATAGAATCTGAATTCCAGTCAGACACAGAGGAGAGAATAGAAATACAGAGATATATATAGCTTTCAAAGTGTCCCTTACATCAGATACAGTAGAGGTACAGTCATATGTATTTGTATTTGCATTTTTCTTCTAGGAAAAAAAGCCAGCTAATGCTGATAACATTGGTAGTCACCATATTGAGTTCCTACTATATGCCAGACAATTTTTTTAGTTCACATTAATCCAAACAAGTAATCATTGTTATCCCCATTTACAGGTAAAGAAACGGGGTCTCCTAACATTACTTAACATGCCTAAAGTCACATAGATGATAAAGGAAAATCAAGATTTGAACCTGTCTGTTCCTAAAATCTACCTTTCTGCCTTCCCCATTAGAGAAAAGTAGAGAAACTCTTCAAAGCTATCACTGATGCATGTTTTTGTCTAAAAGTTCCAAGTGTTCCTCCAACAAAATGAGATTCTATTCTCATTTCATCAGCAATTAGTATAGTTCTTGACATTGGTCAATGCTGTGTTTTCAGGATAACATTTGAATTATAGCATTCATTGCTTTATTACTGTTAAGTTATTTTCTAGTCAAGTGTTTTATTAAGTTCACTTTCCTAATGCTGCCCTTTCTTATGGTGTTTCAGATCTATTTTCTTTTCCTATAGGAACACATCTTTGAAATCATATTATACTTAAAAAAGAAAATGCAATATTATTTGTTAAAATATAAGATATACATAAATTTTCAGGAATACATATGTTATATAAAGTATGGTACATTTATATTCAACTCTTGTGCATAATAAACACTTATAGGCCAGCAACATGCACAGGAAATTAAGATGGAGTCCTAGGTAAGGCAGCCTTTGAAAATAGATTATGTATGTATCTTCTTTGGGGAAACAAAAGACTTGGAAGAATGTGTTAAAGCTTTCTTCAATGCTGATTAAGAAAATTCCAAAATTAAGCCTTCCGTCTTTTGGGCTATTATACTTCTCAGCTTCATCCTTTAAAAACTGAGTAAACACAAGTACAAATAGCTGGATTTCTTTCTGATTAAGATTAGGTTAAAAGCTGCAGAAATTTTAAGTTCTAATACAGATAAAAATCAACAGGACCAGTGAGTTACTACTGCTTCTCAACTCTTTTTTTTTTTTTTCTGTTAAGAAATGTAAATTGAGGTGACTTCCCTGGTGGTCCAGTGGTTAAGACTCCGTGCTCCCAATGCAGGGGGCCCGGGTTTGACCCCTGGTCAGGGAACTAGATCCCACACGCATGCCGCAACTAAAGAGTTTGCATGCCACACCTAGAAGATCCCACATGCTGCAACAAAGATCCCACACATGGCAGTGAAGATCCCACGTGCCGCAACTAAGACCCAGCACAGCCAAATAAATATTAAAAAAAAAAAAAGTAAATTGAAATTCATCATTTGGGTCCATCTACTTTCAATTAGCCAGGCCTAGGTAAATAAGAGAATCTATCAGTAGGATGTAATCAGCTTGTTCTTTGTTTGCTGGTGAGAACAAATGGAAAAATAAGTATTATCACTGCTGAACATTGTAGAATTTTTGGATTGTTATACTGATAAAAATGAATGTTTTAAAAATTGACTCTTGGTGCAGTTTGATGTGAATTCACATTTTAAGGCTCCTTCAGCACCACCACATACAAAATAGAGGAAATTAAGAAGAAATAATCACTTTCAGAAAAAAGGTAAGTATGCATAAACCAGCAACGTAACAGAATCACAAAGCAGTTAGTAGGAATGAAGCTGCTTGCCTGCTGGGCTGCAAGTCTGGAAAGAGGTAGTTTGAATTCTGTGCTATAACGGTAACTAAAAGTACCCCATGCAAAGCAGGAAACCAGAGCCACAATTGCTTTTTGGAACCACAGCTTCTCTGCCCAAGCAAGGAATCTACAAAAAAGCCATGACCAACTGCTCTATGGGGAAGTGGCTTATAAGAAAGAATCTGCATTCCTGGGGAGGCAACAAAAAGAAGACATAGTCTCCCACCCAAGACCTGGAGCCAGCTGCCCACTGGCTTGGCACTGGCTCTGCAATATCCAGAATAGCACCCAGGACAGGAGCCTCAGGCCATCACCTTAAGTCCCAGTTGTCTTAGGGGCCAGTACCAGAAACAATAAAACTACACATAGGGGAGAGCGGACCAAGGTGGTGAGGAGAAGGGGGAAGAAATTAAAATTCCCCACTCAGGAAGAATGTACTAACCAAAATTCTACAATATATGAGAAATCCAAAAAAAAAAAAAAAAAAAGGAATTTACTCTAAATGAAATGAAAATAACAGAGCAATTTGAAAATGACTTTAAAATAAATATGCTTATGATACTCAAAAGATAAAGGAATTAGAAAAAAATACGATATTATAAAACAAAACCAAACTCAATGAAAAAATGAGGTAGTGGGGAGGAGAGAATTCTGAAAATGAAAAAATATAGTCTGAAATACACTGAGTTGTTAGAATAAACTCTAGATTGGCCACAGTTAAAGAATTAATGAATTGGAAAATAATGAGAAATTCACCCATAATGCCGCTCAGAGAGATGAAGAATATCGAGGGGCAGGTGTGCATGGAAGATAGAAGAGGCTCTACCATTCATCTCATAGGAGTTTCTGAAGGTGAGTCTATCAGAATGGTGTGAAAGCAGTATTCCACAAGATATGGACTAAAACTTTTCCAGAATTGAAGACTCAGATTGCGAGTACCACCAAGTGCCACACTTGAATATTAAACAAAGCTGTACCTAGACAAAAACATAATGAAGGAGTAAAACACTGAGGACAAAGAGAAAATCTTCAAAGATACTAAAAATAAAAGTTTCCTATAGTGGAAGGACAAACTGATGGCTGTTACCGGCACTAAGAGATGCCAGAAGTCAATAAATTAATTTCCAGAAATAACTGTCGACAATCTAGAATTCCATACCCAGCTAGACTATAATTTAGAAGTGAGAGAAAAACAGATATTTTCAGACAGGCAAAGATTATTTGCTTCCTCCTCCACCCTTGCTGAAAGAGCTACTAAATGATATACCTCAACATGGAGCAAAGTGAACCCAAAGGAAAGGAGTAGGATGTGAGAAACAACAGTGATCACGAATATGGTAAAAATACATCGCCAAAAGAAATTGCCTAATGATTATTTTTAAATTATTTTGGATGTTTCCTTTAAAAAACTGGAGCTAAAATTCTAGACATAATTAAGGAATATATGCTGTATGTTCAGTGGATAGTTAATCCATGCTGAAGTCTGTGCTGAGAATGATAGAATTACTGAATTAATTTGACTCTGATAGGGAAAAAAAGTCATAGTTGCATCTGTTAGACTTCTGGTTTTAAAATGGTGGAATAAAAAAAGGATTTTCCTCTCTTCTCTTGAATACTATCCAAAATCAACTAAGAGAATGTAGGATGCAAACTATCTCTGATGAGTTGAGTAGCTGTCTCTTAACTGCAAACCCCTATATTTGGGGAAGGCCTGACAAATACAGTAAAGGTCAAGGCAGACCCCCAGAGAGAGCTCTCATAGCTATGGTCTCAGAGCATAAAGCCTGCAGAATGAAATGGTCCAAAGTGTATGCTAACAATCCCTTTTTGAACAATGAGCAGATGCCAGAAAAGCTCTGGGAGTTTGATGGACTCAGCTTGGCATGATGCCTGGACAAGCAAGAAAGGCTAAACACAGAATCACAGTCAAAGCCATATTTGTAGGAATCAATCTGTTGATGGAGGAGGAAGGAAACTGAATTCTATGTAACCCTGTGGTACAGATCTCATTTGGGAAAGTAAAGGCTCAAGATGCCTCTGTCACATACACAGCCCTGTGTCATAAAGAGAACACCTGGCGCCTGCTGGTCTAGAAGTGGTCTTCTTCCCTCTTCAGTAACATGAACCTCATACAAGTAGGTGTTCAGAAAGTGATCATCTTATTTTCAAATGGTCATCACAACAGAGCCAGCTTAGGCAGCTTCATCACTTACTAGGTTAGTCCTTAAACAATTCATAACCTCCCTAAACCATGGTTTTTGTTAAAATAGGGTAATAGCTCCTCCCTTATAGCACTGTGACTAGGATTAAATAATATATGTAAAACACTAGACATGCCAACACATGATTAAAAGTCAGTACATATTTGCTAATCCACAGAGAGGTCCAACCATCTATCTGTGAGGTGGAATTCCCAGGGCTAAGCATTGACTTGCCTTCCTTTTCCTCTTGCTCTCTGAAGAGTAGTGATTAAGATCACAGATACAGGGCTTCCCTGGTGGCGCAGTGGTTGAGAGTCCGCCTGCTGATGCAGGGGGCGCGGGTTCATGCCCCAGTCTGGGAAGATCCCACATGCCGCGGAGCGGCTGGGCCCGGGAGCCATGGCTGCTGAGGCTGTGCATCCAGAGCCTGTGCTCCACAACAGGAGAGGCCACAACAGTGAGAGAGGCCCACATACCGCAAAAAAAAAAAAAAAAAAAAAAAAAAGATCACAGATACAGGAGCAACAATGCATGAGTTTGAATCCTACCTCTTTCACCTACTAGCCTTATGATCTTGGCCAAGTTATTCATCTGGCCCTCAGTTTTCCCATCTGTAAAGTGGGAATAATAACAGTACCTACATCACAAAGTTGTTGTAAGGATTAAATGAGTTAATTCTTGTAGAGCATTTTGTATAGTGCTGGGATAAAATAGTTCAGTACATATTAACTATTAGTAGTATTTTTCAAGAATTACAAGTCACACCATAGATATGGTTACCATACTTCTTAGGTTTTTAGGAACAGTCACTTTCTCAGGAATGGGATTCTTTTTTTTTTTAACATTTTTTTCAAAGATTGCTTTATTTTTTTTTTAACATCTTTATTGGAGTATAATTGCTTTACAATGGTGTGTTAGTTTCTGCTGTATAACAAAGTGAATCAGCTATACATATACATATATCCCCATATCTCTTCCCTCTTGCGTCTCCCTCCCTCCCACCCTCCCTATCCCACCCCTCTAGGTGGTCACAAAGCACCGAGCTGATCTCCCTGTGCTATGTGGCTGCTTCCCACTAGCTATCGGTTTTACATTTGGTAGTGTATATATGTACATGCCACCCTCTCACTTTGTCCCAGCTTACCCTTCCCCCTCCCCATGTCCTCAGCTCCATTCTCTCCATCTATGTCTTTATTCCTGTCCTGCCCCTAGGTTCTTCAGAACCTTTTTTTTTTTTTAGATTCCATATATATATATATGTGTTAGCATAAAGTATTTGTTTTTCTCTTTCTGACTTACTTCACTCTGTATGACAGTCTCTAGGTCCATCTACCTCACTACAAATAACTCAATTTCGTTTCTTTTTATAGCTGAGTAATATTGCATTGTATATATGTGCCACATCTTCTTTATCCATTCATCTGTCGATGGACACTTAGGTTGCTTCCATGTCCTGGCTATTGTAAATAGCGGTACAACGAACATTGTGGTACATGACTCTTTTTGAATTATGGTTTTCCCAAGGTATATTCCCAGTAGTGGGATTGTTGGGTCGTATGGTAGTTCTATTTTTAGTTTTTTAAGGAACCTCCATACTGTTCTCCATAGTGGCTGTATCAATTTACAAGGAATGGGATTCTTTAAACATAGAGTTGACTGACTTTTTTTTTTTTTTGGTCAGGGTGTAATACCCTATTGCTAGATCATGTATTCCAAATTTTGGTTTATTTTGATCATAAGCAAAATTCTGTTTTGCCAATGGTTAGTTATTTTTTTAAGGTAGATCAACACCATGTGTTGAATAAATTGGTTGTGGGCTGGTACCACCCTTGAATAACTTTAGTTATGAGGCTAGAGCAGAGATCTGCAAACTATAGGCATCAGGCCAGATCCAGCCTGTTTGGTAAAAAGTTTTATTGAAATACAACCATGCCCATTAATTTACATATTTGCTTATAACTTTCACACTACAACAAAAGATTGAGTAGTTATGCCAAAACATTATGGCCTTCAAAGCCTAAAATATTTACTATTTGGCCCTTTACAGAAAAAGTTTGCAGACTCCTGCCCTAGAGTAGTAGTTTTCAGTAAACTTTTAGTCAGAAACAGCATTTTGAGATGCATTTGATTATGGGCTTTAGCATACTTTGAAAATATAAAGGGTAATGTAATTAGAGGGAAGTTGGTAGTGATATGGTTCCAGTCCGCCATAATGTTTTTTGTGATTGCATAAAAGCTGTCAGTCTACAAGAAGACGGTAGGGAATCCCACTCCTTTCTCTTAGTGTGGGAAACATCAGATTTGGGACCTAAGAGCTTGATGCTGACCTTTTTGTTAAGGGATGCTGTCAAGGCCAATATGTCTAAAATTAGAGAACAGAACAGAAGGAGGGCAGACAGGGACAGACATGCAACTTCCACCCATAATCACAGAACTCAAGTCCCTGTGGGTTTGCTTGGCCGGGTTCCCTGTTGAGAAGGGAGATCTCTGATGGACTTGGATCATTGGGACTATCTTTTTCTTTTCTTTCCTCTTCTTTGCTTTGGATTTTTTGTTTCATCTTCTTTAGACTGATTGACTTTTTAATATCAGCTTATAGAAAACATCGCTATTTAAATCTGTTGGGAATGTTTAAACGGGTAGAAAGTAGGAATTAAGTAAGGGAGGGCATCATGTGTGTGTGTGTGTGTGTGTGTGTGTTTTAGTAACTTTATTTTCTAAATATCTATTCTACAAGTGTTTTTTTCCTACATCTTCACTTCTTTAAAAATAAATAGAAACAAAGACAAAAGCTTATCATGATACAGGTTTAGTCAGCCAAATTCAGCTTTTAATAAGTTAAGGTCAACCAGAAGTTCTGCACTTGGCTGCTACAAAGCACTGTCCTTCCAGCAGCATTGCTTACTCTTCTCATGTCTTTTCCCAGGGATGGAGTCCGTGGCATCAGCTGCTGAGAGAGAGGGATGGAGGTTATAGACTGTTATGGCATAGAGCACATACTGATACTCCCCTTAGTAAGGAACCTCCTGGGTTTGCCAGAGGGTGATGGCAAAAGACATGTCAGCTTTGGATGTTATGATCTCTTCTGTCAGGAGTCATGGAGCTCCCTGGGGGTATGTGCCTCCTGGGTGGCAAGGAGGAGTCTGGATGCAACCAGTCACCATTCTTGCAGACATCCTGCCCATTTCCATGACTACACACCACAACAAATCTGTCTGTTGCTCATTTAAAAGCCAGCAAAGCTCTCAGTTGGGAAACTGAATCCAGATCCTTAACCAGAATTTAACAAGAAGGAAAAGATTCTTTTGGTTGCCAAACTCCAAGAGGTCATTCATTAGCTGTTGTTCTTCCTTTTTAGTTCCTATTTCCAGCCACCGTCAGCTCACCAGTGCCTCTCGGACACTTATGCTCCCTAGAGATGACCTAGTCTTTCCTGGCAGACCTCCCTTAGGGTGGGAAAGTCCAAGATAAAGATGCTCATCTACAGCTAGTCAGGTCAGAGCACTAGCCTAGACCTCTTTGAGTAATAACAAGTGTTATGTTTCCTACTCATTTGTTGCTTTTCTACTTAATTTTACAAACACGTTCTGCCCTAGCCTTCACTGAAATGAGCCCAAGTCCCTGTGTAGCAGAGCTCTGGGTGACTGTGCTGGCAGGTGCTCTACTTGGACTCAGCCCCAAAGTTCTAGGGACAGTTCCAACCTGTTCACACGGTTCCTCCTGCCCACCACCCCCAAAGCCACAGAACAACCTTTTGCTGCCTCTTTTTCTTGCCTTTGACTGAAGTATATGTGTGGAAAAACTTAACATGTGAATATGCCACTTGAGGGTACAGTTGGGTGGCAATAAATGATCAGATCACTAATGGTGGATTTGCTTCTATTCCTGAACTTAAACCAAGAAAGATAGTAGTCTAGCTTCTTACAAGAGTATCCTTTAAATATTTCCATAGAAATAACTGCCTGGTGGCCCCTCAAGTTTGCATAGTTCTCAGATTCGTTTTCCGTCTTTAAGAATACTAAGTTTTCCTGTGTTCTGCAGAGCTGAGGAATTTGTCCTATTTTCTTCCATCTTCCTGCTGTTTCAACTTCTTGTTTTAGATCATTTGTGTCAACTTACATTTATTCAAAATAAGCAAAGCGTTCAATTACCTGAAAAAGAGAATAGAAAAAATTGCAATGCCATAGATTCCCTATAACTTCTAATAATTATGTCTGTATCGACTAACATATGAATTAAAATATGCATGTTCCTGATGTCTTCTAGTTCACAAAAGGAAATGATTACTGCATTTTGTCAAGCTAATGCCGATATGATGATACGTTAAAACATTCTGCTTGCAGCTGCAAGTTAGTAAGCCATATAAGGGAAAGCTTTAATTATAGCTTCATCCTGCAGTAAAAGTGCTTAATTAGACTCATGTAAGATTTTACTTGAAGCTAGATTTTTTTCTGAAGATTTACAGAATTAAGAAAAAGATTTCTTCTCCTATTCATCTTCCTCTTTCACTTGTTGACCTTGATCCGTACATACTTCCACCCTAGTTTCCTCCTATAACAAGAACTAACATAAGGAAATTTCAGTCTGTCAATTAATAGATACTCTCTTGACTGGTTGCTGATTTTCACTTCAGAGTTATGAGTTTTCAAATGCTATCTGTCTTTAGTATTTTGACCAGGTCTTCAGTGCAAAATAAATATTTCACACTTACAAAGTCCCTTTCTGTACTGAATCGAGTGGTACTGTTTTGCATTTTGCCAGTAATGTTATTAAAAACCATTCAAGGACCAAAGCTTGAGTATGATTTCATACATACCTTCAAGGGTGTCACTCACTAAAAGGTGAGCAAGGGTATTGCTCTTGGCTTTCTTGAGTGGCAGTGAAGGGTGGAGTGACAGCTAGCATCCCACTTCTCTCTGCTGCTGTTTCCAGTCCTCCTAATAGTCACAGTGACTGCAGTATATGGTCTGTCTTGTACAGTATACTATTTCTTACCTTGCTGCCATTTTTTCTTTTAGTTTACCCATGGATACATTTTTGATAAGAAGGCAAGTAGAAAATGGGTATTTGAATCTACACTGCACAGAGAAAATGACATTTTGAATCTTGTTACTAAGACTAGCTACAGCTACAAATTCAAAGCAGAAAATGAGATTTTAATAACAATACTTATATTAGTGTATTAAAGCCTGTTTTTATATTTTAAATCATAAAATTAGGTTAGTTAATGCTTATTTTTCAATAGCACCTACTTTTTTATCCTTATAGTACAGAATTGAGTTAAAAAGAGCTTTCTAAAATAAAATTTAGTATTTTTAATTAGATAATGTTATAGACTGCATGTTTGTTCCCCCCCATAATTCATATGTTAAAACCCCAACCTGCAGTGGGATGGTATTAGGAGGTGGGGCCTTTGGGGGGTATTAGGTCATGAGGGTAAAGCCCTCATGATGAGATTAGTGCCCTAATTATTAGAAGGGAGCTTGGCTTCCTCTCTGTGCTATGTGAGGACATAGCAAGAAGATGGCCATCTACAACACAAGGAGAGAACCTTTCATTTAGTTAAATAAAACACTTTTAAGGAGGTCTTCTAAACCTGGATATTCTCCTCAAAATGTTTTGAAAATGTGAACATCATCCCTTTTATTGGTCAGGACAACACTTGGTTATGCTATGATAACAAACATATGTCAGAATCTCAGTGGCTTAACAAATAAGACATTATCTCTCACTTCATCAAGTTCCGTGAATTTAATTCCTCTTGAGGGCAGCTTTTAAGTGGTGACTCAAAGATCCAGTTTGCTTGCATCTTGTTGATCCACCGTCTCAACAAGTTCCTTCCACAGTCAAATTCCATGGGGCAAAAGACAGCTCCAAGGCCACCCTGGACTTCTCATAACCACAGCCCAGAAGTGACACTCATTGCTTCTGCTTACAGCCTACTGGCTGTATTACCAATCTAACTGCAAGGAAGGCTGGAAAATAGATACTTTCTATGTATCCAGGAAGAAGGAAAATGAAACACAATTTTGTCAACACTTATCATTATTTCTACCAAACCCTTTGTGTGTATCATGGAGAAGCACTTTTTGAGATCCATAATTGCTGATCAGGTAACTTGAACTGATCCTATAGTAAGTTACCAACCCAAAGACTCTGCTTTTTCCCTTTCGAAATCCATGATATATTGTCAGCAAACAAGTCATCTTTAACAAGCCATTCTCCCTTACCTAGGGTGCTCCCTCTGTGTCTCTTGAAACTCTGCTTTTTCATTTCTATCTTTACCATTATAGCTCAGGCCCTTGTCATCTTTTCCTGGGATATTTGCAATAGTCTAATCACTGGTCACCTTACTTCCTTTCATTATTCCCACCCCAACTGGATTATCATTATTTATTCAGCATTGTGTGGTCTCTCTACCTTCTAAATTTCAAGGAGCATTAGCCTCTGTATTATTCATGTGATACGTAACAGTCACATACCTTAAAAGTACAAAGATTATTTATTCCTCAAAATATAAAGATCCTTCACACAACAAAGATTACAAGTGGCTTATAATGATACTTAGAAAACCCAATGAGTGAAACGCAAGATATTTTTTAATTGACAGAAATTTTTATCTTTTAGATGTGATTCTGTTAACAGTTTAACCTGTTTGTTGGCAAGGGATGAAATATATGAAAAGTTTATTTTTCTAAATTGAGTTTTCAATGCTTTATCCTTTTTATTTTTATTTTTTTTAATCCTTTTTAAACGTGTGGTATTTTAAACAGGAGGTGTGAAAAACATGCCTTCCTTCATATATTCTAAATAGAGTAAACACAGGAAGAAGCAAAATCTGTTTTGGTTTTCACTCACTTTGTGTGTCGTCTTTTCCCCACCAGAATCATAACAACAATTTTGGAAATAGTGCTGTTTCTTTTGAAAGTAACATATTCCATAGCAGTCAAATATCCTGAGCTTGTATTCTGTACATTATTATATCTTTGACAGAATAAAAAGAAGTCCCAAACAATTTAGAAAAATGCTGTAAAACTGGAATTTTATTTCAGGACATCCAGAAGTTGATCCTTTCTGTGTGCTGGTTAGAATAGCACAATCCAAGAAGAATACCAATGAAAATAACGATTTAGGCATAAATAGTAACCTCATCACATCTTTGTAAAACCATTGTCTTTATCAGTTCACTATCCATTCAACAGGCATCTCTTGGACACCTAATAAATGATAGACATCATACCTAGAAACGCCAAAAAATAAAGGGGCTTCCCTTGTGGTCAAGAATAAGTACAAATAAGTAGACCAACAGTTTGGGTGGATTATAATAAAATACTTCATCAGAGAAATGCTAAGGGTTCTATGGGAAGCATAGACAGAATGGGAATCAGAACTGAATTCCAGGAGGAAGAATTGTGGCTTAGGTTACCAACGTGATGAAGATGAAGGAAAACAGCATGTGAATGTCATGTTCATATCCTAAGTATAAGCATACATCATTAGGCTGGGACAAATGAAAATCTACCCTTGGTACTTTAAGATTGGGTACATATATACAATGGAATATTACTCAATCATAAAAAAGAACGAAATAGTGCCATTTGCAGCAACATGGATGGACCTAGAGACTGTCATACTGAGTGAAGTAAATCAGACAAAGAAGGACAAATATCGTATAATATCGCACATGTGTGCAATCTAAAAAAAATGGTACAAATGAACTTATTTACAAAACAGAAATAGAGTCACAGATGTAGAAAACAATCTTATGGTTACCAGGGGGAAAGGAGGGGAGGGATAAATTGTGAGATTGGGATTGACATATAAACACTACTATATATAAAACAGATAACTAATAAGGACCTACTGTATAGCACAGGGAACTCTACTCGAAACTCTGAAATGACCTATATGTGAAAAGAATCTAAAAAAGAGTGGATACATGTACATGTATAAGTGATTCACTTTGCTGTACACCTGAAACTAACACAACATTGTAAATCAACTATACTCCAATAAAAATTTTAAATGAATAAAATAAAACTAGGATAACAAAGTGAGGAAAAGAAAAAAGATTTCGCCTCACAAGGTGTACCCTTAGGAAACTTTGGAAACTCTTATGATACCAAAAAAAAAAAAAAAAAGTGATAATAGAGTCACACAGACTTGAATTCGAATCAAGATTCTGTCACTCACCAGTATTATAATCTTAGGTGAATTTCTGACTTTTATCAGTTTTAAGAGGGAGATAAGAGTATCTGTCTTAAAGGGTAGCCATTAAGGTTTATAAAATAATGGATGTAAAGCATTTAGCACAAGTCCTGGTACATAGCAGGCACTTAGCAAGTCATAGTCCCTAGTAAGAAGAGTACAAATGGAAATGGGGTGCATTTGTAACTTTCATAATAGACATCCAGGTCTACAGTCGTTTGAGCATTCTTTCTTTCAGTTTGTATCTTGTTAATATAAATTGAAAATATTTGTGTTTAAAGTGATACAGAATAGATTAAAATTCTCTATGTAACTGAGAGTAATTCGATTCAGTTGATGATAATTGCAGTGGATTTTAATGACCAGTTGGCAGGAGTTTTCAGAGCATTCTTCTTAGGAAGTAAAATGTGTCACAGGAATTCATTAGTAATCAAACAAAATACATGTAGACTGTAGAATAACTAATGAATAGTCATGAAACCCATTGGAATTTTCTATCAATTTCAAAATTAAGTATGATACCAGAGAGATGGTACAACTATCAGCCTGGACAGAAACTGTACTTGACATATGTTAGCATAGCTGCTCACTCATTGCCATATTCCCAGTTTGTCTGTGAGGTGAGATTCCGGTTTTGCATTCACCATATTAAAACAAGAAATTAAATGACTCTCAAGTTCATAAGGGTGCCAGTATGGGACAGAGTCAGAAAGAGAAACTGAAGTTCAGTGAGCTGTCTGCTGAATTCTGTTACCCATGACAATGTCTGAAGCGTAACTGACCTAAACTTTGAAAATTTCAGATGCCAATATCATAAAAAGAAATACGTCATGGCTGCAGGCTGACTTGATTCTCTTATCTCCTAAAAAAATAGGATTTAACTACAACAATAATGACCTAATCCAGTAGTAAAGTAACCCCGGTGACTATAATAGAAGGGTTTTGTTATGTTCAGCATATTTCACCTGAAATTTAATAGCAGGGTTATCTTTGTCTGTGGAAGTTCATCTGTCTCATTTCACCTGCTCAAGATAAGAGGTTTCCCGTGGTGCACTGTTTGATTCTCGTCCCATTGCCAGTTTAAGGACTGAACTGTCAGAAGAGCTTTCAGTAATTCAAAGTTTTCCTCACAATTCTTCAGTCCTTTGGACCACATAAATTGGCCATATAAGATATCCCTGGTGCTGTATACGTGTACACTTTTCCTTGAAGTGTATGATTTTCCCCTTGGATTTTATGATTATGAAATCAGAGCTGGGTAGTATCATACACTGAAATCACAAACTGGTGTATGGGTACATATTCACTGCTGTTAAGGGTCACACTTTCCAAAGGGGACACTCGTATAGATTGTCTTAAGGAAATCAATTGCCAGATTCTCAGCTTCTCCATGTGTTTTTCTTAAACGTTGAAGACCATGGTGGAGCTGAAAACCTCACTGAGCTCCAAGCCAGCAAACATGGCTTCTAGGGTCAGCTCTGCAGTACCTGGGATGTGCCTGGAGCAAGTCCTTTCACTTACCCCTCCGACCACAGTTTTCTCTCCTAGGAACTGGATGATCCCTAAGTTGCTTTCCAGTGTAAAGCATAGGGATATTAGCTTGTTTTACATGAAGAAGTCATGCTAAATTCCCAAAGAGCCTGATCACTTAATGGCAATAGGATTAAGAGACAATTTGAATTAGTTTGAGGTAAAACATCTCTGAGAAACAGTTTGGGCTGGACACATACTACATGTGGCAATCATATTTTCTTAAAGGGCACAGTAAATTCATTTTTGATTATTGTAAAGGATAGTCAACCTCAGACTTTGTTCTCTATTTCTAGAGCCTCAAACCACTCAACCTTTTATTGTTTTAATCCAAGACCATTTAACTTCCTATTCCATGTTAATAAATTAGCCTTGGTGAGTTCTTTCTCCTTGGTGAGGTTTCTCTATATTTTCCACCCTTTGTATCCTTATTTCATATTTGTAAAAATGTATTTATTTTCATAGAGTAGTACCAGCCACATAATGCACGGGATGTATAGGTTGGGTACTCTCCTTGGCACCAAATATACAAATAAATAGGAAAAAGTCAGGAAAATATAAGAAATTCAGTCTATTTGGCTAAACAGACACTTAAATGGATAATTTTAATATAATGTGTTAAATATAGTAATGGAGGCATGAATAAAGTGCTAGGGAAGCTTGGAAGAGGGAGCATAATCTTCTTATTAATTTTGATGAAGTTACTCTTCTTTTGTTGCTTGTGCTTTTGGTGTCATATCTAGGAAGCTGTTGCCTAATCTAAGGTGAGGAAGATTTGTGCCTATGCTTTCTCTGTTTCACAGTTTAGCTCTTATGTTTAGGTCTTTGATCCATTTTGAGTTAAATTTGTGTATGGCGTGAGGTAAGGTCCAACTTCATTCTTTTGCGTGTGGATATCCAGGTGTCCTAGTACATCTAACTGAAGACTATTCTTTCCCCCATTGAATTATCTTGGCACTATTATAGTGCCTTTTTGATGTATTGTCCTGACTTAGGTTCCACTATGCCAAATTCACCTTGGGTTTTCTCCTGCCTCTCAGGCTATTTCTTCTCAGTGTCCTTTGTAGGCACTTTTACCTTCACCTTACTCTAAATGCTAAAATTCTTAAAGGTATGGTTTGGGGACCCCTTCCCTTCTCTCTCTCGTGTTGCCTTCTAGGTAAGCTTACCCATCCCACTCTCTTTCTATGGTGGTGACTTAGAAATTTCATCTCCATCACAGACTTCTCTTCAGAGCTTCTATAGGAATATCTATTTGCTTACTGACTTCCCTTAGATATTTCAAAGACAACTTAAGCATAAAATTATCCAAAATGAAATACTTGATTCTCGTATCTGCTCACCCTCCAAGGAAATTTGTCTTTCCAACAACTTTTTCTATCTTGTAAAGATATATACCTACTTGCTCAAGTCAGAAACCTGGGATTCACTCCCTGTTCTTCCTTTTCTCTCATCTCCCATGTGTAGTCCCTCAGTATATGTCTTAAATCTGTCCACGGCTCTCATCTCCACTGACATCATTCTAGCTCAGGCCAGCATTATCTCTTTTTTCTTTTTTTTTTTTTTTCTTTTTTTTTTGCGGTATTCGGGGCCTCTCACTGTTGTGGCGTCTCCCGTTGTGGAGCACAGGCTCTGGACGTGCAGGCTCAGCGGCCATGGCTCACGGGCCCAGCCACTCCGCGGCATGTGGGATCTTCCCGGACCGGGGCACGAACCCGTGTCCCCTGCATTGGCACACGGACTGTCAACCACTGCGCCACCAGGGAAGCCCTCACCATTATCTCTTACTTGAGTTACTGCAATAGCTTCTTAACTGTTTATTCTGTTTTTCCTCACGCTCCTGTTCTCAGACTATAGCTAGAGCAAAAATGTAAAAAATGACTGTGGTCCAGGTTACCCCTGTTTTAAAACCCTGCAATGGCTGCTAGTTGCACTTAATATCCATCTCATTACCATGGTCTGTAAGTCCCTACATAATCCACTCCTGCTTCTCTCCCTAGGCTCATCTCAAACCATGTTCCCCCTTTTATAGCTACACCAGTCTTTTGGCTCATGGAACACATAAGTTTTTTTTCCCCCTTTCAAGCCTTTGCACATGGATTTTGCCCCAGCTTGTCATTTCACATCACAGCTTAAATATTAGCTCTTCAGACAGGTCTTCCTTACTGATGCTTCCCCCTCCCTTGAATTCACTATCACAGCACATTGTTTGTTAACAGCCCTGCAGTTTTTAAATTGTACTTGTGTGTGTGTGTGTGTGTGTGTGTGTGTACATAACATACATACACCTACACATATTGTTTTAAACTATACAAAATTTGCCTCTTGTTTCTAGACGAGCTCCTTGCCTGGCATGGGGGTGGTGTGCAGACAGTGTGTTGGGAGAGCGTGTCTCTTTTACCTAGGACTGTGCCTATGGCAGATAAAAGATGACTGAAAAACATTTCAATGAATAAACTAACAAAACCAGCAGGGAAATTTGGAAAAGATGGGGTGACATCTGATGAGTGCAAATTACCAGGTAGTCCAAAAAGAAAGGGCATCACAGGTTGAGGAATAACCAGAGTGTACAAAAGCTCAGAGGCAAGAAGAGAGATGGTATGTTTGAAGATATTGATTGTATTCTTTAAAGAAAGACTGGTGGGATGTTGTGCATGGAGAGAAGATACTTTTATTTTTGCTTTGTTTCATGCTTAATTTTTAAAATATTTCTACTAAACAAAACTTGGAAAATCAAATTTTCTTACCCTTTTAAACATTGTTTATTGCAATTTAATGGGACTGATTATTTTGAACATTTTAGATACTTTAAACAGATAAGACATATACAAAAATAACAATTACAATACTTAAAAGTATTATATTTAAGCCTGTTATGAACTAGCAACACCATGAGTTTAATATATGTCTTCATTATTTCTTTACTTCTTCATAGATCTTCTAAATGTAATTGAAATGCTTATGTTTCCTGAGTGTAGAGGAATTGGGTTGGCAAACAGTTGGTTTTTGGACAGGGCACAGCCTGACTTCTTCTCACAAAGTGATTCAAACCTGAGTCCCTGGATATCTCACTAGGTCCCTTTTTGTAATTGGACTTGATGTTTCACATCAGCAGCACTGTTAAGCCCATGGTTTTTATGTGAGTCCGTCTGGTTGATGATGAGTTTTCCTCCAGATCAGGGTACTCTCTGCTTTGCGTGGCCGGCGTTACATAGTCCTCCACCATGTCATTATTATACACTGATCTGCTATATTAGGAAACATACAGATGCCTCATTACTATCTTATTGTAATTTGTCAAGTTATCCAACGGTTTCTTCTCCTAGCAGATGTGATCTGAACAGATAGCCAGATTTCTAATGACCATTGACACCCATCAGTCCTTTCTGGAACAGTTTCTATTCTTTTGGCTTACTCATAGTTTCCTGTATTTACCCATTGCTATTGGTACAGATAGACACAAATAATACTTTTATAGAGAGATAAATACATAGAAGAAATCAAATATCCAAGGTATTTTAATAATCCTTACTTATTAAAGTCAATAAAATAAATTAAGCATCCAATTATAGTTATTCTTATTTCAGATTTCAACTTCATTTTTGTACATTTTATATTAACTCAGCATTAAAAAGTTATGGCTTCCACAAAGTTATATAAAATTATTATAATTATTATCCTCTTCATTGTCATAACTTTTATTGCTACTGAAGTTCCGACATCACAATTGATATCACAACTTGTCTTGTAGGACCTGCTTTAAACTGGCTTCTCTTTCCTTTCAGCATTATCCCTACCATCCTTGAAGGTATCCTCGTTGTCTGGCAGTAAGACATTTCAGACCTGAGTTTTCCTTGCCCCAAGGCATAGAATTCACTGCTTTCTTCTAGCAGAAAACGGTGTTAGCCACCAAAACCTAAGTGCTAGGTTTGCATTTAATTATCAGTGTTGGAAAAAAAAAAAATAATAACAACTGCTATTGCCAGTGTTTAGACACTCTTAAGGACAGAGCTGGACCCAGTGTTCCTTGTTATTTACATTGATTTTTTCCAAATTCGTTTATTATACACTCTACCTATAGTAAGAGACTGATAAAATTTTAATGATTTTTCTAAAATTTGTCAAAAAATTAGGCAGTAGAAAGAGATTGGAGTCTGTTGGGGGTGGCAAGTAAGTAGCATGGCATGAAATCAGGAAGGACTGCTTTAGCTGACTGTGTTGTACTATGAGTGTGCCAACAAAGGGTTGAGACAAGGAAGAAACATCAGGTTAGCAGTATGGAAAGAAGGGCATGCTGTGTTAGAGAACTGAGAGACCAGTGGCAGGAAAACCACCCAGGCCTCTGGGGTGGTCCGGTATGACCTGGTAGGTACTAGAAATAGAGTGGAGAGCCCTTGCTGAGATAAATGCCCTGGACTGCATGAACATTTGGATGTGATGGAGAGTTAGAGTTAAAGGTGAATTGAGTGTAGGATGCTGGGTGGACAGAAGAGCCATTAACTAATAGTGAATTCAGGAGGAGGAAAAGGTCAGATGGAGGGTGAGGAGGGAAAGAATAGGCTAATGTTAAGGTAAAATTTGAGAAGCAGACATGTATAGATTATGTCTAACCCATGTTTATTCTACAATAAATGTGCTGAATGAATCAGATATTACTAATACTGCAGTGTATAGCACTACCAACACTATGATAAGTATATATTTTAGTTAATTCTCAAAACAAACTATGAAAAAGAGGTACTGTTTTTATTTATTTATTTATTTATTTATTTTGTGGTACGCAGGCCTCTCACTGTTGTGGCCTCTCCCGTTGCGGAGCACAGGCTCCGGACGCGCAGGCTCAGCAGCCATGGCTCACGGGCCCAGCCACTCCGCGACGTGGGATCTTCCTGGACCGGGGCAGGAACCCGTGTCCCCTGCATCGGCAGGCGGACTCTCAACCACTGCGCCACCAGGGAAGCCCTTTTTTTTTAATTTTTTTTTGAGGTACTGTTTTTATAACCATTATGCCTATGAGAAAAACACAGGCTCACAGAGATTAAGTAATTGACCTGAAGTCACAGTGCTAGTACATAGCAGAGACATACTCAAACCCAGACCTCTGTGACCTCACAGCCCTAACCAAGAAAGGAATGAAACTGACAGGGAAGAATCAAAGTGATGGGGTTCTGGGGAGGTTATCAAGAAACAGTGTGTTATAGAAGCCCAGGGAAAAAGCAGCTTTTAAGTCAGCCCACTTGTAGTCCAGTGGCCAAGTGAAGGAAACTTAAGCAGTAGACTTGATAAGTCATTGATGAATTTGAGAGACAGTGTTAGGAGAGTGGGGTGGAAGCCACTTCACTAAAAGTACAGAGTGCCTGGGAGTATGAGGGGTCGCAGTAGGAGTAGACTCTTCCTTCAGCAATGTTCAGGGTGAGTGAGAGTAGGGAAGGAAAGATGAGCTAAAGTGGAAAGCTTAATGCAAAGACTCTTTAGTGCCAGATAACTGAAGTGTCTAAATGGCTAAAGTGTCGGCTATGTGCCCAACACTAACTGCCGTACTTGTACAACCTCATTTATTCTTCCCAACAATCTTTTGAGGTAGGTACTAGATCAACCCCCATGGAAGGTGAGGAAACAGACTGAAGCCCAGAGGGTAAGGTATTCATTCAAGGTCACACAGCTAGCAAGTACCAGGCTGCCCATGTTAAACAGAATTTGTTTTGGCCGGTAACATTGTAGAGGGTTTTCAAATTGTATCTATCAGGACTTGAAACTGTGGTCATTAAAGTAAAAAGCCCTCGCCTCCAACTGTAATAAAAGCAGAGAGCTGCCGATCATCGCTGCCTTATTGCCATACATACCAAAGACAGAGAACAAAATCAATTTTACCAAACTTAGAGGCACTTTAGGTGGTTAACCTCAGGTTAACCTCAGGAGAAGGGTTCCCTCTTTGAAGCTGCATTTCAGCAACCCTTCTGAGAACAAAAGAGAATCAAAGAAGTATCCTTGAATTCATTCTCCTGATGCCCTATAACTCCTGGAAGAACATGTTCATAAGGACCAAGTTTCAATGAATATTAAAAGACTGGTGAGGCTTCCCTGGTGGCTCAGTGGTTAAGAATCCGCCTGCCAATGCAGGGGACATGGGCTTGAGCCCTGGTCCGGGAGATCCCACATGCCGCGGAGCAACTAAGCCCACGCGCCACAACTGCTGAAGCCTGCGTGCCTAGAGCCCATGCTCTGCAACAGGAAAGGCCACCGCAATGAGAAGCCCACACACTGCAATGAAGAGTAGCCCCCGCTCACCGCAACTAGAGAAAGCCCACACACAGCAATGAAGACCCAAAGCAGCCAAAAATAAATACAAATAAAATAAAAATTTTTAAAAAGACTGGTGAATTTCTTTACATATCCTGAGTTTAAGCATTTAGAGGACGTGAATAAAATCCTAAATGTTTGACCGTTGCCATTGAAAATACTGGGACAGTGAATTGAAAGGAGGGTATGAACTCATACCTTTTATAGGACAGGGAGGGTCCATTGGGCTTTCTCCTGAGTTTTTAGCTATGGCACATGCCTCTGACTTGGGAACAGGCTGAGGTTCCACTAAATTACTTTAACATTGCCAGCAGAAGAGAATCACCTGACAGAATGGTCCGTTCTTCTTCCTTTGGTCATGCCAGCAATAGATAACTCCAAGGTCTCCTTCAAGTAGACTTTTGAGTTTATGGGTTTACAAAGTATTCCTGAACTCTGAGTCCATTTTTCTTTGTCATCCAGCTGCAGGAAACAAACAAGTTTCATGATCCCTGAAATTAGCCACCAACTTAAGACAAAAGATAATTCTGGAACTGCCAGTCAGCATGCTGTATCTGTTCTGCTGCCTCTATAAAGCAAGCCTTTTTAATGTAATTATATGACTAGTCCATCTATTGCTAAAATGATGAGGACAGCCTGGATTGATTTATTTTTCCTGCTTTAACTTAGCAATCAGTATACTTCATTGTAGCATTTCCCAAAACAGATTCTGCAGAAGTCCACCCTAAGATAATCTGTGCGTTAGGAACCTGTGAGTAAATATATTGGGGGAATTCTGCTAGCAAATCTTTCCTGCTCCCACCCCTACCTTCTTTTGATGACAATTTATGGTAGTATATTAAAGGTTTTCCAAAACCTTTCATTTTCCAGTTTATATCTGCCAGTTTTCCAAAACTGGCATTTCATAGTCATGTACCATAGAACTGAGCTTTCTATGTAGCACTTTTTTAAACCACAGAACCACTTTGGGAAATGCTGACATAGTTGTTCAGAGCTTGGAGGTCAACTCCCAGCTTCTATGTATTCAGCTTTTTTAGAGTCCATATATAAGTGAGGTCATGCAGGTTTTTTTCTTTCTGTGTCTTGCTACCATGGGCAGGGAGGTGGGGGAAATGGGAATGCGTTGGTCCAAGGATACAAAGTTGAAGTTATGTAGGATGAATAAGTCTAGAGATCTAATGCATAGCATGATGACTATAGTTGAATACGAGAAGTTTGCTGAAGATTTCAGGTGGTCTCATCACAAAAAAAAAAAAAGGGAAAAAAATGGTACCTATGTGAGGAGAAGGCTATGTTAAAATTAACTTGACTGTAGTTATCATTTCACTATGTATATGTATATCAAATCATCATGTTGTACACCTTAACTATATACAATTTTTATTTTACAAAATGATTTTTTAAAAAGAGCTTCGGGGTCAAGATCTAGGTGAACTTGGGCAAGCTATCTCCCTTTCCTGACCACTTGTTTCCTTAATTGTAAAGTAGGGTAAGAATATATTTCTTTGAGGAATTTGACAGTTTAACATAGCACTGCACATAGTAACCATTCAGGAAATTGTAGCAGTTTCTGCAACTAGCTGATGTTCACACTGCATCAGTGCCCAGCATGGGTTAACAACTCTTCCTTTTGGAAAGCTGATGTAACATAACCTGGATTTGTAACAGAATTTATCTGATTAGTCACTACCACAAAAGTACAAATGAAATTTTAAAATTTAACAGTTTGGAAGAATCTCCTATCTCTAAGGGGCTCCTACAGGTTGTCCAACATTGAGATGCAGCTGTGTGATTAGTATTGATTAGTCAATGTAACGTAGAAAGAACTTGGTAATTTACCCAAGCTCTCAGATAATTAATGGAGACTGTGAATTAAGAACTAACTTGTTTCACCAGGTGGGACTTTGCATTTAATCATTCTGTAGAAATTAATATCATCATTATTATTTAAATTATTATTCATTTATAAAATGCTTAATGCAAGTCACAGTCCTAAGCAGAACCTCCTCGGAAGTATCACGATTACCATGCAACTGAATTACCACCAACAGGGGTGGAGATGGCTGCTCATCTCAGGAAGCAGAATAGTATGTACATGGCTCAGAGAGCCTTTAGGACTGAAAAGGGACCCTGCCATCAGGGAACCAAGTTTCCATGTGACTTTTCTTGGCTTTTGCTCAAATGGCCTCTAATGGTAGAGAAGCTGGGCAATGAAGATTGGAAGTAGAAAAAAAAGAAAAAACATCTTGAGTGCATCCTATAGATTTATACCTAAATTAATTTGAATGTCACTAATACTGGACCAGACTTAAGTGAACCTTATGTCTACCCATGAAAATACTCTTGGTAAAAAAATTAATACAGTAGACAAGAATAGAATAGGAACTATTTAGTCTACTCAAGGAATAAATTATTACTGAACACTTTGGGTATACAATATGAGAATTGCTGATGTTCCTGGACTACTAACAGTTTGCATATAATAGATCTCCCTGGGGAGAGGAACCAAGATGGTGGAGTAGAAGGACGTGCTCTCACTCGCTCTTGCGAGAACACCAGAATCACAGCTACCTGCTGGACAGTCATCAACAGGAAGACACTGGAACTCACCAAAAAAGATACCCCACATCCAAAGACAAAGGAGAAGCCACAATGAGACGGTAGGAGGGGCACAATCACAGTAAAATCAAATTCCAAAACTGGTGGGTGGGTGACTCACAGACTGGAGAACACTTATACCACAGAAGTCCACCCACTGGAGTGAAGGTTCTGAGCCCCACGTCAGGCTTCCCAACCTGGAGGTCCGGCAACGGGAGAAGGAATTCCTAGAGAATCAGACTTTGAAGCCTAGTGGGGATTGACTGCAGGACTTCGACAGGACTGGGGGAAACAGACTCCACTCTTGGAGGGCACACACAAAGTAGTGTGCACATCGGAACCCAGTGGAAGGAGCAGTAACCCCAGGAGAGACTGAACCAGACCTACCTGCTAGTGTTGGAGGGTCTCCTGCAGAGGTGGGTGGCAGGGGGCTGTGGCTCACTGGCAGCAAAACTTCTGGGAATTACTCCTTGCCATGAGACCTCCCAGAGTCTGTCATTAGCCCCACCAAAGAGCCCAGGTAGGTTCCAGTGTTGGGTTGCCTCAGGCCAAACAACCAACAGGGAAGGAACCCAGCCCCACCCATCAACAGTCAAGTGGATTAGTTTTACTGAGCTCTGCCCAGCAGAGCAACAGTCAGCTCTACCCACCACCAGTCCCTCCCATAAAGCCTCTTAGATAGCCTCATCCACCAGAGGGCAGACAGCAGAAACAAGAAGAACTACAATCCTGCAGCCTGTGGAACAAAAACGACATTCACAGAAAGACAGACAAGATGAAAAGGCAGAGGGCTATGTACCAGATGAAGGAACAAGATAAAACCCCAGAAAAACAACTAAATGAAGTGGAGATAGGCAACCTTCCAGAAAAACAATTCAGAATAATGATAGTGAAGATGATCCATGACCTCGGAAAAACAATGGAGGCAAAGATCGAGAAGATGCAAGAAATGTTTAACAAAGACCTAGAAGAATTAAAGAACAAACAGAGATGAACAATACAATAACTGAAATGAAAACTACACTAGAAGGAATCAATAGCAGAACAACTGAGGCAGAAGTACGGATAAGTGACCTGGAAGACAGAATGGTGGAATTCACTGCTGCGGAACAGAATAAAGGAAAAAGAATGAAAAGAAATGAAGACAGAATAAGAGACCTCTGGGACAACATTAAATGCAACGACATTCGCATTATAGGGGTCCCAGAAGGAGAAGAGAGAAAGGACCCGAGAAAATATTTTTGAAGAGATTATAGTCGAAAATTTCCCTAATATGGGAAAGGAAATAGCCACCCAATTCCAGGAAGCACAGCGAGTCCCATACAGGATAAACCCAAGGAGAAACTGGCCGAGACACATAGTAATCAAACTGGCAAAAATTAAAGACAAAGAAAAATTATTGAAAGCAGCAAGGGAAAAATGAAAAATAACATACAAGGGAACTCCCATAAGGTTAACAGCTGATTTCTCAGCAGAAACTCTACAAGCCAGAAGGGAGTGGCATGATATACTTAAAGTGATGAAAGGGAAGAACCTACAACCAAGATTACTCTACCCGGCAAGGATCTCATTCAGATTCAATGGAGAAATCAAAAGCTTTACAAACAAGCAAAAGCGAAGAAAATTCAGCACCACCAACCAGCTCTACAACAAATGCTAAAGGAACGTCTCTAAATGGGAAACACAAGAGAAGAAAAGGATGTACAAAAACAACCCCAAAACAATTAAGAAAAGTCATAGGAACATACATATCGATAATTACCTTAAACATGAATGGATTAAATGCTCCAACCAGAAGATGTAGGCTTGCTGAAAGGATACAAAAACAAGACCCCTATATATGTTGTCTACAAGAGACCCACTTCAGACCTAGGGACACATACAGACTGAAAGTGAGGGGATGGAAAAAGATATTCCATGCAAATGGAGATCAAAAGAAAGCTGGAGAAGCTATACTCATATCAGATAAAATAGACTTTAAAATAAAGAATGTTACAAGAGACAAGGAAGGACACTACATAATGATCAAGGGATCAATCCAAGAAGAAGATATAACAATTATAAATAAATATGCACCCAACATAGGAGCACCTCAATACATAAGGCAACTGCTAACAGCTATAAAAGAGGAAATCAACAGTAACACAATAATAGTGGGGGACTTTAACACCTCACTTACACCAATGGACAGATTATCCAAAATGAAAATAAATAAGGAAACGAAAGCTTAAATGACACAATAGACCAGATAGATTTAATTGATATTTATAGGATATTCCATCTCAAAACAGATTACACTTTCTTCTCAAGTGCGCACAGAACGTTATCCAGGATAGATCACATCTTGGGTTACAAATCAAGCCTCAGTAAATTTAAGAAAATTGAAATCATATCAAGCATCTTTTCTGACCACAATGCTATGAGATTAGAAATGAATTACAGGGGAAAAAATGTAAAAAACACAAACACATGGAGGCTAAACAATACATTACTAAATAACCAAGAGATCACTGAAGAAATCAAAGAGGAAATCAAAAAATACGTAGAGACAAATGACAATGAAAACACAATGATCCAAAACCTATGGGATGCAGCAAAAGCAGTTCTAAGAGGGAAGTTTATAGCTATACAAGCCTACCTCAAGAAACAAGAAAAATCTCAAGAGAAATCACAGAGGATACTAAAAATGCCACCAGAAAACTACTAGAGCTAATCAATGAATTTGGTAACGTTGCAGGATACAAAATTAATGCACAGAAATCTCTTGCATTCCTATTCACTAATGATGAAAAATCTGAAAGTGAAATTATGGAAACACTCCCATTTACCATTGCAACAAAAAGAATAAAATACCTAGGAATAAACCTACCTAGGGAGACAAAACACCTGTATGCAGAAGACTATAAGACACTGATGAAAGAAATTAAAGATGATACCAACAGATGGAGAGATATACCATGTTCTTGGATTGGAAGAATCAATATTGTGAAAATGACTATACTACCCAAAGCAATCTACAGATTCAATGCAATCCCTAACAAATTACCAATGGCATTTTTTTACAGAACTAGAACAAAACATCTTAAAATTTGTATGGAGACACAAAAGACCCCAAATAGCCAAAGAAGTCTTGAGGGAAAAAATGGAGCTGGAGGAATCAGACTCCCTGACTTCAGAATATACTGCAAAGCTACAGTAATGAAGACAATATGATACACAAAAACACAAAAACAGAAACAGATCAATGGAACAAGATAGAAAGCCCAGAGATAAACCCATGCACCTATGGTCAAAGGAGGCAAAGATATACAATGGAGTAAAGACAGGCTCTTCAATAAGTGGTGCTGGGAATACTGGACAGCTACATGTAAAAGAATGAAATTAGAAGACTCCCTAACACCATACACAAAAATAAACTCAAAATGGATTTGAGACCTAAATGTAAGCCCGGACACTATAAAACTCTTAGAGGAAAACATAGGAAGAACACTCTTTGACATAAATCACAGCAAGATCTTTTTTGATCCACCTCCTAGAGTAAAAGAAATAAAAACAAAAATAAACAAATGGGACCTAATGAAACTTCAAAGCTTTTGCACAGCAAAGGAAACTATAAACAAGACCAAAAGACAACCCTCAGAATGGAAGAAAATATTTGCAAATGAATCAACGGACAAAGGATTAATCTCCATAATATATAAACAGCTACTGCAGCTCAGTATTAAAGAAACAAACAACCCAATCCAAAAATGGGCAGAAGACCTAAATAGACATTTCTCCAAAGAAGACATACAGATGGGCAAGAAGCACATGAAAAGCTGCTCAACATCACTAATTATTAGAGAAATGCAAATCAAAACTACAATGAAGTATCACCTCACAGCAGTCAGAATGGGCATCATCAGAAAATGTACAAACAACAAATGCTGGAGAGGGTGTGGAGAAAAGGGAACCCTCTTGCACTGTTGGTGGGAATGGAAATTGATACAGCCACTATGGAGAACAGTATGGAGGTTCCTTAAAAAACTAAGAATAGAATTACCATATGATCCAGCAATCCCACTACTGGGCATATACCCAGAGAAAACCATAAGTCAAAAAGACACATGCACCCCAATGTTCATTGCAGCACTATTTACAATAGCCAGGTCATGGAAGCAACCTAATCGACAGACAAATGGATTAAGAAGTTGTGGTACATATATACAATGGAATATTACTTAGCCATAAAAAGGAATGAAATTGAGTCATTTGTTGATACGTGGATGGATCTAGAGACTGTCATACAGAGTAAAGTAAGTCAGAAAGAGAAAAACAAATATCGTATATTAACGCATGTATGTGGAACCTAGAAAAATGGTACAGATGAACCGATTTGCAGGGCAGAAGTTGAGACACAGATGTGGAGGACAAACGTATGGACACCAAGGGGGGAAAACGCGGTGGGGTGGGGATGGTGGTGTGCTGAATTGGGCGATTGGGATTGACATGTATACACTGATGTGTATAAAATTGATGACTAATAAGAACCTGCAGTATAAAAAAACAAAACAAAAAACCCAACAACTAATACTAAACTTTCTTTGGATTATTTGTATGGAAATATGTTAATATAAATGTTTCAGACATTACATGAAATTTCTAAAAATCTTATATGTTCTGGTATAATGTTATAAGTCATAATTCTAGTTATTACTTTAAAATGTATATCTCAGAAATAACTAAATTTCCTTGTCAATTGCATTATTATGAACTTTCATCAAATCTTTAACCATGGTCATTTTTAAGTCTTTTGTCATTTACAGAGAGTTCTGGGTATACTCTGATGCTTTTGCAAAAATGTTCCTATAAAAGGGTTTGGTCTTCAAGGAATTCATGCAAAAGACGCTGACAAGTACAGGTGTCTGGTAACTGACTATACTGCTGAACTGAATGAATAAGCATTTTCAGAACTCTAATGAGAAACTGATGAATTAATAAAAGTGCTAACAAAAGATCAAGATAAAAAAACAAATTAATTACATGGGACTGAGTGAACTGATGAGGATGATTATAATTTTTGTGACTTTCTGTTTGAATTTTTTTTAAAAAAAGGAAAGGTAAATAGAAAAAAAGATCTCCCTGCCAATTTTTTAAGTTTATTGTACTAAAACCCAAATCCAGTTTTTTTCATAATTGGTTTTCCTTTAAATTAGTTTGGATAAATGGGGCTTTATTGTACAGTTATTCCTAAGTGGTTAAATTGATTATAGACTACAAATAGTCCATGCAAAACTACTACCAGATTTCAGTTTTAAAAGAGTGCCCTGAAAAAAAGAGAGTGCCCTGAGATGACCATATTTACTCAACTCCAAGTATAGACTGCCATAGGTTTATCAATCATTTATTTTTTAGATGATTTTCCTGCTTTTTTTCCAAACATGATGAGTATTTTGCACTTCATATGTCTACATGTGTGTTTAATATAGAAAATACCTGCTGAAAATTCTATTTAAATTGACTCTTTACTAGCTATAGAATTAGGAATTTTGATTACCAAGATACAACCTGAAGTCTAGGATGATATAAAGAAATTATGTTTATATTTCTTGGTGTGGTCTGTGGGCTTTAAAAAAATATCCTCCTCTTCTTTCTCTTCCATTGTCACTTTTCAATATACCTTATTGTTTTCCCCTCATTTTCCTATACATTTAAATTTATTTTCATTGTTTTCAAACAGTGACTGAATACAACGTTATAGCTTTATCTCAAATTGCTCTCTCAGTAAAGTCTTCTCAATCACTTAATGTAAAATATGCCAGCATAATATTTTTTTTAAAGCACATATTGAGCAGAACCAATGTGAATGCAACATCAATGAAGTAAGACTGGTCTCTGCTCTATTCTCAGAGACTGTAATTCAAAAAGTAGTTGACATTATTTGCAGTGGTTGACAGCCTCTTCTCAGACTGTTTGAATAAATTTGGGTATTAATATGCTTCCTGCCTACTTAGAGAGAATTACTGTTCTATCTGCCTCAGGAGACTGTTTTATTTCCAGATTTAACTCAGCACAATATGATGGGCCCCAACTTTTGAGTTAAGCATCCTTCTTTACAAAGCATGCCTTGACTTAATGAGCATGTGTTCAGCTCTCTCTGAGGTGCACACAGCAAGTATACACAGATCTAAGTGTCTCCTGAGAGCCTCAAGACACTTAGCCCCAAGATAAAAGAGGAAACATGCAAAGGAATTGCGTGGGATTGTGCAGTTTTTCCAAAGTTCCTAGAGAGCAGATGTGGTCTTAGGGTGGTAGAGGGATAGACATTCACTGAGCACCTGTAGGCACTTTGTATACATACATCTTCATCTTAACTTCTACAACAACCACATGAGGTGGAGTTACAGATGAGGAAACTAAAGATCAGAGAATTTAAATCACTCCTTCAAAGTCATTCTGCCAGTTTGTCAACGTAACAGTGCTTGGCACATAGCATGCACTCAAATGAATAGTTCTGAATATTGAATGAGTCTTTCAGGGAAGCAATTTTCAGCATGCACCAAGAGCCTCAAAAATGTGTATGTCCTTTGAACCAGCAGTTTAATCTCGAGGAATTATCAGAGATATGGACAAAGATTGTGTGTGTGTGCGTGTAAATGCAAGAAAGTAACTGCAGCCTCATTTTAAAAACAGAACTTTCCTAATAATTAGTGATGCTGAACATCTTTTCATGTGTCTGTCGGCCATCTGTATGTCTTCTTTGGAAAAATGCCTATTCAGATCCTCTGCCCATTTTTAAATTTTTGTTTTTTATTGTTATTAAGTTGTATGAGTTCTTTATGTATTTTCTTTATTAATCCCTTATCAGATATATGATTTGCAAATACCTTGCTCTATTCAGTAAGTTGTCTTTTTTTTTTTTGATGGTTTCCTTTAATGTGCAGAAGCGTTTTAGTTTGATGTAATCCCATTTGTTTAATTTTGCTTCTGTTTCCCTTGCCTGGGGAGACATATCCAGAAAGATACTGGTAAGACCAAAGTTAAAGAGCATACTGCCTATGTTCTC
The DNA here is from genome assembly GCF_964165515.1 of Mesoplodon bidens. Taxonomy (NCBI): domain Eukaryota; kingdom Metazoa; phylum Chordata; class Mammalia; order Artiodactyla; family Ziphiidae; genus Mesoplodon; species Mesoplodon bidens. Next base: position 105,467,456 of record NC_138178.1, on the reverse strand, counting down.
TTCTAGGACTTTTATGCTTTCAGGTCTTACATTCAAGTGTTTAATCCATTTTGAGTTGATTTTTGTGTATGGTATAATATAGTGGTCTAGTTTCATTCTTTTGCACGTGGCTGTCTAGTTTTCCCAGCACCATTTACTGCAGAGACAATCTTTTCTCTGTTGCATGTTCTTCGCTCCCTTATTGTAGATTAATTTTTCATGTGTGTGTGGATTTGTTTCTCGGCTCTCAGTTCATTTCCAGTGATCTGTATGTCTGTTTTTCCGCCAGTACCATACTCTTTTGATTAAATATAACTTTGCGGTATAATTTTAAATCAGGGAGTGTGATACCTCCAGCTTTGTTCTTTGTTGTCAGGATTGCTTTGACCATCTGGGGTCTTTTGTGGTTCCATATAAATTTTAGGATTTTTTGTGCTAGTTCTGTTAAAAATGTCATTGGGATTGCATTTAACCTGTAAATTTCTTTAGGTAATGGATATTTTTAACAGTGTTAATTCTTCCAGTCCATGAGTATGGAATATCTTTACATGTCTTTGTGTCCTCAGTTTCTTTCAACAGTGTCTTACAGTTGTCAGTGTGTAGATCTTCTACCTCCTTTGTTAAATTTATTCCTAGGTATTCTTTTTGTTGCAATGGTAAATGGAACTGTTTTCTTAATTCTACTGGTTATTAGGGAAATTTAAATTAAAATCACAATGAGATATTACCTCATGCCCATTAGAATGGTTATTTTCAAAAAGGTGTTAGAGAGGGTGTGGAGAAAGGGAAACCCTCAGCACTGTTTTTGGGAATGTAAATTGGTACAGCCACTATGAAAAACAATATGGAGAGTCCTCAAAAAATTAAGACTAAACTACCATATGATCCAGCTGTTCCATTTCTGGGTATTTATCTGAAGAATATGAAAACACTAATTCAAAAAGGTATATGCACCCCTGTGTTCACTGCAGCATTATTTATAAAAAGCCAAGATATGGAAACAACCTAAAAGCCTACTGATGGATGAATGGATAAAGAAGATATGGGGTGTGTGTGTGTGTGTGTGTGTATAGACAGTGGAACTCAGCCATAAAAAAATGAAATCTTGCCATTTGTGACAACACGGATGGACTTTGAGGGTATTATGCTAAGTGAAATAAATCAGAAAGAGAAATACAAATACAGTACGATTTCACTCATATGTGGAATATTTTTTAAGTTAAAATTAATTTTTAAAAAAATGAACAAGCCAAACAAAAGGAAAACAGACACGTAGGTACAAAGAACAGAGTAGTGGTTACCAGAGAGGAAGGGGGTCGGAGGAGGATGAAATAGATAAAAAGGGGGTCAACTGTATGGTGACAGATGGAAACTAAGCTTTTGGTGGTGAGCACACTGCAGTGTATACAGAAGTTGAAATATAATGGTGTGCACGGAAGGAAGGAAGGATGGACGCTTTTGGACACGCACCCAATATTGAAAAGGGAAATAATTGAATAAATTACCACAGTGTTATGTAGCCATTATAAACAGTATTTTCAAAGAATTTTCCATGGCATGGGAAAGTACCCACAATAGGATACAATACTAAATATGTATAGTATAGCCGCAACCATGTTTTAGAAAAACATAGAAAAATTACTAGAATAAAATGTACCATAAATGTAAATGTGGTTATCTCTAAGCAATTGAATACTACACGATTTTATTGCCTTTTTATAGTAATATGTATTCTGAATTTTCTATAGTAAGTTGTTTTAGCTTGTAATAATGACAAGATGTTTTCTTTTGTATTATGGCTTTAAGAAATGCTTTGGGAACTGCTACACTGAAGCCTTCATTCCATACAGTTAATGCAGACTATCAATCTCAAATACAAGAAAATTCCCATGGAGAGCCAATATAACAGTGAGTAAGAGAACTGGCTCTGGAGCTGGGCTTCCTGAGTTCAAAACCTAGCTCTGCTCTTCACTTACTGTGGGATCCTTGGTGCACTGCTAGCCCTCTCTCTCTCTCTGTTGGTGCTCCCATTGGTAAAAATTGGATCAGTGATGTGCCATCGCATAAGGCTGTTGTGAGGAGCAGATTTCAGTAAGTGCCTAGAACATAGTAAGTGGTCAGGCAACTGCTATTCTTGCATTGGATTTAAAAGCTATTTAACTTCTGTTATTTTTATACCTTGCAGTTGTTTATTTTAAGGCTGGTAACCACAGATTTTTTACCAACTTCCTCTTCGCTTTCGCTATAGCAAAAGCATTCCCCTTTTTGAATTTTGTTGTTGACTTAATTCATTGAATTCCTGGCACAATCTCTGGGTGAGATAGCTGGCTTCATTAGACACAGACTAAACCCTTAGTCATTTGGCAAGTTTAGAATTTGAAGACCTAGTTAGATCATGTAACAGCATCAGTCATGTGTCCAACCCTCTGCTAAGCCATGGAGAAATCATTAGAAGGATGATATATTCTTCCTGCCTCTAAGCCAACCAACATTTATTGAGTCTCTCCTATGTGCCAGGGATTGCAAATACAAAAGTGAGAAAGGCCCAGCCCCTGCCTTCAAGGAGCTCACACTAGATACCCAGCAATTACATGCATTATGATAAATGCACCATTTGAGATAGACACAAGATAATGTGTATGTTGGGGGCAGCAATGGTTTAGGGTGGGCTAGACATGACACTCTTTCCTAGGAAAGGGGTCTGAAGTGTACTGAAGGACATAGGAGTAAGTGGGAAGGCTAAGGTGAGACTCAGAGTTCACACAGAGGTAGCAGCAAGCACAAAAGCATACCGGTAAAAGAGACATGACACTTCTGCGAAAAGTTAGGTAATTTGGCAAGGCGTGGGATTGGAGGTCGCTAGGGAGAGGAAAAATGGATGAGGTTCTAAGATGAGCTGAGAGTGAGGCAGGGCAGAGGTCTCAGTTTTTTCTTGGAAGCAGTGAGAAGATGGTAACAAATTTGCCTTTCTAAAAGTGTACTATAGAAATGTGTGGAAGATGAACCAGAAAAGGTGTGGGGACACCTAACAACAAAAGGCTATTGCTATATCTCTGAAGGGAAGAGGGACTGGATCAATACAGAGATAATGAAGCTGGCAAAGAGGCCAGAGAGTAGAGAGCTGGATAGCAGGTGACTTGTAGTTGTATGTGGTAAAAGTAAGGGAGGAATCTGGACTGGACTCCCAGATTTCTGAATTGAGGAGCAAGCTGGGCAGATAGTGGAGTTATTGACTGAGCAGGGGACACCAAAGGAAAAGCAGGTGTAATAATGGGGTCAGGTGTAGACATACCGAATTCAAGATGACTTTGGGTGACTCACCTGAAGTTGCCCAGTAAGAAAACATGGGTCTGGAGCCTCAGCAGCACAACCTAGAAAAAAGCAAAAATTTGGTCATTGAAGCCATGAGCTGAGTAGAATTGTCCTAGGGAGAGTCTGCAGAATGAGAAAGAGAAGAGGGCCAAGGACAGAACCCTGGAATTACAGCATTTGCAAGATAGCAGAGAGAATAGAGCAAGCAAGCAGGAGACCCGAATCTAGAGTAGGAAGATTCAAGATTTCGGGAATGGTCAGCAGAGTGAAAGGGTGCCCTCGGGGAATATATAATCCAGCTGGGAAGTCATTGCATCTATGGGTGAAGAAATGAGGTAGAAGAGTTGCCCATGACTGTACCTGATCAATCACCCAAGAAGGATATAGACAGTTCTTACAAAGCTGAGAGGAGAATGTAATTGACCTGAACCTTGATAAAGGCGATGGGACTTCACTGAGCCTGAAATACAGGTAGAATTGAAACCAGGGGAGGACATTTCAACTGAGGTGATGAGATTTGTTCAAATCCATCCTCATGGCTGAAAAATAACTGGAGGTGGATTTTTTATTGATAGTGGTCAGCAGTGTCATCACTGAATAATGAAGACAGCATTTGGTTCTCTTTTAGTTATAACAACTCCTGGTTAAACAGTATCATATAAAACTGGGTTCAGTGTTGATCTGACGTCTGTACAAGATTAAGAAAGTCATGACAGGAAAACAGTATGGCTCACACAAAGCAGATTCATTCTAGAAACACAGATGTGTCTCACTTTGAGGGCACCATGAGGGTCAGTTCCGATGGGGAGAAAACCCATCCTGGTTATATACCCTCTTGATTTTATGATAACTAATTCTAAAATCCCTTTGGCTTAATGCAGCTGTTCCTGGCTGTGGGGTTGAAGGTACCCTGCCCCATCTTTTCTCTAGCCTCTGGCGGCTACGCTGTGGGCGTGTGGAAGGAAGCAGGAAGGGGAGGTTTTCTTGTGCCCTCCCCCAACTCCTCGGCACCGTCAGTCCCTTCACTGTCTTCTTCTTTTTTCCCATTGGCCTGTTCCTTCTTGGGAGCACCTGGCTTGCAATGCAGCTTAGGCAATAACTCTTCATTTACCAAGAGGAATAGGTTTCTTTAGGACAGAAACAGGCATTACCTTGGGAAATAACCTATCAAAACCTATCTATGCTGGTGTTCTCACATAGTGATGGCTTTCCATGACCAACGCCACACCTGCAGAGAGGAAGGTACAGAATAAGGAAAAGGCATTGGGAAACCAGGTTCCAGTGCTAGCTATGTCACTTCCCTAGTGACATGATCTTGTGGAAGCCCTGAACCTCACCTAGTCTCAGTCTTCTCAGTAGGATTTCTGTGACAATCAAATGAGACAATATTTGTAAAGATGCTTTATGATTGCAAAATGCTATTCAAATATGAAGCAGTGGTGATAGGCTATAATCATAACCATGATATGAAAGCAGATGGGAACCCAGATTTCTCCTCCTAAATCTGTTCTGAAGACCTAGACAGACCTTCCATTCCAACCCTTGCAGTCAGCCAGTTTCTCCAGAGCCACATCTCCTCTGTTAATCTGTGCTGACTTATCCTGCCTGGCTCCAGCAGTGGTTGATGCAGCTGAGTAATAGTAAGCTAACTCCATTCTCCTCCCCTAGTGCAGAGTGGAAGCCCTTGAAATCCACCCCTAAAGAAGAAAAGTGGAAAACCATTTACAAAGCGCTTCCTCTGGGGCAGGCACTTTCTTTGCCTGAGATCCTTTTCCACAAACCACAGACTGTTCCCACAGAGGAGAAATGAGGAAGCCTTTGCAGCTGAGACCAGTGGAAATTACGTTTCTATTAAAAGCTGTCTGTGGCTAGATGTATCCATCCCAGGTACAAAGTTAAATGATGTAATAAAAACTTATTCAAAGACATAAAGCTATTATATAAAATGCCATTTAACCATCTTCCACTCAGCATTAACAAAATACAGCTATAAATCTCCTTTGGTTGTAGTTTCTAGGTCTCCATGGGTTATGCATCTGCCACTTCATCACTGTTGAATTCTCTTTTCCAGTCCTGGGATGTCAGGGATGCATAACCATTTGAAATGTGATGGTTTTCAACTTTCTCAGTATCCTCATTCATGAATCTGGGAGTGCTAAGTTCCTTCTGGGACAGGTTTCTGTCACTGTTTTTTACCTGCTGGCTAAGTACAGTGCTGAGGCCCCATATTTCATGTACCCGAGATCAGAGGCAAAGAGGACCAACCAACCAGGCCATGGCTCGGGATTCAAGGTTGGGAACTGACATACCTCCTCTGAACTTTGAGACTGATCGATAGCTTCTGATGTGGGGCTATGCATGTAGGGGTGAAGGGGGTAAAATGGAAGGGAACGGTTGAAAGGAATACAGAACATCATATCTGGAGAAGTTCTGTACTCCCAATTTTCCTGTGGTTATCCATCTAAACCCCAGGTCAAGAGGAAATGCTCATATGATCCAGTTATGTCTCACTGAACTTGCCTAACTCTATGGACTTGTTAGAGTTTCCATCTACCTTTGCAAGGCAAGTCCTAAATTCAGATGGACCCCGCTCTTCTGAGCCTCACCAAACAGAATGCCGGTAGAATGGAAATGAGTGCTATCAGCGATGGGGCTGCGAAAGAAGCCTTCAGCACTTGCCCAGGTCCTACAGTCAGTGGGTATTCTTCCTAAAAGTGAGTCAGTCAGACCAAGTCAGAAGAAAAGTCGACTTGTTTCCTAGACACTCAAGGCCTTTCCAGAGTCTGACCCACCTTGCTTTTTCGGGGTGCTCACCCTGGGCGGGGGTGTCACTGTAGGTCAGCCGAGCCAGCTTCTGATGTTCTTCCTGTCCCCTTTCAGGAAACAGCATCCTCCATTCAGCAGCCGACAGCGTGACCAGTGCAGTGCAGAAAGCGAGCCAGGCCTTGAACGAGCGCGGGGAGCGCTTAGGCCGCGCAGAGGAGAAGACGGAAGATATGAAGAACAGCGCCCAGCAGTTTGCAGAAACTGCACACAAGGTGGGTCCCGCAGCGTGGCCGAGGGCTTATCTCTGGGTTGTCAGGGAGCTTTGGTGCCCAGAACTTTATTTCGGTATGTTTCCCAGGTGGGAGGCACAAAGTCAAGCCTTTTTTTTTTTTTTTTTTTTTTTTTTTGGCCCCTGTATACAGTTTCCTTCTGCTACTTAGTAAGTACCAGAGTTGGGAAGATTTCTTCTTGGACCTGTTTCTTTGGTTATCTCGTTTCTGCTGTCTTCATCCCTGTCTCTGACCCCGTATCTTTGGGAAATGTGGACCATCTTTACTTCCTACCCAGAAGTTTAAGGCTCAAGTTTCAGGGAACAGGATGGGGGTGGGGGTAGGACAGGTGTAAGAATATCCCTCCTCTGTTAGCCAGTGCTTGAAAGAGGACTGTGGGCTCTTGTGCTTACTTTTCCATGCTGTCCTTTTCTGGTCATGAGCCTCGCATCCTGTGTTCTTATCTCTTTACTATATAAAAAGCAAATTCTAGTCCCAGGGCACCTCAGGGCTAGTTTCCCCTGTGGAGGGGCCTTGGACCTCTAAGGTTGACCTGACTAGTGCAGAGCTGCCTGCAAAATTCCCACCTGCCTCTGGGTCCAGAGAATGGTGTTTTCCACATGCCTCAGGTGTACACATGCACATTCACACATGCACTGAAAATGTGCCTTTCAGAAGGGGAAGGGGGAGTTTTTATTGGCAGCCAGCTATCTAAGGCAGTCACAAACCAAAGGAAAGAGAAGCCCTGTTGGTCAGGTGATAAAAGAGGATTTATTACTGTTCTTGTACTTTGGATCAAAGGGCAGCTCCTTTCTGGCTAGTGATTTGAATTTAGGTTTCCAGAAAAAACTTGGGCTGATAATTGTTGGCATGTCAGACTCATGATCTGGCCTTTCAAGATAGGCTTTACAGGTGACCTTTGGGGAAAAAATTAATTCGCTTCAAAAGAAAACCCCGCTTTTCCTGGGGAAACAAGAATGGACAACCTGAAAAGCAACGGGAAAAATCTCTCCAGCTCAGCCAGGCTGGCCCCTTCCCGAGGCTTAAGCCCAGGCCCGACTGCAGATCCAGATCTGAGTGGATGCATCTAGCCTGCCCTTCCTGCATCCCCTTTGCACAGGCCTGTCTCGTTGTGTCATCAATTCCCTATCATGACAGTGTCTTACTGTACTGCTGCCTTAGGGGCCCATTTGGAGTTCAAACCTGGCTGAAAATGCAGGCAGCCCTGCTGGGGGCCAGAGCCTGTCTTGCTGCGGTTGTCACAGAGGGAGCAAGCTCAGAATTGTGGCTCCCCTCATCCCTTCTGCAGCCTTTGTGATATAGAAATAATGATGGAGTGGAGATGTTAGAATTCCTACCCAACCTCATTTATAGCAACAGCAACTGTAGTGATTTAAAAGGGGGGTGGGCAGTGGAAGTCTGGGGGAACATTGAAAGTGTTGATTTGGAGAAGAGAAGACTACAGGAATTATTTTTTAATTGTCTTCAGGTCTGGGAAGGGCGATATTGCAGCAATTCTCTTTCGTGTCTTGTTATACAGAAGAGAGCACTCAGTGGTGCACTGATAACGTTCTGCTAAACTAAGAGTTCAGGTTAATGATTAGGCCATGAACCAGGTTACCAGGGAAGTCTGTGAAATCATTCTTCCTAAGGCGGAGTAGACAATACCTGGAGGTCATCCATGTCACTGTCCGCCTCAGAGGAGGTCATACAAACACTGGGGTTGGATAACCTAACCAGATGGCCAGAATTCTTGGCCCTGGTCACGCTGTTTCCCTGATACTGTGGCCAAGTTTGCTAGGTAGTTGGGAAGACTGTATGGTATGGTAGTTAACATCTTGTGTTTGATTTAGCAACTGCATGACCTTGGGCAGGGGCTTAATTTCTCTAAGCCCCAGTTTCCTCATCAGTAAAATAGGGCTTAACTAATAATAGTACCTTCCTCTTAGGGTGTTGAGAGAATTGAATGCACTCAAACCTATAAATTGGTTAGCACAATACTTGGTGCATATAAACCTCAGTTAATATTAGTTATAACTGTTTCCATAAAAATGGTTTCTGTTGAGCCTGCTCCAATCCATCACATGATGAGCACTGTAGAGGGTTGGAGAAATGTGACTGAGGATCCCAGCACAGGGGTGGGGGGGACTGGTGGTGAAGATTTTGTGCCCTCCAAAGGGGGGTGGGAGGGCCTCCTGCTGAATGCTGACACTTTCTAAACACAGAGCAGCCCTTGCAAACAGGACCTGTCAGAACAGAAACTGATTAGGCCACCAAAGGCACAGGGGTCTCTGGCTTTGACCACTGGGAGGACTGGTGCCAGCCAGTTACCTATTTCCTTAGAGATGGACGCGGCAGGGGGCAGTCTCCACTTACTTTGGCTTCTCCTCTCCTGTGGGTGGCGTAAGGGTGGTGGGGAGGGGTTGCTAGTGTCTCTTAGTGTGTTTGAGGGAGTGGGAGAGAGACACAATAATAACCAGACTTGCAGTTTTCTAAAACTGCAAGTCTGGGATGTGTGCTTATGAATCACCAGCATGGGCAGGATTCCTCAGGAAGAGGTTGACCTCTTGAGATAAGGGGTGGCTATTTTCCCAGGGACCAGGACTCCTGATTTGTCCCACTAGTGTAGGCTGTCTGGGAAGATGTCATTTCACTGGCTGAGCCCCTGCCATGCCTACTGGTGAGGAGAGAGTTCAGAGAGGGAACCCAGGCCTTCCACCACTGCCTCCCCAAACATGCCTCTGTTGACTCATAAAGAGTGGGCTGTGTTTAGACGTCGAGACACAGTGCACTTGTTAGAGCCCTGACAGAGAAAGGCAGTGCTGGGTGACAGTTCCTCTGGGCTCCCTGGTTGAACAAGAGCATGCCACCTCAGCTGGAGAGTAGGGCACACCTTCCGGATTGCAACAGAAGAGGCTATCTCGATTTTCCCAGGACTCCTACAGTGACCCAGGTACATTAGTGAATGGATCACCTTTGTGGGAGCCTGCCATCAAGACAAGTGGGCGCTTGGCTCCTGCAGAGCCAGTGGAAATGTGTCTGCACCCCTTCTCCCCCAGCTCTGTTCAGCCTGGCTTGGGAAGCGTGGTTCCTTCCTGAACTATGAGCTTGGTACAGTCTCAGACCTTAGGGAAGTCCAGCTCAGCCACAGAGCAGGCCTGCTCACTCTCCTCTGCTTCAGAAAGTGCAACAGTGCAGTGTGTGCAGTGCTTTGACGCCTGCCTTGGCTGGTGAGTCAGCAGGCGAGAGGGATACCCACACCTAGGCACCCTCAGATGCTGTTTATTTCCCACAGAAAAGAACAGTGATCTGCCCTGTTTTTGCACAAGCGCACGTTTGTAGGGGAGGGAGTGGTGAGCGGCGTTTCCCTCACGGGCAGGGAATGGCTGCCTCTGTCCCTACCACGGTCATCTCCTCCCTGTGGGTCTGAGCTAGAAGGGACCTCAAGAGTCCAGGCCTCTTAAAAAATACCCCCTGTATGAGTAACAACTTTTTCTATTATTGTTGGTTTTTCTATTATTGTTGTTATTATTTAGATGGAGTCATTTACACAGCTTTGAAAGAGAAAGCGTTCCATGAAACATTAAGAAAACAAAAATAGAGCAAAAGGAAGTTTTTAACTTCTCTTCTGTAGGAACTCTGACATCTACATTAATCCATAAGCATTTGAGTTGGAGATGATAGTTATAGACATGAGGAAACTGAGGTACAGAGCAATTGTGACTTAGAGCTCAAGGTCATACAGCAGATTTGTAGCAGGGAAGCAACAGCAGCGCGCCTTCCATATTCTAAAGCTTCTAACTCCCAGGAAGTTAAAGAAAAAACAAAACAAAACGAGGTAGCGTGGAAATGATGCGCCTTTACGCAAAAATACCTCAAATGGCAAAATGTCCAATCCAGCTGTACTTCTGCAAAGCTGAACTGGCACGTCCCCGCCCGGCTGGGGCTCCCCTTAGCGCCAGTCCCAGCTGCACTGGAGAGGCAACCAGGGTCTGGTGTGAGAAGCAACAGGATCACTGCTGAGGATTAATGACTGTGGGTAAATTGGCACAGCCCATTAGCTGAAGGTTAACGGCTGAGTGCATAACAGGACAGCAGCACTGATCAAATATTTATGGTTGGTATTTATGATGCACAACACTTAACAGCCCTGTGTTGATTTGAATGGTCCACATTGCTAAATAATGCATTAAAACTAGAGACGGAGCAAGAAGTGGAGGCCATACAGTGGAGGGGCTCAGAGTGTGGCGGATCTGAGAGAGAGCCCCGGCTCTGCCATTTCCACCCACCATGTTTCCTGGACTGTAAACTCTTGGAGTTCAGGAGTTAGCCTTCTTGGCAAAAACCCACAGCACTTAGCACAGCAGCCTGGACACACTCAGGGCTTCACAAACACCATCTGACAGTTGACTGGCTGTTGGCATCAGCACTGCAAAAGGTCCCTGGGGGGGTCTTCACTTAGGCTGGCTTCACCAGGTACAGGCACCTGGAGCTCTTCCAGCTGACGGTGCCCAAGTAGAGATTAATTTAGCGACACGACTACTCCCAGTAACTCCAGCCCCAGTCTCAGGGATTAATTCCTAATATCAGACTCTTAGACACATGAGGGATCACAATTCAGCCTCAAGCCTGCCTTCTGCTTCACCTCAGTATATGGGTTCCTTGGAAGGGATCTGGCTAAGGAAGGCAATGTCAGATTAATTTTATGTTTTGTACCTGCATACATTTCCTTAAATATATTATCATGGGCTCCAGCTGGGCTTGGGAAGCTATTGAATGATACAGCGGTATTTGGTGTTCCCATTTATAAAGATCCAACATTTCAATAAACCACATTTTTCAAATACCAGTGGGAGCAGTAAGTCAAAGTCTGAATTTGGTCTATTGTTCAGTCCTGGTTGGTAAAACAGTCTAATTGTCAAGTGCTTTGGACCTGGTTGAATGTCCAGGATATTACGTGGATTATTGCAGCTTGTTTGTTTCTCTACAGTTGGTGATTTTTAATACCTTACGAGATGTTAGTAAATACATTTGGAGAGTGTTGGTCTTCCTGGATAACTAGTAACCTGGGAGCCCAGAGGCCTTTGTTTCTAGGGTAGGTCACTCATTCTGCCTCTACTCTGGCTCTTCCATTTGCTCCTTCAGTGGCATGAAGGAACATCACGTAGCACCCTCCCTGACCTGGACACATACACCAACAACAACACTGTAAGGACGAGTAACAAATGCAGTGCTCAGTGGACTGTTTAGGGACATGCTGCACATTTACTAAGTGCCACTGTGAACTGTAATGGTGATCTGCCACAGCAAGAAGAATCTTGGTGTTGCCTCTCATCGCGGATGTGGGGAAGGAGCAGCAAAGGAACTCTCCCCACTGCTGATAACATCTTACTTATGTCCCTTTCTCTCCTTAGCTTGCCATGAAGCACAAATGTTGAGAAACTGCCTCTCCCGGTGACCTCTTAAGAGAAAACGAAGTTTGTTCAGCAGTTTTTACAAGAATTCTGGACCTCCGCTTGCTTCTTTTTTCCCCAAAATGTGGACATTTAGGTTATTTTTCCTTTTCAGATGTTAATATGAGAGAAAAGGTGTTGTGTTTATACATTTCCCTAATAATCTTGCTAAGAAATGCTGCAAGCATCAGCTTTATTTTTTTCCCACTGTGTGTATGCGTGTGTCTGTATGTGTTTTCTAAGGCTTTCTCTTTTTTTTTTGGTTGTTTGAATATGAAATTCTGACCAAATGATATATTGAGCTAGGTCTAGACTGTATTTTTTCCCTGATATTAAGCAGGAAGACATTTTAATGTGGTGACATCAGATGTTATTGTTCCTGGTTGGAAATAAAAGTCAAGCAGTGATTGGCTTCACTCAGTCTCTTAGGTACTCTTAATTTGAAGGTTAAGATTCTATATCCTGAGACACAAATCTGTATTAGAAAAAACAATTGGATTTATCAGGGGAAACAGCAGTCTTAGATTTTGCTTTTTGTGTAGTAACTTTTTGCATGAGCCATCACCAGCATTCAAAAAAACAAATCAGAATCACAGATAGAAATCTACTTTCTGAGCTACAGTTTAAATTCTTCCATTACTTGTTTCCAGGCTGATTATTTACAATTACTGTATAAAGGATAAAAATTTGAGATTAAAGACCTCAGGAAAAGCCTATTTAAAAACCTCTGTGCATTCATGAATGTTTGTCACTGTCCCAAATTACGGTAGCTTGTCTTGAAAAGAGCCTGGATTTTTATCAAGAATTGATTTGTCCAGATAAAGGTCTGTGTAAAGGATAATGTGAAAAGATACTACATTTCAAATCTTTTTTCTCTTTTTACAAAGTCATGCCTTTTTAGAGACGCCTTCATGATGTCCTTGGGAAATGGCCTTTGGTTCTTGGTATCTGATTTCTGGAGGTTTTGATGTTATTGCTGTCTATTAACCTAATTTAAAGTGTGGGTTTCTTGACAAATTGCATTTCATGGTAATTGCAACTTGCCTGGTCTGACATAAAACAGCACAGGTCATGAAGCCTTTACATTGCAGTCAGACTGAATGAGGTTGGTTCATACAGCTCCTGATTTTGTATCACTCAACACAAGCCTGGATTTTCAGTCTGGGAGTTTGGTTTCTTAGAAGGTTAAAATGCTAAATATAAAAGCTGTGCTTTGTCTTCCTGAAACAAGGAGGCAAGCTGTACATCCCAGATACATTCTCAGCCTCCCGCTGCCATGCATTGATTTTTTTAAGCTGCCTGGATCTTCAGGACCCCTTTCTATTCCTTCCTACCTATTGAGGCCATGTGTATTGCAGGCTCTTACATAGCAGCATATGATGACTTTGGGATTATTTATGCTGATTTAAATAGCTTAAGTTCCCCTGATAAAGCATTCCCAGGGAGATAGAAAATTGGGCTATTGTGGGGAAAAATGATCTTAGTCACTGTGTGTCAAAAGGGAGATGGGATTTGCCAGAGACAAATTTCTGAATCCTCTTAGGGAGATGATCCAGTTCAAGAAAACTCTCTGTATAATTTATAGGGTAAACTATATAAGTGTACTATAATGTTTTGTACTTTTCTTTTGGTGTCTTAAAAGTTTAAAGAAGCAAGGAACTTGCTATCTGGTGAGTACCATTAGAAGCATTTACAATTTCTAAGAAAAGCTGAAAATATCACACCAAATAGGTTTTCTTTGCAGGCCTCAGTATAGAAAATGCACGTGTGCGCACGCACACACAGATATATTCATCTTCCCAAATTGAATTCTAGCTTCAGATAGATAGTTGTTATAAATAATTGAAATGGTAAATCTAAAACGCCCTGACAATCAGCCAAACTCAATCTGTCGCCAAGTATCTAACAACAGTGTTTGTGAAGCTGCTTCTAAAGTAGCAGAGGGTGAGGTCATAAGCATACTGTGAAATTTGAGATTTTTTTCCTCTCCAGTAGACTTGTGATAGTTACTCTTCATAAATATAAGTACTCCACATCTTGCCCTCTTTCCTCACTCTCTGCTTATCCTTTTAGACTTAAGTCTTCTTGGAAATATCCTGGATTTGAAGAAAGCCTATCTGCATTGTTATTACCTTCCTCTATTGATTTGCTTCCAGGCTGTGGTCATGTCCTTGACCTCCCTGTGTCCAAGTCCTACTACCTAGGCCTCTGCCCACAGAAGAGGCCAAACAGCAACCCCAGTCCCTCCTGGACCTCCTGACTTCTTGCACAGGAGCGAGCCCTGTGATGACGTACGTGAGGTTCTTTGCTATCCTTTTGTAGAAGGTGCTTCAATACAAAATATTAATACAATCTAACCTAGAGAAAATTGCTAAAACGACTCACATTATTTGGGACCAATTCAGTGGCTTGCTAAAAGACATTTAATTTCTTTGTTTCATTTCTGCACCTCACTATTGAGTTTTGGAAATACTACATTTCAGTGAAGGATTTCTTAAATTGTATTGACAACTCGTAAAGAAAAGAGACTTCTCAGTGTTCTCACTTCTTCCTGGAATGTAGCTATAGTATTCTTCCCTAGTACTATTAGGTACCTGTGTACAGGAAGTAGTGATTCAGGTTAATGTTTCATATTGAAGGTATTTGTAAAATGTAACAAGATCAGTAGTTAACTTTTTTAAGCTCTGAAAAAATAATGTGTTAGACTTAAAATTACAGTGAAATCTGTCTTAATTACTACTTTTGTGGCTAACAAAGGTTATGCATTTATGTAAAAATATTTACAGAATGCCCTCAATAAAGGATATTAAAGATAGGTTTTGCTTTTAATTTTTAGAATTGTGACATTGCTGATGTCTGTTGTACAGTTATTAATTCTTCAGAAGTTCCCTAAGATGTCAAATATCATTTTTGTTCCTTTCAGAGACAAGTAACACCTGCTCTGTGATTCACTAATACAGCAAACTCTAATTTTGTCACTAAATATTTGAACTCTGTGATGAAAGTTTGTTTCTCTCAGTTATTTGGGAAATCTCTCAAAACACTATCAGATAGGTAGGCAATGTCACACTTTTGTTGCTAATGGGAAGACCCTGTGTGCCTCCAGGAGACCTAAGAATTGGGATTAGCATTCTGATAACATTTCTTCACGGACATTCTAATGGGAGAACTTGAAATGTAAAAAAGACTAAAGAGCTAACTAACCTTAATTTAGACAGTGAGCTTCTATCCAGCAAGAGTTAAGTTTTTTTATTTTCTTCTCATGGGCAAAGCAGTTAAGCTGATTAGTAGTTACCTTTCTGCTGATATTAGTGATGTGCTCAACTCAAGTACATATTACTGCATGTGCCCTCATTCAGCAGACTATTTTCATGTCCTTTTAAATTGGAAAGAAGACTGGATCAAATTATGTCAATTTATTTTTATGGGAAAGCAAATGCAACTTATTGCATCGCCATTTGCTTTCAAGGGAAGTGGCTTTGGTGATCACTGTAGCAGAACAAGCCTCTGTAGGTTGGCATAGACACAGTGAAGCAGGCAGACTTTGAAATATTTCCTGGGAGGACTGCAGGTGGAAGGGAAAGGCTACCACCTCCACTCTCCAGAGAAAAAAGGATAGAGAGATGGTTCGGCTAGATGAGGACTTGGCCTTTAGCTAATTAGGTATTTAAAGGCACCGTTCTTGTGAACTAATTATAAACCCACTGACTTGCAAAGATGATCTTTCAGTATAATTTTTGTTAGCAATTATACCACAGCCAGCTCTCAAATTTTATGGGAGAATTAATACAAATGTATATATTTTTAAAATCAGTAATGCCTTTCCTTCTTGCTGTCAACGAGAACATGCTTAGAAAAAACTATAGTTGTCCCTTGAATAACGGGTTTGAACTGCCTAGGTTCACATGTATGTGGGGTTTTTTTCAATAGATGCATACTACAGTACTACGAAATCCATAGTTAGCTGAATCCAGATTCAACCAACCACACATATGGAGGACCAACTGTAAAGTTATAAGCGGATTTCTGATTATTTGGGGGGGGGCACCCCTGACCCTTTCATTGTTCAAAAGTCAACTGTATTGACTTATCAATCATCATCTGCCTAAACAAGCAGATTGAGGGCAGGGTGAGATAGAAGAGGGAGAATAAAAATACCAGAAATAAATTTCAAACAAGCGCAAATGTTTCCATATTATTCCCTGATGATATCCATCCTGTGTCCCTCCTTTCCCTGGCGTGGGCAAACCTGGGTGGTAGCTGGACATATGTATGCACATCCACATATGCATACACACAGCTGGCATTAGAAAAGATACATGCACCCTAATGTTCATCGCAGCACTATTTACAGTAGCCAAGACATGGAAGCAACCTAAATGTCCATAGACAGAGGAATGGATAAAGAAGATATGGTACATACATATACAATGGAATATTACTCAGCCATAAAAAGGAATGAAATAGTGCTATTTGCAGCAACATGGATGGACCTAGAGATGATCATACTAGACCTAGACAGACAAATATCACATGATATCATATGTGGAATCTAATTTTTAAAAATGATACAAATGAACTTATTTATAAAACAGAAAAAGACTTACAGATATTGAAAACAAACTTAGGGTTACCAAAGGGGAAGCATGGGGGCAGGGGGAGGGATAAATCAGGAGTTTGGGATGAACATACACTACTATACATAAGATAGATAACCAACAAGGACCTACTGTATAGCACAGGGAACTCTACTCAGTATTCTGTGATAACCTATATGAGAAAAGAATCTGAAAAATAATGAATATATGTGTATGTATAACTGAATCACTTTGCTGTACATCTGAAACTAACAAAACATTGTGAATCAACTATACTCCAATAAAATTTTTAAAAAGCTGAGCTGCACTCCTAGATTCACCTGAATTCTCTTAGTGACCCCTTATTGCCTAGCTGGACATAGATTGGCAGGAGACAATAGTTCCAGGGGTCAGTGAAATTTGACAGTGCCTCAAGTGGGCCATGATCAGAGCATGAGAAATACAAAGACTGAGACATGGAAGAAAAAGACATCCCACCCACAAGGCAAGTCTTACTTTATTTCAGTAAACGTTAAGTGTGCTAATGGCTGTCTTTCAACAAGATGATACAAAAGATGGATTTCCTTTTGGTTTGCTTTTTGAAAATCCAGGAAGTACATATACATAAAATGATTTTGTAGAGCCAGAGCCAGTCTGATGCAAAATTGATCTCTACTTATACATCACCCCCTCTTCCCGTTCTCCCCTCCACGCTCTTTGCCTTGCTTTCCGACATTTCTTAAATTCTGCTTTAAGCTAACCCCTCCTAAGGTGTTACCTGTATTACAGTGCTGGTTTATAGTGGCTTAGGGCAGTTTCTCCATCCAAGCTCTGTGTCACAGTTATTTGGGGAGGTTTTGGAAAATGTACACATTTTATTCCCAAATTTGCCTTCTTGTTGCCCCTAGTCATCTTGTCTTTTGCAAAGAAAATAATATGGCTCCAGCAGGCCTCAACAGTGGGGCACCTGGCTTCTCCAGATGCTTACTAGACTTAAACCACCAAATTAAAGCTGTCAAGGAAATTAACATAATGTGCCTTTAAGATGGATTACTGCTATAGTGTAACCTTCTGCCTTGACCCCCATTATATTTTCTCCCTTGAGCCTCATCTGGAGCCTCAGGATTTCCTGAGTCAGATTTTCACTTCCTAACCCCTCCCACCCCTGAAGTTTTCTGCCACATTTTCTTCTTTCTGCTGATGAGTCATGGTCCTGGGCATTGCAGGTCTTTGGGGGGCTGCTTCAGTGGCCTGTCCCACTGGGCACTGCAGGATGTAGGCTGGTTGGGCAAAGCCACCTTGTTTCCCTCAGTCCCACAGGAACCAGTGGACAGACCTAAGAGATTCAAAAATGACCACTGAGGTGCACTGTCACTGTGCTCACATTTTGTCTATTAGGCATTTTAAATGCTATTGATTCTCTCAGAGTGGAGCTGTTCCTATAGAACATACATTCTTTTCCTGTCTTTAAGTGCTCAACCCGTTCAAGGACGCCTGTTTCAGTGGGGTCTGGCCCCATCACACACTCATACCTAGACGTGTCAGAGGCTGGACAGGAATCGCCATTCCTACAAGTCCCAGGTTTCACTTATCAACATTGAATAGGAGCCTTTGTCCTATGACACTGTATCCCAATTGCTTTGCCACTCTGATTATTTGTCAGATGACACGGAAAGAAGGGAAATGAGCTCATGAATTCTCAGCTTTACCCTGAGAGCTAAAACATGGCTTGGATGATTCACAGCTTCTGAAGAAAACTCCTCTTATATGCTCTGACCATGTGCACCAAGCACTGTTTAATTATAATACTACATACTTAGTGATTGAAACCTGAAGCTTTCTGTTAGTTTTTCGTAAAACCAATCCTTTCTTTTACTGCCCCAGCAAGGAAAATCTGGTTCCTACGATCAAACATACTTTTTTATTCACAGTACAGTGGCTTCCCTCAGGGAGTTTTGCATTTTTTACACCTGGAATTACAGTGACCGATACTGGTGGACACATGTACATTGGTCTGAAACTTTCCCATACTGAAATAGCCTCAGCATTCGGACAGAAACTGTGGGAATGAACAATGTGTGAACTGTGTCCCACCCCACACCCCCCGGGGACTAAAAATAAAACACACCTTTAACTGGAGTGGACATGGGCAGGACGCCCCCTTGTGGTGGTTTACTGGAGGCAGCATTGCCCTGTGGTCCTGCCCTGCTTTGAGTTCCAGCTCCAGTCTTACCAGGTGGGTGGTCTTGGGCAAGTTACTGACTCTCTCTGTGCCTGTTTTCTTAGCTTTAAAATGGGAGTGGCTATCTACTTTACAGGTTATCATAACGATTAAATGAAATAATGAATGTAAAGCCTTTAGTCCTGTGCCTGGCACATAAGGCTTCATGTACGTCAGCTCAGCTCTGGGCTATTCTCTGTGATGGATCCAAAATAAAGTAGTAAACCTTGCAGGCTGATGATGCCTGCCAGACCATACTGCTGGCTAGAAGAATGGACGTGTTTTTCTTAAATTCATGTTGGTACAGGGCACATGGGCAGATATTCCAGGCCTCTTTGGCCATTTTTATGATCTATGGACATAGATCCCTTGACATTTCATATATTCCAGCCCTGGGATAAAGGAGAGGCTCTGGTCTAAAGGTGCCCAGGGGTAGCCATTTTCTGGAGGAAATTTCCAAAAAGACTAAATTCACAAGAAAGAGGACTGAGAGAATTTGTCTTTAGTGTCTGTGGCATCAAGTACAGGAATGGAAATGAGTGGTTTTATGGTCTAGGAGATTATCTGATATGCCCTTTGGGCAGCAATTCATACTCTTCTTTAAAAAGAAGTTCAAGGTTGGCCTACTCTGGAAGCATCTTTAGACATTCAGCTAAAAGAAGGAAAGAAGGCCCCAGAAAAACTATGATGGCAGCATACTGTTTTCCCATGGTTGTCATGGTGCTATTATTTATGATGTCCAAGTAAACCCAACATGATTTGGGAAATAAGTCATTTGGAAAGGACCATCCAGGCAAGAAGGATCAGGCTAGTTATAACAATGGATCTGCCCCACCCCCCAAATCCCAAACTCTACTTTTCTAAAAATTACACTATGCATTATTTTTTAACAAACTGCAAGCCATGCAAGTTTCTTTTTAAAAATCCTTTCTAGCAGAGAGCCTCCTGGATTTGTCATTAGCTTTTTGTTCTCAGGCAAATTACATAATTTTTTTGTGTCTGGTTTTTCACCTTTCAAAGGAAAATAATCTACACCCCGCCTGCCTCAGAGTCCCAGTGAGTAAATTAAGATGTGTGGAATGTGAAATGTGAAAGACCTCTGGGAAGTACAAAGTGCTAAAGAAGTGTGGGTTACACACTAAAACCTTGATCTTCAACTGTTCCCACCCCGTGCCTAAGGGATTCCTTTATACACCACCCCCTCCCTTTCTTCTACAGGTCCATCCTTGTAGTATTAGATGGTATCACTACCCCTCTCTTCCCTCTCCCTCAAGGGAAAAAAAATTCCCACAGACAGCTGGAGGCTACTTGCCATCTGGGAAGCAGAACAAAGGCAGGAGTAAGAGACAGCCCCAAACTGCTCAGGGAAGGGGACAACTGGGCTTAGAGGCAACCCCAAGGGAAAAGATTCAGAGCATTCCAGGGCTCAGGGAAAGAACTCCTGGGCAAGTCTCCTGGATGCAGCTCACCCCAGGACCACAGGTAACTCTCCAGAGTTCTGACATCCTAGTATAGAAACTGCTCTCCACCCACGTGGGAAGACTGATTGAAAACAAAACATTTCAGGAACTAGTCAGAGAGGATGGACATACTCCTCAGGACCGGGGGCTAGATGGAGGCACGTCCATGTCCTTACTGTGTCTGGGTGTCCGAAGGTAAGATTGACATGAAGAGGGCCCCAGAAATGGCCAAAGTCTTAGGAATTCACTGAGTCAATGTGAATGCAATGACAGTTATTCCAGAGAGACAGGATACTGATTAAAGGATGCGATCTAAGGACGTTCTTTCAGACACAGGAAAGACTAGACACTCTTCAGCTCCACTCACTGGGAGCAGCATTATTATCCCGACTAGGGGAGACCGGGGCCATCAGCTCTGTTCTCCCCTTTGGGGTGTTTCACCTGGCCTCATTTTCCCTTTAGAAAAAGCAGGATAAAGGGCTAGAAGTGGACATAACTGTCTCCGCCCAGGCCTAATGCCAAGCAGGTCTCAGCCACCTACTCATGCTTCTGCTCCTCTGGGCTCCACCAGATTCTCCATGGTGGGTGAGTCCCCACCCATCTCTCTCTCTCTCTCTCTCTCACACACACACACACGCGCGCGCGCGCGCGTGCGCGCGGCTGTCCTCATGCACATGCCACTCACCAGCTATGTTAGATGAGAGAGCTTGAGGATCCCACATGGAAAATGGGAATGTGAACCACAGTCCATCTCCCTTCCAGCCCGTTTAGTTTTCCGCCTACTCAGTTTCTCCTCCCCGATGTGGAATGAGGGTGGATGAGAGGCAAAAGGAGGCTGATGTTGCCACTGGGGGGATAGCAGTTAACTCTACCAAATACCATCCTTACAAAAGTGTGAGTGACAGGAAGGGGCAATTAGGGGAAAGGACTGACTCTTCTTTCGGAAGCCATTCAAACCCATCCTTCTCTGTGACGAATGGTCCAAGAGTAGCCTTGCCTGTGGGCAGATGTCAGCTTCTAAGCCATAATTCCACAAGTAAACCCACACAAGACACTGGCCTAAAATGTCATTGTAGGCTTTTTATCTAAGAAAAGCAAGCCTTGAATATAGTGCTCAGGTCTGCTTAAGCCTTCAAGAGTTCTATCCCCCTGAGTTCAGTCAGGACAGGAAATAAATCCCACCTCATTACTCACTGTACTTTTCACTGGCCTGGCCATCTTTCACTTCTCCAAAAATGTGAGGTTTTGCACCTGAAAATCTTCACATGCTGTCTCTAATGCCAAGAGTACTTCTTTCCCCAACTCTCCTCGTGGCCCTTCATTTCTCATCTATCAAGTCTACACTTAAATGTCTCCTCAGAAAGACCTTCCCTGACCACCGCATCTAAAGGAGATCCCTTGCCTTTTCCTCTCACAGTATCCCTTCTTTCCTTTCACAGACCTGATGGAGACGTGTATTTTTTTTTTTTCTTTTTGGCGGTATGCGGGCCTCTCACTGTTGTGGCCTCTCCCGTTGCGGAGCACAGGCTCCGGATGCGCAGGCCCAGCGGCCATGGCTCACGGGCCCAGCCGCTCCGCGGCATATGGGATCCTCCCAGACCGGGGCACGAACCCGTATCCCCTGCATCGGCAGGCGGACTCTCAACCACTGCGCCACCAGGGAGGCCCTGGAGACGTGTATTTATACGTTTGTTTTCTTCTTTACTCTCTCGCCCACATCCAGCTCGGATAGGTCAGGAACCATGTCTATTTAGTTCACCAGGTTGCATCAGGACCTTGGATTTACCAGGCACTTAGAACACTCTTATTACATAAATGGACCTGTCCTCCACTTAAAGCCCCCATGCAGGACCAGTAGGAGTTCACAGAAAAAAAAAAAAAAAATCCAAATAGCTAAACACATGAAAAGATATTAGTCTCGCTCACAGTTAGATGACACTTGGTAATCAAATACTATTGAACAAGACCACAATTTTGAAGGCAAATTTTAACATTTATCAAGATTCTAATCACTTGAACCTGCTCCCCTAACTCAGCCACACCTCCAGGCTCGTGCTCTGCTGGTCTTCAACCACCAGCTTTTCTCGACCACCCACACTGTATCCACACTCAGATCGCTGTTTCTTAGCTCACCCTCATTAAAGCAGCTGAATTACAGTAAGTTTCTCCAGCTCTGGAAGACAGAAAGCAGTTCTCAGGGGTGAGTTAATTCCCCAAAATAAATACACTCTGTTTTTGTGTTCCTGTTTTATATTGGATGTAGTCAGGTACTCCACTGCTCCCATTCACCTTCTGCAGCAATGCATTCTCCTTGACTCTAGTACTTTCCTATTCCTTAGGATTCTGAATATGGAAAGGAAAGAAGGAATAATGCTTTTCTAAGCATTAACTGTTGTATTGGGCAACCCCCTTGTTCTTCTGCACCAGTTATCAGTTAACTGTCTCTCAGTTCCAAATCCACACTTTTTTGCTCTGTGATGCTGGAGCTGGACTCTGTGGACACTGCACCTGCTGCTTTTGGACCCCTGAGCAATTAACCACTTTTAACTAATTAGCGATTACTTATGTTAAATTCTGCCTGTTCCAATAACTGGCATGGTTTCTTTTTCCTACCTGATAAAACATCTCAGTAGATTCTCAGGCAACTGGGCACAGCATCTGTTCCAGCATGTAATCATTCTCCCCAAGTCTCTTTCGGCAAATCCCTCACTTCTGGCAAATGATCTAATTTCCTACTTTGCTAAGATCAAGACTATTCTATTGAAAATAATTTCACTCCTCCCACCTCCCTTATCTAAGTTCTGTTGCATCTCCTGCACTCCCAACTTTAGTACTCCTATACCTATTTAATGAGTACCCCTCTTCTGGAGCCCTTGATTCCCACTTCCTTCTGCCGCTCCAAAGGCCTTACTCCATCAACAATAACCTCAGACTTCCGGGTAAGATGGCGGAAGAGTAAGGCGCGGAGATCACCTTCCTCCCCACGGATACACCAGAAATACAGCTACACGTGGAACAACTCCTACAGAACACCTACTGAATGCTGGCAGAAGACCCCAGACCTCCCAAAAGGCAAGAAACTCCCCACATACCTGGGTAGGGCAAAGCGGAGAGATCCCCGCACAGAGGATCGGTGCCGAGCAGCACTCACCAGCCTGAGAGGCTTGTCTGCTCGCCCACCAGGGCGGGCGGCACTGGAAGCTGAGGCTCGGGCTTCGGTCAGAGCGCAGGGAGAGGACTGGGGCTGGCGGCGAGAACTCAGCCTGAAGGGGGCTAATGTGCCACAGCTAGCCGGCAGGGAGTCCAGGAAAACTCTGGAGCTGCCGAAGAGGCAAGAGTCTTTTTCTTCCCTCTTGGTTTCCTGGTGCGCGAGGAGAGGGGATTAAGAGCGCTGCTTAAAGGGGCTCCACAGACGGGCGCGAGTCGCGACTGAAAGCGCGGAGCCCAGTGACGGGCGTGGGACGCTGGGGCTGCTGCTGCCGCCGCCAAGAAGCCTGTGTGCGAGCGCAGGTCACTGTCCACACCGCCCTTCCGGGAGCCTGTGCAGCCCGCCACTGCCGGGGTCCCGGGATCCAGGGGCGGCTTCCCTGGGAGAACGCACGGCGCGCCTCGGGCTGGTACAACGTCACGCCGACCTCTGCCGCTGCAGGCTCGCCCCGCACTCCGTGCCCCTCCCTCCCGCCCGGCTGAGTGAGCCAGAGTCCCCGAAGAGGCTGCTCCTTTAACCCTGTCCTGTCTGAGCGAAGAACAGACGCCCTCCGGCGACCTACACGCAGAGGCGGGGCCAAATCCAAAGCTGAAACCCAGGAGCTGTGAGAACAAAGAAGAGAAAGGGAAACCTCTCCCAGCAGCCTCAGAAGCAGCGGATTAAAGCTCCATAATCAACTTGATGTACCCTGCATCTGTGGAATACATGAATAGACAACAAATCATCCCAAATTGAGGAGCCAGGAGTCAGTGCTGTGCCTCTGAGGTGGGAGAGCCAACTTCAGGACACTGGTCCACAAGAGACCTCCCAGCTCCACATAATATCAAACGGCGAAAATCTTCCAGAGATCTCCATCTCAACAGCAGCACCCAGCTTCACTCAACGACCAGCAAGCTACAGTGCTGGACACGCTATGCCAAACAACTAGCAAGACAGGAACACAACGCCACCCATTAGCAGAGAGGCGGCCTAAAATCATAAAAAGTCCGCAGACACCCCAAAACACACCACCAGTCGTGGACCTGCCCACCAGAAAGACAAGATCCAGCCTCATCCACCAGAACACAGGCACTAGTCCCCTCCACCAGGAAGCCTACACAACCCACTAAACCAACCTTAGCCACTGGGGACAGACACCAAAAACAACGGGAACTACGAACCGGCAGCCTGCAAAAAGGAGACCCCAAACACAGTAACATAAGCAAAATGAGAAGGCAGAAAAACACACAGCAGGAGAAGGAGCAAGATAAAAACCCACCAGACCTAACAAATGAAGAGGTAATAGGCAGTCTACCTGAAAAAGAATTCAGAATAATGATGGTAAAGATGATCCAAGATTCTATTTCCCAGATCCAAAATCTTGGAAATAGAATAGACAAAATGCAAGAAACAGTTAACAAGGACCTAGAAGAACTAAAGATGAATCAAGCATCGATTCAAAACACAATAAATGCAATGAAAAATACTCTAGATGGGATCAATAGCAGAATAACTGAGGCAGAAGAACGGATAAGTGAGGTGGAAGATAAAATAGTGGAAATAACTGATGCAGAGCAAAATAAAAAAGAATGAAAAGAACAGAGGACAGTCTCAGAGACCTCTGGGACAACATTAAACGCACCAACATTCGAATTATAGGGGTTCCAGAAGAAGAAGAGAAAAAGAAAGGGACTGAGAAAATATTTGAAGAGATTATAGTTGAAAACTTCCCTAATATGGGAAAGGAAATAGTTAATCAAGTCCAGGAGGCACAGAGAGTCCCATACAGAATAAATCCAAGGAGAAATACGCCAAGACACATATTAATCAAACTGTCAAAAATTAAACACAAAGAAATCATATTAAAAGCAGCAAGGCAAAAACAACAAATAACACACAAGGGAATCCCCATCAGGATAACAGCTGATCTCTCAGCAGAAACTCTACAAGCCAGAAGGGAGTGGCAGGACATAATTAAAGTGATGAAAGAGAAAAACCTGCAACCAAGATTACTCTACCCAGCAAGGATCTCATTCAGATTTGATGGAGAAATTAAAACGTTTACAGACAAGCAAAAGCTGAGAGAGTTCAGCACCACCAAACCAGCTTTACAACAAATGCTAAAGGAACTTCTCTAGGCAAGAAACACAACGAAGGAAAAGACCTACAATAATGAACCCAAAACAATTAAGAAAATGGGAATAGGAACATACATATCGATAATTACCTTAAATGTAAATGGACTAAATGCTCCCACCAAAAGACACAGATTGGCTGAATGGATACAAAAACAAGACCCATATATATGCTGTCTACAAGAGACCCACTTCAGACCTAGAGACACATACAGACTGAAAGTAAGGGGATGGAAAAAGATATTCCATGCAAATGGAAACCAAAAGAAAGCTGGAGTAGCAATTCTCATATCAGACAAAATAGACTTTAAAATAAAGACTACTAGAAGAGACAAAGAAGGACACTACATAATGATCAAGGGATTGATCCAAGAAGAAGATATAACAATTGTAAATATTTATGCACCCAACATAGGAGCACCTCAATACATAAGGCAAATACTAACAGCCATAAAAGGAGAAATCGACAGTAACACAATCATAGTAGGGGACTTTAACACCCCACTTTCACCAATGGACAGATCTTCCAAAATGAAAATAAATAAGGAAACACAAGCTTTAAATGATACATTAAACAAGATGGACTTAATTGATATTTACAGGACATTCCATCCAAAAACAACAGAATACACATTTTTCTCAAGTGCTCATGGAACATTCTCCAGGATAGATCATATCTTGGGTCACAAATCAAGCCTTGGTAAATTTAAGAAAATTGAAATTGTATCAAGTATCTTTTCTGACCACAATGCTATGAGACTAGATATCAATTACAGGAAAAGAGCTGTAAAAAATACAAACACATGGAGGCTAAACAATACACTACTTAATAACGAAGTGATCACTGAAGAAATCAAAGAGGAAATAAAAAAATACCTAGAAACAAATGACAATGGAGACACGACGACCCAAAACCTATGGGATGCAGCAAAAGCAGTTCTAAGAGGGAAGTTTATAGCAATACAATCCCACCTTAAGAAACAGGAAACATCTCGAATAAACAACCTAACCTTGCACCTAAAGCAATTAGAGAAAGAAGAACAAAAACATCCCAAAGTTAGCAGAAGGAAAGAAATCATAAAAATCAGATCAGAAATAAATGAAAAAGAAATGAAGGAAACGATAGCAAAGATCAATAAAACTAAAACCTGGTTCTTTGAGAAGATAAACAAAATTGATAAACCATTAGCCAGACTCATCAAGAAAAGAAGGGAGAAGACTCAAATCAATAGAATTAGAAATGAAAAAGGAGAAGTAACAACTGACACTGCAGAAATACAGAAGATCATGAGAGATTACTATAAGCAACTCTATGCCCATAAAATGGACAACCTGGAAGAGATGGACAAATTCTTAGAAATGCACAACCTCCCAAGACTGACTCAGGAAGAAATAGAAAATATGAATAGACCAATCACAAGCACTGAAATTGAAACTGTGATTAAAAATCTTCCATCAAACAAAAGCCCAGGACCAGATGGCTTCACAGGCGAATTCTATCAAACATTTAGAGAAGAGCTAACACCCATCCTTCTCAAACTCTTCCAAACAATATCAGAGGAAGGAACACTCCCAAACTCATTCTATGAGGCCACCATCACCTTGATACCAAAACCAGGCAAGGATGTCACAAAGAAAGAAAACTACAGGCCAATATCACTGATGAACATAGATGCAAAACTCCTCAACAAAATACTAGCAAACAGAATCCAACAGCACATTAAAAGGATCATACACCATGATCAAGTGGGGTTTATTCCAGGAATGCAAGGATTCTTCAATATATGCAAATCAATCAACGTGATACACTATATTAACAAATTGAAGGAGAAAAACCATATGATCATCTCAATAGATGCAGAGAAAGCTTTCGACAAAATTCAACACCCATTTATGATAAAAACCCTGCAGAAAGTAGGCATAGAGGGAACTTTCCTCAACATAATAAAGGCCATATATGACAAACCCACAGCCAACATTGTCCTCAATGGTGAAAAACTGAAACCATTTCCACTAAGATCAGGAACAAGACAAGGCTGCCCACTCTCACCACTCTTATTCAACATAGTTTTGGAAGTTTTAGCCACAGCAATCAGAGAAGAAAAGGAAATAAAAGGAATCCAAATTGGAAAAGAAGAAGTAAAGCTGTCACTGTTTGCAGATGACATGATACTATACATAGAGAATCCTAAAGATGCTACCGAAAAACTACTAGAGCTAATCAATGAATTTGGTAAAGTAGCAGGATACAAAATTAATGTACAGAAATCTCTGGCATTCCTGTACACTAATGATGAAAAATCTGAAAATGAAATCAAGAAAACACTCCCATTTACCATTGCAACAAAAAGAATAAAATATCTAGGAATAAACCTACCTAAGGAGACAAAAGACCTGTATGCAGAAAATTATAAGACACTGATGAAAGAAATTAAAGATGATACAAATAGATGGAGAGATATACCATGCTCCTGGATTGGAAGAATCAATGTTGTGAAAATGACTCTACTACCCAAAGCAATCTACAGATTGAATGCAATCCCTATCAAACTACCACTGGCATTTTTCACAGAACTAGAACAAAAAATTTCAAAATTTGTTTGGAAAAACAAAAGACCCCGAATAGCCAAAGCAATCTTGAGAACGAAAAACGGAGCTGGAGGAATCAGGCTCCCTGACTTCAGACTATACTACAAAGCTACAGTAATCAAGACAGTGTGGTACTGGCACAAAAACAGAAAGATAGATCAGTGGATCAGGATAGAAAGCCCAGAGATAAACCCACGCACATATGGCCAACTTATCTTTGATAAAGGATGCAGGAATGTACAGTGGAGAAAGGACAGCCTCTTCAATAAGTGGTGCTGGGAAAACTGGACAGGGACATGTAAAAGTTTGAGATTAGATCATTCCCTAACACCATACACAAAAATAAGCTCAAAATGGATTAAAGACTTAAATGTAAGGCCAGAAACTATCAAACTCTTAGAGGAAAACATAGGTAGAACACTCTACGACATAAATCACAGCAAGATCCTTTTGGACCCACCTCCTAGAGAAATGGCAATAAAAACAAAGATAAACAAATGGGACCTAATGAAACTTCAAAGCTTTTGCACAGCAAAAGAAACCATAAACAAGACCAAAAGACAACCCTCAGAATGGGAGAAAATATTTGCAAATGAAGCAACTGACAAAGGATTAATCTCCAAAATTTATAAACAGCTCATGCAGCTCAATAGCAAAAAAACAAACAACCCAATCCAAAAATGGGCAGAAGACTTAAATAGGCATTTCTCCAAAGAAGATATACAGACTGCCAACAAACACATGAAAGAATGCTCAACATCATTAATCATTAGAGAAATGCAAATCAAAACTACAATGAGATATCATCTCACACCAGTCAGAATGGCCATCATCAAGAAATCTAGAAACAATAAATGCTGGAGAGGGTGTGGAGAAAAGGGAACACTCTTGCACTGCTGGTGGGAATGTGAATTGGTACAGCCACTATGGAGAACAGTATGGAGGTTCCTTAAAAAACTAAAAATAGAACTACCATATGACCCAGCAATCCCACTACTAGGCATATACCCTGAGAAAACCATAATTCAAAAAGAGACATGTACCAAAATGTTCATTGCAGCTCTATTCACAATAGCCCGGAGCTGGAAACAACCTAAGTGTCCATCATCGGATGAATGGATAAAGAAGATGTGGCACATATATACAATGGAATATTACTCAGCCATAAAAAGAAACGAAACTGAGCTATTTGTAATGAGGTGGATAGACCTAGAGTCTGTCATACAGAGTGAAGTAAGTCAGAAAGAGAAAGACAAATACCGTATGCTAACACATATATACGGAATTTAAAAAAAAAATGTCATGAATAACCTAGGGGTAAAACGGGAATAAAGACACAGACCTACTTGAGAATGGACTTGTGGATATGGGGAGGGGGAAGGGTAACCTGTAACAAAGCGAAAGAGAGACATGGACATATATACACTACCAAACGTAAGGTAGATAGATAGTGGGAAGCAGCCGCAGAGCACAGGGAGATCAGCTCGGTGCTTTGTGACCGCCTGGAGGGGTGGGATGGGGAGGGTGGGAGGGATGGAGATGCATGAGGGAAGGGATGTGGGAACAGATGTATATGTATGACTGATTCACTTTGTTATAAAGCAGAAACTAATTTAAAAAATAAATAAATAAACTTAAAAAAAAATGGATAACCAGTGGACCTACTATATAGCACAGGGGACTCTGCTCAATGTTATGTGGCAGCCTGGATGGGAGGGGAGTTTGGGGGAGAATGGGTACATGCATATGTATAGCCGAGTCCCTTTGCTGTGCATCTGAAACTATCACAACATTGTTAATCGGCTATACTCCAATATAAAATAAAAAGTAAAAAAAAAATAAATAAATAAATAAAAAAAAATAAAAGGATGAGGAATATCTCTATGAACTTAAAAAAAAAAAAACAATAACCTGATTTTCTTATATCTCTAGTCTTTCCTCCTTCACTTTTCCTTCTCTTTTTATTTTATTTATTTATTTTTGTGTGTGTGGTACACGGGCCTCTCACTGTGTGGCCTCTCCCGTTGCGGAGCACAGGCTCCAGATGCGCAGGCTCAGCGGCCATGGCCCACAGGCCCACCTGCTCCGCGGCATGTGGGATCTTCCCGGACTGGGGCACGAACCCGTGTCCCCTGCATCAGCAGGCGGACTCTCAACCACTGCGCCACCAGGGAAGCCCCACTTTTCCTTCTCTTAAAGGACAAATGTTTGCCTCCTCTATCGTGAAATCTGTTCAAATCTTTTTCTTGCCCTTGCTACCCATTAAGATACCACCTTCTCGCGACTCCTGCACAACAGATTTCGTGAGTGAATGGTCTCGACTCACTAGGCCTTAAAAGTCTGGTTTCTTTCCCCATCATCCTGCTGGCACTGCTCTCTCAGGGACATCCCAGTCCAAAACTCGATGACCAGTTGTCTGCAGTCACACTGAAGTCATCCACTTTCTAGCTTTCTGATTTGCCTTCTTCCCACCCCCAATGGCATACTTTTCCAAAAATTCTGTCCTTCCTCTCTCCTCTTTTTACACACCTTTTTCCAAGTCAATGAATTCGTTCCACAAGCTAATTCTTTACTTGTAGGCAATTCTACTACTCTAGCCTTGACCTTTCTCCTGAACTCCAGAACTGAATTTCTGGCTTCCTGCTGGAAATTTCCACATAGCTCAACAGGTTCAAACCTGAATTCATCTTGGCTCCTCACAAGCCTGTCTTCCTTCCCTTAACATCCTACTTAGGCTGAAAAACTTGCTCTCCTTGATTTTCCTTCCCTTTCCCTTCCATTTTCTCAGTCATAAACTAGGAATAATAATAGTGCTCATCTCATGGGGATAAAATTTTGTTGTAAAACCATTAAGAGAGTTAATATTTTTTATTACTACGATCGCTTCAGTTAGTGGAAATCTGGCAATCATATTTCTTATACACCACCTTTCCTTCATGACTTTTTCCATCTCTGTCTCTAACCTAGCTCTGACCCTCACTAATGCTGACCTGAACTACTCCAATCGGTCAACATTTATCAATAGTCTGCTGTATGCAACGTGTTTTGCATAATAAGGTAATTCATACTCAGTCTCAAAGAGTTCTACTTTTTACTCCAGTGGGAAAGGCAAACACACAAATTGAATACAACCCAAAATGAACTGAGGGCTGCATCAGAGATTGGGGATTGTGGTAGCATTTCCCTGCCTCCCAAAATCCAAACCTGCTTGAAAGTACTGTCTGATTCATCTTCAGAAACTGATCAGTTACATCAGAGCTCACATATTCTTATGCCAACAGAGGACAAACAGGGAATAAAATGCAATGAAATAGATTTGTAGAAGGAAGTAAAAAGTGGTGTGGACTGTGGCTAACTGAACGTGGTGAGTGTATGCCCTAAAAGGGCATGCTGGTACTCAGTTTCAGTCACTGTGGCTATATGGGAAGCAGGCGAGTCCTGCTATATCCTCCAACTTTTTAAAAGAGAAACCACAGTAGACATTTTTATGTGAACCATCTCATTTGAGCCAAACAAAACACATCAGTAGGTAATATCTGGCTCGTAGGCTACCATTTTGGGAGCCCTCATTTATGTCACTTTTCTGCTCAAAAACGCTTAGAACATCCTAATTACCTGCAAAATTAAATCTGAATTCCTCAGTCTGACATGCAAGGTTCTATGTGATCTAACCCCAGCCACCTGCCCAACCTACTCCTCACTTTCACATATGATAGTGCAATCCCAATTCTACTACAGGAGGCCATTGCTTCTCTCACCTCCTGGGCTTTGGTCACAATGTGTGCTGGCCCAGGGTGCCATCCCCATTCAAATATTATCTATTAATGAAAACACAACGATCCAAAACCTATGGGATGCAGCAAAAGCAGTTCTAAGAGGGAAGATTATAACTATACGGCCTACCTTAAGAAACAAGAAACATCTCAAATAAACAACCTAACCTTACACCTAAAGCAATTAGAGAAAGAACAAAAAAAACACCAAAGTTAGCAGAAGGAAAGAAATCACAAAGATCAGATCAGAAATAAATGAAAAAGAAAAGAAGGAAATGATAGCAAAGATCAATAAAACTAAAAGCTGGTTCTTTGAGAAGATAAAAACAAAATTGATAAACCATTAGCCAGACTTAATCAAGAAAAAAAGGGAGAACACTCAAATCAATAGAATTAGAAATGAAAAAGAAGAAGCAACAACTGACACTGCAGAAATACAAAGGATCATGAGAGATTCCTACAAGCAACTATACACCAATAAAATGGACAACCTGGAAGAAATGGACAAATTCTTAGAAATGCACAACCTGCCAAGACTGAACCAGGAAGAAATAGAAAATATGAACAGACCAATCACAAGCAATGAAATTGAAAAACTGCCATTAAAAATCTTCCAACAAACAAAAGCCCAGGACCAGAAGGCTTCACAGTCGAATTCTATCAAACATTTACAGAAGAGCTAACACCTATCCTTCTCAAACTCTTCCAAAATATAGCAGAGGGAGGAATACTCCCAAACTCATTCTACGAGGCCACCATCACCCAGATACCAACACCAGACAAAGATGTCACAAAGAAAGAAAACCATAAGCCAATATCACTGATGAACACAGATGCAAAAATCCTCAACAAAATACTAGCAAACAGAATCCAACAGCACATTAAAAGGATCATACACCATGATCAAGTGGGGTTTATTACAGGAGTGCAAGGGTTCTTCAATATACACAAATCAATCAATGTGATACACCATATTAACAAGTTGAAGGAGAAAAACCATATGATCATCTCAATAGAGGCAGAGAAAGCTTTCGACAAAATTCAACACCCATTTATGATAAAAACCCTGCAGAAAGTAGGCATAGAGGGAACTTTCCTCGACATAATAAAGGCCATATATGACAAAACCACAGCCAACATCATCCTCAATGGTGAAAAACTGAAACCATTTCCACTAAGAACAGGAACAAGACGAGGTTGCCCACTCTCACCACTATTATTCAACATAGTTTTGGAAGTTTTAGCCACAGCAATCAGAGAAGAAAAAGAAATAAAAGGAATACAAATCAGAAAAGAAGAAGTAAAGCTGTCACTGTTTGCAGATGACATGATACTATACATAGAGAATCCTAAAGATGCTACCAGAAAACGACTAGAGCTAATCAATGAATTTGGTAAAGTAGCAGGATACAAAATTAATGCACAGAAATCTCTTGCATTCCTATACACCAATGATGAAAAATCTGAAAGTGAAATTAAGAAAACACTCCCACTTACCATTGCAACAAAAAGAATAAAATATCTAGGAATAAACCTACCTAAGGAGACAAAAGACCTGTATGCAGAAAACTATAAGACACTGATGAAAGAAATTAAAGATGATGCCAACAGATGGAGACATATACCATGTTCTTGGACTGGAAGAATCAACATTGTGAAAATGACTCCACTACCCAAAGCAATCTACAGATTCAATGCAACCCCTATCAAACTACCACTGGCATTTTTCACAGAACTAGAACAAAAAATTTCAAAATTTGTATGGAAACACAAAAGACCCCGAATAGCCAAAACAATCTTGAGAAAGAAAAACGGAGCTGGAGGAATCAGGCTCCCTGACTTCAGACTATACTACAAAGCTACAGTAATCAAGACAGTATGGTACTGGCACAAAAACAGAAAGATAGATCAATGGAACAGGATAGAAAGCCCAGAGATAAATCCACGCACATATGATCACCTTATCTTTGATAAAGGAGGCAAGAATATACAGTGGAGAAAAGTCAGTCTCTTCAATAAGTGGTGCTGGGAAAACTGGACAGCTACATGTAAAAGAATGAAATTAGAAGACTCCCTAATACCATACACAAAAATAAACTCAAAATGGATTAAAGACCTAAATGTAAGGCCAGACACCATCAAACTCTTAGAGGAAAACACAGGCAAAACACTCTATGACATAAATCACAGCAAGATCCTTTTTGACCCACCTCTTAGAGAAATGTAAATAAAAACAAAAATAAACAAATGGGACCTAATGAAACTTAAAAGCTTTTGCACAGCAAAGAAAACCATAAACAAGACCAAAAGACAACCCTCAGAATGGGAGAAAATATTTGCAAATGAAGCAATTGACAAAGGATTAATCTCCAAAACATACAAGCAGCTCATGCAGCTCAATATCAAAAAAACAAACAACTCAATCCAAAAATGGGCAGAAGACATAAACAGACATTTCTCCAAAGAAGATATACAGATTGCCAACAAACACATGAAAGAATGCTCAACATCATTAATCATTAGAGAAATGCAAATCAAAACCAGAATGAGATATCATCTCACACCAGTCAGAATGGCCATCATCAAAAAATCTACAAACAGGGCCTCCCTGGTGGCGCAGTGGTTGAGAGTCCGCCTGCCGATGCAGGGGATACGGGTTCGTGCCCCGGTCTGGGAGGATCCCATATGCCGTGGAGCGGCTGGGCCCGTGAGCCATGGCTGCTGGGCCTGCGCATCCGGAGCCTGTGCTCCGCAACGGGAGAGGCCACAACAGTGAGAGGCCCGCATACCGCAAAAAGAAAAAAAAAAAAAAAAAATCTACAAACAATAAATGCCAGAGAGGGTGTGGAGAAAAGGGAACCCTCTTGCACTGTTGGTGGGAATGTAAATTGATACAGCCACTATGAAGAACAGTATGGAGGTTCCTTAAAAAACTAAAAATAGAACTACCATACGACCCAGCAATCCCACTACTGGGCACCCTGAGAAAACCATAATTCAAAGAGTCATGTACCAAAATGTTCATTGCAGCTGTACTTACAATAGCCAGGACATGGAAGCAACCAAAGGGTCCATCAACAGATGAATGGATAAAGAAGATGTGGCACATATGTACAATGGAATATTACTTAGCCATAAAAAGAAATGAAACTGAGTCATTTGTTGAGACATGGATGGATCTAGAGACTGTCATACAGAATGAAGTAAGTCAGAAAGAGAAAAATACTGTATGCTAACACATATATATGGAATCTAAAAAAAGAAAAAGAAAACAGAAGGTCAGAAGCACCTAGGGGCAAGATGCGAATAAAGATGCAGACCTACTAGAGAATGAACTTGAGGATACAGGGAAGGGGAAGGGTAAGCTGGGACAAAGTGAGAGAGTGGCATGGGCATATATACACTACCAAATGTAAAATAGATAGCTAGTGGGAAGCAGCTGCATAGCACAGGGAGGTCAGCTTGGTGCTCTGTGACCACCTAGAGGGGTAGGATAGGGAGGGTGGGAGGGAGGGAGATGCAAGAGGGAAGAGATATGGGGACATATGTATATGTATAACTGGCTCACTTTGTTATAAAGCAGAAACTAACACACCACTGTAAAGCAATTATACTCTAATAAAGATGTTTTTAAAAAAGCAAATATTTTCTATTATTCAGAGTTTCAGTCAACATCTTTTCTTCCCCAAAATTTCCCAATTTTTTTGCCAAGCTGACGTAACTACCTCTTCTTATACAGTCCCATTGCTTTTCCTGATACTCTGGCACGTTTTGCTGTAATTTATAGATGTGATTTGCTCTCATTGCTAAACAGCCATCTCCCAGAGAACTGAGACTGAATTTCAATTATGTCTGCATATCTAAGAGCACACATGAGTAAATAACATATGTGTGTTCATGTATTACATGAAGACATTGTCTCAGTCGGCTCAGGCTGCTGTAACAAAACACTATAGACTGGGTGACTTAAACACATATCTCACAGTTCTGGAGACTGGAAAGTTTAAAATCAAGGTGTCAGGCAGATTTGGCTCTTGGTGAAGACACTTCCCGGCTTGTAGAAGGCTGCCTCTTCACTGTTTCCTCACATGGCAGAGAGAGAGCTCTCGTGTTTCTTCCTCTCTTTATAAGGGCATTAATTCCATCATGAGCACCTCACCCTCGTGAGCTAAGCTAACGCTGATTATGACCCCAAAGCCCCACCTCCAAATACTATCACACTGGGTACTTGGGCTTCAACATATGAATTTAGGGGTATACAACATTCAGTTCATAGCATACATGAATGACAAATGTTACTGTAATGCTTTACCATGCCTCTACCCTCAAAAAAGACCAACCTAAAATATTTTTCTCTTTCTTTAACATTTTTTACTGCTTCCATTTATATATTAATTTTTGGATTTTTTTTAACCTAAACTCTGCTGAGAATTGTGTATGTGTCTATGTGGGCATGTGTGGTGTGCATGTGTGGTATGTACACATATGCACTGAAAAAGTCACTTTGCTAAACCTTAGTTTCTTCACTTGTAATATTAGAAAATACTACTCATTTCATAGGGGTGTTGTCAGGATTAAATGAGATAACTACATGTATGGCAATTTGCATACTGTAGGCATTCAATGCATGTTAACTCTATTGTGGTAGTGGCTGTATGTATGTTTGGCTATGAGAAAGCTGAGGTCTTCCTTTTCACAAATAATAAATCTAAAATACTTTTGAAACTACAGGCCAGAATTCCCTGGTGGTCTGGTGGTTAGGATTCCACACTTCCACTGGAGGGGGCACGGGTTCAATCCATGGTCAAGAACTAAGATCCTACATGCTGCGTGGCATGGCCAAAAAAAAAAATAAAAAGAAAGAAAGGAAATTACAGGCACCTGTGAGCTGTGCCAATACATGTTGTACAAAGACCTAACTGGTTGTGCAGAAGAAAGAGGATGAGAGCATAACATCCCTGGAACAGAAGACAAGGGTGAGAGCTTAAGACAGAGGTGACATCAACAGGTGACCAATGAAACTGTGTGTGGTAGTGGGTGGGGGAAGTGTGGTAGATATTTTTACTCTGAAATACAGATGCCAGCAGCACAGCTGGTGCTTCCTGTCAAGTCAGGTGGAGCTGGGAATGAGAGTGGGGCAGAGAATGGGAGGAACAGACCTGGTCCTTCCTAAGGAGGCTTAGGCCTGGGGAGAGGGTGCTGATGATGAACTCACATTCCAGATATCTCTACTGTTTTCTGAAGGTTTCCTCTTAGACCCTTCTTAGAAGAAGCATGTATGCAGACCATGAATGTAGGTACACCAAGGTATGCAAACCAAGAGCCAGAAGAGACCTTGAGAGTATGTGCTTAGTGCCAGCAGGTGAATTCCTAAGCCACCTGAGGAAGAATTTCTCTTCTTTTCTTTGATCAACTTGATAGTACTTCTGTAGCCTACCACACACCAGAGTTCTTCATTCCCCCTGAATACCTTATAAAGAACATATTTCCTCTATTCAGACAGACTGGAAAAAAAACCTATAAGAACATTAATGATGGCTGTGACCTTTCAGTAACAAAGTGCCTGACCAAACAACCTTAAAGTCTGGTTTGAGAGGGCCCTTGTAGGCTGAATAAATGGCCTCCTAAAAGTGTCCATGTCCCAATCCCTAGAACCTATGAGTAAAAGGTGATGTTTACAGAAGTGATTAAGGATTCTGAGATGGACAGATTATCCAGGTGACCCCAATGTAATCATAACGGTTCGTATAAGAAAGAGGCAGGTGGGTTAGAATCAGAAAAAAAGCAATGTGATGAGAGAGAGAGAGAGAGAGAGAGAGAGAGAGAGAGCGCAGGAGAGGCAGAGGGAGAGAGAGATTGGAAGATGGTAAACCACTGGCTTTGAAGATGGAGGACGGGGCACAAAACATGGGATGCAGATGGCCTCTAGAAGCTAGAAAAGGCAAGGAAACAGATTGTGCCCTGAGCTTCCAGAAGGAACACAGCCTTGCCAACACCTTGATCTGAGGACTTCTGACCTCCAGAAGTATAAAATAATAAATTCATATTGGTTCAAGCCAATTTCTTAAAGAAGCAAAGGGACACTGATATAGTACTTAACCCCAAGGGGAGGTAAGTGAGCTCTCAGGAGGGATGGCCCACAAGGTGGAGGCAGGGGTAGGGTTTCCCTCTGAAACCACAGAGAGCCAACCTCAGACCCCAACCTCAAGCCCAGATCCATATGAAGAGAAATAAACATTTAAAGCAGAATATACTAAGTGCCAAATGGATGACAAGTTCAGCTAGGGCTTTAGGCATTTAGAGGAGGTAATGAATGAATGCTTCTCCTATTCAGCCTTTCCATGACAGGCAGGAGGTTGTGTGCCCAGGTTTTTCCAGGACAGTCCAAATTTATAACTGTCATCCTAGTAATCATGAGTAGGGACTACTTTCATTCTCAAAAGTGTCTGGCATCATGATAAACCACATGGGCATTCTAATGACAGAACACTAGACAGGAAGCCACTGGACACTCCATACCCTGTTAGGAATAGCTTTGAACTTGAATCTCAGTGCATAATTAAAAAATGATACCCAACTTATCACGCCACTGAAATCTTAGAAAAAACTTTTGGTTGACTGTGAGTAAAACAGACATTTCAACAATACTTGACATACAGTACTCAGATTCTCTTCCTGGCAAAGTTAAAGTGAGGAAACTTAATTTACATTGTCTAATGAGATACAGTGATTTTAATGTATGACACCTCCTGCAGCTGAAGCAGCTGAGAAGGATTTTTGTTTTTTTTTGTTTTGTTTTGCTTTGAAGCATTACAATAAGCAGGATGGTGGTAGTGGGTAGAGAGTTGGGGAAAGGAAGAATAGGAAGAGTTGGAGAGGGAGATTATAAGACTATAAGCAACACTGAAAAGACAGTGAGTTCTAGGTTTCTTGCTATATTTACCTGTCTTAAAGAGCAATCATTGGATCCTACATTTGAACTTGATTCTCAAGGTGCTATCTTTCCAAAGACATTTCGTGCTCCAGATGGGAGGATAGACAGTGGGAAGGACAGACTCAACTCTGAGTCTGTGCCAGGAGGGTGCTTCGGAGTGCAGAGGTGAGAGCTATGTGTGGGGCTTCAAATCCACGTCACATCAAACCAGGCACAGGTCGAATCATGTCACTCAAATTGGTCCATAGAGGAATGAAAATTAAAATGCTGATAAATGAGCACATTTATCGAACTATGGGAAGCTATTTAGTGTGCTCAAGTTCACACCTACCTTTGGGGGATTTTGATGAGACTCCATGTCTTCTAGCCAACTTATTAGCCACAATTAATGCAGTATTTAATGCTGCATGTCTTTTGGGGGCACCTCGTCTTCTGTGTTCTTGAATTCCTCTTCGTATCCCTCCTCCCCTGGGATAATTCCACCTAGGATTCCAGGGCTGACCTCTGGTTGAATTTGCAGAGGTTTTTGTCTAGTCTCCTTTGCACACTCTCCCTCAACACTCCCTTCTCTTCACTCCAGGCCTCCTGGAGGCAACAGTAAGTTTTCTCCCAAGATACCTGTGTAGTTTTGTGAGAGGAAGAGGAAAAAAAAGAGAAAGGGGTGAGGAGGAGAAGTGGGGACGGGGGGAGGGGAGTGAGGAGGGGCAGGGAGGAAGGAATACAGGAAATATTCCATATTTCTGGGTACAGTTGCTGGGGAGAGGGGAAAAGACCACTATAAGTTCCTGGTCAGTCACAGGTCCTGTGTCCGCTCCATGTTTTAATGTCTCAGACAGGCTGAAAACGGGTCTGTAGGAAGTCATAACACCTACCAAACCCTCGACAGCTGCTATTCTTCACAGAGGCTGTGAACAATGGCCAGGCTGCCAGTGTCTGACTGAAATAATAGCTGTACCTACAGGATCATTTGGAAGACAGATGGCGGAGGCAATCCCCATTCATCTTCCAGCAGCCATTTCATAAATTCTCACTGTCCTGTCAGGCCCAGGAGGGGAAGGCACAATGCAGCCTTGCTAATTATCCAAGCTCATTAGATAATTGTTTTAAAGACAGAACTTCTGTTCCACCTCTCCTGCTCCTCCACCCAACCCCCCGGTGCCAACCCTACTCCAAGGTGCTTTTGAGAATACCTTTGGCACCCTTAGAAAAAGCAAGTCTCTAAAGCATAAAAGCCTTGATTTTTGCTAGGTGGGGGTTGTATTTTCATTTTTTCACTCTGCCCTCCTTCCCAGTAAGACTTGCAGCTCCAAAATTAGGTCGTTCGCCTTCCCTACTATTTGCTGCTTCCATGATCTGGCCCATCAGTATTCCATATTTCAAAGTCTGGATGACTT
Source organism: Mesoplodon bidens (assembly GCF_964165515.1). Lineage (NCBI taxonomy): Eukaryota > Metazoa > Chordata > Mammalia > Artiodactyla > Ziphiidae > Mesoplodon > Mesoplodon bidens. The sequence continues at coordinate 105,427,407 of NC_138178.1, read as the reverse complement.
TTCCTATTCTGAGTTGCCATTCTCTCCTTAAAGTACCAGACACATCTGTTATCATTTTTCTAGCATGCATTAAGCCAAGACTTAACCCAAGGCAATGTTTATGGATTTAGAGAACTTTCGAGAGCTCCATATCATTCCAGCACATCTGAGATCCTTAGTTGTCATTCAGAAGCAATTTATGAGGATCTACTAAGTGGATGTGAACAGGAATGAGGGTGGGGAGAAGAAGGGAAGCCCTACAAGTGAGGGTGGCTTATTGAGCTTTGACCTGTGCAGTGACACGGACCCCACACTGGCTTCAGTACTCTGCAGTCACCATCTTGAAATTCTTAATCATTTTGAACAAGAGCACCACATTTTCATTTTTGCACTGGCCCTACCAATTGGCAGCTTGTTCTGCTACAATTGTTGGAAAAGGGGAGCATTCGGCAAGGGCTCAGGAAGAACTACCTCCTGGGCCAAAGTTGAGAGGCCAGAAGCTCCAGACAGAGCAGAGATTAACCAGTGGAGGAGAGGCAATGATCAGTACATGTGGCAAGGGAGACATAAATGGCATATATTATTAGTGTCTATTTGAGCACTACCCCAGGCATGGCCTACTTTCAGGGTGCTGACAAAATCAAATGTGCAAGCCTAAAGACTGGAGATAGATCCCAGATCACTGTAAATTCAGCAAACTAACAGCACCCCCTGCGATTCTTCTTGGGAAACAATTAACTGGCTTCAACCACCACATTACCAATTTCACTATGTACCAGACCTCAGCAGAAGATGCATTACGTGGATTTGTGAGAAATAAGGCCAGACTGTAACTTGGAGACTGTAATGGGAAGGTTTTGAATGCCAGACTGAGGAATACGGGAAAACTCTTGAAAAATTTGGTCAGGAGGGTGACTGCTGGAGCTCTGGTTGCCCCAAGAAAAGAAATATTCTTTCTAGATCCACTGGGCCATCTGTTCATAAGGCTTATATAACAAATAACTCTCCACCACCTTCCCCTTGTGGCACATTTCCCTCCCACTGCTCTCTTTCCCTATACTGCTTCTGCCACCACAAACGCACAGCAGAAAAAGTATAGCTGTTGTCTCCAATTCTGGCCCCACTGCTGCCTTGACCCACCTCGGACTCAAGTCACTGATCATGCTTTCAGTGCATTGCACTGCATATACCTGACCTCTCCCAAATTGCTTAGGTGAGCAATCCCACCCATGACCCTGTCTATGGTAGGCAGAATTCTAAGAATGACCCCAGTGACCCTTGGCCTGGTATAATCTCTCCACCAAGAGTGTGAGTAGAACCCGTGAATATGATGAGATACCATTCCCATGATTATGCTATGTTATATGGCAAAAGGGATCCTGCAGATGTGATTAAGGTTACTAATCAGAAAGAGTAGGCCTAATCTAGCCACATGAGCCCTTTGAAAGCAGAGTTTTCTCCAGCTGGTAGCAGAAGGACAAGTCAGAGATGGAAGCATGAGAAGGACTAGATGCCCCAATGGGCTTTGAAGATGGAGGGGTCCTGTGAGAAGGAATGTGGGTGGCCTCCTGGAGCAGAGTGAGCCCCAGCTGATAGCCAGCAAGGACAAGGAGACCTCAGGCCTAAAGCTGCAAAGGCACTGAATTCTGCTGACAACCTGAATGGCTTAGAAGATTCTTGCCCAGAGCCTCCTGGTAAGAGCCTAGTCTGGCCAATGTCTTGATTTTGGTCTTTGGCAACCCTGAGCATAGAACCCAACAAGTTGGCTGAACATCTGACCTACAGAACTGTGTGTACTTTTACATACAGAAATGTAAATGTATGGTAATTTGCTAAATGTATGGTAATTTTTTTGTGTAACAATAGCAAAGTAATCCACTACTTTAGCCCCTTCCCAGCACTGTCCTAGTTGGTGGCTCAAGTCCTGCCACTTTAACACTTAGAGACAAGGTCATAATAAGTGAGCTTCAGGAGCTGCATCTGAAGGGACAATAAACTGAAAATGAGAGATGAGAGTCCAGTCAACCAGCTGGGACATTATTGCAAATGACCAGCATGAAGAAATAAGGTCCTAAATTTAGTGGCATTCGTTATGGATAAGAGCAATAGATTTGAGAGTCCTTATGAAAGAAAAACTGTCTAGATGTAACAACTGACTGGATGGGAGAGAGAGAGATGGCTATTATGTTGGCTTCTGGAATGAGCTGAAGAGAACACTGGTCCCCTGTGATGGCATGTCCATTAAACTTAATGGAAATAAAATGTGTGTTCAGCTCCTAAAGATGACTCTTTTCCTATAAGAAGGTACCGTGTTAGTTAAATTTGTTGGTGGCAAGTAACAGCACTAATTCAACTCAAGCCAGTTTAGGGGGAAACACGAGGAGGATGCTTCATCTTGAGATGCAGGTGTTTCATAGACCCTAGAGACAGGAAAGCAGCAGAGCCTCTGAGAGGACTGCACTGCAACATGAAAGCCCCTGGGACCAGAGAGTGTGGTCCCTCCATCTTCCGTCTCTTCTTCTGCCAACGACCATCCTGTGTGCCAGTTAGCCCACTCGGCAGACGGAAGATGGCCACAGCACAGCTCTAGGGTTGAAGGGGGGCCAAGGCCAGGCTGGAATTGCTAAACCCGACTCGTAATCTTCAGGCAAAAGGGTCAAGTTTGTTAACACGGTCGCCTCACCTCCCCCCCCACCACCACACTGCTGCTCTCAGGAAAGTGGGAGAAGAGTTGGCTCTTGAGCATGGCAGACACTCCCAAAGTTGTTGACACAAAAAGCAGAAATCATTTTTCAAATCTTCATTTCCACAGACACAAGAATGTACTCTCCTTTCTATGAGGGAAATGTAGCATCATGCCTCAAGCAGCTGGATTCTAATCCTGATGCTCTCTCTAACCAGCGGTGTGAGTGACACTGAGGAACTTCTCTAAGTCTCGATACCACTAGCTATAAAACAAGGAACATCGTCCAGGTGTCATCGAGGGCTCCAGCTTTAACACCTGTGATTCTAAGTCCTTGTGAGCGGAAACTGTGCTGCATTGATCCAGTTCTCTTGTTTAACTTTCCTTTGCCTTCCTAAAGATCAGAAATAAAGCCTCTCAGCATTAATCCTCTCATCGGCTTACAACAGGAAGAAAGCCAGCCAAGGAAAATATACAGTTTGTATTCTGAGAGAGCTGGACCGTCTGAAAATCTACTTAGTCCTCAAAAAACACTCACCCTGAGCCTGGCGTTAATTGGCTTTAAGTCTCTGCCTGGACAGCAGGAGCAGTGGTTCTGTGCTCCTTGACAAAAGCGTGTCTTTGAGATCCACTGGGCGGCCGCAGCTGCCAACATCCTGACTATTTCTTGCAGTTTTCTTTAGATCCATAGAAGGTCAGAACTTCAGGGGCTTCAGTCTAATTCCTTCATTTTCTATATGACAAAACAGAGACTGAGAGAAGAGAAGGGACTTGCCCAAGGCCGTATGGATAGTAGGGGACAAAATGGGGAATAGAGCCAAGTGGCCTGACTCATGTGTTTGCACTGCCCCCTCTTCTGTGACCAGAGTAAGTGATGTGATCCACACTAGAGCCTCAGGGATGAATCAGCATCCTTCACTGATGGTACCTGTTATTTATGGGTTCAGCTGTTGACTCTCCCCGACCAAAATTCATATTTTGAAGTCCTAACCCCCAATATATCAGAATGTGACCTTATTTGGAGATAGGGTCTTTACAGAGGTAATCAAGTTAAAATGAGGCCGTTAGAGTACACCTTAATCCAATATGACTGTGCCCTTACAAAAAGTGGATATTTGGACACAGAGACACACATAGAGAGAAGCTGATCTGAAGAGACACAGGGAGAAGATGGCCTTCCATTGTTTTAATTTCCAAATGATTGCTTCCCCCTTCCCATCTTTGTCTAAATAACATGCAGATAGGGGCTTCCCTGGTGGTGCAGTGGTTGAGAGTCTGCCTCCTAATGCAGGGGACACGGGTTCGAGCTCTGGTCTGGGAGGATCCCACATGCCACGGAGCAACTGGGCCCCTGAGCCACAACCACTGAGCCTGCGTGCCTGGAGCCTGTGCTCCACAACAAGAGAGGTCGTGATAGTGAGAGGGCCGCGCACCGCGATGAAGAGTGACCCCCGCTTGCCACAACTAGAGAAAGCCCTCGCACAGAAATGAAGACCCAACACAGCAAAAATAAATTAATAAACTCCTACCCCCAACATCTTAAAAAAATGCAGATATGTATTCATGATTTCATGACTAAAAACGTTTACTTAATATTTGAATAGAAAGATAAATATACACCAACCTGTTAATGTTCTCTCCATATTTCACAGCACCAAATAAGACAACTCCAACAAAAGCATAACACAGCAGCAACAGGAACATTCCTCCCCACCCCAAAAAAAAGAAGATGGCCTCCCACAAGCCAATGAGAGAGACCTGGAACAGATCCTTCCCTCACAGCCCTCAGAAGGAACCAACCTAGTAGACACCTTGACTCCTGGCCTCCAGAACAGTGAAACAATAAATTCGTGTTGTTTAAGCCACCAGGTGCTTTTGTTACAGTGGCCCTAGCGCCAAAATTGTCTGTTAAGCTCACTTCATTTCAGGGCATCTTCTTTCACTAGGATTGAACACTGAAAGCAGTGCAAGCAACAGTGGGTACAAGGAATTGTTCTCCCTCGCTGTCTTAACCTCCTTCCTGACCTCTTACCCTTTATCTCATCCACTACCCCCAAAAAGCCAAAAGATCCTAGCTTTCTTCAAGTGGCCCAATAGTCTCACAATCATCCCGCCTAAACCTGAGTAACTGCCCATGCTATCATTCCTCCTTTTTTTTTTTTTTTTGAGTTTTATCTATTTATTTATTTATTTTTGGCTGCATTGGGTCTTCATTGCTACATGCGGACTTCTCATTGCAGTGGCTTCTCTTGTTGCGGAGCACAGGCTCTAGGCGCACAGGCTTCAGTAGTTTTGGCATGTGGGCTCAGTAGTTGTGGCTCACGGGCTCTAGAGCGCAGGCTCAGTAGTTGTGGCACACGGGCTTAGTTGCTCCGCTGCATGTGGGATCTTCCCAGACCAGGGCTCAAACCCATGTCCCCTGCATTGGCAGGCAGATTCTTAACCATTATGCCACCAGGGAAGCCCCCATTCCTTCTTTTAAGCTACAGCCAGAAGCACAAATCAGTTTGAAAAGATAAAAATGATAAAAAATTTAATTTTGAAAAAGTACACTGTGACTATCTCCTATCATATACATGATTATTTCAACTGTTCCCTATGATGGTTGGCTGTACTCTTTCCATAAGCAAAGCCATCTATTTGGAGTCAACATAATATCTCACCCATAGTGATCACTGAGGTGCAGCACCCAAATCCTGAACAAGGAAAAAGTATGTGGGAGAACTTAAGAACATTTTAAGGTAAAGAGAAGCTAGTTCCTGGCAATGTAACCTCCTCAATATTTTGGGTCTTTCAAAATTGTGTTCTATGTACATCATACATCCACTGCTTCTTCTTCTCCATGTGAAATCATGGGAGTGGACTCATCAGCCATGGATCTACTGTCACTAAACTGGAATTTATAGGAAACTTCTGGTGGCTGTAAACAATTTCCCCAATACCAGACCACCCTAGCATAACAAGAATTCCAGAGTTTTAAAATTAAGTGTGTCCAATCGTAGCAATATCTTTTTGGATCTGTCTCCTAGAGTAATGGAAATAAAAACAAAACTAAACAAATGGGACCCAATTAAACTTATAAGCTTTTGCACCATAAAGAAAACCATAAACAAAACGAAAAGACAACCTACAGAATGGGGGAAAATATTTGCAAACGATGCAACTGATGGAGGATTAATCTCCAAAATATACAAACAGCTCATAGAACTCAATATCAAAAAAACAAACAACCCAATCAAAAAATGGGCAGAAGATGTAAATAGATATTTCTCCAAAGAAAACATACAGATGGCCAACAGACACATGAAAAGATGCTCAACGTCACTAATTACTAGAGAAATGCAAATCAAAACTACGGTGAGATATCACCTCACACCAGTCAGAATGGCCATGATCAAAAAGTCTACAGGGCGACCCCAGAGGAAGATGGCGGAAGAGTAAGACGCGGAGATCACCTTCCTCCCCACAGATACATCAGAAATTCATCTACACGTGGAACAACTCCTACAGAACACCTACTGAACGCTGACAGAAGACCTCAGACCCCCCAAAAGGCAAGAAGCTCCCCACATACCTGGGTAGGGCAAAAGAAAAAAAGAATAAACAGAGACAATAGGATAGGGACGGGACCTGCACCAGTGGGAGGGAGCCGTGAAGCGGGGAAGGTTTCTACACACTACAAGCCCCTTCGCGGGCGGAGACTGTAGGTGGCGGAGGGGGGAAGCTTCGGAGTAGCGGAGGACAGCACAGCAACAGGGGTGCGGAGGGCAAAGCGGAGAGATTCTGGCACAGAGGACCGGTGCCCTCAGGCACACACCAGCCCGAGAGGCTTGTCTGCTCGGCCGCGTGGCGGGCGGGGCTGGGAGCTGAGGCTCGGGTATCGGCTTTCAGTCGGAGCGCAGGGAGAGGACTGGGGCTGGCGGCAGGAAGAGAGCCTGAAGGGGTTAGTGCACCACGGCTAGCCCGGAGGGAGTCCGGGGAAAGGGTCTGGAGCTGCTGAAGAGGCAAGAGACTTTTTTCCCTTTTGTTTCCTGGTGCGCGAGGAGAGGGCATTAAGAGGGCTGCTTGGGGAAGCGCCGGAGACAGGCACGAGCCGCGGGTAAGGCACGGACCTCGGAGACGGGCGTGGGCCGCCGCCGCCGCCGCCGCCCGCCGCCGCGGCCCGCCGCCGCCGCCACCGCCGCCCGCCGCGGCCCGCCGCCACCGCCGCCCGCCGCGGCCCGCCGCCGCCGCCGCCGCCGCGGCCCGCCGCCGCCGCCGCCGCCGCGGCCCGCCGCCGCCGCCGCGGGGCCTGTGTGCGAGCGCGGGTCACTGTCCGCCCCGCCTTCCGGGGGGCCTGTGCACCCCGCCACTGCCGGGGTCCCCGAGACCCGGGGACGGCTTTCCCGGGAAAGCGCACGGAGCGCCACGGGCTGCTGCAACGTCACGCCGGCCTCTGCCGCCGCAGGCCCGCCCCACACTGCGCGCCCCTCCCTCACCTCTGCCTGAGTGAGCCAGAGCCCCCGAATCAGCGGCTCCTTTAAACCCGTCCTGTCTGAGCGAAGAACGGACGCCCTCCGGCGACCTACGCGCAGAGGCGGGGCCAGGTCCAAGGCTGAGACCCGGGAGCTGTGAGAGCAGAGGCAGGGAAATCTCTCTGTGCAGCCTCGGAGGCAGCGGATTAAAGCTCCACGGTCCATTTGATGTGCCCTGCGTCTGTGGAGTGCATGAATGGACAGCGAATCATCCCAAATTGAGGAAGTGGACTTTGAGGACAAGATTTAAGACTTTCCCCCCTTTTCCTCTTTTTACAACGAATTATTCCAAATTAAGGAGGTGGACTTAGAGAGCAAGATTTCAGACTTCTCGCCCTTTTCCTCTTTTTACAACGAATTATCCCAAATTGAGGAGGTGGACTTGGAGAGCAAGATTTTTGATTTTTCCCCCTGCTCTCTTTTTGTGAATGTGTATGTGTAATCTTCTGTGTAAGATTCTCTCTGTATAGCTTTGCTTCCACCATATGTCTCAGGGTTCTATCGGTCCGGTTTTGTTTTTTTTTCCAATAATTACTTTCTAATTTTAATAACGCTACTATATTTCATACTTTATTCTATTTTACTTTACCTGCTCTTTCTTTTTTTCCTACTCTCCCCCTTCCTCCCTCCCTCCGCTCCTCCTTTCCTTCTTTCTTTTTCTTTCCTCCCTCCCACCCTTCTTCTTTCCACTTTCTTTTTCTTTCCTTCCTCCCTCCCTCCTGTCTTTCTTCCTTTCCTTCCTCCCTCCCTCCCTCCTTTCTTTCCTTCTTTCTTTCCATCCTTCCTCCCTCCCTCCCTCCTTTCTTTCTTCCTTCCTTCCTTCCTTTCTTCCCTTCTTCCTTTCTTTCCCTCTCTCTTTCTTTCTTCTACTAATTCTTTCTTTCTACTTTTTCTCCCTGTTACTCTGAGCCGGGTGGATGAAAGGCTCTTGGTGCTGCAGCCAGGAGCCAGTGCTGTGCCTCTGAAGTGGGAGAGCCAACTTCAGGACACGGGTCCACAACAGACCTCCCAGCTCCACATAATATCAAGCAGCGAAAATCTCCCAGAGATCTCCATCCCAACACCAGCACCCAGCTTCAGTCAACGACCAGCAAGCTACAGTGCAGGTCACCCTATGCCAAGCAACTAGCAAGGCAGGAACACAACCCCACCCATTAGCAGAGAGGCTACCTAAAAACATAATAAGGCCATAGGCACCCCAAAACACACCACCAGACGTGGACCTGTCCACCAGAAAGACAAGATCGAGCCTCAACCACCAGAGCACAGGAATTAGTCCCCCCCACCAGGAAGCCTACACAACCTACTGAAACAACCTTAGCCACTGGGGTCAGACACCAAAAACAACGGGAACTACGAATCTGCAGCCGGCAAAAAGGAGACCCCAAACACAGTAACATAAGCAAAATGAGAAGGCAGAAAAACACACAGCAGGTGAAGGAGCAAGATAAACACCTACCAGACCTAACAAATGAAGAGGTAATAGGCAGTCTACCTGAAAAAGAATTCAGAATAATGATAGTAAAGCTGATCCAAGATTCTATTTCCATGATCCATAATCTTGGAAATAGAATAGACAACATGCAAGAAACAGTTAACAAGGACCTAGAAGAACTAAAGATGAATCAAGCATCGATTAAAAACACAATAAATGAAATGAAAAATACTCTAGATGGGATCAATAGCAGAATAACTGAGGCAGAAGAACGGATAAGTGAGGTGGAAGATAAAATAGTGGAAATAACTGATGCAGAGCAAAATAAAGAAAAAAGAATGAAAAGAACAGAGGAGAGTCTCAGAGATCTCTGGGACAACATTAAACGCACCAACATTCGAATTATAGGGGTTCCAGAAGAAGAAGAGAAAAAGAAAGGGACTGAGAAAATATTTGAAGAGATTATAGTTGAAAACTTCCCCAATATGGGAAAGGAAATAGTTAATCAAGTCCAGGAGGCACAGAGAGTCCCATACAGAATAAATCCAAGGAGAAATACACCAAGACACATATTAATCAAACTGTCAAAAATTAAACACAAAGAAATCATATTAAAAGCAGCAAGGCAAAAACAACAAATAACACACAAGGGAATCCCCATAAGGTTAACAGCTGATCTCTCAGCAGAAACCCTACAAGCCAGAAGGGAGTGGCAGGACATAATTAAAGTGATGAAGGAGAGAAACCTGCAACCTAGATTACTCTACCCAGCAAGGATCTCATTCAGATTTGATGGAGAAATTAAAACCTTTACAGACAAGCAAAAGCTGAGAGAGTTCAGCACCACCAAACCAGCTTTACAACAAATGCTAAAGGAACTTCTCTAGGCAAGAAACACAACAGAAGGAATATACCTACAATAACGAACCCAAAGCAATTAAGGAAATGGGAATAGGAACATACATATCAATAATTACCTTAAATGTAAATGGACTAAATGCTCCCACCAAAAGACACAGAGTGGCTGAATGGATACAAAAACAAGACCCATATATATGCTGTCTACAAGAGACCCACTTCAGACCTAGAGACACATACAGATTGAAAGTAAAGGGATGGAAAAAGATATTCCATGCAAATGGAAATCAAAAGAAAGCTGGAGTAGCAATTCTTATATCAGACAAAATAGACTTTAAAATAAAGACTATTAGAAGAGACAAGGAAGGACACTACATAACGATAAAGGGATCGATCCAAGAAGAAGATATAACAATTGTAAATATTTATGCACCCAACATAGGAGCACCTCAATACATAAGGCAAATACTAACAGCCATAAAAGGGGAAATCGACAGTAACACACTCATAGTAGGGGACTTTAACACCCCACTTTCACCAATGGACAGATCATCCAAAATGAAAATCAATAAGGAAACACAAGCTTTAAATGATACATTAAACGAGATGGACTTAGTTGATATTTATAGGACATTCCATCCAAAAACAACAGAATACACATTTTTCTCAAGTGCTCATGGAACATTCTCCAGGATAGATCATATCTTGGGTCACAAATCAAGCCTCGGTAATTTTAAGAAAATTGAAATTGTATCAAGTATCTTCTCCGACCACAATGCTATGAGACTAGACATCAATTACAGGAAAAGATGTGTAAAAAATACAAACACATGGAGGCTAAACAATACACTACTCAATAACGAAGTGATCACTGAAGAAATCAAAGAGGAAATTAAAAAATACCTAGAAACAAATGACAATGGAGACACGACGACCCAAAACCTATGGGACGCAGCAAAAGCAGTTCTAAGGGGGAAGTTTATAGCAATACAATCCCACCTTAAGAAACAGGAAGCATTTCGAGTAAACAACCTGACCCTGCACCTAAAGCAATTAGAGAAAGAAGAACAAAAATACCCCAAAGCTAGCAGAAGGAAAGAAATCATAAAGATCAGATCAGAAATAAATGAAAAAGAAATGAAGGAAACGATAGCAAAGATCAACCAAACTAAAAGCTGGTTCTTTGAGAAGATAAACAAAATTGACAAACCATTAGCCAGACTCATCAAGAAAAAAAGGGAGAAGACTCAAATCAATAGAATTAGAAATGAAAAAGGAGAAGTAACAACTGACACTGCAGAAATACAAAAGATTATGAGAGATTACTATAAGCAACTCTATTCCAATAAAATGGACAACCTGGAAGAAATGGACACATTCTTAGAAATGCACAACCTGCCAAGACTGACTCAGGAAGAAATAGAAAATATGAATAGACCAATCACAAGCACTGAAATTGAAACTGTGATTAAAAATCTTCCATCAAACAAAAGCCCAGGACCAGATGGCTTCACAGGTGAATTCTATCAAACATTTAGAGAAGAGCTAACACCTATCCTTCTCAAACTCTTCCAAAATATAGCAGAGGGAGGAACACTCCCAAACTCATTCTACGAGGCCGACATCACCTTGATACCAAAACCAGGCAAGGATGTCACAAAGAAAGAAAACTACAGGCCAATATCACTGATGAACATAGATGCAAAAATCCTCAACAAAATACTAGCAAACAGAATCCAAGAGCACATTAAAAGGATCATACACCATGATCAAGTGGGGTTTATCCCAGGAATGCAAGGATTCTTCAATATACGCAAATCAATCAATGTAATACACCATATTAACAAGTTGAAGGAGAAAAACCATATGATCATCTCAATAGATGCAGAGAAAGCTTTCGACAAAATTCAACACCCATTTATGATAAAAACCCTGCAGAAAGTAGGTATAGAGGGATCTTTCCTCAACATAATAAAGGCCATATATGACAAACCCACAGCCAACATTGTCCTCAATGGTGAAAAACTGAAACCATTTCCACTAAGATCAGGAACAAGACAAGGCTGCCCACTCTCACCACTCTTATTCAACATAGTTTTGGAAGTTTTAGCCACAGCAATCAGAGAAGAAAAGGAAATAAAAGGAATCCAAATTGGAAAAGAAGAAGTAAAGCTGTCACTGTTTGCAGATGACATGATACTATACATAGAGATCCTAAAGATGCTACCGAAAAACTACTAGAGCTAATCAATGAATTTGGTAAAGTAGCAGGATATAAAATTAATGTACAGAAATCTCTGGCATTCCTGTACACTAATGATGAAAAATCTGAAAATGAAATCAAGAAAACACTCCCATTTACCATCGCAACAAAAAGAATAAAATATCTAGGAATAAACCTACCTAAGGAGACAAAAGACCTGTATGCAGAAAACTATAAGACACTGATGAAAGAAATTAAAGATGATACAAATAGATGGAGAGATATACCATGCTCCTGGATTGGAAGAATCAATATTGTGAAAATGACTCTACTACCGAAAGCAATCTACAGATTCAATGCAATCCCTATCAAACTACCAATGGCATTTTTCACAGAACTAGAACAAAAAATTTCAAAATTTGTTTGGAAAAACAAAAGGCCCCGAATAGCTAAAGCAATCTTGAGAACGAAAAACGGAGCTGGAGGAATCAGGCTCCCTGACTTCAGACTATACTACAAAGCTACAGTAATTAAGACAGTCTGGTACTGGCATAAAAACAGAAAGATAGATCAGTGGATCAGGATAGAAAGCCCAGAGATAAACCCACGCACATATGGCCAACTTATCTTTGATAAAGGAGGCAGGAATGTACAGTGGAGAAAGGACAGCCTCTTCAATAAGTGGTGCTGGGAAAACTGGACAGGGACATGTAAAAGTTTGAGATTAGATCATTCCCTAGCACCATACACAAAAATAAGCTCAAAATGGATTAAAGACTTAAATGTAAGGCCAGAAACTATCAAACTCTTAGAGGAAAACATAGGTAGAACACTCTATGACATAAATCACAGCAAGATCCTTTTGGACCCACCTCCTAGAGAAATGGAAATAAAAACAAAAATAAACAAATGGGACCTAATGAAACTTCAAAGCTTTTGCACAGCAAAGGAAACCATAAAGAAGACCAAAAGACAACCCTCAGAATGGGAGAAAATATTTGCAAATGAAGCAACTGACAAAGGATTAATCTCCAAAATTTATAAACAGCTCATGCAGCTCAATAGCAAAAAAACAGACAACCCAATCCAAAAATGGGCAGAAGACTTAAATAGGCATTTCTCCAAAGAAGATATACAGACTGCCAACAAACACATGAAAGAATGCTCAACATCATTAATCATTAGAGAAATGCAAATCAAAACTACAATGAGATATCATCTCACACCAGTCAGAATGGCCATCATCAAGAAATCTAGAAACAATAACTGCTGGAGAGGGTGTGGAGAAAAGGGAACACTCTTGCACTGCTGGTGGGAATGTGAATTGGTACAGCCACTATGGAGAACGGTATGGAGGTTCCTTAAAAAACTACAAATAGAACTACCATATGACCCAGCAATCCCACTACTGGGCATATACCCTGAGAAAACCATAATTCAAAAAGAGACATGTACCAAAATGTTCATTGCAGCTCTATTCACAATAGCCCGGAGCTGGAAACAACCTAAGTGTCCATCATCGGATGAATGGATAAAGAAGATGTGGCACATATATACAATGGAATATTACTCAGCCATAAAAAGAAACGAAACTGAGCTATTTGTAATGAGGTGGATAGACCTAGAGTCTGTCATACAGAGTGAAGTTAGTCAGAAAGAGAAAGACAAATACCGTATGCTAACACATATATACGGAATTTAAAAAAAAAATGTCATGAAGAACCTAGGGGCAAAACGGGAATGAAGACGCAGACCTACTTGAGAATGGACTTGAGGATATGGGGAGAGGGAAGGGTGGGCTGTGACAAGGCGAAAGAGAGGCATGGACGTGTATACACTACCAAACGTAAGGTAGATAGATAGTGGGAAGCAGCCGCAGAGCACAGGGAGATCAGCTCGGTGCTTTGTGACCGCCTGGAGGGGTGGGATGGGGAGGGCGGGAGGGAGGGAGATGCATGAGGGAACGGATGTGGGAACAGATGTATATGTATGACTGATTCACTTTGTTATAAAGCAGAAACTAATTAAAAAAATAAATAAATAAACTTAAAAAAAAAAAAAAGTCTACAAATAATAAATGCTGGAGGGAGTGTGGAGAAAAAGAAACCCTCCTACACTGTTGGTCGGAATGTAAATTGGTACAGCCACTATGGAGAACAGTATGGATGTTGCTTAAAAAAGTAAAAATAGAGCTACCATATGATCCAGCAATCCCACTTCTGGGCATATATCCAGAGGAAACCATAATTCAAAACGATACATGCACCCCAATGTTCATTGCAGCATTATTTACAATAGCCAAGACACGGAAGCAACCTAAATGTCTATCAACAGATAAATGGATAAAGAAGATGTGGTATATTTATACAATGGAATATTAGTCAGCCATAAAAAAGAATAATGTTATTTGCAACAACATGGATGGACCTAGAGATTATCAAACCAAGTGAAGTAAGTCAGAGAAAGACAAATATCATATGATATCACTTATCTGTAGAATCCAAAAAAAAATAAGGCAAATGAACTTATTTACAAAACAGAAACAGACTCACAGACATAGAAAGCTAACTTATGGTTACCAAAGGGGAAAGGTGGGGGTAGGGATCAATTAGGAATTTGGGAGTAACATATACACACACTACTATATACAAAATAGATAACCACCAAGGACCTACTGTATAGCACAGGGAACTATACTCAATATTTTGTAATAACCTACATGGGAAAAGAATCTGAAAAAGTTATATATACGTATATAACTGAATCACTTTGCTGCACACCTGAAACTAATAGAACATTGTATATCAACTATATACCTCAAAAAAAAAAAAAAGTACGTCCATAATAGCTTCCAACATACATTTGCAAACAGCCTCAAAACTAGGTAGGTCAAGTTTCAGAAGCAGACAGATAATTATAAATTTCTACCTCACCAATTTTTGTGCTCTGACACTTCCCTCTACTGGATATTGCCTTCTGTGCCCAGCCATGGAGTTCCCTCCCTCTGCTCTCCCTCTAGCTGAAACATTGGAATGCCTTTCTCCATCTCTCCAAACTTGGGTTAGAGTCTCATTTCTGCCCCCCCAATTTTTTAAGGCTCTGACTACATTCACTCCCTCATCTACTTCCTCTGCACAGTGGCCCAAGCTTCTCAGGCAACCATGAGTAAAGCACCTTGTGAAAAAACCAAGGTCTGTTTCTAATGCTGGAGCAGTGGACCTGGGATCTGAGCAAGAGATGCTGTAGCTGGAATGTGGTATCCTGGGTCCTCACTTTCAAAGGGAGACTTAAATGTGGTCCAGTGTGAGTCTGGCACCATAAGATGCACAATTGTCTACTTTGAGTGCTGGTGGTGTTTTTTAAGTTCTGAGATAAGCTCAGGAAATTATCAGAAAGAAGGATGATGATAGACTTGCAAATTTTGTAGAGTATTATTTTTAAATTGTTGATGTGCATTTCTTAGAAACTGTCTCAGTCTAAAATATTTGTCAATCTCTGTGTCCTTGTCTATACAATTTGTTGTTATAGAGACTTTTATAGCATGCTAGCTAATGTAGCAGCAGGTTAAAACAGGACACAGGCTCGATGTCAGCAGAGAGTTCAAGACTGTTAGGTGTTATTCGACTACTTAAGGAGAACTGGAAATGGGGGTATGTGAAGGCCAGTTTTTGTGACTCTTAGCCCATTACTCATCTGCAGCCTATAGAGGTTGAAGAGACCAAAAGGAAAGATGGGAATTGGAGAGAGGCTTTTATTTGGAGGTCAGTAGACTATGAACCTCTTTACCCCCTCCACGAGGGAGGCTGATACCTTACCTCAAGCCTAGTGATAAAGATATTGAGGAGGCCCTGCAGAGGGCTTCCGATGAGCCCCCTAGAGAGCAGTTCTCTGGTGTTTGACTCACAGATAAGAAATCTGAAGGAGCTAGAGGCTAGCAGAAGCATCATGAGCAAACAGTGTAGAAGTCCCTGCTTCAAAGTAATTTTCATGCCCTCTACTGAAGGATTTAAGATGAAGATATTTTCTGTGCACCAGAGGTAAAAGGAGGGAGAGAGAGAGAGAATGAGGGCGTGAGAGAGAGACCAGAACCATCTCAGAGGGACCTTGCCCATGAGAACACCTGGAGGAGCAGTGGGAAAAGAAGTGGGGAGATACTGTGTGGAGGCAGTCATAGAGAATTGGGATTGTTACAGACTGAATTGTGTCCCCTAATTCATATGTTGAAGCTCAATATGATTATATATGGAGACAGGGCCTCGAACGGGGTCATTAAGGTTAAATGAGGTCATAAGGGTGGGACCCCAATCTGATAAGACTGGTGTCCTTATAGGAAGAGATCAGAGCTCTCTTTCTCTTCCCTCATGTGCACTTGATGACACAGTGAGAAGGTGGTCATCTATAAGGAAGAGAACCTTCACCAGAAACCAGTCCTGCTGGCACCTTGATCTTGGACTTCCACCCTCCAGAGCTGTGACAAAATAAATGTCTGTTATTTACGCCACCCAGTCTGTGATATTTTGTTATGACAGCACAAGCAGACTAATATAGGGGTCTTAGGCATTCAGCTGGCAAGTGCATCCCCTGAAGCAGAGGTTCATAGGTAAGTAGTCCCTAGTGATGAGGGCATCTCCAAAGAACTCACTGAGCAATCCCAAAGAAATAGATCCATCCCACAAAGAAATCTCCAAGATTAATGTTTTCACTGGTGAAGTATACCAAACATCTAAGGAAGAAATAACAATCTTACATAAACTTTTCCAGACAACAGAAACAGAGTATGTACTTCTCAAGTCATTTTATGAATACATCATAACCATAATAACAAAACCTGATAGAGACATTGCAAGATAGAAAAATGTCAGTCTTCTTCAAAAGTACGGATGCAAAACCTTAAACACAGTAAGAGCAAACCGAATCCAGTGATCTGGGAAAGGACAACAACATCCTAACTGAGTGGAGTTTAATCCAAGAGTGCAAATGTTAACATTTAAAAAATCAGTGTAATTCTCATAGTAACAGAATAAAGAAAAAAGATCATCTGATCATCACAATGAATATAAAACAATTTTATACAATTCAATAATCATTCATATTAAAAAAACTTTTAGCAAACTATGATAAATATGATAGCATCTCCAAACAAAAAAACAAAACAAAACAAAAAACCCTGAGATCAGAAATGAGCAACATTGTACTTCCTGGAGGTTCTCACTAGCACAATAAAGCAAGAGAGCACTGAACATCTGCCAAACTTGGAGACAGCAGTGCCAACTCATGACTGCATCAATCAGGTCAGAACTTCCTAACCTCTTGTCCCTCCCCACCACTCCAGCACTGGAGAGGAACAGAAGTCCCAACTAGCCAGTTGGGAGTGGAGTGGGGTGATGGCACAATCAAGAAAGAAGAAACCAACCACTCAGTTGCTCCCATCTCATGTTCCTTTCCACTGACAGCGTCCTATCATCAGCAATGCCAAACTGGGGGAGGGAGGAGTTTTAAACATTATTTTTTAAATGAAGACTGGAATTTTGACTCTTACACAAGGCTGGAAATTTTAGTTACTGAGATGGTTAGTACTATTTTGTAATATGTAGTGGCCACAGGACTTTTGCTTATCTGAGAATGACCTGGAAACCAGAGAATCTGCTGTAGATTTTATCTAAGGGGTGATGGAAAACTATATGAGAGCAGATGTGCATGGGGGAAATGGAGAATCAAGTTGTTTTCCATTCCACTCTATGACTAAGGTTCTTTCAAAATCCCGGTTATGCTGTTCTTAATGTTGTTAATGCGCTCACTGCTAGTCCTCAAAGGCAAATGCTTCCTCTGAACCACAATTTCCTAGATTTGTTGGAAAAACAGTCTTCCTCTGCTGTCTTTCAAGACTTGCCTTTTGGCCTGGGCTGTTCTTGAGCAGGCAATGTACACATCCTACACTGACTGAGAAGGCAGAGGATTCTACAGGGGTCACAGATGGTGGTTTCTGTGTTGGGTGTGAGCAGAACATTGCCTTGTGCTAAAGCCAGCTCCAGCCTGACCACCCCAACTCCCTTACTGAAGCAGAGTAAGCAGGAGCAAAGCTCAAGGGCTATGGGAAATTTGTCATTGTGCAAAAATAGAGGGATGGCCCTGAAGGGTGTTGCTCTGCAAGTCTGAGACAATCACCAGTACAGGCAACTCATTCTAAGGGCATATTCACTGTGCAAAAAGTGCTTAACATATTATTGTCAAGACTTAATAGATATGGTCTCTATCCTCAAAGAACAATTTAAAACCAAAGATGGAACACATAAAACACTATAAAATATATGCAAAATGAATATGCAAGATTATTAATATTGCCTAGAGCTTGATACATCATATCAGCCAGTGGAGAGTCCAGTGTCATTAAAAACAAAATTATTTATTAAAAGTCATTTTCTCTATATCTGACCCCAGTCCATGCCGGATTTTAGCAGGGCATTAGGCCCATTCTGTTTTATCTCTTTTGAAGTTAGTTTCTCATCTTACTCCTGTCTTGGAAATGTAACGTATCACTGAGGTGGTTCTGAGTTTATGTTTTATTCACTTTTAATGTGTGCTAAATGATTGGAAATGGGAAGCAGGTGGACACTTGGCCCAGAGATTAAACTCCATCTCCTTAATTAGATGGTGTTGATTAAGGCTTCCATGGGGTCCTTCTCCTCACTGCCAAGTAAAAGAGCTCTCCAGTGGGGCTCCTCGAAGCATTTGGGAACTAATGGTTTACTCACTTCCTCCTTTGCATTTATTCACAGATACTGACCAAACAGAATCCAAATTATCTTTATCTCTTTGGTTTTTCTCTAACAGTTTCACCACTGGACTTTCCTTTTTGGCAAGAGTTGAAACAGAATAAAGGGAATTCTGGATAGCCCCTGGCTGAACTTTTCTTCCTATTTTGAGTTAGCAGAATTTAGTTGGGAAGGGGTGGAGGCTGGGGGGGTCTTCAGAAGAGAGAGCTTCAGAGCCTTAGGAAAGTGCTAGGTAATATATCAACCTGTGGCTTCTCTTAACCAGGGGAACAGAGCAAGAGTTTGGAGACTGACAGATGTGAGTTTGAATCTTGGCTCAGCTGGTTATTAGCTGCAAACTGTGGTGTGCTGCTAAATGTTTGACAACAGACTCTTTTTTTAAAATATTTATTTATTTATTTATTTATTTATTTATGGCTGTGTTGGGTCTTCGTTTCTGTGCAAGGGCTTTCTCTAGTTGCGGCAAGCGGGGGCCACTCTTCATCGCGGTGCGCGGGCCTCTCACTATTGTGGCCTCTCTTGTTGTGGAGCACAGGCTCCAGACGCACAGGCTCAGTAGTTGTGGCTCACGGGCCTAGCTGCTCCGTGGCATGTGGGATCTTCCCAGACCAGGGCCCGAACCCGTGTCCCCTGCATTGGCAGGCAGATTCTCAACCACTGCACCACTAGGGAAGCCCTAATGACAGACTCTTAAAGTAAATAAATACAGCCTTAATATGTAACATGTGCCAATTTTTGTGGTGCAAATACTCCTACCAGGACTGATTTTAAGCTACCAATGTGTTGTGACTAAATGCAAATTTGAGAAGAGATTAGTACTACTGGTTCTCATAGCTATATAAGCTGACATCCAGCTTGCTAGTAACCAAATGTAAGCACCAGTTTCACCATCTGTATGAAAGGGATATTTTGTGTTATAGAGAGTAAAGTAATAACTGAAAAGTGGCCAAAACAGAGCCTGACCCACACTAGGAGCTCAATAAATTGTCACTACATATTACCATTTTAACCTGGGCTTTAAGGAAGTGACTTCACATTGCTGAGCACTCCAAGAAGTCACAGCAGGTCGAGGAACCAA
Source organism: Mesoplodon bidens (assembly GCF_964165515.1). Classification (NCBI taxonomy): domain Eukaryota; kingdom Metazoa; phylum Chordata; class Mammalia; order Artiodactyla; family Ziphiidae; genus Mesoplodon; species Mesoplodon bidens. Next base: position 105,407,884 of record NC_138178.1, on the reverse strand, counting down.
TATGGCGGAGTAGAAGGATGTGCTCTCACTCCCTCTTGTGAAAACACCAGAATCACAACTAGCTGTTGGACAATCATCGACAGGAAGACACTGGAACTCACCAAAAAAGGCACCCCACATCCAAAGACAAAGGAGAAGCCACAATGAGACAGGAGGGGCGCAATCACAGTAAAATCAAATCCCATAACTGGTGGGTGGGTGACTCACAGACTGGAGAACACTTATACCACAGAAGTCCACCCACTGGAGTGAAGGTTCTGAGCCGCACGTCAGGCTTCCCAACCTGGGGTTTTGGCAATGGGAGGAGGAATTCCTAGACAATCAGACTTTGAAGCCTAGTGGGAATTGAGTGCAGGATTCAACAGGACTGGGAGAAACAGAGACTCCACTCTTGGAGAGCACAAACAAGTGGTGTGCGTATCAGGACCCAGGGGAAGGAGCAGTGACCCCAGGGGAGACTGAACCAGACCTACCTGCTAGTGTTGGAGGGTCACCTGCAGAGGTGGGGGGGGGCTGTGGCTCACCGTGGGGACAAGGACACTGGCAGCAGAAGCTTTGGGAAGTACTTCTTAGCATGAGCCCTCCCAGAGTCTGTCATTAGCCCCACCAAAGAGCTCAGGTAGGCTCCAGTATTGGGTTGCCTCAGGCCAAACAACCAACAGGGAGGGAACCCAGCACCACCCATCAACAGTCAACTGGAATAAGTTTTCCTGAGCTCTGCCCACCAGAGGAACACTCAGCTCTACCCACCACCAGTCCCTCCCACCAAGCCTTACATAGCCTCATCCACCAGAGGGCAGAGAGCAGAAGCAAGAACTACAATCCTGCAGCCTATGGAACAAACACCACATTCACAGAAAGACAGACAAGATGAAAAAGCAGAGGGCTATGTACCAGATGAAGGAACAAGATAAAACCCCAGAAAAACAACTAAATGAAGTGGACATAGGCAACCTTCCAGAAAAACAATTCAGAATAATGATAGTGAAGATGATTCAGGACCTCGGAAAAAGAATGGAGGCAAAGATCGAGAAGATGCAAGAAATGTTTAACAAAGACCTAGAAGAGTTAAAGAACAAACAAACAGAGATGAACAATACAATAACTGAAATGAGAACTACACTAGAAGGAATCAATAGCAGAATAACTGAAGCAGAAGAACGGATAAGTGACCTGGAAGACAGAATGGTGGAATTCACTGCTGTGGAACAGAATAAAGAAAAAAGAAAGAAAAGAAATGAAGACAGCCTAAGAGACCTCTGGGACAACATTAAACACAGCAACATTCGCATTATAGGGGTCCCAGAAGGAGAAGAGAGAGAGAAAGGACCAGAGAAAACATTTGAAGAGATTATAGTCGAAAATTTCCCTAATATGGGAAAGGAAATAGCCACCCAATTCCAGGAAGCACAGCGAGTCCCATACAAGATAAACCCAAGGAGAAACATGCTGAGACAGATAGTAATCAAACTGGCAAAAATTAAAGACAAAGAAAAATTACTGAAAGCAGCAAGGGAAAAATGAAAAATAACATACAAGGGAACTCCCATAAGGTTAACAGCTGATTTCTCAGCAGAAACTCTACAAGCCAGAAGGGAGTGGCATGATATACTTAAAGTGATGAAAGGGAAGAACCTACAACCAAGATTACTCTACCCGGCAAGGATCTCATTCAGTTTCGATGGAGAAATCAAAAGCTTTACAAACAATCAAAAGCTTTATAAACAAGCAAAAGCTAAGAGAATTCAGCACCACCAAACCAGCTCTAGAACAAATGCTAAAGGAACTTCTCTAAGTGGGAAACACAAGAGAAGAAAAGGACGTACAAAAACAACCCCAAAACAATTAAGAAAATGGTCATAGGAACATACGTATCGATAATTACCTTAAACATGAATGGATTAAATGCTCCAACCAGAAGATGTAGGCTTGCTGAAAGGATACAAAAACAAGACCCCTATATATGTTGTCTACAAGAGACCCACTTCAGACCTAGGGACACATACAGACTGAAAGTGAGGGGATGGAAAAAGATATTCCATGCAAATGGAAATCAAAAGAAAGGTGGAGTAACTATACTCATATTAGATAAAATAGACTTTAAAATAAAGAATGTTACAAGAGACAAGGAAGGACACTACATAATGATCAAGGGATCAATCCAAGAAGAAGAGATAACAATTATAAATATATATGCACCCAACATAGGAGCACCTCAATACATAGGCAACTGCTAACAGTTATAAAAGAGGAAATTGACAGTAACACAATAATAGTGGGGGACTTCAACACCTCACTTATACCAATGGACAGATCATCCAAAATGAAAATCAATAAGGAAACACAAGCTTTAGATAACACAATAGATCAGATAGATTTAATCGATATTTATAGGACATTCCATCTGAAAACAGCAGATTACAGCTTCTTCTCAAGTGCACATGGAACATTCTCCAGGATAGATCACATCTTGGGTCACAATTCAAGCCTCAGTAAATTTAAGAAAATTGAAATCATATCAAGCATTTGTCCTGAACACAACACTATTAGAAATGAATTATAGGGAAAAAAACGTAAAATCACAAACACATGGAGGCTAAACAATACGTTACTAAATAACCAAGAGATCACTGAAGAAATCAAAGAGGATATCAGAAAATACCTAGAGACAAATGACAATGAAAACACGATGATCCAAAACCTATGGGATGCAGGAATAGCAGTTCTAAGAGGGAAGTTTATAGCTATACAGCCTACCTCCAGAAACAAGGAAAATCTCAAATAAACAATCTAACCTTACACCTAAAGGAACTAGAGGAAGAAGAACAAACAAAACCCAAAGTAAGCAGACGAAAAGAAATCATAAAGATCAGAGCAGAAATAAATGAAATAGAAACAAAGAAAACAATAGCAAAGACCAATAAAATTAAAAGCTGGTTCTTTGAGAAGATAAACAAAATTGATAAAGCATTAGCCAGACTCATCAAGAAAAAGAGGGAGAGGACTCAAATCAATAAAATTAGAAATGAAAAAGGAGAAGTTACAAGTCACCACAGAAATACACAGCATCCTAAGAGACTATTACAAGCAACTCTATGCCAATAAAATGGACAACCTGGAAGAAATGGACAAATTCTTAGACAGGTATAACCTTCCAAGACTGAACCAGGAAGAAATAGAAAATATGAACAGACCAATCACAAGTAATGAATTTGAAACTGTGAGTAAAAAATCTTCCAACAAACAAAAGTCCAGGACCAGATGGCTGCACAGGTGAATTCTATCAAACATTTAGAGGAGAGCTAACACCCATCCTTCTCACTCTTCCAAAAACTTGCAGAGGAAGGAACACTCCCAAACTCATTCTATGAGGCCACCATCACCCTGATACCAAAACCAGACAAAGATACTACAAAAAAAAAGAAAATTACAGACCAATATCACTGATGAATATAGATGTAAAAATCCTCAAGAAAATATGAGCAAACAGAATCCAACAACACATTAAAAGGATCATACAACATGATCAAGTGGGATTTATCCCGGGGATGCAAGGATTCTTCAATATATGCAAATCGATCAATGTGATACACCATATTAACAAACTGAAGAAGGAAAACCATATGATCATCTCAATAGATGCAGAAAAAGCTTTTGACAAAATTCAACACCCATTTATGATAAAAACTCTGCAGAAAGTGGGCATAGAGGGAACCTACCTCAACATAATAAAGGCCATATACGACAAACCCACAGCAAATATCATTCTCAATGGTGAAAAACTGAAAGCATTTCCTCTAAGATCAGGAACAAGACAAGGATGTCCACTCTCACCACTATTATTCAACATAGTTTTGGAAGTCCTAGCCACGGCAATCAGAAAAAAAAATTAAAGGAATACAAATTGGAAAAGAAGAAGGAAAACTGTCACTGTTTGCTGATGACATGATACTATACACAGAGAATCCTAAAAATGCCACCAGAAAACTACTAGAGCTAATCAATGAATTTGGTAAAGTTGCAGGTTACAAAATTAATGCACAGAAATCTCTTGCATTCCTATTCACTAATGATGAAAAATCTGAAAGAGAAATTATGGAAACACTCCCATTTACCACTGAAACAAAAAGAATAAAATACCTAGGAATAAACCTACCTAGGGAGACAGAAGACCTGTATGCAGAAAACTAAAAGACACTGATGAAAGAAATTAAAGATGATACCAACAGATGGAGAGATATACCATGTTCTTGGATTGGAAGAATCAATATTGTGAAAATGACTATACTTCCCAAAGCAATCTACAGATTCAATGCAATCCCTAACAAATTACCAATGACATTTTTTATGGAACTAGAACAAATCATCTTAAAATTTGTATGGAGACACAAAAGACCCTGAATAGCCAAAGTAGTCTTGAGGGAAAAAACGGAGCTAGAGGAATCAGACTCCCTAACTTCAGACTATACTACAAAGCTGCAGTAATCAAGACAATATGGTACTGGCACAAAAACTGAAACATAGATCAATGGAACAAGATAGAAAGCCCAGAGATAAACCTACGCACCTGTGTTCAACTAATCTATGACAAAGGAGGCAAAGATATACAATGGAGTAAAGACAGGCTTTTCAATAAGTGGTGCTGGGAAAACTGGATAGCTACATGTAAAAGAATGAAATTAGAACATTCCCTAACACCATACACAAAAATAAACTCAAAATGGATTCGAGACCTAAATGTAAGACTGGACACTATAAAACTCTTAGAGGAAAACATAGGCACAACACTCTTTGACATAAATCACAGCAAGATCTTTTTTGATCCACCTCCTAGAGTAATGGAAATAAAAACAAAAATAAACAAATGGGACCTAATGAAACTTCAAAGCTTTTGCACATCAAAGGAAAGTATAAACAAGACGAAAAGACAACCCTCAGAATAGGAGAAAATATTCTCAAACAAATCAACAGACAAAGGATTAATCTCCAAAATATATAAACAGCTCATGCAGCTCAATATTAAAGAAACAAACAACCCAATCCAAAAATGGGCAGAAGACCTAAATAGACATTTCTCCAAAGAAGACATACAGATGGCCAAGGAGCACATGAAAAGCTGCTCAACATCACTAATTATTAGAGAAATGCAAATCAAAACTACAACGAGGTATCACCTCACAGCAGTCAAAATGGGCATCATTAGAAAATCTACAAACAACAAATGCTGGAGAGGGTGTGGAGAAAAGGGAACCCTCTTGCACTGTTGGTGAGAATGTAAATTGATACAGCCACTATGGAGAACAGTATGGAGGTTCCTTAAAAAACTAAGACTAGGGCTTCCCTGGTGGCGCAGTAGTTGAGAGTCCGCCTGCCGATGCAGGGGGATGCAGGGGACGCGGGTTCGTGCCCCGGTCCGGGAAGATCCCACATGCCGCGGAGCGGCTGGGCCCGTGAGCCATGGCCGCTGAGCCTGCGCGTCCGGAGCCTGTGCTCCGCAACGGGAGAGGCCACAACAGTGGGAGGCCCGCGTACCGCAAAAAAAAAAAAAAAAAAAAAAAAAAAACTAAGACTAGAATTACCATATGATCCAGCAATCCCACTACTGGGCATATACCCAGAGAAAACCATAATTCAAAAAGACACATGCACCCCAATGTTCATTGCAGCACTATTTACAATAGCCAGGTCATGGAAGCAACCTAAATGCCCATCGACAGACGAATGGATTAAGAAGTTGTGGTACATATATACAATGGCTTAGCCATAAAAAGGAACGAAATTGAGTCATTTGTTGAGACGTGGATGGATCTAGAGACTGTCATACAGAGTGAAGTAAGTCAGAAAGAGAAAAACAAATATCGTATTGTAATGCATGTATGTGGAACCTAGAAAAATGGTAGAGCTGAACCGGTCTGCAGGGCAGAAGTTGAGACAACAAATGTATGGACACCAAGGGGGGAAAACTGCGGTGGGGTGGGGATGGTGGTGTGCTGAATTGGGCGATTGGGATTGACATGTATACACTGATGTGTATAAAATTGATGACTAATAAGAACCTGCAGTATAAAAAAACAAACAACAAAAAAGCAACTAATACTAAACTTTCTTTGGGTTTTTTGTATGGAAATATGTTTATAAATGTTTCAGACATTACATGAAATTTCTAAAAATCTTATATGTTCTGGTATAATGTTATGTCATAATTCTAGTTATTACTTTAAAATGTATATCTCAGAAATTACTAAATTTCCTTGTCAATTGCATTATTATGAACTTTCATCAAATCTTTAACCATGGTCATTTTTAAGTCTTTTGTCATTTACAGAGAGTTCTGGGTATACTCTGATGCTTTTGCAAAAATGTTCCTATAAAAAGGTTTCGTCTTCAAGGAATTCATGGAAAAGACTCTGACAAGCACAGGTTTCTGGTAACTGCCTATACTGCTGAACTGAATGAATAAGCATTTTCAGAACTCTAATGGAAAACTGATGAATTCATAAAAGTGCTAACAAAAGATCAAGATGAAAAAAAATTAATTACATGGGACTGAGTGAACTGATGAGAATGATTATAATTTTTGTGACTTTGTTTGAATTAAAAAAAAAAATCCCACAAGGACTCAGAGGCAAAAAATATACAAATCAATTCTCACTGCAAAGTAAAGGAACTGTTACAGTGGAGGATTACTGGACTGAATGTCAATATTATGACATAATATGAGTGTGTTTCGTGTTTGGTAATTGCAATCATTGTTGCTTTTGTTATGGTCATCCATTTACAATGCTTGGTGTCAATTTATTTATCTCTTGTAAAAATAAAATACAATGTGTGTGTGTGTGAAAGAAAAAAAAAGATCATCCACATTGAAAATGTAAAACAAATCAGAAACTACGCTAACTCTGATTACTCTTAGTATACCAACAGCTAATCAGGAGCCTTGTGCAAAAGCATCTTGATTAGTTGCTGATAAAACTCTTTAGAAGCAGACCCCTCCACATGCCTCAAAGGGAAGATGCAGACCTGTATGCTTCAGGATTTTCTCACCAAAACCCCACACAATTTCTTTACTATTCCAGTCAGTTATGGCCTAGCCCTACCCTCATACCTGTTTTTCTTGGTTTAGTAATAAAGAAACATAGATGGAAATAAAGAAGAGATATCAGGTAGAAAGATATAAAATAGTGGGAAAAATAATATAAGTGAAGTCAAGTACCACCACCATTTATAGAAGTGAACTTTCAGCACCAACATTAATATTTTTTCCTGTTATATCTGTAAATGATAATAACTAATATGTACATAACAATTTTTAATTTAATCAAATCTCATTTTATAACTAACTACTTCACAACAAGTAACATGCTAAGGCAACATCAATAGATGAAAAAAGGTAGTCCCTGGCCCCAAGGAACGTTGCCCAGGAGAAGACAGAGATATGTAAAACATACAATTACAATACACTGTAGCGAGTGCAACAATCAGGCATGCAGAAGTGCAAGGGTAGCAAAAGGAGCGTGTGATCACAACACTACAAAGAAGACTGCATAAAATTGAGTTTCGAAAAATGAAGTGGGTTTCCCAGATGCCCCACAGGGAGAAAGGAATTCTTGGAGGAGGGAAAAGAATAATTCAAGACAGTGAATTGTTCATATAATCCTAGAAGTGAAGTAGGCAATGGCAGGAGAAATAACTGGACACAGGCGTCATGAATACTTTTATGTCTGCATTTTAGCAAGTCCATTCTAATGGAAACTTTGAGGATCAACTCGGGGGTAAGGGACCGCGGGGGGACACAACTAGTCATTCCTGCAAGAAACACTGGAACCAGTTTCTATCAACCCACCAAAAAAACGACTTCAAAGGCAACATGGTATCCCAGAAAGGGCTTGTTCTTTTCTTTGTTTGTTTTTAGTTCATTAGACCTCACTTAAAATTCTGATTCCACAATGTACTTGCTTTGGGATCTTGAACAACACTCATAACCTCTGCAAGTTTCAGTATAATAAGCTTATGTGATTACCTTCATCTGTAATATCCCTGCGTTGCAATCTTAATGGAAACTCAAGTTCAGGTCAAAGATTAGTTTCTCTGCGACTTCTCCTCTGAATTGATTCAAAAGCCATCTCTCCCATCCTCATTTGGCTTCTCTTATGGAATCTCATAAGAACTTCTATGACCTCTTTGGTTTTTTGTTGTTGTTGTTGTCTGTTTGTTTTTTAATTGAAGTATAGTTGATTTAAAATGTCATGTTACTTTCACTTGCCCTCTTAGCGCAGTGGGCAGCGCGTCAGTCTCATAAAATGTCATGTTACTTTCAGGTGTACAGCACAGTGATTCCTTTTTCACATTCTTTTCCCTTATAAGTTATTATGAAATACTGAGTATAGTTAGTTCTCTGTGCCATAGAAGAGGTCATTGTTGTATCTATTCTATGCCTTCTTTGAATGACCATAGCACTTGTATCATTTCTATGTCTGTTGTTGCTTTGTGACTGACAATGAAAAATTTCTATTCGTTCAAAAAAAAAAAAAAAGTCAGAGCATCCGCCTTGAACATTTAACAACTAAATTTTATTTCACAGGTGTCCAGGGAATGGATCCACACTAATCAAATGCATACAGGGCCGTTATATAAATCAAAATGCCAATTTACTACTTTAATTTAGTGTGTATATAGAATTAAAATTTTCCAAACCTAAATTGGATTGCATGGCCCAATAAAGGATTTCTTTTTGTGGTTTAGGAATGTGCTTATATGCAAAGTGCTACAAAAGCATAAGTGTTAATTATATTCAAATATGCTTAATTAATGATCTGGATTAAAAATTAAATTTGGATTGCCCCAGAAAATCCCTGGCCTCTGCTGACATTGGCATATCCCTGGTCTGGTGCTGTGCACCTGTCTCCTTGCAAACAGCTAGCTCTCATGTTGACCCTGTGGAAGGCTGGATGGGTGAACGTTAAGTGGAGAGTATATATAACCACTCCGAGGGAGTTCTGCCTGGAGTTTCCCCAATCACAACTATAACGATAGATTTTAAACTCACTGGGTAAGGGAGGAAGGATGGAGATTACTGGTTCCATTTTATCCTTATGCAAATTGACACACAGAGAAGGGCAGATAGAAAATTTACTAGGAGGGCTGAGAACAGAATTCAGATCTCTGATGCGTACTTTAGTGCTCATCCTTCTGCCCCTGGGATGATCAGTTGGGCAACATAAAAACCTCACTGTTCAGTACAGGAGAAAACTACAGGAATAGATAAATATTGAGAGAGACAGAGAGAGAGAGAATTTCTGTGATGGAACCATATATAGGATGTTACGGAAACACTAACAGAGGAAAACTAACCCAGTCTGGAAGGGGAGACTGTATGGGTATAGTTGTGGGGGGCAGGGGGAGGTTAGATACGGGGACCTCTGGTCTGAGTTCTTAAAGGATGAGTAAGAATTACATTGGAAAAGAGGGACATTACAGGTTGGGTTCACCAGGAAGCAGATTCTAAGGTGGCAATTAGCACATGAGAGATTTATTAGAGAACGCTCTTGGGAGCAGAAGGATACAGGATTGGGGAGAGGGAGGAGTTGAGCAATGATACAATCTAAACAAAGGTTTCAGCCAATTCAGTAAAAACTCCAGGGCAGATGTGGTTCCTTCAGAGTTTTTCCAAGTAGAAGTGAGAAAGCCAGGTCATTATACCATCACGTGGATCAGTCATCGGATGCAGGTTACCCCTAGAAGGAGGTGTGACTTAGGATGAGTCATTTTCTTCAAAAGCGGGCTGTTTCCCAGTAATGATTTCAGGTGATGGGGAAATAAACCCTTCATTCCTGAAGAGGATCCAGGCAACAGATCACCAAAGAGGGGAAGGGTTTTCTTCCCAGAGAAAAGCACTGAAGAAAGAAACAGTGATGCATGTGGGTGTCATGCAAGTGGTTCAATGTTTGCCATGGAAAGGGTTTCATGGGAAGCAGATTCTGAGACAGAGACAGACATCTGTGTACACGGCGTTTACTGGGTAGTGGTCTCAGGAACAACACCTTTAAGGGAGTGAGGGAAGCAGGATTAGATAAAGGGAGAAGTTGAATGGCAATATAGTTGCCAGTTGGCCAGTGAATAACTCATCTCCAAAATCTCAATACAGAGTTCATCTCCTTGGATCGCCCAGGGCACCAATTTTCATAAGTAGGATTGCCAGAAAGCCAACTCTGAGATGGAAATTTACATGCAAGAGACTTAACTGAGAAAAGTGCTCAGGAACCTGTAAGTAAGTGAGGACACAGGGTTGGGGTTTAGTCCCATGGGAGCTCTGAAACTTAAGATGGCCCTTCAGAGACAGATTAGAGAAATTGTTAGGAGAAGAAAAAAATAAAATAAAGAAGTGAGGAGGGAGAGAGAGGAAAGAACCAAAGTTTGTCTACTAGAATTCTAGCTTGGATGGCTGAATGGATGAAGGTTAAAAAAAAAAAAAATTGAGAGAATTTTGGAATTTTGAGAAAGAGGATGAGGGAGCATTTTTAGACATCTTGAATTTGAGTTGAAAATGCCCACAGAGCAGTTGGCTCTATGATGTTGAAGTTGGGGGAGCAGCCTAACCTAGAGATCGGTTGACTCATTGAGAGGGGATGAGATCACCTGGGACAGTGAGTAAAGTGAGAAGATGAGAGGCCAAGGATGGCACCAGGGGACAACAATATTTAAAGTCAGCAAAGAAGAAGAACCTCTTAAAGAAACATGAGAAATGACCTCAGGTAGCAAGAGAAGAAAGCCAAGAAAAGAAGAATTGAAGTGAGCAGAAACGTTCAGAAAGAAAAAGTGGGGGTTTTGTATTTGTTAAATTTTAGGGTCATTGTGATCTTAAATTTGTTTGGTGGATCTTCAAATCGTTCAATGATGGGACTGAGGAAGATAAATCAGATTGCAGTTAAGTGAGACATTTATGGGAGCTCAGCACAATTACCTCAGCCATGGTGTGAGTGTGTGGGTAGATGGGATTCTCTTTAACTCTTAACATTAACATTTAACTTTTAACTTTACAATTGCAGAAATATCATAGAGGAAAGAAATTACTGAAGTCCCCTAGCCTCCCTCTCAATGGAATCAATGAGAAACGCTCATTATTGCTTCTGAACGAGAAAGTATCTCTTTTCATAATGGAGACGTTTAGATGTTCTGCAAATCAACTGCTTAGACTGGTTGAGTATCTGTGGGCACTTTATCTTGGTTAATGGGGATGTTTCAAAGAGCCTAGCTTAAGGGAATTTTATGACTGGGCAAGTTTTATTCAGTGTTGGGTTTCCTAACTGCTGTGCTATTAGCCCCCTTTCTTTCCTCCCCATCCTCCTCTCCTTAACTTACCCCTTCCTCCTACCTCTGCTGCTGGAAAATACTTCAGTTTATCTGGATACAAAACTCAGTGCATTTATATGTTCATTTCTTTTTATGTTTATATATTTATATTGTTTTAATTTATGTAAATTCCATTTATATTTAGTTATTAATTTTGTATATAATCAACTTATTTAATTAGGCTCTTGGAAAGGGGGAGGGCTGGCACTATCTCTTAGCAGGGAAGGGGAAGTGCAGATACAGCTATTAGTTGTGAGTTTGTGGTCCGTATCAAGTGGAATTACAGAAGGGCTCTCCAAGCTTCCAGAATTTGAGACTATAGTGGTGGTCATTTTTCCCTTCTGCAGTACTCAGCAGGACACTTCGGTGTGTGAACTTTTAATACACTTTGCCTGGTGGTGCTGCTGCTGCCGCCAAGACCACGGATGATGCTGATGACATTGCATAAGGAAGATGCATTATATCCTTCTTCACACTTCTTCTGACTTCTTTCTTGCCAGCTTTAACTCCCTATCTCTCTTAATGATCATGGTTTTAAGGCCTGAGAGTACGCCCAACTATTCTCAGGTGTCAGCAACCTGGAAGGACTTCATTGGTCTTTAGCGGGGAGCAGATCTATATTCTTTCCACTGAAAACCTGAGAAAGCTATTTACCCCAAAGATCCTGCTTGGGGGAAGACGTTTCTCACAGCAGGGACTCCCTTAAACTTCTCTGCAGTAGACTTTCCTACAGCTCTCCTCCTTTCCTCATTCACTCATTTATTCATTTTGTTAACAAATATTTATTGAGCAGTGACTATTTTCCAGGCACTGGAAACTACCATCCTGGAGTTACAGCACTGATAGATACTGACCCTAGCCTCATGAAGATCACACTCCATCATACTGCTTAATCTCATGTTGCCCCTACTCACAAGTACCCCTTTCTTAGGAGAGAGAACACAGTGTTCTATAAAGCTTTGATATGAAAGGGCTGAGCTCAGAAAAGTCTGTGTTAATACCTACCATTGGTTGAATACCAATGGAAGCAAAGATGATGGAGTTAAAAGGGAAAATGGATGGTGATGCTGGTATGGTGGGGAGATATGTGCCAGTGTCAGAGCATGAGGGAAACTGAGAAGCCTATACTTACCCATAAATCAAGTGGATTGTAAAGGAAGACAAAATGGTAAAAGAAATAAAGAAGAGTTACACTTATAACTTTAAAGTACAAAATAGCACTCATAACCATTCTTTCTATTTATTTTCTATCCTCCTGAAGACTTATTTATGCTGTCATAGAATGGATAGAATTGTGACTTTCATTTCACATATCATCTGATTTTAGGTACTTTTGACTGTCCCATCAAGTTTTCAACAAGACATTCTTCTGGGAGACCAGGGCAGTATATCTGCCCCACCCCCACCCCAGTCACCTGTCTCAACTCTTTGATGATGCATATATGCAAGAGGACATTCCCTGGGGCTACTCAGTCCCTGATGTGAACCACATCTATTACAATTAGCAAACATAGGTCCAGAGCAGCCCACTATCTGCCAGTCTCCTTTGACCTTCTGACCTGTTATAAGAGGTCTTTCCTTTTCATGCCTAACACAGACACAGAAGATGCACAATAAATATTTATTGATTTAATAAATTTTGTTTCCACTTCCATATGGTTTCTCAGGTAAGAGACGCTTATTACCTTCATGGAAGAAGCATTCGAATAAATGAAAAGGAAGAGCAAGTCAAAGTCTACATTTAAATGTTTCCAGCTGGGAGTGCAAAAAAAAAGTTGATTTTCCACTCCTGTTCCTTTATTCTAGGTACTGACTGGTTCTTAACCTAAAAAGGCACATTGGCTTGTGGGCTTGGGTTATCTTCAGCACACCCGGAGAGAAGAGAAGATGGTTTGCTAGATCTAGCAATTCCCAGGAGCTTGTCTCCATTATTCAACAGACCATTAATTTGGAGTGTCAAAGCCACAGCTGAGCACTAAGACTCCTAAACCAAGGACTGGTTGGTCCTTTGCCTTCAAACAGATCGGTAATTATCAGATTTATCACCATCAATAAACTCAATAAAAGAATGAAAGCTGAGGGCTTCCCTGGTGGCGCAGTGGTTGAGAGTCCACCTGCCGATGCAGGGGACACGGGTTTGTGCCCCGGTCCGGGAAGATCCCACATGCTGTGGAGCGGCTGGACCCGTGAGCCATGGGCCCTGAGCCTGCGCGTCCACAGCCTGTGCTCCGCAATGGGAGAGGCCACAACAGTGAGAGGCCCGCTTACCGCAAAAAAAAAAAAAAAAAGAATGAAAGCTGAAAAACAAAAGCTGTCTTCCATGATTTCAAAGAGCCCTGACAATATGATACATATAGGATAATGGGATGGGGATACTCCCACACACCCCCACTCTTAGAGGATAAGATGTGAGGAAAACTCTCTTGTCTAGGCCTGTCTTTCTCAATTCTGTGTAGGACTTAGAATTCCAGTGAAATGGTGCTTCAGTGTACAGCAGCCAGAAGAAATTTTAGTGATTATCTTGGCAACTTCATTTCCCAGAAATCTGTAATTCTTTTTGTTGTTTTTTTTGTGTGTGTGGTACGCGGGCCTCTCACTGTTGTGGCCTCTCCCGTTGCGGAGCACAGGCTCTGGACGCGCAGGCTCAGCAGCTGTGGCTCACGGGCACAGCCGCTCCACGGCATGTGGGATCTTCCCAGACCAGGGCACGAACCCGCGTCCCCTGCATCGGCAGGTGGACTCTAAACCACTGTGCCACCAGGGAAGCCCAGAAATCTGTAATTCTTAAATCACTGAACAACTGATACAAAACACCTGGAAATAAAAAAAATTAAAAAAAAGAACACCTGGAAATATAGCATAAAATATATCAAATATTTTTTAAATGCTTGGTTGAATTCAGAAGGAAATAGAAAAATTCCAAGAGGATCCTGCAAGCAGAGCTGTAAGCCAAAATAGGAGCCCGTTTACCAGGAACTAAGATTTAGGTATTAATGGCAGTGCTGGGGGCAAGAGACAAAGCCTTAGGCCCATGCAAAGTAGGTAGTGGGAGGTCCCACATAAATTCAGGTCCCTCAAAGGCCTATACTCTACAGAAAAGACACAATAGGAAAAAAAGAGTCATCTCACCAGCAAAGGATGACAGGGAAGCTGGACTATCTTGATGTGGATTCTGGTTGGAAATTTTACAAAAATCTCCTGTGAGAATTTGTAACCTTAAGCCTGCCTTCATGTGGGTTTGGCATTCTGATTTACCACCTGCAGGATCCAGGGCAACCCCTATGAAAATATTTTCTTATCTATTCCTGGGCAAGACCCATACCTGAATCAGTAAAATAACGTGACTTAATAGCTAATGCTTGATTTAGAAAGAAACTGTGGATGGTGAACACACTGTTGTTTTATTTGTATAGTGCTTATTTTACATATCTGTACGTCTTTATCTACCTACATACCTATGTAGGCTTGTACAGAATTCATCCATAATGTAATTGAGCCCCTCTCAAGCACCTCCTCTTATTGTCACTCAAACTCGAGGTAGAAAAAATGTCTCTGTTATTGAAAGATACTTGAATCTGGGTGGCTCCAGCCAACTCTGTATGTTGTCACATGTCCTGGTACTTTGACAGGGAGAAATCCTGATTATACAGACCAGGTTACAAGCTGTCCTAATTGATGAGAACTCTTTTAACATCTAGGAACGTATGCTCCTCCTTCAAGGCAACATAACTGAGTGCTTAAAATGAGCACTGCACCCACAGTGAAATAAAGCCAGTATTATCTTCTCAGAAATGTTCAGATCACCCAACTTTTCCATGACCTGCCCCTTGACATCCTGACCTGGCTCTGGGTCTTCCTTTCCTTCTCCCTTCTTCTCCCCTCTCTCTCCCACCCTGCAATGCAACCTGAAATCTCAGCTCCAGACCAGATCATGCCAATCATCACTGTTCACCCTGTGGGGTGGTTTCTCCTGCACCAACTGCATTAACTGGTCTGCTAAAATCCATTCCTTGTATGGTTCTGGTTGAGAGTTGGCCAAGAGAGGAACTTGCATGGGACTTGGAAGGTGGGAGTGAGGCAGTGTCCGTTACTTGGCGAAGGTCACCAAGATTAGAATGCGGAGGTGCCAGTGGGGTCCAGCTTGTCCGCACTCTCCTCCCCTCTGTGTACTCTTCTTCTTCCTGACTGTTGATCCTGTTGACCAAGGATAGCTCCAGGTCCTCCCCACGCACTTGCCAGCAGACTCAGACAGAGGCACAGCTGCCCACAGACCTCCCATGAACTTCTCCTTTGTTAAGTCCGATCTTAAAGGTCAGACGTGCTTGGCATTTCATACAGACTGGATAGGCTCCTTCTCTGATCCTCCAACTTCACTCTGGACCTTCACCTCCTCAGATCCAACCATATAATTGAGTTAGGTCTAGTTTCTGTAATAAACCCTTTATTCCATGATGAATAGTGGTTCTGTTCCTTTTACTGAACCCTGACTGATTCATCCTATTATCTGGTGCCCAAAAGAGGCCTGTAATATAGAACTGGGTGATAAATATTTGATATATCAGGATTTAACCTGAGCATTTTTTCCCTGAACTATGGAGTAATGAAATCAGACAGAAAAGATGGGATGGCCCTTCTCCAAAAGGAGGAGTATTGATTGCTACAATCTGTTAAGTTCTTATTAGCTCATTTTTCTGGTTCAAAACATCATTTTCATGTTCTGCTGTTTCTGTCCCACCCCTCAGACCATTTAATGCTCAGATTCACAGGTTTCAGGCCAAGGCAGAATTGCCAGACCGTTTTCCTCTCACTGTTTCCTTCCACTCCCAACCCCATCCCCATTTATATCCTTTGTATTTCTTTCTCTCCCAGGCCAGGGCCAGCAGAAATTATGCCACTCTCTCACACTCTGGAAATAACTGGTTTTGAGCTGTCTTTTTTAAAGTTGTCTTGCTGGTATTGTGGAGCAGCAAGCACATCAGCTGAAAAATGGGTAACCTTCATCCCGGCACACATTTCTCACTCAGTGAGTACACCCCAGCAATCCCCATTTAGACTTTTAAACAGAACAATTTTGTAGCACTTCCATTTATTACACAGTTAATTGCCTTTTAATTGGTGCAGCTGTTTTCAGCATGTTTAAGGCATACTGGAGCTACCTTCCTTAGAACCCATTTCAGGCTAACTTCCTGTCTTGGATTACATTACTGTTGGCCAAACCTTTGTGCTTGTGCCTCCAAATTTAATCAAAGAGTTACTGTCTAATATAAAGGCTTCTGATATCATTAATTCCTAAGGGCAGTGGAGAAAGAACAATGGAAAATTTTGGAGGTAATCTCAGAAGCTAGTTTTAGTTTTACCACTGCAATACACCAAGTTTATGTCAACTTGTAATAACCATCACTGGATCTTGGAGTCCAGGCCCTTAAATTTAAGTTCTAAATCCATTATTTTCAAGTGGTATGTCTTAGGCAAGAGGTTTAGCTTTCCTGGACTAAGGAGTTTGGGCCATAGAGTCCTTTCTGCATTTAATATTCTCTCAATCTGATTATAACTTGACAAAAGATGCTTATGATTTGTATACTTGAAACATTTTTAACATTAGTAACATAGTTTTAAAATTTTGTGTTTGGATTATTTTCACCTTTGGGACAAATAGGCTCTTCTTATTTGTTTGTGTATTTCATTTACTTATTCACTTATTACACTAAGGAATATAGTGGTAGGGCAGGTTCTGAAGACGTCCTGGCTAGGAGAGTCTCTGAGCCTTGGTTTTCACACTTGTAGCCCTGGATTAATAATATCTACATCACTAGAAAAAGAGAAAGAGGGATCAAA
The DNA here is from genome assembly GCF_964165515.1 of Mesoplodon bidens. Lineage (NCBI taxonomy): Eukaryota > Metazoa > Chordata > Mammalia > Artiodactyla > Ziphiidae > Mesoplodon > Mesoplodon bidens. The sequence continues at coordinate 105,390,700 of NC_138178.1, read as the reverse complement.
GATGTATCTGAAGAAATTATCTGAAGAAATTATGGCTGAAAATTTCCCAAACCTAAAGAAGGAAACAGATATTCAGGTACAGGAAGCACAGAGGGTCCCAAACAAGATGAACCCAAATAGACCTACACAAGATATATTATAATTAAAATGGCAAAGGTAAAGAGAGGATTCTAAAGGCAGCAAGAGAAAAACAAAGAGTTAGTTGCAAGGAAACCCCCCCTAAGACTACCAGTTGATTTCTCTACAGAAACACTACAGGCCAGAAATGAGTGGCAAGATATATTCAAAGCCCTGAAAGGGAAAAACATGCAACCTAGGATACTCTACCCAGCAAGAATATCATTTAGAATAGAAGGAGAGATAAAGAATCTCTCAGATAAGCAAAAACTAAAAGAATACAGCAATACTAAACCTATCCTCAAATAAGTATTGACAGGTCTTCTCTAAATAGAAAAGAAGCAAGAATCTATAGGAAAGAGAAAATCACAACTGGATAGTGAATTACTTAAGCCAGTACATAGATTTTTTTTAAATTGTGAAATCAATGACAACTACAATGAATTGCAGAAGGATAAACAAGAAGATGCAAAAGAGAGCATCAAAATCATAAATGTGGGGATCTAGGGGAGGGGAGTAAGAAAATGTAGATTTTATTTTTTTGAGACTGTGTTTGAGCCTATATGACTACCAGTCTAAATCAAGTAGATATAGTAATCTGTTAGCACACTTGAAACAACAGGGCAACCACAAATCAAAAGCATACAACAGACTCACAAAAACCAAAAAGAAGAGAACTCAAGCATAATACAAAAGAAAAACATCAAACCACAAAAGGAAAAAGAAAAAGGAACAAGGAAGAAATACAAAATCAACTGGAAAACAAGGTTTAAAATGGCAATAATTACATATCTATCAATAATTACCTTAGGGCTTCCCTGGTGGCACAGTGATTGAGAGTCCGCCTGCTGATGCAGGGGACATGGGTTTGTGCCCCAGTCCAGGAAGATCCCACATGCCGTGGAGCAGCTGGGCCCGTGAGCCATGGCCGCTGAGCCTGCGCATCTGGAGCCTGTGCTCCGCAACGGGAGAGGCCACAACAGTGAGAGGCCCGCGTACCGCAAAAAATAAAAATAAAAATAATAATAATAATAATAATAATTACCTTAAATGTCAATGAACTAAATGCTCTAAATGCTCTAATCAAAAGCCATAGAGTGGCAGGTTGGATAATAAAACAACAGCCTACAATATGCTGCCTACAAGAGATCCACTTTAGGGTGAAGAACACCCACAGACTGAAAGTGAGGGGATGGAAAAAGATATTTCATGCAAATGGAAATGATGAGAAAGTGGGGGTGGTAATACTCATATCAGACAAAACATGAAACTAGAAATGAAACTAGAAATGGCATGAAACTAGAAATCAACCACAGAAAGAGAAATAAGAAAAAAATGATTACATGGAGACTAAACAACATGCTACTAAAAAACTAAAGGGTCAATGATGAAATCAAAGTGGAAATTTAAAAAATACATCGAGACAAATGACAATGAAAACACAACCATACAAAATCTATGGGAGGCAGCAAAAGCATTCCTAAGAGGGAAGTTCATAGGTATATAGGGCTTCCTCAAAAAACAAGAAAAATCTCAAATAAATAACCTAACCTACCACCTAAAAGAATTAGAAAAAGAAGAATGAACAAAACCTAAAGTCAGCAGAAGGAAGGAAATAATAATGATCAGAGAGAAAATAAATAATATAGAGATTTAAAAACAGTAGAAAAAAATCAATAAAACCAAAAGCTGGTTTTTTGAAAGGGTAAACAAAATCAACAAACCTCTGGCCAGGCTCACCAAGAAGAAAAGAGAGAGGACCCAAGTAAACAAAATAAGAAGTGAAAAAGGTGAAATAACCAATATCCCAGAAATACAAAACAAAACATGAGAATACTATGGACAATTATATGCCAACAAATTGGACAACCTAGAAGAAATGGACAAGTTTCTAGAAACATACAGCCTACCAACACTGAATCAAGAAGAAATAGATAATTTGAACAGACTGATCACTAGATGTAACATTGAATCTGTAAAAAACAAACAAACAAAAAAACCAAAAAAAAAACTCCCTGCAAACAAAAGTCCAGGACCGAATGTCTTCATTGGGGAATTCTACCAAACATAAAAAGAGAAACTTACACCAATCCTACTCAAACGCCTCCAAAAGACTGAAGAGGAGGAAACACTCCCAAAGTCATTCTATGAAGCCACCATCACCCTGCTACCAAAACCAGACAAAGACACTACCAAAAAAGAAAAAAAGACAGGCCAATATCTTTAATGAACATAGATGCAAAAATTCTCAACAAAATATTAGCAAACCAAATCCAACAACATATAAAAAAGATCATACACTATGATCAAGTTGGATTCATCCCAGGGTCACAGAATGGTTCAACATACACAAATCAGTCAATGTGATACACCACATAAACAAAGGACAAAAACCACATGATCATCTGAATAGATGCAGAAAAAGCATTTGATAAAATTCAACATCCATTCATGATAAAAACTCTTACCAAAGTGGGTATAAAGGGAACATGTCTCAACATAATAAAAGCTATTGAATATTTATGACAAACCCATAGCCAATACAATAATCAATGGTGAAAAGTTGAAAGCCTTCCCACTAAAATCTGGAACAAAACAAGGATGCCCACTCTCACCACTTCTATTCAACACAGTATTGGAAGTCCTAGCCACAGCAATCAGACAAGAAATAAAAAGTATCGAAATTGGAAGGGAAGAGGTAAAATTGTCATTATATGCAGATGACATGATACTATATATAGAAAACCCTAAAGATTCCACACAAAACTACTAGAACTGATCATTGAATTCAGGAAGGTAGCAGGATATAAGATTAACATACAGAAATCTGTTGCATTTCTTTACACTAACAATGAAATATCAGAAAGGGAAAGTAAAAAAAACAATCCCTTTTAAAATCAAAAAAAAAAAAAATACTTAGCAAACCTGACCAAGGACCTAAAAGACTTATATGCTGAGGACTATAAAACACTGATAAAGGAAACTGAAGATGATACAAAGAAATGGAAAAATATCCCATGCTCTTGGATTGGAAGGACTAATATTTTTAAAATGGCAATACTACCAAAGCAATCTACAGATTTAATGCAATCCCTATCAAATTTTCCCATGAAATTTTTCACAGAACTAGAACAAATAATCCTAAAATTTATATGGAGCTATAAAAGACTCAAAATTGCCAAAGCAATCCTGAGGAAAAAGAACAAAGCTGGAGGCATAACTCTCCCAGACTTCAGGCAATATTACAAAGCTACAGGAAGCAAAACAGCATGGTACTGGCACAAAAACAGATATATGGATCAATGGAACAGAATAGAGAGCCCAGGAAATAAACCCACACACCTATGGTCAATTAGTCCTTGACAAAGGAGGCAAGAACATACAATGGAGAAAAGGCAGTCCCTTCAAGTGGTGTTGGGAAAGCTCGACAGCCACATATAAATCAATAAAATTAGAACACTCCCTCACACCATACACAAAAAGAAACTAAAATGACTTAAGCCTTAAATATAAGACATGACACCATAACACTCCTAGAAGAGAACATACGCAAAACGTTCTCGGACATAAATTATACCATTGTTTTCTTAGGTTAGTCTCCCAAGGCAATAGAAATAAAAGCAAAAAATAAACAGATGGGACCTAATCAAAATTATAAAGCTTTTGCACAGCAAAGGAAACCATAAACAAAATGAAAGGACAACCTATCGAATGGGAGAAAATAAATGCAGATGATGCGACCGGCAAGGGATTAATTTCCAAAATATACAAAAAGCTCGCACAACTCAATAACAACAACAAAAAAAACTGAATTAAAAAAATGGTTGGAAGACCTAATAGACATTTCTTCAAAGAAGACATACAGATGGCCAATAGGCAATGAAAATATGCTCAACATTGCGAATTATTAGAGAAATGCAAATCAAAACTATGATGAGGTACCACCTCACACCAATCAGAATGGCCATCATTAAAAAGTCTACAAATGACAAAAAGTCTACAAACTCATAGAGCAAGAGAAGTATAAGTAAATTGAAGAAGCAGAGGAACGACTCCCAATTAAAAGATCAAGAGAATTCCCCTGAGAGAACAAACAAACAGACCTCTTCAACCATCATTAAAACGTCTACAAATATCAAATGCTGGTGAGGGTGTGAAGAAAAGGAAACCCTTCTACACTGTTGATGGGAATGTAAGTTGGTGCAGCCACTATGGAAAACAGTATGGAGGTTCCTTAAAAACCTAAAAATAGAGTTACCATATGATCTGGCAATCCACTCCTGGGCATGTATCTGGAGAAAACTCTAATTCGAAAAGATACATCCACCCCAGTGTTCATAACAGCACTATTTACAATAGCCAAAACATGGAAGCAACCTAAATGTCCATCTACGGATGAATGGATAAAGAAGATAAAACTGAATCACTTTGCTGTGCACCAGAAACTAAGACAAAATTGTAAATCAACTCTGCTTCAATAAAAATATATATATATATGAAGAACATCCATGATTACTGTCTTCATTTTTACCTTCACAACAACCCAGTGAGGTACCTGAAAGCTGATGCACAAATACAAGCCATCATTATTTTAATAAGAAATACACACCTAGGTCATGAGAAGAGTTCTTTCTGGGGGAAAAAAAAAAGTCTAGGCAGATTACGGTAAAATCTCAGTTATTCTGGGACTTTTTGTTTCCAGACTCTTTCTCTGCTCTATACTGAGTGGATATATAAGAAGAGAAACCAGTTCAGTTGGCTACTTGAGAAAAAGTCTTGTTAATGCTTTAGTGTGGATGCAAACAAAGCATTGGAACTACATACCCCAGAATTCCCTTCCCTCTGGCTCCTGGCTGGAGTCTACCTCTGAGAGGCTCTCACCTGAAAACACAGGTGGGAGAGAAGGCGAGGCCTTGCTCTCTGTGGGCAGTGACAACCTGGGATTCTCAGCAGCTTCCCAGCAAGCTCTTGATGTTTGTACTTTCATCGTGACTTAGATTGAGATCACTGGTGGGGATGCCCCAGAAACTGTTGAGAATTGCCATGATTTCTGGTGAGCTCATGAGAAGCCCCCCACCATTAAATGCTTCAGTCTGAGATTTACAGGATGGTTTCCCTGACCCTTGGCTCCCCCAGCAATTCCAGTGGTTGTATGAGCCCCTAATTCTCTATAGTAAAAACTGTAATTCCCAGACTACATAGCATGGCTTCTGTTTTCCCTATTGGACCCTGCCTGATACAAACCTCTCCCTTTCCACCAAGGCCATGTGTAACAAAAATCTGTTCAGCACTTACTATAAAATACCATGAGCCAGTCACTTTGCTAAGTGCTCTACATGTATTATCTCATTTAAGCCTCATTATAATCTTATCAGATCAATCTGGTTACTTCCTCCACTTTAGAGACAAAGAAACCAAGGCTTGAAGTGGTTAATTTGCCCAAAAAAATCACACAATATAACATGCAGAGCCATAGACTTTTGGAGCTACAATATCCTTATGAAATTGGCCAGTTGGGTAACATTTTTCCATGATAATACATTTTGATAGTACAACCGAAGATTTGAGTGAGTGAGCATTTCCCAAATAGTGTGGCCATTCTCACTGAGCTAAGCTCTAAAAAAAGCACTGTTGAAGTTGCAGTGATCAGAGATCTAAAGTTACTGGTGAAATTAGGAACACAGGAGGGAAATGTTTGGTGCCAATAGGCATTGTTTAAAAATAAGAACTGGTTTTTGAATCAGAGGTGAGGCCAGGGGAATGTTGTTGTTGGTGGTGGTGGTGATGTCACCTCTTCAAGAAGCTCTGCAAGAGGGTCTTGAATTCTGATCACTGTCACCTTTCCTACTGAATTCAGACCCAAAATATATTCTTACCTGACTTTCAGGCTAGGGTTCAGAAAGATCTCTTCACTCTAAAGAGACACTGTTTTGAGCCTTATATTAGCTGAGCAGGAGCCCACACAGACGTTGATGTGATTAAAAAGTACAGCTGTCGTCACAAGATATTTTTAGTAATTAACACCATTTCCTGCATCCAGTCAAAATAGTAAGTATTCCTTCCTAGAGATGACTTCAAATATGACTATTATAGGGTTGGATTGAAGGAAGAGGAAGAAATGTAGAATAAACAAGGAAGTTAAAGAATTGCTTTTGTAGTAGACATCTGAATCCTACTGCACAAACTAGAATGTGCAAGAAATGTGACACTTTCTTTAATGAAGCTGACTCTGAGGTCCCCATTCCTCTAAACTGGTGGGAAATTCAATTGCTAGGGTTCCCTCTCCTCCTGCCCTCCCCCACCGCAGGGACATGTGAAAGTCCTGAAGTTCATTTGCAGAGCAGGCTATTCAGAAAGGCCCCTCTGGCAATTGCTCCCTGGGTCACCACTGAACGGCATCTTTCAAGCTCACATATCTCCTTGGAAATGAGAGGCTCTGCTGCGACTGTACCACACACAGGCTCAGGAATCTTTACACATTTGGGTCCTCTTTCTGGGGCTGTACTTGCATGGAAAGCATAAGCCATTCCTCACTGAGAACCTGGGCCTCCCTGGAACGCTTTAAGGGAGTGGGGCTCTGTCCCTGGTACTTTGCATCCATAATCCTCATATCACTCAAGTCATTTTCTTCAAAGTGTTTTTTTTTTCTATCTAAATTAATATGGTTCATTTGGATCATTTATTTTAAGTGTCTATTTCCCATCTTTCTTTAGTCCCCTCCTCTTATTAACAACATCAAACACTTATTGAAAGATTACTATAAACCTGGTATGAATCCAAGGATTTTTAAACGATGGTCTTTTAATTATCAAGATAATCCTATGAGATGGGTTCTGTTTTAACAATCCTATTTTACAAGTGAGGCAACTGAGTTCCAGAGAGGCTAAGTAACTCATCTAAAGTCACACAGCTCGAATGGCCAAGGCAGGATTTAGACCCAGAGCATGTGGCTCTAGAGTCCTACTGCTTAACCATGATGTCGTTCAATCTTTTCCTATCATCCAAAATTTTACTTCTGGATTATTAAGAATATGTCCACTCCTCCATCCCTCCCATTCTTCCTTCCTTTCTTCAGTGCTTATTCGGACCAAACTTAAATTTACTGTTTTATTTTCTCATCCTCACAACCATAGCCTTTGATTTTAATTTCTCTTCTAGCTGAAATTCTTTTAATGATTTTCTCAAGTAGTTTTTGTATGGTAAATCTTCTGGGGCCTGTATGTCTGAGAATATCTTTATTTTACCCTCATATTTAAATGATTAGTTAGATATAAAATTCTGGATTTGAAGGTCTCTTTTTTATTTCAATTTTTTTAAAGATTTTTTTTGATGTGGACCATTTTTAAAGTCTTTATTGAATTTGTTACAATATTGCTTCTGTTTTATATTTTGGTTTTTCGGCCACAAAAAATGTGCGATCTTAGCTCCCTGACCAGGGATTGAACCCACACGTCCTGCACTGGAAGGGGGGGTCTTAACCACTGGACCACCAGGGAAGTCCCTGAAGGTCTTTTTTTTAATACTTTAAAAATATTATCAGTTTTGTTATATCAGAATTGTTGAGAATTCTGAAGTTAAACTGATTCCTTTTCCTTTGAAGATGATCTGCTTTTTCCTTTCCAAAATATTTTAGAATTTTCCCTTTGCCTTTTATGTTTTTGTTATAAGGGTGTGTGTGTGTGTGTGTGTGTGTGTGTTTAAATCTGTCCTGTCTAATCCACTTTGAGCCTTCTCAGCCTAATCTATTAACATACTCTATATCAGCTTTCTATTTCTGTGTAATAAACACACCAAAACTTAGTGGCTTAAAGCATAAATTTTTATCAACTTATATTCTATAAGTTGGCAATTTGGGCTGGGTTCTGCTGGTGTTTCCTCTGTGGTGAGCTGTTAATCAGCTAAATAGTTCTGCTTCTGGGTGTTAGCTGGATGTCAACTAGAAGAATAAGTCAACTGGGCCATATGTCTTTCCTTATCCATCTGGTTATCTTGGACTTGTTAATGTGGTAGCTCAGGCATCTAAAAGCAACAAAAGATGGCAAGTCCCAGTATGCAGCAGTTTTAAATTCTCTGCTTGTATCAATTTTTCTCTTACCCCATTGTCTGAAACAAGTCACTTGGCCAAGCCTAGAGTCACTGTGGAGGGGACTACCACAGGTCATGAATATAAGGAGTTGAAACAACCCAGGGACTATCACTGCAAAATCTATCATATCCTCCTTTAATTCTGGAAAATTCTTAATTGCTTTTCTTTTCTCCTATACTTATCTTTGCCCTCTCCTGAGATTTCTAACATACCGATGTTAACTGCTATTTTTATCCTCCATCTCTCCTAACTTCCACTTTTATAGTTTCAACTGTTTTAATCTTTCTTAAAACCTTCCAGGAGAGTTCTTGACCTGAGCTTTCATTTCATTTGTTCATTCTTATAGCTATATCCATTCTGTTTTCCAAATAATCCACTGAGTTCCTTATTTCAACAATTATATTTTTCACTCTTAGCATCTTCAGTCAGTTTTTCTTTGTTTCTGATTCATGTTTTCCAAAATCCTCCCTTATCCTATTGAGGGTGTTTCCTATGCTTATTTTAAATCTGATTCTGCTTGGTTTATTAATTCTACATCCTTTGCTATATGTTTTCCTTTTGTAGCTTTTCTGTGAGAGTGTAAATTTATTGTCACCTTTTCCTGTGACTAATATTACCCTGGGAGCTTCAATTGCCTTGGCTGATAGCAGGTATCTAGAATAAGGGATGAAAGCTCAGGTCCTTGCCTGTGCCTTTTCTGGTGAACTTAGGAAATAGGCATTGTGTGAAAAACATACTTCTGGGCTCCACCATTTCCTATTTACTCCCCAACTCCCAAAAAAAGTGACATTGCCCCTCAAGGGAAGTTCCTCCAGTTTTTTAAAAAGAAATTAAAAAGCTAACATTTCTTGAGTATTTGCTACGTACCAGTCCAGGTTTAAGTCCTTTTACATGTATTTCATCCTTTAAACCACCCTAAGAGTTAGGTAGTATTATTATGCCCATTTTAGAGATGAGAAAACAAAGACAGAGAGAAAGCAGGTAACTTCCTGAAAGTCACAGAGCAGTAAATGGTAGAACTAAGATTAAAATCTGGACTGTTCAGGCTTCCCTGGTGGTGCAGTGGTTGAGAGTCCGCCTGCCGATGCAGGGGACACGGGTTCGTGCTCCAGTCCGGGAAGATCCCACATGCCGCGGGGCGGCTAGGCCCGTGAGCCATGGCCTCTGAGCCTGCGTGTCTGGAGCCTGTGCTCTGCAACGGGAGAGGCCACAACAGTGAGAGGCCCGCGTACCGCAAAAAAAAAAAAAAAAAAAAAAAAAGGACTGTTCAGCTTTAGAACCCAGGCTCTTAATTTATACTATGGGGTGGGGAGGTCTGGGAAAGGAACTTTCCTGGCCTTCCACTGCCCCAATTATTATCTGCTCTCCACTCAGGTGGGCTCTGGTACTTCCCTGATGTCACCCTGATGTTCCTAGCTGGTGCGGGGCCAGCAAGGCTCTTTTTCAGCCTGGCAAGTAATTTTCTGCCCCAGCACTGCAAGATACCCCAGGATACAACTAGAAAACTTCTGTTTCCATTGTGACACCAGATCCTCTCTCCCTCTTCACACTCTCTGCCCCCATATTTCATCTCCCCCTGCCACCCCATCACATTCTGCCTCCCAGGATCTTTTATTCATTCATCCATTCATTCATTCATTGCCATGTTATTAGATGCATCAAACTTGTTTATGTGACATCTTTGGGGCTGGTTCAAGGGAGGCAGCCAACATCTCATATTAGGTCATATTAGGCAGGAAACATCTGTATATGTAATTTCCGAAGTAATTTATTCACTAACACAAGCCCCCAAAGAACACCTAGCTCCATGAGTGCTAACCTCTGCTCTTCACCAGATATTTCCTTTCAGCCCATATTCAGTCTCCAAAATCAACACAGGAATTCTATTATTATAATATCAATCTTTAAACTTTCTTTATCTCCCGTAGAAACGGATCCCAGAATACAGTTGCATACATATAAACACCCGGATCCAGGGCAAAAGTAAACTTTATCAACAGCAACATTTTTGAGTCCTTCCTACAACTTCCTCAGATAATTAACTTTCTCATTCTTGAGACTGATGTTTAATACCTGATGCTTTTATTTTTATTTATTTATTTATTTTTTTGCGGTACACGGGCCTCTCACTGTTGTGGCCTCTCCCGTTGCAGAGCACAGGCTCTGGACGCGCAGGCTCAGCGGCCATGGCTCACGGGCCCAGCCGCTCCACGGCATGTGGGATCTTCCCGGACCGGAGCACGAACCCGTGTCCCCTGCATCGGAAGGTGGACTCTCAACCACTGTGCCACCAGGGAAGCCGAATGCCTAATGCTTTTAAGCACTTTTAACGGTTTTCTTGACTAAGACATTTAGCTCTCACCCTAACCACATTTAAAAGGGTACCAGGCTTCCTTCTACAGTCCTTTGCAGTCCTTCTACAAATGTCTAGGACTCACCTTTTGACCCAGGCTGGGCCTGCTGGTTCTACTACTGCTCCTCACCTGAATTATAGCCAACTTTTGAAGTTTAGTTCAAATGTTCCTACCTCTAGGAGCCTTCCCTCATTGCTCAGCTTAAAGTGATCCCTCTGAGCCTACACAGCAGAGAGGTTGTAAAGTGTTTGCATTCAGACTCTCCAAACCATCTTCTAGGCTGTCCACAGTCCCTCCCAAGGCTAACCACAGAGGTCAGACATGAAGACACCTGAGTTCTGGCCTTCCCCCTGCTTCCTTTTCCAGTTTATTCCAATGTGCACACACAGTTTAGATTTGCATTGTGATAATAATTACGAATATGAGCTGTAAGTTAAATGCCAATCCTGGCTCTTTTACCACCTATTTTCATGACTGAACCAGTCACTTTCCTTATCTGATCCTTATTTTCCTCAACTACCAAAAGAGAAGTCTGGTCTGTGTGTTTTCTGTGGCTCCGTCTATGATTCAGGTTGTAGGTTCCTTTAGGTCAGAGATCTCATGCCCTGATTTGGGGGGGAGGGGTCATGGCAGGGGGAGCTTCTATAGTACTGTGAGCAAATACTAGTGTTTAATATTATTAGATTAATCAAGAAATATGTGATAACCTTAGGTCCGTTTGTAGTCCTAGATCTTTAGTAGGTGGGCCCTAAACTAGTGGATTGCCATCACGGACATATTTTCAGAAATGATCGCTGGAAAACAGAGACAGCATTGGCCAGCTGGCCCTCTTTTTTCAGGGGAGTCCAAGTTTCTTAAGACTTACTCATGCTGAGCAGCTTCCCTGAAAAAAATGTCCTCTAGGTAGCATAGATAAATTGAGATGTGGGTTTCCCTGGTGGTGCAATGGTTAAGAATCCACCCACCAATGAAGGGGACACGGGTTCAAGCCCTGGTCCGGGAAGATCCCACATGCCACAGAGCAACTAAGCCCGCAAGCCACAACTACTGAGCCCACGTGCCACAACTACTGAAGCCTGCGTGCCTAGAGCCTGTGTTCTGCAACAAGAGAAGCCACTACAATGAGAAGCCTGTGCACCGTGACAAAGAGTAACCCCCGCTCACCACAACTAGAGAAAGCCTGTGCTCAGCAACAAAGACCCAACGCAGCCAAAAATAAATAAATACATAAATAAATTTATAAATAAATAAATAAATAAATAGAGATGTGCTCCAGGTCACTTATCCCCCTACCCAAATTACACAATTCCCGTTTTTCCAGAAATTCAAGTCAAGACCCTGGGCAAAAACCAATTCCATCCAAGGTATTTTATGTTTTGTGGCAGGGGACTTCCTGGGAGACCACAACCTTAGGACGTGGTCTGAGGGTGGTGGTGAAGAGAGAAATTGGATTCTTTCCTGAGGTTGAATCACTGGTTCCAGAAAACTGCCCCCTACTGAGACTGCAGAGAAGAGAAAAGAGCTGGCTTCAAATGCAGAAGCCCAAACTCACATGGGGATTTCTGAAACTACAAGGGGCAGAATCATCTAGAGACAACCCAGCAATAGAAAGCCCCCCAGGGCCACCCCAACCAGTAACTGTATGACTCCCCCCGACCCAGGGTTTCTAAGAGAGTTTAACAGGCCAGAATCTTCACAGCTAATCCCCCACCTGTGCGCACAGTGGAGGGGCTGGCTCTCCGATGTCACATCAGTTAAAGCCGAGCCAAGCACTGGGAATTCTCTGTAGTTTGTTCTATTATTAGAATCCAATTACCATCTGGCGGTATGCTATAGGGAAGTGCTATTCTTCTGCGTCAGCAAACACAAAATGCAGCAATTTGGTGAGCAAGCTGGGAGCTCAGAGCTTAGAGCAAAAGGTAGAGAAATCATTTTATTTCTGCCCAAAGAATCTCATGCCCATTGGGAGTCCCCTGGCTTCAGGATACAGTTAGTTGAGCTTAGCCTTAAAAAGGCAAAGACCTTATCCTGGTGTCATGCTGACCTTTAAGATGTGAAACCATTTGCCCAGGCCTAAGCCCATGTATTCTGGTCTGTTCTATTTACTATACCCACCTGTTTCTGCCCCTCCTGAATGCAGCCCCACTAGATACCTTTTCTTGTGAGGTAAGAAGCTGCTACTTCTTCTAGAACTGCTATCTTGGGGCAAGACTGAACAGCCCCTGGCCTTCATGCTCATCCCTCTTCCATTTTCTTGACTGAGGTCCCCCTGGTGAGGGAAGCCACAGGCTGCCTCATGGGAAATGGTTTGATGAATGTGGAAACAATTTGATGCATTTTTGATGGATATAAACAGTCTGATGGATGTTCAGCTTAAAGGTTCTCTCAGCAAACTCCTGAGATCATTTGTTCTACCAAGGATGGAAAAGAAGTTATGCCTAGAATCTCTCTTAGACAACCTGAAACTTCCTTGAATGTTTAAAGAATTAAAATAGAAGGAAGTATTGCTCGAATGATGGAAAAGGAGGATCTAGGAGAGAAAGCAGGGGCAGAGTGTCTTCTAAGTGTAACTAAGGGACAGCACTTATTTATCTCAGGTCTTCTAGATGCCTCTGAAATACAAGATTTTCTTTGTCCCTTTCAACCACTGAAATTCCTAACTTGATTCTTTTTGATTCACTCCATTCTGTCTTTTCCTTCATGCAAGTACACCAGATGTTGCAAATAGAAAGGCACTGGAAAAGACCAGGATACAGGCTCCTGAGTCCTTAAATTTTATAATCAGTGGGCTGTCTCCAAGCCCATGTTGTCCCTTTGTGGCTAGGGAATTTCTTTGTCTAGATTAGAGACAGACCTAGGTCTTGAATCAAAGCAGAACAATGGGCTACCGTGTTCCCTTTCCCCTAGGCCCACACCCAAATCTCAGCACCCTTTGTCCCACCTCCCTGTGTGTGGAGAAGAAAAAGCTAATGCAGGAGGGAAGAAGCACAGAGCACATTCGTCCCCATGTCTGGAGAAGAGATTGTAGGAAGCCACCCACACAGGTGTCCTAGACCAGGGCCGCAGTCTTCGGCCATCTGATTTCACCTTGGACTTTGTGACTTATCCTCAAAATCTCTTGGGTTTTTTTTTTCTTTTACTTGTAGTCAAAATAGTCCTATATAATATAGCCAGGAATCACAGGAAACCAAAACATGGTTCAAAAAAATTGTAAATTTCAGGCTACCTTCTATCTCCTGGGCCAGGCACAACTAGGTAAAGCTTTTCCTTACTCTACACTCCTGTTTTTGCCGTTGTCCACTTTTCCAAATCACCGGCTTTCTTTTGATGCACAGGATCTTCTGGTACATATACTTCTAATGTTAAATCCTGCTCCCAGAAAATATTATCAACACACAATGGTGTGTTTTATAATCAATGAAACAAGAGTGTTAAGCATGGACTATGTATTTGAACTATTACATATTATCTCAATCGTCACAAAATTCTACAAGGATGGTAATACTCCTATTGAAGAGATTTGGGAAGTGGGGACTGTAAACATTAATTGAATTGTTCAGTCATATGTCCGGTAAGCAACAGAACTAAGTTTTGAACCCCAGTTTTTCAATCCCAGGTTCCACATTCTTTCCATGCTGTGTCTCAAAAAAACAAATGAGCACTTGTCCCCATGCAGGTCAGCTCAGAATGGACAATAAGATGGCAGAGAATATTCTGCTGCAAACGCACACAAAGGCAGCACGTGGGGGTGAGCAGCACAGCCGAGAGCTCTGTGCACAAACTCAAGGCAGACAGTAAAAGTGAGAGGAAAACAGCATGTTTATCACCACGTGCAGGGGGAAAAAAAATGCCCTTATCAGAATTTGTAGCAAGCATAGCAAATCTCTCTTAACCTAAGAGTTGTACACTGGATACTTTGAGGAGGGAATCTTCTGAGTCTGCAACATAAATTTTTAAAGGACAACATATTAATACATAATGATAGAGAAGTAGAACATGGACACTATATCAGGACGCTCCTGATAAAGAGCTTACTGCCAGCTCTCTGGCAAGAGGAATTGGTGGTCAAAATTAAGCTCAAAATTGTTGAAATGCTGATTTAAGGAATCTAGTAAATCCAAAAGAATACGCATTTTGATATTTCACTTAAAAAGAAACCCTCTTGATATGGGGAGGGGGAAGGGTACGCTGTGACAAAGTGAGAGAGTGGCATGGACATATATACACTACCAAATGTAAAACAGATAGCTAGTGGGAAGCAGCCGCATAGCACAGGGAGATCAGCTCAGTGCTTTGTGACCACCTAGAGGGGTGGGATAGGGAGGGTGGGAGGGAGGGAGACGCAAGAGGGAAGAGATATGGGAACATATGTATATGTATAACTCATTCACTTTGTTATAAAGCAGAAACTAACACACCATTGTAAAGCAATTATACTCCAATAAAGATGTTTAAAAAAAAAAAAAAGAAACCCTCTTGGTTATAACTCTATTTTAAGAAGCCCAATACTATAGTGTTACTGTCATGTACATGTGCTCCTGTGGAGTTTACCATTCAGGTGTTTCCTGTACTGATGCTCAAGTGAGGACTGTTATCCCTGCCTGCCTGCAGTCCAGCACACCTCTGAGAGAAGGCGATTAGAAGTTGGGACCAAGAAGGGAAACTCACATAATTGTTGCCCTAAATTGAGTCTATGTTAAAATGATAATGATGACCAGTTCTCCTGTTCCTGACAGGGATAATGTGAGGACAAAAGGAATAACGTATACCCCTTTCCAGTTGTGGATTAGTTTTCTTTGTAACAAAGGAGTTAGTCAAGATAATTCCATTATAGTCAACTCATCAGTAGTATTTATTTTAGAAAAAAATGGTATAAACATTATGTAGGTCACCCAAGTTAAATGAATTGGGCAATAAAGGATTTGTTAAATACCTTTCTCTGCTGGGCACTGTACAAGTTGCTGTTTTTATTAAAGACTAATTGGGCATTTAGTTGGCTGGGGGAATAGCAATTGCTCTGAAATGTGAGCTATCTGAATAGCTACCAGTTTAATATGGACACAGAGGGAAAAGGTTTCAGAAAAAGACTTGAGCTTATAGGGCCCATGCAATTCCATTAGACAATTTTTCCCATGAGTCCCTGGAAACGGCTATTGCTTTCCCCCATGGAGTCATTGGGCCTGTGTTTGTAATTAACCAGGAAGAAATAAAATGTTTTGATAACCCAACAATTGGCTAATCTGATCTTTCCAGGATGGAGTTAGCTTAAGATCTGGCCTCTCACTTGTGGAAGAGAAGCTCGTTTTCAAGGAAATAGAGCTAAACCAAGTACCAATTTTCCATGGAGAAGAAATGTTTTTTGTTCATCCTTTACTCTCATCTGTATTTTTTGTAAACTGATAGTTAGATCTATAGCCTTGATCAGATTAAGATTCACTATTTTGCCAAGATCCCTTCAGCAGCGATTTTATCATTTCTACTAGGAGGCACTAATGCCTGCTTCTCTCCTTATTTGTGATGTTAGTAGCTGCTGATTATCAGTGTCCAGATTCATTAACCCACTAGGGCTTGCAGAAGGTGATATTCTGATTCTGGCATTCCTTTTCTATTTATTAGGTGAAGTATTGATACTCCCATAAAGAAAAATCTCCCCTCAGCAACTACTTGGTTACCTTGAGGTATCCTGAGTTCACAGGAGAAAGGCAGGATTCAAAGTCTTGAAGTCATAATGAAAATATTGGTAACTGCAGTTTTGCACACACACTGAACCCTCCCCAAACATACACACACACACACACAAGCTTCTGCATGATCAAAAATACCATAAGCAAGGTTAAAATACAAATGATAAACTGGATAAATAGTTGCAACACATATCACAAAGGGCTAATCTCTCTAATATGTAAAGAACTCCTAGAGATGGATAAGAAAATAATCAGCCATTAGAAAAATCAGCAAAGCACACTCACAGAGAGTTCACAGGAAGAGGAATATAAATAAAATGCCACTTTAAGAAATGAAATGATGTCCAAACTCAATCACAATAAATATCTAAATTAAAAATTCACTGAGATACATCTTTCTTCACATATCAGGTTAGCAAATATAGAGCAATTCTGATAACACGCTCTCTCAGCTGGGCGTGGGGAAACAGGCAGCCTTGCACATTGCCAGTGAGAAGGTAAATTTACTCTCTCCTATAGAGAGAAATTTACCAATTTCTATCAAAATTGCAGGTGCATAGACCCTTTGTCTCAGCTTTCCATAACTGGGACTTTATCCTACAGATAGCTTGCATATATGCAAAATTACATCAAGTATGAATTGTTCACTGCAGCACACTTTGTAAAAATAAAAGATTGTCAGCAACCCTAAAAGACCATCAACTCTCCTCGATGGACTAGGTAAATAAATTGTTGCTCTTCCACACAATAGACTATTTTGCAGCTATAAAAATAAGAGTTCTTTCTCCACTAATATGGAAGGATCTGCAGAATACTGGGAAAACAGATGTACTAAGACCAGAGTGGGGGTAGCATTGTGCCGCTGATACAGGCAATCCAAGCTTCACTGTCTGTAGAAATTTTAAAGCAATTTTTAAAACAGGCTAAAAATTCGTCTTTTTTTAAAAAAAAAACCATGTGCCAATAATTCTAAGCAATGTAAGTCAACACTCCTTCTTCCAAAACTCTTTTATTGGTCTAAGTTGCTGATGTTTCTCTTAAGCATATATGGGACACTTCCACCACTCTGCCTTTGGTAGGCTACTGGTACACAGTGGTGTAACAGTATGTTACCTTTTGGGTAAAAAAGGTGGGAAAATAAGAATATATGTTGGTAACAGCTTGAATCTGAAGGAAGATGTGCCTGATGGCTAAACAAGCAGTTAATAACAGTGATGCCATTGGTGGTACAGATCTGAGCAGATGGGAAACAGAGGTTGGGAGAGAGTCACTTTACTGTACACACATATATACACACACACACAAACACATGTATACAATTATATATGATTTTTGAACCATGTGAATTTTCTACCTATTAAAACTAAATTAAAACAATAATGAAAAAAGCAACAAGACAGATATGGGTAACTCAAGGGGAACACCCTCCCATTAATATATTTTGGGGAATGCTTACCAATTTTCCTAGACATTTTTTATAAATTTGTAATTTTTCTCATATCTTACAAAAAGGAGAAATAAAAATACTTGAACTTTAACAACTGCACACAAGGGTTATCCAAAAGTACTTCTTTTATATGTGCTCAGGCTTGGAAAAAGATCACATATGCTTTAGCTGAACTTTATCATTAAAGATTCTGATGATTCTGAATAGAGCATCTATTTGCCTCATTTGTCTCAGTTCCAGTCAGACTACATGCTGCATAATGCATCAAAGTTATATTTATTTATAGCCTATTAGTCACACAAGCTCTTTACAGAAATGCTGGAAGAACTTTTTTGAAAATTGGGAAATAGATTTTATGGTCTAATTCTCACCTCCTCTGTATATACCTATAACAGTGGGATATTCCAAGGTAATTTTCAACAATTGTATCTATAATCAAGATTCTGATTGCCCTAGTTCTAGGAGCAGAGGCCAAAGGGTTATATTTTACATAAAAATGTGTAGGGAAAGAGAATTTGAGCAACCCCCAACCAAAGACCAGGAGTCCTCCCAAGGCTTCTGTCTGTGAATCTACCATCTATCTTCTAGAGGAGAAGTGACTGAGGACCATAAAATAGCTGCTTAATAACACTGGAAACTGATGTAAATAAACAGTATCAAGAAAGAGGGTCAAATCAAAGCAAGTTATAGACATAATCACCTAAGCCGCCTCCGTACCCTCCTCTCACAAATACACAGTGGGAAGTAGCCCCGAATACTGGAGAATGAGAGACAATCACAAACCACTGCAGATGGTGGGACTGACAGCAGCCCAACCTCCCTCAGTCCTTGCCTCCTGGATCCCAGCAGGGAGGGAGTCATGCCTGACCCTGTTAGGGTTCAGAAGAGGCAGAGGGAATTCAAGGGACAGAAAGTGGACTTGCTAAGGTCCTGGAGGGACATGCAGTATTAATCCCACACAGTATTTTTTCTAAATATGTATTTTTCATCTCTAGAAGTTTCATTTGGTTCTTTTTGGTTTTTTATATCTTCCATGTTTCTCCTCATTTAAGTAAAGGTTTTCCTTAAAATCCTTGAGGATATATAATAGCTGAAGTCCTTGTCTGCTTATTGAATCATCTCTGTTATTTCTGGGTCTGTTTATATTGACTGATTCTTCTACTGGTTATGTGTCACATTTCCCTATTTCTTTGAATATCTAATAACTTTTAATTAGGTGCTGAACATTGGTAAGTTTATGTTATTGAGTGCTAGATTTGTTTCATTCCTCTAAAGAGTGCTTTCCTTTTTCTGGAAGACAGTTAAGTAAAATTGTCTTTATTCACAGATGACATGATCATATATAGAAAATATTAAGGAAGCTACAAAAAAGCTACTAGAACTACTAAATGAGTTTAGCAAGTTTATAGGATACAAATTCAATATAAAAAATAAATTGCTCCAGCTAATATTAGATGCAGCTTATTTTGTGTAATGGCTACAGCCAAAACTTGTATAGAAATTATATCATTTAGATAGTTTCATGTTATTTGACTGAATATACAGTACACAAAATATACAGTAAATATCACGAGTGGAAATTAAGCTAGGAGGATGCTCTCGTTCAACAGGAAGTGTTGAAATCAGTTGTATATCAAACTTTTAAGAAAAAGTCCTCTGTCTTTTTTTTTTTTTTTTTTTACAAGAAGACAAAAGCTAAACAATTATCCCCCAACATTCTTACGTTGTTGACAAGCATTTGAATTCTTGAGGACAAAAACATTTATTGAAGTTCACTTTCTGCACTAAAAATGCTAAATCAAATCAACTGAGATTTTTTTCTTGGTTTCCCAGAATTTTAATTAATTCATTCAACCAATATTTACTGAATGTGAGCTGTGTGTATATTATTATTAGGAGCTAGAAGGAGAGATTAATGAATCAGATACCATTCCGGCCTTCAAGAAGCTTGCAAATGAAAGAGGAGATGAACAAGTATAAAAGCAACTTTAAGATTAAGGATGTCATCATTGTTTCTGCCCTGCCCGTGTGTCTTTTTTTTTTTTTTTTTTGCGGTACGCGGGCCTCTCACTGTTGTGGCCTCTCCCGTTGCGGAGCACAGGCTCCGGACGCGCAGGCTCAGCGGCCATGGCTCACGGGCCCAGCTGCTCCGCGGCATGTGGGATCCTCCCGGACCGGGGCACGAACCCGCATCCCCTGCATCGGCAGGCGTACTCTCAACCACTGCACCACCAGGGAAGCCCCCCGTGTGTCTTTAAATGTAATCTGTCCTCACTCCTCCCTCACTTTACCCTCAAATGTGTCAGAGAGAGAGCAAATAGGCAGTTTTGGGTGACTGCTAGGCCTGTTCCTGGATTACCTTCTTGTCACTCTTTGGTCTCTCCGGCCTGGTGCTCTAATTTTAGCTCTGGTTATCTATATTGTGATGAACGGTTTAGGCTCCATTCATTCACTCATTAAAGATTATTGAGTGCCCATTATCTGCCAAGCCCAGTTCTGGTACTGGGGACTAAGAAAGCACTGCGGTGAACAAGACAAGATGCTGTCTTTCAGACCTCACCCCGTACCCTACTTTACCTTGATTCTGTGTACTCCCTTCAGCTGGGTCACCAGCACTCTGAGAAACTGACATATACCCTGCTGACCTCAGCCCTGAAGGAGGCCTCTACCTAAGGCAATAAAACTGATATAAAGAAAGGGGGTGGAGAGAAGGATTTACTTCATTAAAGAACGCAATCCCAGGGCTTCCCTGGTGGCACAGTGGTTGAGAGTCCGCCTGCCGATGCAGGGGACACGGGTTCGTGCCCCGGTCCGGGAGGATCCCACATGCCGCGGAGCGGCTGGGCCCGTGAGCCATGGCTGCTGAGCCTGCGCATCCGGAGCCTGTGCTCCGCAATGGGAGAGGCCGCAGCAGTGAGAGGCCCGCGTACTGCAAAAAAAAAAAAAAAAAAAAAAGAACGCAATCCCAAAGGTCTAGAGAGAGATGTGCATGTATGTGTGTGTGTGTGTGTATATACACACACACAAGACACACACATCTTCATATACATACATATGATTAAAGGCCATATCTGTCTTTTATTTTTCTTTCTTTCCTTTTTCTATTTCCCCATTTCCCCTTAGAATCAAAGGGTGAATCCGAAACATGTTTGTAATTGTTTTGCAGGACTGTTTATTCGGCCACATCTCTGGCTCCTGTGTGTCCATCCCATCCTCCTGGCAGGGGTGGACCTTTGCAGTCATGTATATCTATAACCCTTTCTACTGTGATAACTGATCAAATCAGAGTGACCGTATGACTCAAGTAACATCAGGTGGCTTCTGCCTCCCAAGTATTTGGATTTGCTGCACAAATGCTATTACTACTCTCTGTTAGGAACTTTTAGAGATAGGGCTAGAGGGGCCATCCTTAACCTGAGTTCAGATGGAGCAGAGAAAGGTGGTAGCAAAAAGAGGGATATGGGCTTCCCTGGTGGCGCAGTGGTTGAGAGTCCTCCTGCCGATGCAGGGGACACGGGTTCGTGCCCCAGTCCGGGAGGATCCCACATGCCGCGGAGCGGCTGGGCCCGTGAGCCATGGCCGCTGGGCCTGCCCGTCTGGAGCCTGTGCTCCGCAATGGGAAAGGCCGCGATAGTGAGAGGCCCGCGCACCGCGATGAAGAGTGGCCCCCGCTTGCCACAACTAGAGAAAGCCCTCGCACAGAAACGAAGACCCAACACAGCAAAAATAAATTAATTAATTAATAAACTCCTACCCCCAACATCTTCTTTAAAAAAAAAAGAGGGATAAAAGGAGCACTTTCTCAGAGGAACACAGAAGTAAGAGGCTGTGACCACAAAGGAACAGAGACGGCAGCTGCTGCCTCACCAACTGGTCCTGCTTTGGATCCTTCGAGAGCCTCGGCTGCACTTCCAACCCATGGGCTCTGTAGCTATCACGTTATCTTTCCAACAACCCTCTTTTTGTTTGTTTAGTTGATTGGGTTTCTTCCCATAATCGAACAATCTAAAATACAATATTTCACTGTTCTGGCTATCGTGATTTTTGAGTAATTTCTACTATCTGCCAATGGCTAATCAATCTGAGAACTCAGACTTAAATACAGGGTGAAGGCCAGAGAAAATGCTACTAAAGAGAATTTAGCTGGTATCTGCTGAGATAAAAACCTGTCCCAGGATGTGATGGTCTGTATGTTTCTGTCCTCGCAACATTCGTATGTTGAAACCCTAACTTTCAGTACGATGGCATTAGGAAGTGGGGCCTATGGGAGGTATTAGCATAGATGAGGTCATGAAGGTGGCATCCCCATGATGAGACTAGTGTGCTTATAAGAAGAGACTAGACCTTATTCTCTCCTCATTTGAAAACACAACTGCAAACCAGGAAGAGAGCCCTCATCAAGAACCCAACCAAGCTGGTACCATGACCTTGGACTTCCAGCCTCTAGAACTGTGAGAGACAAATGTTTGTTGTTTAAGCCACCCCGTCTATGGGAATTTGTTACAGCAGCCCAAACTAAGACACAGAATGTCATGTTCACGTCACTTGAGAGATCATTCCCTAGACACCTGAGCTGTCCCAGGGCTGGGGAGGGGGTTGAGGTTGGTTCTGCAGAGCTGTCTCTGTACAGAGACACAGCCCCTGACAGAGTCCACCAGAGCCCACCAGAAGAACACAGGCCCAGCCCAGAAAGAACTGGAGAGACAGCGGGCCAAGGTGGAAGCACAGATGTGTCACAGTCAGCTAGGATTCATTCTTCACAAGAAGCTGTAGGACTCTGGGAAAAATCCTGAACTCCTTTGAGCCTCCTACTTTTCAACTTCACAAATGAGGAGGATCAAAATCAAATTATAATGCCTATGTCTCATGCTTAAAGTCAGTAATCTACTTATGAGTTTTCTGCAAGAAAACACTAATACAGAGACTCTTATAATTGTAAATGGAAAACTTAGCAGTATACCTGAAACAAAAATGCCCATTTACTATCCTAAAGCCAAACTAAAACACTTATTTTTGAGTAACATACTCTCATGCTAGAATGGAAAATGCTTACAACATCCCTTTCCTATCACCAAACAATTAATAAGGTTGCTGACAAATGGCGGTTTTTGTATAACTAGTGATTCAGCCCCGTGGTGCCAGCAAGGCTGTGTTGACACTGCATGTGCTTTCCAAAACACGGAATCCTGGAGCTCTGCCAATTATATTTGGAACTCAAGACTTCTCCTTCATGCCATTTTGTTAAACATGATGTACTGATTTGGAGGGATGTAATATAAATTTTAAAAATGTACACATCAGGGCTTCCCTTGTGGTGCAGTGGTTGAGAGTCCGCCTGCCGATGCAGAGGACGCGGGTTCGTGCCCCGGTCCGGGAAGATCCCACATGCTGTGGAGCGGCTGGGCCTGTGAGCTATGGCTGCTGAGCCTGGGCGACCGGAGCCTGTGCTCCACAACGGGAGAGACCACAACAGTGAGAGGCCTGCGTACCGCAAAAAAAAAAAAAAAAAAAAAGTAAACATCAATCAAAAATGTTTTTAAAAATATGTATGTTTTGTGAGGTTTGGGTTTTAATAAACTAAGAGAGAAATTTCTAATGCAAGATTGGTAATGGGGTATGCAGGGTAGGACTGCATACGTGAAAGCACTATTAAATGGAAGAGCTTATCAATACAATCTTTGCCTCGTATCTAAAGAATATCACCTAAGGTGTATAAAAGAAGGGAAAGCAGGCAAAGCAAGCAGAGGCTGAGAATATTAATGGAAGAACAAAAGCGAGACAGTCTCTGATGTCTGGTTAGTGATTTTCAATTTACAAAGTACTTCCAAGCACATTATCTCTTGATCACTGTAAAATTCCTGTGAGGCAGACGGGAAGTTTTTCTAATCTCCTTTATTTATGAGGCAGCTAAGGCTCAGCCAGGCTAAGCCACAGCCCAAAGTCACACACAGTTAACGTCCAAGGCAAGAACTGAGTCCTCACCCCCAGGCTCTTGACACTAGTTCTCAAGTCACACTTTGGAGTTCAGTCCCAGGCAGAGTCCCTCTCTTCACTGGCCCCATAGCCTCCCAATCAACTTGGCCAGGTGGGAAGCTGTACCTTCGTCCATCTCTAGCCAGTGGCCTTTGTCTGGCATGTGATGCCCTGCTGAATGTGGTCCATTAGTCTGAAGTTCATAAAGAGATTTATCATAACTTTTCTGAAACAGCAAAGTTTCCTTATAAGCCCATGGGCCTGGGCCAAGACCAAGCCGTGAGAACCTACAAGTTGTCTTTACCTTCCCCTCCAGTGTTCCCCTGAGATCTTCACATGCCATCGCCTTCCCCAGAACCCCTTCAACCCCTCTATTTCCCTCAACAGACTCATGGGCCTGGATGGGACCACAGGAATATTACCAGTCAAGAGAGCAGGTTATGCTCTGGGAACAAATAAACCCCAAATCTCAGTGACTTAAAACAACAAAACTGATTTCTAATGCAGGCCAGCAGAGGGGCTCTGCTCCCAGGGGTCACTCAGGGCCTCAGGCTAACAGAGGCATCACCTTGGCATTGCTTTCATGATGACTAAAGTAGTGGGAATCGGATTGGAAATGACACACATCACCTCTGCTCCTGCTTCTTCGGCCAAAACCAATCACACATTGGTGCCTAACTTCAAAGAGGGTGGGAAGTGGTTCTCTGTGTCTGTGGCGGGAGAGGCAGAACATTAGTGACCAGCCTAACGACAACCACAGAGTTCAGCCCCCATCAGATGCTTGAAGCTCCCCAGTAACAGC
The DNA here is from genome assembly GCF_964165515.1 of Mesoplodon bidens. Lineage (NCBI taxonomy): Eukaryota > Metazoa > Chordata > Mammalia > Artiodactyla > Ziphiidae > Mesoplodon > Mesoplodon bidens. The sequence goes on along the minus strand of NC_138178.1, from coordinate 105,366,237 downwards.
CTCACAAAGGAGTCCCACCTTTACCTGAACTTCTCCTGTAACAGGAAGCTCCCCATCTCATAAACAGCTGATTTAATTTTAAGGGAGTTATATTTGTTAGCAACAAAAAATTTATAAAAATAACCAAAATTGGCCTCCCTGTAACTTTGGCTCCTTGGTATTTACTCCTTCCTCGGGGTCTTAGGATAAATCCCTAATTTGTTGAATAAATAAAAGATCTTCAAACATTTGATGAGAGCTATTGTTCTCATGTATTTACTCATTTAACCATGTTAGATCCCTGCCCTCTAAGAGATCTTGGGTGTAAGATGGGTAACCAAGACTGCAGTACCTTATGACATGGGATATGCCATAGATAATCCCCTAATGTTACCAGAGGAAAAAAATCAGGGTTCTCAAAATTGAGGAAGGTGGGTTAAAGGGAGGCTGTGGAGAAGGCTTTCTGGAGAAAGAGCATTGTTGTGAACACAGCAAGGGAGGGGCCTGCTCAGAAGATGAGACTGTATCAGGCAGAGGAAACAATTTGTATTAGCAGCCTAGGTGCAAAACTGCATGATGCATTCAGGGAAATTATAAGGAAAACTGTAACGCAGGATGTCTTTTGCGGGGGGGAGGGAACTGAGATGGCATCTCAAGGGGGGCCCTAGCACTAAGCTAGAAGTCTGGAATCCTGAAAGCTATTGAAGAATTTCAAGCATAAAACTGACATGGGCTGATTCACATTTTAGCAGCATTATTCTGGCAGCAGGGGGCAGAATGGAACACAAGAGACCTGCCTGAATCTGATCCTGGGTGTTCCTGGACAATGAGACCAGAGCTAATGCTGTGATCCTGTAAAGAAGGGGGTAGGTTTGAGGAGATGAGATGGGATGGGCAGTACTTGGTAGTTAATTCCAAAAGGTGAGGCGGCGTGCAGTGGGGGCCTGTGATGCCTCTCATGCTTCTGGTTTGGGCAACCAGATGGGGTAATTCACTGAAGTAGAGGTATTCAAGGAGATCGGTAGGGAAAGTTTTGTTGAGTTCAGTTTTGCACAGGTTGAGTTGAAGTTGTGGGTGTGACTTAGTGATGATGCATTAGACAATGAGGTGCATCTATGAAGAGAGATCTAGCCAGAGGTCATAGATTAGGGAGTAAGCAGTTACTGAAGCCATGCATGTGGCTGACATGCAAACTATAACTTTTCTACCTATATAGGAGAATGAAAATATTGATACAATTTTCCAATTTGACCTATCCCTTTCCAGTGGCCAGATGCTCCATATCTACGTTCCATGGTGCCTTCTTACAATCAAGAAACCTAAAAAACTGAATCACAATCAGTGCCTTGTTGGTAACCACGGAATCAGACCACAGAGAAATGGAGAATTGTGAGAAATATTTCATCCAAACATACAAAGGTCTGATGAGTCATTCCTGCTCCACAATGGAGAACACCTCTAGGATAATTCAAATACTCACTTCTCCTAGATCCAGGTTATTTCTCTCCCCTGCCTGTGCTGAACAAACTGTACCTTACCTTTTTCTGTCTCATAGGATAACTACATCTAATCTTTTTAAGGCAGGTTTTTTTTTTCCTGTCTGTTTATATAAATTGATAAGGTTACTGCTTTAGGCCAGCAAAAACCGACATATATTCAAGGGACTGACCTGGGTTAATATTTTTCTAGCTCAGTTGTTCTTGAAAACTACCCATCACACATTCCCAGATTATTTCTTAGAGATTAGGAGCCAATATAATTCATTACATGTTTGGTTTGTCTAATTTCATTCTCAAAGGGAAATTTGAACATCACTATTAGAGGCCACCTTGCTGTCCCCTACGGTGTGATAAAAAATATATTTGATGTTTGTCCCTGGTTCCTGGCACAGAGCTCCTAAACCCTTGAAATTTCCTGAGTAATAGGTAGGAGGGTTGTTTGTCATTCACAATGAGCTCCTTTCCACTATACCTGAGTTTATACTAATGAGATGACTCACAGTGGAGGTCCCTAGATAGTTTCCAAATGAAGACTAGTCACCAGAAAGACCAAACACAGTGATTAGAGTGTGGGAACTTCCAGCCCCCTCCCACTTCAATCTCTGGGGAGGAGAAGGAGGCTGGAGATTGGGTTATAACAACACTTGAACAAAGAGATTCAGAATGCTTCAGGATTGGTGAACACACTGATGTGCTGGGAGGGTGGCATGCCCTGAGAGGACATGGAAGCTTGGAGCCCCTCCTCACCATACCTTGCCCTATGTATCTCTTCCATTTGACTGTTCCTGAGTTGTGCCCTTTATAATAAACTGGCAAACATTAAGTAAACTATTTTCCTGAGATCTATGAGTCATTCTAGCAAATTATCAATCTTGAGGGTGGGTCATAGGAACCTCCAAATTTGTATTCATCCAGACAGAAGTGTGAGTAGTTGGCACCCCATGTGCAACTGATGTCTAAAGTGGGGGTAGTCCCGTGGGACTGAGCCCTTAACCTGTGGGGTCTTTGCTAACTCTGGATAGTGTCAAAATTGTATTGAATTGTTGGACAGCAAGTTGGTGTCAGAGAATTGAAGAATTAATGTATTGATAGAAGTAAAACACATATTTCATGTCATAAGTGGTATCAGAAAAACCACCAGGCACATCCCCCTGTGTGACAGAGAAAAGCCACAAAATCTTTACTGAGCTCAAAGAAAATCTTACCATAAGAAGCAAACCTTTATCACCAGCTGTCCATCACTAAGGAATCATCAGCAACTACTGGTTGTATCTTTAGAAGATGCACTCAGTTGGAGCTAAGAGATGTGGTCAAACCCATGTGGATACAATGATAGAAACTACTTAAGCACATAAGGTCCTTTCCTCACCCTAGGGTGATGCAACAGGGTCTATCAGGGACCCTTTGCACTCTGTTCTGAACCTACCTCTTAGCTGGTTTCTGCTTCTTGGCCCAGTTACATTAGATTCAAATGCTGTGCTTGAATTTTCAGCTTGGCCTTGGATCCAAACTTTGCATAAGGTCGTTGACTTTTGCCTTTCTCTTTGCTGCAAATCCTGCAGCCCCATGATCAGCCCAGACTCACCTCCATGCCAGCCTAAGCTCCTTGAATCCTCAAAAATCTAGTCATCTCCTTATCTGGTAGAGGGATATAGACAGAGTTTAAGAGATACTGACAAATAGAAAATTTTTGATCATGACGACAAAGGAGAGAAAAGAAGCTCGTGTCACATAAGACATTATTAAAGATCTTAGACATGTTCAGTCTTCAGGAAAGAGAAAATTAGAGGCAAAATTGGATAGCGTTTTTCAAAGATCTGAAGTACAATTGAGAGGAAGAAGATCAGAAGTGGCATCTATTGTTGGACAATTCAAAGAAGCAGATTTCTATTTAATATCAGATGACCAGAAATCTTGCCCTGTGAGTTACAGCACCCTCTCCTAACCCCATTATTAGAAGCATTCCAACATGAGGAAGATGACTGAGCTGTTAGGGATGCCATAGAAGGGGTTGCCCATTCTATTTCTCTTACATGGACTCAGAACACAAGGGTTACACTTCCAACTGTGTAGCACTTATTCAAAATAGAAGGAGAGAAGAAAATCACATTTTAAAAAGTTTGAATACATAAAATTAGCTTGGAAGTCAAGTATCCAGCTTGAGTAAACAAATTTGAGCACTGTAGGAACATTTAAAATGTGAAGAAATGATGAGTACAAGAATTCTGACTATTAAGTAGGTTAAATGCCTTAATGAAACTTGATGTGAATCTGTAGAGTAGTAATCAGTATAATGTGTAGTTACAAAAAAAAAGCGGTGAGACAAGATGACCCATGCTCAGTTTCTCCAGAAGGAGATAATCAGTCTTGCAGAGGAAATGAAATGATGGTGTGCAGACCATCCTGTGTGTGTTCCCTGCCGCAGAGCCTCCTTCAGGATGACAGAGCAAGTTGCATCTTCCTTATACATTCTGGGCAGGAAGCAGTGGGAGATTTATACCCCCTGACCAAAAAGAACCTCCCTTTCCAACATGTTAATTCCTGGAATAATTTTGCCAGCGTCCTCCCTGGAGGAAGAGTAGAGAGAGGAGGAGGAGGAACCAAGCCCAGAAATGCCAAAACAACTCCACTGTTTTAACATGTTCAGACCTGCTTTTGATGACAATGACACTTCAGGAGGTCAGAGGTGGGCTTATCCATGGTGCTATGCCCTAAATGGACAAACACTATCTCTGAACTATTGTGAGCAATTAAAGAACATAATAAAAACAGTGCCACTGTGAAAAAACTGTTCCTTCCTTGTTGTGTGTTACATCTCCTACTCCTTAAACACTCTTACATGAAATGGACTTGCCATCCCAGTGTGGTCACTCTCCATCCTGCAGGGGCCTCTTCCTCTGGTCCAATCCTCCTCTCCTGAGTTATCTAGTGCTCTTGAAACAATGGCTCTAGGGAATAATTTAATTCCAGCGCCCTCTGCTGGCCCTAAAGAAGGGCAAGACATTAAACTAGATCAGTAGTTGCCAAAGTTTTCACAGCCACAAAGCCATTTTATTATTTAATTAACTTCAGGGACCTCACATTTTGAAATTGATCTTTCAAGAAAACTCATTCTGCTAAACAATAATTAATTCCTTTACCAATCTGCATTTATCATAGTCATCGAAAACTGTCAATTTGAACTTGTGATCAACAGGCAATAACCAAGTTTACTATACAAAGGTTATTTGTTTCTAAGCAAACCCAAAATTTTACCTTTTACCTAGCCTGTAAACCTTATTGTTGATGAGAAGGCAATTTCTGTGAGGCTTTTTAACATTACTACAAATAATTTAAGGACCTTTTTTCCTACCTAGAGATCCAGGGGCCCCAGGTTTGGAACCACAGAGTTAGAATACCTCAGTATCTAAACAATAAGCATATTTCTGAGAAATTTTTACTTTATTAGTAAGCACTTCTGGATGATGCTGGATGCCACTTGGTTATAATTCTTCAAATTACTTTGGTGTGTTAACTGATCATATAGTGGCCTGAAAGGTTAATACACCATGCAGAATTGCAAATATCAGAGCTGAGTTTTCAAGGTATCAGCTTTTAGCAATGAGTGGCTGAACAGGGGTTGTGATGGTTGAGATTCATGCATCTCAGAGTGGAAAGGGGTACATTCTAGCGCTATCTGAAATCCATTTCTCAGCTGACTCCTTGCCCCAGTGTGCTAGCCGTTTCAACTCTGCTGCTGGCTCCATGTAGGGCTCCATGAGTAGAAAGTTGATGTATTCACAGGAGACAAGAGAGGAAGATGGTGAAACGTGGTAGGCTCAGCAGAGTGTGTGGGATGGGACCTGGGTGGAGCAAAGTAGGAGACTAGGGAAGTCTAGAAATAGAGTAGACAAGGAGTTCTCTGAGGGCAGGTCTGGGTCTTACCCATTGTTCTAACCCCAGTAACTGACACAACACCTGGTACACAATAGGCTCTAAAATATTTGTCAAATTTCTATAGGTATTATGCTCAACAACCCTAGAAATGCTTTTAGCTAGGTGCAAAGCTTTACCATTGACACCAATAACTATGACTACTAAGATAATGCCATGGGTAGCTCGTTCAGTGGTAGAACTGAGCTTGCTGTTTGGTTTTGTACAGAAGTGGTTCTATTTTTGGAAAAAGATGAATGTATCTCAGAGTGATTTTCAGTGTTTAATTTTTTTCTTTTAAAGTAAAAAATATATATATATATTTTGTAATATAACATACAAATGGAAAAGTACACAAAGTGAACACAACAATATAGCCAGCACTTAGATCCAGAAGCAGATCATCTTGGAACACCAGAAGCCCTAGTGGTGTCTCCTTCCTGCCACTATCTGACACCCCATCCCTACTATTCTGACTTCTAACACCATAGATTAGTTTTGCCATTTTTGAAGTACACCCACACTCTATACTCTTGTGTCTGGCTTATTTTGCTCAACATTATTTTTGTGATGGTAATTCATGTTGTTAGTTGCAGTTTGTTCATTCTCATCTTTGTATTTTATTTATAAATATACCACATTTTTAAATCAATTACCTATAATGGTAAGCTAGTTGATTCCAGCTTTTTACCATTCTGAACAGTGCTGGTATGAGCATTCACGTACATTTCTTTTGTGTGCATGTATACCCATTTTTGTTGGGTATAAGCCAAGTGGTAGAACTGCCAGGTCAAAGGATGTGCACATGATCAGCTTTTGCAGATACTTCCAGTTTCACAAAGTGATTGTGCTAATTTTGTGAGTCAGCTTTTGTACAAAGCTAGATGCCAGAGACGCTGAGAGGGCATAAAGGACAGTGGGGAAGTTATCACTAGGCCTATGACTTGGAACCTAAGGGGATTTTATGGAAAGGAAGAAGATAATATAATCCTCAAAGGGAAAGGTCCCATCAATTAGCAACTCATCACTGGAATGATTTGGAAGCCTGCTTCCTAAGGAGAAAGGAAGGCAGAATAATAATACAAAAGGTAGAGGAAAAGAAGAAAAAGAAAAAAGAGCAGAATAATTGGTAACCCCAAATGCCAAGGAGCTGCTAAAAATTTTACCTTCGTAAAAATGGCACAGTGGGGCTTCCCTGGTGGCGCAGCGGTTGAGAGTCCACCTGCCGATGCAGGGGATGTGGGTTCGTGCCCCGGTCCGGGAAGATCCCACATGCCGCGGAGCAGCTGGGCCCGTGAGCCATGGCCGCTGAGCCTGCGCATCCGGAGCCTGTGCTCCGCAACGGGAGAGTCCACAACAGTGAGAGGCCCGCATACCACACACACACACACACACACACACACAAAAAAGGCACGGTGGTGTCCCAAAGCCCTGGCTCCAGTAGAGCAGATTAGAACCAGAATGCAGCAAAAGGCACTCTGTATTTATATGTTTGTGTTTATCACAAAACTTCCTGAACTTGTTTGGGGCCTTGTGAGTACTTAACGTTATTAATCAGGACAGTTCCTCTTTATGAATTTTGGGATAAGCCCTTTTACCACTACTGATATTCACAGGAAAAGAATAAAAGCTTATCACTGAGTTTCTCCATGAGATTTCTGTAAAGTTTAATTTGCAAATAAGTAAGCCAAGTTGGAAATGCCAGATGCTATCAGACAGGAGGATCACATTTTCCATTTAAATGTGATTGTCCCTCTTTCAGCTGGATTCAGGGCTTTCCTCTCAAAGTCTCAGGAAACTCATTTGCAAGAGTGACTCAGAATGAACCCACTCTATAATACTTGGTTATCAAAAGGCACTTACACATTGCAAAGAGAAATGCAATGTTCTGTTTACAAGAGGAATTTGATTGCTAATTATGAACCCCTAAAAAAATATGCATTTCATACTTATCTCTTTGCAGTTCAGCAATGAATCCTACAGTAGTTCTGGTCTCCTCTCAGCTGAGGTCCTCTGACACTTTGCTACGACAGAGAGCTCCTATGTGAGCACTGACCCCTAGGTATCTGCCGTTTCTCAAACTGTTTTTCAGCTCCAGGACAATTTGCTCTGCAGCAGCTGTTGTCACAGAACAGATGGGGAATGCCTTTCCTTGCAGAGAGCAGCCAGGTTTACATTTGCATTCATTTCCTTGGGGCCATTTCTGTGAATTAGACCTGGCACAGCCATGGCCGCTTGCTTTTGATCTGACATGTGGACAAGGAGATTAGTTCATCTGCTGCCTCTCCAGCAACATGTCCAAGACCATTATCCTGCAGGAGGTCTAAGGAAGCTGCCACTATCAGCGGCCGACAGGCACACTTGAAAATTCATGAGTAATGTGTAAAAACGCAGGAGTTCTTCCCCTTGGTGCATTCACTGCCCTTACATGGAGATGCTGGCTGAGCCCATACAAAGAGGGGGAAATTGATACAGACCAAGAATTCAGTGGTGGCTCCAAGGCACCATAAGGATCTAGAAGCTTCTGATTTGCCTCCAAATATTAACCAAGAGTACAAAGAACTGGCATGCCCAAAACTTAGCAGGTCTAGCTGATATGCAAATCAATTTGACTGCATCCTCCTAATGATGAACATTCACTGTATGAGCTCCCATATGCACAAATGGACGTCTGCAAGGCACCGACCACCCAGCTGCCCGGAGACTACCTGAGTTGCCCTCCAAATCAAGAAGTGATGGAGATCAGCTTGCTGCTTTGTGACTACCTAGAGGGGTGGGATAGGGAGGGTGGGAGAGAGACGCAAGAGGGAGGAGATAAGGGGATATATGTATATGTATAGCTGATTCACTTTGTTATACAGCAGAAACTAACACACCATTGTAAAGCAATTATACTCCAATAAAGATTAAAAACAAAAAAAAGAAGTGATACAGTTCTAGATGAACACCTAGAGGCAATTTAATAAATTATGTATCTACCTCATTTAACCCAGCGTTCATCAGGGACTTCCTTGGTGGAGCAGTGGCTAAGACTCTGCGCTCCCAATGCAGGGGGCCCAGGTGCAATCCCTGGTCAGGGAACTAGATCCCACGTGCATGCCACAAGTAAGGAGCCCACCTGCCGCAACTAAAGGAGCCCGCCTGCCACAACCAGGACCCGGCACAACCAAATAAATAAATAAATAAGTATTTTAAAATAAATAAATAAATAGCCTCCACGGGACTGCCCATGCTACCACCCTCCCATTTCTTTAGACTTTCCCTCTTTCAGACTCAGTTAATTCTACCTAAGCACCTCTATTTTTCACATCACACACACACACACACACACACACACACACACTTTAACCTAACCCCTTCTTCTGCTCTCTCTTTCAACTCTGGCCTGGTTACCTTAGGGAAACATTTTTTCCCCTCTTAGAAGGCTCTTTGTCTTCAAAAAACAAAAGCAATTACTTAAATTTCCCTAGAAACTTTAGGTAAAAGAAAACTACCCTGAAGGTATCTGTGCTGTCAAATTCTAGAACACTTGGAAGTACATAGAAATCCTGTTTGGAACCTTATCATAATTGTTCTTCTATCCCTTTATCCTCTAAAACATCCAAAATAAACAACAGCTATTTTATATTTATTATTTCTTTTGGGGGGTGCTGAATTAATGGTGCTACAGTAAAAACACTACTTTTACTACAACTGTATAGTATTTCATTGTAAATGTGGAGTCAAATTATGGATTAAGGGACTTCCCTGGTGGCGCAGTGGTTAAGAATCCACCTGCCAATGCAGGCAACACGGGTTCAAGCCCTGGTCCGGGAAGATCCCACGTGCCTCAGAGCAACTAAGCCCGTGCTCCACAACTACTGAGCCTGCGCTCTAGAGCCCACGAGCCACAACTACTGAGCCCATGTGCCACAACTACTGAAGCCTGCACACTCTAGGGCCTGTGCTCTACGACAAGAGAAGCCACAGCAATGAGAAGCCAGCGCTGCAAGGAAGAGTAGCTCCCGCTCACCGCAACTAGAGAAAGCACGCATGCAGCAATGAAGACCCAACACAGCCCAAAATAAATAAATAAAATAAATAATGTTTTAAAAAATTATGGATTAAATGTGAACTAGACAGGGGCCCTAATCTCTGTAAATAAGAAAACCTTCAAGCTTTTTAAGTTCTAAACAACTGACAATAAATGAAGTTTTGGAGCACAATCAGCGTAACATGTTAACAAGCCAAGGACAAACTAGGAAACTTCTGATCGGATTTTCTCTCTTGGTGTCGATCATGATGGGTCTTGCCATCACTTTTGGACTTCCTACTTAATTTAATCCATCCTGAAGGTGGGCCTCAGTGCTGGGCCTATTTACACAGAATCCTGGTGGGCAATTATGCAAGATTATTTATATTTCTAGGTTCTGCACGTTAATAACTATAATGCCTTTTTTTTTTTTTTTTTGGCCTCCCCGTGCAGCTTGTGGGATCTTAGTTCCCAACCAGGGATTGAACCTGGGCCACGGTAGTGAAAGCACCAAGTCCTAACCACTGGACCACGAGGGAATCCCCTCTAATGCCTGATTTTGAACAAATCTTACTTTAGCAAAAAAGTTAGAGGACCAAGCCCCTGAGAAAAGATTCAGTGAGATACAAAATCCTGCACTTAACTGCCATGATATTTTATCTTCCTCCCTGAGGCCGTGTCCTTATCTGAACTTCAACACTAGGAAGTAGCACAGTTTTGTTGAAATAATAAAAATATAGAGCTTATTGACATGTAACTAATTTAATCTTAGATACCCAGAGACTATAAAAAGAAAAAAATTGCATAGTTAATCACAAAATACTGTCATAGGAGGGGAAATTTACATGTTTGGAATCATAAAACATGGAAATCAGGTTGAAGAAGCTTCCAGCTGCTTGTTTCTATCCAATTTTGGAAATGTCTTACATTTTAGATCTTTCCCAAGTTTGGCTGACCCTTGATTATCTGTGATCATGAATGGACCGTAGTATATTCCATATATATTTCATAGAGAATCCGAAAGGTGACCTGAGCCACTACTTTTGAATGCACATCTGGGTCTAGCAGACAACATAACGAACTTGAGTTTTTGTCACTTCTTGCTCTTGACTAATTTCTAGTGGAGAGCCTCCAGCCTATAACGTGAATAATATTCTTCTTGACTCTGTTTCAACAAATGAATTCATGGCAGTGGACTGTTTAGGAATGCTCTGACGGAACACAGTAAGTGATTTCTGTTTGCTTCCCATTCCTTATCCACACACCCAAGCACCTTCACAGAGCAGGATGCTTAACAGGGTTCAAAACATCTTAATTAGCCTAATTCAAGGATGGCAAACATGCCACACCTGCCCCATAGGTTAGAATTGAGGGGACCTAATAAATATTATCTCTCTTCACTGCCCAAGTTCAGAAACAACTGAGAGATAAACACAAACACAGGAGTCAGACAGACAGAAATGATATTAATGATACAGTCCTTGGGCACCTGGCTTGGGCATGAAAGGCAAATGGACTTCTTACTGTTGCCTAAATTAAACTTCCCAGGCTTCAAGCCTCTCTGATTGAGGGCAGTGCCTGCTCTTCAGTCTTCCCACATAGTGGGGAGAATAGGCCAAAACAGCATGTTCTCCATACGAAGGCAGTTTCCAAAGAAAGAGAACCAGAAGGGTCTAAAGAAAGAAGTGCCAGAAGCACCTCATATGCCCACTTTGTTCTCTCAAATGTATTAATCTGATAGGTCATTCCCACCTTCCCCTCACTCACTAGGAATAGGCAAGAAGGTAGCAAGAGACCAGCAGAATTACTTCACTGCTGTGGTTCACAAACTTGAGCATGTATCAGAATCACCTGGAGGGCTTGTTATAAACACAGATTACTGGGCCCACTTAAGAGTTTCTGATTCAGTGGGGCTGTGTGAGGCCTGAGAGTCTGCATTTATAACAAGTTCCCAGGTAATGAATCACCGCTCTAATGCAATGGTTCTCAACCTTGAACAAGCAATGGAATCAAGAGAAAGGAGTGTTTCCTCCTATCATTCCTCAGCTTTTTTTTCTTTCTTAACCCATTGGGTTTAACCTCTAATTCTGTGGTCTAGCAGAGATGTGGCACTCCATTCAGGAGAAGGAATCAGCAGTCTATTGGAATAGTGTAGCTCTCAGTTCATGAGGCTTCTCTCTCAATATTGACCACTATTCTTTCATGGCACTGTTAACGCACAGTGATGATTTATGTCCCTAGAGATCTATGTAGTGGGTGATAACATAAATTTTAAAACCCCAAGCCATACTAGATGCAAGCACTCCATATTCAATTTCCCATCCAAAATTAAGTCCAGCCACGTTATCCAAAAGAGCTCATTAGATATTAAGATATTCCAATAAAATGCCAATAATAAAGTTTCCAAATTTGAGTATAAACCTTCTCTTATCATGGATTTCCCAGGTTGAAATTATAAGTCCAAAATTAAATTCCTTGAATATTAAAGTCTAAAATCAAATTATCTTTCCTTTGTGTTAAAAGCCAAAAGAAACTAAAGTCCCAAATTCTATCCTCCTATTTCTTATTCTTCTGACTCTATCTAGAGGATTTCCCTATGCAGGACTGTGGTTCTTTTAGCAGCTGCAGTTGAGCTCTCTTCCACTGGAATAGGTGTAGTTCTCTTAGGATCTTAAAAGTTCAACTGCACCCATATGTGCCTCACTTTTGAGGAGACCAAAGAGAACATTAAAGATTATCAAAGAACCTGTCTCACATCCACTTGTTTTAGAAAACACTTCAACCCTTAGCACTTAGCAGATATCCCAGACAAAATTATATTCCCAGACCCTCTATTTATTATTGCCAAAGACCATAGCAGAGATTCAGTGATATCTGAGAGAGGGCAAGTAGAAATGGGACAGAATTCTTGATTGCAGCTTTGCCATGATGCTGGTCATTCTGTGTCTTTGTTGGAAGAACATGACCTTTATGGCACCATTTCACCATGTTAAGGGGAGTGGATGGGAAGGTCTTTTATGCATATTTTCTCAGCAATTAGAGGGTGGAATTTGAGACCTAACAAAGTTTTAAAACCTGCAGTGGTGGCAGTTCCAGCCACTAGGTCTTATTTTATTTACAATCTAACATACTGAAAACATCTTAATTTCCATTTGCCTTGGAGCCCTGTGTTTCTAGCATCCCACTGCTGAAATGAATGAGGGTTCCGCCCAGTTACTTAGTATCCACTATCTCTTGTGAAGACATATTTTCAGCCCTAGGTCACAGATTTTAAGTACACAGATGAAACAATTTTTATTGTTGCTGTTGCTTGGCTGCAAATCTACAATCCAAGACTTTAAAAAGCAAAGAAGCTACACTTCTTGTGGGGTTAAAGAAGACTTCACCAAAAAATTAATGTTTTGAACTGATGAAAATGAAACCACAGCATATCAAAATTTTTGAGATGTACCTAAAGCAGTGTTTAGAGGGAAATGTAGAGCATTAAATGTTTTTAATCTAAAAGAAGAAATATCTCAAATAAAAAATCTAAACTTACACCTTAAGAAACTAGAAAAAGAGTAAGTTAATCTAAAGCAAAAAGAAGGAAGGAAATAATAGAGATAACATTGAAATCAGTAAACTAGAAAATGGACATACAGTTGAGAAAAGCAATGAAATCAAGAGCTGATTGTAATAGGCTGTATAATGGTCCTCTGAAGACGTCCATGTCCTAATCTCTGGAACCTGGGGCTACATTACTTTAGCTGGTAAAAGGAATTTTGCAGGTGTGATTACTTAACGATCTTGAACCAGAGAGATTATCCTGATGATCTGGATGGGCCCAGTGGAATCACAAGCATCCTTATTAGGGAGGACAGGAGGCTCAGAGTTAGAGATGTGATACTAGAAGCAAGAAGTTGAAAGATGCAAGAAGGGATCATAGGCCAAGGAATGCAGGTAGCCTCTAGAAACTAAAAAAAGGCAAGAAAATGGGTGTTCCCCTCAGAAGCTGCAGAAGGAACTGGCCCTGCCAGCACTGTGACCTCAGCTCAGCTGGGCTGATTTGTAACTTCTGACTCCCAGAACTCTAAGGTAATAAAGTTGTGTTGTTTTAAACTACTACATTAGTGGTAATTTATTACAGCGGCAGTAGGAAACTAATACAATAACCCTTTGAAAGATCTATAAAATAAATAAACCTCTAGTCAGACTTACCAAGAAAACAAGAGAGAAAATACAAATGACCAATATCAAGAACCAAAAAGGGTATCACGCCAGATATTCAAAGGATAATAAAGGAAAATAATAAACAACCTATGTCAAATTCTACAGCTTAAATGAACAGGCGATTTCTGTAAGACTCAAATTACCAGAGTTTAGTCACGAAGAAATAGATAACCTAAAATGATAAATAAACAACCTCTACCTATGAAAGAAACTGAATTCTTATTTCAAAAGCTTATGTCACCAACAAAGCTCATTAACAATTCCTGGGAAACAAAAATAGAATCCGAGTAGTAAAATAAAGTCTAACCTTTTCTTTTTCCCTTGTGCTTCATCTCGTTTCACTTGCTCACAGGTTGCTGCAGGCAGAGGCCTCAGACCAGAGCTCCTCATGCAAAACCGCCGCGCAGGACAACTCAGCTCTGCGGCCCGTGCACAGAAGTACTGCGCCCGGCTCGTCAATTCAAGATGGCGGCAGTGGGCCGTGTGCAGAGACCTGCACCCGGCACCTCAGTCTGGAGCCGTGAGCAGCACACCTGCACCGACTTGGGAGAACTCCGCCCCCTGCCCTCTCCGCTGACGAGATCCCTATAAAGAAGCCCCTCCCACACCTGTGGGGAGAGCGTGGACTTTAGAGTGCGAATCTCCCGTTATTTGGTTCATATCAATTTAGAACAGGTGTGCCCTCTTGGTGAAATGACCACATTATCATATCATATATATATCATATATAATGTCCCTCTCTATCTCTGGTTATAGTCCTGTTGAGTTTTCAAAGGATCAGAAGCTGTGTGGCTGATCTAGCCCTGCCTATTTATACCTGGCACATCATTTTGAAGTGAGAGCCTCACACATAAATGCTTTTTAGGACACATGAAATGTAGCTTCCTTTGCTTTTTAAAGCTGGATTGTAGATTTGCAACCAAGCAACAACAAAAATTCTTTCATTCCCTATGAAACCTTTTTCTTTTCCCTCTAATCAAAACCTTGCCTCAGCTCCTTGTGTTTACTGAAGCCAACGCAGCTCTAGCATGTTTGTGAGGCTGAGCACTTGCTGCCCTGCCTGTTTAAAACCAGCTACTTGCTTGTGGATAAAGTTGCCATTAACTGCTAGGTCAAAATCCCACTGGACTATGCTTACTAAAATCTAAAGCCTTAAGTTACCAGTCCAACCCCACTAGTCAAAAGAAAATCACATAACTGTAAAAACCAGCCATGTGTCACAACAAAGCCCTACAAACTCGCAAAGCAAAAAAAAAAAAAAAAAAAAAATCATGTGACCCATGTTTATTTCACCTAAGGCCTAAAGCTACTTACTCAAAGCCTCACATGTTTCTGGCTCCCCAAGTTGCAAATTCAACTATTTGTCTGTCTCTCAAGCTACCTGAATTGTGCTCCAAATGCTGGGGGAAAGGACGCTATATATTGGATCCCTTCAAACTCCATCACCCTCTTCGCCCAACGCCAATCATCATAATTGATCACAGAGAATGTGTAATAAGGCCTCTTTTCCCCACAACCTAGCCCCACACAAGTCTCAGAATTTTTTTTCTTCACCATTCAAGGTCCTGAAACCAAGCAGGACCCTGTGGGGCTCCTGGGCACAAAAGTCTTTCTGTGTACCCCTTTTTCTTGATTATAGGAAAGAGGCTTCTTTCAGAACTCCATGACCTTCCCTGAGTTCCAACAGAGCAGGTTCAAACAATTGTTAATCAGGGAAGGGAGGGAATGCAGAGACAAGGAAGAAACAGTCCAAAAAAAACAATAGTGCAACCTTGGGGCAGGGTCCTGGTTCCTCCTCAAGAAATAAACATAACAATATATTTGAGCTGTTTTGCAGGTACTGAAATCCCCACCAGGTGAAAGAAGTTAACTGTATGCTGCCCACAAGCATATAGACCCCAAACCGGTTGGAACCAGAAGGTTGATGATGCTGATTCCCACTTACCTCACCACCAACCCATCAGAAGAATGTCCATGAGCTGATCATGCCCTCTTTGAACCATTACTATAAAACTCCTCACTACCCACTCCAGGGCAGGACACACAGTTTTGAGGGTATTAGCCTGCTGTTGTCCCCTTTGCCTGGCAAAGCAGTAAAGTTATTCTTTTCTACTTCAGCCAAAACTCTGTCTCCAAGATTTAATTGGTGTCGGGGTACAGAGGCCAGATTCGGCTTCAATCCCTTGCTCTATTTCATGAAGGAGAAGCTTACTAGGATCCTGGAATGATGACAAGGGTGAGAGATGTCCCACACAGGACAGTTTGGATGGAGGCTTGGCCACATCTAGGATCCCAGTGGGTGTCTGTCTGCTGGATGAGCCACAGGCAATGAGCAGGGCAGCAGGCTATGTCATGCTCTTCTGTAGTAACTGCTTTCATTCATGGGGGCCCTCACCTCAATCAGCTACTTAATATAGCCTCTGGCTGCCTACACAGCTGTGTCCAGGATTATCTTCAGATTCCTGCACCCTCCCCACCCCAAATGACCCTCATACTCTGTCCTGGAGAGAAAGGCATGGCTCTCAGCCTCACCCTCCATCTCTTATTAAACACTGTGATGGCATATACTATGCTCTGCACCCCTCAAGGCCTTTCCTTTTAATTCTTAAGAACCTAGTTTGGAAGTCACACAAAAATGAATATTAACAGTTTCTTTCTCTTTCCATTTGAATGTTCTAACTGGGAGAAGGGTCTAGACATATAGTAAAGTAGAGAGAGCACAGAGATTAATATTTCAGGATTGCAGGTTAGCACACATGCTTACCCACACTGCCCCAAAGAGTTTCATGATCCTTTCAAATGCACATTCTATTAGAGTTTTTCCACACAAGGAAAACTATTCATCATCAAGTCTAGTCAAATGACAGTGCTGGCAGTTAAGCAAGTCAGGAGGTCTTACAAATGGAGGTACTACTGCTGGGAGCGGTTAAGATGTGTGTCCAAGACACACTGCTAGTTAGAAGCAGGGATTCAACTCCAGGTTGCTGAACCATCACCTGGAGTAACTTGACAGGACTGGCTGGCAGCCAGCTCAAAGCAAGATCTGGACACAGGGCAGAGGTCAAAGCAGGGAAGACGCTTCCTTCTACAATGAAAGGGCCACAGGGGAAGATGGAAGAGATAGGTCAAAAGGAAGGTGAGCCTGATTTTGCATTATGTGTGGGTGAGTGGGCCACCCTTCTAAAGCACCAAGTCCCAAGGGGGCTCCCTTTAGATACTTTTTGATTGTTTCTCATCCAAAGCTATGTTCCAAGACCAAGAATTTTCTATCTACCTTTATAAATAGGATATAAGTATAATATAGAAAATGTAAGGAAAATGCATATCCTAACAAGGTAGACCTGTGTATGGTAGAGCCTGTGGCTGCAGGAGGTACTAAAATACCACCACCACTGATGTCATTACCCTTCTAGGCTGTTCTTTAGTTAGCTATAATATTATGATGTTTTCTTTTACTGAGCTCTGCCCACCAGAGCAACACCCAGCTCTACCCACCACCAGTCCCTCCCATCAGGAAGCCTGCACAAGCTTCTTAGGTAGCCTCATCCACCATGGGGCAGACAGAGGAAGCAAGAAGAACTACAGTCCTGCAGCCTGTGGAAGGAAAACCACATTCACAGAAAGATAGACAAGATGAAAAGGCAGTGGACTATGTACCAGATGAAGGAACAAGATAAAACTCCAGAAAAACAATTAAATGAAGTGGAGATAGGAAACCTTCCAGAAAAAGAATTCAGAATAATGATAGTGAAGATGATCCAGGACTTCAGAAAAAGAATGGAGGCAAAGATCGAGAAGATGCAAGAAATGTTTAACAAAGACCTAGAAGAATTAAAGAACAAACAAACAGAGATGAACAATACAATAACTGAAATGAAAACTACACTAGAAGGAATCAATAGCAGAATAACTGAGGCAGAAGAACGGATAAGTGACCTGGGAGACAAAATGGTGGAATTCACTGCCACAGAACAGAATAAAGAAAAAAGAATGAAAAGAAATGAAGACAGCCTAAGAGACCTCTGGGACAACATTAAACACAACAACATTTGCATTATAGGGGTCCCAGAGGAGAAGAGAGAGAGAAAGGACCCGGAAAATATTTGAAGAGATTATAGCCAAAAACTTCCCTAACATGGGAAAGGAAATAGCCACCCAAGTCCAGGAAGTGCAGCGAGTCCCAGGCAGGATAAGCCCAAGGAGAAACATGCTGAGACACGTAGTAATCAAACTGACAAAAAATTAAAGACAAAGAAAAATTACTGAAAGCAGCAAGGGAAAAATGAAAAATAACATACAAGGGAACTCCCATAAGGTTAACAGCTGATTTCTCAGCATAAACTCTACAAGCCAGAAGGGAGTGGCATGATATACTTAAAGTGATGAAAGGGAAGAACCTACAACCAAGCTTACTCTACCCAGCAAGGATCTCATTCAGATTTGACAGAGAAAGCAAAAGCTTTACACACAAGCAAAAGCCAAGAGAATTCAGCAACACCAAACCAGCTCTACAACAAATGCTAAAGGGAATTCTCTAAGTGGGAAACACAAAAGAAGAAAAAGACCTACAAAAACAAACCCATAACAATTAAGAAAATGGTAATAGGAACATACATATCAATAATTACCTTAAATGTGAATGGATTAAATGCTCCACCAAAAGACACAGGCTTGCTGAATGGATAAATAAACAAGACCCATATATATGCTGCCTACAAGAGACCCACTTCAGACCTAGGGACACATACAGACTGAAAGTGATGGAAAAAGATATTCCATGCAAATGGAAATCAAAAGAAATCTGGAGTAGCAAGACTCATATCAGATAAAATAGACTTTAAAATAAAAAAGACAATACAAGAGACAAGGAAGGATACTACATAATGATCAAGGGATCAATCCAAGAAGAATATATAACAATTATAAATATATATGCACCCAACATAGGAGCACCTCAATACATAAGGCAAATGCTAACAGCCATGGAAGAGGAAATCGACAGTAACACAATAATAGTGGGGGACTTTAACACCTCGCTTACACCAATGGACAGATCATCCAGACAGAAAATTAATAAGGAAACACAAGCTTTAAATGACACAATAGGGCTTCCCTGGTGGCGCAGTCATTGAGAGTCTGTGTGCCGATGCAGGGGACGCAGGTTCATGCCCTGGTCCGGGAAGATCCCACATGCCGCAGAGCGGCTGGGCCCGTGAGCCATGGCCACTGAGCCTGTGCGTCCGGAGCCTGTGCTCCGCAACGAGAGAGGCCACAACAATGAGAGGCCTGTGTACTGCAAAAAAAAAAAAAAAAGCCACAATAGACCAGATAGATTTAACTGATATTTATAGAACATTCCATCCAAAAACAGCAGATTACACTTTCTCCTCAAGTGCACACAGAACATTCTCCAGGATAGATCACATCTTGGGTCACAAATCAAGCTTCAGTAAATTTAAAAAAATTGAAATCATATCAAGCATCTTTTCTGACCATAACACTATGAGATTAGATATCAATTACAGGGAAAAAAACATAAAAAACACAAACACAGGTAGGTTAAACAATTCACTAATAAATAACCAAGAGATCATTGAAGAAATCAAAGAGGAAATCAGGGCTTCCCCGGTGGCGCAGTGGTTGACAGTCCGCCTGCCGATGCAGAGGACGTGGGTTCGTGCCCCGGTCCGGGAGGATCCCACGTGCCGCGGAGCGGCTGGGCCCGTGGGCCATGGCCGCTGAGCCTGCGCGTCCAGAGCCCGTGCTCCGCAACGGGAGAGGTCACAGCAGTGAGAGGCCCGCGTACCGCAAAAAAAAAAAAAAAAAAGAGGAAATCAGAAAATACCTAGAGACAAATGACAATGAAATCACGATGATCCAAAACCTATGGGATGCAGCAAAAGCAGTCCTAGGAGGGAAGTTTATAGCAATACAAGCCTTCCTCAAGAAATAAGAAAATTCTCAAATAAATAATCTATCCTTACACCTAAAGGAACTAGAGAAAGAAGAACAAACAAAACCCAAAGTTAGTAGAAGGAAAGGAATCATAAAGATCAGAGCAGAAATAAATGAAATGGAAACAAAGAAAATAATAGCAAAGATCAATAAAACTAAAAGCTGGTTCTTTGAGAAGATAAACAAAATTGATAAACCTTTAGCCAGACTCATCAAGATAAAGAGGGAGAGGAATCGAACCAATAAAATTAGAAATGAAACAAAAGTTACAATGGACACCACAGAAGTACAAGGTATCATAAGAGACTACTACAAGCAACGCTATGCCAATAAAATGGACAACCTGGAAGAAATGGACAAATTCTTAGACAGGTATAACCTTCCAAGACCGAACCAGGAAGAAATAGAAAATATGAACAGACCAATCACAAGTAATGAAATTGAAACTGTGATTAAAAATCTTCCAACAAACAAAAGTCCAGGACCAGATGGCTTCACAGGTGAATTCTATCAAACTTTTAGAGAAGAGATTACACCCAACATTCCCAAGCTCTTCCAAACAATTGCAGAGGAAGGAACACTCCCAGACTCCTTATATGAAGCCATAATCACCCTGATACCAAAACCAGACAAATACATTACAAGAAAAGAAAATTACAGGCCAATAACACTGATGAATATAGATGCAAAAATCTTCAACAAAATACTAGCAAACAGAATCCAACAACACATTAAGAGGATCATACACCATGATGAAGTGGGATTTATCCCAGGGATGCAAGGATTCTTCAATATACTCAAATCAATCAATGTGATACACCATATTAACAAACAGAAGAAGAAAAACCATATGATCATCTCAATAGATGCAGAAAAAGCTTTTGACAAAATTCAACGCCCATTTATGACAAAAACTCTCCAGAAAGTGGGCGTAGAGAGAACCTACCTCAACATAATAAAGGCCATATACAACAAACCCACAGCAAACATCATTCTCAATGGTGGAAAACTAAAAGCATTTCCTCTAAGATTAGGAACAAGACAAGGATGTCCACTCTCACCACTATTATTCAACATAGTTTTGGAAGTCCTAGCCACGGCAATCAGAGAAGAAAAAGAAATAAAAGGAATACAAATTGGAAAAGAAGAAATAAAATTGTCACTGTTTGCAGATGACATGATACTGTACATAGAGAATCCTAAAGATGCTACCAGAAAACTACTAGAGATAATCAATGAATTTGGTAAAGTAGCAGGATACAAAATTAATGCACAGAAATCTCTGGCATTCCTATACACCAATGATGAAAAAGCTGAAAGTGAAATCAAGAAAACACTCCCATTTACCACTGCAACAAAAAGAATAAAATATCTAGGAATAAACCTACCTAAGGAGACAAAAGACCTGTATGCAGAAAACTGTAAGACACTGATGAAAGAAATTAAAGATGATACAAATAGATGGAGGGATATACCATGTTCTTGGGTTGGAAGAATCAACATTGTGAAAATGACTCCACTACCCAAAGCAATCTACAGATTCAATGCAATCTCTATCAAATTACCAATGGCATTTTTTACAGAACTAGAACAAAACATCTTAAAGTTTGTATGGAGACACAGAAGACCCCGAATAACCAAAGCAGTCTTCGGGGAAGAAAACAGAGCTGGAGGAATCAGACTCCCTGACTTCAGACTATCCTATAAAGCTACAGTAATCAAAACAATATGGTACTGGCACAAAAACAGAAGTATAGATCAATGGAACAGGTTAGAAAGCCCAGAGATAAACCCACGCACCTATGGTCAACTAATCTATGACAAAGGAGGCAATGGTATACAATGGAGAAAGAGAATCTCTTCAGTAAGTGGTGCTGGGAAAACTGGACAGCTACATGTAAAAGAATGAAATTAGAACACTCCCTAACACCATACACAGAAATAAACTCAAAATGGATTAGAGACCTAAATGTAAGACCGGACAGTATAAAACTCTTAGAGGAAAACATAGGAAGAATACTGTTTGACATAAATCACAGCAAGATCTTTTTTGATCCACCTCCGAGAGTAATGGAAATAAAAACAAAAATAGGGACTCCCCTGGTGGTACAGTGGTTTAGAATCCGCCTGCCAATGCAGGGGACACGGGTTCAAGCCCTGGTCCAGGAAGATCCCACATGCCACAGAGCAACTAAGCCTGTGAGCCACAACTACTGAGCCTGCATGCCACAACTACTGAAGCCAGCACATCTAGAACCTGTGCTCTGCAACAAGAGAAGCCACCACAATGAGAAGCCCGCGCACCGCAACAAAGAGTAACCCCCGCTCGCCGTAACTAGAGAAAGCCCACGTACATCAACGAAGACCCCACGCAGCCAATAAATTAATTAATTAATTTTAAAAAAAGACAAAAATAAACAAATGGGACCTAATGAAACTTAAAAGCTTTTGCAAAGCAAAGGAAACTACAAACAAGATGAAAAGACAACCCCCAGAATGGGAGAAAATATTTGCAAATGAATCAATGGACAAAGGATTAATCTCCAAAATATATAAACAGCTCCTGCAGCTCAATATAAAATACAAACAACCCAATCAAAAAATGGGCAGAAGACCTAAACAGACATTTCTCCAAAAAAGACATACAGATGGGTAAGAAGCACATGAAAAGCTGCTCAACATCACTGATTATTAGAGAAATGCAAATCAAAACTACAGTGAGGTATCACCTCACACCAGTTAGATGGGGCATCATCAGAATATCTACAAACAACAAATGCCGGAGAGGGTGTGGAGAAAAGGGAACCCTCTGGCACTGTAGGTGGGAATGTAAATTGATACAGCCACTATGGAGAACAGTATGGAGGTTCCTTAAAAAACTAAAAACAGAATTACCATATGATCCAGCAATCCCACTACTGGGCATATACCCAGAGAAAACCATATTTCAGAAAGACACATGCACCCCAGTGTTCATTGCAGCACTATTTACAATAGCCAGGTCATGGAAGCAACCTAAATGCCCATCGGCAGACGAACGGATAAAGAAGATGTGGTACATATATACAATGGAATATTACTCAGCCATAAAAAGGAACGAAATTGAGTCATTTGTTGAGATGTGGATGGATCTAGAGACTGTCATGCAGAGTGAAGTAAGTCAGAAAGAGAAAAACAAACATTGTATATTAACACATATATGTGGAACCCAGAAAAATGGTACAGATGAACCGGTTTGCAGGGCAGAAATAGAGACACAGATGTAGAGAACAAACATATGGACACCAAGGGGGGAAAGTGGCAGGGGTGGTGGTGGTGTGATGAATTGGGAGATTGGGATTGACACATATACACTAATATGTATAAAATAGATAACTAATAAGAACCTGCTGTAGAAAAAGTTAAAAAAATCAAAAATTAAAAAAATAATAATATGATGTTTTAAAAATTGTTCAGGTCAGCAGAGAGTGCTGCTTTGATGGGATTCTGAGGAAAACCCTCAGATGGGTTTTAGAAATATAATGGGAAAAATTACTAGTGCTTGGGGATTTTGAAGTATTTTCCTTGAATTTACAATCCCAGAGAAAATGGATGCTTGATGGGTTTTTCAAAGTTGATAAGGACAAGAGTGTTTTTTTATTCTCCCAGCTCACATGTGAGGGAATCATTCTGAGGGGATTTTTGCCATTCCTGCCAACTGTAATTATGGTTGGATTCTAACTGGTACCCTGAACGAGGCTCAATTCGAGCAATAGACTCAGCAACAGTGGCTGTCCTGACATGCCGTCTATCCCAACGAGGACCATAATAATATAAAATTTGGATGGCAAGGACTTCGCTGGCAGTCCAGTGGTTAAGACTCTGCACTTCCACTCCAGGGGGCATGGGTTCGATCCCTGGTTGGGGAACTAAGATCCTGCATGCCGTGATGTGCGGCCAAAAAAAAAAAAAAAATTGGGGTGGCACTTTTCAGTCTGTTACACATCTTAATCCTCACACCACTTAGGGAAACTGAGTCAGTGGAGAAACTAAGGAAGACTGAGTTCCCCAATACCAGCTACTTAAAGAGTGATCCGGAAACTTGGTGTGCCCATCTGCAACCATGTAAGTATAGGAAATGAGAGCTGCTTTTATATACTTTCATAGCAATTCGACAGAATAATGTTATGTCTTATAATAAAAAGAGGTTTATTAAAAAAAAAAAAAAAAAAAGCTGGTCTCACAGTCCAAAGTGCAGTCAAGATTCAATTGCTCCCCAGCAATTGAATAGCACAGCAGCCTCTCCTGCTGACCTCATCTCATACCCAATCTTCTCCACTCATGACACACCAGCCCCAGTGGCCTTCTTTATGTTTCTCGAGCCCACGGAGGCTTCCACCTTATGGCCTTTGAACTCACTCTGCCCTCTGCCTGGGATGTTCTTGCCCAGCTCTGTGCCTGGCTGGCTTCTTCTCATTCAACCCACTCCTCAGAGAAGCTTCCCTCACTGGCCACACTAAAGAAGTTACCCAGGACCTCTCTTTCCCACTTCCACGTTTTATTTTCCTCATAGCAGTTATTACTATTACTTTCTTATTTATGCATTATTTTACTGTTACTCTCTCCCATTAAATGTAAGAATCTTGTCTTCCTTGTTCAGTGCTGTATCCCACACACCTACAACAGTGCCTGGCACATCGCAGACACTCAGTATTTAACAGGTGAAGGAAACGATGACAGTGGATGAAATGTCTGGTGCCACTTGATGCAGGGACCACTGCTCTACTTATCCGTGAACGACCACAAACTTGGAGTGTTCTGCGGGCCTTGGAGACGTGCATCAGTGTATCGGCCTGGCTGTTCCCTTGCTAGGGGGCCGGCATTTGGGCTCACATTTGAAAAAAAGAATTACAGTGCTTGTGCTGAAAATTGCATCTGTCATTACCAGCTGGTTTTTGAGATAGTGAGGAGGGCCATAGAGCTTTCTTGTTTTAGGTACAGCTACGGTTTCCTAACGCATTTCTCTCAGTGGTGACCCATTTTGAATGACTGTAGTTTCTCTCATTTTTCTTTGAAGTATTGTTCACAGCTTGTGGCCTGTCCTAGTTTGCAGGAGTTTGAAAGTGGGTCTGGGAAAGGTTGAAGAGCCCCCTGACACAGTGCAAGAAGGTTAGGTCACTTGTCCTGGCACTTCACAAGATAATATGATGGACTTTGTTAAGGCTACAGGCAATCACCATTCACAAGAATCTCGGAACCTTCCCCAGGGGTCCTCTGGTCCAACTTTCCACCTAGTGCACCACCTTCCATGACACGGCTAACAAACAATTGTCCACCCTTCAAGTGAATAGATGCAACAATATTGCAAGGTAGGTAGCCGATATTTAACCCCGGGAAAACTTTTCTGAGGAGATTTTCCAATAAAATGGATTCTTTCTTTTTCTTTTAAAAACCTTCTCTGCGGGCAGTTGGTAGATATTTTTAAGTTTGGGATTCAGGCCATATGGAGTGTAATATTTAGAAATGTTTAGAGCTATTTCGTCCCTTATGAAAACGAGATTGAGAATAACCTAAGAGAAAATATAACACCATTGGCTTTTCCATTCATAAACACATTCTGCTGGGCACTTCTCTGACATTCTGTGAGGGGAAGGAGCCTGGAGTTAAAATTCCATTTGCATGTTATCCCACTGTGATAGGAAATTATTTCTCCTACTCTTATCATGCAGATTGCTCTAAAATCAGATTACAGCTGTTTGTTTTGATTGATTAGTTAGGTCTGCCTTTTTTAAAAAATCACTTATATATTTTATCAGTGAAAATAAAGCTGAGAAAGCAAATACAACACTTCCTTGTAGGTTTCTGAGAGTGTTTTAATGAGAAGCTGGGCAGAAACAACTTCTATATACAGGTGAGACAAACAAAATTTTTTAAATCATGAGTAAATCTGTCAAGTAACCCAAGGGGTCACAGAATTTAAATGCAAGTTATTCAGTCTCTGCAGCACTGAGCACCCATTAAATGCCAGGTTATTCCAGGAGCTGCAGAGGATGAATAGAACTTGACGTTTGCGCTCAAGGTGCCCAAAGAAGCAGCCTACCCCTCTGCCCTCAACCAGAGAAATCATTTAATGCGTGCACTTCATGTTCTAACCAAGTGTCATGGGCAACTTACAGGGATAAGAGGAGACTCAGCTTTAGGGAGATGCCATGTATATTCCAGGCTTTGGGACCAGACATCCTGGTGTAAGTCCCAGCTCAGCACTTACTAGTTTCATGATCTTGGACTTTTTTTTTTTTTTTTTTTTAACCTCTCTGTATTTGTTTCCTCACCGGCCACATGGCAATACTATTCTTCTTGCAAAGCTGTTGGGAAGATTAGAGATAATATATGTAAGGCCTCTAGAACAGTGTGAAGCCCAGGGTAAGATGCGCCAGCTGCTGGGGTCTGGGTTTGGTTTTCCCTGATCAGCTTCAGCTGGCAGGGCAGGCAACTTTCAGGGATTCCTAAGTTTATCTTGCTGGAAGGTGACCTTGGAGAATCTGCGCCGAGACAAGCTGCAGAAACTTTTTCTGGCCCTTCGTTTCTTAGCAAGGGCTGCGGCTCTGCAGAGGGACTGACTCAGGGCAGGGGCTGAGACCCACGCCGCGCAGACAGACGCCGCGGAGAAGGCGGGTGAGAGGAGGCGAGGGAAGAAAATCCGAGATAATGTGTTTAATTTGATCTGTTCCCTGGAGTCATTAAAATGCATCCTCCCCTGGACTCTGAAATTCTCGAGCTGAAATAATCAGTCCAACAGGCTTTTTGCTGAAGATAGTGGAAGCACACATTATGATGCAGGCGAAATCTCAGACCTGTTGAAATACTGCCCTCTTGTGTTGCGGGATGGCAGCAGCCTCGTTGGAAACCGGCTCAGCCTTCCAGCCTCTTACCAGAGGTGCTAGGAGGTGTTTGGAAGCCTCTCACGCTTCCAAACGAAACCCCCAGGCAAGGCCGACGCAAACGCTCCATCTAATGTGTGAGGTTGGAATGGGAATGCCAGGAGTCCAAGCCCTTATCCACATGCTAAAGAAACACGACAATCTCTATCGTTCACTTTCAAGGGGTTCCCAAATGAATTCTGAAGGAATTACTGACCTCTACCGCATCCTCTCAGCAAGGGAGAAAAAAGGTACTTTAGAGAACTGACAAACTCCAGACAAGAGCTCCCTGTTTCCCTCCCTCTCTGTCTCTACTCTCTAAGAAAGTAGAACTTAAATGTTCACACACACACAAACACACACACACACACACACACACACAGTAAAAAAAAAAAAATTTAGAACAAGACCTGTTCTTGTAAACACTTAACATTTGTTATTAGTCATTATTATATCTTTTTGTATGTCTCAGGCTTTATCCTAGGTCCTAGGGATGCAGCTGGGGCAGATAAACATGGTCCCTGCCCTCATGAAAGGTACATCCACAAATCCTGGTCTTCAAGCTACTTGGGATCTTATCCACACTGGAGGGCAAAGAAGAATAATGCTCCCAATGTCCAACAAAAAAATTCCAAGGCAAAACAATCCATGACAGTTCAAGACCCACTGGGAAATATTAGTGCCAATTCTCCCTAACAGAGCCAGAATTTCCACAGGTAGGTGTCTGTAGGCCTTGGAGAGCTCTTCTTTTCTCAAACATCATTCATGAAACACAATTCTCCTCTTTCCAGTTCCAGGGTTTACCCACATTTTTAGCTAAAGAGAAAGATTAGTCTTGGGGCAGGTGGAATATGGAGCTGCTTGGTTTGAGTCATGCTTGTCTTACTCTCCTTGAAATTATATTCCTTTATCTTATAGAATTACTGTCTCTAGGGGCTTCCCTGGTGGTGCAGCGGTTGAGAACCTGCCTGCCAATGCAGGGGATGCGGGTTCCGGCCCTGGTCCGGGAGGATCCCACATGCCACGGAGCAACTGAGCCTGTGCGCCACAGCTACTGAGCCTGCGCTCAAGAGCCCGCAAGCCACAACTACTGAGCCCATGTGCCGCAACTAGTGAAGCCTATGCACCTGGAGCCCATGCTTCGCAACAAAGAGAAGCCACCACGATGAGAGGCCCACGCACGGCAAAGAAGAGTGGCCCCCGCTCTCTGCAACTAGAGAAAGCCCGTCCACAGCAACGAACACCCAACACAGCCAAAAAAATAAAAAAAAAAACAAATAGAATTACTGTCTCTAGGAGTCCTCTGCGAAAGTGTGCATGTTCCTGCACATGTAGCCTCATTCCTTATTAGTCATTAACACTCACTGTGAGATTGAGTTGTTAAATCCTTCCTAACCTGATGGCTAAAGCCAGGGAGGTTCAGAATGAGTCCATTTTAAAAATTTTGACTTTTTCTGACTTTAAAGATAATAAATGCTCATTATAGAAAACATGGATAATAGAGAAAATTCTAAAGAAGAAAATTATCACCACCGTAAGATAACTCATCTTAACATTTGATACTTCCTTCCAGCTGTATAGTTACAGATCTTGAGGTCTATGTAAAATGGTGCCACCCCCATTCCACTCCTTGTCGAAGTCCAAAGCCCTCCTCTCAATTTCTGCAGATTGAGAAGTTCACTCTTTCATAGTCAGTTCTTAGTTTCAGATTTTACCTCCACAAATGCTGTCTCTGCTCTTTGCCAGGTCTACCTCCTTCCCCGCAACACGCACACTCATGTATGGGTGCACACACACACACACACACACACACACAACCCTACTCCCATCAAATACTTGTGCCTGTGGCATGCTGAAGGTTGGGGAGAGAAGTATGCACTGCAGCGAGCAGCTTCAGATAGGACATCAGTCAGGCCCTTCTTACAGTTCTCTGCCAGAGAATCCCCACCTGCCACCGTTGGCCCTACTGTCCTCAGCCTGGGAGGACCTCCCTTCCTCTCCTTGCCTGATCCTGGCCTCATGCAGAGCAATTTAGCCACTTCCTGCTGTTGCTCAAGCTCCTACGAGCTCTCCCATCCCCAGGTCTTCCCTCTAACTCAAGGACTTATATATCAGGTTATTTTCTAAAGCATGGATAGTTTGCCCCCTAAGAGGAATATTACTGTCAGCAGTTAAAATAATGAAATTTCCACCCCTGTTACAGTTTTTAATATTGTGGATATTGTATGGTTTTGGATTCTTTTTTTTTTTTTTTACCATTTTAAACTTTTTAAAAATTAAAGTATAGTTGATTTATAATGTGTTAGTTTCAGGCTTACAGCTGTTTTGGGGTTCTTTTAAAATTAAATGATATTGTTAGCATTTCACCATGCCAATAAAAGGTACTTGAAAATTTATATATCACAAAATATTTCACCATCAGGATGAGCTAGTGTTCTCAGGACATGAGAGGGAGCTGGCCTCGATGGACGTAGGAGGACTGAGGTTAGTTACTGGGAAATGTGATGTGCCTATTTCCCCTGGGGAAAAGATGTAAGCTTTTATATATAGATTAGATAAACAACAAGGTCCTCCTGAGTAGCACAGAGAACTATGTTAAATATCCTGTGATAAACCATAACGGAAAAGAATATAAAAAAAGAATGTATATATATGTATAACTGAATCACTTTGCTGTACAGCAGAAATTAACATAACATTGTAAATCAACTATACTTCAATTTAAAAAAAAAACTAAAAATTCTTCTTAGTCTGACACTTAAAAACCTCAAAACCTGCTTCATTTACCATTGTCTCAGGCATGCTCTCCTTGGCCCTGACCCCTGTTCTTCTACTTTGTCTAATTTTTGTGACAGACTCTCCTTTTGGGATCTGTTTCATCTCTCTTGACCACCCCTTTTGAATCTGATGCTGTGGCCTGTCCCTGGATTCCTAAGCCTTTGCCCTGGCACTTGCTTTAGACCACCCTTGTTCCATGTCCTCAAGCCACAGGCCAGCCCTATTTTCCTACTATTTTGATTCTCTATCTCTACATACCAAACCCCCTCAAAATTTCACGGTACCACAATAACATTTATCTGTTCATGATTCTGCAATTTGAGCCAGTCTCACAGGCATAGTTTGCCTCTGTTCTGTGGACTGGCAGCTGGGGCAGCTTGACTGCAGTGGGAGGGTCCACTTTCAAGATGGCCTTACTCACTTAGCTGGCAGGTTGGCATGGGCTGACAGCTGGGGCTCAGCTGGGGCTGTCAGCCAGGGCCTTGGGTTCTCCTCCTTGTGGCCTTTCCAGATGGCAAGGCTGAGATTCTCCTGGCATGGCCATCTGAGTGAGGATAGTTGAACTTCTTTCATGAAAGCTGGTCTCCTCCAAAGAGCAAAAGTAGAAGCTGCCAGGCCCTTGTAATGCCTGGGTTTAGAAGTCCCAAAACATCTCTTCCACTACATTGTATCTGTCAAAGGAGTCACCAGGTCAGATTCAAAGGGAGGGGAAGTAGATTCCCCTTCTTGATTGGAGAGTTGCACATGGAATGAGAGGTAGTGTTGCGGCCATCTCTGGAGATACAGTGTACCACCCACACATGCCCTACCCATTCCCATCCCTAACTTTCAGAACCTCAGCACAAAAATGAGAGTTGTGGAACTCTCTATAGAGACTTTGGACAGAAAGACTGTTTTGGTAGACTTCATGAAGTATCCTGCCTGATTAATTAATGGCTGTGAGATAGTACAATTCTTTCTGTCTCTAGGCTGAGCATTCTAGGTCAATGCTCTTTGGCACCTGTACTCTCTCTCCCATGATTAGCTTTCTTCTCTGTACTGCGGCAATGTGTGGGGTGTTTTAAATTCCCCATTTCAGATTAGAATCAATTCCTGTTTTTACTCTGAACTGGAAATAGTTTTTCCCTTGATCTATGCCATGACTCATAATTTAACACCCTTCAACCTTCACCTGCAAACAGAAGTTCACTGGCCTTGTAGGGGTTCACTGATATCCACAAGGCCTCCAGAGTCCAAGCCTGTTAACACCTGGGCATGCAACTTTGCACTTATATCCCCAGAACAAAGCAAATGAGAGTCTCTCATACCTGAGTGGTATGTTTATAAACATAGGAGAAGCTAGTTTTCCACTTACTGCTGCTGTGTAACAAACTGCCCCAAGATTTTTTGGCCCAAAACCACAACCATTTTACAATCTCTTATAGTTTACATAAATCAAGAACTCAGTCAGGTTTGACTGGGCAATTCTTTTGCTTCCTGTGGCATACTTTGAGGTTATTCAGTGATGTCCAACTGGACAAATAGAATGGTTCGGAAGCTCCAAGATGGGGTCACTCACGTGTCTGGCTGGACAGCTGGGCTCAGTTGGCACTGCCTACTTGGAGTCCTACATGTGGCCTCTCTGGCACAGCGGTCTCAGGGTAACTATGCTTCTTACCTGGAGGCTAGCAAGGGTTCCAAGAGAACCAGACAAAAGCTGTGTGGCCTTTCTGCAGTTAGCCTTGCAAGTCACACACATCACTTCGGACACATCCTGTTCATCACTAGAAAGTCATTGGGCAGTCCAGATTCAAGGGAGACACCACCTCTTGATGGGGGATAATAAGGTCATGCTGTAGAAGAGCCTGTGGGACATGTGATATTGTATCCATCGTCTTTGGAACACGCCATCTGACATAACCAATCCGGACCTTTGCAAGAGTGAAGTTAGATGAAGGTGCCCCTCCATTCCTGCAGACCCAGCCCCACGTTTCTCCTCCTGTTTGTTGCCCTTACCCACAAATTCCCCCCAGCCCCTGATTCTACTTTGCTTTCCTGACATTTCCTGGCACTTTCTCCCATACAGAACTTACATATTTTGTGTCCCACTTCCTCCTGACCCCATTAGATGACTGGTGGCAGCACTTTGCAGTGGAAAGAGTGTGGAACTGAAAAGGCACATCCCAATGCTTCCAGCTGTGAGCTAGGTTATCCTAGGGAACTCAAAACTATTGCAGTTTTCTCATTTACACTGGAATACTGGAAGTGGGTTTGGGGGAATAAGACAAAACCACCTTCAACATCAATTCTAATCATTCCAAATCTAATCTGACAATTATATGCCAACAAATTCAACAACCTAAAAGAAACAGACAAGTTCCTAGAAACATACAGCCCACCATAACTGAATCAAGAGAAAAGAGATAATTTGAACAGATCTATCACTAGAAGTGAAATAGAATCTGTAATAAAAACAAAAAACCTCCCTACAAACAAAAGTCCAGGACCAGATGGTTTCACAGGTGAATTCTACCAAACATAAAAGAACTTTTACTGATTCTTCTCAAACTTTTCCAAAAGACTGAATCAGAGGGAACACTCCCAAAGACATTCTATGAAGCCACCATCACCCTGATACCAAAGCCAGACAAAGACACCACCAAAAAAGGAAACTACAAGCCAATATTTTTGATGAATATAGATGTAAAAATTCTCAACAAAATATTAGCAAACCGAATCCAACAACATATAAAGAAGATCATACACCACGACCAAGTTGGATTCATCCCAGGGTCACATGGATGTTTCATCATACAAAAATCAATCAATGTGGTAAACCCCATCAACAAAAGAAAAGATAAAAACCACATGATCATCTCAATAGATGCAGAAAAAACATTTGATAAAATTCAACATCCATTTATGACAAAAACTCTTACCAAAATGGGTATAGAGGGAACATATCTCAACATAATAACAGCTATTTATGACAAACCCACAGCCAATATAATACTCAAAGGTGAAAAGCTAAATCTAATCTGAGTTAAGGAATAAATGGATAACCACAAAAGATGACCATTTAACCCTACTAAAAATATTTAGTTATCATCTACCTTAAACAATTCTGGGTTACTATAGAAGAGAGGAGTTTGAATGTTCATTGGCAGGCACAAATAAGTAAAAAGTTAGCAAAAATATGGGCTTCCCTGGTGGCGCAGTGGTTGAGAGTCCGCCTGCCGATGCAGGGGACATGGGTTCGTGCCCCGGTCCGGGAGGATCCCACATGCCGCGGAGTGGCTGGGCCAGTGAGCCATGGCCGCTGAGCCTGTGCGTCCGGAGCCTGTGCTCTGCAACGGGAGAGGCCGCAACAGTGAGAGGCCTGCGTACAGGAAAAAAAAAAAAAAAAAAAAAAAAAGTTAGCAAAAATATGAAAAATGCCACTGAATGACTAACCATAAATGGTTCATTGCAAATAAGTAATCTAGGGAATGTATTCTAAGTTCCTTCAGTAATGTGATAGTTCACTGAATGTTAACATGGTTGTGGAGGTGAGACTCTACTACAAGCACTGACCCAGGGATGTATGTTCCTTCCAGTTAGTAGTTATATAGTAGTTATACTGTCTGGAACATGTGACCATGGTAGAAGAAGTAGGAGCGGAGAGAATGGGAGATCACACAGGCAGTTTTATGTCCAACCCGGAAGTGGAGCATGTCACTCCTTCCCACATCTTATTGGCCAGAATGCTGTCACATGATTTGAACCCACCTGTGACAGAGTCTGGGAAACATAGTTTTCCTTTGTGCCTGGAAAAAAAGAAATTGATTGGTAAACACTTAACAACTGACAGGACCACTTACAAATGAGCTGTTCCTTGTTTCTATCTTAACATCATTTGTTGTTTGGGGCGATTTAAAGAGCTATTCATTGTACAACCAATTGGATTCCATAATCCCAATCTCTTCTTGATGGCTAAAATAGCCAGAACATGGTGTATGGAAGTACATACACACACATCCTCTTTCTCCTCTCTCTCTCCCCTTCTCTCTTTTTGCTAGCAGCAAATGTGTTAACATCATAGTTGAATTGGGTATATTAATAATGGATCCCCATAAAAAGCATAGCTCTATATCAAACACTGGGCTGTGCTTTACTTTCTTTTGTTTGTTTGTTCTATATTTGTTTTTTATTATACTTAATAAATTCCACTGTTTCTCCTACTTTTTTTTTACTTTTTTTAATAGATCTTTATTGGAGTATAATTGCTTCACAATACTGTGTTAGTTTCAGTTGTATAAAAATGTGAATCAGCCATATGCATACATATATCCCCATATCCCCTCCCTTTTGAGCCTCCCTCCCACCCTCCCTATCCCATCCCTCTAGGTCATCACAAAGCACTGAGCTGATTTCCCTGTGCTATGCGGCTGCTTCCCAGTAGCTAACTATTCTACATTCGGTAGTGTATATATGTCGCTGCTACTCTAACTTCGCCCCAGCTTCCCCCTCCACGCCTGTGTCCTCAAGTCCATTCCCTATGTCTACATCTTTATTCCTGCCCTGCCACTAGGTTCATCAGTACCATTTTTTTTTAGATTCCATATATATGCGTTAGCATACTGTATTTGTTTTTCTCTTTTTTTAGTGATTTATTTATTTATTTTAAACATCTTTATTGGCGTACAATTGCTTTACAATGGTATGTTAGTTTCTGCTTTATAACAGAGTGAATCAGCTATACATATACATATATCCCCATATCTTCTCCCTCTTGTGTCTCCCTCCCACACTCCCTATCCCACCCCTCTAGGTGGTCACAAAGCACTGAGCTGATCTCCCTGTGCTATGTGGCTGCCTCCCACTAGCTATCTATTTTACACTTGGTAGTGTATATATGTCCATGCCACTCTCTCACTTCATCCCAGCTTACCCTTCCCCCTCCCCATGTCCTCAAGTCCATTCTCTACATCTGCGTCTTTATTCCTGCCCTGCCCATAGGTTCGTCAGAACTTTTTTTTTTCTTCTTTTAGATTCCATATATATGTGTTAGCATACAGTATTTGTTTTTCTCTTTCTGACTGACTTCACTCTGTATGACAGACTCTAGGTCCATCCACCTCACTACAAATAACTCAATTTTATTCCTTTTTATGGCTGTTGTGCTTTACTTTCGTGCATTACCTCTACTGATCTTCACAAAATTATGTGATAGTCGTTAATTATTATTCTCATTTTACAGAGGGAATGAAACTCGAGTGAGATAATTTGCTCAAAGTCATACAACGACAGAGTGGCAGGGCTGGGACTCCTATCTGAGTCCATCTGGCTCTTGAACCAGTGCTCTTACTGACTGTACTGACCTCCCATTTGTAAAGACATTGCCAGAGTGAAGAGGAAGAAAATCCCATGGGGAAGGAACTTCAGGTTTTTCTGATCTTGCACTCACACTGGTTCTAAGTGTGACTCTCTGACCCTCCCAAAAGTTTTGCACACCTCAGCCGGACTGAAGCCACACGTCGCCCAGCTTTATGTTGTGTGGTGGGATGATGTTCTCGTTGCTCTGCTCTGTGTCAAAGCTCGCACCATATTCCACCCTGGCTCACGGAATGATCCCAGTGTGGAGTATGGCTATAAAACAACATGGACCACACTTGCTTATGCTTGATATGTTGCCATATGCTGTCTTTAAATGCTTACATGTGCAGTTTTATCTCTCCACCTAGAGGGTAAACTTAAGACCAAAGCTGTGCATTTCCCCCAGCACCTAGCACAGTACAAGGCACAGCAGAGGCATCTGAGAAACACTTGCCGATACAGGGTGGGCAGCCCTGATGTCACCTCTGTACCTCAGTTTCCTCCTCTGTAACATTAAGGGCTTTGGCAGGAAAAGATCTAAGGGCTCACCCAGCTCTGTGATTCTACACATCACTGGGCATTGCTCTTCAAGGGCACCCTGTCCAAAAGCCTCATAAATTTTTCCTGCAAAGCCAAAGTCACTGTATGGTCACAGGGCAAGTAAAGTCACATACTCACCAGCTAACCTTTCCAAATTCATGTGACTATAACTGAGTTTCCATAAAGGAAATTGCATTTTAAAGTGACAAGAAGCCATTATTATAAAATGACTAATAATGCAGCCAAGAGCCGTAACGTGATTCTGGTCCAAGTCATTAATCAATTGGTGCACTTTAATGAGAAGCTTCCTTATGCCTGTCGCTAGTCATTTATTCAAATCAAGTAAATATTGTCCATATTGTCCACTGAAAAAGTACAGAGTGATTTATTAAGGAATTGAGCAGATCACATTTCTTGGAGAAATTTCACAATGAAGGATTCTTTCAACAAAGTGTTTTCAAGGTGTCGGGTGGGCTCTGTGGGCTGTGTGATGTGTTTGCTCATCTTGGGGCCTCACTGGGCTCTGTCTCATGGCCTAATGCAGTGAGGTTCAAGGCAACCTCCCTGTCTCATGGGTCAGCTGCTCTCACACATGGGACAACACCGTTCAAGAGGCAATAGCGTGGGGACAAAGACCCTGACACACATTTGTACTTTCTTTTAAGTCAATGGCTTGCCTCCCTTTCTGCTTTATCAAATAAGTTGTCACTTTGCAGAACCACAAGCCTCAAACTTAGGTGGGTTTCATCAGGATGTGGTGGCATCTCCTAGCAGAATGTGCTATTTCAGGCTTATTCTGTAGCTGTTATCACTACCACAAGAAGAGGATGAATAGAGGCAGGATAGTTCTAGGACCAGCAGCCAATAAACTTTTACCGCTTAGAAGGAAATGCTCAAAACTATCTCAACTGTGAGGCTTCTGGAAAACTATACATGATGATCTACTTTATCACTAGGCAGGATATAATAATAGCTGGATGTCAGAGCAATCAGTGGGTGCCAAGTTAGGACAAAATTTAGACCAGGTTATATCCACTCAATGGCAAAACATCTAGTAAATTCAAGTAATTTTTCTTAAAGCACATCCTTTAAGTTCAAGTAAGCAGTTGATTTCTTTCCTTTCATATGGGCTGTTGCAATATCCTAGAAACACTGCCTGGGACTTCTCTCAGGAGTTTTGCGATCTGATTTTGCAAACTGGCTTCAAATACACACAAACACACACTCGGAGACACACACACCAATACACAGGCAAAAAGCCTCTTCCCTTTTTGCTGTGTCCTCCAAACACCTGCAGGATTCCTTGACCACACCCCCTCCCACAGAAGGAATATTTTCAAGGTCTCTACAAGTATGGAAGAATGCAACTCCTTCCTTTTGAAGAAATGATGGCACTAAAAGGGAGGCTCAAAAAACAAAAACAAAAAAGGAGGCACTACATGGGCAACTTTGTAACGCATTCCACCTTCATTCTCATCATAATTTATTAGCACTCTCAAATGAAAAATGAATGACTTTAGCACTGGATTAATTGGTGAAGGAACGCTTTGTATAAATGTTTCTTTACAATCTGTCCTTCCTGCTGGCATTCACTGAGACTCCCTGAGTATGTGTCACCACAAACTTTACCTCCTAAGGGTCCCCTGACCCGCCTGTTTCTCTCCATCTCCACTCCTTCACCAGCAAGACTATAACAGTCTCCTAACCACTCTCCCCACTTCTGTATTTGCCCCACTGCTCCTCACAGCAGCCACAATGAGCTTGATAAGCCCCATAGGTTGATTCTCAGTGCTCTTTAGACCCAGTTGAATACTTAATATGGACTACAAAGTCGTCTTTCTGCCTGTATCTCTTCAACCCCATCTCTCCCTGATCCCCCATGTTTCTTTCTCTTTTTTTGTGTGTGGAATTCTTTTTTTTTTAACATCTTTATTGGAGTATAATTGCTTTACAATGGTGTGTTAGTTTCTGCTTTATAACAGAGTGAATCAGTTATACATATACATCTGTTCCCATATCTCTTCCCTCTTGCGTCTCCCTCCCTCCCACCCTCCCTATTCCACCCCTCTAGGTGGTCACAAAGCACTGAGCTGATCTCCCTGTGCTATGCGGCTGCTTCCCACTAGCTATCTATTTTACGTTTGGTAGTGTATATATGTCCATGCCACTCTCTCACTTCGTCCCAGCTTACCCTTCCCCCTCCCCATGTCCTCAAGTCCATTCTCTAGTAGGTCTGTGTCTTTATTCCCGTCTTACCCCTAGGCTCTTCATGACCTTTTTTTTTCTTAGATTCCATATATATGTGTTAGCATATGGTATCTGTTTTTTACTCAGCAAAGAAACCAGGCTGTTTCAGGTCCTTCACAGAACCAGCATCCTTCCTCCCCTCAGCCTTTGCCTAGCCTGCTCTCCCACCCTCACCCCCTTCCCGTCTTGCTCCCGTTCCCCCTTCAGGCCTCCGTTTAAGTGTTACTTCCCTGGG
This sequence comes from Mesoplodon bidens, assembly GCF_964165515.1. Taxonomy (NCBI): domain Eukaryota; kingdom Metazoa; phylum Chordata; class Mammalia; order Artiodactyla; family Ziphiidae; genus Mesoplodon; species Mesoplodon bidens. The sequence continues at coordinate 105,328,638 of NC_138178.1, read as the reverse complement.
GAAGCCTTTCCTTGCTCACCAGACTAAGTTAGCACTCCTATTTTATTTCCTCATAGTACACTGTTCTTTTCCTTCATAGCATTTCTCAGTTGCAATGAATAACTCTTTGCTCATGAGATTCATAGCCTGTCATCAATACAGCTGAAAAGTCCAGGGCCTGGGTTCTGGAGTCAGACCGCACAACTCAGATCTTAGCTCTGCCATTTACTAACGTCCTGGGCAAATCACATCACTTCTCTGGCTTCTGATTCTTCATCTGCCAAACATCTATTTCATGGGGTCACTTTGGACATTAGATGAGTTAGCAAGTAGCCCATGCCTGGCATATAGTAAGCACTCCATAAATACAGGAAGAAAACCTTAGTAAGTACCCAATACTTATTTACTGAAAGAACGAATGCTTTTCACATAAGGTGGGGATAACAGCCTTTGTCCTGCCAACCACTCGAGATGGATTTAAGATGAAATAAATTACTAAGTGTGAAAAGGCTTTAACTTGTGTTAGGTTCTACAGACGTGGAGTCCTACCATTGCTGTTTACGCTTCCCAGTCCTAAGCCTTACCTTGCTTGACCAAAAAAAAATCTCAGCGCTCTGCTTTTTTTTTTTTTAACAAGAGCAAGGTTGAAGCAGAAATGGATGTTCCATTGTCTTCTATGCAAAGAAGTTTTCCCAGAAGAGCAAAGACCACATCACCCTCATTCCCACCAAAGAGAGGCACCATGGGAAGCACAAAACTCCTTCCCAGGAGGGTGCAGAGAAAGCAGGGGCAAGGAAACTTCCTTAAGCTCTGCTTGTACTGTGTAAACACAGTCTCTGAAGCCCAGGGGCTGACAGTCTAGCACTTTATCCCCTGGGGAAAATATTAGCCCTTAGCAAATGAATGGACCTTGAAGTTTTCCTTCAGGGGAGCAAGTACTATTTAAATCTCTGCAACAGCTGAATGCTAATGTACAGCCATAGCAGGAGCAGTGAAGGTATACTGTAATACATGATATAGGCCCCTAATTAACCAAGCTACTCCCAAGCCTGTCCACAGCCGGTGCATTTCTTCTAACTTAATTCAGTGCCACATGGAAGTATATATTCCTGCTATGAATAGAGTTCTAGAGGTTTATGGATTTTAAGGGTTGGAAGGCATCTTAGAGTCACTGAACCCAAAAGCCTGTTCCATGCACATCCATGATTCTCTCCTTGTTTGTGGCCAAGCTGTGGGTCTCAGGCTTCCTGGATGGGGTCCCCTAGCACAAGGATAGGCAGGCCCCAGGCTGAGCTCCTACCTGATCTACCCAGTGAGGCTCTGGGAGGAGAGTGGAGAGCCCATTGAAACAGCAATGACACGGCCAAGGTGTGTAGTTAGAACCAAGAAAGGATGCTGGAGGCAAAGGAGAAAGGTGAAGATTTTAACAAGGGAGAAACAGAGAAAAGTAAGACACGGACACAAGGGGAGATGGTGGTGGCAGATCATCCTCCAAACCGGGCAAGGACTCCTTTCAGATGCATACCCACACATCCTGGGGTGAAATCACAAGCCAGGTTGAAGTCTTCAGGGGTACAAACCACCCCCAAACAATGAGAACTGAAGGGGACAGTGAAATATCGTTTAAAGATACTGAATGACACACTGGATTGGGAGTCAGGACCCCTAGTTTCCAGGTCTGACCCTGCCATGTGAGCCTTTGAGAAAGGATTCAATCAGAATGGAGAGATTTCACAGTTGTCAAAGCACTCCCAACGCTGGCCAGTAGACACGCGGCTGAGGGATTTTCTATTAAAGCTGGTGTGGTTGGCACTTCCCATCCTGATCAAGAAGGTCCACACACAGCTGCCCCCAGACCCCAGCTGGCTATGACAAGTAAATATTTTACAGCATGAATGTCCTAGAGAGAGGACCTCTAACAGGAAATAGCAGAAGACCCTCTTAGTAGAATGCCTTTCTCACAAATCTCCTAAGAATCATTCTAAATGTCACCACATATAAACCCCCTTGATCATTTCATTGGAATCGTGCCTCTCAGAGGTCCCTCTGACTGCGGCCCCAGCTGCTGCTCTGAAATCCATCACTGAGTTGTGAGGAGGCCACACCGCTTCCGGGCTGCTCTCAGCCATGACGGAGCATGACGGGGTACTGAGGCAGGCCAATTCCTGGAAGAGGCTGGACTCCTCTAACAGCCGATTTTGACTTGAGGATACCCAACAAGCAGTCTAAGACGCTTCCATCCAACCTGACTTTCCTCCCTCCAGGGGGGTCAGACCTGCATCTCAGACCGACAGCCTTCCCAGCACCCCCTGTTTCCCCTCCCACCTTCCTCACAGGTGTTTCCCTAATGAATCTCTCACACCTGCCATCCCCCCTAGGTGCCTGCTTCCCAGACGCAGCACCATTGTTAACCACTTCTAGTTGAATGAGTGATTGGCTGTTTCTCACAGAATTGTTCAGCCCATTCAGTTAGAGCCATCAGAGAGTCTAGGGAAATGTTTTTAGAAGGTCTTACTGGGCTTCCCTGGTGGCGCAGTGGTTGAGAGTCTGCCTGCCAATGCAGGGGACACGGGTTCGAGCCCTGGTCTGGGAAGATCCCACATGCCGTGGAGCAACTAGGCCCGTGCACCACAACTACTGAGCCTGAGTTCTAGAGCCCGTGAGCCACAACTACTGAGCCTGCGCATCTGGAGCTTGTGCTCCGCAACAAGAGAGGCCACGATAGTGAGAGGCCCGCGCACCGCGATGAAGAGTGGCCCCTGCTCGCCGCAACTGGAGAAAGCCCACGCACAGAAACAAAGACCCAACACAGCCACAAATAAATTAATTAATTAATTAAATTTAAAAAAAAAAAGGTGTTACTAGCTGAACCCATGTAGAGACTTTTGTATAGAGCTGGCAGTGGGTGTCCTTCTCTAGGGTCCTTGTCTATTGACTGATTTGTATTAAGGCTTAAGAGATTTCTGGGGCTAGAACTCAAACAGTATCAATGCCTAGGGGTCAGGCACAAACAGAGTGAGCTGGAGGAATAAAAAGAAGCCAGATTAGAATGGGGCACTGGGTACCTGTGAAGCAAACACCAGTGGACTAGTGGCTGTCATTTGAAGCTGCTCCCTCCAAGCAGCCCTATCAGAGTTTGCCTGCCTTGGGGTAGGGATGGGGAGTACTATTTGTATAAAAGCAAAAGCACTGACACTCATGCATTGCTGGTAGGAATGTACAAGGTGGAACTGCTGTGGAAAACTGTTTGGCAGTTCCTCAAAAAGCTAAATTTAGAATAACCATATGATCCAGCATTCTAGTCCTAAGCATATACCCAGAGGAATTGAAAGAAAGGACTCAAACAGACACTTGGACACCAATGGTCATAGCAGCATCATTCACAATAACCAAAAGGTGGAAACAATCCGTGTCCATCAATGGATGAATGGATAAACAAAATGTGATATGTCCGTACAATGGAATAGCATCCAACCAGAAAAAGGAATGAAGCTCTGGTACATGCTGTAAACTATATGAACCTTGAAAATATTATGCTAAATGAAAGAATCCAGACACAAAATCATAAATATTGTATCATTCCACTTATATGAAGTACCTAGAAGAGGCAAATCCATAGAGACAGAAAGTAGATTAGAGGTTACCAGTAGAGGGGAGGAAGAAATAGGGAGTTATTTTTTAATAGTTAAGAGTTTCTGTTTGGGGTGACTTTAAAAGTTTTGGAAAGAGATAGTGTGATGGTTGCACAAAATTTTGAGTGTAATCAATGCCACTGAATCCTACACTTAAAAACTGTTGAGATGGAAAATTTTGTCACATATATTTTTACTATTTAAAAATTAATAATTATGGGCTTCCCTGGTGGCACAGTGGTTGAGAGTCCACCTGCCGATGCAGGGGATGCGGGTTTGTGCCCCAGTCCGGGAATATCCCACATTCCGTGGAACGGCTAGGCCCATGAGCCATGGCCACTGAGTCTGCGTGTCCAGAGCCTATGCTCCGCAACATGAGAGGCCCGCGTACGGCAAAAAAAAAAAAAAAATTAATAATTAATATACAAAAAAATTGAACTTTACATGGGCAAATTTATGATATATGAATTATATCTCAATAAAGCAGTTTTTTAAAAAGTGAAAGCACTATAGCAGCCCTAGGCCTATGCAAATTTGCTGCTGAAGCCAAGGGTCAAATCCAAGCAAGAGGGTGGCTGTTTCCCTGTCCATTGACGATGTGATGCAGTACAAGGGCCCAAAAGCAGGGTAGGTGACATTTCCTGAGCAGGTGGGCGGCCCCAGTGGTGTGTGTGTTGACCTGGGGAAGCACCTGGACAGAGGCTTGGAGTGAATGAATCACAGAGGTTACCCTGAGGGGTAAAAGCAGTTCATACATCACCCTAGGCAGCCTGTGAGCCTCCTTAAGGTAGCGGTTGTGGGTGGAAGCTTGAAAGGGGGCAGATGTTTCTAATTCCACTGGTGAGGGCTATCAAGCCAGCTAAACCACAATGTGCACATCAATGTGACCCCAATCACGCCCGACATCATTTGTACCCCCATGTGGTCCATTCAGGGATACTTGGTACACAAGCGAAGTCAGGAATTAATACAGTTACTTAGATAACTTAAAAAATAAGAAAGGATGAGGTAGGAGGAATGGGGAGACTGGGATTGACACATATACATTATTGATACTATGTATAAAATAGACAACTGATGGGAACATACTGTATAGCACAGGGAACTCTACCTAATGCACTGTGGTAACCTAAATGGGAGGGAAGTCCAAAAGGGAGGGGATATCTGTATGTGTATGGCTGATTCATTTTGTTGTGCCGTGGAGGCTAGCAACCATACTCCAATAAAAATTAATTTAAAAAAAAGGAAATTTGCCTAGTTATCTGAATTTCCTATTTTTATCCATTTCTACTATAGGGGGTACACCCATGGAGTGCAAGCAAATGTGGAAAATAAACTGATTTTTCTCAATGTGGAAAGATATCTGGACAGTGTAAAAGAGAGGCTTATAAACCTGACTGTGAACCCATAACTTCTACCAGCATTTGAAAAGAATGAATCTGCACGTTCCAGATTCTAGAAGGACACAAAATTATTGAGGTAAGTATAATGATGTTAAAATAGGTCTCTGCATTCTCAGGGTTGGCCATGCTTTCTCCCATCCAATGTCCACGTTAATGTAAGAACCAATGGACAGACTGCCATTACAATTCGGAAACACCTACCTGTCTACTGCTGTAATACACTGGAGTTGAGGTATTTGGATTTCCATAAACATATAAGCTATATATATATGGCACAGCTAACAGGCCTAAGCATTACAGAAAAACTGATTATTTGCGATTATTGTTACTGCCAATACATGTTTTGTTTTTAATTTTTGGAAAAGATAATACGTGCAATTAAACATGGGGGTATAGAAGAAATTCTCCCCCTCAGTCCTTCCTTAGAAACACCACTGCTGCCAATTCCTCCCAGATACTCAATATGACTTTCAACCATGCTAAAAGTTTCTCTGCACTTGGGATAGAGCAGTAGTCATTCTTAGGGAGACATACCTCTCTTCAGATGGATATTTTGCCCACAAACACAAATATGTGTATTTGTAAACACATAAACACACACAGGTTAATTGAAAGTCTCTTAACAGATTGGAAGAAAAACATAACAATGGATTTATCACTGTCTACATGTAGAAAAAAAATCTCAAAGTTTATGGAATTCAAAGCACTTAATATTATTAGTGATGGAAAGAATTTCTCTGGCTGTGTTTCATTTTTAAAAAGCAGAGCTGTCCTATGGATGTAAATGCACTTCCTTAGTGACTTGTATTCCACATTCTGTGCATATGTGTAGAAATATCCACACAAAATAACTATACCTTTTAAACCATTTTTCTCCTGGTCCATTACTCTGCAGGTGTAATTTGAGTAGGCATTGATGATGATAAACACCATCGTTTAGAAGATGTTAAAGCAAGCTTATCAGAGCTCACATAGAGAAACAAATTAGGCAAACTGAAGTAATTTGAGCTAATGAAGTTGGATTCCAAACATCCAGATCAATTAAGCTTCAAGTACTCGCTTGGGCTTCTGCTCTGTAAGGCAGCGGGGAGCTATTGTCTAGAGGAAGAGGCTAGGAGTGCTGATTGAGAAGTTCTGAAAATAAAGGTGACAGATCTGTGTAGTGCTTCATGGATGTATTTCTCAGGCCTTACTGTTTGAGGATCACATCATATGGAAATGAAGGGAAAGTGGGTGATGCATCCACGGGGACCCTGCTTATAAGAGTCTTACAGGAGGCTGGAAAGAACAAGGCTCAAGATACGCAGTGGTGAAAGGTTTGGTAGTGTTTCTAATGTACTTGTTGTATATGGGCAAACAAACTGAAAGAGAGAACTCTGGTAACATGGCAAGAGATGGGCTCAGAGAGAATCTGCCTGTTTCAATGGATGGAAAGTAAAGTAGAGAGCTCAGAACTTCTGGGTCCTGAAGGTTGAAAAATGAAACTGTGCCCATCTACCACCTGTAAAAGATAAAAATGAATAGAATATCCTTTGGAATAGAAAGACCTTGTATTACTACATCTCAGGGTGAAGACCAAACCAAGGGTGTTCCCAGCAAACCTATTAAGACTTCTGATGGGACTAAGGCGGCTCCCAGTAATTTTTTCCCATTGGGAAAAGTAGGTCAGGGAAAAGAGATCAAGAGTATGTTCCCATGGAAGCATGATATGCTCAAAGTACCTGTAATTAAGTCCAGAGAGAGAAGTATGTCTCAAAGAAAATAGTGGCTATGTCTACTGAAACATGGACTCAACCAGAATCAAACAGATTAAACAAACACAACAAAGTGTCTGAGAGAGTTATACTGTCGAAAGTGCTGCCAGCCTGTGACTACTTGAAATACCAAACAACCCTTAGGCCACTTTTTCTATGGGCAAGAATGTGATGTATTCAGGAGGGAAGTAAATATACGTGATCAATGATGGATTATGGTGGATGGAATTATTGTTCTCAATTACTTGCTACTGTCTTCTAATAGGATGATTTATCCTCATTCATTTTCAGTCATGTGAGTTATCTGTGCACCCTTGGTAGGGAAAATATGTCTCCACCTTACATATTCGGATACGGATATGATTTGGTCAATGAAATGTGAGGGCATGCACATGTCTGAGCAAAAGCTTTAAATGTGACTTCATGGTTTGTGTCGCACTCTCTGGCTCTGCCTTCACCATAAGAAAAACACAGTCCAGAAAAGGGCTACTCAGCCTAAAATGAGAAGTCATACCGAGCCCAGCCAAGTCAAGCAGAGCCACGGTTGAACCATAGCCTTCATGCAACATTAACAAGAAATACGTGTTTGTGGTAAGGCATTTAGATATTGGAGTTATTTGCTCCTGTAGAGAGAGTTGATAATACAGGAGTCATCAGTGTATAGGTAATGTATTTAAGGCCACAGAACTCAATGCCATCACTTAGGGAGAGAGCATAGATAAAGAAAAAGACTGAGCCCAGGGAAGAGGAGGGGCCAGGAAAACAGAATGAAAAGCCATGGACAAAGATATCAGAGGAAAGTCACAAGAGAGTGAGCTAGAGGCCAGTTAAAAAACAGAAAGTGCTTTATGAAAATTGGTGAAGACGGTGATGTCAAATAAACCTGAGGGTACCTGAAAGAAAAAGACACAGAAATGACATTAAATTTAGCAAGAGGGAGAATATTGATGACTTTGACTAAGATGATCTCAGTGAATTGTGGAAAAAATTAACTGGCAAGAATTGGATAGAATATGAGATGAGAACTGGTGGCCATAGTACAAGTGACATTTTTAAAATAAATTTTCCATAAACAGAAGCAGAGAGATGGAGAGGTAACTGGAGTTGAGAGGTTTAGGAAATTCGATTTTATTTTGTTTTCCAGATGAGAAAAAATACAGAAGGTTTGCATGTTGATGGGGAAAATCCAATAGAAAGCCATCATTTCAAGGGAATATGATAAACTAATTGATGCTCAGATGAGTGATGACTATTGCCAGATTTTATATTTTAGTTTTTACATTGATATTGTTTACCATTGCCAGGAATCCAAAGAAAAATATTAAAATCCTGCAATGCCAATTATTCTCTTCCCCCCAATTCCTTAAGGATCCAAAAGGAGCCATAGATAATGAATAACAAATAATTTACATGGTTGTTCAAGTGCCCAATACACCAGTTCAAAGGCCTAATAATGGTTGACTAAGACCTCCTTCAAGTCCTGAATCTATTTCTTGGGATCTTAATCTCTCTAGAAAACTTCAGGGAGAAAGTCAGTCAAAGACAGTGGTCAGAATCTAAGTGGTCTTGAATCCATTTACACATCCCTGTAGAGCGGAAGAGAGAGCAAAGGGGAAGGAGCTATGTTTGCACTTATGTCACAGGGCCCCATCCATTACCCATTAAGGCCCAGTCAATGTCTTGAGTTCCAAAAATTCACACTAGTGACTCTTCTACCCTTAAAGGGGCAGCCAGCAAGGGTGTGTGCAGAGTCGGTCATGATATGGCAAGCTCTCCTCGACCTGCATAGGTGGATGACTGGGCTATTCTCCATGGGCAACTCATTCATATCCAACTGGCAACCTCTGCAGACCATATCCTAATCCAAAGGCATGGCCTTCAGAGTGGAAATTTCAGAGATGGAGGCACAGGACTGACAGAAAGACTTGGGCTAATGCTCTGAGGCCCTCCATTCTCCCTCAGAGTAAAGCTGGCTCACCTGAAGTTCTGTCTCCTTTGGGACCCTTACACACCCATCATGTACAGGTTCTTCACTATAAAACTTCCATAAAGCTCCCTTATGATGTCTGCTCTCTCCTTCCCAGGATGTTTGGAATATTCTCTTTCGAAACAGCCCATAATTATCAAATCACTTGATTTTTACTGCAGAGAAAGAATAATTGCACCAGAATCCAGTGACCATGCTTTTTGGGTAGCTCAAAGGGAATTTCAGAATTCAGAATTAATTAGGCAATAAGAGAGAACAGGAGGCATGCTTTAATGTATTAATTCATGCTCAGTTCAAACTCATTGTGAGTAATTATGCCATTAATTCAAGGCAGTAGAACTATTGTGACTGCAACATATTTCTAAGCAAATAAAGAAAAATGTCGCTTCTCTCCTTTAACTAATGCTCTGAATAGAGCTACCTTATAATAATACTTTTATTTATTTATAAGGCATAAATTCCCTAGAGCTCAGTAAACTACAGGATAAGCAAAATGTTAGTTAAAGAGGAAAAATAGAACTTTTCTAGCTAATCCTGAAAAAAAACATTAGACAGGGAAAATGACTAAGGAGAGAAGCTGAAAATTTAAGGAGAGCATGGAAAAGGGCTAAAAGGAAAAGGCCGTGATGTGGCTTTTTCATTTCCCTCTCCCCTTCTACGGCACACTCTCCCCACTGTGACTCAGACAGGTAGCAGTCTGGAAGAGAAAAGTTTCAGGCATATTTAATCTTCTTTTGCTGTCAAGGTGTTGCGGGTCAGCCTGCCCCTTTCCCCACTTCCAGATGCCCTTCCAGTGCATGTACAGTTTATTGAGCATAGAAGAACTGGGGGATCAGTGTGGTTTCCCACCCATACCCTCTTAGGATGGATCAGAAATGCACTGGGTGGCTTGTGTGGGCCTTCCAGCTTCACAGTGTTGAAGAGGGTCCTGGGGATGGACAGAAAGTCAGCAGTATGGGAGGGCGGTTCACATGTCCTCTGGGACCAGAAGGAAGGGGGTCAAGGTCCACTGCAGGCAGGGCCCCATGTGCAAGGAGTTGCAGAGGCAACGGGGAGCATTCCACACTGTTCAGACGCTGGCCCTTCTGCAGAAACTTGGTGTTGCTCAGCGTACACATAGCCCTACTTAATCCTGCCAGTCAGAGCTGACAGGAGACCCTGCGGCCACAAAGGCAAAGGAGATGAGGCGGGAGACAGGTGGGGCAAGACCTTCTTCGCAATGGCCTCTAAACCTAGCACAGTGTCCAGAATACCATTTAAGAGTTCCGTCCGTGTTGCGTTGAAAGAAATGAAAAGCTCCAAGTCTGCCTCTCATTCCTTTTTAAATTTGACTTAGTAAAGGAAAACTGTTTCTCTACTCACAATACTTCTGACACCAGATGTGTAAGTTTTTCACATGAAATAATTCTTTAATCCTCTGTGGCATTCAGCTAGGTGCCCTACAATTGAATCCATTCTGACACTAACAACCCAGAGTTAGTGAGACACCACAGGTTAAGGGCTCAGGCCCAGAAGAGTGTCCCCCTTCAGAATCCAATTGCTCATGGGTCCCAGGTAACTCACATTTCTGTCTGATTTGGCTAACAGGTCAGGGGTTCCTATGACCCCCTCCTCAGGTACAATTATTTGCTGTAACATCTCACAGAACCCAGGGAAACACTTTACTTACTATTACCATTTTATTCTAAAGGATATTATAAAGGATACAAATTAAAAAATACATGAAGAGGTACTAGAGTGAAGTCTGGAAGGGTCCCTGAGCATAGAAGTTTCTGTCTCCGTGGAGTTTGGGTAGCACCATCCTCCTGGCACATGGATACGTTTGCCAACCTGGAAGCTCTCCAAACATTTTCACTTGGGGTTTTTAATGGAGGTTACGTTACATAGGCATGATTGGTTAAATCATGAGCCATTGGTGATTAATGCAAACCCTTCTCCTCTCCCCAGAGGTCAGGGGGTGGGACTGAAAGGTCCAACCCTCTAATCACATGGTTGGTTCCCCTGGCAACCACCCTCCATCCAGAAGCTATTTAGGGGCTTCCAGTCACCAGTCATCGCATTCATATAAACTCAGGTATGGTTGAAAGAGGCTTGTTACTGAATAACAGAAGACTCTCTATCACTACCATACGACCCAGCAATCCCACTACTGGGCATATACCCTAAGAAAACCATAATTCAAAAAGAGTCATGTACCACAATGTTCATTGCAGCTCTATTCACAATAGCGAGGACATGGAAGCCACCTAAGTGTCCATCGACAGATGAATGGATAAAGAAGATGTGGCACATATATACAATGGAATATTATTCAGCCATAAAAAGAAATGAAATTGAATTATTTGTAGTCAGGTGGATGGACCTAGAGTCTGTCATACAGAATAAAGTAAGTCAGAAAGAGAAAAACAAATACCGTATGCTAACACATATATATGGAATCTTAAAAAAAAATTTTTTTTAATGGTGGTTCTGAAGAGACTAAGGGCAGGACAGGAATAAAGACACAGACCTACTAGAGAATGGACTCAAGGACATGGGGAGGGGGAAGGGTAAGCTGGGACGAAGTGAGAGAGTGGCATGGACATATATACACTACCAAACGTAAAACAGGTAGCTAGTGGGAAGCAGCCACATAGCACAAGGAGATCAGCGTGGTGCTTTGTGACCACCTAGAGAGGTGGGATAAGGAGGGTGGGAGAGAGACGCAAGAGGGAGGAGATATGGGGATATATGTATATGTATATGTACAGCTGATTCACTTTGTTATACAGCAGAAACTAACACAATATTGTAAAGCAATTATACCTCAATAAAGATGTTAAAAAAAAAAGACTATCACTCATGAAGTTTCAAGGGTTTTAGAAGTTCTGTGCCAGGAACAGGCGATGAAGACCAAATACATATATTTCTTATTATATCACAATGTCACACATGGGGAAGTCACTTTACTTCATCAAGCTTCAGTTTCATTACCTATAAAGTGGAAATAATAAATGTTGTGAAGATGAACTACTTGAATTTCTATTTTTGTAAGCCAGAATTTTTAAAATGTCAACAATTTCACATAATTCAAACTAATAATTAATCCATTCCTTCATTCATCATTTTGTATAAACTATGCGGTTTGTTTGTTTTTTGGCCACACTGCAGGGCTTGGAAATCTTAGTTGCCTGGCCAGGGATCGAACCCCAGGACCAGCAGTGAAAGCACCAAGTCCTAACCACTGGACCACCAGGGAATTCCCTAAACTATGTGTTTAGACCTGAGAATTTTGTTCAGAAAGGAACAAAACAAAGTCGCTGGCCATGAATCTTATATCATAGTCAGGGTAGGGTAGACAAGAAACACAGAGTGAGAGATGTAATATACTATCAGGTGATAAGCACTAAAAAGAAAAATAAATCAAGGCAAAGGAATAGAGAGTATGGAGGTGGCTCTATTTGACCAGATGGTTGGGAGAGTCTGTGATGAGGAGGTGACAATTAAATAGAGACCTGATGGAAGTAAAAGAGCTCTGAACATGGACCATTCCAGAGAGAGGAAAGGACAGGGGCAAAGGCCCAAGGAGCAGCAAGGAGGCCAGTGTAGCTGGAAGGGAGTGAGGGCTGGAGAGGATGGAGGAGGATAAGATCAGAATGTAGCCCATGGGAAGAGCTTTTGAGTTTAATTCTAAATGAGATGGGAAGTCCCTGGAGAGTTTTGAATAGAGGCAAGGTGTGATCTGACTTGGAGTTTTATAAGATCACTCTGGTTGTTTGAGAAGAAGATGACAGGGTGGTCTTGGGGAACAGGCAGAGAAGAAGGAGGCTGACCACTTAGGACATCACTGCTGTCATCAGGAGAGAGACAAGGGTGGCTTGGACTAAGACAGCAGCCGTGTCAATGGTAAGAAGTACGTAGTTATATTTGCTATATATTTGAAGGTGGACCTAACAGGAATTCTAGTGGATTAGAAGTACGATGCGAGAAAGAGAGGGATCAAGAATGATTCCTAGGCTCTGGACCCGTGCAACTAAGAGGATGGTGGTGCCAAAGGGGGGAGGAAGTGTGGAGGGAGGACCAGGTTTGGGAAGAAGGAGATGAATCAAAAGTTCTGTTCTGCACACAGTTACACATGCCGTGCCTACTAGTCATATATGGAGAGTTTGGGCAGGCCAACTGGAGTGCAGACAAAAGGTCAAGGCTAGAGATAGTATCTCCAGCTATTTGGGGCTGAAATGAGATAAAAAGACTTTCACATACGTGGGTCTCTAATGAGCTGTGTGAGCATGAGGAATAAATGAGTAAACGCTTCCTCTCAGTTGCTATATCAAATGCGCTCATTAATAATTTAGTAACTAAAACTCTCTTCCCATATTCTAAATGATCTTCTAGTCAATAAATTGGAATATCTAAGTTTTAAGAATGTACATTTCTTTGGAAACTCCGTAAAACTATTATTAGTAAAACTTCTATTAGTTTTCCCTGAATTGCTCCCTCGTGTGGGGAACAAAAAAAAATGCTCGGGACTAGCCGGTGAAGTAACTCAGTCTGGACACAAGAGGGCGCCGTGCAAACAGTCAGTGCGCGGAGCAACTGAAAAGGCGGCGAGGGAGCGAGTTCCCAGATCCCTTCCCTTCCTTCTCCCATAATTTGTAAACCAGGGCTCCTGGGACCATGAATCCAGGAGGGCAGCCCCCAGGCTCCCGGCGTGTGACCATTTTGGTCAGGGTGTAACAGGGCCAGACAGGATTTTTCCAGAGGGAACCCCTGTCAGTCCTAATGTTCATTAGAGGAGAAAAAGGAAAATAAGAAAGGCATAAAGAGAAAAAGAGGGAAAAATAAGAAAGCAAGCAAAAAGGAAACCAAGAGGTACCTATTTTGGGGAGTGGGAGAATTCCAGGAATTCAGGACCAGAAGGGGCCTCAGAGACCATCTTGTTGAACATGTCCCAGGTAAAGGGGCTGAAGTGCCTTCCTGGGGTTAGAGTTCAAGGCCTTCCCAGGTTGCTTTTTCTCAGCCAGTGTTCTTCAGCTACCCCCTGTGTTATCTGTATGAAGTGTAAAGTTCATCAGGTGCCTGCTGGATCACTGTATCCTCTAAAAGCCTGAATGTGAGCATATATCTATTTTGTATATTTATTTTGCCGAGTCCCCAACGCTCTGTGATGTACCAGTATAGAGTGCTACCACGTCATCAGCGTGATGACACATCTCAGGCTAAGGTGCAAGATACAGTAAATCTGAATTTTTTTTTTTTTTTGCGGTACGCGGGTCTCTCACTCTTGTGGCCTCTCCCTTTGCGGAGCACAGGCTCCGGACGCACAGGCTCAGCAACCATAACTCACGGGCCTAGCCGCTCCGTGGCCTGTGGGATCTTCCCGGAGCGGGGCATGAACCCACGTCCCCTGCATCGGCAGGCGGACTCTCAACCACTGCGCCACCAGGGAAGCCCCCAATCTGCATATTAAGTTGTCATTTCAATGATTGGTCGTGTGGTCTAAACTTTAGGAGGACTCTGGGGATGGATGACCTTAGATTTCCTAGAAGTCTTAAAAAATTAAAAACTTTTCCCAGCATTCAGAATGGTAAATAAAGAAGAACTGAAGTTTTGGTATCACACAGACTTGGATTTAATTGTGGCTTTCCTGTGTTGCTGGCCCATGGGCAGTATTTCTAAACCCTCCTGTCTTCTCATCTATAAAGTGAAAATAATACTATATTAGAGGACTGCTGTGAGGATTAAGTAAAATATTGTTGATAAAGTTCCTAGCTTATTGTATCCTCTCAATTAGCAATTTGTAATGTTTGTGTCGGACAAAAGGTTAATATCCTTAAACAATAAGGAGTTCTTATAAATAGTAAAGAAAATAGACACGGGGTATGAACGGACAATTCACCAAAGGAGATAAACATATGTAAATAAAATAAAGCTCACAAGTAATGAGAGGCTGCAAATTAAAGCAACAACGGGAAACATTTTTCTCCTCCTTGGTTTCAGTTAGATGCAGCCTCACCCATTGGTTGTTTAAACCAAACGCCTAGGCCTAAAATTGACTCCTTTTTCAAATATGGGACAATTTGAGCATCAAAACAAATGACAGGAAAGGACTGAATAAGGTAAAAATTCACAAGTCTACACTGATATAAATGAATGTATAAATAAAAAAATAGGAGAGAAGAGAAGACTTTTTCTTACATAAGGAAGTCAACTAACAAATGTATAAGGAGTGAGAGAATTGGAAAATCACCATTTGGCAGCCATCCTAATAATAATTTTTTGAGTCAAGAACCATCCCAACTAGCAAGTGAACATTTGAGGAGTAACAGGATATTACATAGTTTCAAAGTAATAGTTTCAAAGTATCTCCCCACAAGAAACCTATACATTACAAAGATAAAATAGTAACTTTACTATTTGACTGGAGAAACTTGGCAGGTATGACCTTAACTGAATAATCGAATGTAACACTACCAGTAACAGGATTAATTGACAGCAACTGCCTCCTGAAGTGATGCACTGAAAAGCACTCAGCATCATGTCTGCAGTATCCCAGCAAAAAGTCCATAACCTGGATCTAGTCATGAGGAGACATCAAACCCAAACTGAGAGACGTGCTACAAAATAACTGGCTTGTACTCCTAAAAATTGTCAAGGTCATGAAATATAAAGACAGACTCAAAAACTGCTCCAGATTAAAGGAAACTAAAGAGAGACAAGATGAAATGCAGTGCATGATCTTGGATTTTTCTTTTTTTTGCTACAAAGGACATTATTGAAATAATCGGAGAAATATGAATAAGTTCTGTAGATTATATAATACTATTATAGCAATATTAATTTCTGATTTCAATAATGGGACTGTGTTTTTAAAAGAGAATTCCTTGCTTTTGGGGAAACACACTGAAGAGTTTAGGTATAAAAAGGCAATATATCCACAAATTACTTTTAAATGAGAGAGGAAAAAAATGTAGTAAAATATTTACATTTGGAATCTTGGTGAAGGGTATTCAGGCATTCATGTATTATTCTTGCAGCTTTTCTGCAATCCTGAAATTATGTCAAAATAAAATATTTCTTTTTTTTCAGTCGGTTCCTTCCTTTTCCTCACCCCACAAATGCAGTCAATCAACAAAGTCCTTATGATTCTATTTCCTAAATATCTCAACAGTGTAGTCCCTTCTCTTCAGCTCCACAGCCACTATCCTAATACAAACCACTCCCCCTTCATGGATGACAAAAAACTCACAAAAAAATAGCAAATATCTTAACGGTATAATCTTAGAAGCTTTACCTTTCTAGAATTCCTTTTAATCAAAATTGTATTTGGGGTCCTAACTTAATAAGACAGGAAAGGGAAGTAAATGTTATAAAGGTTGGAAAAGGAAACAAAATAGTCAATTTTCACAAATGATATGACAGTCTACCTCTCTATGGATGACCCAAGAGAATCTACAAACTAATACAACTAATTAGACTCAAGATCAATGTATAAAAATCAATTCATATACAAAAACCAATTTGAGTATGCATTTTTTTAAGAAAACGACACAATAGCAATAAAATTATAGGGTTCCTAGGTAAAAATCTAACAAAGATATATAAAACATATGCAGGATAAAATAATAAAAATGCATGAAGGACATAAAAGAAGACTGAATAAATTCAAAAATATAATGTTGATGGATGGCATAGCAAATCTACAAATTGCCTACTTGAAATCTATTTACCACCTTCTTTTTTGCTAACAAATCTGAATATTTGGAGAGAGAGGGATAGAAATGTATTTTGCTAAATTTTCCTGCAGATAGGCATAATTTTTGATAAAGATCTGGCCAACAAGAGGTAAATAGATGTCTGGAATAGTTTTTTGTTGTTTGCTTGTCTGTTTTGCTTTCTTGGAATAAGCATCACTGCTCTTTCTTCTTCCTTTTTCTTGATAGAAATCAGATATGATGCCTGGAGTAGCTGCAGCCATCTTGTGACATGGAAGCAATAAGCATAGGAATGAAAAATCAACATGTACCAATAGAAGAAGTCAAAGACTTCTTCTCTACTTATGAGAAACATCATGCAGTCACTACAGCAGCCCTGGACTGCTCACCTCCAGACTGCTTGTCATATGGGAAATGTACACCATTATTGTCTGCACTACTGTAAATCAGGTTTCTCTTACTTGACCCCAAAATATTGCTAAATGTTGCAGTTTGAAACACCTAGTGTTTTAAAGATAGCAATTCTCCCCAAATTAATTTATAAATTAAAGCAAACATTTGTGGCTGATAAACATTGTTGTTCTTCTTGGAGCTGTGTGAAATGTTAAACAGGAAGCTACCACATCCGGTTCTGAGCTTTTTCGGCTTTTTCTAGGACCAACCCAGACACCTAGAAGCTGTTTGCTTTACTTATTGCATTTCTCCCCCTCCTTACACCCCAACCAGTTCATGAGCTCCCTTTGCATTTATCTATACTCCAGAGACACCCCTCCTCAGCAGTGGCCTGGGCCCCAGGTTCCCCCCCTCCTTGACCTTCATTGACACTCTGATTTGATGTGAAGGGGAATGCTGAGTAGGCTTCATCAGAGCCGATTCAAAGTCAGGGGCAAGAATTCACCCTCAGTGCGCTCAGGGTGGGGCAGTGGGAATGGGGGTGGAAGGGAAAATTGGCTTCCCTCACTCACTTCAAAATGAGAAAAGAGGCTGTGTTTTCTCAGAAATAACCACCAGATTCTGGTCACTCATGGGGGGCTTCTGATAAGTGGTTCACCAGGCGCCTCTTCTCCACCTACTGCTGTGATGGCACACACACCACGCCGAGGTGAGCCATCCTTTCCGGGAACACCCTCCACTCCACAGGCTCGTATTTGGGCCCTTGCCCCTGTAGCTTGGGTCCACGAGGTATCTGTACTTTGTGGCTTCTAACATAGAACTGTCAGGTTCCAAGTACCTCACTCACGTCCTCACCCTTCCTGCCCCGTAATCCCTGGATGTCCCTGAAAGGAACTGCATCACAAGTGCCCACAAACTAGTGCTCTGCCAACCCACGGAGCTCCAAATGCCCTCTCCCCTGGCACTGTCTTGCTTTTCCCTGCGGAGCCTGACATCCTGCGAAGCTACACCAAGGCACCTCAGCACTCTCCGTGGTGTCACCACGGAGCCCTCAGCTTCTTTGATGTCTTATGAATGACACGGACCATTGAGACCAAAAGAATGCTGTGTTTTCTCTGAAGTTCTAAAAGCACCCAAACCCCACTGTGTCACATGCCTCAGTGGTGTTGGCATCTCTTCCCCCACTTTCCTTGGTAAAGGAGTTTGATATTCCAGCAGCAATTCTGCTCAGGTCTCGGTGTCTCTCAGAAAGTTTTAGGGAAAAGAATGCTTTTGGTTTTGCTCATGACCTTTCTCTTTCACAAGCTGAGCTGGGGCAGAGACCCTGTGCTGTCTCCCTGTCCTTCTCTGTCCCCTTGCAATATCCCTGCTCCTTTAACCAAAGGTGCTCCACTTTGAAGCTTTCAGTAAAAGGGATTGCTTTAGTCCCTCTTCTAGTTTCTAGAGGAGGAAGACACCTCGCTGGCTGGACCCAGGTGCATCACCTTATTTGGTTTCTAGCCTCAATTATATAGAATTTGAATCTAGCTCCCTCACACATTCAGCCACTTCCACTTTCATTTCTCCGAGAAACCCTAACTCCTCTCAAACCATCTTTTTTCAGACCCTGATATGGTTTCTGGAGAAGTCTTTCTCTAGCCTCTGCATTTTCAATCTTCCATTCAACAACCAAAGGAACACTTATCAAGCAGCATCACTGACACATACCACCCAGTTTGGGTATAATCAAAAAACATTTACTCATGGATGAGGGCAAGATTGTAGGTATAAGGATGTTTATAGCAGGAGTGTTAATAAAACAATGAAAATGTAAATAATTTGTCCCCAGATAAGTAGTTGGTTGAATAAATAATGGTACATTCACCACTGTAAAAACTTACAACCATTAAGTCTAGTTAATTGTGAGGGGAAAAGGTGACAGTATTTTTAGATTAAAATTGTAGGTTATAGAAAATAATTTACAATAAAATTCCATTTAAAATAGTATAGCTAGGGCCTCCCTGGTGGCGCAGTGGTTGAGAGTCCGCCTGCCGATGCAGGGGATACGGGTTCGTGCCCCGGTCCGGGAGGATCCCATATGCCGCGGAGCGGCTGGGCCCGTGAGCCATGGCCGCTGAGCCTGCGCATCCGGAGCCTGTGCTCCGCAACGGGAGAGGCCACAACAGTGAGAGGACCGCGTACCGCAAAAAAAAAAAAAAAAAAAAAATAGTATAGCTAAAATAATAAATCCTGGAGAGGGTGTGGAGAAAAGGGAACCCTCCTACACTGTTGGTGGGAATGTAAGTTGGTGCAGCCACTATGGAGAACAGTATGGAGGTTCCTTAGAAAAAACTAAAAATAGAACTACCATATGACCCAGCAATCCCACTCCTGGGCATATATCAGGAAAAGAGGAAAATTCTAAGTCAAAAAGTTAAATGCACCCCAATGTTCATAGCACTATTTACAATAGCCAAGACATGGAATCAACCTAAGTGTCCATTAACAGATGAATGGATAAAGAAGATGTGGTATATATGCACAATGAGATATTACTCAGCCATAAAAAAGGATGAAATAATGCCATTTGCAGCAACATGGATGGACCTAGAGATTATCATACTGAGTGAAGTAAGTCAGAAACAGAAAGACAAGTATTATATGATATCACTATATGTGGAATCTAAAAAAATATTACAAATGAATTTATTTACAAAACAGAAACAGTCTCACAGACATAGAAAACAAATTTATGGTTACCAAAGGGGAAACGGGGTCAGGGGAAGGTAAATTAGGAGTAGTGGATTAAGAGATCCACACCACTACATATAAAATAGATAAACAACAAGGATTTACTGTATAGGACAGGGAACTATATTCAATATCTTGTAATAAACTATAATGGAAAAGAATCTGACAAATATAGAGAGATATAACCGAATCACTTTGTTGTACACCTGAAATGAACACAATATTGTAAATCAACTACAATTTTTTTAAAAACTGAAGATTTTCAAAAGTAGAAATTTAAAAAACAGTGTAGCTAGATACATGATAGATAAGACTAAAAGGATACATGCCAGAATATTAACAGTAGTTAATGGTGAGTTTATAGAAGATTTTTATTTTACTCTTTTTACCTGTTTACTTGTTGTGTCCGATTTCTAAATTTCCAAAATAAGCATGTATTTCATGAGTACTTAGCAGAGCAATAAAAGCTGCTTTGTTTTTACAGCATTATATAGGAATTAAACTATATAAGATTTTTTTTTTTTACTTTTACTTTGGATTTCTAAAAGCAAATTTGAGGCAGCTTGCAAAATGTGCCAAGAACAAAATGTTAAAATGAAGAATTAGAAATAAAGGGAAAATGCAGGTATTAATATAAAATGAAGCCAGGATTAAGTTAGTTTCCAAGAATCCATAGCCATAAACATTAGTATTGTTTCTAAAGTTAAGAAATTCGGCTCCTCCTACTATTACATGATAACTGAGTGGAGGTAGCCAGTTAGGAGGAAAGAGGAATGGAGGGTCACTGAAAGCTTTTACCTTGGACAACTATGTGGATTATAGTGCCCTGACCAAGACAAAAGATTCACTGGGGCCTTAGTTAATGTTATTACTCCCCTCTTGAAAAGAGAACAAGGAAACAAGGATGGAAGAGAAATCTCCCTCTGCGGCAACTGCGAGGCACTCAGCTAAGAGACCACCCCACACAGAAGGCTTGCAGCCTGACACTCAAATTCAGGTCTCAATAAAAAGTCAGTTCTTCATCACCTAGGGGTAAGACAGGAATAAAGACACAGACCTACTAGAGAATGGACTTGAGGATATGGGGAGGTGGAAGGGTAAGCTGGGACAAAGTGAGAGAGTGGCATGGACATATATACACTACCAAACGTAAAATAGATAGCTAGTGGGAAGCAGCCACATAGCACAGGGAGATCAGCTCCGTGCTTTGTGACCACCTAGAGGGGTGGGATAGGGAGGGTGGGAGGGAGGGAGGCGCAAGAGGGAGGAGATATGGGAACATATGTATAACTGATTCATTTTGTTATAAAGCAGAAACTAACACACCATTGTTAACCAATTATACTCCAATAAAGATGTTAAAAAAAAAAAGTCGGGATCATTATCAAAAGGGAGCAAAGGAGTTGGATACAAAGACAGACAAATTGCAAACAAGTACCTGAAAAGATGTCAATGTCATTAGTTATTAGGGAAAATGCAAATCCAAACCACCATGAGATACCACTTCACACCCACCAGGATGGCTAGAATTTTTAAAAAGGAAAATAAGCGTTGGCAAGGATGTGGAAAAATTAGAACCCTCGTACATTGCTGTGGGCGTGCAAAATGTACAACGTAAATGTAAAATGGTGCAGCCACTGCAGAAAACAGTGTGGCAGTTTCTCGACAAGTTAAACATAGAACTATCATATGACCCAGCAGTTCCGCTCCTTGGTATACACCCAAAATAATTGAAAACAATTAACAAATATTTGTACACACAATAGCCGTAAAGGGGGAAAAAAACAAATGTTCATCAACTGATGGATGGGTAAACAAAATGTAGTATATCCATACAGCAGAATATTATTCAGCCACAAAAATTTATGAACTACTGATGCTACAACATGGATGAGCCTTGAAAGCATTCTGCTGAGTTAAAGAATCTGGACATAAAAATATTACATATTTCCTGATTCCATTACATTAAACATCTAGAATAGGCAAACCCATAGAGATAGAAAGTTGGCTAGGGTTTTCTAGGGCCTGAGGGAGGGGGAAGTGGGGTATGACTGCGTAATGGGCGTGAGATTTCCTTTTGGGGTGATGAAAATGTCTTGGAACTAGATAGAAGTGATGGTTTCACAACACTGTGAATGTACTAAATGTCAATGAATTGTACAGTTTAAAATGATTAATGGTTAATTCTATGTTATGTGAATTTTGCCTCAATAAAAAAGTTAGGGTCTTTCAGGGTCACTTAGTAATCGTTTGTGAAAGTTAAATCTGAGGATACTGGGATTTTCAATTAAACTGTTTGGAGAGGAAGTGGAAATAATTAGTTCAGTTTTGAACCTCTGAGTTTGATGTGTCCTTAGGGCATCTAGGTGAAGGTGCCGGAGCCAATTAGGGTCACAAGTCTAGAGCTGGTCTCTAAGTCTGGACTGCAGCTGTAGATTTGAAGGTGTCAGGCTGGAGGTGAAGGTTGAATCTATAAGCCTGTGTTCTCTTCAGAGGCCCAAGCACAAATGGAATGGAATGCAGGCCCGAGGGGAAGAAATCCCATCATTGGCCCTGGATCATTCTTCCTTGAAAAGTTTCCTCATGGGTGTGGGCTTTATCTTCTTCATTCATTGTTTTCATTGAAAGTGGAGTATAGTATGTCAATTTTCACGTTGCAGAAAAGCCTTTGCTGGGCTGTGGTTGGCTTTCTCCGACATGCCGGCATAGTAAAAACTGTGACGTGTGTTGGCACATGACCAAAACAACTGACCACAGGTCCCTCCTTCTCAGCTTTCATCTCTCTCTGTCCCCGAGGAAGTGTGAAGAGGGTCCTCCCTTGCCTTTCTCAGCATTTGATCCCAGGTGTTTGTGGTGGGCTTACTGGAGAGCCCACTGATGTGTCACAGAGATGTGATGCTGCGGCTGACAAAGCCGGGTCCCATAATTTTTTCCAACTTATTTCTGACATTTGAACTGGAACAAATTTCAGGGCCCAAATAATATTGAGAATGGTACTTTAAAAAGGAAACATGATAAATGCGGTAACTGTTTGTTCTGGGTGAGGAGTGTCCGGGCATTTATTGTACCATTTTCTCCATGTTTTACATGTTGAAAATAGAAGAACTTTTTAACAGAATCTTTGACATTATAGTCATTTAGATTTCACACAAGTTTATTAAGCCTCAGTTTTGTTCCAGGCACTAAGCTAGGAAGTTTCAGACATGACTAGTGCCTGCATGATGGACCAGTTTGGGGATATTTCCTATTCCAAATAAACACCCTAAGCCTTAGGTTACAATAAATAATGTTGTGCAGTAGGAATGTGGTTAACAGTTATCCCTTGGGTCAATAAGAGGTGAAGGTGAAATTTGGCATGGATAAGAAGTTTGGGGTTAGGAGGCATTCCCTACCCTCCAAGTGATAAACTTAACTTTTTTGTATATCGCCCAAAATAATATTTGGGGGAGGGAGGGGTTCAATCACATAGCTACATTTCATAGAGAGAGGAGTTGATTCCCCCAGCTATAAGCTGAACTTCCCAGAGCAGGCTGTTCTTGTCCACCCTCTGTTGAGTATTCTCAGGGCAGCCTCATCTGCTGGGTGCTGGTCTGAGGCAGGTCCTGCCGACAGCACCTAAATCTGGCCTTCCTGACATTGCCTTGATTACCGTGGGCTGTGGTGACCACAGGCCTGAGCAGGCCAGCCCTCCTTATGGCTTCTTGGGTGTGCAGATCTTTTTTTCACTTAGGCAAATGTATTAGTATTTTCCTTTATGGTCTGTGCTTTTTCTATCTTGTTAAGGAAATCTCTCTACCGTAAGGTCATAAATATATTCTATATTTTCTTTTAGAGCTGTAAAAAATTGTTTCTTACATTCAGGTCACTAACAATCTTTCATATCTTTGGTATGAATTGGGGGTGTAATTTAATTTTGGCCCCTGTGCATAACCAATTGTCCTGCACCACTGATCAGAGTTCATCTTTTCTCCACTAATTTTTCATGTCTCTGTCATCTATGGAGTCTAAGTATGAGGAGATCTGTTTCTGAACTTTCTACTTTCTTCCACTGTTTTTTTTTAATCCTTGTGTAAATACTGCATTATCTTAATAACTATAGCCTTGAACAAATATTGATATTTGGTAAGGTAAGCTGCCGTTTTATTCTCCAATTTTTTCTTGGTTATTCTAGGCCTTTTACTTTCATATTGAAATCTTAAAAACAACTTAAAGTGCTTGAAGAAATCTATTAGGCTTTTGATGAGAATGTTATTCCATCCACGAGTTAATATGGGGAGAACTGACACCTTTAAGAATATTGAATCTACTCATTCAAGGACAAAGTATATTTCACCATTTCTTTTTTAAAAATAACTTTCCCCATAAAAGTCTCACAAACCTATTATTTATTCCAAGATACCTTAGAGACTTTGCTCCTATTGCAAATAAAATCCTTTCTAAAAATTATACTTTATGACTGTTTGTTGTAGGTGTCTAGAACCTAATTGATTTTTCTATATTCATCTTGTACCCGGAAACATTGCTGAACTCTTTTATTAGTTTGTAGGTCCTATTAGATTGTCCAATGACTTTTTTTCCACTAATAATTATTGCATTGATATAGGCACTCAAAATTATGCATGTACATGTATAAAATTTTAAAACTCCAGAATTTGAAGTATATCACCTCGCTTATTTTCTATAAATCAATGTAATTTTGATTTGAGCTGGCAGGGAATCTATCCTTAATCAGCCATTCTTGGGACTAACTTCACATGAGGGTCATGTCATAGTTCCAGGGTCTTCAACATGGCCAGACCTGGGGGCTTGGGAGACCTCTCTCGAGTCACGTGTCATCAGTACAGTCAGTTCACTGCTGAGACATCTGCTCTCTCTGTGCAGTCTCCTTCAATCTCGTGGCTCTCTGCAATATTCATGCCCTTTTGGTGATAGTCTGGAAGGTGTAATGGGAGATGAATCCCTAAGCGTGCTTCATCAAGCAGCAGCAGCTATTCCGTGGACTGACTGGAAACAAGACATTGTGATGGAGAGAAAAGGAGAGCAGACTAGTAAAAGGGAGAGAGAGGAAGGGAGGGAGAAGTCCTTCATCTTATCGTCTGACGGTCACACGTCATAAGTAGTGCTCCTTCTTGGGCATGAAAGGAAGGGAGAGAAGACTGAAGAGAAGGCGCCCTTTTAACAATCTCTCCTAGAAACCCTGCTCAGTGACTTTCCTGGGCTAAAACTGTGTCACACATAAACCCTTATGTGCAAAGGAGTCTGGGAGGGTGAGTATATTTAGCTGGGTACATTAGAGCTCTGAGCAAAATTGGAGTTCTTTAGTGAGGAAGAGAGAGGATGGACATTGGGCAGGAAACTCTCAATGTCAGCCACAAATAATAGCCTCCATTTTTAAAAGGAGTATACTAAGTCTTAAAGCTTTATCCACATACAGGAGCCAGGAAATCTTTGGGGCTGCTTGGGAGAATCTTAAGAGAACTTTTCTCCTAAGGGAGTCAGGGATGGACTCTGAAATGAAACAGTTTACCACCTGTATATAATGAAACACTGCTAGAGCTTGGAGCTACAAGAGATGTTTTGATGTGGTTGCTGTGTTACCAGGGAGGAGGCTTGTACAAGGAGACCTGAGGTTGTGCACAGGAAGTAATCTGCCCACCCCACCCCACCAAGCCCTTGGGTGGTGGCAGCTGATGAGTTAGTGGGGAAAGTCACACCTGTCATTTTGTTTCTGCACCAGAGTGTCCTAAACAGCTATGGTGCTATGGTGTCTCCCCAGCCGGTGATAGGGACCCTACTCTGGGACCACCAGGAGGTTTTTTATTGGATTAAAGAGGTCTTTGGACTACTTGCCTAGGCAGAGTTGGCTGTCCCCACCAGGGCCACAGCAGGAGCAGTCTCCCTCAGAATCTCAGGATATAGGTCCAAGCAGTGGCCAGCTTCCAAGATCCTCAGACCCCACCACTTCCTCACTTTCTCCTTCATTCCTTGACCTAATGTTTCTCCTTCCTGGACTAGCCAGGCTGCCGGTGAGGGCCTGAGTGAGGTATAAAATTTCTTTCTGAGACTTTTCCAATTTAACTCAGAAAGCTGCTCAAGGATACTCCTGACACAAGAAAATCACTTAAGACGACCTGCTCTCACCACCACCCCTAGGATGTGCAGAAGACCGGACCTTGTCCTGGAGATCGGGGCAGCTCTAAGAAGACCAGGCAACAGTCATCATGTGGGTGGTAGAGAGAATGCTCAGGGAACTTGGAATTCACAAGGATACACACAATGTATTAAGTTTTCCCAAAAGGAATTTTGACTTGGATAAAAATTTTCTGTGTAGTGGTTAAGTGTGCATACTCTACAGCCAGACCACTGAAGTGTGAATCCTGGCTCCACCCCTACCTAAATCCACAACCATGGAAGAGCTGCTTCACCTGGCTGTGCCTCAGTTTTCCCAACAGTAAAATAGTGATAATAACAGTACAACCTCATGGGATTGTTGTAGGAGCAAAGAAATGCATATAAAGCACTTAAAATAGTACCTAATGTAGAATAGGTGCTCAATAAATGCTGTCTGTTCATCATTATCCCCTTCTTAGTGCAAGGGGCTCAAAAGAGCTCACAGCTCACACCTCCCTGGGTTGCTGATCCCCCTAAGGCTTCACTAAGAAGTGAAAGCTGGATTGCACCATAAAGTGGGAGGGAGATTTTCTATCACCGTGTAACAAGTTACCACAAATTTAGCAGCTTAAAATAACACCCATTTATGAGTTCATAGTTCTGTAGGTTGGAAGTCTGGGTGGGCTCAACTAGGCTCTCTGCTCAGGGTCTCTGAAGACCAGATCACGTTGTCAGCCAGGCTGGGGTCTCATCTGGAGGCTCTGGGAAGCCTTAGCGCCAAGCTCACTAAGGATGTCAGCATGAATCAGTTTCTGGCAGCTGTAGGACTGAGGTGACATCTCCTTGCTGGCTATCAGCAGGGGGCAGCTCTCAGTCTCTAGAGACTGCCCTCATTCCTTGCCATGTGGCCCCCTCCATCTTCAAGACAGCAATGATACATCAAACCCTCTGCATGCTTGGGATTTCTATGACTTTTTCTTCTGCAACCAGCTGGAAAAAACTCTCTGCTTTTGAAGAGCTCATGTGATTAGGTTAGGCCCACCTGGATCATTTCCTTTTTGCCATATAACATAACATAACCACAATCACACTCAAAGGGGAGGAGATTATACAAGGGTGTCACCAGGGGTCATTTTAGGATTCTGCCTGCCTCAAATGCCATGAACTCCAAGAGTAACAATGACAAAGATTTTAAATGGAATTAGGAAGAAAAACGGGGCAGGGACAGTTCAGGGTCACCTGAAGAGTTGAGTTTGGTCATCTCCCTCCTAAGACATTAGACCTTCTCTGTCTCAGGTTCAAGATCACCTCCAGGGGTCAGACACTCAGGAAACACAAACAGCAACCAAGTAGAAGGCAGGTAGGCCATGAAGAAGCAACAGCAGGTTCCTGAGCAGGTGGAACTGTGAGCAGGCCTCA
The DNA here is from genome assembly GCF_964165515.1 of Mesoplodon bidens. NCBI lineage: Eukaryota > Metazoa > Chordata > Mammalia > Artiodactyla > Ziphiidae > Mesoplodon > Mesoplodon bidens. The sequence continues at coordinate 105,301,536 of NC_138178.1, read as the reverse complement.
GGGGACATGAGGCAATGCTCACCTGGTTTTGACCTGAGGGGTCCTGATAGAGTGGTCCCAGGACTTAGACATCACGAGATATCAGCAGAAGGTTGGGACATTCAGTAGACATTCAATGGATTAAGAAAAGGAGGATTTGCTTCTCCATGGGCTTCTTTAAGAAATTTGAAGACTAGCTCGGGCAGAGGAATACTCACTGGCTCCTCTTCCAGTGGGAGGACTCCAATCCTGCCTACCTCACACTGCAGCTCAGAAACGCAGCTCAGAAACAGATCTGGGGGCTTCTACTCCAACAACTAGGGAGCAGACCCTGCCCCTGACAGGACAGCAATAACCAGAGAGCAAAGAGGAGGTCCCGCTCAATATCCAGTGCAGACTCTGGTCACCACAACACCAGTCACCCCTCCTACCAAGGTGATAAAGGCCAGCATACACGGAGGAAAGGCAGCAGGCATCCAAACAGCCCTTGCACCAAAAATATTAACCCCACACAGGCTACACAGGGACACTCCCACATAAAAATAGCCCTCCAAGACCACAATAGATAGTTGTTCCTCCTAAATTCATGGAGCAAGAGAAATATAAGTAAAATGAAGAAGCAGAGGAACCACTCCCAATTAAAAGGTCAAGAGAATTCCCCTGAGAGAACAAACAATGAAACAGACCTCTTCAGCCATCATTAAAAAGTCTACAAATAACAAATGCTAAAGAGGGTGTGGAGAAAAAAGGAACCCTCCTAGGCTGTTGGTGGGAATGTAAATTGATGCAGCCTCTACACAAAATGGTACAGAGGTTCCTCAGAAAACTAAAACTAGAACTACCACTATAATTCAAAAAGATGCAAGCACCCCTATGTTCATAGCAGTGCTATTCAGAATAGCCAAGATATGGAAGCAACCTAAATGTCCATCGATGGATGGATAAAGAAGATGTGGTACATATATACAATGGAATATTACTCAGCCATAAAAAGAATGAAATAATACCATTGGCAGCAACATGGATGCAACTAGACATTATCATACTAAGTGAAGTAAGTCAGAAAGACAAATACCATATGATATCACTTATTTGTGGCATCTAAAATATGGCACAAATGAACGTATCTATGAAACAGAAGGAGACTCACAGATATAGAGAACAGACTTGTGACCTTATCCTCATGCTGGAGGGGACTAAGACACACCAACTACAGAGTTGAACTCAGACACACCAAGGTTTAGAGATCTGAGCAGGTCAGGTGTAGACATCAGCCAATTTATCCTTTTATTATGACAACATAAAACAGATTTCAGCAAAGTGCCTTGTTCCAACTCAGCCGGCATATTGTGATAATTTTCTGACAGAAGGAAGTAAACATGCTTGAGGAGGAAGGAGAACAGCTGACAAGATCAGCCAGGGGAGCTGGGCTTTCCAGAGAGGCTGCCCAGGGCAGGAGCTGCTCTGCACACCAGGTGTTTGCCCTCAGCAGTGAAAAGAGAGTGGGAACTCACTGGGCCCAGCCTCTCCCAGCTTGTGTGGGTTGTAATATTTCACTGGTCCTCGCTATATTTTTCTTCCCCTGTTGTCTTTATTGTCAGAAGCAAATAATGGAAGAAAATCAAGAGCTTTGGTTTCCAGCCAATGCAGTGGCTCAGGTTTAGAAACCAAAGTGGTGAGTCTGGACTCTGAGTTAAACTGTGAGCAGCCTGGGTGGTCGAAACAATGTAGGGAGCAGAAGTGACCTGGTTGTTCCTCACTGTGTCTGTTTTTAAACTTTAAAAAAATAATACGTCCTGTATTTATCCTATAAAAGCCCTCTGCATCCTTTTTATTGTTTAATAGTAAATTTATTGAATCATTGTATTAATTGTACTTTTTTCAAAAAGAACTATGTTTAGTTGGTACAAAATTTAGGTTCCAAAAGCATAAAAAGTAAAAATACTCCTCTCACTTCTGACTCCTAGTCATCCTGTTTCCCTCCCTGGAAGAAACAAATCAATGATATATTTACTGAGATTTAGCCATGTTGATACATGTAAGTATAATTCATTCATTTTAATGAATGCATAATATTTCAATATGTGCAAATAGCACAATTTTTTTATCCATTCTTTGGAAACTTAGGTTGTTTCCAATTTCTGCTGATAAAAAAGATTTCAGTGAGCATTCTTTACCATGCCTCTAAGTTTACATGTGCAAGAATTTCTCTGGGGTATATCCTTAATGTGGGATGGCTGGGCTATAGAGTATATGTACCTTCACTTGTCTTTGACATTGCCCAATGGCTTCACAAAGTTACTGTTCCATGTGATACTCCCAACAATACTTGGTATTGCAAAGCTTAATCATTTTTGTCAGTCTACTAGGTGTGAAATGGTAAATCATAGTGATTTTTCTTACCACTTCTCTGACTACTGGTAAGGTTTATTATCTTTTCAACTGCTTATTAGTCATTTGAGTTTGGTCTTCCATGAACTGTCTGTCATATCCCTTGCACATTTACACTTGAGTCATTTGTCAAGGATTTAAAGACTTCTTTATATATTCTAGATATCAGTTTTTAAACAAATACTGTAAACATCATCCCCCAATCCAAAGGGGGTTTGTTTGCACTATTATGATGCCTTTGGTTAAACAGAAGATTTAAATATTCAAAGATTCCAATTTACTCATTTCTGCCTCTTGTCTTTGAATTGAACATAGTTTCTGGAAAACAGAAGAATTTAACTTTTGGTAAAATCCCTCATTACTTCTAATAATGCTCAGGCCCTCCAGAACCTCTGGGTGTGTGACCACCTCAAGATAGTTACTTGAACATATCAGAGAACACTTTTCCATCCTCAGCTGTGTGTTTGCATGACTGGCAAATATTACCTCCTTGGGAAGGTCAGGTTAGCCTGTTTTAGTCTCCAATGATTTTTTTCCTTCAGAGTATTTGCCACCATTCATAATCATATACATGTGTGTTGATTTGGCTAATGTATGTCTCACTCCTCAAGATTAGAAATTATCTGTTATTTCTCACCATCTGATTGCCAGTGCTTTGTAGACTGCCATACACAGAGAAAGTACTTAACAGTACTTAATACATATTTTTGAATGAAAGAATTGCCCAGACATGGACATTGCATCTCCACCTGTATCATATTAAAACCCTCCTCTTAAGGACTTCTTCTCCAGTGTTCCTATGATTTGGCTTCCCATGTCAGTTTAAGCAGTGGAAAGGCTCAGAGTCTGCAGGAAATAGCATCTCTTCCTTTGATCTAAGGCCCACAACATCTCTTTATGAGGTTCCCAGTGTGGCAACAATGGCTATAAAGAGTCAATGGCGCCTTTGACTCAGTGAACCCTAGAAGGGTGATTTGTGGTGACAGCAGGTAATTGCAAGATTGTGGTTATTGACTAATAAAAATGAGTTCTCAGCCTTAGCTCATCCTCCAAGCATTTTGTATTTTTCTTATGACACATTTTCAAGGGATTATCTTAATTTTTTTAGATTTAGGGCAATTAAAAGAATGTCAAGGTTATATGATGACTGATTCGGTCAAGTTGGAATGTCTATCTTCCATTTGGATGCTATAGTACAGGGTTATCACATATGGACCCCACCCAAAACCCTCCCATTGTCTGCCCATTACAGGTTTCCCTGAGTATATCACATGTACTCTCCTTCCCTTAGTTTGGCTAGAGTTTGGATTAGAAGCAAGATGTCAGAATGTAACATTGATGTGGAACATCAGATACACGGTGTACAGTCACTTTATATAATGAAGGAAAAAGAAGGATGGAAATCACACAGGAAAGAGGGAGTCCAGTGGAATTCCTAAAGATGAAAATTTATTCTTCATGGAAAAAGGCAAAACTGAGGTTACACAATTGGTCTCTACTTTTAGAATGGCATCCTCCTAGAAAGGAAACTTAATGGTGGAAGGTAATGATACACGGGAAGGGGTATGCACATCACACCATTTAAAAGTAATCCAAAAAAGGCAAAGAGGATGAGAGTAAATGCCAGAAATGAAACAATCTACAAAGAGACAGAAAAAGTAAGAGATAAAGTTTTTGTCGCACGGATTGAGAAAAATGCAAAAAAGTGCTTGGAGACAATGAATTCTAAAAGATTCCTCCAAGTCTGATTTCCTGGAGATCCCAAGAAGCTCCTGCAAAGTCAGTCTCTTTTTCTATCAACAACTCTTCAACAGTCTTCTGAGTATCAACTAACTAATTTATAAACTATCAGTTTATTTCTCACTATCCCTCCCCTTATTACTCCAGGTTCATCCCAAGCCTTAGAGTTCACATCTTTTCTCTTTTGCCTCATTTTTATCATCCCCATTGTTCCCTGACAACATTAAGTAAAGCTCTACATGTGGGTTGTCCCCAAGGCTGTCATTGAGCATACAATAGTGCACAGTGAGTTATTCTTTCCCTGTTTTTGTCACTGTCTGATTGAATAATCACACAACTGTAAAACAGGAAGAATGAAGAATGTGGAATAGTGGAGGAAAATACAACCTCTTTTGAGGCCAGCAGTTTTTTTGGTGACTTTGTAGCACTGAACCCCAATTCTTCTTTTATTACTAAAGTATTTGCCAGTATAGACATCTTATTTTCCCCATGAGATGCTGTGCCCTTAAAAGGCACAGGACGTGCTTCCTTCCTTCAGTGGGGCTGAGAATCTCCAAATGCTCTTTATAAGGCTGCAGTACTGGCTTTACTCTACCAATAGAAAGTATTTAGGTGAAATACCTGGTTGGTCCCCCAGAAACAGATTGTAAAAAGAAATAAGAAAGGGGTTTCCATCATAAACCTTGGTTAAACAGAGGGGAGAAATATCCAAGAACTGCCAGGAGGGGATAACATTAGGAGGAAAGATTTTAATGGAAGTATATCCCTGGGGATTATCTTCTCTGTAATTTATGAGAAGACTCCCTCTGAGTTTTAACTTCCAGCCTGAGGAACAAGGAAACAAATGTCACAAATTGTACTTTCCCACGTTATCCTATCCTGACTCCTGTAGATAACAGAGCCTGAAGCAAGGATTACAGGGACAACAATTTATTTGGGAGGTGCAAGCCCAGGGCAATGACAGTTGAGAAAAAGAATGGAGTCAAGGAAAGATGCAATGCTTTCTCCCTTGGATCTCCTTTTTACATTCTCCCCCATTTTTTATCTTTAGACATTCCTGAAAGGATCCCACTTGCCACATTTTCCAAACTCAAGCCTCCCAAGGAAAAGAGCTGAGAGAAGAATATCAGTGTCACACACTTTATGTGCAAAGCAGCCTGGAGAGAAGGGCTTTCTTGCATTCTTGTGGGAAAGATAGAAACCCCAATTTCCTTACTAGATAAGCAGTTGACTAAATGGTTTCTATAGGTTTTAAAGATATTATTAGATTAAGGAAACTTCTCTCCATTTTGGTCTGCTAAAATATTACCTTTGTTATCAAGAGAGGATGTTGAATTTTATCAAATGCTGTTCTGTTTATTAAGATAATAATATGGTTTTTCTCTTAGATCTGTGTGGCAAATTAATTGACCTAAGGTTAAATGAGGTCTGCATTCGTGTAAACCTAATTTGCTCATGATGTAGTGACCTGTTTATATATTGTTGGACTAATTTCAAGAGTTGATACTTTGTGTAGGATTTTTGTGTCTATGAATCATGAATGAGATAAACCTGTAAATTTCCTGTCTTACTCTGTTATTTGTATCAAGACTATGCCAGCCTTATGAAGTGAGATGGGTAGTGTTCTTTGTTTTACTCTTTTCTGGAAAAGTTTGTAGATGAAAAGTTTTCCTTCCTTGAATTCCAGTGGAAATAGACAGTAAAGCCATCTAGGTTACTTGGAAATTTTTGATTGCTAATGCAATTTCTTTGGTAGATCCTGTATTACCTGGAAAGTATGCAATTTCTTCTTGAGTAGGTGTTAGGCAATGATATTTCCATTTTGTCTAAAATTTCAAATTTATTAGTAGCAAGTTTCTTATAATATTCTTGGCTTATCTTTTAATGTTCTGTGGCATTGGTTAAAAAATTTCCTTTTTAGTTCCTGATATTAAATATTTGCACCTTCTTTTTTCCTGTGATAGTTTTCTATGGTTACTATAAATATGGTATATATCCATTTCCTTGTTTTTACTTTCAACTTTTTAAACATGTCTATTGCACAGAGCACATATTTATGGTTTTATTTTTCATAGCTGATCTGATATTCTTTAACTTTTAATTGGAACATTCTGTATGTCTATATTTAATATATTTATTGATATACTTGCTTTTAAATCTACTCTTACTTTATCCTTTGTATTTGTCATAACTATTCTACGGGGATTTTTTTCCCTCTCCTTTCTTACTTTTCCTTGGATGGATTACTTTTTACCTTTCCTTTTTTCCCTTCTACTAATTTGGAAGTTATACACTGTTTATATTATTTTGGTGGTTACATAAAAGTACTGCATGTTTTCTTAATTTATCAAAGATTAAATTTAATCAATAGATTTACCCTCCTCCCTGAAAACACAAGAAACACAGGACTTTTAATCTCATTTAATTTCTCCCAACATTTTTGCATTTTATTTCTACCCTGTTTTTTTAAGTTTTAAGTTTAAGTTTTTTTAATCACATTAGAAAATGTGATTATCATTATATAAACAATGTTCATTTTCCTTTAATAGTTTCTAGTTACTAGACTAGTTTTATTTTTTCTGCATTGTACTCTAATAATTTCTTCTAATATTTCTTCCAGTTAATAATTCTTGGGCTTCCCTGGTGGCGCAGTGGTTGAGAGTCCGCCTGCCGATGCAGGGGACGCGGGTTCGTGCGCTGGTCCAGGAAGATCCCACATGCCGCGCGGAGCGGCTAGGCCTGTGAGCCATGGCCGCTGAGCCTGTGCGTCTGGAGCCTGTGCTCCGCAACGGGAGAGGCCACAACAGTGAGAGGCCCGCGTACCGCAAAAAAAAAAAAAAAAAAAAAAAAAAATTTTTTTTCTGCTGTCTGCAGAATTGTCCTAATTGACACCAGAGCTACACTCTTGGTGCTTGACCCCACTACTACAAAATAGCCCTTGCCTCGGAGTACCAAAACAATTCAAATAGTAGGAATCTCTAATGAACCTCAAAAGGTTCCTGTCTCTGAACCTATTCCCTTTTATCTAGGCTCTTTGAAAGATACACACCACTTTCTCTTTAGTTTATCCACCCCTATCCATTTATCAGGCTGAGACTTCTTGGAGAAGTATCATGCCAGAATTTCTTTCTCCCAAAAAGGGAAAATAATTCTAGAATTTGACAGTAGAATTTGACAATTCACCACCAGGTGAATTAAATGACCATTTGACATCTTTTATTTGCTCCATCTCTGATGATACTAGAGCTGAGTCTGGAAACACTGATCATCTGTCCCTGTTGAATCAGCCACTACCCTTCAAAATTTCCAACTGACATTGGCAAAATTCACAGCACACCTTCCATCATGATTCAAACAGATTCCTCAGAACCACTTCCCAGAATTAATCAATACCCAATGAGTAATGAAGCCCCTCAAGGCATAAAACCCATAATAGAAGATTACAAGTTTCAAGGCCTCATTATCCCTGTATTGTACTAGTTCCTGTAACACTCCCATTTTAAGGGTGAGAAAAAAAGGGCTGAGGGTGGAGGTTTGTCTGGGACCTCCAAGCAATAAACAACATTGTTATCTCTTCATACCCTGTTGTTCCCAACCCTCATAAGCTACTAACATCCATTCCCACTGGAAACAAATCCTTTCCTGTAAGTGACTTATGCAGTGGATTCTTTAGTATTCCTGTTGATAAAGCTTGCAAATACTTTTTTTGCCTTCACTTGGGAAGGAAATCAATTCAGTAATGCCTCAGGGTTTTAATGAGGAAATGCCTCAGGACAATAATGCCTCGGGGTTTTACTGAGAGTCCTTCTAATTTCTCACAGATCCTGAAGACTGGTCTGGATGATATAAAGTTCTCTAGAGGTTCTACTGTGTTGCAGTATGTGAATGATTTGCTTCTTTGCCCTCCTTCTCAAGCCTCCTCACAAGAAGACAGCATCCACTTGCTACAGCTTTTAGTCTTAAAGGGACATAAGGTCATCAAGGAAAAATTACAGTTTGCCCAAAACCATGCTTCTTAGTTCCCTGTGAAAAGACCTAGAAATAAGATATATACACTTTCAACTTTAAAAAGTAATGCCAAACTGTTTTCCCTTGTAAATATAACATTTTACACACTCAACAACAATAGATGAGAGTTCCTGCCACTCTACTTCTTTGTCAATACTTGATACTGACAGATTTTGAAAGGTTTGATAATCTGTAAAATGTGAAATGTATCTAATTGTGGCTTAATTTTCACTTCTCTTACTATTAATGCAATTTAGTATCTTTTCATCTTCATGAGCTGTGTTTCCTATTTTGTTTGTTTCTGTTGTTTGTTTATTTTTGTTTTCTGGTCTCACTTCATGGCTTTGAATCCAGGCGATGACACTGAAAGAGCCAAGTCTAACCACTGGATTGCCAGGGAATTCCCCTATTTTTTTTTTATTTTGGCCTCACCACATGGCTTGCAGGATCTCAGTTCCCCACCAGATATTGAACCTGAGCCACAGCAGTGACAGTGCTGAATCCTAACCACTAGGCCACCAGAGAACTCCCTCTTATTTTCTTTGTCTTTTCCTAATCTTAATGTAGTTAAATTTATCAATATTTTATCAATAGTGAATTTTTAGTCTTGTTGAAGATTGCTACCAGTTTATCAAAAATTTGTTTTTTCTTCTTCCTGGGCACACAGCTAGACTACATTTCACAGCTTGTATTGTTAAATGTGCCTGGGTGGCTGAGTTCTAACCAATAGAATGTGAGTAGACATGATCTGTGCCACTTCCTGGCTTGACCCAAAAAGCCCTATCAACACCTCAATGCTCTTTTCTCCCTTCCAACTGATTAGGTTAGAAAAACCCCAGGGGATAGTGGAAGCCATGTTTTGAAGATGACAGGGCTGCCATTGGATTGCCTGCTTGAAGAAGAGCCACTCTGCCAGTCATGTGTACCCTCTTTAAACTTACAGGAGTAAAAAATAAACTTCTATAGTGTTTGAGAAACTATACCTTAGTGGGTCTATTTGTTAGAGCTGTTATCATTAGGCTGACAATACATGTTTAAGATATTCTTCATTAATCTGAGATCAGAACAATAACTCCTACATTTTTTGCTAAAAGACTGAAGCATTTCAGTAAAGAACCAGATTAATTATTGGACAAATAAGTAATCTTGATCTTTTGCCCATTCCCATCTGTTATGGGCTGCGTTGTGTAGTAGTGTCACCCAACCCCCACCCCTCCCAGCCCCAGGATTCATGTGTTGAAGTCTTTATCCCCAGTACCTCAGAATGTGACTTTGTATGGAGATGGAGCCTTTAGAGAGATAATTAAGTTAAAATGAGATCATTAGGGTGGGTCCTGATCCAGTCTGACTGGTATCCTTATAAAAAGAGGAAATTTGACTATAGGTCTATACAGAAGGAAGACACTGTGAAGGCACAGGGAGAAGACGGCCATCTTCAAGGCTAGGAGAGAGGACTCTGGAGGAACCAGTCCTGCTGGCACAGTCATGTTGGACTTATAGCCTACAGAACTGAGAAAAGAAATTTCTGTTCCAGCTGATTTAGTTTCTGGTGAGGTCTCTTCCTGGTTTGTGGACAGCTGCTGTCTTCACATGGCCTTTCCTTGGCAAATGTGTATGGAAAGAAAGAGAGAAAGCTTTCTGGTGTCACTTCTCCTAAGGACACTAATCCAATTGGATGGGGCCCCACCCTTATGACCTCATTTAGCTTTAGTTGCTGCTTTGGAGACCCTGTCTCCAAATACAGCCACACAGGTGTTAGGGCTTCAAGACATGAATTTTAGGGGTACACAAACATTCAGTCCATGACAAATGTCTACCGCTACATGCAACAATATGGATAAATGTCAAAAATGTAAGTGAAATAAACCAGACACAGAAGAATACGTACTGGGTGATTCCATTCACATAAAGTACAAAAATAGGTAAAAGTAATCTATGTTTCTTGAAGACAAGTTAATGCTTTGGATTGGGAGACAGTGACTAGAGTAGAGCACAAAGTGGTGGGACTTTGGGGGGCTGGTAATGTGTGGTCTATTGATCTGGATCCTGGTTACATGGGTATGTTCAATTTGTGAAAATTTGTCTAATATGTGTATATTGTAAATTGTACTTTATTAATAAATTTTAAAAATGTGCTAAGATCATGTTCAGAAAGAAAAAATGAAGGAAAACAAACAAAACATACTATACACACATGCACACACAAATATACATGTACACATATATACATGTGTGTATGTAATCATATAAAAAGTGTACATAAAACAATATGCATACTTGTGTCTATATACATAAGTATAAATATACATATAAGATATAGGTATAGATATAGATTTTTGACTTCAAAAAGCTACCTTCGCACATATATAATCCATTTGAGGAACAGTTTCTATGGTTAACAATGTTTAAGAAGCCTCTACTATAGCCCAATCCTCTTTTATGAGATGAAGACAATGAGGCCCAGAGAATAGCAACTGCGCCACATCACTGAACAGGAGACCAGGGCTCCTAACCCCCAACTCAGGTCTCTTCCTACTGAGAGATAAAATCTCAGAGCTGCAAAAGGTCTTAAAATTGATCTTATGCCCCCGGCCATGATAACCTCCCAGTCCTCCTGACAAAGGTGTTTTCCAGCCTCTGTTGCAACTGTTCCCTGCAGAGAAAGCACCTGAGCAGCCATCCCAAGAGAACTCAGTCAGAACACTCTTCTTTGCTGAGCTGAAATCTGTCTGCTGTGACTTGCACCACTTCTGAGAATGATATAGAGGAAAGTTTGCAGCTTGCCAGGCATGTGTCCTCTGTGTGTGTGTGTGTGTGTGTACAGAGTTTCTGTAACCATGTAACCTTGGGCACATCATTTAATATCTCTGGGTCATTTTCATTTTAAAATGTGATTAATAATAATGACCAGGCAGAAGGTGGAGAATTCAATGAGATAACATATACAAATTATATATGCTTTGGAACATAATGAGGTGTGGGTTATTATTAATGCTCTTTGCCTTCCCTCTTCCCGGATTTCTCCTACATTATATTTGTGTTAAAAACAAAACAAAACAAAACACACCAAGTGACAGCCTCAAAATTTTTGAAGCTAGCTATGATATGCACCCATATCCCAGTCCACTTTTTCCTACATGAGTCAGCTGGGAGTTACCTTATCAGTGAAGACTCTTTCCTCTGGACACTGAGTAGAACCCAGTGTGGACACCATCTCAGGACACAGCTTTCTTCCTCTTTTCTCTTTTAACCTCTATGGAGTCAAGAAAAAAGCCTGACCTCCCTGCCCCTGTAAGACTGTAGCAAAGATGATATTTCTGGGAGAAAGGGCCAAGCCATAGGACACAAGTCAATGTTAATTCCACTGATTCTGGTCCCCATTATATTCTGAGAAGTTACCAAGTACCATTTATGTATATTTATCTGTAGGTATTTAACATGCTCATACCTGCACAGCCAAAATCTTAGCATATGATGACAAAGGGAGCTGGAAAACCACAAAGGTGGAATTCAATGCCTTGGTGAATTAAACATGGTCCAGTAACAGATCAATCCTCAGGCTTCCAGGTTTAGAAAACTGAAATCAGGGAACATAAAAAATATCTAGAGTTTTGTAGTCATATCCTGGAAGTTCTGACAAATGAATGCTAATAGAGACTACAGAGAGATTAATATGGTCATTGGTATCACAGGAAATCATCCTGCCACAGTTCCTTTGGTAAAATGTTCTCAGCAGCCCAGGAGGTTCTGCAGTACCTGATTTCTCTTGGGCAGACTTTGAAGGGCTGAGTGGAATGGTCCAGATCTTGCTTTGTTCATATATATGGTTCATATATATGGTTGCTTCTTGGTACTTGGTCATAAGCAGAGAAACATAATAGTAGGGGGTATCTACAACTAGGAGATGACATACCAAGACTAAAAGACAGATAGGAGATGTGACACAAAAATTCTTAGGTGTGAAATAGATTTTTGAAAAACAATACTTTGTTACATGTGCCCTGAACTGTGAGATAGAGAGAAAGAAAGAATGAACAGTTTTGCAGTCATATGCTGGAGGTTCTTGTAAATGATTCAGCAGCATCTCTCTTACCTACCCCAAACCAAACCATTTGCCACATCCCGTGCAGACATGGTGAGAAAGCACATAGCGCTAGACCTTGAGTGAGATGGGAAGAGAACGAACCCATTCACTCCAGAAGTTTAAGGTGAGACCTTTAGGCTTTGTGGGAACAAAATGCTTGGGAAAAGGAAATGGTCTTGGTGGGGAAAGGAAATGGTCTTGGTGGGCAAAGATCCTGGGGAGATAAAGATTCTCAGGTGGGGAGCAGAGGGTAGTGGGGTCTTAAGTGAGATCCAAAGTCACATCAAAGGCAACATCACAACCTGGAACATCACTCCCTTCTAATTCACTCCCACCCAGAAGTGCAGTCAATACCAACTGATTTTTCAGCTTCTGTATATTTATATTTTCCCTTAGTTTGCTGGGAGTAGGCACACCATTCTCACTCAAGCCCACTTCTGCTCTCCTTTCCTGTGTAATCTTCTCCCTACTCATCACCCCAGATATCTAAACACTCAAGAGTTTTACTGAATTATCCCCAATCCAACATCCAGACCTTCCTGTTTGTTGGCTGGGCAATGAGTAGAGTAGGCAACGAGGGAAAATTAAGGGTGTTCTAGTGTTTAACATTACTCTGGAAATCTCATAGACGTATATCTGCCATAAAGACATTTTCTCTCCACATCCCTGCCATCTCGCTCCATCCTAACTACTACAGAAACAAAATGGAAGTACCACTTCCCCACTCCATCACATAACCTAGGTTCATCTTCACTGACAGTTCTTTCCCTTAAAGCTGTCTTTGATGTCATGTAAGCACCCCAGAAATTCTGACTCTCATCCTAGCCTCCTAGTAGGAATGCAGGGATAACTCCTGAGGCAGGAATCTCTTCCCAAGGACAGGGTTGAGTCTCATTGTTGATCAGCTGGGGCCAAGTTCTGACACCTTACACCTGTAGGTTCTGATTTTAGCCATAACAAGAGTGATCAGCCTCAGGGAAACTGGTTTATAGCAACAGACTCAAATGTCATGCATGAGTGTGGGAAGGTGAGAGTGTGGCAATGTCATGTCATTGGGCCATTGTCATTGCCTACCAGAAATGGCCCTACCCCCTTCCAATAGGCACTAATTATGAAAGGTTAAGGCCCAAGGGGATTATACATTATGAGCCAAACATGACATTATTTTGCGTGTTGGGGAAAACATCAGGGTATAAAGGATAAAACCAAAGAGAATATGTGATCCAAATGAACTTTTCCAACACAATATGGTAGCCACTGAGGCACCTTTCATTTCTAAGAGAACCAGAGGTGTGCATTCTAGATATAGACAGAAACTTTTATTATTCAGCACCCGCTTAATTTTTCCCCAGAATACAGGGGAACAATATAGGAAATGGTCAAGTTACTGAAGCTATGGATAAGATGACAGACTTTAGAATCAGATCCCTCCACTCTTACAAGCTGAGTGAGGTAAAACAAGTTCTTTTCCCTCTCAGTGTCTTAGTTTTCTCATGTGTGAAATGGAAGAAATATCCATAGCTAACTCAGAAGGTGGAGTGATGACCTATGATCAGTGATCAAAAATATTAACCACCAGTCACTCCCATCAGGAAACTTGCATAAGCCTCTTAGATAGCCTCATCCACCAGAGGGCAGACAGCAGAAGCAAGGAGAACTACAATCCTGCAGCCTGTGGAACAAAAACCAAATTCACAGAAAGATAGACAAGATGAAAAGGCAGAGGGATATGGATCAGAAGAAGGAACAAGATAAAACCCCAGAAAAACAACTAAATGAAGTGGACGTAGGCAACGTCCCAGAAAAAGAATTCAGAGTTCTGATAGTGAAGATGATCCAGGACCTCAGAAAAAGAAAGGAGGCAAAGATCGAGAAGATGCAAGAAATGTTTAACAAAGACCTAGAAGAATTAAAGAACAAACAAACAGAGATGAACAATACAATAACTGAAATGAAAACTACACTAGAAGGAATCAATAGCAGAACAACTGAGGCAGAAGAACAGATAAGTGACCTGGAAGACAAAATGGTGGAATTCACTGCCGCAGAACAGAATAAAGAAAAAAGAATGAAAAGAAATGAAGACAGCCTAAGAGACCTCTGGGACAACATTAAATGCAACAACATTCGCATTATAGGGGTCCCAGAAGGAGAAGAGAGAGAGAAAGGACACCGAGAAAATATTTGAAGAGATTATAGTCAAAAAGTTCCCTAACATGGGAATGGAAATAGCCACCCAAATCCAGGAAGCGCAGAGAGTCCCATACAGGAGAAACCCAAGGAGAAACACACCAAGACACATAATAGTCAAATTGGCAAAAATTAAAGACATAGAAAAATTACTGAAAGAAGCAATGGAAAAATGACAAATAATATACAATGAAACTCCCATAAGGTTAACAGCTGATTTCTCAGCAGAAATTCTACAAGCCAGAAGGGAGTGGCATGATATACTTAAAGTGATGAAAGGGAAGAACCTACAAACAAGATTACTCTACCCAGCAAGGATCTCACTGAGATTTGATGGAGAAATCAAAAGTTTTACAGACAAGCAAAAGCTAAGAGAATTCAGCTCCACAAAACCAGCTCTACAACAAAAGCGAAAGGAACTTCTCTACATGGGAAACACAAGAGAAGATAAGGACCTACAAAAACAACCCCAAAACAATTAAGAAAATGGTAATAGGAACATACATATCGATAATTACCCTAAACGTGAATGGATTAAATGCTCCAAGCAAAAGACACAGGCTTGCTGAATGCGTAGAAAAACAAGACCCATATATATGCTGTCTATAAGAGACCCACTTCAGACCTAGGGACACATTCAGACTGAAAGTGAGGGAATGGAAAAAGATATTCCATGCAAATGGAAATCAAAAGAAAGCTGGTGTAGCAATACACATATCAGATAAAATAGACTTTAAAATAAAGAATGTTACAAGAGACGAGGAAGGACACTACATAATGATCAGGGGATCAATCCAAGAAGAAGATATAACAATTATAAATATATATGCACCCAACATAGGAGCACCTCAATACATAAGGCAACTGCTAACAGCTATAAAAGAGGAAATTGACAGTAAAACAATAATAGTGGGAGACTTTAATACCTCACACCAATGTACAGATCATCCAAAATGAAAATAAATAAGGAAACAGAAGCTTTAAATTACACAATAGACCAGATGGATTTAATTGATATTTATAGGACATTCCATCCAAGAACAGCAGATTACACTTTCTTCTCAAGTGCACACAGAACATTCTCCAGGATAGATCACATCTTGGGTCACAAATCAAGCCTCAGTAAATTTAAGAAAATGGAAATCATATCAAGCATCTTTTCTGACCACAACACTATGACATTAGAAATCAATTACAGGGAAAAAACGTAAAAAACACAAACACATGGAGGCTAAACAATACGTTACTAAATAATGAAGAGATCACTGAAGAAATCAAAGAGGAAACCAAAAAATACCTAGAGACAAATGACAATGAAAACATGACAATCCAAAACCTATGTGATGCAGCAAAAGCAGTTCTAAGAGGGAAGTTTATAGCTATATAAGCCTACCTCAAGAAACAAGAAAAATCTCAAATAAACAATCTAACCTTACACCTAAAGGAACTAGAGGAAGAAGAACAAACAAAACCCAAAGTAAGCAGAAGAAAAGAAATCATAAAGATCAGAGCAGAAATAAATGAAATAGAAACAAAGATACTACAAAAAAAGAAATTACAGACCAATACCACTGATGAATACAGATGCAAAAATCCTCAACAAAATACTAGCAAACTGAATCCAACAACATATTAAAAGGATCATACACCATGATCAAGTGGGATTTATCCCAGGGATGCAAGGATTCTTCAATATATGCAACTCAATCAATGTTATACACCATATTAACAAATTGAAGAATAAAAACCATATGATCGGGCTTACCTGGTGGCGCAGTGGTTGAGAGTTCGCCTGCCGATGCAGGGAACACGGGTTCGTGCCCCAGTCCGGGAAGATCCCACATGCCGTGGAGCAGCTGGGCCTGTGAGCCATGGCCGCTGAGCCTGCACGTCCGGAGCCTGTGCTCTGCAATGGGAGAGGCCACAGCAGTGAGAGGTCTGCATACCGCAAAAACAAACAAACAAACAAACATATGATCATCTCAGTAGATGCTGAAAAAGCTTTTGACAGCATTCAACACCCACTTATGATAAAAACTCTCTAGAAAGTGGGCATAGAGGGAACCTACCTCAACATAATAAAGGTCATATATGACAAACTCACAGCAAACATCATTCTCAATGGTGAAAAACCGAAAGCATTTCCTCTAAGATCAGGAACAAGACAAGGATGTCCACTCTTGACACAACTATTCAACATAGTTTTGGAAGTCCTAGCCATGGCAATCAGAGAAGACAAAGAAATAAAAGGAGCACAAATTAGAAAAGAAGAAGTAAAACAGTCACTGTTTGTAGCTGACATGATATTATACATAGAGAACCCTAAAGATGCTACCAGAAAACTACTAGAGATAATGAATTCGGTAAAGTTGCAGGATACAAAATTAAGGCACAGAAATCTCTTGCATTCCTATACACTAATGATGAAAAATCTGAAAGAGAAATTAAGGAAACTCCCATTTACCATTGTAACAAAAAGAATAAAATATCTAGGAATAAACCTACCTACTGAGACAAAAGACCTGTATGCATAAAACTATGACACTGACGAAAGAAATTAAAGATGATACCAACAGATTTAGAGATATACCATGTTCTTGGATTTGAAGAATCAATATTGTGAAAATGACTATACTACCCAAAGCAATCTACAGATTCAATGCAATCCCTATCAAATTACCAATGGCATTTTTTATGAAACTAGAACAAAAAATTTTAAAATTTGTATAGAGACACAAAAGATGCAAATAGCCAAAGCAGTCTTGAGGGAAGAAGACGGAGCTGGAGGAATCAGACTCCCTGACTTCAGAGTATACTGTAAAGCTACAGTGATCAAGACAACATGGTACTGGCACAAAAACAGAAACATAGATCAATGGAACAAGATAGAAAGTCCAGAGATAAACCCACGCACCTATGGTCAACTAATCTATGACAAAGGCGGCAAGGATATACAATGGAGAAAAAGTCTCTTCAATAAGTGACGCTGGGCAAACTGGACAGCTACATGTAAAAGAATGAAATTAGAACACTCCCTAACACCACACACAAAAATAAACTCAAAATGGATTAGAGACCTAAATGTAAGACCAGACACTGTAAAACTCTTAGAGGAAAACATAGGAAGAACACTGTTTGACATAAGTCACAGCAAGATCTTTTTTGATCCACCTCCTAGAGTAATGGAAATAAAAACAAAAATAAACAAATGGGACCTAATGAAACTTCAAAGCTTTTGCACAGCAAAGGAAACCTTAAACAAGACAAAAAGACAACCCTCAGAATGGGAGAAAATATTTGCAAACGAATCAACAGACAAAGGATTAATCTCCAAAATATATAAACAGCTCCTGTAGCTCAATATTAAAAAAACAGAGAATCCAATCCAAAAATGGGCAGAAGACCTAAATAGACATTTCTCCAAAGAAGACATACAGATGGGCAAGAAATATATTAAAAGCTGCTCAACATCACTAATTATTAGAGAAATGCAAATCAAAACTACAATGAGGTATCACCTCACAACAGTTAGATTGGGCATCATCAGAAAATGTACAAACAACAAATGCTGGAGAGGGTGTGGAGAAAAGGGAACCCTCTTGTACTGTTGGTGGAAATGTAAATTGATACAGCCACTAGGGAGAATTGTATGGTGGTTCATTAAAAAACTAAAAATAGAATTATATATGACCTAGCAATCCCACTACTGGGCATATACCCAGAGAAAACCATAATTCCAAAAGACACATGCACCCCAATATTCATTGCAGCACTATTTACAACAGCCAGGTCATGGAAGCAACCTAAATGTCCAGCGACAGATGCATGGATAAAGAAGATGTGGTACTTATATACAATGGAATATCACTCAGCCATAAAAAGGAATGCAATTGGGTCATTTGTTGAGACGTGGATGGATCTAGAGACTGTCATACAGAGTGAAGTGAGTCAGAAAGAGAAAAATAAATATCGTATATTAACGCATATATGTGGAACCTAGAAAAATGGTACAGATGAACCAGTTTGCAGGCAGAAATAGAGACACAGATGTAGAGAACAAACGTATGGGGGAAGTGGTGAGGTGGTGGGGTGGTGGTAGTGGGATGAATTGGGAGATTGGGATTGACATGTATACACTGATGTGTATAAAACTGATGAGTAATAAGAACCTGCTGTATACAAAAATAAATAAAAGAATAAATAAATAAATAAAATTTTTAAAAAGGAAAAAAATATATTAACCAGCATTATGATGTTGGATATTATTCTTTCATTAGTTCAGTGGGCTGATAAATCATACCTCCTTTTCCAAATATATGTTTTTATTATTACTTATTTTTACTTAGACACAGATTCTTAAATTTACAAGTCCCAAATGGTTTTCACTACCTCTTAGTGTGGCTCCCTTTGGTCACATCTAGGAAGAAATTTGGTCTCTCCACTAAGGCTTTTTCCAGGTGGGGGTTCTTTCTTAGGAAGTTTCCTGTATGATGCTCTTCTCCACATGTGTCCACCTCAGTAAGCTTTCCTCTGTCTTATATTTGTGTTACTGTTTCTGGATTTGGGAGGACTTTCTACACAGCCTTCGCCATTTGACTAGCTATTGAAGTTTAAGGAAAAATTTTCCCAAACTCCCTATATCCTCCCTCTTCAGCTTAATCAGCATATCATGTCAACATGCTTATATTCAGGACCTCAACTCAACTCTTGAATAATCAATCCAAATAGGGAGGGGGACAGAAATGAGGGTGGCAGGAAAGGGCAGGACCTCAGACTCCGAAGTTCCATGTCCTCCTGTAACATCTCCTTCCTGTATGAGAAGCTGCTACTAAAGCAAGGGAGTAGTTAGTGAAATTGTGGGACCCCTAGCAATTCAGAGAGGAGTCACCTGGGCAGGGATGGACACAAAGCCCTGAAATTCTCCAGCTTAAAGACAACAGAAATGACACACACACATCATAGACACAGAGCAAATAAATGTTCCATAGAGCTGTGCTCTGCTGACTCTGTCACTCCTCATCTTGTCTGATGGATCTGTCACTTTAGTCTTCAGACAACACCGAAAGCCACGAAAAATATTCTGAAGCATTTCCCTGATTTCTGTACTTACAGAGATTAAGCCAGTCTTCCCAGGGACAATTAGAGATAAGGTAACGGAGACTTCAGTGACCACACAAACAAGGAATATAGTCCTTGCAAAAATAGTTTGGAAAAGTCACTAGACAAATGGATGACTGTATCACTCAACAAACAATACAAGCAATCCCTGGGGGATGGGGACAGTGCAATTCCCAGAGTACAGTATTGTATTCAAAATATCCTGTTTTCAATGAAAATATGCAGATACAAAGGAACAAGAAATTATGGTCCATTCACAGATGGAAAAAAAGAACTTGATAGAAAACATTTTTGAGGAAACCTGGACATTGTTTACACCAGACACAGATTTTCAATTGACTGTCTTAAAAATACTCAAAGAGCTGAAAGAGACCATGAAGGGAAGTAAAGCAAATCAGGAACAATATATGAGAATGTAGAGAATGTCATAAAGAGATAGAAATTATAATTCTGGAACTGAAAAGTACAACAACTGAAATGTAAAATTCAATAGATAATTTCAAAAGTAGATCTGACCAGGCAGAAGAAAGAAGCAATGAACTTGCAGGGAAAATAAAATAACCCAGTATGAGGAGCAGAAAGGAATAAATAATGAAGAAAAATGAACAGAGCCTAAGGGGTCTATGAGACGATATCAAAAGTATCAACATATGCATTATGGGAGTCATAGAAGAAGAAAGAAGAGTCAGAAAAAATACCTGAAGAAGTAATGGCCAAAAATATCCCAAATTTGATGAAACACAGGAATATGTGTATCAAAGAAGCTCAACAACTCGAAGCAGGATAATCTTAAAGAGATCCACACTGAGACACACTACAACCAAACTGTCAAGAGCCAAAAACAAAGAGAAAATCTAGAAAGCAACGAGACAGAAGTGACTCATCATGGACAAGTGATTTTCAATGAGATTAATGGTCAATTTCTCATCAGCAACCATAGAGGCAGTGGGATGATATATTTAAAGTGCTGAAAGAAAAAACAAAAAACTGTCAACCAAGAATTCTTTATTGGCAAAACTGCCCTTCAAAAATGGAGAAATAAAATGTTCTCAGATAAACAAAAACTTCGGGAATTAATCATTAATTCCTGCCCTGTAGACCTGCCCTACAAGAAATGATAAAGAAAGGTCCTTCAAGTTGAAACCTAAGGACAAGAGATGGCAACTTGAAGCCAAATGAAGAAAAAAGACCTCTGGTAAAAATAACCACATAGATAATTACAAAAGCTAGTAGTATTGTATTTTAGGTTTGTAACTTCTTTTTGTTTCTTGTAGGATTTAAAAGACAAATGCATAAAAAGAAATTATAACCTATGTAATGGACACACATGTAAAAAGATATAATTTGTGTCAATAACAAGATGGAGATGGAGCTGAATAGGAGCAGAGTTAATGTATGTTGCTGAGGCTAAATTGGTATATATTCAAACTATATTGGTATAAATTTAGGGCATTAAATACAGTAACCATTAAAAAGTAACTTTAAAATATACAGAAATGGAAATGAAGAGGTATTTAAAATAGTACAGTAGAAAAAAAAGCAATCAAACAAAAAAGAAGGCGATATTGGAGGAAGTGAGAAACAGAAAATATATAAAAACCAAACAGCAAAATGGCAGAAGTAAGCCTATCACTATCAGTAATCATTTTAATTTTAAGTGGATTAAACTAACCAATTAAAAGATAGAAATTGGAAGAATAAATTTAAAAATATGATTCAAGCCTATGCAGCTTTCAAGAGACTCCCTTTAAATACAAAGACAAAAATATTGGAAATGAAAAAATAGAAAAAGATATTCTATGCAAATAGTAACCCAGAGGAAACTGGAGTGGTTATATCAATAACAGGTAAAATAGATTTTAAGTGAAAAATTGTTAAAAGAGACAAAGGACGTTATATATTGACAAAAGGTCAATTCATCAAGAATACATAATACACCAAACACCAGAACTCCAAAATATATGAAGAAAACATTGAGATAATTGAGAGAAATAGTTTTATAAAAATAGTTGGAGACTTCAATACCTTACTTTCAATAGTAGATAGAACATCTATAAACCAATTAGAACAGACATACAAAACACTCTGACAGCAGTATGCTACACGTACTTCTCAAGTGCATACAAAGAATTCTCTAGGATACACCATAGGTTAGGCCATAAAACATTTCTCAATGCATTTTAAAAGATTAAAATAGGGCTTCCCTGGTGGCGCAGTGGTTGAGAGTCCGCCTGCCGATGCAGGGGACACGGGTTCGTGCCCCGGTCTGGGAAGATCCCACATGCCGCAGAGCGGCTGGGCCCGTGAGCCATGGCCGCTGAGCCTGTGCGTCCGGAGCCTGTGCTCTGCAAGGGGAGAGGCCACAACAGTGAGAGGCCCGCCTACCGCAAAAAAAAAAAAAAAAAAAAAAAAAAAAGATTAAAATAATACAAATTATCTTCTTCAACTACAATGGAATGAAGCTAGAAATCAATAACAGAAGGAAAACTGGAAAATTCACAAACATGGAAATACATGGAAATTAAAAAACACAATCTTAAGTAACCAGTGGGTCGAAGAAAAAATTGCAAGAGAAATTAGAAAGTACTTTGAGACAAGTGAATATGAAAACACAACATATAAAATGTATAAGATGCAGTAAAAACAATGCTCAGAGGAAAATATATAGCTATAAATTACTACATTAAAGAAGAAGAAAGATTTCTAATCAACAACACAAATTTAAGCCTAACAACACTAAAAATAGATTTAAAAAAACCCCAAGCCAGCAAAAGGAAGGAAATAATAAAGATTAGAGCAAAATAATCAAAATAGAAAGCATCAACAAAAGTTTGTTCTTTGAAAAGATCAACAAATTTGACAAACTTTTAGCTAGACCAACAACAACAAAAAAAGAAGATTCATATTATGAAAATCAGAAATGAAAGAAGGGGACATTACTACCAACCTCAGAGAAATTAAAAGGATTATTAGAGAATGCTATCAATATTTCTACACCAACAAATTAGATAATCAAGATGAAATGAACAAATTCCTGGAAACACAGAAACTACCAAAACTGACTCAAGAAGAAATAAGAAATCTAAGCAGACTTATGACAAGTAAAGAGATTGAATAAATAAATAAAACCCTGCCAACAAAGAAAATCCCAGGACCAGATTTCTACACCAGTGAATTCTACAAAACACTTAAAGAAGAATTAACACCAATCTTACCCAGACTTGTTCCAAAAAATTAGAGGAGGGAACTCTTCCTAACACATTGTATAAGGCCAGGATCGCCCAGATACCAAGACCAAAGATACCAAAAGAAAAGAAAATTACAGACCAATATCCCTTATGAAAATAGATGCAAAAATCCTCAACAAGATACTATCAAATTGAATTCAACAGCACACTAAAAGGATTATACACCATGACCAAGTAGTCAACCCATGTGGATGGGATGTTCTTCTGGGGTTATGAAAAAGTTTTCAAACTAGAGAGAGCAGGTGGTTGCACAACACTTGGAATGCACTTAATGCCACTAAATTGTATTTAAAATAGTTAATTGTAGGTTATGTGAATTTCACCTCAATTCTAATAAAGGGTCACAGCCTTGTATTTAGCATAATCCCCTTATGATTTTTAAAAATGCAGATATACATGAGAAAAAATGTTAGATCACACTTCAAGACATTAAAGATGATTATCAATAAGTAATGGGAAATCAGGTATTTTTAATTATTTTCTTTCTGCTTAAATTATTTTTTTAATTTTCCAACAATTTTAGAAATTAATTACATGTTAAAATTTTTAATAATTAGAGAAGAGAGACTATGGTGATATTGACTAATAGATATTTAGGAATGTGGGGGAAATGCTTATGTTGCAGGGTTTAGTGAGGATAAAAGAAAATTACATTGAATATGTAATATGATTCCAAGTATTTTATTTTTTTAAATATCTTTATTGGAGTATAATTTTTTTACAATGTTGTGTCAGTTTCTGCTGTATAACAAAGTGAATCAGCTATATGTATACATATGTCCCCATATCCCCTCCCTCTTGCATCTCCCTCCCACCTTCCCTATCCCACCCCTCTAGGTGGTCACAAAGCACTGAGCTGATCCCCCTGTGCTATGCAGCTGCTTCCCACTAGCTATCTATTTTACATTTGGTAGTGTATATATGTCCATGCCACTCTCTCACTTCATCCCAGCTTACCCGTCCCACTCCCTGTGTGCTAAAGTCCATTCTCTACTTCTGCATCTTTATTCCTGTCCTGCCCATAGGTTCTTCAGAGCAATTTTTCTTTCTTTTTTTTTAGATTCCATATATATGTGTTAGCATACAGTATTCGTTTTTCTCTTTCTGACTTCCCTAATTCTGTATGACAGACTCTAGGTCCATCCACCTCACTACAAATAACTCAATTTCATTTCTTTTTATAGCTGAGTAGTATTCCATTGTATATCTGTGCCACATCTTCTTTATCCATTCCTCTGTCAATGGACACTTAGGTTGCTTCCGTATCCTGGCTATTGTAAATAGAGCTACAATGAACATTGTGGTACATGACTCTTTTTGAATTATGATTTTCTCAGGGTATATGGCCAGCAGTGGGATTGTTGGGTTGTATGGTAGCTCTATTTTTAGTTTTTTAATGAACCACCATACTGTTCCCCATAGTGGTTATATCAATTTACATTCCCACCAACAGTGCAAGAGGGTTCCCTTTTCTCCGCATCCTCTCCAGCATTTATTGTTTGTAGATTTTTTGATGATGGCCATTCTGACTGGTATGAGGTGATACCTCATTGTAGTTTTGATTTGCATTTCTCTAATGATTAGTGATGCTGAGCATCCTTTCATGTGTTTGTTGGCAGTCTGTGCATCTTCTTTCGAGAAATGTCTTTTTAGGTCTTCTGCCCAATTTTGGATTGGGTTGTTTGTTTTTTTGATATTGAGCTGCATGAGCTGCTTGTAAATTTTGGAGATTAATCCTTTGTCTGTTGCTTCATTTGCAAATATTTTTTCCCATTCTGAGGGTTGTCCTTTCATCTTGTTTATGTTTTCCTTTGCTGTGCAAACGCTTTTAAGTTTCATTAGGTCCCATTTACTTATTTTTGTTTTTATTTCCATGTCTCTAGGAGGTGGGTCAAAAAGGATCTTGCTGTGATTTATGTCATAGAGTGTTTTGCCTATGTTTTCCTCTAAGAGTTCTATGTGTCTGGCCTTACATTTAGGTCTTTAATCCATTTTGAGCTTATTTTTGTGTATGGTGTTAGGGAGCGTTCTAATTTCATTCTTTTACATGTAGCTGTCCAGTTTTCCCAGCACCACTTATTGAAGAGGCTGTCTTTCCTCTATTGTGTATTCTTGTTTCCTTTATCAAAAAAAAAGGTGGTCATATGTGCGTGGGTTTATCTCTGGGCTTTCTATCCTGTTCCATTGATCTATATTTCTGTTTTTGTGCTACTACCATACTGTCTTGATGACTGTAGCTTTGTAGTATAGTCTGAAGTCCAGGAGTCTGACTCCTCCAGGTCTGTTTTTCTTTCTTAAGATTGCTTAGGCTTTTGAGGTCTTTTGTGTTTCCATACAAATTGTGAAATTTTCTGTTCTTGTTCTGTGGGAAATGCCATTGGTAGTTTGATAGGGATTGCTTTGAATCTGTAGATTGCTTTGGGTAGTAGAGTCATTTTCACAATGTTGATCCTTCCAATCCAAAAACATGGTATATCTCTCCATCTATTTGTATCATCTTTAATTTCTTTCATCAGTGTCTTATAGTTTTCTGCATGCAGGTCTTTTGTCTCCTTAGGTAAGTTTATTCCTAGGTATTTTATTCTTTTTGTTGCAATGGTAAATGAGAAGTTTCCTTAATTTCCCTTTCAGATTTTTCATCATTAGTGTATAGGAATGCAAGAGATTTCTGTGCATTAATTTTGTATCCTGCTACTTTACCAACTTCATTGATTAGCTCTAGTAGTTTTCTGGTATCATCTTTAGGATTTTCTACGTATAGTATCAGGTCATCTGAAAACAGTGACACCTTTACTTCTTTTCTGATTTGGATTCCCTTAATTTCTTTTTCTTCTCTGATTGCTGTGGTTAAAGCTTCCAAAACTATGTTGAATAATAGTGGTGAGAGTGGTCAACCTTGTCTTGTTCCTGATCTTAGAGGAAATGGTTTCAGTTTTTCACCATTGAGAACAATGTTGGCTGTGGGTTTGTCATATATGACCTTTATTATGTTGAGGTAAGTTCACTCTGTGTCTACTTTCTGGAGGGTTTTAATCATAAATTGGTGTTGAATTTTGTCGAAGCTCTTTCTGTATCTATTGAGATGATCATATGGTTTTTCTCCTTCAATTTGTTAACATGGTTTATCACGTTGATTGATTTGCATATATTGAAGAATCCTTGCATTCCTGGGATAAACCTCACTTGATTACGGTGTATGATCCTTTTCATATGCTGTTGAATTCTGTGTGCTAGTATTTTGTTGAGGATTTTGCATCTATGTTCATCAGTGATATTGGCTGTAGTTTTCTTTCTCTGTGACATCTTTGTCTGGTTTTGGTATCAGGGTGATGGTGGCCTCATAGAATGAGTTTGGGAGGGTTCCTTCCTCTGCAACTTTTTGGAAGAGTTTGAGAAGGATGGGTGTTAACTCTTCTCTAAATGTTTGAAAGAATTTGCCTGTGAAGCCATCTGATCCTGGGCTTTTGTTTGTTGGAAGATCTTTAATGGCAGTTTCAATTTCAGTGCTTGTGATTGGTCTGTTTATATTTTCTATTTCTTCCTGGTTCTGTCTTGGAAGGTTCTGCTTTTCTAAGAATTTGTCCATTTCTTCCAGGTTGTCCATTTTATTAGCATATAGTTGCTTGTAGTAATTTCTCATGATCCTATGTATTTCTGCAGTGTCCGTTGTTACTTCTCCTTTATCATTTCTAATTCTATTGATTTGAGTCTTCTCCCTTTTTTTCCTGATTGGTCTGGCTAATGTTTTATCAATTTTGTTTATCTTCTCAAAGAACCAGCTTTTAGTTTTATTGATCTTTGCTATTGTTTACTTCATTTCTTTTTCATTTATTTCTGATCTGATCGTTATGATTTCTTTCCTTCTGCTAACTGTGGGGTTTTTTTGTTCTTCTTTCTCTAATTGCTTTACGTGTAAGGTTAGGTTGTTTATTTGAGTTGTTTCTTGTTTCTTGAGGTAGGATTGTATTGCTATAAACTTCCCTCTTAGAATCGCTTTTGCTGCATCCTACAGGTTTTGAGTTGTCGTGTTTTCATTGTCATTTGTTTCTAGGTATTTTTTAATTTCCTTTTTGATTTCTTCAGTGACCTCTTGGTTATTTAGTAATGTATTGTTTAGCCTCCATGGGTCTGTATTTTTTTCCAGATTTTTTCCTGTAACTGGTATCTAACCTCATAGCATTGTGGTTGGAAAAGATAATTGATATGATTTCAATTTTCTTAAATTTACCAAGGCTTGATTTCTGACCCAAGATATGATCTGTCCTAGAGAATGTTCCATGAGCACTTCAGAAGAAAGTGTATTCTGTTGTTTTTGGATTGAATGT
Organism: Mesoplodon bidens; assembly: GCF_964165515.1. Lineage (NCBI taxonomy): Eukaryota > Metazoa > Chordata > Mammalia > Artiodactyla > Ziphiidae > Mesoplodon > Mesoplodon bidens. Next base: position 105,274,453 of record NC_138178.1, on the reverse strand, counting down.
CCTGTAAATATCAATTAAGTCCATCTTGTTTAATGTATCATTTAAAGCTTGCATTTCCTTATTTATTTTCATTTTGGATGATCTGTCCATTGATGAGAGTGGGGTGTTAAAGTCCCCTACTATGATTGTATTACTGTCAATTTCTCCTTATATGGCTGCTAGCACTTGCCTTATGTTTTGAGGTGCTCCTATGTTGGGTGCATAAAAATTTACAATTGCTTTATCTTCTTCTTGGATTGATCCCTTGATCATTATGTAGTGTCCTTCTTTGTCTCTTGTAATAGTCCTTATTTTAAAGTCTATTTTGTCTGATATGAGAATTGCTACTCCAGCTTTCTTTTGGTTTCCATTTGCATGGAATATCTTTTTCCATCCCCTCACTTTCAGTCTGTATGTGTCTCTAGGTCTGAAGTGGGTCTCTTGTAGACAGCATATATATGGGTCTTGTTTTTGTATCCATTCAGCCAGTCTATGTGCGTGGGCTTTCTGTAGTTGTGACGAGCTGGGGCTACTCTTCGTTGTAGTGCATGGGCTTCTCATTGTGGTGGGTTCTCTGTTGCGGAGCATAGTCTCTAGGCACACGGGTTTCAATAGTTGCATCATATGGGCTCAGGATTTGTGGCGCGCAGGCTGTATAGTGCAGTCTCAGTAGTTGTGGCGCACATGCTTGTTTGCTCCGCAGCATGTGGGATCTTCCCAGACCAGGGCTCGAACCCGTGTCCCCTGCATTGGCAGGCGGATTCTTAACCACTGCGCCACCATGGAAGTCCCTCAAATTTTCTTAATCACATATACTACCACTAAGATAAAAAAACTAATTTTATTTTTAAAATTTCTACTACTGAGCAAGCTAAGTTCAAAAAAGAGAGGCTTGATAAATGTACTCGTTTTGATAAGGAGGATATTTACCCTGGAATTATGTCTTTTGATGCATAATATTCCGCATAGAAAAATTGTAAAGTACAGAAATATAAAGATGGAACCTTAAATCACCAGAGTCTAATCACTGAGAGATTCTTTGTTGTTCTTGAACAGAACTGGGCTTGGGCTATTTAGAAAGAATGGTCCTTCATTTCCGTTTTAGCAAGATCATTAGCAGAGTTTGTTCAGCCAATGTCATCCTATAATGTGCCAGGCCTGCTGTATCAGAAGTGTGGTTTTCTGCACACAGCACAGAGAATACTAAAAGGACAATTATTGGTCTTTGGTCAGCCAACATGCTTTCCCACTTCACATGGTATAGGCAATTTAGTAATTTGAACTTCCTTTGGCGAACCAGCCTTTTCTCTGTCTCAGTTCATGTGGTTTGGGTGAAACTGACCCCAGCCTATCCAAAGTAGGAATGACTTAGGCTTAAATCATCCCTGGATTCAATTTCTAGGGTCAGAGTGATTCATGAATTTAGGCCAATAAATGCCAAGTGCAGAACGTTTGTTTCCAAACATTAACAAGAGAGATGGACTCTATCACTCTGAGCATTTACAATTAAAAAAAAAAAGATGTTAATAGTCCCCTAGAAAGGAAGCTAAGATGATGAATGGGTGCCTATATAGATTTAGTACATGGTGGCCATGCTCTGTTATTGTCCTGTGCATCCCTCAACCACAGCCCTTCCCGAGTTGCACTCTGGTCACAGATGTTTCTTTCTCTTCCACCAGACAGTCAGCTCTCTAAGGGAAAGAGACACATGTGCACTATGGTTGGTCATAGCATAGAGAAGAGCCTAAACTCACATCTGCTAAATAAATCATCCTGTGGACTTAGCAACATGGAAATGAGGCCTTGGTGGTTCAACCACTGAGGACTCAGGTTTCTGGGCTCCAGGACCTTTACTGGTCGATACCACATCCTACAGTCCCCGCCCTGTATTCTTGGGTTCCTGCTCTAGGCTGGAACAAATGGTCTGTTCTGAGTCATCATCTGTGGGTACCCATGTGGTCACTACATGTTTCTCACACAATCACCCAGAGAACGTTGTCAGGTAGACGGAGTGGGGGTGAGGCAGCTTTCATAGAAAGCCTTCTAGGATGAAGCATCACAAAACCAGAGGGGAACAAGAGGTCACTGAGCCCACTTGCACCTCCTTCCTCTCCTGGGGGGCTAAAAAGAGAGCAAGGAGGAAGCACCAGCAGCTCCGACCTGGGCAGCCTTCCTGGGAAGATGCAGCCACTCCTGTTCCTGCTCCTGTTGGCCTTTTTACTGCCCCCCAGGGCAAAGGCAGGTGAGTGACCATTCCCACCCTCGGAGGCCCAACCTCTTACCCCAGTTGGCACCGATCACCTGCCCCTTCTGCACATCCCTGATCCATCTATCCACTGGGAACATTCTGAACACCAGCTCCCGTCCCACCTCATATCCCCAAGTATGATGCTGGATACTCCACCAGCAGGAGTGACAGAGAAAAGGTTGTTCTCAAGAAAAGCCAGTGGGTACTATCCCCTCCTCCAGCCCTACCTTTGCTGTGTGGAAAGTCGAACTTTCCTAGAAGTGATGGCAGAGGGTCGGAAACTGGAAAAGAGAAAATAATCAATTCCCCTGAAGAGGGCAGAGTGGGTCTGGCTTCTGCGTCTAGGATGAGACAGGTGCTCCCTCAGCAACTGCTCAGCAGACCTCGGAGTTGGTGATGTTGCCTTTGCTCAGTCCCCAGGCTCCTCAGTCCTTCCCCACCTCTGCTTTTCTTTTCTTTTCTTTTTTTAAAAAATATCTTTATTGGAGTATAATTGCTTTACAATGGTGTGTTAGTTTCTGCTTTATAACAAAGTGGATCACTTATACATATACATATGTTCCCATATCTCTTCCCTCTTGTGTCTCCCTCCCTCCCACCCTCCCTATCCCACCCCTCTAGGTGGTCACAAAGCACCGAGCTGATCTCCCTGTGCTATGCGGCTGCTTCCCACTAGCTATCTATTTTATGTTTGGTAGTATATATATGTCCATGCCACTCTCTCGCTTTGTCACAGCTTACCCTTACCCCTCCCCATATCCTCAAGTCCATCTTCTAGTAGGTCTGTGTCTTTATTCCCGTCTTACCCCTAGGTTCTTCATGACCTTTTTTTTTTTCTTAGATTCCATATATATGTGTTAGCATACGGTATTTGTTTTTCTCTTTCTGACTAATTTCACTCTGTATGACACACTCTAGGTCCATCCACCTCACTACAAATAACTCAATTTCATTTCTTTTTATGGCTGAGTAATATTCCATTGTATATATGTACCACATCTTCTTTATCCATTCATCTGTTGATGGACACTTAGGTTGCTTCCGTATCCTGGCTATTGTAAATAGAGCTGCAATGAACATTGTGGTACATGACTCATTTCAATTATGGTTTTTCTCAGGGTATATGCCCAGGAATGGGATTGCTGGGTCGTATGGTAGTTCTATTTTTAGTTTTTTAAGGAACCTCCATACTGTTCTCCATAGTGGCTGTATCAATTTACATTCCCACCAACAGTGCAAGAGGGTTCCCTTTTCTCCACATCCTCTCCAGCATTTATTGTTTCTAGATTTTTTGATGATGGCCATTCTGACCGGTGTGAGATGACATCTCATTGTAGTTTGGATTTGCATTTCTCTAATGATTAATGATGTTGAGCATTCTTTCATATGTTTGTTGGCAATCTGTATATCTTCTTTGGAGAAATGTCTATTTAGGTCTTCTGCCCATTTTTGGATTGGGTTGTTTGTTTTTTTGTTACTGAGCTGCATGAGCTGCTTGTAAATTTTGGAGATTAATCCTTTGTCAGTTGCTTCATTTGCAAATATTTTCTCCCATTCTGAGGGCTGTCTTTTGGTCTTGTTTATGGTTTCCTTTGCTGTGTAGAAGATTTTAAGTTTCATTAGGTCTCATTTGTTTATTTTTGTTTTTATTTCCATTTCTCTAGGAGGTGGGTCCAAAAGGATCTTGCTGTGATTTATGTCATAGTGTTCTGCCTATGTTTTCCTCTAAGAGTTTGATTGTTTCTGGCCTTACATTTAGGTCTTTAATCTGTTTTTCTTCCTAAGCCATTAGTGACTCCCCTCTTTCAAGGATGAAGCCACTGTTGGGCAGACCAGAACTTCTCTCCTTTCCAGAACCCCACCAGCATTGGCCCTACCAACAACCCTTTTCCAGAGGCCCATTTTGTGCGTGTGTCGGTTGGGGGTGGACAGGGGTGTGGTCATTCCTTCATGTAGCTAACAAATACTTATTGGGCACTTACTACATGTCAGGCCCTGGGAAATAGGCTATGATGACATCTAGATCCCTACTCTAAAGTCCTGAGCACTGGGAAGCAAGGCTATCCTAGACATCACGGGATGACAGGGCCCTTAGAAACTCATTGAAACAAAGCATAGTCAGGAGAGGAATGTTCAGAAGCCTCTAGGACCTTGTTGTACCTAAGACAGGTATGCTCACCTCCAACTATGTGTGGAAGACAGTCTCACAGACCCAGACTGCTGCTCTTCCCTTTTCTAGAAGAGGATGTTGAGGCCCCTCACACCCCCAACCTCAGGCCAGGCTGGACCTGCAGTGCCCAGCAGTTCTGAGCATCAAGCCGATGCCTGCCAGGTGCAGTCAGTGGTTGCACACAAGCAGAACAGTCTTTTCCTTCAGGGGAGATCATCGGGGGCCATGAGGCCAAGCCCCACTCCCGCCCCTACATGGCCTTTCTTCAGATCTGGGACCAGGATGACCAAAAAAGGTGCGGTGGGTTCCTGATTCGAGAGGACTTTGTGCTGACAGCCGCTCACTGCTGGGGAAGGTGAGGAGCCGCAAGTAGCCCGCACCCTCCTGAAAACCCCTGGCAGGGAGCCCTGCCTTTTTCTCTGGAAGCAACCAGGCTCCTAGGAACACATGAGCTGGGAGGGCTCCTGAGAGGGTGAGAAAGAGGGCAGGGGGGAGGGGCAGGTCAGTGCCAGAGGCATTGCTGAAGTAAGAGAGACTAGAGATAGGGCCTGCCTTGGTATCAGAATGCAAACTAATGCAATTTCACATGTTTTCCTGGGGCTGACAATCAGGAACCACTGTGCCCTTACCAATGGCTCCAGAATCCGACCTTGGCTGCCAAGAAACAGAGGGCACAGACAGTTCAGCCCCCCGGGCCCTCCTGTTGCCTGCATTTCCCCTCAGCTGCAGCCCTGCCCTGGTGTCACCTGCCCTTCACGGCTCCTGGGCTGTATCTCCTGTGACTCCACCTCCTGCTCTGCTCTCTGTGCAGCTCAGTCAAAGTCACCCTGGGGGCCCACAACGTCAAGGATCGGGAGAGGACCCAGCAGGTCATCCCGGTGAGAAAAGCCATCCCCCACCCAGACTATAATCCTAAGAACTACTCCAATGACATCATGTTACTAAAGGTAAATCTCCTTGCTTCTCCTGCCCTCCTGGAAACAGATCATTTCCCCTCCCACTGCCACGCATCCCTTTCCTCCCTCCCATCTGGCTGCCTGACCAGTCCCTGTGGCTCAGGTGAGAGGGAAGACACTGCAGCAACATTGCCATGTCCAGGCCCGGGGACCACTGGCTGAGCTGGACTCTCTTGTCTCTTCCCATCAGCTGGAGAGAAAGGCCAAGCAGACTGCAGCCGTGAGACCCCTCAGCCTGCCCAGGGGCAAGGCCCGGGTGAAGCCAGGAAAGGCGTGCAGTGTGGCCGGCTGGGGGCAGGTCGCTATGGGCACGTACTCAGACACACTGCAGGAGGTAAAGCTGACCATACAGGAGGATCAAAAGTGTGCATCCCACTTACACAATTATTACAACAGTGCCATTCAGCTGTGTGTGGGGGACCCAAAGGAAAACAAAGCTTCCTTTAAGGTGAGAATGACCACCTACCTTGCCTGGCTCTGGGGAGACACGTGTTTGCAGAAGATCTGGGACCAGGGGACCCAAACAGTGTGGGAACTGCCCCACCCTCTAAGCTGGGACCTTTCTCTCCAGGAAGAGAAGGGGGAACAGCCGGAGCTCGGAGTGCCTAGGGCCTCTGCAAGCCTACAAAAGACCTATGGTGAATCTAAACCTGGTGCTCCTTCAAAGGGGGAATTTGCAACATACTGAGGCACAGGTGTTAGAAAACTGGGCTTCCTGAGTGTGTAGTAGTTAAAACCAGGTGCCTCCTCAGAACTGGAACCCACCTGGCTTAATGAGCTCATCCTCCCTGATGAGTGTCAGCCCACCAACCTGCTTCCATGTCCTTGAACAGCAGCTTGGAGCCAACAGTCCCACAGTGTCTGGATAGAGAAAGGATCTGAGACGTGGGGGAGGAGAGAGTGCTGTCACCTGGTGAAGTGAAGCAGTGACAATGTCCAGGGTCAGGGCCTGGCAGCCGAGGGGACCACAGGGGCCTGCCCTGCCCTTTGATCTCCTACCTGGAGGCCATGCAAGGTGGCCTCCCCCGAGAGAGGGCTTGGGATGGCAGGAAGGCAGGACCAGGAGGAGACCTGGCTCAGTGCTTCCCCTTCTCTGTCCTCAGGGGGACTCCGGAGGCCCTCTGGTGTGTAACAATGTGGCTCAGGGCATTGTCTCCTATGGACAAAAAAATGGGTCACCTCCACGGGCCTGCACCAAAGTCTCAAGTTTCCTGCCCTGGATAAAAAAAACCATGAAACGCCGCTGACTGTGGAACCAGACCTTCTTCCCTGGAGCTGATTCAGAATCACACTGGGGGGTTTGGGGTATCAGCAGCTGAATAAATGTCTCTCAGCTGAGCAGGAAGGGCTGGCTTCTCGTTTACTCATTGATCCTTCTTCATAGGCACCCACTCTATGTTTCGAAAGCCAACAACAAAATTTGGCAGTTTTCTGCTTCCACCTCTTCCCCCTCCCACCATCTCTTCCTATAAACCCCATGCAAAGCTGTTACCCAGGTCCTGCATACCCACACCTCTCTTTCAGGGTCTGCCCTCCTGCTAGGGCTGAAGCTGAGCATCATCAGGAGAAAACATGAACCTCTCTGGTCCTGGGGCTCAGGGTGAGCTTCTTGGCTCCTCACCCTGTGTTACATGGCGGAGAGGAGGGGATCACACCATGGGTCCTGGACACCAAGCAGGCACAGCCTGGGGCTGCAGCTCCAGGACAGAGCCCCACCACTGGGGAGGAGAGGCACCTTCCTGAGCAGACGTTTCTTTCCCACAGCCAGGGAAGCCGGCGCAGAGCAGGGGTGGGTCTCATGAGAAGCTCCTCATTCTCACCTGGGCTGAGTGTCCTCCCAGCCCTCCTCGGAGCTCACGGACCAGCTCTGCCTTCAGTCCCCAGGCTGCCTCTGGTCCATCCCTGCTCACCACCACGAGTTCTCAGAGTCCACCAACTCCTGTCCCCTCCAGACCACACTGATCTGAGCTGACCCCTTCCTCATATCCTTCCCACCCAGGACACCCTGAGCACCCTGGGGTTCCAGCAGGGCATCACCACTGAGATGCCAACCCAGCTCATGCCCTGGCAGAGAGGGGTATCAGAGGGACCAGGCCTGTGCTGGCACCAGGCAGGGCCCATGAGGGATGTCTCTCCAGAACCCTTGGCCCCATCTCTCTCCTAGGCAGGGCAGCTCAATCCCCACATGCAGCCCAGTGCCCCCCATGTGTTCAGGGTCCACTGGCCACCTGGTCACTCAGTAGCCTGAGTCCCTTTCAGCCTGTCCCTTTAGTCACTGCTGGCCTCTAGGCTGAGATTCCCTGCTGGTCCCCTGGGACCTTTTGAGTTAGAAAGGGCCCCTGTCTTTAGCAGGACTGAAAAGCACAATGTTTTTCATCAATCAACACACGGACTGATTGAGCACCTACTAAGTGCCAGACATTGGGGTTGTACAGTGGACATAAGACAGGTATAACAGTGAAGAGCCAAATCTGACTGCATGTTGGATCTGCTTCTTTTACTTTAACCTTTGCTTTCCGCTGCTTTTGTTCACTAAAAGGATACTGTCTATTCACAATGGCCTGCCTCAGGGAACCCTGCCTCTCTGCCTGAATGTTAAACGAAAGTGCCTTTGTTCAGGGAAACATCCTGACCCCGTCCACCTTTGGATGGCTGCAAGAAAGAAGAAATTCGACTTCCCTGGTGGCACAGTGGTTAAGAATCCGCCTGCCAATGCAGGAGACACGGGTTCAAGCCCTGGTCCAGGAAGATCTCACATGCCGCGGAGCAACTAAGCCTGTGCACCACAACTACTGACCCTGCGCTCTAGAGCCTGCAAGCCACAACTACTGAAGCCCGTGCACCTAGAGCCCATGCTCCACAACAAGAGAAGCCACCGCAATGAGAAGCACATGCACCACAACAAAGAGTAGCCCCTGTTCGCTGCAACTAGAGAAAGCCTGCGTGCAGCAACAAAGACCCAATGCAGCCAAAAATGAATGAATGAATGAAAATAAATAAATAAATTATTTATTTATTTTTTTAAAAAAAAAAGAAAGAAGAAATTAGCACATCCCCTCCCAAAGGCTGGTCATTCCAGGGGACATTTGCCAATCTTATGGCCTTTTTACCTTACTTCCTCATCTCCTCTCCCATCTCTATTCTATAAAAGAAACTGGCATCCAAACCAAGATAAGATGTTTAGTTTTGAGACTTTAGTCGGCCATCTTCCCGGTCTGCCAGCTTTGCGAATTAAGTCCTATACCTTGCCTCAATACCTCGTCTCTGATTTATTGGCCCATCATGCAGCAAGCAGAGCGCACGTGGACTCGGTAACACAGGTTCTATCATCTGAGCGCAGGTGGAACTGACAGTGTTGACTTTCATCTGAATCTTTAATCTCCCTTCCCACCTTGACATGATTCCACCTGAGGGGCCTAGATCTCTTTATCCCTGTGGGAAGTCCACAGGGATAAAGCATTTGTGTTTGTTTTTATTGCTGGTTACACTCTGTAGAAGTGCTATTACATGAGACTCTAGAACAAGTCATTTGTTTTCTAGATGTGAAGATCCCACTCTGCTCATTGGAGCATCCTTGTCCCCTAGGGGAGAGGGTAGCAGGGAGGGAGGAAGAATGAACGAGGGCAGCCTTATTTCTTTTACTCTAAAAGTAGCAGGTAGGAATGTCATTGCACACATTCAGATGGTAGGAAAACCCATATGAAGTATTTGTTTGAAGGCAATTAGAATCTGAGTCTACACGCTCAGCCTGTTGGATGGACGAAAAACATGATCCCTGTCATGACTGCAAGCTCCTGCCTGTGCAGATGAAACTGGAATCAGGGAGGCCCATGTGGTCTGGACAAATGGAGAAGCGTCTCTGCTCTTTAGGCCATCATGGTTACTGCTGCATCCATACAGTCCAAGACGACCTAGACTTTTCAGACTTAGAAAGGAAAGGCTTGGAGGCCACATGTAGAGTATGTGATTTTTTGCTGAGCAAGGATCTCCCTGTGCTGGGCTCACCTCGCCAGACACTCCTAGCAGCCATCTATCCAAGGTCTTGCACTGCTATGCAGCACTGCTTGGGAGGTGAGCGTCAGTTCTAGCTCTGTGATGGTGCCATCCTGCCCCCAAAACACACCATGCTCCTCTGCGGCATGGGGTCAATACGCTGGGATCACGTAACCCTCAAAAGCATGCCGTTTCCCATTTTTGTGCACAAAGCATGCAGCAGCGTAATCTCCTAATGACCTGGGAACTTTTACAAAGGAAGAGCAGTGATGTCACACAGCTTCTGATTTAGAGCTGAAAAAAACCCTAAAACATACTAAGGACCTGGCTCCTTGATTGAAAAAGACAAAAAGGAAAATATAGAAACAAAAAAACACAGCATTTTAAAAAGTTGCCCAGCCACATACATGTTCATCTCAAGTATTACATTTATTTTGAGGAAATGGTTTTATGATTTAAAACAGGTATAAGAATCTTTGTTGTAGACCCTCATTCTCCTTTGAGAGATGAGGGAGACAAAGTCCCAGAAGGGGGTAGTGACCTACTGGAGGCACCAAAGAGTTAGGATAGAGCCTGGACTGAGCCAGGCTCCCTGACAACCAAGCCAGCAAGAAGCCTTCCATGTTTTCTAACCCCTGCCCTTGTGATGACTTCCTGGCATCCCTGGACAAGACATGAGCCTCTGATCAGACACCTACCTCCCCGGAGAGCAAGCCTCTGGGCTCCCGTGGCAGCCATTCTCTGACAAGTATTCAAAACACCTTCCTGGTGAGCTGGTCTGTCTGCTCATGGGCACACTTGGATGGAGGCAGGTAAGTACCTGAAACATGCTGATTCCTTCAAATCTTCTTGTCCTTAGAAGTATCCTCTGTCCCCCACCTTCAAGGAAACAATTCTTGCCTTGCTTAAAGATCTCTGTAATGGAAATAAAAAATGAAATGCAGTAAAACATCTCCACAATGACCTCTAACGAAATGCCTCTACTCACCAAGACCCTCTCCCATCACCCCTCCTGCCCTCCAGACCCACAAGAAGACTCAGGTCCCAGTGTGGTTGGAGAGAGAACTGCCAAGCCAGCTCTGGGTCGAGAGACCTAAAGGGATGCAAGTTTTTGCTAATTTCTCTTGGGAATGTGCATTGGAACAGGGATGGCTCTGCCTTCCCTGCCCATGACCATACTTCTGCCAATAGCACTCACTGTGGACTTGCAGAACTTCCAGGGTTTATTTCCTGTCTTGGTATCCCACACAATACCCTTTTGGCCAACAAACACATTTCACTATGAAAAAAGTTCAGCAAAAGTTTCCTTTCTTTCCAGAGGCATATTGCTAGACTACGTTTCTTACTCAGAGTCAAGAGGCTCAATGAACCTGTGTTAATCAGGTAAGACAAAGAAAATCACATCTAAGCCTGTAATAGTCAAATTAATGAAAATCAAAGATAAAGAGAAACAGTTGACCATAGGCAGAGGGGAAAATAAGTTACATTACTTGAGGGGAAACAAGAATCACAACAAGCTTCTTGTCAGAAATAATGGAAGTCAGAAGGCAGGGAAATAACATTTTAAATGATTGAAAGAAAAAATAGGCAACATATTTCTGGAATTCAACCTAGAATTCTATGTCCAGTGAAAATATTGTTCAAAAATGAAGACAAAATAAAGACATTTTCAGAAAAACAAAGGTAAGAGAATTTGTTGCCATCAGACCTGCACTGCAAGAAATACTAAAAGAAGTCTCCAGGCTGAAAGGAGATGATCCCCCCATTTGTAAGCAGGAAGGGAAAAATAAAAGTGTAAAATATGGACTCAAGATGGTGAAGTAGGAAGACCCCGAGCTCACCTGCCCCCAAGAACACATCAAAACTACAACTACATATAGAGCAACTCTTGCTGAGAATAACCTGAAGACTAGCAGAATAGCTCTTCTACAACCAATGTTATCAAAGCACACATATGCACACACAGGGAGTCTGGGAAGAGGAGGAGATGATATCTAGGCAAGACCTTTATCCCTAGTGATGACCCATAAAATGAGGGGATGTCACAGACTCAGGGATCTTCACTGTGAAGAGAGGGGGTTTGAGCCTCATATTAGGCACCCCAGCCCTGGGGTCTGACACTGAAAAAGTGAGACCCATTAGCTGGTTTAAAAATCATTGGGCCTACTGGAGGGCTCTCCCTAGACTCCACTCTTGAAGAGTGCACAGACTTGTTCCCAGTCCCCGCACCAAGGCAGCATACTGAAAACTGCCCGTGTTTTTTTTTTCTTTTTTTTAAGAAAAAAAGGGAGAGAACCCAAATAAATAAAATAAGAAATGAAATAGGTGAAGCTACAACTGATACCACAGAAATACAAACAATCATAAGAGAATACTGCAAAAAAGTTATATGCCAACAAATTGGACAACCTAGAAGAAATGGATGAATTCCTAGAGACATACAATCTTCCAAGACTGAATCAGGAAGAAATAGATCATCTGAACAGGCTAATAACTAGAATTGAAATTGATTCAGAAATCAAAAATCTCCCAGTAAACAGAAGTCTGGGACCAGACAGCTTGACAAGGGAATTCTACCAAATATTTAAAGAGTTAACACCTATCCTTCTCAACTATTCCAAAATAATGAAGAGGGAACACTCATGAACATTCCATGAGTATAACATTACTCTGATACTGAAACCAGACAAATACAAAAGAAGAAAGAAAGAAAGAAAGAGAAAGAAAGAGAGAGAGAGAGAAAGAAAGAAAGAAGAAAAGAAAGAGAGAGAAGGAAGGAAGGAAGGGAGAGAGGGAGGGAGGGAGGGAGGAAGGAAGGAAGGAAGAAAATACAAAAAAGGAAAATCCCTGACCTACATAAATGCAAAAATTCTCAATAAAATATTAACAAACCAACTTCAACAATACATTAAAAGGATCATACAGGGCTTCCCTGGTGGCGCAGTGGTTGAGAGCCTGCCTGCCGATGCAGGGGACACGGGTTCGTGCCCCGGTCCGGGAAGATCCCACATGCCGCGGAGCGGCTGGGCCCGTGAGCCATGGCCGCTGAGCCTGCGCATCCGGAGCCTGTGCTCCGCAACGGGAGAGGCCACAACAGTGAGAGGCCCGCGTACCACAAAAAAAAAAAAAAAAAAGGATCATACACCAAGATCAAGTGGGATTTATTCAAGGGACAGATGGATGGTTCCTTATCTGCAATACAATCAATCCTACACCACATTAACAAAACAAAGAATAAAATCATATGATCATCTCAATAGACGCAGATAAAGCATTTGACAAAATTCAACATCGATTCATGATAAAAACTCTCAACAAAGTTGGTATAGAGTGAACATGTCTCAACATAATAAAGGCCATTTATGACAAACCCACAGCTAACATCATATTCAACAGTGAAAAGCTGAAAGCTTTTCCTCTAAGATTAGGAACAAGACAAAAAAGCCCACACTCACAATTTCTATTTAACATAGTATTGGAAGTCCTAGCCACAACAATCAGACAAGAAAAAGAAATAAAAGCATCCAAATAGGAATGAAAGAAGTAAAATTGTCACTATTTGCAGATTACATAATATTATATATAGAAAACTCAAACTCCACCAAAAAAAAAAACTATTAGAAGTAATAAATGAATTCAGTAAAGTTGCAGGATACAAGATGAATATATGGAAATCTGTTGTTTTTTTATACACTAGTAATGAAATCTCAGAAATAGAAAGAAAAAAATCCCAATTACAACCCATCAAAATAAATAAAATACCTATGAATAAATTTACTCAAAAAGGTGAAATATCTATACTCTGAAAACTATAAAACATTGATTGAAGGAAGTTGAACAAATAAATGGAAAGTTATCACATGTTCAGGGATTGAAAGAATTAATATTATTAAAATGAGTTATGACCCAAAGCAATCTACAGATTTAATGCAATCCCTATAAAAATACCCATGCCATTTTTCAGAACTAGAACAAATGATCCTAAAATTCATATGCAAAAACAAAGGACCCCAAGTAGCCAAAGAAATGCTGAGGAAAAAGAACAAAGCTGGAGGTATCATCCTCCCTGACTTCATACTGTACCATAAAGCTACCATAATCAAAACAGTATGAAATTGGCACAAAAACAGACACAAAGATTAATGGAACAGAATAGAGAGCCCAGAAATGAACACATGTACATAAGGTCAATAAATATACCACAAAGAAGGCAAGATAATACAATGGAGAAGGGCTTCCCTGGTGGCGCGGTGGTTGGGAGTCTGCCTGCCGATGCAGGGAACACGGGTTCGTGCCCCGGTCCGGGAGGATCCCACATGCCGCGGAGTGGCTGGGCCCGTGGGCCATGGCCGCTGAGCCTGAGCGTCTGGAGCCTGTGCTCCACAACGGGAGAGGCCACAACAGTGAGAGGCCCGCGTACCACAAAAAAAAAAAAAAAAAAAATACAGTGGAGAAAAGTCTCTTCAATAAGTGGTGTTGGGGGCTTCCCTGGTGGCGCAGTGGTTGAGAGTCCGCCTGCCGATGCAGGGGACACGGGTTCGTGCCCCGGTCTGGGAGGATCCCACGTGCCGCGGAGCGGTTGGGCCCGTGAGCCATGGCCGTTGGGCCTGCGCGTCCGGAGCCTGTGCTCCGCAACGGGAGAGGCCGCGACAGTGAGAGGCCCACGTACAGAAAAAAAAAAAAAAAAAAAAAAAAAAAAAGTGGTGTTGGGAAAACTGGACAGCTACATGTGAAAGAGTAAAATTAGAACATTTTCTCACACCATATACAAAAATAAGCTCAAAATTTATTAAAGACCTTAAACCATTAAATTCTCAGAAGAAAACATAGGCAGTGCACTCTTTGGCATAGGTCTCAGCAATATATTGGGGGTTTTTGGATATTTCTCCTCAGGCAAGGGAAACAAAAGCAAAAAGAAACAAATGGGACCTAATTAAACTTAAAAGCTTTTGCACAGCAAAGGAAACCATCAACAAAACCAAAAGGCAACCTACTGAATAAGAGAAAGTATTTGCAAGTAATATGTCTGATAAGCAATTAATATCTAAAATATATAAATAACTCACACAACTCATTATAAAAAAAAAACCCAATTGAAAAATAGGCAAGGCACAGGGAACTATATTCAATATCCTGTGACAAATCATAATGGAAAAGAATATGAAAAGAATATATATATGTATAACTGAATCACTTTGATGTGCAGCAGAAATTAACACAACATTGTAAATCAACTATACTTCAATTAAAAAAGGTTTTTAATGGGCAGTCATCTGAATAGACATTTTTCCAAAGAAGACATGCAAATGGCCAACAGATACATGAAAAGATGTTCAACATCACTAATCATCAGGTAAATGCAAATCAAAATCACAGTGAGATATCACCTCACACTTCAGAATGGTTATTGTCAAAAAAGACAAGAAATAACAAATGTTAGCAAGGATGTGTTGAAAAGAAAAAACTGGTATCCTGTTGGTGGGAATATAAATTGGTATAGCCACTATAGAAAACAGTACTGAGGTTCCTCAAATACCTAAAAATAGAACTACCATGTGATTCAGCAATTCCACTCCTGGGTATATATCTGAAGAAAACAAAAAAACTAGGTCAAAAAGTTATACCAATGTTCACAGAAGCCAAGCTATGGAATCAATCTCAGTGTCCATCCACAGATGAATGCATAGAGAAGATGTGGCATATACATATGCACAAGAGAATATACTCAGCCATAAAATAAACAATGAAATTTACCATTTGCAACAACATGGATGGACCTGGAGGGTATTATGTTTAGTGAAATAAATCAGATAAAGACAAATACTGTACATTTTCACTTACACGTGGAATCTAAAATATAAAACAAATGAACGAATGTAATAAAACACAAACAGACTCATAGATACAGAGAAAAAAGCTACTGGTTACCAGAGGGGAGAGGGTAATGGGAGAAAGAAGATAGAGGAAGGAGACTAAGAGGAACAAATGACTAGGCATAAAATAAATAAGATACAAGTATGTAATGTACAACAAGGGAATATAACCAATATTTTATAATAACTTTAGAGTCAGTATAAACTGTAAAAATACAGACACCTGAAACTAATATAATATTGTAAATCAACTATACTCTAATTTTTAAAAAGTGACTAAGTGGAAAAGTATTTATATCAATTTCTTACATGGATTATTGACTTCAAGGCAAAAAATGCTTTAGTATTTATGGCATATAGTGGTGAAATGTATGACAAAAAGAACTCAAAGGGTGAGAAGGAAGACAAATGAAAATGTATCATTACAATGTTCATATATGAAATGGTATAGCATGAATTCAAGGTTGCCTGTAATATGCGAAGGAGGCATATTGTAATCCTAGAGTAATAGCTAAAATAATATATAGATATATAACTAAAAGCCAATAAAGAAGACAAAATGAGATACAACAAAATATAGCAGGAAAAGTAGGGCAAAAGAACAAAGAATAAATCACATTAATAGAAATCAAATAGCAATACGATATTTTTCAATCCAACCCTGTCAGTAGCTGCATTAAATGTAACTAGATTAAATACTCCAAAGGACACAGATTGTTAGTCTGGATAAAAATGCAAGACTCAACTTTGTGCTGTTTAATGAGAAACATCTTAAATATAAAGACATGGATAGGAGGAAAGTAAACTTATGGGGGGAAAAAAGATGTATCCTGCAACACCAATTTAAAAAAAGCCTTACCCATGGTATATGCTGTTTAACTTTAGAACTTCTGGCCATCTGAGAGATGAGATAGAGTAGAATAATTATTTTCTTTTTTTTCCTTTTCTTATTTCTATTTATCTGAATAAGAGTGAAGTTGAGACTTTATTATTTTTTACATTTATTTTACTGTAAACGCTCAGGTCTTTTGTCCATTCTCTCAGGTTTTTGGTCTGTTTCTTCTGGATTTAGAGGTCTTTGAATATTAGATTAGCTCCTTAATTGTGACATAGGTTGCAATAATTCTTTACAAGTTTGCTGCATGTAATTTGAATTTTCTTACACTCTTCTTTGATATACAAACTTTAAAATTTATTTTTTCACATCATAACTTATTTATCAGTCTTTCTTTTAAAGTGTATGAATTTAGAGTCATTGCTAGAAAGGCTTTCTCCACTCTCATTTTCTAAAGGACTTTACCTATGTTTATTTCTAGGCAATATATGGTTTTATTTTGTGTATTTCAGTATACAAATATCTAACCTATTTGGACTTTATTCTGGTGGTTTCCGTAAGATACTGCTCCAATGTAATCTCTTTACAAATGACTATCCAGTTGTTCCTAAATCATTTATTAAAAGTCCATCTTTTCCCTTATGATTTGAATTGCTACTTTATTATAAACTTCATTTCCATATATACTTGTGAATGTTTCTGAATTATTCCATTGTGTTTCACTAGTCTCTCTCTCTGTTCATGATACAACACCACGTTGTTTTTCTGAAAGAATTTTTATAGGCGTTCTTAAGATCTGATAGGCTAACCCTCTGCTGTACTATTCCTTTTTCTTTTTAACAATTTCCCTAGTGATTCTTTCATGCTTATTTTCCACACAAATTTTAGAAACAATCTAGACCTTGTGTAACACCAAGTGAAAAAATTGGGTGTGTTTTTTAAAAATCACATCATATATATTATTTTTATTTATTTATTTATTTATTTATTTATTTATTTATTTATTGGCCACGCCATGTGGCTTGTGGGATCTTAGTTCCCCAACCGGGGATTGAACCTGGGCCCTCGGCAATGAAAGTGCAGAGTCCTAACCACTGGGCTGCCAGGGAATTCCCAATATACCTATGATTTTTTAATTTTTTAATTATTTTTTTTATTTTATATATATATTTTTTATTAGGTTCTGCTTTATAACAAAGTGAATCAGTCATACATATACATCTGTTCCCACATCCCTTCCCTCCTGCGTCTCCCTCCCTCCCACCCTCCCCATCCCATATATATTATTTTTATAATCACATTTATATATTAGCTTTGGGAGAATCAGTACCTTTTTGGTGTAGATCTGTCATATGTGAGAACTAAGAATATCTTGCTGTTTCTAAAGTCTGTTTTTGTGTTTTTCAGAAGTTCTTTAACATTTTGCACAAATAGGTTTTTCACAATTCTGGTTAAGGTTTTCCTAAGCCCCTCATCTTCTTTTGCTGCTACTATAACAGATTTTCTTCCCAATTATATCTTCAAAGTGGTTATTATTTGTATATATGAAAGATACAGATTTCCTTTTAATTTTGAAATAATCTCCAGCTTATAGAAAAGTTGCCACTGCAATACAAAAACTTTTGTCTTCGGGCTTCCCTGGTGGCGCAGTGGTTGAGAGTCCGCCTGCCGATGCAGGGGACACGGGTTTGTGCCCCGGTCCGGGAAGATCCCACATGTCGCGGAGCGGCTGGGCCCATGAGCCATGGCCACTGAGCCTGCGCGTCTGGAGCCTGTGCTCCGCAACAGGAGAGGCCACAACAGTGAGAGGCCCGCGTACCGCAAAAAAAAAAAAACAAAACTTTTGTCTTCCAGACCCATTTGCGAGTAAAGTTACTGACATGATGCTCCATCAACTTCTCAAATACTTTAGAGTGTAATCCCTACAAACAAGGACATTCTTACATAACCACAGTCCTACGATCAAACCCAGGGAATTAACATTGATGCCACCAATACCATCTAATCCTCAGACAGTGAGAAACCTGGCTCATTAGCTTCATATGTTGACTTATTTGATTAATCCCACAGAGATTTATATAACAGATCTCTCACTCATCTTCTCCAAGTGCCTCCCCTGATCCCCCCACCCAGGCTCTGGTGATCCACGTCAGGCAGCCCCTTCATACCAATGCCCAACTCACCCTATTTATCCTGCTCTGACACATCCCGCCCGACTCCCCACCCCTCTACCGCCCCGACTCCATGAAGGCCTTTAAATCTCCCTTGAGCTCCGATACCACCTAATAGCCAGTCCCTGTTTGAACACCTTCTTCAACAGACTTGGGCATCCTCTCCCTGCCTCACATGTATTCTAATTACTCATCCAGGCTGCCCAGTGCAGGGTGTCCGAGCCCATGTAGGGAGTGTGTCCACACAGGAGAGAGGCCTGGAGTGGGCACATTCCCACCCCACGTAGGCTTGGCTTGGACACCACACTCTCATTTACTGTGGCTCCCCTGCCAGAATCCCTACTGAGTGTGCTTTGTTTCTTTAAGGTTTTGTTGCTTTTTAAGAGACTTGGGATCAAGATATTTAGAACCAACAATATTTTCAATTCCATGACTCTCTCCTTCTTTTCCATTATGGGGACATGATCAGGATAATTTGTTGAGCAAATAGTACAGGGACATCAGAATGCAATTCTCTGGATAGTGGTGTGGGAATTCTGCTTTGGCTGCCTAGCATCCATTCTCACTTAATGTGGTATCAGTAATTCATTAAAAAGAGTAACTCTGGGGACAGGCAAACTTTGCACGTGGGTTGGACAGAGCAGACCCCAACCTATCCAAAGACACTGACCTAGGCTTAGACGGATCAGTGGTTTCAATGGCTCTGACTAACTCTCCAGACCCCTAAAGCAATGTGGCAGACTCTGCTTTGCTATGACTGCCGTTGTGTATCTCCCATCCCACACGCTCTCCTTACATGACAGCAACACTCCTCCTGCTGGGAGGTGGGGTCTATAGATATTCTTGAATCTATCATCATGAGACCCAGGTTGCTAGGGCTCAGGGACCTGCTATTGGCTGATACAACATCTCCAACTACCCCTACTTGGAGCTGCCTTTCTTGTTTTCTGCTGCTGTGGTGGCGCTGAGTTGAGAGCTATGGGGTCCTTCCGTGGTGACTGACAGTTCATGTTCCACTCAGACCTCAGGACTTGATCAGACAGAGCTGTGAGACTTTCAGAAAAACCTCATTTGATAAAGGTCACAACACCAGAGGGGACCCTCGGGGTTAAAGGACCAGAAGGAAGCAGCGGCGACTCAGATCTCGGCAGCCTTCCTGGAGAGATGCTCCTGCTGGCCCTCCTTCTGTCCCCCAGTGGGGAGGCAGGTAAGTGACTGTCCTCACCATCAGAGGTCCAGTCCCATCCTGCACTGGAGCAACCCTGCTCAGATGCTACACTCATACATATCCTGGCCCTGGTCCATCTCTAGGAACTTTCTGAACTCTGGTCAAATTCCCTCAAAGACCAGCAAATCTGCTCCCATCTCCCCTCTCCAGGCTTTGGCTCCATGAGCACAGCGGGCAGACTGCAATCCTTCTTTCAGGCAAAATCATCGGAGCCATGAGGCCAAGCCTCACTCTCATCCCTACATGGCATTTCTTGAGTACCATGTTTCAGAGAAAAGTTTCATCTGTGGGGGTCTCCTTGTGCATGAGGACTTCGTGCTGACAGCAGCTCACTGCTGGGGAAGGTGAGGAGCAGCACCTGGGCCCCCACCCCTCTGTAGACCCCTCACAGGGAACCCTCTTCTCAGGGGCTGCAGACCTGGGCCACAAAGTAACATAGGAGAGCTCTTCAGAGGACAGGTGAGCTTTGGGGAGAGAGGAACAAGTCAATGCGAGTGGCCCGTGGAGAGAAGGGACTGATCAAAGGTGGGATGGAAGGAAGCCGAGGTTGCACCCTGGAGTCCAGAGTGCAGATGTGAGAAATTCCTGGTTTTCCTTAGAGACAGTCAAGCTCTGTGCAGGACTGAACACCCTAAGTGGACTCCAGGAACTTGCACCCAGCCCGGGCTGCCAGGAAGCAGGCAGCACGGAGATGCTCAGCCCCAGGTCCCATACCTAGAACTTTCTCCCCTCCAGTCCCGCCCTGTCCCAAGCTGTGCTCTTTCCTCATGGCTCCTGGGCTGTATCTCCTGTGACTCCACCTCCCTCTCTGCTCTCGGTGCAGCTCAATCAACGTCACCCTGAGGGACCACAACATCTACCAGCAGGAGAGGACCCAGCAGGTCATCCCAGTGAGAAGAGCCATCCCCCACCCACGCTATGATCATAATAAGTGGGTCAACGCTATCATGTTACTGCAGGTAGGGCACGTGGCCGCACTGGTTCTTGCACACTTTCATCCCAGGGTTTTGAATCCCCCATGACCTCATTCCTGTCCCTCCTTCTGGTACGACCCCTTCAGTTGTCCCAGGGCAGTGAGGAATGCAACCCCATAACTGTCCCATAGGCCTCTGTGGGCCAAAAGTAGGTTAGAATGCCTTTCCTCTGCCTTCAGCTGAGGAGGAAGGCCTACCTGACCGCGGCTGTGAGCCCCATCAGGCTGCCCTGGAGGAGGGAGCTGGTGAAGCCAGGGATGGTGTGCAGTGTGGCCAGCTGGGGGCACCTGGGCATGAACAATCCAGTGGCAGAGAGACTGCAGGAGGTAGACCTTGAAGTCCAAAGGGATGAGGAATGCATCTCTCGCTACAAGGATTACAACACCACTACCCAGATATGTAGGGAACCCAAGAAGGAGGAAGGGTCCTTTTTTGGTGAGATCCCAAGCATTATCCATGCAAAGCCCTGGGCACAGACAAGCTGTGAGGGTCTGGGGCAGTGGGAACTAATCATATTCCTGTGTCCCCAGCCTTTTCTCCTATACAGTCTCTGACCTGTTTCCCTGGGGGCATGGAGACTGTCCCACCACCACATATGGGCAGAGGCTTCCTTGGGGAGGAGAAGGGGAGATTGTCAAGGCCAGGCTGAATCCTCAGGACCAACAGCCCCTGATATCAGCCAGGGCCCCCAGCAGAGACCATCCACCCTGGGGCGGCACGGAGGACCACACCTGAAGAAGGTCCGGCTCAGCCCTTCCTCTCTCTGCCCACAGGGCGTCTCTGGGGGCCCCCCTGTGTGTAATGGCATGGCCCAGGGCATTGTCTCCTTTGGAGAAGAGAATGGGACACCTCCAAATGTCTACACCAGAGCCTCGAGCTTTCTGTACTGGATCCAAAAAACAATGAGCTACTATAAACTGCAGGGACTAGACTAACGTGCCCCTGGGATGGATCCCTCCATCTCCTCTGGGGTAGAGGTCAGAATGGCACTGGGCCAAAAGGGGGTGAAGGGGGGACTGCCTGGAACTTAATAAACTTTCATCTCTTGAGCAAAAATCATTGATTCCTATTTTATTCATTCAAACACATTCGTTAGGCACCTACTGTGTCTGGCAACCATCCGTTCACATTTATGATCTGTTATGGGCTTCCCCCTCCAACACACCACCCACCCTTCCAGCTCTAGAATAAAAATTCCTGCTGCAGGGCTTCCCTGGTGGTGCAGTGGTTGAGAATCCGCCTGTCGATGCAGGGGACATGGGCTCGTGCTCCGGTCCGGGAAGATCCCACATGCCACGTAGCGACTGGGCCCATGAGCCATGGCCGCTGAGACTGCACGTCCGGAGCCTGTGCTCCACAACGGGAGAGGCCACAGCAGTGAGAGGCCCGTGTACCGCAAAAAAAAAAAAAAAAAGAAAGAAAGAAAAAAAAAATTCCTGCTGCACTGACAGCCAGCTCCCTCCATTCCCTCGTCCCCAGTGCCAGCTCCCCCTGCCAGGCTGACCATGGGCTCCATCAGAAAAGGGAGACACCTCCTCAGGAGAACACGACCCTCCCCTCGAGGACCCTCTTATCGCATCCATATGCCGTCCTCCTAACCCACACCCACTCCCCTGCCCCACCCTATCCCAGTGCCAATGTGGCAACATAGGAGAATCCAGATTTGGAAGGAGGACCACCTGAGAAGCTCTGGGGTTGAGGGGGGCACTTCTCAACCCCAGAAACAGAAATGTGGGGAGGCTTTAGAAATGTGTAATGCTCCCCATGCAGAGTTCCCTCTCCACATCAGAGCAGCCAGAGCTCTGAAGGCTGAGAGAGTTTCAGGAGGGGCTTCAGTATTCCCAGGCCTAGCTCAAGTACCTGTCCCAGCTCTGTCCTGGAGTCCTGAGCCCAGGACCCTGTGCAACCTCTTGTGTCCTGACGGCACATCCTCCCTCAGCCCCAAGTGAACTTGAAGGCGCTCTTCCATCTTTTTTTTTTTTTTTTTTGCGGTACGCGGGCCTCTCACTGTTGTGGCCTCTCCCGGTGTGGAGCACAGGCTCCGGACGCACAGGCTCAGTGGCCATGGCTCACAGGCCCAGTCATTCTGCGACATGTGGGATCTTCCCAGACCGGGGCACGAACCCGTGTCCCTTACATCGGCAGGCAGACTCTCAACCACTGCGCCACCAGGGAAGCCCCTGAATTTTTAATATAAGAACATATTCAGAAAAGCAACCTCATTTTTAAAACATGCAGCTTAGAGACAGCTGGGCTGAAGAGAAGAACTGGTTGGCTGAATGTTTGCATGGTGAGTGAGCTTCATCTCTGGCAAAATGTGTTTTGGGTATAAAAGTAACATATATTCATCATAACATATTCATCATAGAAACTAACATATTCATCATAGAAACTAACATATTCATCATAGAAAGACAATTAAATACAGAACATATAAGAAAATTAAAATTACCAAGAATTCCACCATCCCAAGATAATCATCATTCATGCTTAAGCATGTTTCCTTCCTCTCTTTTTCTATAGGTCCATAGAATGCTGTTTCTTCAACTGACTTGGGGTTGGGTTGTAGAGAACTCCTCATGCCTTCCCCGCCATCACTCTTCCTTCTGTCCTCATACTGGTGAGAGTGGTGGGATCATCTGCAAATGTTTAGGATTACTATGCCCAGGGCCATCAGAGACCTGGTTCTCTGGACAGAGAATACTTAGTGGGTAGTAATTATTAGGATGACCAGCATCCATTTCCTCTTCAGTGCACACCAGTAAGCAGCATTTCTATAGAGGAAGCCTCTCCTCACTCACAGGCACCCTGATTTGAGTGGGACAGCCCCCATCTCAGCTCGAGGGGTGCTAAATACTTCAGCACAACCCAATCAGTCACTCACTTCCAATAGGCCCAGTGATGGTTTGTTTTGGTCAAGTGAATATCAAGTCTAGGAATTTTGTTCAAGATTGTGGGATAAGAAAAGCTCTCTTGGACTTACCCGGTGGCACAGTGGTTAAGAATCCACCTGCCAATGCAGGGGACACGGGTTCGAGCCCTGGCCCGGGAAGATCCCACATGCTGCAGAGCAACTAAGCCTGTGCACCACAACTACTGAGCCTGCACTCTAGAGCCTGTGAGCCGCAACTACTGAAGCCCACGTGCCTAGAGCCCCTGCTCTGCAACAAGAGAAGCCACTGCAATGAGAAGCCTGCACACCGCAACGAAGAGTAGCCCCTGCTCGCCACAACTAGAGAAAGCCTGCATGCAGCAATGAAGACCCAACACAGCCAAAAATAATTAATTAATTAATTTTTTAAAAAACACACAAAAACAAAAAAACACCAAAAAAAAAAAAAAGGAAAATCTCTCTTTGTTGGAGAATGTTTACATTTAAAGAAGCAATTCTAAACACTTCAAAAATATGAGGCTGGGATGGTGGCAACATAAGAAATGGGGTTGCTGTGTGGGGTACCTGGGTGTGTCCAGGTCTATCTGCTCCTAAACCAAGTCCAGCCTCTACCTCACAATGGCACCAAGCAGACCCCCCTTACCATAGTCCTTGCCATCTTATTCTCTACCCACAGATTCTAGGTCTACTCCAGCTGACAGCCAGCCTCTCGAGGGCAGGAGCTGTGTCTCTCATATTACACAATAGGACCTAGCCTATTGTGTAATTATTCAGGATTTCACCAGAATCGAAAAAGAACCAAGAGTCGAAAAATGAAGATATTCTTGATTCAGTCACTGAGGGGCTTCTGGGACCCAGCCCCTGTGCTGGCTGAACCACAGCCTTCACTTCCTTGTTCTTTCTTCTTGTTTTGTGACTCAGTGGTGGGAGTACAAGTGTGGTGACAGTGTCGTTCTCACTTAACCCACGGCAGAGAATGTGGATGACCACGTTGCATGCTGACACCCGGCTCGGGGGTGGGGGGAGCACAAGTCTGGGAGGTCTGTGTGTGCACTGAGCCTGCCCTCCTTCCTTCCCCTGTGTTTTGTGTCCGGAAGGAAGAAACACCAGCAGCTCCAACCTGGGCCAAACTTCGGGGAAGATGCAGCCTCTCCTGCTCCTAATGGCCTTTCTTCTGCCCACCGGGCTGGGACTGGTGAGTGACAATCCCCATTCTTGAGGCCAGAGCCCATCTCACTAAACCTACTGTAGTCCTGACCCTTCTGCCCAGCTCAGCTTTCTCAACCCCAGCTCCCATCCCAAACCCAGACTAACAATTTCGATGCTGCATAGACACTCAGCGAGGATGGATGGCAGAAAGGAAGAGTGGGTCTTAGCCTCTCTCTCACCAGCAGGGAAAGTGGGTTGCGTATTTGGCAGAGGATGTGAAGCTACAAAACACAGGTAATTAAAATCCCTCACTTCAACCCAGGAATAGGCAGCTCAAGTGAACCCACTTTGTATAGGAATTGTCAGTGGACCCAGCTTAAGAACCAATGAAATTTCTCAGTGCCCTCCACCCCTCACTCCTGCCCAGGAGGGGAACCCAGGGGGTGATTGATCAGAAGTGGCTAGATGACACCCAAAGCTCTCTGGGCGACTTGACTCTGCCCCAGGACCCAAACAGCTCATTTTCTGCCCCATCTCCTCGACCTCCCAGGCCCTCGGCTGCCCCACTGTCTTTGGCAGTGCCCTCCCCCCATCCCTATGGCCTTGAATTCCACCAGCACTATCCCCACCAAACCTCAGCCTAAAGCTAATTGGAGGCTATTCACTCTTGCAGCCAAAACACATTTACTGAGATCCGAGGTTGTGTTAGGCCCAAGGACCTGAGGATTTTAGAAAATCCAATTCCATAAGCTCATAGGTAATTATTAGAAAATGGCACAAATCAAGATGTTAGCAGAGGCTTAGAGGGGTCCCAGAGACTCAGCGGGAGTGAGGGCTCATCAGGGAGTCCCGTCCACGATTCTCTGGGCCTCCACCATCGGGAAGGCAGACCCACCCCCCTCTGCACATGTGTCTGATGCAGGACCTGGAGAACAAGCACTGACTGACCCCTTTCTCAGAGGGAGATTCTGAGGCTTGAGGTTCAGAAAAGGTTATCCTGCTGCAATGAGAACCTGGGGGACCCTCCCCCGGTGTCTGCAAGGCGCTGTCAACCTCCCTGACCGCCACCTCCCTGAGCCTCCATCCTGACCACACCTCTCCCATCACCCCATCTTCCAGCCTTTTCTTTCAGAGGAGATCATCGGGGGCCATGAGGCCAAGCCCCACTCCCGCCCCTACATGGTGTTTGTTCAGTTTCTGGTTAAGGAGAGTTGGAAGAGGTGCGGCGGTGTCCTCGTGCAAAAGAACTTTGTTCTGACGGCTGCTCACTGCAGAGGAAGGTGAGGGGCAGTAGCCAGCCTACCCCTCCTGAGACCCCGAACAGGGACCCCGGCCCCTCCCCTGGGGCTGAACCCAGGGGAACCCCTCCCTCACCCTGAGATCGTGGTAACTCAGGACCACAAGACCTCATCAAACAAGCCATCTTAAGAGCCGCACTAGGGTGACGAAAAGCTGAGAAATGGGGCAGGTAAGTTTTGAGGTCAGAGGTGAGAGCAAGAGGCAAGGTTGAGAAGCGAGGGCCCACATGGGTCAGATAGAGCATCAGTGGAGGATGAAAGCGTGCACAGAGTCAAAATCCAAACTCAGAGTAATTTCTCCATATTGCCTGAGAAAGCTCCCAGGTCCCCTGCCTTCATGTCATTGAGAAGCACAGGGCACAGAGGCCCCACACTCCTGCTCTGCTCTCTGTGCAGTTTAATCAACGTCACCCTGGGGGCCCACAACATCAAGAAACAGGAGAGGACCCAGCAGATGATCCCAGTGAGACGAGCCGTCCCCCACCCAGACTACAATCCTAAGAACTACTCCAATGACATCATGTTACTGCAGGCAAGGAAACCTCCCCACTCCTCCTGCCCTCTTGAGGACAGATCGTTTCCCCTCCACTACCACCTGTCCCTTTCCTCCCTCCCATCTGGCTGCCTGACCAGTCCCAGTGGCTCAGGTGAGGGTGGTGGTCAGTGCAGCCTCATCATGGCACCCAAGCCCAGAGGCCTTTGGCTGAGCAGGACTCTTGCCTCTTTCCCTCAGCTGGAGAGAAAAGCCAAGGGGACTGCAGCTGTGAGGCCCCTCAGCCTGCCCAGGGGCAAGGTCCCGGTGAAGCCAGGAAAGGCGTGCAGTGTGGCCGGCTGGGGGCAGGTGGCCGTGGGCACTCAAACCACCACCCTGCAGGAGGCAGAGCTGACGGTGCAAGAGGATCCAGTGTGCAAATCCCTCTTCCCAGGCTATTACAGCCAGGCCACCCAGATTTGCGTGGGGGACCCGAGGAAGGTGAAGGCTGCCTTCAAGGTCAGGTTCCTCGCATCTAAGCACACAGGCCCCGGGGAGAGGATCTTGGGGAGGTCTGGGTAGGGGACAGGCCATATCCTCATCCTCAGCCTGAGAGCTTGGTCAGCCAGGTCCACTAATCCAAAATTTAATTCTCTCCCCTGAGTGGATCAGGGTTGGGGGTGAGAAAGGATCAGTCATCCCATAGCTGCGTTATCACCAGAGTTTCCATGAGGACTGACAGAAAGGTAGACCTGAGTCGAGCTGCAAAGAACAGTCAGAGGCAGGTTGGACCCCAGGAGCGAGGGAGGTGACCAGGCCTCCTCTGGCCCAGATCTTCCTCACAGCCCCTGACAGAGACCACCCAGCCTGGGGTGGCAGGGAAGACAGGACCAGAAGGAGGCCCACTCAGCCCTTCCTTTCTCTACCCACAGGGTGACTCCGGCGGGCCCCTCGTGTGCAGAAACGTGGTCCAGGGTATTTTCTCCTATGGAAGAAAAAACGGGACATCTCCAGGAGTCTTCACCAAGGTCTCACACTTCCTGCCCTGGATAAAGAGAACAATGAAGCGCCTCGAACAGCAGCTTGAGACTGACCTTTTTCTCTGCTGACCATCATTCTGGGGCAGCGGCAAGAATCCCATAGGGGTTAGCAGTGGGATCACAGGGCCACAATAAATGGATCTCTAGAGTGATTACGACTGAATTCCTATTTACTCATTGAACCACCTCAGTATGCAACCACACTGCTCCAGGATGCCCTCTACTGTCAGTTCTGGGGTTTGCTTCCCCCTTTCTCCCCAGCCCTCACTCCTCCCTAAATCCCATGCTGTCTGTATAGAGTCTCACTGATTTCTCAATCATGCCTCTTTGGTGCTTAGCCTTCTGCCAGGTCTGAGTCTAAAGTGAGGTCCATTAAAAACGACCATCTTCTCTCCCCCAAAATGGTCCTCTCTGGGCCTTAGAAATTTCTTACCTTCTCTAAGCCAACCACTGTCACCAACCCCTCTTCAATTTGGCAGAGCAAAGAACAGGTCAGAGGAAGGAGAATAACTCCGGGGACCTAGGAGGTCAGGGGGTCATGCCATGGACACTCAGTTTCCTGTTTCCAGGGCCTCTCTCTCCAGTGAGGGCAGGCTTCTCCCGTAACCAGGACCGTCTAGAGCTTAGGAGACTGAGATGTTCCCATGATGGCCCTCAGCCTCACTGGGGTCCCATCTTCCCACTCTGCCCTGGGCCCAACACGGGACTCAGTCAACCTTGCTCCCTACCGTCCCACACCAGCCCCTGTTTTCTATCTGAGTGCCCTGGCCACCAGCTCCTTTCCCTTCCACCTCATGCTGTTTTGAGCCAGCCTCCCTCTCACCTCCCTAACAGAGCTCCCAGGGCCCCACGTGACTTCTCCTCCTTTGCCTGTCCCCTCCAAACCTCACTTGCCAGCCAATACCTGCTGCTTATCAGAGGAGCCAGTACCCATCTCCCACCTGGGTGGGGCCAGTTCAGGCCCTGGATCCAACCCAGCATCCCCCAGGGGCTCAGCCACCTCCAAGGCCTGTGTAGTCACTCAGCAGCCTAAGCCCTTTTCAGCCTGGCCTGGCCTTGGACCCCTGACTCTCCCTGCTGACAACCAGATTATGGCAGCCTTGTGAGCCAGAGGGACCCAGGGCTGCTGGGTGGGAAAGTACCACTTTGCCATCCATCAGTAGATCAAATGTTGACCTCTCTCTGTACCAGCACATAACAGGCTCTGTCTCTGCCATTGGGAAACGTACAGTGATGAGAAATTTCCTCTAAATTCTGCTGGTTCCTCTCCTTCCACTCGAAGTTCAGTTTGACACAGATGGACCTGTATTTGGAATCTGGAAGAAATCTTGTCTTGAAAATAATTAAATTCTCTGTATTTTAGCTGGATTGCACATTAGAGTTTCACAGGCATGATCTTGTTTGATTCCACAAGGGCAACGTGAAATTGGAAGAGGCTTGGTGACCCACAGGTCCTGGGGTTTCCAATCTGTGCTCTGTGGAGTCCATGTCTGGAGGGGAGGGAGGGAAGAAGGAAAGAGGCAACCAGAACAGCCTGATCTTTAGTTATATTACATGTGGAGGCATGAACCTCAGTCCACAAATCCACGAAATGCCACGTTTAGAGGGTAACACAGTTCACTGTGACCCAGATGTCCTGTATCCCTCAAACACCACCACCAGTGCATTGGATGTGACAGAACACAACCAATTCACGATAACTGGACAGACACTGAATAAAGTGAGATCAACGTCGTAAATAGAAGGAATTTCACTGAAAAGAAAACCAAATAGCATGAATGTGAAAAGCAGAACTCAGCACATTGAAAACTAAGGTGAAAAGCAAATAAAAACTTATTTTTTACACAAGACAGTCCCTACATCCATCTGCCAAGTCTTCCCTGGAGCTGGCAGAGCACAGATGACAAAAGAGCTGAATACATGCATGGAGGAGAGCAAGAGAACGGTAAGATGGGCATGAGCCAAGGGACAACTTCAGGTCACAGCAGTAAATGATGACACTCTTAGGAGAAGCCGTCATACAAAAGGAATGTAGAGAGCCCAGAAAGTCAGCCATGAAGAGCTCCATGGAACCCCACGGTGTAAGCCTGAGCCAGCGGCAGATCCACCACCGCAGGCAAGGGTGTGTGGCCTTGAGGGACAGTGTCTGATGGGTCACACTTCCCCCTTACACCTGATAGAAGCACTTGCCATAGTACGAGATACATTAGGAAGAAAAACTATTACCTTATGATGACTGTAGCATCATGAACCCAGGACTGCCCTTAATGGTATGTGTTTCCTTAAAATGATATCTAGATATATTTACATTATTTCTCTCTTTGATCTAGTGATTTTTATTTCTACGACTTTAACCTACATAAGAGCTAAAGAGTGTGTGTGTGTGTGTTTATGGGGGTTATTCATATCAATGTTCATCAGACCATTATTTAATCATAGATCTCAAATTAGAATCAGTATTAATGTCCAAAATAGGGACATGGTAAAATATGGCACATTCACATTATATATTATGTAGCCATTACCATCTACATTATCCACCGCTCTAGAAAACTAGGCTAGAAAAACAAAAGAACAAAAACTAAGTTGAGGGGCTTCCCTGGTGGCGCAGTGGTTGAGAGTCCGCGTGCCAATGCAGGGGACACGGGTTCGTGCCCCGGTCCGGGTAGATCCCACATGCCACGGAGCGGCTGGGCCCGTGAGCCATGGCCGCTGGGCCTGCACGTTCGGAGCCTGTGCTCCGCAACGGGAGAGGCCACAACAGTGAGAGGCCCGTGTACCGTAAAAAAAAAAAAAAAACTAAGCTGAGAAAACAAAAGAAAGTTAACTAGGCTAAGAACATTAATAGGCAAATCATAAAAATACTGAATAAACACTTGGGGAAAAGTGAAAGCTCACTAATTAATGCAAATTAAAATATTAATAATTTTTGTTTATGTAATTGAGAAGGATTGACAAAAATGATAATAATGAGATGCAGAATGGACATTGAGAAAATGCACTATCACACCTTGTACACAAATATCTTTAAAAAAAAAAAAAAGGAAAAAAGGTGCCTGATGTAACTAACCATCAACCACACCGAGAAAAGTGGAGAAGGTAATGCCTAAAAAAGTTACACAAGTCAAATCTTAGAAATACTAAGTAGTCCAACACTAACTGGGGTTTTGCTTTTTAGAAGTTTCATAGCTTTGAACACTATGGAAACTTTAAAGTCATGATATAGAATTACAATTGCCACATGAAAGAATGTTCATTAGATTTAAGTCAAAAGCAGGTTAAGAGCAGCATATACTGCAGTCAATTTTTGTTTATACATACATTTTCCTTTTAGGCCTTTCTTTCTTCCTGCACATCCACTTATCTAATTTTTCTACAACATTTATATATGATTTAGATAACTTAAATGCCTGTTTATTAAATATGAAGAGATTCTAAAATGATCTTCGCTAATAGATTTTTTAATAAGATGAGGAAAATGTTTGTTGAATGAACTATAGGATTCAAAACTGAATATACTGTAATCACATCTATTAAAAATACACATGTAGGGCTTCCCTGGTGGCGCAGTGGTTGAGAGTCCGCCTGCCGATGCAGGGGACACGGGTTCGTGCCCCGGTCCGGGAAGATTCCACATGCCGCGGAGCGGCTGGGCCCGTGAGCCATGGCCGCTGAGCCTGAGCGTCCGGAGCCTGTGCTCTGCAACGGGAGAGGCCACAACAGTGAGAGGCCCGCGTACCGCAAAAAAAAAAAAAAAAAAAAAAAAAAAAAAAAAATACACATGTAAAAAATTTGGATGGAAATACATCCGTTAACAGTGGTCAGTTGGATGGTGAGATTAAGGCTGACATTTTTCTTCTTTCTGTTTTTAATTTATTCACTATTTAAAATTTATCATTAGTAAAACAATTTTATTTTTTAAAACATTCCATGTTAGAAAAAGGCTGGCTTAAGTAAGTTGGCACTTGTTAGTTAAGATAACCCTGACAATTCTAACAGATCAACTTTAGCATTTCGTGGCTAGCACAATAGAAGTATATTTCTTGCTCAGGCGCGGTCTATTTCTTGCTCAGGCACAGTCCAAAGTGAGTATTCCTGCTGAGCAGTGCCCCCTTCCACTCTCAAGTGTCCCAGTTGGGTAATAAATTACATGGTCAGCCCAAGATTATGAGACACAGTCTCAGTTCCCTAAAGATGCTTCCAAGTTCCCTCTGTTCATCTGTGTCAAATCCTGGAAAGGGAAGAAACTAGATGGTCAGGCATGGGAGTTTACAGCCCAGCTCTGGAAGAGGCTCACAGCATTTCATTCATATCACATTTCCTGCAACAGTGACAGAGTCACACCTACCCTCAAGGTAGACTGGCCAGTGGAGTTCACCTATGTCCCCTGGAAGAAAAGAAAATTGGTTTTGCTAAGCTGCCAGATCTTCTCTACCACAGCGCTTAATACTGTTTGTTGTTTAAAAGGATCATGGGCCCTAAGATTTTTTTCTGCTTATTTTTTTATAGAAAAATCAGATTTAATTAGATACATTTTCATTTATTTGTTTTTGCTTTTAGATTTTTTTATTTATGTCTTTTTATTGAAGTATAGTTGATTTACATTATTATATTTGTTTTAGGTATACTGCATAGTGATTCAGTATTTTACAGATTATATTCCATTAAAAGTTATTACAAGATAACGGCTATAATTCCCTGTGCTGTACAGTATATCCTTGTTGCTTATCTATTTTATACACAGTAGTTTGTACCTCTGAATCACATACCCTTAAATGCCACCCCCAGCTTCCCTCTCTCCTTTGGTAACCACTAGTTTGTTTTCTGTATCTGTGAGTGTGTTTCTACTTTCCATATACATACATTTGTACTATTCTTTAGATTCCACATATAAATGTCATATAGTATTTGTCTTCTAACTTATTTCACTAATCATAATATTCTCTAGGTCCATCCACACTGCTGCAAATGGCAGAATTTCATTCTTTTTAATGGCCAAGTAATATTCCACTGTACATGCATACCATATCTTCTTTATCCATTTGCTTAATTGGCACTTGGGTTGCTTCCGTATCTTGGCTATTGTAAATAGTGCTATTATGAACACTGGGGTGCATGTATTTTTTCAATTAGTGTTTTTGTTTATTTTTCTGGATATATACCCAGGAATGGAATCACGGGGTCATATGGAAGTTCTATATTTAGCTTTTTGAGGAAACTCCATACTGTTTTCCATAGTGGCTGCACCAGCTTACATTCCCACCAGCAGTGTAGGAGGGTCCCCTTTTCTCCACATCCTCTCCAACATTTGTTATTTGTGTTCCTTTTGTTGATAGCCATTCTGACAGGTGTGAGGTTATATCTCATTGTTGTTTTGATTTGCATGTTGAGCATCTTTTCATGTGCCAGTTAGCCATTTGTATGTCTTCTTTGGAAAAAAATGTCTATTCAGGTCTTCTGCCCATTTATTGATTCAGTTGTTTGTTTTTTGGTATTGAGCTGTATGAGCTGTTTATATATTTTAGGTATTAACCCCATGTCAGTCATATCATTTGCAAATATTTTCTTCCATCCCATAGGTTGCCCTTTCTTTAGTTTCTTTTGTTTCCTCTGCTATGCAAAAGCTTTTACATTTAATTAGGTACCATTTGTTTATTTTTGCTTCTATTTCTTTTGCCTTAGGAGATAAACCCAAAAAAAATTGTTGCAATAGGCAGTGTTCTGGCTATGTTCTCTTCTAGGAGTTTTATGGTTTCAGGTCTTACATTTAGGTCTTTAAACCATTTTGAGTTATTTTTGTTTATGGTGTGAGGAAGTGTCTAATCTAATTGTTTTACATGTAGCTGTCCAGTTTTCCCAGCACCACTTGTTGAAGAGAGTGTCTTTCTCCATTGTAGACTCTTGTCTCTTTTGTTGTAGATTAATGGACCATAGGTGCATGAGTTTATTTCCTAGGTTAAATGGACTGTAGGTGCATGGCCTGTATATTCTATTCCATTCTTCTATGTACCTGTTTGTATGCCAGTACCATGCTGTTTGGATTACTGTAGCTTTGTAGTACAGTCTGAAGTCAGAGAGAGTGACAACTCCAGCTTTGTTCTTTTTTCTCAAGATTGCTTTGGCAATTTGGGGTCTCTTGTGGTTCCATATGAATTTTAGGACTATTTTTTCTAGTTATTTGAAAAATGTCATGGGTATTTTGATAGGGATTGCATTAGCCTGTAGATTGCTTTGGGTAGTAAGGTCATTTTAACAATATTAATTCTTCCAGTCTAAGAGTGCCAGATACCTTTCCATTTCTTTGTATCATCTCCAATTTCCTCATCAATGTTTTACAGTTTTCTATAGGTCTTTTACCTCCTTGGTTAAGTTTATTCCTTAATTTTATTCTTTCTGATACACCTTTATTTTTTTATATCTTTATTGGAGTATAATTGCTTTACAATGTTGTGTTAGTTTCTGCTGTACAACAAAGTGAATCAGCTATAAGTATACATATATCCCCATATATGGGCACCCTTGACTGTGAGTTTGTCATAAATGGCCTTTATTATGTTGAGATGTATTCCCTGTATACCCACTTTGCTAG
Source organism: Mesoplodon bidens (assembly GCF_964165515.1). Lineage (NCBI taxonomy): Eukaryota > Metazoa > Chordata > Mammalia > Artiodactyla > Ziphiidae > Mesoplodon > Mesoplodon bidens. Next base: position 105,240,585 of record NC_138178.1, on the reverse strand, counting down.
GAGTTTTTGTCATGAGTGGATGTTGAATTTTGTCAAGTGCTTTTTTTGCGTCTATTGAAATGATCATTTGATTTTTACCTGTTCTTTTTTAATGTGGTGTATCACATGGATTGGTTTGTGAATGTTGAATGATCCTTGTGTCCTGGAATAAATCCAACTTGATCACATTGTATGATGCTTCTTATATATTGTTGGATTTGGTCTGCTAATATTTTGTTGAGGATTTTTACATCTATATTCTTCAAAGATATTGGCCTATAATTATTTTTGTAGTGCCTTTGTATGGTTTTGGTATCAGGGTAATGGTGCCATCATACAATGAATTTGGGAGTGTATCTTCCTCTTTAATTTTTTGGTATAGTTTGAGATGGATAGGTATAAGCTCTTACTTATATGTTTGGTAGAATTCCCCTATGAAGTCATCTGGCCCTGGACTTTTGTTTGCTGGGAGTTTTGTTAATTAGACATTCAATTTCACTACTAGTGATCAGTCTGTTCTAATTATCTGTTTCTTCTTGAATTGGTCTTAGCAGGTTGTGACTTTCTAGAAATTTGTCCATTTCTTCTAGGTTAACCAACGTGTTGACACATATATGTTTGTAGTATTCTCTTATGATTTTTTGTATCTCTGTGATGTCAGTTGTTATTTCTCCTCTTTAATTTCTTGTTTTGTTTACTTGGGGCCTCTCTCTTTTCTTCTTGGTGAGCATGGCTAAAGGTTTATTAATTTTGTTTATCCCTTCAAAAAAATCAGCTCTTGGTTTCATAGATTTTTTTCCCATTATTTGTTGTCTCCATTTTATTTATTTCCTCTCTGATCTTTATTATTTCCTTCCTTCTGCTGACTTTGGGCTTTTTTTTTTAATGCCTTTAGATGATAGGTTACTTTGCTTATTTGAGATGTTTCTGATGATAGGTTACTTTGCTTATTTGAGATGATTCTTGTTTCTTGAGGAATGCCTGTATTGCATTAAATTCCCTCTTAGGACTGCTTTTGCTGCATCTTATAGATTTTGGAGTGTTGTGTTTCCATTTCATTTGTCTTTCTTTACACGTGCGGTGAAAAGACAATGGTCGTGGCAACGCAAGCTCATCAGTAGAAGTTCCCCAAGGAGCTTCCAAAATGTCCTTCTTAGAGTGATGTTAAAACAGCCCTGATGATGTCCAGAATGCCTCAGGAGTACACTGGTCTCCTAGAAAGCCAAGACCAACTATGTTGATTTCTGACCAAAGAAGCAGCAAAAGAGGGAAGGGGAAGTGATCCAGCACCATCTGACAACTGCCTGCCCAGAATATTTGGATTGTTGGTGGTATCTGGAGCGCAGGGAAGATATGGGAAACACCCTATCTAATGTCCCAACATCACAGAGAAGAAAAAAATTGTAACTTATGGAAATGTAATAAAACAGTCCAAAGTAGATGTAAGTAGCTATGGATATTGTGAAATGTATCACAGTCTTATTTGTTCAAATATCATACCCACAGCCAGCATCGTCCTCAATGGTGAAAAACTGAAACCATTTCCACTAAGATCAGGAACAAGACAAGGTTGCCCACTCTCACCACTCTTATTCAACCTAGTTTTGGAAGTTTTAGCCACAGCAATCAGAGAAGAAAAGGAAATAAAAGGAATCCAAATCGGAAAAGAAGAAGTAAAGCTGTCACTGTTTGCAGATGACATGATACTATACATAGAGAATCCTAAAGATGCTACCAGAAAACTACTAGAGTTAATCAATGGATTTGGTAAAGTTGCAGGATACAAAATTAATGCACAGAAATCTCTGGCATTCCTATATACTAATGATGAAAAATCTGAAAGTGAAATCAAGGAAACACTCCCATTTACCATTGCAACAAAAAGAATAAAATATCTAGGAATAAGCCTACCTAAGGAGACAAAATACCTGTATGCAGAAAATTATAAGACACTGATGAAAGAAATTAAAGATGATACAAATAGATGGAGAGATGTACCATGTTCTTGGATTGGAAGAATCAACATTGTGAAAATGACTCTACTACCCAAAGCAATCTACAGATTCAATGCAATCCCTATCAAACTACCACTGGCTTTTTTCACAGAACTAGAACAAAAAATTTCACAATTTGTATGGAAACACAAAAGACCCTGAATAGCCAAAGCAATCTTGAGAACGAAAAATGGAGCTGGAGGAATCAGGCTCCCTGACTTCAGACTATACTACAAAGCTACAGTAATCAAGACAGTGTGGTACCGGCACAAAAACAGAAAGATAGATCAATGGAACAGGATAGAAAGCCCAGAGTTAAACCCACGGACATATGGTCACCTTATCTTTGATAAAGGAGGCAGGAATGTACAGTGGAGAAAGGACAGTCTCTTCAATAAGTGGTGCTGGGAAAACTGGATAGGGACATGTAAAAGTATGAGATTAGATCACTCCCTAACACCATACACAAAAATAAGCTCAAAATGGATTAAAGACCTAAATGTAAGGCCAGACACTATCAAACTCTTAGAGGAAAACATAGGCAGAACACTCTATGACATAAATCACAGCAAGATCCTTTTTGACCCACCTCCTAGAGAAATGGAAATAAAGACAAAAATAAACACATGGGACCTAATGAAACTTAAAAGCTTTTGCACAGCAAAGGAAACCATAAACAAGACCAAAAGACAACCCTCAGAATGGGAGAAAATATTTGCAAATGAAGCAACTGACAAAGGATTAATCTCCAAAATTTATAAGCAGCTCATGCAGCTCAATAACAAAAAAACAAACAACCCAATCCAAAAATGGGCAGAAGACCTAAATAGACATTTCTCCATAGAAGATATACAGACTGCCAACAAACACATGAAAGGATGCTCAACATCTTTACTCATTAGAGAAATGCAAATCAAAACTACAATGAGATATCATCTCACACCAGTCAGAATGGCCATCATCAAAAAATCTAGAAACAATAAATGCTGGAGAGGGTGTGGAAAAAAGGGAACACTCTTGCACTGCTGGTGGGAATGTGAATTGGTACAGCCGCTATGGAGAACGGTATGGAGGTTCCTTAAAAAACTACAAATAGAACTACCATATGACCCAGCAATCCCACTACTGGGCATATACCCTGAGAAAACCATAATTCAAAAAGAGACATGTACCAAAATGTTCATAGCAGCCCTATTTACAATAGCCCGGAGATGGAAACAACCTAAGTGTCCATCATCGGATGAATGGATAAAGAAGATGTGGCACATATATACAATGGAATATTACTCAGCCATAAAAAGAAATGAAATTGAGCTATTTGTAATGAGGTGGATAGACCTAGAGTCTGTCATACAGAGTGAAGTAAGTCAGAAAGAGAAAGACAAATACTGTATGCTAACACATATATATGGAATTTAAGAAAAAAAATGTCATGAAGAACATAGGGGTAAGACAGGAATAAAGACACAGACCTACTAGACAATGGACTTGAGGATATGGGGAGGGGGAAGGGTAAGCTGTGACAAAGTGAAAGAGCGGCATGGACATATATACACTACCAAACGTAAGGTAGATAGCTAGTGGGAAGCAGCCGCATAGCACAGGGAGATCAGCTCGGTGCTTTGTGACAGCCTGGAGGGGTGGGATAGGGAGGGTGGGAGGGAGACGCAAAAGGGAGGGGATATGGAAACATATGTATATGTATAACTGATTAAATTTGTTATTAAAAAAAAAAAAAAACAGAAAATAAAAGCATATATACCTCTCTCTACTGTCATATATCCCCTCTCCACCCAAATGTTCTCTCTAATCCCTAACCTCTGGCTTTTGTTTCTCTCTATTTTAATGTCAAAGTCATCAATACTTTTATTGATGATTAATACTTTTATGTAATGTATTTAAAATATTTACCTATCATGAAGATATTGTTGCATTATATTTTCAAATACTTATTCACAGTTGGATCTATAATCCACCTAAAATGGATTATTGAGCATGGTGTGAAATAAGGGTCAGGGTTTTTCTTCATGTATAAATATGTGTTCTTATAGGACACCATAGAGATATTTATTGTCCTAGCACCACTTATTGATGAGAAAAAAAGAAAATAGTCTTTCCCACACTCTCTGCCATAAAACCTCCATCATAAACCAAGTGTTCAATATGTGTGTATCAGTGTCCATATCTGTGTTGGATCTCTATTTCTTGTCCCTTATTCTATGTCTCTCTGCCCTCATCAACAGCACACTATTGTCATTACTATGACTTCATTTGCTAAAGCAAGACCTCCCATCTTATTCTCATTCTTCAAGACTGTCCTGGCTAATGTGGGCCATTGATTTTTCCACATCTATTTAGAATCAATTAAGTTCTATGAAATACCTCTTGGGTGCAATGAATCTATAGATCACTTTTTGGAGAACTGACATTTTTAAAATATTTTCTCTTCCAAACATGAACATAGACTATCTCTAAGCTTAGGTCTTCTTAATATAATTCTATAATTTTCACCAAAGAGGTCTTGCACATCTTTTTTAAGATTTATATTTAGTTACTTGGTAATTTTCATGCTTTAAATTTTAACCTTTTCAAATTTCATTTTCCAACAGTATTACAGTATATATTGAAATATGATTAAAGTTTAAGTTGATTTTGTGCCCAGCAAATTTGTCAAACTAATTAATTGTAATAATTGATCTGCAGGTTCTTGAGCATTCTCTGTGTACACTATAATATCTCATATATTCAAAGTTTTATTTCCTCTTTTCCTGACCTTATGCCTTTCACTTCTGAGTCCTGCTTAACTGCACTGGGTAAAATCTCTAGTATAATACTGAAGACAAATGGTGATTATGGCTATCCATGTGTCCTTGTATTTTTTTGTTCTCAAACAAAAACATTGTGTGTTTCAGCATATAATGATTGCTTGGGGATTTTTTTTTTTTTTTTCAGTACGCGGGCCTCTCACTGCTGTGGCCTCTCCTGTTGTGGAGCACAGGCTCCAGACGCACAGGCCCAGTGGCCATGGCTCATGGGCCCAGCCACTCCGCGGCACGTGGGATCCCCCCAGACCAGGGCACGAACTCGTGTCCGCTGCATCGGCACGCGGACTCCCAACCACTGTGCCACCAGGGAAGCCTCTGCTTGGGGATTTTTATGGAGACATTTTATCAAATTAAAGACATTCTTTGTTTATTTCTAGTTTGCTAGAATTTTAATTAATGAGGGTGAACGTCAGAAATTGCTTATTCTGTTTTGCTTTAATTGAATAATCATTTCATCAATCAATGTATTGTGTTATAGCAATTGGGTTTTGAATAAAATGCCACCTACTCCTAAACCCAAATTAGCCCTGAGATAATATTTTTCCTTATGAATGATTTGACTTACCTCAATATTCGTGATATTAGCCTGAAATATTCCTTTCCCAAATTGTCTTCACTGGGTTTGGCATCGAGGTTTTGCTAGTTCCATAAAAGAGATCAGTAGTGTCTACTCTCCAGAAGACATTATATAATGTTCTTTGACTATTTTGTAGAGATGTTCAGTGAAGCTTTATGAGCGTGGGGCTCTCCTTGATGAAATGTTTTTGAAAACTGAATCAGTTTATTTGTTTATAGCAAAATTCAAACTTCTTGGATACATTTCATTAATTTATATTTTTAGGGATTTGTCAATTTAATGTATATTTTCAAATTATTGCCTTCCCAATGACATATAAGATAACATAGATATGATTTATACATATACACACATATCTCCTAGATAGAAACCCTTTCTCAGTTACTGCAAATATCTTCTCCCACCCTGTGGCTTTCCTTTCCACTATCTTAATAGTATCTTTGATAATCAGAATTTCACCTCTATTCATATTTACCCAACAAATTTTTTATATAGATCAATTTACCCATTTTTACTTTGTAATTACTGAAGGTTAGTACTTTTTATATCTTAAATATTTTCCCAATGTCAAGTTTATAAAGAAATTCTCCTATCTTCTAAAAGTTTTTTTCTTTAAATTAATTAATTTGAGGTATAGTGTTAAATGGTCATTTTATTTTTATTCATACATACTCGACAAATTTTACTACAAATTATTTGTAACATTAGTAATCATTTGGAACTCATTTTTTTCCATTATGCTTTAGATTTTGACTCATTATTGACACTTGACCCTTGAACAGTGTAGGGGTTAAGGGGATCAACCCTCCACCCAGTGGAAAATTCAAGTAAAACTTATATTCAGCCCTCCCATTTTGCAGTTTTGCATTCACTTATACAATCAACCATGGATAGTGTAGTATGGTAGTATTTACTATTGAAAAAAAACTCGTGTAGGACAAGAGACAAGATGGTGGAGTAAAAGGACTTGATCTTACCTCCTCAAAAGAAAACACCAAAATCACAACTAACTGCTGAACAATGATTGACAAAAAAGACGCGAACCTACCAAAAATAATATTCAACACAGAAAGACAAATAGAAGCTGCAATGAGATGGCAGGAGGGGGCACTTACACAATATAATCAAACCCCATACACCAGATGGGCAACCCACAAACAGGAAAATAATTATATTTCAGAGATTCTCCCACAGGAGTGAGACTTCTGAGCCCCACATCAGCATCCCCATCCTGGGTGTCTGCCATCAGGAGGAGGAGCCCTGAGAGCAATAGACTTTGAAGGATGGGGGGCTTGAATGAAGGAATTCCACAGGACTAGGGGAAACAGAGACTTCACTCTTGGAGTACACATGCAAGGTTGCACATGCACTAGGACCCAGGACAAAACACTGACTCCATAAGAGCCTGGGTCAGACCTACCTGTGGGTACTGGAAGGTCTCCTGGGTAGGCAGAGATCAGCTGTGGCTCACTGTGGGGGCAAGGACACTGGTGGCAGATACCCCAGGGACTCATTGGTGTGAGATCTCCCAGAGGTTGTCATTTTGGCACAGAGACCTGGCCCTACCCAACAGCCTGCAGAATCCAGTCCTGGGACACCTCAGGCCAAACAACCAAAGGGTGGAAACACAGTCCCACCCATCAGCAGACAGGTTGCCTAAAGTCATCCTGAGCCAAGATCTGCCTATAAACACACGCCTTGACATGGCCCTGCCCACCAGAGGGACAAAACCCAGCTCCACCCTCCAGTGGGCAGGCAACAGTCCCGCCTACCAGAAAGCCTGCACAATCTTCTAGACCAACCTCACCCACCAGTGGGCAGACACCAGAACCAAAAGGAATTACCATCCTGCAGCCTGAGAAACAGAGACCACAAACACAGAGAGTTAGACAAAATGAGATGGCAGAGAAATACGATCCAGACAAAGGAACAAGATAAAACCCAAGAAGAACAACCAAGTGAAGTGAAGATAGGTTATCTAACTTAAAAACATTTCAGGGTAATGAGAGTAAAGATGATCCAAGATATAGGAAAAAGAATGGAGGCACAGACAGAGAGGATACAAGTAATGTTTAGTAAAGGTCTAGAAGCTTTAAAGAACAGAGATGAATAATGCAATACAATACAATAACTGAAAAATACAATACAGTAACTGAAATAAAAAATACACTAGAAGGGATCAATAACAGAATAAATAAGGCAACAGAATGAATAAGTGAGACGGAAGACAGACTGGTGGAAATCACTGTTGCAGAACAGAATAAAGAAAGAAGAATCAAAAGAGATGAAGACAGTCTAAGAAGCCAACATTCACATTATACTGGTCCCAGAAGAAGAGAGAGAAAGGAACTAAGAAAATATTTAAAGAGATAATAGCCAAAAACTTCCCTAACATGGGAAAGGAAATACTCAAGCTCAGGAAGCACAGACAGTCCCATACAAGATAAGCCTCAGGCGGAATACACAAAAACACATATTAATCAAATTAACAAAAATTAAATACAGAGAAAATATTAAAAGCAACAAGGGAAAAGCAACAAATAACATACAAGGGAATCCCCATAAGGTTATCTTTTGATTTTTCCACAGAAATTCTGCAGACCAGAAGGGAGTGGCATGACATATTTAAACTGATGAAAGGGAAAAACCTACAACCAAGAATACTCTAGCCAACGATGCTCTCATTCAGATTTGATGGAGAAATCAAAACTTCACAGACAAGCAAAAGCTAAGGGAATTCAGCACCACCAAAACCAGCTTTCCAACAAATGCTAAAGGAACTTTTCTAGATGGAAAAGTAAAGGCCACAACTGGAAACAAGAAAATTACAAATGGGAAAGCTCACCAGTAAAGGCAAACATACAGCAAAGGTAGGAAATCATCCACACACAAATATGATATCAAAACCAACAATCATGAGAAGAGGAGAGTACAAATGCAGTATATTGGAAATGCATTTGAAATTAAGAGACCAGTATATAAGTAAATAAATAAGTATATATATATGGCTGGCTGTATCAAAACCTCACTGGAACGACAAATGAAAAACTACAATAGATACACGCATAGAAAAGGAAAAGCAATCCAAACACAACACTAAACATAGTCATCAAAACACAAGAGAACAAAAGAGGAAGGGAAGAAAAAAGGCCTACCAAAACAATTAACAAGATGGCAATAAGAACATATGTATCAATAATTACCTTAAATGTAAATGGATTAAATGCTACAACCAAAAGACATAGACTGGCTGAATGGATACAAAAAAAGATCCAGCTTTTTTTTTGGTGGGGCTAATGGCGGAATGTGGGAAGGCTCATGCCAAGGAGTGCTTCACAGAACTTCTGCTGCCAGTGTCCTTGTCCTCACGGTGAGACACAGCCACACCCTCCTCTGCAGGAGACCCTCCAACACTAGCCGGTTATTACAGAATATTGAGCAGAGTTCCCTGTGCTGTACATCCTCATTCTATTCTCTGATGCTCTTCAAAGGAAAAGTGGGCCACGTACTGGTATATTTCAGAGAGTCACATCTGGATTGGACCCAGAGTGATCCCTCTAAGGGCAAATCAAACCTGACCCAAGATCAAGACCCTGCAGGGACTCTCCCTGGTCTTCACGCTAATTCCAACCTTGTTTCAGTACACAGAAAATCTGTCAAAATCTGGCCCTTACTTACATCTCCACCATTCTTATCCTCTCTGGGCATATTTGTTATATGCATTAAAGCTACATATGCTATAAAACCCCACAATTCAGGAGAGGGGGAACATGGCGGAAGAGTAAGACACAGAGATCACCTTCCTCCCCACAGATACATCAGAAATACATCTACACGTGGAACAACTCCTACAGAACACCTACTGAACACTGGCAGAAGAACTCAGACCTCCCAAAAGGCAAGAAACTCCCCACGTACCTGGGTAGGGCAAAAGAAAAAAGAATAAACAGAGACAAAAGAATAGGGACGGGACCTGCACCAGTGGGAGAGAGCTGTGAAGGAGGAAGGGTTTCCACACACTAGAAGCCCCTTCGCGGGCGTAGGCTGGGGGTGGCGGAGGGGGGAAGCTTTGGAGCCATGGAGGAGAGCACAGCAACAGGGGTGCGGAGGGCAAAGCGGAGAGATTCCCGCACAGAGGATCGGTGCTGGCCAGCACTCACCAGCCCGAGAGGCTTGTCTGCTCACGCGCCGGTGCTGAGGCTCGGGCTTCAGTCGGAGCGCAGGGAGAGGACTGGGGTTTGCAGCGTGAACACAGCCTGAAGGGGTTAGTGTACAACGGCTAGCCGGGAGGGAGTCCGGGAAAAAGTCTGGACCTGCGGAAGAGGCAAGAGACTTTTTCTTCCCTCTTTCTTTCCTGGTGCGCGAAGAGAGGGGATTCAGAGCACTGCTTAAAGGAGCTCCAGAGACGGGCGCGAGCCACGGCTAACAGCACGGAACCCAGAAACGAGCATGAGATGCTAAGGCCGCTGCTGCCACCACCAAGAAGCCTGTGTGTGAGCACAGGTCACTCTCCACACCTCCCTTCTGGGGAGCCTGTGAAGCGCGCCACTGCCAGGGTCCCGTGATCCAGGGACAACTTCCCCGAGAGAACGCACGGCATGCCTTGGGCTGGTGCAACGTCACGCCGGCCTCTGCCGCCGCAGGCTCGCCCGGCACTCCATACACCTCCCTCCCCCCCAGCCTGAGTGAACCAGAGCCCCCAAATCAGCAGCTCCTTTAACCCCGTCCTGACTGAGCAAAGAACAGACGCCCTCCAGCGACCTACATGCAGAGGCGGGGCCAAATCCAAAGCTGAGACACGGGAGCTGTGCAAACAAAGAAGAGAAAGGGAAATCTCTCCCAGCAGCCTCAGGAGCAGCGGATTAAATCTCCACAATCAACTTGATGTACCCTGCTTCTGTGGAATACCTGAATAGACAATGAATCATCCCAATATGAGGAGGTGGACTTTGAGAGCAAGATTTATGATCTTTTCCCCTTTTCCTCTTTTTGTGAGTGTGTATGTGTATGCTTCTGTGTGAGATTTTGTCTGTATAGCTTTGTTTTCACCATTTGTCCTAGGGTTCTATCCGTCTGTTTTTTTGTTTTGTTTTGTTTGTTTTTGTGCTTAAATTTTTTTTTTCTTAATAATTATTTTTTTATTTTAATAACTTTATTTTATTTTACCTTAGTTTATTTTATTTCCTTTTATCCTCTTTCTTTCTTTCTTTCTACTTTTTCTCCCGTTTATTCTGAGCCATGTGGATGAAAGGCTCTTGGTGCTGCAGCCAAGAGTCAGTGCTGTGCCTCTGAGGTGTGAGAGCCAACTTCAGAACACTGGTCCACAAGAGATCTCCCAGCTCCAGTAATATCAAACGGTGAAAATCTCCCAGAGATCTCCATCTCAACACCAACACCCAGCTTCACTCAACGACCAGCAAGCTACAGTGCTAGACACCCTATGCCAAACAACTAGAAACACAGGAACACAACCCCACCCATTAGCAGAGAGGATGTCTAAAATCATAATAAGTCCACAGACACCCCAAAACACACCACCAGACGTGGATCTGCCCACCAGAAAGACAAGATCCAGCCTCATCCACCAGAACACAGGCACCAGTCCCCTCCACCAGGAAGGCTACACAACCCACTGAACCAATTTTAGCCACTGGGGACAGACACCAAAAACAACGGGAACTACGAACCTGCAGCCTGCAAAAATGAGACCCAAAACACAGTAAGGTAAGCAAAATGAGAAGACAGAAAAACACACAGCAGGTGAAGGAGCAAGACAAAAACCCAGCAGACCTAACAAATGAAGAGGAAATAGGCAGTCTACCTGAAAAAGAATTCAGAATAATGATAGTAAAGATGATCCAAAATCTTGGAAATTGAATAGAGAAAATGCAAGAAACATTTGACAAGGACCTAGAAGAACTAAAGATGAAACAAGCAATGATGAACAACACAATAAATGAAATTAAAAATACTCTAGAAGGGATCAATAGCAGAATAACTGAGGCAGAAGAACGGATAAGTGACCTGGAAGATAAAATAGTGGAAATAACTACTGCAGAGCAGAATAAAGAAAAAAGAATGAGAAGAACTGAGACAGTCTCAGAGACCTTTGGGACAACAGTAAATGCACCAACATTCGAATTATAGGGGTTCCAGAAGAAGAAGAGAAAAAGAAAGGAACTGAGAAAATATTTGAAAAGATTATAGTTGAAAACTTCCCTAATATGGGAAAGGAAATAGTTAATCAAGTCCAGGAAGCACAGAGAGTCCCATACAAGATAAATCCAAGGAGAAACACGCCAAGAAACATATTAATCAAACTCTCAAAACTTAAACACAAAGAAAACAAATTAAAAGCAGCAAGAGAAGAACAACTAATAACATAGAAGGGAATCCCCATAAGGTTAACAGCTGATCTTTCAGCAGAAACTCTGCAAGCCAGAAGGGACTGACAGGACATATTTAAAGTGATGAAGGAGAAAAACCTACAACCAAGATTATACTACCCAGCAAGGATCTCATTCAGATTTGATGGAGAAATTAAAACCTTTACAGACAAGCAAAAGCTGAGAGTTCAGCACCACCAAACCAGCTTTACAACAAATGCTAAAGGATCTTCTCTAGGAAAGAAACACAAGAGAAGGAAAAGACCTATAATAACAAACACAAAAGAGTTAAGAAAATGGGATAGAAACATGCTTATCAATAATTACCTTAAATGCAAATGGATTAAATGCTCCCACCAAAAGACATAGACTGCCTGAATGGATACAAAAACAAGACCCATATATATGCTGTCTACAAGAGACCCACTTCAGACCTAGAGACACATACAGACTGAAAGTAAGGGGATGGAAAAAGATATTCCATGCAAATGGAAACCAAAAGAAAGCTGGAGTAGCAATTCTCATATCAGACAAAATAGACTTTAAAATAAAGACTATTAGAAGAGACAAAGAAGGACACAACATAATGATCAAGGGATCGATCCAAGAAGCAGATATAACAATTGTAAATATTTATGCACCCAACATAGGAGCACCTCAATACATAAGGCAAATACTAACAGCCATAAAAGGGGACATCGACAGTAACACAATCATAGTAGTGGACTTTAACACCCCACTTTCACCAATGGACAGATCATCCACAATGAAAATAAATAAGGAAACACAAGCTTTAAATAATACATTAAACAAGATGGACTTAATTGATATTTATAGGACACTCCATCCAGAAACAACAGAATACACATTTTTCTCAAGTGCTCATGGAACATTCTCCAGGATAGATGATATCTTGGGTCACAAATCAAGTCTTGGTAAATTTAAGAAAATTGAAATTGTATCAAGTATCTTTTCCGACCACAATGCTATGAGACTAGATATCAATTACAGGGAAAGATCTGTAAAAAATACAAACACATGGAGGCTAAACAATACACTACTTAATAATGAAGTGATCACTGAAGAAATCAAAGAGGAAATCAAAAAATACCTAGAAACAAATGACAATGGAAACACGACGACCCAAAACCTATGGGATGCAGCAAAAGCAGTTCTAAGAGGGAAGTTTATAGCAATACAATCCTACCTTAAGAAACAGGAAACATCTCGAATAAACAACCTAACTTTGCACCTAAAGCAATTAGAGAAAGAAGAACAAAAAACCCCCCAAAGGTAGCAGAAGGAAAGAAATCATAGAGATCAGATCAGAAATAAATGAAAAAGAAATGAAGGAAACGATAGCAAAGATCAATAAAACTAAAAGCTGGTTCTTTGAGAAGATAAACAAAATTGATAAACCATTAGCCAGACTCATCAAGAAAAAAAGGGAGAAGGCTCAAATCAATAGAATTAGAAATGAAAAAGGAGAAGTAACAACTGACACTGCAGAAATACAAAAGATCATGAGAGATTACTACAAGCAATTCTATGCCCATAAAATGGACAACCTGGAAAAAATGGACAACTTCATAGAAATGCACAACCTGCCAAGACTGAATCAGGAAGAAAAAGAAAATATGAGCAGACCAATCAAAAGCACTGAATTGAAACTGTGATTAAAAATCTTCCAACAAACAAAAGCCCAGGACCAGATGGCTTCACAGGTGAATTCTATCAAACATTTAGAGAAGAGCTAACACCTAACCTTCTCAAACTCTCCCAAAATAAAGCAGAGGGAGGAACACTCCCAAACTCATTCTAGGAGGCCACCATCACCCTGATACCAAAACCAGACAAGGATGTCACAAAGAAAGAAAACTACAGGCCAATATCACTGATGAACATAGATGCAAAAATCCTCAACAAAATACTAGCAAACAGAATCCAACAGCACATTAAAAGGATCATACACCATGATCAAGTGGGGTTTATTCCAGGAATGCAAGGATTCTTCAATACACGCAAATCAATCAACGTAATACACCATATTAAAAAATTGAAGTAGAAAACCATTGGTCATCTCAATAGATGCAGAGAAAGCTTTTGACAATATTCAACACACATTTATGATAACAACCCTCCAGAAAGTAGGCATAGAGGGAACTTTCCTCAACATAATAAAGGCCATATATGACAAACCCACAGCCAACAATGTCCTCAATGGTGAAAAACTGAAAGCATTTCCACTAAGATCAGGAACAAGACAAGGTTGCCCACTCTCACCACTCTTAATCAACATAGTTTTGGAAGTTTTAGCCACAGCAATCAGAGAAGAAAAGGAAATAAAAGAAATCCAAATCGGAAAAGAAGAAGTAAAGCTGTCACTGTTTGCAGATGACATGATACTATACATAGAGAATCCTAAAGATGCTACCGAAAAACTACTAGAGCTAATCAATGAATTTGGTAAAGTAGCAGGATATAAAATTAATGTACAGAAATCTCTGGCATTCCTATACACTAATGATGAAAAATCTGAAAATGAAATCAAGAAAACACTCCCATTTACCATCGCAACAAAAAGAATAAAATATCTAGGAATAAACCTACCTAAGGAGACAAAAGACCTGTATGCAGAAAACTATAAGACACTGATGAAAGAAATTAAAGATGATACAAATAGATGGAGAGATATACCATGCTCCTGGATTGGAAGAATCAATATTGTGAAAATGACTCTACTACCGAAAGCAATCTACAGATTCAATGCAATCCCTATCAAACTACCAATGGCATTTTTCACAGAACTAGAACAAAAAATTTCAAAATTTGTTTGGAAAAACAAAAGGCCCCGAATAGCTAAAGCAATCTTGAGAACGAAAAACGGAGCTGGAGGAATCAGGCTCCCTGACTTCAGACTATACTACAAAGCTACAGTAATTAAGACAGTCTGGTACTGGCATAAAAACAGAAAGATAGATCAGTGGATCAGGATAGAAAGCCCAGAGATAAACCCACGGACATATGGCCAACTTATCTTTGATAAAGGAGGCAGGAATGTACAGTGGAGAAAGGACAGCCTCTTCAATAAGTGGTGCTGGGAAAACTGGACAGGGACATGTAAAAGTTTGAGATTAGATCATTCCCTAGCACCATACACAAAAATAAGCTCAAAATGGATTAAAGACTTAAATGTAAGGCCAGAAACTATCAAACTCTTAGAGGAAAACATAGGTAGAACACTCTATGACATAAATCACAGCAAGATCCTTTTGGACCCACCTCCTAGAGAAATGGAAATAAAAACAAAGATAAACAAATGGGACCTAATGAAACTTCAAAGCTTTTGCACAGCAAAGGAAACCATAAAGAAGACCAAAAGACAACCCTCAGAATGGGAGAAAATATTTGCAAATGAAGCAACTGACAAAGGATTAATCTCCAAAATTTATAAACAGCTCATGCAGCTCAATAGCAAAAAAACAGACAACCCAATCCAAAAATGGGCAGAAGACTTAAATAGGCATTTCTCCAAAGAAGATATACAGACTGCCAACAAACACATGAAAGAATGCTCAACATCATTAATCATTAGAGAAATGCAAATCAAAACTACAATGAGATATCATCTCACACCAGTCAGAATGGCCATCATCAAGGAATCTAGAAACAATAAATGCTGGAGAGGGTGTGGAGAAAAGGGAACACTCTTGCACTGCTGGTGGGAATGTGAATTGGTACAGCCACTATGGAGAACGGTATGGAGGTTCCTTAAAAAACTACAAATAGAACTACCATATGACCCAGCAATCCCACTACTGGGCATATACCCTGAGAAAACCATAATTCCAAAAGAGACATGTACCAAAATGTTCATTGCAGCTCTATTCACAATAGCCCGGAGCTGGAAACAACCTAAGTGTCCATCATCGGATGAATGGATAAAGAAGATGTGGCACATATATACAATGGAATATTACTCAGCCATAAAAAGAAACGAAACTGAGCTATTTGTAATGAGGTGGATAGACCTAGAGTCTGTCATACAGAGTGAAGTTAGTCAGAAAGAGAAAGACAAATACCGTATGCTAACACATATATACGGAATTTAAAAAAAAAATGTCATGAAGAACCTAGGGGCAAAACGAGAATAAAGACACAGACCTACTTGAGAATGGACTTGAGGATATGGGGAGGGGGAAGGGTAAGCTGTGACAAAGCGAAAGAGAGGCATGGACATATATACACTACCAAACGTAAGGTAGATAGATAGTGGGAAGCAGCCGC
Organism: Mesoplodon bidens; assembly: GCF_964165515.1. Taxonomy (NCBI): domain Eukaryota; kingdom Metazoa; phylum Chordata; class Mammalia; order Artiodactyla; family Ziphiidae; genus Mesoplodon; species Mesoplodon bidens. The sequence goes on along the minus strand of NC_138178.1, from coordinate 105,224,537 downwards.
AGAGCACAGGGAGATCAGCTCGGTGCTTTGTGACCGCCTGGAGGGGTGGGATGGGGAGGGTGGGAGGGAGGGAGATGCATGAGGGAAGGGATGTGGGAACAGATGTATATGTATGACTGATTCACTTTGTTATAAAGCAGAAACTAATTTAAAAAAAAAAAAAAGAGAAATCTAGAAACAATAAATGCTGGAGAGGGTGTGGAGAAAAGGGAACACTCTTGCACTGCTGGTGGGAATGTGAATTGGTACAGCCACTATGGAGAACGGTATGGAGGTTCCTTAAAAAACTACAAATAGAACTACCATATGACCCAGCAATCCCACTACTGGGCATATACCCTGAGAAAACCATAATTCAAAAAGAGACATGTACCAAAATGTTCATTGCAGCTCTATTCACAATAGCCCGGAGCTGGAAACAACCTAAGTGTCCATCATCGGATGAATGGATAAAGAAGATGTGGCACATATATACAATGGAATATTACTCAGCCATAAAAAGAAACGAAACTGAGCTATTTGTAATGAGGTGGATAGACCTAGAGTCTGTCATACAGAGTGAAGTTAGTCAGAAAGAGAAAGACAAATACCGTATGCTAACACATATATACGGAATTTAAAAAAAAAATGTCATGAAGAACCTAGGGGCAAAACGGGAATGAAGACGCAGACCTACTTGAGAATGGACTTGAGGATATGGGGAGGGGGAAGGGTGGGCTGTGACAAGGCGAAAGAGAGGCATGGACGTGTATACACTACCAAACGTAAGGTAGATAGATAGTGGGAAGCAGCCGCAGAGCACAGGGAGATCAGCTCGGTGCTTTGTGACCGCCTGGAGGGGTGGGATGGGGAGGGTGGGAGGGAGGGAGATGCATGAGGGAAGGGATGTGGGAACAGATGTATATGTATGACTGATTCACTTTGTTATAAAGCAGAAACTAATTAAAAAAATAAATAAATAAACTTAAAAAAAAAAGGATAACCAGTGGACCTACTATATAGCACAGGGGACTCTGCTCAATGTTATGTGGCAGCCTGGACGGGAGGGGAGTTTGGGGGAGAATGGGTACATGCATATGTATAGCCGAGTCCCTTTGCTGTGCATCTGAAACTATCACAACATTGTTAATCGGCTATACTCCAATATAAAATAAAAAGTAAAAAAAAAAACTTTCCCCTATCAGCTATTGGTTTACCTTGAAATTCAGTCTGTATAGTGAGGGGAGTTTGGGGGAGAATGGGTACATGCATATGTATAGCCGAGTCCCTTTGCTGTGCATCTGAAACTATCACAACATTGTTAATCGGCTATACTCCAATATAAAATAAAAAGTAAAAAAAAAAAAAAAAAAAAAAAAAAAAAATCTTCCAACAAACAAAAGCCCAGGACCAGATGGCTTCACAGGTGAATTCTATCAAACATTTAGAGAAGAGCTAACACCTAACCTTCTCAAACTCTCCCAAAATAAAGCAGAGGGAGGAACACTCCCAAACTCATTCTAGGAGGCCACCATCACCCTGATACCAAAACCAGACAAGGATGTCACAAAGAAAGAAAACTACAGGCCAATATCACTGATGAACATAGATGCAAAAATCCTCAACAAAATACTAGCAAACAGAATCCAACAGCACATTAAAAGGATCATACACCATGATCAAGTGGGGTTTATTCCAGGAATGCAAGGATTCTTCAATACACGCAAATCAATCAACGTAATACACCATATTAAAAAATTGAAGTAGAAAACCATTGGTCATCTCAATAGATGCAGAGAAAGCTTTTGACAATATTCAACACACATTTATGATAACAACCCTCCAGAAAGTAGGCATAGAGGGAACTTTCCTCAACATAATAAAGGCCATATATGACAAACCCACAGCCAACAATGTCCTCAATGGTGAAAAACTGAAAGCATTTCCACTAAGATCAGGAACAAGACAAGGTTGCCCACTCTCACCACTCTTAATCAACATAGTTTTGGAAGTTTTAGCCACAGCAATCAGAGAAGAAAAGGAAATAAAAGAAATCCAAATCGGAAAAGAAGAAGTAAAGCTGTCACTGTTTGCAGATGACATGATACTATACATAGAGAATCCTAAAGATGCTACCAGAAAACTACTAGAGCTAATCAATGAATTTGGTAAAGTAGCAGGATACAAAATTAATGCACAGAAATCTCTGGCATTCCTATACACTAATGATGAAAAATCTGGAAGTGAAATCAAGAAAACACTCCCATTTACCATTGCAACAAAAAGAATAAAATATCTAGGAATAAACCTACCTAAGGAGACAAAATACCTGTATGCAGAAAATTATAAGACACTGATGAAAGAAATTAAAGATGATACAAATAGATGGAGAGATGTACCATGTTCTTGGATTGGAAGAATCAACATTGTGAAAATGACTCTACTACCCAAAGCAATCTACAGATTCAATGCAATCCCTATCAAACTACCACTGGCATTTTTCACAGAACTAGAGCAAAAAAGTTCACAATTTGTATGGAAACACAAAAGACCCTGAATAGCCAAAGCAGTCTTGAGAACGAAAAATGGAGCTGGAGGAATCAGGCTCCCTGACCTCAGACTATACTACAAAGCTACAGTAATCAAGAGAGTATGGTACTGGCACAAAAACGGAAAGATAGATCAATGGAACAGGATAGAAAGCCCAGAGATAAACCCACGGACATATGGTCACCTTATCTTTGATAAAGGAGGCAGGAATGTACAGTGGAGAAAGGACAGTCTCTTCAATAAGTGGTGCTGGGAAAACTGGATAGGGACATGTAAAAGTATGAGATTAGATCACTCCCTAACACCATACACAAAAATAAGCTCAAAATGGATTAAAGACCTAAATGTAAGGCCAGACACTATCAAACTCTTAGAGGAAAACATAGGCAGAACACTCTATGACATAAATCACAGCAAGATCCTTTTTGACCCACATCCTAGAGAAATGGAAATAAAAACAAAAATAAACAAATGGGACCTAATGAAACTTCAAAGCTTTTGCACAGCAAAGGAAACCATAAACAAGACCAAAAGACAACCCTCAGAATGGGAGAAAATATTTGTAAATGAAGCAACTGACAAAGGATTGATCTCCAAAATTTATAAGCAGCTCATGCAGCTCAATAACAAAAAAACAAACAACCCAATCCAAAAATGGACAGAAGACCTAAATAGACATTTCTCCATAGAAGATATACAGACTGCCAACAAACACATGAAAGGATGCTCAACATCTTTGCTCATTAGAGACATGCAAATCAAAACTACAATGAGATATCATCTCACACCAGTCAGAATGGCCATCATCAAAAAATCTAGAAACAATAAATGCTGGAGAGGGTGTGGAAAAAAAGGGACACTCTTGCACTGCTGGTGGGAATGTGAATTGGTACAGCCACTATGGAGAACGGTATGGAGGTTCCTTAAAAAACTACAAATAGAACTACCATATGACCCAGCAATCCCACTACTGGGCATATACCCTGAGAAAACCATAATTCAAAAAGAGACATGTACCAAAATGTTCATTGCAGCTCTATTCACAATAGCCCGGAGCTGGAAACAACCTAAGTGTCCATCATCGGATGAATGGATAAAGAAGATGTGGCACATATATACAATGGAATATTACTCAGCCATAAAAAGAAACGAAACTGAGCTATTTGTAATGAGGTGGATAGACCTAGAGTCTGTCATACAGAGTGAAGTTAGTCAGAAAGAGAAAGACAAATACCGTATGCTAACACATATATACGGAATTTAAAAAAAAAATGTCATGAAGAACCTAGGGGCAAAACGGGAATGAAGACGCAGACCTACTTGAGAATGGACTTGAGGATATGGGGAGGGGGAAGGGTGGGCTGTGACAAGGCGAAAGAGAGGCATGGACGTGTATACACTACCAAACGTAAGGTAGATAGATAGTGGGAAGCAGCCGCAGAGCACAGGGAGATCAGCTCGGTGCTTTGTGACCGCCTGGAGGGGTGGGATGGGGAGGGTGGGAGGGAGGGAGATGCATGAGGGAAGGGATGTGGGAACAGATGTATATGTATGACTGATTCACTTTGTTATAAAGCAGAAACTAATTAAAAAAATAAATAAATAAACTTAAAAAAAAATGGAAAAAAAAAAAAAAAAAAAAAAAAAAAAAACTACAAATAGAACTACCATATGACCCAGCAATCCCACTACTGGGCATATACCCTGAGAAAACCATAATTCAAAAAGAGACATGTACCAAAATGTTCATAGCAGCCCTATTTACAATAGCCCGGAGATGGAAACAACCTAAGTGTCCATCATCAGATGAATGGGTAAAGAAGATGTGGCACATATATACAATGGAATATTACTCAGCCATAAAAAGAAATGAAATTGAGCTATTTGTAATGAGGTGGATGGACCTAGAGTCTGTCACACAGAGTGAAATAAGTCAGAAAGAGAAAGGTAAATACTGTATGCTGACACATATATATGGAATTTAAGAAAAAAAAATGTCATGAAGAACATAGGGGTAAGACAGGAATAAAGACACAGACCTACTAGAGAATGGACTTGAGGATATGGGGAGGGGGAAGGGTAAGCTGTGACAAAGTGAAAGAGCGGCATGGACATGTATACACTACCAAACGTAAGGTAGATAGCTAGTGGGAAGCAGCCGCATAGCACAGGGAGATCAGCTCGGTGCTTTGTGACCGCCTGGAGGGGTGAGATAGGGAGGGTGGGAGGGAGACGCAAAAGGGAGGGGATATGGGAACATATGTATATGTATAACTGATTAAATTTGTTATAAAGCAAAAAAAAAAAGAGTCATGTACCAAAATGTTCATTGCAGCTCTATTTACAATAGCCCAGAGATGCAAACAACCTAAGTGTCCATCATCGGATGAATGGATAAGGAAGATGTGGCACATATATACAATGGAATATTACTCAGCCATAAAAAGAAACGAAATGGAGCTATTTGTAATGAGGTGGATGGACCTAGGGTCTATCATACAGAGTGAAGTAAGTCAGAAAGAGAAAGACAAATACCATATGCTAACACATATATATGGAATTTCAGAAAAAAAATGTCATGAAGAACCTAGGGATAAGACAGGAATAAAGACACAGACCTACTAGACAATGGACTTGAGGATATGGGGAGGGGGAAGGGTAAGCTGTGACGAAGTGAGAGAGTGGCATGGACATATATACACTACCAAACGTAAAATAGATAGCTAGTGGGAAGCAGCCGCATAGAACAGGGAGATCACCTCGGTGCTTTGTGACCACCTAGAGGGTTGGGATAGGGAGGGTGGGAGGGAGGGAGACGCAAGAGGGAAGAGATATGGGAACATAGGTATATGTATAACTGATTCACTTTGTTATAAAGCAGAAACTAACACACCATTTTAAAGCAGTTATACTCCAATAAAGATGTAAAAAAAAATTTAAGTAACAATAAATTAAACTTACCCAAATACTAAGGCACTAATAAAGCTCTTATACTATTTTTTCTTCTTTTTTTTTTTTTTTTTTTTTTTTGCGGTACGCAGGCCTCTCACTGTTGTGGCCTCTCCCGTTGCGGAGCACAGGCTCCGGACGCACAGGCTCAGCGGCCATGGCTCACGGGCCCAGCCACTCCGCGCCATGTGCGATCATCCCAGACCGGGGCACGAACTCGTGTCCCCTGCATAGGCAGTCGAACTCTCAACCACTGCCACCAGGGAAGCCCCCACCTTTTTTTTCCATTTTCTGTATATTAGTTTTCAGATTCATGAAGAAATTTCATGAGGTTTCAATCATTGAGAGTGTAATAGAGAAGGAATTAAGATCTTTACAGCTTTAAAATTGGTGATAATTAGTGTATATTTATATATAGGGAGGAGATCCTTAACTTTCATAAGATTTTCACGTGGGTTATCACAATTCATAAAAGACTGAGAATTGTATTAGTTTTCAATTCTGATACTTTTGCAAAAATTTTACCATACTATAATGGTTTTCTGTGCCAACACAGTCTTCTAAGTATTCTTAAGAGTGTCTCGCAGCCCCCTGTGTTACTTTGCAGGACTCTGCCGTGCCTTTCTCTCAATGATGAATGCCTGGGTCCACTTCTTCATGTGTTACAGGGAGCACAGCAGTGTCGTACCTCCTTCTTAGGAGCTATCACCCCTGGGGCAGAGATGGGATTAGGTTGATGGCTCTTACACCATGGATGAATAGGATCTGAGATGTTTTTCCATCGGGGTCTGATGGCTTGCAACAAAATCAAGTCACTAGGCCTTTTCTGCATGCACAGAACCTTCTGGGACATAAAGGCCTTTGCCTTGAGTAGGAAGCAGGAAAACAGGAGTCGTCCACAGAGTCAGGATTTCACTGAGAGTTTGCTGGGGCTCAAGTGACCTGAGAGCATAATGGTCAGTGGCAGAGCCTCATCCTTCCCTTTCCTTTCTCTGGCAGTGCCCTCCACACACTCAGCAGAGAGAGCTACTCAATCTGCATGACAACTTTTAGAAAGAAGTGGGAGCAGCAAGGGTCACAACAGGGGGCTAAGACCATAGGGTGAAGACATGCAGGCTGCAGTCAGTGAGGGAGAGGAAGGAGGAAATAGACAGCTCCCAGCTTTGATGCTTGTAGGGAGTTTTGAATTAGGTGGATTTGAGGTTCTGGGACACAGTGACCCAGTCCCCATCCCTGTTGCCCTGGGTTCCCATTTCCTCGGCCAGCAATGACTCAACAGCTGTGTGGGATATTGCGCTGAAGGCTTGGGTTACTGTCTTCCCCCAGATCACTGGCAGTTAGTGGGCAAGCCTCTTGGGCAGCCTAGGGTGATGAAACCTATCAAGCAGCAGGAGAATGGGAATGTGAATTCTCAAGCCCCCACCCTCATCCTTCCTTCCTCTTTCAGGGGCTCAAAGTCTGACAGGAGGAAGCACCAGCAGCAACTGACTGGGCAGACTTCCCGGGAAGATGCAGCCACTCCTGCTCCTGGTGGTCCTTCTCCTGCCCCCCAGGGCTAGGGCGGGTGAGTGACCGTCCCCGTCCTCAGAGGCCGACCCTATCCCATAGACTCTGGAGCCAGACCACTCAGGCACTTCCTAACCCTGTATCATTGGGCAGCTTGTATGAGTTCAGAGTTCCTCAGCTCCATCATCTATAAAACAGGAATTATATCAGGCCTACCTCAGAGAGTTGACATGAGAGTTAAATGACTCAGTGTACATAAAATTCATGGAGTCGTCCTGGCACGAACTACTTGCTATATAAACATGCTCTCTGAACTCATTCTGCAGCTCCTGTGGCAGAGCCTAGGAGATAAAGATACAGCAATAGCAGGGCCACCAGCTCATCCTTAGAGCCTTAAATTCATGAGCTGGCCGTGAGCTGGACTCACAGGGATCTGGGAGGCTCCCTGAGGAAGAAAGTACCACGGGACTTCAGAGAGAGGCTGCTCAGAGGGCTCCGGATCTGCCATCCCCACAGCAGAGGAACCTTCCTCATTATGGGAGGCTGCAGCTGGCCTTGCCTTCTGGGGAGGTGGGAGGGAGCTGAGGCTGGGATGGGGCACCAGCAGCGTTTCCTGCAGAATCCTGGAGCCTCCCCCAAGGCTGGTGCCCTGCAGACCCAGTTCTCATGAACCACCAGCTTCTCCGGCCCCTGCAGCACCTCTCCTGCCTCGCCATCTTCTAACCTTTCTGGGGCCACCAAGCTGAAGCCCACACACCTGTCAGTGCAGAGATAAGTGCCTAATGCTTCCTTCCAGGGCAGATCATCGGAGGCCAAGAGGCCAGGCCACATTCCCACCCTTACATGGCACATGTTCAGATCCGAACACCATTTCTGATATCTTGTGGGGGGTTCCTGGTGCGAGAAGACTTTGTGATGACTGCGGCTCGCTGCTTGGGAAGGTGAGGGACTACGGGGCTTCTGGGCACCCGCAAAGCAGGTCCAGAAGATTTCATGAGAGGGGCCATTGAAAGCAGGGTTCTAGCAATTAAGGGGTGAAAAAAGAGCAGGTAGGGCTTGGGGGGCAGGGAGCAGGCTATTGTAAATGGGGAGAAAGGAGGACCTGATCAAAAAGAGAAGACAGGGAGATGGAAGGCACACATTTGAGCTTCCACTGGGCTCAAAATATGAATCCAAGCTCCTTTTTCATTGTACGGGAGGCAAAATATAAGGTCACTGGGTTTCCCACCACCCCCAGCTCAAGGCTGTGGAGACCAAAGGCATAGAACCCAGTCCCAGAGCCCTCCTGTCCCCACGTTCCCTTGGCTGAGGTCTCACCCCCGTGGGCTGTCACGTGACCTGCATCGGGGACTGCAGTTCCTGCAGCTCAGACCTACTTCTAGGCTCCCTTTCCTTTGCAGCCAAATGAATGTCATCCTGGGGGCCCACAACATCAGGAGGTTGGAAAGGACTCAGCAGCGCATACCGGTGCTCAGAGCCATCCCCCACCCCAGGTACAATCAGTGGAACAACCAGAATGACATCATGTTACTGAAGGTACCGACCCTCTGGTTCTTCACCCGGGCGGCTCCCTCCCAGCTTGGGAGACCAGGGACGGGGAAGCCGAGCAGACTCCCAGGGTGGTGGTGGGCGTGGGGTGAGTACGGCATAGACAGTCCCTGAGTGCCTGCATGCTTCCTGCCAGCTGAGAAGCAGAGTCAGACATAATCGAGCTGTGAGGCCGGTGGCTCTGCCACAGACCCAGAACAGGCTGAGTCCTGGGACCCTGTGCACCGTGGCCGGCTGGGGCCTTCTTGGCCTGAACAGGACAACAGACACGCTCCAAGACGTGCAGCTGACAGTGCAAAGGAATGGGGAGTGTTACAGTCGGTTCGATTTCTATACTGGGCAAAGGCAGATTTGTGTGGGCGACCCAAGAGAGAGGAAGTCCACCTTCCTGGTAAGACCACGGGCATCTGCCGACACTGTCCGAGACAAAGGAATGTGGGCAGACTGAGCAGTGGGGACAGACTACATCCCCATGGCCTCAGTCTGGGGCCCAGACCAGAGTGAGGTGGGGGACTTTTCCCCATCAATCCGGTCTCTGGGGGAATAGCAGGTGCACCAGACACAGGACGTACATGTGCAGCGTTTTCCTGGGACCGGTGAAGGTACCTTGACCTGGGTTGTTCTGGAGAATAAGCATAGCCAGGGCTGAAGCCCAGTGATGGAAAAATCCAGAAGCTTGACTTCTGCTCCCCCTCCCCCTCCCATCTCACACACAGCCAGCAGTGGAAGGAGCCCACCCACACCTGTCTTCTCTGAGGGCGGGCCTGAGGGCCGCAGGAGCGGGGAGGCCTGGAGAATGGAGGCCCGGCTTAGTGTCCCTTCCTCTGTTTGCCCACAAGGGGACTCCGGTGGCCCCCTTGTGTGTAACAACGTGGCCCAGGGCATCGTCTCCTACGGAAACAGGATTGGGACCCCTCCAGCGGTCTTCACCAGGATTTCCAGCTTCCTGCCCTGGATACAGAGAACGATGAGACGCTTCAAAGACTGCGGGCTGGAGTGACACCCCCTGTCACTGACTCCGCATTTCTGGGGCAGAGCCCAGATCCGGGGTGGTTCCCAGAGCCTTAATAAACATCCACATCTAGAGTGGAAATAACCGATTTCTCATTTGTTCATTAAACATGATTCAGTACACAGCAAATGTGTGCCAGGACTGAGTGTGAGCTCCTCCAGGAAAAAGGGGTCTCTTCCCCAGGATAAGTGAATCCCCATCCCCCCCCATCCTGGGAGTCAGGGTGAGCTTCTTCTCTCCTCCAAGCCATGCATTCCTCCATCTCCCCTCCACCCGCTCTGGGGAGTGATGGAAGGACCTATCTCCCCCCAGAGAAAGGCTCCTTATTCTCCACCCTACCAGAGACTCTCCTTTAGGTAATAAAGTGTACCCCAAAACTGTGTGCTATTGGCGTGGGTAGGACAGGCAGATCAAAGGGAGAATTGAAATTCCATACAAGTCCCAGTTTAACACATGGTACACAATTCTGAAATCACTGAGAAACAATTAACTTTCAGTAGACGACACTGAAACAAAATAGAGAATCATTGGAGAAAAAAGATAAAGTTGGGTCCACACTTATCATCATAATCCGAAATAACACTCAGATGGGATCAAAGATCTAAATGTAAAAAAATCAATCTATACAAGTACTAGAAGAAGGAAAAAAAAAGGTTTGATATGTTCCCATATCAAAGCTGTGCTATTCACAATGGCCAAGAGATGGGAGCAAGCCAAGTGTCTGTGGACAGCCAGAGCTTCTGAAACCTTTACCCATACCAGCCCTGACTGTACTATAGGCCAATGTTCTCATTTTCAATGTGATGAGGGTCTCCTTCTGGTTTCGTTACTCTAAAATTATACAATACAGTATGTTGCCTAAAATAACTTGACTTTGTACTAAGGATTAGCTTATGACTGATAGATACATCAATATTATATTCAAATAATAGATTTCTGAAGTCACACAGTTTAAAACCGTGCTTTTAACACGTCAAGGTAACTGTAAAGCATCAGCTGGGAAGTTCTTCTATGTTCATCAAAATGGTAATTACTCCTCGCAGTGTGACATTTCCCACCTGAATTTCTGCAGTTTCCATAATCTTGCATAATCACTGAACACATATCAAAGCAACTGATATGCAGAAATGCTTTGGTAAATTTGATCATTCTTTTATAGCTATTTCTTGCCAGAAAGTCATTTGTCTAACATTCAGTGTAAGTCATTTATCAACAAAATTTTAATCAATAATACATCTTTGAAATTACTCAGTCATTTTTCCTATATTTGCTACCACCTACCCATAGGATTCTCTCTTGCTTGTATGTTCTGGGGGAAAACAGTCTCATTGTTAAATGTTTGCATTGGCAGGTGGAAAGAATACTTGACGATGGAGGGGGGAGGAGAGAGCTGTGGAAGAGCCTTCGTCCAGCCCTTCCTCTCTGTGACATGTACTTAGAGCCCCAGGGCACTTCCCAGGTCAGGACTCAGTCCCCAGGAAACTCCCAGGGTAGACCCATCTCTCCTCTAAGCCTCTCCCTGCCAGTCAGCACTTTCAAGGCAGCTCTCTGCCTCCAGCGGCCCTGCCGGAAACGTTTCTACAGACCTCACCGTGCTCACCTCCAGAGGACAATTCCCTTCATGACCATCCCAGAAGCCACTTCCACTGCCTCTCACAGCTCAGCACCCTCCCCTGATAAGTAAACCTCAGCAGCAGAGCTTTGGCAAGAAAGCATTTTGCACACCAGAAACTAGAGGAAAAGAACACAACTTCTCCCACTTTCTTTCTCCACTTTCCACCTCTGTGCCTTGGAAGCCCTACTGACTTGTCTGGAAAGTCACAAAACCATGGCAAGCTCATGGACAGAAACCCCACCGGGAACTTCTATCCTGACCCCATAGCTCAGGCAGACTTCCGGTCCCCCAGAGGCCTGGTGCCTGTGCCCTGGGGCAGAGCATCAGAGTCAGGAGAAGCTAGCCACTGGCGATTTGTCATAACTATAGCAACATCACAGAAGTGAGGTCTGGTAACCTTGATAATAGTTGTCTGAGTTTGTCTGGGAAATGGTGGGTGGCCCAGGGGAAAGCCACCTGCACCTTGGCTTGGAGAAGAGAGGGCAGCCCAGGACTGCCTAAGGAAATGTCTTTCTTATAGAAATGTGAAAAAACTCTCAGAAGTGGATGAAATCTTCCAAATACATTATGAACCATTTCAAGATTTTAGTTGGCATCACCCCCAGAACAACTAAAAAACCCATTAGACTGATACCCATCAAGATTGCTTTTTCGCCAGCAGTACCACTCCTCGGCATATATTCAGACAGAACTCTAATCCTAAAAGATACCTGCACTCTTATGTTCATAGCAGCACTATTCACAATAGGCAAGACATGGTAGCAACCTAAATGTCCATCAACAGATGAATAGATAAAGAAGATGTGGTACACGTATACAACAGAATACCACTTGTTCTTTTTTATGACTGAAATAGCGCCATTTGCAGTAACATGGATGCAACTCGAGTTTATCATACTAAGTGAAGTAAGTCAGAAAATGAAAGACAAAAACCATATGATATCACTTATATGTGAAATCTAAAATATGACACAGATGAACCTATCTACAAAAGAGAAACAGACTCAAACATAGAGAACAGACTTGTGATTGCCAAGGGGGAGGGGGTTGGGGGAGGGGTGGAGTGGGAGGTTGAGCTTAGCAGATGTAAGATATTATATATGGAATGAACAGCAAGGTCCTACTGTATAGCACAGAGAGAACTACATGAAGTATCGTATGATTAACCATTATGAAAAAGAATATTTTTTAAAAATAATGTATTTATGTATAACTGAATCACTTTGCTGTACAAAAGAAATTAACACAACTTGGAAATCAGCTATACTTCAATTAAAAAAATAGGGCTTCCCTGGTGGCGCAGTGGTTGAGAATCTGCCTGCTAACACAGGGGACACGGGTTTGAGCCCTGGTCTGGGAAGATCCCAAATGCCACGGAGCAACTAGGCCCGTGAGCCACAACCTCTGAGCCTGAGCATCTGGGGCCTGTGTTCTGCAACAAGAGAGGCCGCGATAGTGAGAGGCCCGCGCACCGCGATGAAGAGTGGCCCCTGCTCGCCACAACTAGAGAAAGCCCTCGCACAGAAACAAAGACCCAACACAGCCAAAAATAAATAAATAAATTAATTAATTAATTAAAAATAAGATTGTTTTTTCAAGTTTCCACCGAATTTTCAGAAGTATAATTTTCCCAGGCTACATTATAATCCACTGTTTTGTTGTATAAAAAATTACTAAACCGTTTTGACATCCGTAAATTTCACAGGCCTCTCTCCAAACACTCCCCCGCAGTATCCCACACTCACTTTGCCCTGGCCGGAGCAGATCAGATGGCTCCACTGATTAGCCATTGGCTCTGCATGCTCAGGGACCTTCCTGAGTTGCAAGCCCTGGGACGGTACTACGGGTTCCCAGAAAGACAAGACTCTTTTGTGCTCCTCACCTTCTGTCCCAGTGAGCCGCAGTCAACACGAAGTTGTCTTATGCCAGGAAACCCCCACATCTGCTCCAGTCTTGTTTGTTGTCATAGAAACATACAGAGACCATGTAGGGTGGGGCTTGAGGTCTGGTCTTTCTGCCCCATTTGATCTCTCCTGAAAGAGAAAATTTCCCTGGATCTCTCTGTTCATAGGAAACAGGACGGGCACTGCCTGGTGACCTAAAACAACGGGACGTCCAGAGGAGGATAGTCTGCAGTGGTCTTCAGGGACCCAGCACAATGAGATGGGGGCTCCAGGCTTCCCTGGGCAGCATGGCGGGCTGGCAGCATGACCTGTTTCCTTGCTTAGCTCTTATCTCCCTATAGAGATGAGGAGCTCAGCCCTGGTTCTGGAGCACTTCAAATACATGTGAAGAAGAAGGGATCTGTCTTCCAGATAAACCATCTAGAAGACCTGGAAATAAATCTCTCTGACCTACCCTGGTTCTTTCTTTGTCCCTGAGATTTTCAGACCCCCTGTGTCCTGCTTACTTCCAGGTGAGACTGGTTTCTAAAACCTGAAAATTTGAGCTCATGGAGCAGAATGCTCTGGCTTCTTTCTCCCCCATCATGAGTCAGGCACATAGTAAATGTCCCACAAATACTTGTTGGATAAGTGAATGAACAGTCCCCCAAATTGCTTTTGGTCCTAATGCAGCCTGAACCTCAGCACAGCTTTATCTTTTTAAGGAATTTAGCCATCAAGATAAAGAGGAACACATGTGCAGGATTAGAAATCAGAGTGAGGCTGGGAAATGGGAGGAGGGGGCCTGGGTGGAAGCCAGCTTCCATTAGGGCCATGATCAGTGGCGAGGGAACACTAACATGATCAGTGGCGAGGGAACACTAAGAGGCCCACTTAGGTTCTGGATATCTGCCCTGGTGGAGCAGGGTGGCTCAAGAAAGTGGGGAGAGTGAGAGGGTGACATCTAGGAAACAGTGTAAGATAGCTCTTTCATTCTTGGTCTTGACAATAGCTCTTGGGATAGAGCAACCCACTCTTAGCTTTGGAGAATGGGAAGTTATAAGCCTCCTTTTCAGCTTTCCCTCCACACCAGGATCTGGTGCCAACCTAATTATAAGTAACTTTCCATGTGCCAAGGTGTGACCTATGGAGGAGAAGACCCAGCAGGTCTCCGTGGGAGTCTTTCCTGTAATCTGTGCACTATATACCCAGTGGCAGGTCTGGGGTTTAGCACATTTCTGGGAATGGACTGAGGCAAGGAACAATCAGAGCAACAGTCTTGCTGGGGCACTGGGGAAGTGCTGCTGCTGGAATAAGCCAGGCCTCTGAGGATAGGGAGAGTCACTTACCTCTTTCAGCCCTGGAGGTAGGAGATTGGCCACTAAGAACAGGAGCAGCAGCATATTCTCTGAAGAGCTGAGCAGGCCTGAGGTGGCATGTGATTTCTCCTTCCAGGTTTTTTCAATCTTGAGTTTCAAAGGGCAGGTTCAGGGCCCACCAATTTAGTGCTGGTTCTACTGATTCTCAAGACTTGAGCTTTCATCAGAAAGGTCTGTATGGTGAGGGTGTTGCAGGAACCACATTCTTAGGCCCTTGGTATTCAGCATGACCACGTTCACCTAGAGAAAATCCTAAACTCTGAATGGAGGAAGGGCTTTGGGGGGTTTGGGCATTAATCAGAAACGGTGTCCCCTTCCTCTAAGTTCAATCCTCCAAGACCATAAATCTGACCCCACCATGCTTTTTGTTTGTCATTAAGTCTACTTCCTAGAAAAAAAAAACAAAAAAGCATACAACTATCCAATTATACTCTTTGCAGAGCTTTGGAGTTTTTTTTTTTTTTGATAGCTGAAGAGGTTTTTTGTTGTTCTAAATGCAAAAGTACCAAGAAAAAGTCTTTCCTAAAACACATTAGCCAAGAGCCTAGCCATCCATCAATTTCTTGGTAGTTTCAGGCAACTGCAAACTGTTGGGGAAGGGGGTGAAGACCAGAGATTGAGGATGAAGTGGAGATGGGGTATTGATGAGAGTACCAGGAAGATAAGGTGATGACAGAATAGGAGAGTTTAAGAAGAGGGGTTTGACAGACAAATGCACCTGAATTTATTGTGTGGTCCAGTCCCTGGTAGCCCTTATAAAGCCAGTATTATTCTCAACTTGTTGATATTTCAAAGGTTTAAAGACCCCAATATTAAAGTAGTTGGGAAGCATCAGGTAGAGACGGAAAGAGGATAAACAAACTTTGTCATTCATTCTAAGTTTTCCAGGTCACTCCTCTCCCACCTAGCCCAGGTAATCTGGGCTCCAGGGAAGACCATGATGTGGGCAAATGTTCTGCCCGCCAAGGCTCCTTGCTCCTGGTGGGAACCAGGCATATTTGCTCATGCAGTTCTCTGCACACAGGTGCTTAGGGTTGTCAGCCTTTAGAAGGGCAAGTTCCAAGCTATGATTCTACTTAGAATACAGGCAATCAGCCGGACAGTTTAGATTACTTCTATTTGTTCTTTTATAATTTAGTACAGATATGAGAAGACTTCTGGAATCTTATCTCAAACTGAACATAAGATTTCAGCTGTTTTTGCATCATTGGTTCAGTCATTACCCACAAGGTAGAACATGTATCTTCTCATTTTCATTCTCTGCCTCAAGAATGACAGTTCCTTAAAGGGGATATATTGCCTCTTACCTTTGATGATTTACCTCTCCTCCCCACCGCCAATTTGCAAACCACAAGTATGCTCAGCAATGTTGCAGTAATTTATTAAATAACTGTGTTGACACACTGGTCTTTAATGCACCTGTAAAATATTATTTATGATGTTTGGGAAGTACAGAAAATCAAAGATGATAGACTATAATTTTAGCCCAAAGCAGGTGTTTATCGTTTTAACGAATCTTGTCACATAGAACCATGAGAGTTTTCAGTTTCCGCGGCTGGTTTCCTGTGCATTTGGCAGTGCTATCACATTTCTCTGTTAGGCAGTTTTCCTCTGAGCTATTTGGACTCCACCTTGGACTACACTTCCACCCCACACATGGCTCAGGCCTCCCTTCTCCCAGGGTTCCCCATGGATGACATGGGGAATAATAATAATAGTGATCAGCTGTTGTCTCTCTCTGCTCTCCTTCCACTCCCCTCCTCCTCCTATCTCACCTGACCCACATCTAGCTCTGCTGCACAGACCAAGGGCAAAAGGCACCTGTGTCTGAGCTTAGCGATCATTCCAGAAGAGCAGCTGGCTGCTCCTGTGAAGTTATCACTAACAAATTTGTAATTGCTTCAGAACTTTTCAGTGACCAGAATTAAAAAAGGAAGAAGGAAAATGAACAGGGTATCAGATGTGTGGGACACTACATGCAACATATGTTTAGGGAGTCCCAGAAGGAGGGGAGACAGTTGAAAATTTCACAATATTGGTGGAAAAAAAAAACAAACCTGAAGCATTAATGTTCAAAACCAAGAAGCTCAGTGAACTCCAAGTAGGACAAAGTATCATAGAAGAATGGGCAAGATTTCCCCCATGCCTCCTTCCCTCCTATCCTAGATCTCACCATTTTATTTTCAGTCCAGCCCTCTCTTCAGATAGCACCTCTGGCTCATTCTCTCCCACAGCTGCTCCTTCTGTGTTATGTTCACATGTGAGAAGTGCTGGGATGGAGCTACTTCTGGGGTCTATGACATCATTCAGACATGGGGCCTCTTCTCCTTGATCTAGAAACCTAAGTGCTCTTAAGGGAAAAGTAGTTTCAACAGTGCTGTCCATGTGCAGAAGAGGCAGCTGACCACTTTCTCCAAATAACATCTTCTATCACTAGGGCTTTTTAAAATTGAATTGCAAAAGATTCTTTTTTCAAATTACTATTTAAAGTACTAATTAAATTATGTGGTAAAATATACCTAATGGAAAATTTACCTATTAACCAATTTTAAGTGTGCAGTTCAATGGCATTAAGTACATGCACATCGTTGTGCAACCTTCACCATTAACCATCTTAAGAAATTTTTCACCTTCCCAAATTGAAACTCTGAACCCACTAAACAGTAACTCCCCATTACCCTTTCCCCCTAGACCCTGGGAATCACCATTCTACTTTGTGTCGCTATGAATTTGCAAGAGATTCTTAAATAAATGCAAGAGTCTTGAGCATGGTCACATCATCAGTCCTGTACCTCATTTATCACTTACACCTTAATAGGTAGTAGACAAAACCTGTACAAATGGAGACTGTATGGAGCTTGCCATGGTTTTGTGACTTTCCAGACAAGTCAGTAGGGCTTCCAAGGCACAGAGGTGGAAAGTGGAGAAAGAAAGTGGAAGGAGTTGTGTTCTTTTCCTCTAGTTTCTGGTGTGCAAAATCCTTTCTTGCCAAAGCTCTGCTGCTGAGGTTTACTTATCAGGGGAGGGTGCTGAGCTGTGAGAGGCGGTGGAAGTGGTTTCTGGGATGGTCATGAAGGGAATTGTCCTCTGGAGGTGAGCACGGTGAGGTCTGTAGAAACGTTTCCGGCAGGGCCGCTGGAGGCAGAGAGCTGCCTTGGAAGTGCTGACTGGCAGGGAGAGGCTTAGAGGAGAGATGGGTCTACCCTGGGAGTTTCCTGGGGACTGAGTCCTGACCTGGGAAGTGCCCTGGGGCTCTAAGTACATGTCACAGAGAAGAAGGGCTGGACGAGGGCTCTTCCACAGCTCTCTCCTTCCCCCTCCATCGTCAAGTATTCTTTCCACCTGCCAATGCAAACATTTAACAATGAGACTGTTTTCCCCCAGAACATACAAGCAAGAGAGAATTCCTGTGGGTAGATGGTAGCAAATATAGGAAAAATGACTGAGTAATTTCAAAGATGTATTATTGATTAAAATTTTGTTGATAAATGACTTACACTGAATGTTAGGCAAATGACTTTCTGGCAAGAAATAGCTATAAAAGAACGATCAAATTTACCAAAGCATTTCTGCATATCAGTTGCTTTGATATGTGTTCAGTGATTATGCAAGATTATGGAAACTGCAGAAATTCAGGTGGGAAATGTCACACTGCGAGGAGTAATTACCATTTTGATGAACATAGAAGAACTTCCCAGCTGATGCTTTACAGTTACCTTGACATGTTAAAAGCACGGTTTTAAACTGTGTGACTTCAGAAATCTATTATTTGAATATAATGTTGATGTATTAGTCATAAGCTAATCCTTAGTATAAAGTCAAGTTATTTTAGGCAACATACTGTATTGTATAATTTTAGAGTAACGAAACCAGAAGGAGAAACTCATCACATTGAAAATGAGAACATTGGTCTATAGTACAGTCACGGCTGGTATGGGTAAAGGTTTCAGAAACTCTGGCTGTCCATAGACACTTGGCTTGCTCCCATCTCTTGGCCATTGTGAATAGCACAGCTTTGATATGGGTGTTTTGTTAGATATTTTTAAGAAAGTAAACCTTTTTTTTCTTTCTTCTAGTACTTGTATGGTTTGATTTTTTTACCTTTAGTTCTTTGATCCCACCTGAGTGTTATTTCGGATTATGATGAGAAGTGTGGACCCAACTTTATCTTTTTTCCCCAATGATGCTCTATTTTGTTTCAATGTCGTCTATTAAAAGTTCGTTGTTTCTCAGTGATTTGAGAATTGTTAACTATATGTTAAATTGGGCCTCATATGGAATATCAATTCTCCCTTTGATCTGCCTGTCCTACCCATACCAATGGCACACAGTTTTGGGGTACACTTTAATACCTAAAGGAGAGTCTCTGGTAGGGTGGAGAATAAGGAGCCTTACTCTGGGGAGAGGTAGGTGCTTCCATCACTCCCCAGAGTGGGTGGAGGGGAGATGGAGGAATGCATGGCTTGGAGGAGAGAAGAAGCTCACCCTGACTCCCAGGATAGGGGGGACGGGGATTCACTTATCCTGGGGAAGAGACCCCTTTTTCCTGGAGGAGCTCACACTCAGTCCTGGCACACATTTGCTGTGTACTGAATCATGTTTAATGAACAAATGAGAAATCGGTTATTTCCACTCTAGATGTGGATGTTTATTAAGGCTCTGGGAACCGCCCTGGATCTGGGCTCTGCCCCAGAAATGCGGAGTCAGTGACAGGGGGTGTCACTCCAGCCCGCAGTCTTTGAAGCGTCTCATCGTTCTCTGTATCCAGGGCAGGAAGCTGGAAATCCTGGTGAAGACTGCTGGAGGAGTCCCAATCCTGTTTCCGTAGGAGACGATGCCCTGGGCCACGTTGTTACACACAAGGGGGCCGCCGGAGTCCCCCTGTGGGCAAACAGAGGAAGGGACACTAAGCCAGGCCTCCGTTCTCCAGGCCTCCCCGCTCCTGCCGCCCTCAGGCCCGCCCTCAGGCCCGCCCTCAGAGAAGACAGGTGTGGGTGGGCTCCTTCCACTGCTGGCTGTGTGTGAGATGGGACGGGGAGGGGGAGCAGAAGTCGACTTCTGGATTTTTCCATCACTGGGCTTCAGCCCTGGCTATGCTTATTCTCCAGAACAACCCAGGTCAAGGTACCTTCACCAGCCCCAGGAAAACGCTGCACATGTACGTCCTGTGTCTGGTGCACCTGCTGTTCCCCGGGAGACCGGATCGATGGGGAAAAGTCCCCCACCTCACTCTGGTCTGGGCCCCAGACTGAGGCCATGGGGATGTAGTCTGTCCCCACTGCCCAGTCTGCCCACTTCCCTTTGTTTCGGACAGTGTCGGCAGATGCCCGTGGTCTTACCAGGAAGGCGGATTTCCTCTCTCTTGGGTCGCCCACACAAATCTGTGTTCCGTCAGTGTAGAACATGAAGCGTCTACTGCACTCCTCACCCCTCTGCACTCTGATCCTTACATCCTGGAGCGTGTCTGTTGTCCTGTTCAGGCCGAGAAGGCCCCAGCCGGCCACGGTGCACAGGGTCCCAGGACTCAGCCTGTTCTGGGTCTGTGGCAGAGCCACCGGCCTCACAGCTCGATTACGTGTGACTCTGCTTCTCAGCTGGCAGGAAGCATGCAGGCACTCAGGGACTGTCTATGCCGTACTCACCCCACGCCCACCACCACCCTGGGAGTCTGCTCGGCTTCCCCCTCCCTGGTCTCCCAAGCTGGGAGGGAGCCGCCCGGGTGAAGAACCAGAGGGTCGGTACCTTCAGTAACATGATGTCATTCTGGTTGTTCCACTGATTGTACCTGGGGTGGGGGATGGCTCTGAGCACCGGTATGCGCTGCTGAGTCCTTTCCAACCTCCTGATGTTGTGGGCCCCCAGGATGACATTCATTTGGCTGCAAAGGAAAGGGAGCCTAGAAGTAGGTCTGAGCTGCAGGAACTGCAGTCCCCGATGCAGGTCACGTGACAGCCCACGGGGGCGAGACCTCAGCCAAGGGAACGTGGGGACAGGAGGGCTCTGGGACTGGGTTCTATGCCTTTGGTCTCCACAGCCTTGAGCTGGGGGTGGTGGGAAACACAGTGACCTTATATTTTGCCCCCCCTACAACGAAAAAGGAGCTTGAATTCATATTTTGAGCCCCAATGCGTACCTTCCATCTCCCCGTCTTGCTCTTTTTGATCAGGTCCTCCTTTCTCCCCATTTACGATGGCCTGCTACCCGTCCCGCAAGCCCTACCTGCTTTTGCACCCCTTTATTGCTAGAACCCTGCTTTCAATGGCCCCTCTCATGAAATCTTCTGGACCTGCTTTGCGGGTGCCCAGAAGCCCCTTAGTCCCTCACCTTCCGAAGCAGTGAGCCGCAGTCATCACAAAGTCTTCTCGCACCAGGAACCCCCCACAAGATATCAGAAATGGTGTTCGGATCTGAACATGTGCCATGTAAGGGTGGGAATGTGGCCTGGCCTCTTGGCCTCCGATGATCTGCCCTGGAAGGAAGCATTAGGCACTTATCTCTGCACTGACAGGTGTGTGGGCTTCGGCTTGGTGGTCCCAGAAAGGTTAGAAGATGGCGAGGCAGGAGAGGTGCTGCAGGGGCCGGAGAAGCTGGTGGTTCATGAGAACTGGGTCTGCAGGGCACCAGCCTTGGGGGAGGCTCCAGGATTCTGCAGGAAACGCTGCTGGTGCCCCATCCCAGCCTCAGCTCCCTCCCACCTCCCCAGAAGGCAAGGCCAGCTGCAGCCTCCCATAATGAGGAAGGTTCCTCTGCTGTGGGGATGGCAGATCCGGAGCCCTCTGAGCAGCCTCTCTCTGAAGTCCCGTGGTACTTTCTTCCTCAGGGAGCCTCCCAGATCCCTGTGAGTCCAGCTCACGGCCAGCTCATGAATTTAAGGCTCTAAGGATGAGCTGGTGGGCCTGCTATTGCTGTATCTTTATCTCCTAGGCTCTGCCACAGGAGCTGCAGAATGAGTTCAGAGAGCATGTTTATATAGCAAGTAGTTCGTGCCAGGACGACTCCATGAATTTTATGTACACTGAGTCATTTAACTCTCATGTCAACTCTCTGAGGTAGGCCTGATATAATTCCTGTTTTATAGATGATGGAGCTGAGGAACTCTGAACTCATACAAGCTGCCCAATGATACAGGGTTAGGAAGTGCCTGAGTGGTCTGGCTCCAGAGCCTATAGGATGGGGTCGGCCTCTGAGGACGGGGACGGTCACTCACCTGCCCTAGCCCTGGAGGGCAGGAGAAGGACCACCAGGAGCAGGAGTGGCTGCATCTTCCTGGGAAGTCTGCCCAGTCAGTTGCTGCTGGTGCTTCCTCCTGCCAGACTTTGAGCCCCTGAAAGAGGAAGGAAGGGTGAGGGTGTGGGCTTGAGAATTCGCATTCCCATTCCCTGCTGCTGTGATAGGTTTCATCACCCAAGGCTGCCCAAGAGGCTTGCCCACTAACTGCCAGTGATCTGGGGGAAGACAGTAACCCAAGCCTTCAGCGCAATATCCCACACAGCTGTTGAGTCATTGCTGGCCGTGGAAATGGGAACCCAGGCCATTGTAAATGGAGACTGGGTCACTGTGTCCCAGAACCTCAAACCCACCTAATTCAATAATCCCTACAGGCATCAAAGCTGGGACCTATTTCCTCCTTCCTCTCCCTCACTGACTGCAGCCTGCATGTCTTCACCCTATGGTCTTAGCCCCCTGTTGTGACCCTTGCTGCTCCCACTTCTTTCTAAAAGTTGTCATGCAGATTGAGTAGCTCTCTCTGCTGAGTGTGTGGAGGGCACTGCCAGAGAAAGGAAAGGGAAGGATGAGGCTCTGCCACTGACCATTATGCTCTCAGGTCACTTGAGCCCCAGCAAACTCTCAGTGAAGTCTTGACACTGTGGACAACTTCTGTTTTCCTGCTTCCTACTCAAGACGAAGGCCTTTATGTCCCAGAAGGTTCTGTGCATGCAGAAAAGGCCTAGTGACTTGATTTTGTTGCAAGCCATCAGACCCCGATGGAAAAACATCTCAGATCCTATTCATCCATGGTATAAGAGCCATCAACCTAATCCCATCTCTGCCCCAGGGGTGATAGCTTCAAAGAAGGAGGTACGTCACCGCTGTGCTCCCTGCAACACATGAAGAAGTGGACCCAGGCATTCATCATTGAGAGAAAGGCACGGCAGAGTCCTGCAGAGTAACACAAGGGGTTGCGAGACAGTCTTCACAATACTTCGAAGATTCTCTGTTGGCATAGAAAGCACTACAATACAGTAAAATTTTTGCAAAAGTATCAGAATTGAAAGCTAATACAATTCTGTCTTCTATGGATTATGATAAGCCCACTTGAAAATGTTATAAAAGTTAAGGATCCTCTCCCTATATATAAATATACACAGGTTATAGCTTATTTTCAGAGCTGCCAAGAACTTAATCCTTCCTCTAATGCACGGTTTATGACTGCAACCTCAAGAAATTTCTTCATGCATCTGAAAAGTAATATGCGGAAACCAGGGGAAAAGAAACGAAAATAATATAACAGCTTTATTAGTGCCTTAGCATCTGGGTAATTTTAATTTATTGTTAATTAAAGTTTTACAACACTTTATTTTATTTTAAAAACTTTAATGTAGGGCTTCCCTGGTGGCACAGTGGTTGAGAGTCCGACTGCCGATACAGGGGACATGGGTTTGTGCCCCGGTCCAGGAGGATCCCACATGCCGTGGAGCGGCTGGGCCCATGAGCCGTGGCCGCTGGGCCTGCGCGTCCGGGGCCTGTGCCCCGCGGCAGGAGGGGCCACAGCAGTGAGAGGCCCGTGTACCACAAAAAAAATAAATAAATAAATAAAAACTTTAATGTAACTTTTTTACAAAGTAAAGGATAAAGAGTAGCATGCGAAGAGATGGGAGTCAAATATATATGCTCCCAATGATCTTAATAGAGATGTGGATAAGGGATTTCATTAACAGTGACTAGGATTTCATGACGATCTTCCCACCAAAAACAACTGAAAGAAATCTGTTTAAAATGGCTAAAAACCTTAAAAGCCTTGAAGAAATGCCAATGTAGGAGTGAATACCAGGCCAAAACTGAAGGAATAATGGGTGTCCAGTTAGACAGTTACTATTGTTCTGTGGAAATTTGCTGAACCCACAAAATTCGAACTTCTGTTTTAATGGGCATATAAAGTGAGAGGTATAGAAATCAAAGAGGGAGGAGATATGGGGATATATGTATATGTATAGCTGATTCACTTTGTTATAAAGCAGAACCTAACACACCATTGTAAAGCAATTATACTCCAATAAAGATGTTAAATAAATAAATAAATAAATAAATTTTTTAACATAAAAGAAATTAAAAAAAAAAATCAAAGACCAATACACACACAAGCAGGTCTAGTCAAACCCTCCTCACAATAAGCTAGAAACTGAAAAGTTTACACACTCAAAGTAACAAAGAAGAGTTAATGGGCAAGTGCCCAGTGATTTCTTCAGTGATCTCCTGGTTATTTAGTAACGCATTGTATTGCCTCTATGTGTTTGTGTTTTTTAGGTTTTTTTTCCCTGTAATTGATTTCTAATCTCAAAGCGTTGTGGTCAGAAAAGATGCTTGATATGATTTCAATTTTTTTTAACTTACTGAAGCTTGATTTGTGACCCAAGATGTGATCTATCCTGGAGAATGTTCCATTTGCACTTGAGAAGAAACTGTAATATGCTGTTTTTGGATGGAATGTCCTATAAATATCAATTAAATTTATCTGGTCTATTGTGTCATTTAAAGCTTGTGTTTCCTTATTAATTTTCTGTTTGGATGATCTGTCCATTGGTGTCAGTGAGGTGTTTAAGTCCCCCACTATTATTGCATTACTGTCGATTTCCTCTTTTATAGCTGTTAGCAGTTGCCTTATATATTGAGGTGCTCCTATGTTGCATGCATATATATTTATAATTGTTATATCTTCTCCTTGGATTGATCCCTCGAATATTTTGTAGGGTCCTTTGTTGTCTCTTGTAACATTCTTTATTTTAAAATCTATTTTATCTGATACGAGTATTGCTACTCCAGCTTTCTTTTGATTTCCATTTGAATGAATATCTTTTTCCATCCCCTCACTTTCAGTCTGTATGTGTCCCTAAGTCTGAAGTGGGTCTCTTGTACACAGCATATATAGGGGTCTTGTTTTTGTATCCATTCAGTGAGCCTGTGTCTTTTGGTTGGAGCATTTAATCCATTCACGTTTAAGGTAATTATCGATATGTATGTTCCTATTACCATTTTCTTAATTGTTTTGGGTTTGTTTTTGTAGGTCCTTTTCTTCTCTGTGTTCCTCACTTACAGAAGTTCTTTTAGCATTTGTTGTAGAGCTGGTTGGGTGGTAAATTCTCTTAGCTTTTGCTTGTCTGTAAAGCTTTTCATTTCTCCATCAAATCTGAATGAGATCCTTGCTGGATAGAGTAATCTTGGTTGTAGGTTCTTGCCTTTCATCGCTTTCAGTATGTCATGCCACTCCCTTCTGGCTTGTAGAGTTTCTGCTGAGAAATCAGCTGTTAACCTTATGGGAGTTCCCTTGTATGTTATTTGTCATTTTTCCCTTGCTTCTTTCAATAATTTTTCTTTGTCTTTAATTTTTGCCAATTTGATTACTATGTGTCTTGGCGTGTTTCTTCTTGGGTTTATCCTGTATGGGACTCTCTGTGCTTCCTGGTCTAGGGCAGCTATTTCCTTTCCATGTTAGGGAAATTTTAGAGTATAATCTCTTCAAATATTTTCTCGGGTCCTTTCTCTCTCTCTTCTCCTTCTGGGACCCCTATAATGTGAATGTTTTTGTGTTTAATGTTGTCCTAGAGATCTCTTAGGCTGTCCTCATTTCTTTTCATTCTTTTTTCTTTATTCTGTTCCACAGCCATGAATTCCACCATTCTGTCTTCCAGGTCACTTATCCGTTTTTCTGCCTCAGTTATTCTGCTATTGATTCCTTCTAGTGTATTTTTCATTTCAGTTATTGTATTGTTCATCTCTTTTTATTTGTTCTTTAATTCTTCTAGGTCTTTGTTAAACATTTCTTTCATCTTCTCAATCTTTGCCTCCATTCTTTTTCCAAGGTCCTGGATCATCTTCACTATCATTATTCTGAATTCTTTTTCTGGATTGTTGCCTATCTCCACTTCATTTAGTTGTTTTTCTGAGGTTTTATCTTGTTTCTTCATCTGATACATAGCCCTCTGCCTTTTCATCTTGTCTATCTTCCTGTGGTTGTGGGTTTTTTTCCACAGGCTGCAGGATTGTAGTTCTTCTTGCTTCTGCTGTCTGCCCTCTGGTGGATGAGGCTATCCAAGACACTAATGACATAGTGAAAAGTAAAGCCACAGGGTGGGAGAATTAAGAAACGGTTTATACCTGGGAGATATATGTTTATATATAAATCATATCTATGTTACCTTACAGGTCACTGGGTAGCCAATAATTTTGAAATTATACATGGAATTGACAAATCCCTAGGAAATATAACTTAAAGAAACATACTCAGGAAGTTAAAATTTTCCTATAAACATTAAATAAATTGATTCCATTTTCAAAAATATTCCAGCAAGGACAGCCCCAGGCTCACATGGCTTCACTGGAAATCTGTAAAAAAAAAAAAAAAAAAAAAAAAAAAAAATCAAAGAAGGGTATACAATTTCTTTTAGAGAGAAGATGCTACCCATCTCCCTTATGAGACTAGCAAAACTTCGATGCCAAACCCAGTGAAGACAATATCCACAAATCAATCAGGTGATACACCACATAAACAAATTGAAGAAAAAAAACCATATGATTGTCTCAATAGATGCAGAATAAGCTTCTGACAAAATTCAACACCCATTTATGATAAAAACTCTCCAGAAAGTGTGCATAGAACGAAGATAACTCATCATAATAAAGGCCATATATGACAAACCTACAACTAATATCATACTCAAAGGTGAAAAGCTGAAAGCATTTCCTCTAAGATCAGGAACAAGACAAGGATGTCCGCCCTCACCATTTTTGTTCAACATAGTTTTGCAAGTCCTAGTTATGACAATCAGAGAAGAAAAAGAAATAAAAGGAATCCAAATTGGAAAAGAAGAAGTTAAACTGTCACTGTTTGCAGATGACATGATACTATACTTAGAGAATCATAAAGATGTTAACAGAAAACTACTAGAGCTCACCAATGAATTCTGGAAAGTTGCAGGATACAAAATTAATACAAAAAACTCTCTTGCATTCATATACACTAACAACAAAAGATCAAAAAGAGAAATTAAGGAAACAATCCCATTTACCATCGCATCAAAAAAAAAAAAAAAAAAAAAACACCTAAGAATAAACCTACCTACGGAGACAAAAGACCTGTACTCAGAAAACTGTAAGATACTGATGAAGGAAATCAAAGATAACCCAAACAGATAGAGAGGTATACCGTGTTCTTCATTTGGAAGAATCAGTATTGTGGAAATGACTATGTAGACCCAAAGCAATCTACAGATTCAATGCAATCCCTATCAAACTACCAATGGCATTTTTCACAGAATTAGAACAAAAAATTTTACAATTTGTATGGAAACACAAAAGGCCCTGAATAGCCAAAGCAATCTTTTTTTTTACATCTTTATTGGAGTATAATTGCTTTACAATAGTGTGTTAGTTTCTGATTTATAAAAAAGTGAATCAATTATACATATACATATGTTCCCATGTCTCATCCCTCTTGCGTCTCCTTCGCTCCCACCATCCCTATCCCAACCCTCTAGGTGGTCACAAAGCACCGAGCTGATCTCCCTGTGCTATGTGGCTGCTTCCCACTAGCTATCTACTTTATGTTTGGTAGTGTATATATGTCCATGCCACTCTCTCGCTTTGTCACAGCTTACCCTTCCCCCTCCCCATATCCTCAAGTCCATTCTCTAGTAGGTCTGTGTCTTTATTCCTGTCTTACCCATAGGTTCTTCATGATATTTTTTTTCTTAGATTCCATATATGTTACCATACAGTATTTGTCTTTCACTTTATGACTTACTTCAGTCTGCATGACAGACTCTAGGTCCATCCACCTCACTACAAATAACTCCATTTCATTTCTTTTTATGGCTGAGTAATATTCCATTGTATATATGTGCCACATCTTCTTCATCCATTCATCCGATGATGGACACTTAGGTTGTTTCCATCTCCTGGCTATTGTAAATAGAGCTGCAATGAACATTCTCGCACATGACTCTTTTTGAATTATGGTTTTCACAGGGTATATGCCCAGTAGTGGGATTGCTGGGTCATATGGTAGTTCTATTTGTAGTTTTTTAAGGAACCTCCATACTGTTCTCCATAGTGGCTGTACCAATTCACATTCCCACCAGCAGTGCATGAGTGTTCCCTTTTCTCCACACCCTCTCCAGCATTTATTGTTTCTAGAATTTTTGATGATGGCCATTCTGACTGGTGTGAGATGATATCTCATTGTAGTTTTGATTTGCATTTCTCTAATGATTAATGATGTTGAGCATTCTTTCATGTCTTGTTGGCAGTGTGTAGATCTTATGTGGAGAAATGTCTATTTAGGTCTTCTGCCCATTTTTGGATTGGGTTGTTTATTTGCTTTTGAGCTGCATGAGCAGCTTATAAATTTTGGAGATGAGTCCTTTGTCAGTTGCTTCATTTGCAAATATTTTCTCCCATTCTGAGGGTTGTCTTTTGGTCTTGTTTATGGTTTCCTTTGCTGTGCAAAAGCTTTGAAGTTTCATTAGGTCCCATTTGTTTATTTTTGTTTTTATTTCCATTACTCTAGGAGGTGGATCAAAAAAGATCTTGCTGTGATTTATGTCATAGAGTGTTCTGCCTAAGTTTCCCCCTAAGAGTTTGATAGTTTTTGCCCTTACATTTAGGTCTTTAATCCATTTTGAGCTTATTTTTGCGTGGTGTTAGGGAATGATCTAATCTCATACTTTTACATGTACCTGTCCAGTTTTCCCAGCACCATTTATTGAAGAGGCTGTCCTTTCTCCACTGTACATTCCTGCCTCCTTTATCAAAGATAAGGTGACCATATGTGTGTGGGTTTAGCTCTGGGCTTTCAATCCTGTTCCATTGATCTATCTTTCTGTTTCTATGCCAGTACCATACTGTCTTGATTACTGTAGCTTTGTAGTATAGTCTGAAGTCAGGGGGCCTGATTCCTCCCGCTCCATTATTCGTTCTCAAGATTGCTTTGGCTATTTGGGGTCTTTTGTGTTTCCATACAAATTGTGAAATTTTTTCTTCTAGTTCTGTGAAAAATGCCAGTGGTAATTTCATAGGGATTGCACGGAATCTGTAGATTGCTTTGGGTAGTAGAGTCATTTTCACAATGTTGATTCTTCCAATCCAAGAACAAGTTACATCTCTCCATCTATTTGTATCATCTTTAATTTCTTTCATCAGTGTCTTATAATTTTCTGCATACAGGTCTTTTGTCCCCTTAGGTAGGTTTATTGCTAGATATTTTATTCTTTTTGTTGCAATGGTAAATGGGAGTGTTTTCTTGATTTCATTTTCAGATTTTTCATCATCAGTGTATAGGAATGCAAGAGATTTCTGTTCATTAATTTTGTATCCTGCTACTTTACCAAGTTCATTGATTAGCTCTAGTAGTTTTCTGGTAGCATCTTTAGGATTCTGTATGTACAGTATCATGTCATCTGCAAACAGTGACAGCTTTACTTCTTCTTTTCCAATTTGGATTCCTTTTATTTCCTTTTCTTCTCTGATTGCTGTGGCTAAAACTTCCAAAACTATGTTGAATAAGAGTGGTGAGAGTGGGCAGCCTTGTCTTGTTCCTGATCTTAGTGGAAATGGTTTCAGTTTTTCACCATTGAGGACGATGTTGGCTGTGGGTTTGTCACATATGGCGTTTATTATGTTGAGGAAAGTTCCCTCTATGCCTACATTCTGGAGGGTTTTTATCATAAATGGGTGTTGAATTTTGTCGAAAGTTTTCTCTGCATCTATTGAAATGACCACATGGTTTTTCTCCTTCAATTTGTTAATATGGTGTATCACATTGATTGATTTGCATATATTGAAGAATCCTTGCATTCCTGGAATAAACCCCACTTGATCATGGTGTATGATCTTAATGTGCTGTTGGATTCTGTTTGGTATTACTTTGTTGAGGATTTTTGCATCTATGTTCATCAGTGATATTGGCCTGTAGTTTTCTTTCTTTGTGACATCCTTGTCTGGTTTTGGTATCAGGGTGATGGTGGCCTCCTAGAATGAGTTTGGGAGTGTTCCTCCCTCTGCTATATTTTGGAAGAGTTTGAGAAGGATAGGTGTTAGCTCTTCTCTAAATGTTTGATAGAATTTGCCTGTGAAGCCATCTGGTCCTGGGCTTTTGTTTGTTGGCAGATTTTTAATCACAGTTTCAATTCAGTGCTTGTGATTGGTCTGCTCATATTTTCTATTTCTTCCTGATTCAGTCTTGGCACGTTGTGCGTTTCTAAGAATTTGTCCATTTCTTCCAGGTTGTCCATTTTTTGGCATAGAGTTGCTTGTAGTAATCTCACATGGTCTTTTATATTTCTGCAGTGTCAGCTGTTACTTCTCCTTTTTCATTTCTTATTCTATTGATTTGAGTCTTCTCCCTTTTTTTCTTGATGAGTCTGGCTAATGGTTTATCAATTTTGTTTATCTTCTCAAAGAACCAGCTTTTACTTTTATTGATCTTTGCTATCGTTTCCTTCATTTCTTTTTCACTTATTTCTGATCTGATCTTTATGATTTCTTTCCTTCTGCTAACTTTGGGGGTTTTTTGTTCTTCTTTCTCTAATTGCTTTAGGTGCAAGGTTAGGTTGTTTATTCGAGATGTTTCCTGTTACTTAAGGTAGGATTGCATTGCTATAAACTTCCTTCTTAGAACTGCTTTTGCTGCATCCCATAGGTTTTGGGTCGTCGTGTTTCCATTTTGTCATTTGTTTCTAGGTATTTTTTGATTTCCTCTTTGATTTCTTCAGTGATCACTTCGTTATTAAGTAGTGTATTGTTTAGCCTCCATGTGTTTGTATTTTTTACAGATCTTTCCCTGTAATTGATATCTAGTCTCATAGCGTTGTGGTCGGAAAAGATACTTGATACAATTTCAATTTTCTTAAATTTACCAAGGCTTGATTTGTGGCCCAAGATATGATCTATCCTGGAGAATGTTCCATGAGCACTTGAGAAAAATGTGTATTCTGTTGTTTTTGGATGGAATGTCCTATAAATATCAATTAAGTCCATATTGTTTGATGTATTGTTTAAAGCTTGTGTTTCCTTATTTATTTTCATTTTGGATGATCTGTCCATTGGTGAAAGTGGGGTGTTAAAGTCCCCTACTATGAATGTGTTACTGTCAATGTCCCCTTTTATGGCTGTTAGTATTTGCCTTATGTATTGAGGTGCTCCTATGTTGGGTGCATAAATATTTACCATTGTTATATCTTCTTCTTGGATCGATCTCTTGATCATTATGTAGTGTCCTTCTTTGTCTCTTCTAATAGTCTTTATTTTAAAGTCTATTTTGTCTGATATGAGAATTGCTACTCTAGCTTTCTTTTGGTTTCCATTTGCATGAAATATCTTTTTCCATCCCCTTACTTTCAGTCTGTATGTGTCTCTAGGTCTGAAGTGGGTCTCTTGTAGACAGCATATATATGGGTCTTGTTTTTGTATCCATTCAGCCAGTCTGTGTCTTTTGGTGGAAGCATTTAATTCATTTACACTTAAGGTAATTATCGATATGTATGTTCCTATTCCCATTTTGTTAATTGTTTTGGGTTTGTTTTTGTAGGTCTTTTCCTTCTCTTGTGTTTCTTACCTAGAGAAGTTCCTTTAGCATTTGTTGTAAAGCTGGTTTGGTGGTGCTGAACTCTCTCAGCTTTTGCTTGTCTGTAAAGGTTTTAATTTCTCCATCAAATCTGAATGAAATCCTTGCTGGAGAGAGTAATATTGGTTGTAGGCTTTTCTCCTTCATCACTTTAGATATGTCTTGCCACTCCCTTCTGGTTTGCAGAGTTTCTGCTGAAAGATCAGCTGTTAACCTTATTAGGATTCCCTTGTGTGTTATTTGTTGTTTTTCCCTTGTTGCTTTTAATATATTTTCTTTGTATTTAATTTTTGATAGTTTGATTAATATGTATCTTGGCGTGTTTCTCCTTGGATTTATCCTGAATGGGACTCTCTGTGATTTCTGGACTTGATTAACTATTTCCTTTCCCATATTAGGGAAGTTTTCAACTATAATCTCTTCAAATATTTTCTCAGTCCCTTTCTTTTTCTCTTCTTCCTCTGGGACCACTATAATTTGAATATTGGTGCATTTCATGTTGTCCCACAGGTCTCTGAGACTGTCCTCAGTTCTTTTCATTCTTTTTTCTTTATTCTGCTCTGCAGTAGTTATTTCCACTATTTTATCTTCCAGGTCACTTATCCGTTCTTCTGCCTCAGTTATTCTGCTATTGAGCCCTTCTGGAGTATTTTAAATTTCATTTATTGTGTTGTTCATCATTGCTTGTTTTTTTTTTTTTTTGCTGTACGCGGGCCTCTCACTGTTGTGGCCTCTCCCATTGCAGAGCACACGTTCCAGACGCGCAGGCTCAGCGCCATGGCTCACGGGCCCAGCCGCTCCGCAGCATGTGGGATCCTCCTGGACTGTGGCACGAACCCATGTCCCCTGCATCGGCAGGCGGACTCTCAACCACTGCACCACCAGGGAAGCCCTTGTTTCCTCTTTAGTTCTTCCAGGTCCTTGTTAAAAGTTTCTTGCATTTTCTCTATTCTATTTCCAAGATTTTGGATCATCTTTACTATCATTATTCTGAATTCTTTTTCAGGTAGACTGCCTATTTCCTCTTCATTTGTTAGGTCTAGTGGGTTTTTACCTTGCTCCTTCATCTGCTGTGTGTTTTTCTGTCTTCTCATTTTGCTTATCTTACTGTGTTTGGGGTCTCCTTTTTGAAGGCTGCAGGTTCGTAGTTCCCATTGTTTTTGGGGTCTGTCCCCAGTGGCTAAGGTTGGTTCAGTGGGTTGTGTAGGTTTCCTGGTGGAGGGGACTAGTGCCTGTGTTCTGGTGGATGAGGCTGGATCTTGTCTTTCTGGTGGGCAGGTCCACGTCTGGTGGTGTGTTTTGGGGTGTCTGTGGCCTTATTATGATTTTAGGCAGCCTCTCTGCTAATGGATGGGGCTGTGTTCCTGTCTTGCTAGTTGTTTGGCATAGGGTGTACAGCACTGTAGGTTGCTGGTCATTGCGTGAAGCTGAGTCTTGGTGTTGAGATGGAGATATCTGGGAGATTTTCACCGTTTGATATTACGTGGAGCTGGGAGGTCTCTTATGGACCAGTGTGCTGAAGTTGGCTCTGCCACCTCAGTGGCACAGCCCTGATGCCTGGCTGGAGCACCAAGAGCCTGTCCTCCACACAGCTCTGAATAAAATGGAGAAGGAAGGAAGGAAGAGGATAAAATAAAGTAAGGTAAAATTCAATAAAGTTATTAAAATAAAAAATAATTATTAAGAAAACAATTTTAAAAAGTAAAAAAAAAAAAAAAAACGGACAGACAGAACCCTAGGACAAATGGTGAAAGCAAAGCTATACAGACAAAATCTCACACAGAAACATACACATATACACTCACAAAAAGAGGAAAAGGGGAAAAAATAATCTATCTTGCTCCCAAAGTCCACCTCCTCAATTTGGGATGATTCGCTGTCTATTCGGGTATTCCACAGATGCAGGGTACATCAATTTGATTGTGGAGATTTAATCTGCTGCTTCTGAGGCTGCTGGGAGAGATTTCCTTTTCTCTTCTTTGTTCGCACAGCTCCAGGGGTTCAGCTTTGGTTTTGGCCCCACCTTTGCCTGTAGGTTGCCTGAGGGTGTCTGTTCTTCGCTCAGACAAGACGGAGTTAAAGGAGCCGCTGATTCGGGGGCTCTGGCTCACTCAGGCCGGGGGGAGGGAGGGGTATGGTTGCGGGGCGAGCCTGTGGCAGCAGAGGCCGGCGTGACGTTGCAGCAGCCTGAGGCGCGCCGTGCATTCTCCCGGGGAAGTTGTCCCTGGATCACGGGACACTGGCAGTGGCGGGCTGCACAGGCTCCCAGGAGGGGCGGTGTGGATAGTGACCTGTGCTTACACACAGGCTTATCGGTGGCAGCAGCAGCAGCCTTAGCGTCTCATGCCCATCTCTGGGATGTGCGCTGATAGCTGCGGCTGACGCCCATCTCTGGAGCTCCTTTTTTTTTTTTTTTTTTTTTTGCGGTACGCGGGCCTCTCACTGTTGTGGCCTCTCCCGTTGCAGAGCACAGGCTCCTCATGCGCAGGCTCAGCGGCCATGGCTCACGGGCCCAGCTGCTCCATGGCATGTGGGATCCTCCCGGACCAGGGCACGAACCCGTGTCCCCTGCATCGGCAGGCAGACTCTCAACCACTGCACCACCAGGGAAGTCCTCTGGAGCTCCTTTAAGCAGCGCTCTTAATCCCCTCTCCTCGAGCACCAGGAAACAAAGAGGCAAGAAAACGTCTCTTGTCTCTTCCGCAGCTCCAGATCTTTTCCCGGACTCCCTCCCGGCTAGCTGTGGCGCACTAGCTCCCTTCAGGCTGTGTTCACGCCGCCAACCCTAGTCCTCTCCCTGCATCTGACCGAAGCCCTAGCCTCAGCTCCCAGCCCCCGCCCACCCCGGCGGGTGAGCAGACAAGCCTCTCGGGCTGGTGAGTGCTGGTCAGCACCGATCCTCTGTGTGGAAATCTCTCCACTTTGCCCTCCGCACCCCTGTTGTTGTGCTCTCCTCCGTGGCTCCGAAGCTTCCCCCCTCCGCCACCCCCAGCCTCCACCTGCGAAGGGGCTTCTAGTGTGTGGAAACCTTTCCTCCTTCACAGCTCTCTCCCACTGGTGCAGATCCTGTCCCTATTCTTTTGTCTCTGTTTTTCCTTTTTTCTTTTGCCCTACCCAGGTACATGGGGAATTTCTTGCCTTTTGGGAGGTCTGAGGTCTTCTGCCAGCATTCAGTGGGTGTTCTATAGAAGCAGTTCCATGTGTAGATATATTTCTGATGTATCTGTGGGGAGGAAGGTGATCTCCGCGTCTTACTCTTCCACCATCTTCCGTGCCTTCTTCCGCCATCTTCCGTGCCTTCAAAAAGTTTTTAAAAAAAGAAAAAAAAAACAATATGGGGAATGAACATTACAGGCTAATGTTATTTGAATATTGATGTAAGTCAAATCAGTCAATAAGCAAAAATGTTATAGCATTTTAATTTGGGTTTATGCTAAGATGAGTGGCTTTTCATTCAAAACACAATTGATGTAACACAACACATTAATTAAAAATGAAATTTTGAAAAAGTTAATATTTGAATCATGAAAAGTATCAAATAACTAAACATAAATCTAAAAAAAGATGTGCATGACCTCTGGTGAAAATTACTGAATTGTATTAAGAGACACTAAGAAGACCTAAACATAAAGATATTCCATGTTCAAATTTGGAAGAGAAAATACTTTTCAAATGTCAATTCTCCAAAAACTGATCTACAGATTCATTGCACCCAAGAGTTACTTAACAGAACTTAATTGGTTCTAAATAGATGTGGAAAAACCAGTGGTGAACATTAGCCAAGTAGTCGTGAAGAATGAGAAGAAGATGGGAGGTCTTGCTTTAGCAAATTAAGTCATAGTAATTAAGATAGTGTGGTATTGATGGGGGCATAGAGACACAGACTACTGGATAAGAAGTAGAGATCCCACACACATTTGGACACTGATACACACATATATGAACACTTGATTTATGATGGAGGTTTCATGGCAGAAATTGGGGGAAAGACTATTTTCTTTTTTCTTCTCAATAAGTGGTGCAAGGACAATAAATGTCTCTATGGTGTGCTATAAAGACACATTTTTTCTACATGGAAAAAAACTTGACCCTGTTGTTGTTGTGTCCTCTCCTGCCTCTTGATGTTGTGGGTCCCCAAGGTGACGTTGATTGAGCTGCACAGAGAGCAGAGTAGGGGTGTGGGGAGCATGGAGTCATGGGAGATACAGACCAGGAGCTGTGACAGGCAGGTGACACAAGGCAGGGCTGCAGCTGAGGGCAAACTGAGGTGACAGATGGTCCTGGGGCTGAGTGACACTGTTCCCTGTGCTCTTCAATGACATGAGGGCAGAGCTCCTGGGAGCTTTCTCAGCAATATCGTGAAATTAACCTGAGTTTGCATTAGGAGCTTATAGAGTTGGATCTTCTGAAATCCTCCTGTCCTAGGGCCTAACGCATCCTAGGATCTGAGTAAATATTTTTTGGCTGCACAATTGAATGGCCTCCAATTAGCTTTTGGCTAAGGTTTGGTGGGGAGAGTGCAGGTGGGATTCAAGGCCACAAGGATGGGGGATGGCACTGCCAAAGGCAGTGGGGCAGCCGAGGGCCTGGGAGGTAGGGGAGATTGGGCAGAAAATGGGCTGCTTGGGGGCTGGGGTAGAGTTAAGGCACCCGGAGAGCTTTGGGTGCTGTCATCTAGC
The DNA here is from genome assembly GCF_964165515.1 of Mesoplodon bidens. Taxonomy (NCBI): domain Eukaryota; kingdom Metazoa; phylum Chordata; class Mammalia; order Artiodactyla; family Ziphiidae; genus Mesoplodon; species Mesoplodon bidens. Next base: position 105,188,600 of record NC_138178.1, on the reverse strand, counting down.
CACTTCTGAACAATCGCACCTTGAGCTCTGCTCCTGGGCAGGAGTGAGGGGTGGAGGGCACTGAGAAATTTCACTGGTTCTTAAGCTGGGTCCACTGACAACTCCCATACTGCAGACTGTTTGTCCGAGTTGCCCTTTCCTGGGATGGAGTGAGGGATTTTAACTACTTGTGTTTTGTAGCTTCACATCCTCTGCCAAATGCACAATGCACTTTCCCAGTGGTCAGAGAGAGGCTAAGACCCACGAGAGCTTTTAGTGAACACCCTTCCTTCCTGCCATCCATCTTTGCTGAGTGTCTATGCAGCATCGAACTTGTTAGTCTGGGTTTGGGACGGGAGCTGAGGTTCAGAAATTTGAGCTGGGCAGAAGGGTCAGGGTACAGGGGGTTAAGTGAGATGGGCTCAGGCCTCAGGAATAGGGACTGTCACTCACCTATTCCAGCCCAGGGGAAAGAAGAAAGGCCATCAGGAGCAGGAGTGGCTGCAACATCCCCAAAGTTCTGCCCAGGTCAGAGCTGCTGTCTTTCCAGACACAAAACACAGGGGAAGGAAGTAGGGGAGGCTCAGTGCCCACACAGACCTCCCACATCGGTGCTCCCCCGAGCAGGGTGTCAGCATGCAATGTGGTCATCCACATTCTCTGCCATGGGTTAGGTGAGAATGGCACTGTCACCACACTTGTACTCCCACTGCCGAGTCACAAAGTAAGAAGAAAGAACAACAAAGTGAAGGCTGTGGTGCAGCCAGTGTTACCAAGTCCAAGCTCATACTGCTCACTGCACAACAGGCCAGTAAATATAGAGATGAGTTGTTGAGGCAAGGAACAGCAACTTTAGTTGAAAAGCCAGTAGACTGAGAAGACGGTGGACTCATGTCCCAAAGACCCATCTGGCCTGAGTTAGAATTCAGGCTTCTTTTTTTTTTTTTTTTTTTTTTTTTGTGGTACGTGGGCCTCTCACTGTTGTGGCCTCTCGCGTTGCGGAGCACAGGCTCCGGACGCGCAGGATCAGCGGCCATGGCTCACAGGCCCAGCCACTCCGTGGCATGTGGGATCCTCCTGGACTGTGGCACGAACCTGTGTCCCCTGCATTGGCAGGCGGACTCCCAACCACTGTGCCACCAGGGAAGCCCCCAGGCTTCTTTTATACTAAAACGGGAGGGAGTAAAGTCAAGCATTTCTTGGTTCCAGTCAGCCTCTGGAGGGGATGTGTTAATTTCTTCCGTTCTGCAATCTTTCACAGGTGGGCCTGGTTAGGATGTTTCCAGTGAGCTAAACAAAGGTATTTTAGCTTAATGCTCATTTCCTGAGAGGCAGCATCCCCAGACATGGGCCATTATGTATAATTAAAGCTTTACAGGTAACATTCCTTTAGTGACTAACTTAATAGAATACAAGGGTTCCTCCCTATTACACCAGCAGAGGGGCTGGATCCCCAGAAACCCCTCAGTGACTGAATCAAGAATATCTCCATTTCTCCACTCTTGGCTGTTTTTTCATTGTGATGAAATCATGAATAATTATTTTAAAGGCTAGGTCCAGGGATATGAAAGACATAGCTCTTGCCCTTGAGAAGCTGACAGTTGCTGGACTAGACCTAGAATCTGTGGTAAGAGGACAGGATGGTAAGAACTACGGGGAGTGAGTCTGCTTGGTGCCATGGTGAGGTAGAGGCTGGACTTGCTTTAGGGGCGGATAGACCTGGACACACCCAAGTACCCCAAATGGCAACCTCATTTCCTATGTTGTCACCATTCCAGTGTTGTATTTTTTTTTTTTTTTTTTTTTTTTTTTTGCGGTATGCGGGCCTCTCACTGTTGTGGCCTCTCCCGTTGCGGAGCACAGGCTCCGGATGCGCAGGCTCAGCGGCCATGGCTCACGGGCCCAGCCGCTCCGCGGCATATGGGATCCTCCCGGACCGGGGCACGAACCCGTATCCCCTGCATCGGCAGGCGGACTCTCAACCACTGCGCCACCAGGGAGGCCCCAGTGTTGTATTTTTAAAGTGCTTAGAATCGCCTCTTTAAATGTAAATATTCTGCAACAAAGAGTTTTTCTTATCCCACAATTTTGAATGAAAGTCCTGGGCTTGATGTTCACTGGACCAAAACAAACCATCCCCTGGGTCCATCGGAAGTGAATGACCTGGTGGGATTTGTCAGAGCAGGCCAAATAAGGCGAGGTGGGTGGTACAAGGGGGCTGCCTGATGTGGATCACCAGAGCCTGGCTGTGGGGGGCAGGGAACACACTTGGAGAAGACGAGTGAGAGATCTGTTATATAAATCTCTGTGGGGATTAATCAAATATGTAGACATATTAAGGCTAGTGAGCAAGGTTTCTCACTGTCTGAGGATTAGATGGTATTGTTGGCATCAATGTTAATTCCCTAGGTTTGATCATTGGACTGTGCTTATGTAAGAGTGTCCTTGTTTGTAGGGATTACACTCTAAAGTATTTGGGAAGTTGATGGAGTACCATGTCAGTAACTTTAGTCTCAAATAGTTCAGGAAAACAAAAGTTTTTTGTATTATAATTGCAACTTTTCTTTATTCTTGAGACTGTTTCAAAATTAGAAGGAACTCCATAGCCTTCACATATATAAAGAACAACCAGTTTGAAGATACGAACTGTAAAGAAATATCTGTTGCAGTAGCAACAAAAAACATAAGATGCTTAAGAAAAACTTAATCAGAACTGTGAAAAACCTATTCAAGCAAAACGTTAAAGTACTCCTGAAAAATACAAAAATGGACCTGAGAAATAGCAGGATATTCTTAATTCTTGAATAGGGTGGATCTACACCAAAAAGGCACTGATTCTCCCAAAGTCAATATAAAATTTTAATGTGTCCAATAAAAATATTATTTTTTCTCCTAGTGTTATACAAGTTCTAGATACTTTCTTAAATTTATGTGGAAAATAAGCATGAAGGAATAGTTAGTCAGATATTACAAACATCCTGTAAAACTTCTTTTCTGAAAACAGTGTAGTGTCCACTCCTGAGTAGACAGAGAGACCAATTAAACAGAATAGAAAATTCACAAGCATACCCAACTACATATGGAAATGTAGTTTATACTAAGGTGGCATTACAAATCACTGGGGAAAAGATGAACTTTTTAATAAATGATATTGGAGCAATTAGTTATTCATTTGTTAAACTGGAGTCATATATCACGTAAACCGCCAGAACAGACTCAAACTAGATAACAGACACAAATGTATGAAATAAAAACATAGTAAGAAATAAATATCGATAAATATAAAGTTAGAGTAGAGAAAGCCCTTCTAGCTAAATCCAGGAACATTAAAAGAAGAGATTGATAAATGAATTTTGATATGTAAAATACAATTTTTTAAGTTTGTATGTCAAAAAAGTGTAAGAAAAGTCAAAATACAGACAACTTGGAAAAAATCACTGCAACATATCACAGTCAAAGAGCTCTATGTAATATATAAAACAAAGAGTTAGAAAATGTAAAAAAGAACCAGATAGAACTGAAGAACACAATAACTGAAATTTTAAAACACGGTAGAAGGAATCAACAGTAGATTAGATGACACAAAGGAGCAGATCAGCAAACTGGAAGAGAGAATAGTGAATATCACTCAACCAGAACAGAAAAAAAGATAAAGGAATTTTTTCAATGAAGACAGTTTAAGAGAACACTGGGACAACATCAAGCATACTAACATTCACAGTATAGGGATCGCAGAAGGAAAAGAGAGAGAAAAAAGACCAGAGAACATACTTGAAGACATAATAGCTGAAAATTTCCCTAACCTGAGAAATGAAACACATATCCATGTGCAGGAAGCACAGACAGTCTCAAACAGGATCAACACAAAGTTGACCACACCAAGACACACTGTAATTAAAATGCCAACAACTAAATATCAGTTTTATATTAATATTAAAAGTAACAAAGGAAAAGCAACAAGGGGAACTCCCAGCTATCCACTGACTTTTCAACAGAAACTTTGCAAGCCAGAAGGGAGTGGTATGATATATTTAAAGTGATGAAAGGGAAAAACATACAACCAAGAATACTCTACTGGGCAGGTTATCATTCATATTTGATGGAGAAATCTAAAGTTTTATGGACAAACAAAAAGCTAAGACTCCAGCATCACAAAGCCAGCTTTATAAGAAATGTTAAAGGGACTACTCTAAGTTGAAAAGAAACGGCCACAGCTAGAAGTATGAAAATTACAAAAGGAAAAGTCTCATTAGTAAAGGTAAATATACAGCAAAGGTAGTAAATCAGCCACTTATAAAGCTAGTAGGAAGGCTAAAAGACAAAAGTAGTAAAATCATCTCTATCCACAATAAGTAGTTAAGGGACACACAAAACAAAAAGATGTCAAAAATAAATATTGGAGGAGAGTAAAAATGCAGGTTGTAAAAATGTGTTCAAACTTAAGAGGCCAGCACCTTAAAATAACCATAGGTAGATAGATAGATAGATAGATAGATAGACAGATATAAGCTTGATGGTAACCACACATCAAAGATCAATAGTTACACACACAAAAAAGACAGACACACATCAAAGATCTATAATAGATACACACACACACAAAAAGAGAAAATAATCCAAAGATAACACTAAAGACAGTCATCAAATCACAAGGGAAGGGAGTAAAAGAAGGAGCAAAAAAGAACCACGAAAAAAACCCAAAAACAATGAACAAAATTGCAATAAGTACATACCTATCAATAACTACTTTAAACAGAAATGGACTAAATGCTCCAATCAAAAGACACAGAGTGGCTGAATGGATAGAAAAACAAGATTCATCTATATGCTACCTACAAGAGACTCACTTCAAATCTAAAGATACGCACAGATTGAAAGTGAGGGGATAGAAAAAGTACTCCAAGCAAATGGAAACACAAAGAAAGCCAGGATAGCAATACTTATATCAGATGTAATAGACTTTAAAATAAACAGTACTTATAAAACAGACTTTAAAACAAAGAGATAAATAAGGACATTACTTAATGATCATGGGATCAATCCAAGAAGATATAACAATTGTAGATATATATGCACCCAACATAGGAGCACCTAAATACATAAAGCAAATATTAACAAACATAAAGGGAGAAATCGATAGTAGCACAATAATAGTAGGGGAGTTTAACACCCCACTTACATCAATGGACAAATCATCCAGATAGAAAATAAATAAGGTAACACTGGCCTTAAATAACACATTAAATCTGATGGACTTCATAGATAGATAGATAGATCGTTTCATCCAAAAGCAGCAGAATATACATTCTTTTCAAGTGCACATGGAAAATTCCCCAGGATATATCACATGCTAGGCCACAAAACAAGTGTCAGTAAATTTAAGGAAATAGAAACCATATCAAGCATCATTTCCAACCACAACACTATAAGACTAGATATCAACTACAAGGAAAAGAACTGCAAAAAATGCAAACACATGGAGGCTACACAATATGCTATAAACAACGAATGACTCACTGAAGAAATCAAAGAGGAAATTTTAAAATGCCATGAGACACTGAAAATGAAAGGACAATGATCCAAAATCTACAGAATGCAGCAAAAGCATTTCTAAGAGGAAAGTTTACAGCAGTATTGTGTGGGCTACCCAGACAGGAAATAAACACTGGAAGTTCTGCAAGTCTACAAGGAGTGGTACTGGCAGAAGTATGGTGGTGGGCAGGGAAGGCAGAGTCATCCCAATACACATTCTTGAAACAACTTAGCAAGAACTTGAGTCCTTTGGGCAATTCCCTCCCTAGCCACCCTGGGACCTGTCTCTTCTTATGGGTCTTGAGGGAAGAAGGGGTGGTGGGAGAGGCATTTGATGAGTAGAGGCATTTCCTTGGTGGTCATTACAGAGATGTTTTATTTTATTTTTTTATTTCCATTACAGAGATCTTTAAGCAAGGGAAGGATTGTTTCCTTGAAGGTAGGAGATGTAGGATACGTCTATGGACAAGAAAATTTGAAGGAATCAGCATGTTTAAGGTGCTTACCTGCCTCCATCCAAATGTACCCATGAGCAGACAGACCAGCTCACCAGGACAGTGTTTTGAATACTTGTCAGAGAATGCCTGCCACAGGAGCCCAGAGTTTTTCTCTCTGGAGAGGTAGGTGTCTGATTAGAGGCTCAAGTCTTGTTCAGGGATGCCAAGAAATACTCACAAAGGCAGGGGTTAGAAAACATGGAAGACACCTTCACACCATAAACAAAAATAAACTCAAAATGACTTAAAGACTTGGGACTTCCCTGGTGGTGCAGTGGCTATGACTCTGTGCTCCCAATGCAGGGCGCCCAGATTCGATCCCTGGTCAGGGAACTAGATCCCACATTCATGCCACAACTAAGAGTTTGCATGCCACTACTAAGAAGCCCACGTGCTGCAACTAAGGAGCCAGTGAGCCACAACTAAGGAGCTAGTGAGCCACAACTAAGGAGCCCATGAGCCACAACTAAGGAGCCTGCCTGCCACAACTAAGGCCCGGCACAACCAAATAAATAAATTAATTAATTAAAAAAAAACAATAAAGGGGCAATCCAATAAGAGGATATAACATTTGTAAATATTTATTTAAAAAATGACTTAAAGACTTACATATACAACATGACACCATAAAACTCTTAGAAGAGAACATAGGCAAATCATTCTCTGACATGAATCTTACCAACATGTTCTTAGGTCAGTCTCCCAAGGCAATAGAAATAAAAGCAAAAAAAAAAAATGGGACCTAATCAAACTTAAAAGCTTTTGTACAGCAAAGGAAACCATAAACAAATGAAAAGACAAACCACAGACTGGGAGAAAATATTTGCAAATGATGCAACTGAAAGGGGGCTGAATTTCCAAAACATACAAACAGCTCATACAACTCAATAACAAAAAAAATAACACATTGAAAAATGGGCAGGGACTTCCCTGGTGGACCAGTGGTTAAGACTCTGTGCTCCCAATGCAGGGGGCCCGGGTTCAATTCCTGGTCAGGGAAATAGATCTTGCATGCCACAACTAAGAGCCTGCATGACACAACTAAAAGATCCCACATGCCACATCTAAAGACCCCGCGTGCCCCAACTAAAGATCCTGCATGCTGCAACGAAGATCTCGCACATGGCAACAAAGATCCTGGGTGCCACAACTAAGACCCAGCAGAGCCAAATAAATAAATATTAAAAAAAAAGAAAATATGGGCTTCCCTGGTGGCACAGTGGTTAAGAATCTGCCTGCCAATGCAGGGGACATGGGTTCAAGCCCTGGCCCGCAAAGATCCCACATGCTGTGGAGCAACTAAGCCCGTGCACCACAACTACTGAGCCTGTGCTCTAGAGCCCGCATGCCACAACTACTGAAGCCCGCATGCTGCAACTACTGAAGCCCATGCGCCTAGAGCCCGTGCTCTGCAACGAGAAGCCACCGCAGTGAGAAGCCTGTGCACCGCAACAAAGAGTAGCCCCCGCTCACCACAACTAGAGAAAGCCTGCGCGCAGCAATGAAGACCCAACGCAGCCAAAAATAAATAAATAAATAAATGTATTCTAAAAAAATAAAAAGAAAAGAAAAATGGGCTGAAGACCTTAATAGACATTTCTCCAAATAAGACATACAGATGGCTACAGGCACATGAAAAAGTGCTCAATATCACTAATGATTAGAGGAATGCAAATCAAAACTGCAGTGAGGTACCACCTCATACCAGTCAGAACGGCCATTATTAAGAAGTCTACAAATAGCAAATGCTAGAGAGGGTGTGGAGAGAAAGGGACCCCTCTGACACTGTTGGTGGGAATGTATATTGGTGCAGTCACTATGGAAAACAGTATGGAGTTTCCCCGAAGAACTAAAAATAGAGTTGCCACATAACCCTGAAACCCCATTCCTGGGCATATATCTGGAGAAAATCATAATTCAAAAGGATGCATGCACCCCAATGTTCACTGAAGGACTATTTACAACAGCCAAGATATGGAAACAACCAAAATGTCCATCAACAGATGACTGGATAAAGAAGATGTGGTACATATATACAAAGGAATACTACTCAGTCATAAAAAAAGAATGAAATAATTCCATTTGCAGCAATATGGATGGACCTAGAGATTATCTTACTAAGTGAAGTAAGTCAGACAGAGAAAGACAAATACCATATGATATCACTTATATGTGGAATCTAAAATATGACACAAACGAACTTATCTATGAAACAGAAACAGACTTACAAACATAGAGAACAGACTTGTGGTTGCCAAGGGGAAGGGTAGTGGGGGAGGGATGGACTGGGAGTTTGGGATCAGCAGACGCAAGCTATTACATATAGAATGGATGAACAACAAGGTCCTACTGTATAGCACAGGGAACTATATTCAGAATCCTGTGATAAACCATAATGGAAAAGAATATGAAAAAGAATGTGTATGTGTGTGTATATATATATATATACATAGAGTGAGAGAATATATATATATATATATATATATATATATATATATAACTGAATCACTTTGCTATACAGTAGAAATTAAAACATTGTAAATCAACTATTTTTCAATAAAATAAATTTTAAATAAATAAAATCTTAAAAAAAAAAAAAGAAGAAGAAAGAAAGAAAACATGGAAGGCCTCTTGCTGGCTTGGCTGTCAGGGAGCCTGGCTCAGTCCAGGCTCTGTCTTAACTCTGAGTGCCTCCCGTCGGTCACTACAGCCTCCTGAGACTTTGTCTCCCTCATCACTCAAAGGAGGATGAGGGTCTGCAACAAAGATTCTTAAACCTGTTTCAAGCCACAGAACCATTTCCTCAAAATAAATGTTATACTTACACTGAACATGTGGCTGGACAACTTTTTTAAATGCTATTTTTGTTTTGTTTCTGTGTTTCCCTTTTTGTCTTTTTCAATCAAGGAGCCAGGTCCTTAGTATGTCTTAGGGTTTTTTTCAGCTCTAAATCAGAAGCTGTGTGACATCATTGCTCTTCCTTTGTAAAAGTGCCCCAAGTCACTAGGAGATTGTGCTGCTGCATGACTTCTGCACAACATGATGTGAAAAGGCGTGCTTTTGAGAGTTATGTGATCCCAGAGTATGGACCCCATGCCACAGAAGAACATGGTGCTGTGTGTTTGGGGCAGGATGGCACCAGCGCAGAGCTGGAACTCACACTCGGCTCCCAGGCAGTGCAGCATAACAGTGCAAGACCTTGGAGGGATGGCTGCTGGGAGTGTCTGGCGAGGTGAGCCCAGCACAGGGAGGTCCTTGCTCACATACTCTACATGTGGCCTCTCAGCCAAGACCTCTCCAAAGTTGAAAAGTCTAGGTCGTCTTGGACCAAATGGAGGCAGCGGTAACCCTGACAGCTCAAATAGCAGAGACGTTTCTCCATGTGTCCAGACCACGTGGGCCTCCCTGATTCCAGTTTGATTCTGCACAGGCAGGAGCTTGTAGTCATGACAGGGATCGTGTTTCTGCCCCATCCAGCTAGATGAGCGTTTAGACTCAGTTCTAATTGCCTTCAAGCAAATACATCATATGGGTTTTCCTACCATCTGAATGTGTGCAATGACATTCCTACCTGCTACTTTTAGAGTAAAAGAAATAAGGCTGCCCTCGTTCCCTTGTTTTGAGGGAATTTTTAGTCCTGGTGGAGACTGGGGAAGTACTGACTAGCCTAACAATTTGCATTTAACAAATTGCAGGGTGGGAGTGACCAGCCTTCTCTAGACTCCTTCTTGAACTGTGGGGAATCCTGGGAGTAACTTAGAATGAAATGAAACCCAGATAGGGATGTTGGTTGTTTCAATTTCATCACTTTCTCGTCATGAGCCTCATCAAGGCCGTGGAAGTTTCTGACTCGGACAGAGTATTCTTTTCTCTATCCTCTCAATCAGCTGTTTTAGAGAGCTGATAAAGAAGGTCACATTTCTTCCTAAAGGAAACATAAAACAGTCTCAAGATAAGGATGACACCACAGGCCTGTGACTCCCTTATCTACCCTTTGTTCAAAACTCACTGTCTGAGAAGAATGGTGGCTGCGTTAGGAAGATGGGTCCCTTAGCTCACTCTTGGACATGATCTTTACTTACGCTTCCCTCTGGGACAGAGAATGGGTCCTTCTCCCATTGTGCTTCTTTGCTTCATTGCCTTATCTGGTTATCTCAGCACTGGCTGGACAGAATTCAGGAGAACCTGGTCCACAGAGGATCCCAGCCCCAGGCTCTGAGTAGAGTTCACAGAGGATAGGGTCTTGTGTGGTGAATAGATTACAGCTATCTCATGGGGAACAAATGAAGAACTAACCAGGGTCGGGGGTGAGGGGACTTAACTTAGAGTGGAATTTCCCTGGGTTGCAACAAAGCAGCTGTGCACGACAGCTGTCTTTAAGCATTATATGAACTATCATATGGTATGTATTTTCTTTGTGCATGTGGTTTTATATGTAGGGCAGAAAAGGGAAGAGGTTGAATTCTATGTACTTTCTGTCCACATTGCCATCTGAGTATCCATGGCCACTTGGCCAGGGATGTTGGGATGCAAACTGCTGGTGAAGAAGTTGGCTAGATGAACTTAAACCCTCTTGCTGCTCTTAGGGGTTACACCTTGGAGAGTACTGGCCTGGCAGTTGGGAGAGCAAGGTTCCAATCATGGCTCTGGGGAGAACTCTCAGAATCAATCAATCAACCCCATTATACTCCTTATTTCCACTAATACTTTCTATTGAAGAGAGTACTTGGTCACCTAAAGTCTTCCCATTGATTACAGATATCTACAGCGGGTAATAATTTAAGTAACAGATTTGCTGCTGTTTGCCATAAATGAGCATTTACAACTTATAACTAACATTTTTAACCACTTATAACAGGGTAAGTAGTACCTTTAAATTTATCAGATTAAAGAACTAATAGATAACCCGGGCCAATTTTCAAAAGCTAAGTTTAGGTTTCCCTGCATCCCCTTCAGAATAAATATCTCTATTATTTAGAGTTCAATTAGGGAAGCAGAAGCACTATGAGTGATGTACAGTAAGGGATCTATTATAAAAATTGTATCTTATAAAATTATGGGAACTGGTGAAGAAATCCTCTCTAGATCCTTCTTGATATCCTTGATCCTTCTTTTGATTTATTTTTACAGTCCAGGAAAGCCAGATGTTATATGGAAAGATCATGTGATTGGAGTCATGGCTATGAAATCTTGTCAAGTGACTCAAATTCTCTGAGCCTCAGTTTCCTCTTCTGTACAATGGAAACAATAATATTTCTCAGGGTTGATGTTAGGGTGAATGGGACAAAGCTTCCATCTATAGTATACCATATTTCATTGATTCCAAGATGCACAATATTTCACATTTTAACCTCTTTACAACAGTAATGAATCTTGTAATCAATGGCATGTTATCGTCTAATTGAGAACAGTTTTTCCCTTTCTCAGTGGCAAATAAAATAATGAAAGCCCAGAGTAACATCTCAAATGATGCAGATGCAGGTATCATTTTATTATGCAACTAAAAATGACCCTCAGTGCAAAAGCAGAAACCCCAGCACCCCCTAGAGAACACACATGTTTTCCTTCATACATTGCATTCCTTTCCCCAGTCATTGGACTAACCCTTCAACTCCCATTTCTCATTATTCAGATTAGTGAAATGGAAAATATGAGTTTCAGAATCTGACATATTAAATGTTAGATCTTGCTGCTATGTGACATTCTGAGCTTCAGTTGTGTGTTCCATAATTTTGTATAATACTACTTACCCAAAAGGACTGTTAAAAAGATTAAATGAGATGGGCTTCCCTGGTGGCGCAGTGGTTAAGAGTCTGCCTGCCGACGCAGGGGACATGTGTTCGTGCCCCGGTCCGGGAAGATCCCACATGCCGCGGAGCAGCTGGGCCTGTGAGCCATGGCCACTGAGCCTGCGCGTCCGGAGCCTGTGTTCCGCAACGGGAGAGGCCACAACAGTGAGAGGCCCGCGTAATGCAAAAAAATAAAATAAATAAATAAATAAAAAGATTAAATGAGATGATGTGTGTAAAGTCCTATCAGTGCCAAACATATTGTGGGTAGTCAACAAATTCTCCCTTTTTCCTTCCTTCTCTCACTGCCACATTCTATTCTTCTACTGAATATTTGGATTGAAGGAAGGATGGATCTTCTAGAACACAGTCACACTTGATTGTTTACGTATTGTCTATGACTGCTTTTGTGCTATGACAACAGAGTGGAATAGTTGCCAGAGAGACAGTATGGCTTGCAAAGCTAAAAATACTTACTATCTGGCTATTTACAGAAAAAAGTTTGCTCATCCTCATTCTACATTCTTACAGCATCTAAAAATCCCCACCTCCCCTCCATTTGTGTTACTTCTCTGGCTCAAGAGAGTTTCATTAGATGAGAAAGTGAATGCCTCATCCGAGGAGCCAGGACTCTTGGGCTCTGACTGAAGCTTCAATACCAGCAGAGCAGAGAGGACAGTTGAGAGAATTTTTGATGAGGAAAACAGCCAGGCCAGAGTGAAAGGCAAAGATGTGATTATGTTGTTTCTGTGGTTTGCAGTCCTCCCCCGTTTTTTTTTTAACACTCATTTTTTTTTAATTGAAGTGCAGTTGATTTACCATGTTGTGGCAATCTCTGCTTACAGCAAAGTGACTCAGTTACACACACAGAGACACTCTTCTTTATATTCTTTTCCATTATGGTGTATCACGGGATATTGAATATAGTTCCCTGTGCTATACAGTAGGACCTTGTTGTTTACCCTCCCCTTTTCTTTTAATTCTGGAGTTATAAAAGCAGGAGCAAGGGAGGGAGTGACAGAAGCAGCTTACAATGGGCAGCATCCCTGGGAAAATGCAGGTCCTACTCCTTCTACTGGTCTTTCTCTTGCCTCCTGAAGCTAGAGCTGGTGAGTCCAGGGTGGAACTTTTCTGTCCTCTGGGTACTCTTAACTTACTAAGCTGAATCAAAGAGGACCCTAAATTGACCCTGCAAGATCCCATTGCAAGTGCTCCAGGGGGGAACCTCTATCTGGAAGAGTCACACCCTTTCCCTGCAGATGATGACAGTGTCCCGGGGACGGGAAGTCTTGGGTGGAGGAAGAACAGGAAAATGGCTTTGGAAGTTCCTCTCGACCTTTCCTCAAAATATCCACGATTCTGATTCATGGTCCTTCTCTGGCCTTGCTCTCATGTGGAGGTCAGGATGGGGACATGAAGAAATGTTTCATGACAACTCAGAATCAAGACTAGCCACTGTGTTCTCAAAAGTACGATGAGGGTGCTCCAGGGTGCATTGGAGAAGGGGAAGCCAACTAAATGACACGTGGAGAGGTCTGAGCTACTTTAGAGGTAAGGGTGAGGATGCAGGGGATTGTCGCACATCATTCATCTCATTTTTCTCACCTAACGCTCTGTCTGACAGTTCAGTGAGCCTGTGTTTGAGGATCTGGATTCTCTGTTTCAGAGGAGATTATCAGTGGCATTGAGTCCAAGCCACACTCCCGCCCCTATAAGGCCGATCTGAAAATAATCACTGACGAGGGATACGTTGCCACCTGTGGTGGGTTTCTCATAAGTCAAGAATTTGTACTGGGGACTTCCCTGGTGCTGCAGTGGTTAAGAATCCACCTGCCAATGCAGGGGTCATGGGTTTGAGCCCTGGTCTGGGAAGATCCCACATGCCACGGAGCAACTGAGCCTGCGCTCTAGAGCCCGTGAGCCACAACTACTGAGCCCGCGAACCACAACTACTGAAGGCCACGTGCCTAGAGCCCGTGCTCCACAACAAGAGAAGCCACTGCAATAAGAAGCCTGCGCACCACAACGAAGAGTAGCCCCCGCTTGCCGCAACTAGAGAAAGCCCGTGCGCAGCAACGAAGACCCAATGCAGCCGAAAATAAATAAATAAATTTATTTATTTTTAAAAAAAAAAAGAAAGAATTTGTGCTGGGACTTCCCTGGTGGCGCAGTGGTTAAGAATCCGTCTGCCAATGCAGGAGACACGGGTTCAATCCCTGGTCCGGGAAGATCCCACGTGCCGCGGAGCAACTAAGCCTGTGTGCCATAACCACTGAGCCTGTGCTTTAGAGCCTGCAAGCCACAACTACTGAGCCCACGTACCACAACTACTGAAGCCTGCACACTCTAGGGCCCGCGTGCCACAATTACGGAGCCCAAGTGCTGCAACTACTGAAGCCCATGCTCCTAGAGCCTGTGCTCCACAACAGGAGAAGGCACCACAATGAGAAGCCCATGCACCAAAACGAAGAGTAGCCCCCGCTCGCTGCAACTAGAGAAAACCCACATGCAGCAGCAAAGACCCAATGCAGCCAAATAAATAAAATAAAATCTTAAAAAGAAAAAAGAAGAATTTGTGCTGACAGGTGCTCACTGTTAAGGAAGGTAAGAAAATTTTGAATAGCTCTCTTCTCATGTGAGGAGCTGTAAGAACCAGAGTTATACACACCAAAGCAGGGATTCTTGTGCCTGCTCATCTCAGGATGATCAGCAATGTACACTGGGAGGAACCAGGCCAGTTTCATTTGTCATGTCCATTTCCAGAGGCCAGGGCATCATTCAGGGCAACCCGGGTCAAGGCAGGCCAACCCTGCCTCCTTATCCTGGTGCTGGCAGAGCTCTCACAGTCCATGTGGCTGCCTGGGCCTGGGCCTTCCTGAAACGGCTATGATCTCTGGGGGGAACTTCTTCCCTGAGCAAGATCTGAGCTCCTCAGGTGGCCCTGCACTGGGGGACAAGTGGGCCTGGGGTCTCTTTGCTCACAATGGTCCCTTCTCCAGAGACCAGCACCTTTTCCTGCCTCTCTCCTCCCTCTCTACAGGCACGTTAGGGTCACTCTTGGAGCTCATGACATGAAAGAATCCACATGGCAGTAGCTGGAGGTCGAAGAACAGCTTTTTCACCAACCTCAATGGCATGTTACTGAAGGTGCCATCTTTCTTTCACTTCTCAGCCCCCTCCTTTACCCATTCTCCTGAGCTGTGCATTTCTCATTCTATGCCAACCCATTTCCTTGGGGCTCCCTCCACTCCATGTCATCACCACCCCACTGGGAAGAAGCTCTAGGCCCTGCCTGGGGACCGTCTACCACACCACTCCCTCCACTCTCCCTGGGACTGGCAATCCACCTGCTCTTCCTCCCTCACAGCTACGAACAAGAGCCAAGCTGACCCACACCGCAGGGACGATCCCCCTGTCTACCCATCTACCTTCATTCCACCCAGGAGGATGCGCCAGGCAGCTGGGTGGGGGAAGACAAGGGTGACAGAGCCAGTGTCACATACTCTGAGGGAGGTGAAGCTGAGACTCATGGATGACAAGACCTGCAACCACTTTCTTTTGCCCAATCATAACCTCCAAATCTGTGTAGGCAATCCCAGGAAGAGAAGATCAGCATACAAGGTAACCACATACCTACGCTTCCATCTCCCAACTCAGTACTTGGGAGACAGCGTCCTCCTGGGCGGGGATGGGGTCAGGAAGTCCCGAGTACAGTGAACATGTCTGAGTTCATGGGTTTCTAGGACTGTGGAACTGGACTCCTCCTTCCGGGTGCCATCCTTCCATAGCCACGTCCTGCTTCTAGCCCTCCCATCTATCCTGCCATACAGGGCTCCGGGAGAGAAGTGAAGAAGATGGAAGGGACAGGACTAGAGGTGTGGTTCTATGCCAGAGAGAGAATGAAGACATGAAACCCCCATCTAAGGACTCCATGAGGAGCCAGGATCCCTAGCCAGATTCTGGGGTATCTTGACTGGGGTGCTGAGAGAACCAGGATGGCGTGACAGAAAGGAGAGAAGAATGCCTGCTGCTCAGGATCTGCTTTCTCTAACCCACAGGGCAATTCTGGGGGCCCCCTTCTGTGTGCTGGGGTGGCCCAGGTACTGAGTCTTATGGAAGTACAGACACAAAGCCTCCTGGTGTCTTCACTCAAATCTCCCCATGTGTGTCCTGGATTAACAAAGTCCTAAATGGCAGCTAGCCACAGAAGCCTGGCCAGTCTGCAGGAGAACCCCAAAGCCAGAGCCCTCCCTGGTAGCCCCTGCATTCCACAGGAGCCTGGCCCTGCCTGTGCCCAGGAAGCCTCTCCAAGAACAACAAAGCCCCTGCTGGTTGTATCCCCCGCGAACTTCAATAAGGATGCAGCCTCCAGTGTGTCTGTGGGACTCTCCTCTCTCCCCCAGAGCTGCGCTGCTCTGCAAGGAGGAGTCCAGCTCCCCCTTTCTAGCTTGAATGAACACTAGCACTGGGCTCCCTTCTTGCTAATTAATAATCTTGCCTACCAATTCCCTTGTCCATTGTGTGGTGTTAAGAATTATTAAAGAAAATATTTTCACCTGCACAACAGGATTTAACATCCAGAGTAACACTAGCACTGACTTACCTTCTTCCTCCACCACCACCTCTTCCTCCTTCTCCTGTTCCTCCCTCCTTCTCCTCCTCTCCCTTCTCTTCCCATGAACCTTGTGCCTCCGCCACTACAATTCAGGGCATAGATGTGCCATAGCAAACTCTCCAGGACTATTTCTGGAGACGGTCCCAGGCTTGGGCTGTTGATACCTTGCATTCTTACACCCGCCTCTGCCCCATCATCACCATCCCTCTCAATAATGTGTCTGCAGCCAGAGGAGCATCTGCCAAGTGAGAAAGAGGAAAATTTCCCAAGTTCAAGAGCTCAGGACAGCGGGGAGGGATGAGCCCTGGAAGTCCTCAGGACGGGTTTGTCAACTGCAACAGTCACCACAAAGTAGGGCCATGCCAGTCCAGAAGAAAGTTCCCCTAGAATGTCAGAGTGAGTCTGGCCCCTGAACTACATCAGAGTCACCCAATTCAACTGTCATCTTCCTTTGGAAATGACACGGTGTCTCCAGTCTTCCAAAAGAGAAATCTGAGTTAGGTCACGTTCTCCAAAATTTCCTCCTGCAAGTGAAACCGCAATGCTCTGAATGCCGTACCCGCCAGCATCTGAGATGGATGAATGCGCTCACAGCCATACATACCCGAATACAAGGCAAATGGAGCATAAACTCCAGCTAACTCTCAGAAGCCTGCCATTAAAGGGCCCTCATACAGGTTCCACCATGGTCCCGAAGAGGCCTAAGAAGATAGGCCTGGCCTGTGCAAGAAGGAGCTGCTACTCCTGGCCCAGACCAGGGACCCATAGCTCCATCTTCCCCACTGCCTGTCAGCCCACAGATCTGGGCTTCCAGCTCTGCCACTGATCAATGTAGATGTAAGATAAAGAAATCGTGATAAACATAAACATCTGATTATAAACACTAACCCTATGTGGAAAACAGATACATGTACACAAATTTTTTTAAAAAAGAAAAAACTTGGCAGGATCTCAGAAATGAAAGAACTTATGCTGGAATGGTAATAAACAATTTTTATGCCCTAACTCTTGTTTTATATTTGTGTAATTAAATAAGAGTTTTTAAATGTGAAATACAAGGAGCAGAAGCTCTACGGGTAATGTTTGCTTGGGAAACCAGCACATATACTGAGCTGTAGCTTGGGCCCCACCCACTGCTGACCCCCAGACCCTGAGGACAGCACATCCACAGGGCATCCCTTCTTTCCAGGAAGCTGGACAACTGGAGACATGGGGAGAACAATCAGCCTACCCTGCCAGCCTGGCCCCCAAGAAGTGGTAGGGCTGGTGGAGACTGCAAGGAGCTGGACTGAACCTACAGGATAAACTGGACCCCAAGGGGTTGACAGGCACTGACTCTAGCTTGGCCTAGCTTGTTTGCAGACCAAACAAGCATCACATGGACCCCTGACATGGAAATAGCAGTTGCTGGCCCAGCCTCCCAAAAAAAGATAAGCACATCAGCATCACTACAGTGTTTATTCTGTGATGCAGAGGATAGGGTCCAAGGAGTGAGCCCGCCTAACCAACACTGAGAGCAATAAGAGAGTCTCAGCATCACAGGGTCAGAAGGAGAAACGGTCTAGATAAGAGGGCTTTGCTCAAACTCATGGGAAGAGGGCCTCTGTACAGCTGATGCCAGCACATAGGGAAGTGCTACAGAGCCAGTTCCTCCTGGGGTCACAGTTGTCAGGGCCGAGGTCATAAAACCCAACGGGAAAATATCTGCTCTTCCCACCCCACCCCAATGTTCATCCCTTCCCCAGGAACCTGGTGATTGTGCCTCCCACACCCACAGTTCCTCTGACAACTTTTACCCTCACATAGTCATATCCTGTGTAGTGGCTTGGCATGTGGGTATAATGAAGGAATAGTTATGGTTGTACTGCATCCTTTAGAAACTATATAATGAAGTCCTAACCCCCAGTACCACAGAATGTGACCTTATATGGAAATAGAGTCATTGCAAATGTAATTACTTAAGATGAGGTCATACTGGAGTAGGATGTGCCCTTAATCCATATAGCTGTCCTTATAAGAGGAGAGGGGGGACTTCCCTGGTGGTCCAGTGGTTAAGAATCTGCCTTCCAGGGCTTCCCTGTTGGCACAGTGGTTGAGAGTCCGCCTGCCGATTCAGAGGACATGGGTTTGTGCCCCAGTCCAGGAAGATCCCACATGCCGCGGAGCGGCTGGGCCCATGAGCCATGGCCGCTGAGCCTGCGCATCCGGAGCCTGTGCTCTGCAACGGGAGAGGCCACAGCAGTGAGAGACTCGCGTACCGCAAAAAAAAAAAAAAAAAAAAGAATCCGCCTTCCAATGCAGGGGACGTGGATTTGATCCCTGGTCAGGGAACTAAGATCCCACATGCCACAGGGCAACTAAGCCCACGTGTCGCAACTACTGAGCCCCTGTGCTATGGAGCCCACACGCCGCAACTAGAGAAGCCCACGTACCTCAATGAAGATCCCACGTGCCGCAACAAAGACCTGATGCAGCCAAATTAGTTAATTAATTTTTTTTAAAAAAAGAAGAGGAAAGAGGGAATTCCCTGGCTGTCCAGTGGTTAGAACTCAGCACTTACACTGCCAAGGGCCTGGGTTCAATCCCTGGTCAGGGAACTAAGACCCCACAGCTGCATGGCACAGCAAAAAAAAAAAGAGAAGAGGAGAGAGACACACGAGGAGAAGGCCATGTGAAGACAGAGGCAGGGATTGAGTGATGCATCTATAAGCCAAGGAATACCAAGGATTGACAGGTGTAAAGAAAATATATGGGAGAAGTGTGGGACAGATTCTTCATCACAGCCCTCAGAGGAACCAATCCTGCCAACACCTTGATCTCAGACTAGCCGCCAGAACTGTGAGAGGATAAATTTCTGTTGTTTTAAGTCATCTCGTTTGTGGTACTTTGTTATAGTGACTTTTGGAGTCTTATATGGGAGTCAAGGCAGAGTTTTGGGAATTTAAGGTTTTCTCCAAAAATTGCTATTTATTTTAATAAGTGATTTCTATTGAGTAGGCTTTAAATTCATAAAAAGCTTTGCCATTCAAACATCATCAAGGAAAGAATCTATGATGAGTGGGGTGAAGAGGTCACTAAAACCACATTTATAGGGCCTCCCTGGTGGCGCAGTGGTTGAGAGTCCGCCTGCCGATGCAGGGGACACGAGTTCGTGCCCCGGTCCGGGAAGATCCCACATGCCGCGGAGCGGCTGGGCCCGTGAGCCATGGCCGCTGGGCCTGCGCGTCCAAAAACACATTTATAGGGTGTAACTCCAGCTTGTTTGAGAAAAAAAAAATTTTTTTACTGTAATTAGAATAAAAGGCCCAGGACTTTACTCTTGCCTTGTCCTCATAATCCACTGCTCCCTGCTCCTGAGCCCACCCCATGGGCTGCTCCATCTCTAAGACCTTTCCCTGTAAGAAACTGCCACCCTGCGGGAAACTTGCCTCAGAGTGAGTCAGGAAAGACCCCTGGGTGTGATTTACAAATCACAAAGCTGACAAATTACTCGTATCCAGAATATATTAAGTACTGACAAACCCAACTCCATTAAAATATGGGCAAAAGACATAGACACTTCACCAAAGAGGATTTACAGGTGGAAAATAAGCACATGAAAAGATGTCAACTTCATTAGTCATTAGGGAAATGCAAATTAAAAACACAATGAAATACCACTACACATCTGTTAGAATGGCTAAAAATAAAAGTACCAAAAGTACCAAGGGCTTGCATGGATGCAGACTAACTAGAACTCTCATACATTGCTGGGGGAAATGCAAAATACAGTCACTTTAGAAAATAATTTAGCAGTTTCTTACAAAATTAAATATACACTTATTATACGACCTAGAATCCTACCCCTAGATGTTTACCTTCTAGAAATGAAAACTTAAGTTCACGCTAAAACCTGTACACAAATGTTAATAGAAGCTCTATTCATAATTATAAAAATCTGGAAACAAACCAAATGTCTTTCAACAGGTGAATGGATAAACAACCTGTGATGCATGCATACAATGCAATACTACTTGGCAATAAACAGAAGCAAACTATTGCTCATGCAACAACTTGGATGAACCTTAAAGGCATTATGTTGACTTTAAGAAGGCATTATGTTGAGTTAAGAACATTAAGTGGAGTTTAAGAAGCCAGCCTCAGTAAGTCACACATTGTATGATTCCATTTATATAGCATTCCCAAAAAGGCAAAACTATAGTGACGGATAACAGATCCTGCCTATGCTTTCTGGACTATTCATTTGAACATTCAAGGCATGCAGCAATCAAGAGTGCAAACATTTTGGACTTCCCTGGTGGCACAGTGGTTAAGAATCCACCTGCCAATGCAGGGGACACGGGTTCTATCCCTGGTCCAGGAAGATCCCACATGCCATGGAGCAACTAAGCCCGTGTGAAACAACTACTGAGACTGCGCTCTAGAGCACACGAGCCACAACTGCTAAGCCCGTGCACCACAACTACTGAGCCCGCGTGCCGCAACTACTGAGCCCGCATGCCACACTACAGAAGCCCGCGTGCTGAAACTACTAAAGCCCATGCGCCTAGAGCCTGTGCTCCGCAACAAGAGAAGCCACTGCAATGAGAAGCCCGTGCACTGCAACCAAGAGTAGCCCCTGCTCGCCACAACTAGAGAAAGCCCGCGTGCAGCAACGAAGACCCAACACAGCTCCCCCCCCAAAAAAAGAGTGCCGATTTTGAACTTTAAAATTAGATGAGCCTGTGTTTGAATCCATGCTCTCCCATTTTCTGACTTTGTGCCTCTTTAAGCCCAGTTTCCTCATCTGAGGAACAGTGGTGACAGTGAACTATGGAAAGAAATTTTTTATTTTTATTTATTTATTTATTTATTTTGTGGTACGCAGGCCTCTCCCGTTGCGGAGCACAGGCTCCGGACGCTCAGGCTCAGCGGCCATGGCTCACAGGCCTAGCTGCTCCGCGACATGTGGGATCTTCCCGGACTGGGGCACGAACCCGTGTCCCGTGCATCGGCAGGAGGACTCTCAACCACTGCACCACCAGGGAAGTCAGAAATTTTTTATTTTTAAATCATCATGACTTCTTTTGGTATACAGTGCTATGAATTTTAACACACATATAGATTCATGTAACCACCACCAATATTGAAATACTCAACAGTCTCATCACCTCCCCAAACTCCCTCACGCTATTGTTTTATAGTCACATCTCCCTACACTCAACCCTTCTGTAAAAGAACTTCAGGTTGAGGATGGAGAAAGGAAGTAATGGAAGGAAGGAGAGAGAGGGAGAGTAAAAGAGAGAGGAAGAAAGAAAGGAAGAGGGGGAGAGAGAGAGATCTTCCTAGAGGTAATTCACAGTAATATACAATTGAGATATAAGGTTATGTATACATCTCCCCCTGACCACCCACCACACCTCCTCCAGATGCCAACCCATTCATTTTCTTTTCTCTCTGAACAACCTGGCTTTGGTCCCCAGGAAAAGAAGCATTAACGCTGTCCGTGGTCCTGATTTCCTCCCTCTACCCTTCCCCAAATGTGGTTAGACAGAGCTCTACTGAAAAAATCCCTAAATGACACCTGGAGGGTTGGCCCAACCCTTTGACTGTGGAAAATGTACACTATCTGTCTCATTAGTCTCACATAACTTGCCCCTTCACACTTTCCCAACTGCCTACCAAAATCATATCTGCAGCTGGGCAGCATTTGCCATTCTAGAAACAAAAGAATATCCTTGCAACCAAGAATGTAGGATGTGGAGAAATGACTAGACAAAGGAGACATCCTTATAAGGCCTCAACATAGTACAACCATCCCAGTAGAAGGAGAATAACAGGCCATTCTAGGACCATCTAGAAGACAAGTCTCTCCCAATCCAGGAACTATTCCCTGATAGTTTGACCCGCGAAAAGCAGGGGTGTAGACTGTGATGAGCAGCACTGAACCTGAAAGTGCTGATTCTACCACTGGCAACAACAATAGATTTTTAAAAATCATGTGGATTCCTGGATTGGAAGTAACAGTTGTTGCCTCACCAGTCTCCCCTACAGCCCATGCAAAAAAGATAAGATCATCATAGCTACAGTGTTAATTTTGAGATGCAGAAGGTGATGGTCCGTGAAGTGGGCCTGTCTGACTGACGGTGAGAACATTAAGGGAGTGATAACATCACAGAGTCTATAGGAGAAACTGTCCGGGTAAAAGATCTTTGCCCAAACTCAAGAGAAGAGGCACCCTCTGACTTTCCCTCCTCAAATAAGAGCCTATTGCAGGAATGGTGAATGGGAAAGAGAAATATCAGAAAGCAACTCCAAAAAAGCATGATTTGGGGGTTTCTTGCTGAAGAGGCTGGGACAGAAATAAGGACACACAAGCATGACATATCTTCCTCCCGATCCAAAACTTGGGGCCATCTAAGAGGACCTCTCTATTCATCATTCTCCTGGATACTCTGTCTACTTAAAAAAAAAAAATAATGTGCAGAGTGCAGGAATTCTAAAAGGAACTAGTGTGTAAGGAGTTAAAGCAAGAATACAGTAAAACGGGTGCACCCGCGCGCCCCGAGGCTGAACGCTTGATGTCAAGGCAACACCGCCAAACCTCGCCCAGAGTCAGGCGTGTAAGCCAGCAGGAGGGGCGCCAGCGGGTAGCGGCAGGACCGCAGTGGGGCTGGTAGCAGCGACCCGGAGGGAGCACGAGGCGACGCTGGCTGCGGGGACCCGGTGACAGCGCAAGAGGTACTAGATTTTACAAGTTTGCACCATGTGTGAGTATAAGCTAGTCGTTCTTGGCTCAGGAGGAGTTGGAAAAACTGCTCTGACTGTATAATTTGTTCAAGGAATTTTTGTTGAAAAATATGATCCTACGATAGAAGATTCTTATAGAAAGCAAGTTGAAGTAGATGCACAACAGTGTATGCTTGAAATCTTGGATACTACAGGAACGGAACAATTTACAGCAATGAGGGATTGAAAAACGCACGAGGCTTTGCATTAGTTTATTCAATCACAGCACAGTCCGTCCACATTTAATGATTTACAAGATCTGAGAGAACAGATTCTTCGAGTTAAAGACACTGATGATGTTCCAATGATTCTGGTTGGTAATAAGTGTGACGTGGAAGATGAAAGAGTTCTAGGAAAGGAACAAGGTCAAAATTTAGCAAGACAATGGAAAAACTGTGCATTCTTAGAATCCTCTGCAAAATCAAACATAAATGTTAATGAGATCTTTTATGACCTAGTGCAGCAAATTAACAGAAAAACTCCAGTGCCTGGGAAGGCCCGCAAAAAGTCGTCATGTGAGCTGCTTTAATATACTAAATGCATTGTAGCTCTGAGCCAGGTCTGAAGAACTGTTGCTCAATTCGAAAGTGCCAGCATTCCAACTTTGTTAAACCTACCAACATCTTAAATGGACTTTCCGTGGTGGCACCCTTTAAGAAGCGGATGAAAGCTACTACATCAGTTTGCACATTCTAATCACTTTCCAGTATCACAAGAGAGATTTTTACTTATATAATAGTCCTAGAGTATGCAGCTGATAAAACCAGAGGCTACAAACCAGTATTACTGCTAAGAGACATTTTTCATCCACCAATGCTGTACATGTATGAAAATGATGTACTGTATACTTTAACACACTGCATACTTTGTATTGGAGAGTACAATAATGTAAATCCTAAAAGTACCACTATTTTAGCATAATAAAAGAAAGTCCAAAGGGAAAGAAAAAAGAATACCGTAAAACGAATCAGCTTATATCCTTGCAAATTATTTACAGATGTTGAATGTAAGCTGTTAAATTTAGACTTTAAATTTAGGAAAACATACTCATTTGGAAACATCAACTACAGAAGCACATAGAGCTTATTGTAAGGGAAAGCACAGAGTGAGCTCCAGTCCGCTTCAGGAAAATGCAGCCCATGTGCTGTTCCGGCTCCACTGCATTGCTGTCTCAATCTAATGCAAGGTGGCACAAGCCCCTGCCAATTTTCCTTTATGTGTTGTATTTCTTAAAAGAGACTTCAACATATATGAAACTTTATAGGTGTTAAATCCCTACATGGCAAATTAAGGGTAAAACCACTTTTAAGACATGTGCTCAATTGAAAAAGACAAGCCATTACTCAAAGAACAAGGTTAAGAAACAACCTGGCAGCCCGAAGTTGAATGAATAGAAACAAGATGCTGTGCAAGACATACCGTAACTGACGTCTGTAAATCTGACTAATCTGTAAGGTGTTTAGGGGAATTCAAATGAAGTATAATATTTATTCTTTACACAAATAAATATACAGCCTCACTGAGGACATATGCATCATATATGCATCAAAAGGTTATATGGCAGCACAAGGTATGACACCATTAAAAGAACAAACCAGCATTTATTAAGGACCAACCATGTGGCATTTTATATTTAGCACCACATTTAATTCTCAAAAAAAAAAAAAAAAACCTGCTTCATATCATTCTTCGTATTTTACAGATGCAGTAACTAAGACTGAGAACCTAAGGAGCTCTCCTAAGGTCAATAGATCGTTAAGTGGCAGAAGCAAGATTCAAGCTCACCCCGTCTAACTGCAAAGCCAGCCTCATGACTTAAACGACAAAGTGAATAACAGCACAGATAATAAATGTTTCAGGAATTCAGAGAAGGGATGATCCCTCTGCATTTAGTAGCTGAAGAATCACTGCCATAATTAAAATGCCATTGCTTTTACATCAGGTCCACTCTTTGCTTTCCACTAAGTGTGAATCTTAAACAAAACTCCATCCAACCTCTACTTGAATATCTCCATCAGTGGGGAAATTACCTCCCCTGACCACACATCCCTGTTGTAACAGTTCATTATTAGTAAAGTCTCCCTTCTATAGAGTCAATATCTGCTTCCTAAGATGTTGTAGAATTGGATTTGGAGGCTACCTAGCCAGAAACAACGTCCCAACTCCACCACAGGACTGTTGGCTTGACCCAGGCATTGTAGGAAACACCAGACAACTGAACCATAACTAATTCTTCCCCCCAAGCCAGACTTTCTACCACTCACCCTCACTCAAAAAGTTAATCCCACACGATGTCTCCTCCCTCATGTTACCCCCTTCTAAATCAAATTTTATACCCATTCATCTGATTGGCAGAGTCTCGGTCACATGATTGGGCCCTAGATGCAAAAGAATCTGAGGAAGGAGGTTGTGGATTCTATCTTAGGAAGGCAAGAATCATAACTGGGAATTCCTCTAATACAGGAAAGGTGTTCAAAAGACACTAAGGATCCACCACATACATGGTAAATGTCCACTACAATCCATCATTGGCTGCGCAACATGAATGTGCACTATTTTTTCATACCTAATCCTCCTAAAAACAAAAATTATCCCATTGAACATAATTTTCACTATCTTTGGTACAAAGGAAAATGAGGCTTAACTCTCCTTAGGGCTGAAACGACCCAGTCTCATAAGTTACCACTTTCAACTCCAAGTTCAGGATCTCTAGGTGATAGCCATTCCACCTCTAACTTAGTCACACTCCCAAACTGATATCCCTAAACCATAGACTAAATGTAAAGTTCCCCACCAACAACATACGACATATAAAATAGTAGAAGGATGACAGAGGAGAGAGAAAAAGGAAATCTGTTAAAGTATGCAAAAACAACCAGGACAGAGCAAGAAGAAGATATGGGCGAATAGTGCAGACTTCATTTCTGAAGCTATATCTTTTCCATTCCCTTGCCCTCAGCCAGTGCAGGTGAAACAAAACTTGAGTATAGGTGGACCTGAACCTTAATGATGCTATGAAGCTATCTGACTAGGCCTGGACTACCTACCTCTCGATTTCTAATTGCATGAGTGAAAAACAGGAACCCTTCATTTGTTTACACCTCCGCTTTTTGGTCTATGGGGTGCATGGCTACAGAAGAGAACTTTTCCACATCCAGATTCTCCTCTGTTCTGCTGACGCCAGAGCAATATTGACAGCTTCAGCAAATAAGAATACAGGACCCACAATTAAAGTCGAATATTAGACAGACAAGAGCTTATTTTATTATAAGTATGTCCCATTCAATTTTGGGACATACGTGTACTGAAAAATGATTTCTTGTTCATCTGAAATATAAATTCAACTGGCACTCTTTATCTGGAAACTCTAGAGAGTGAAAGAATTGATGCAGAGACTCCTCAGACGTTGGGAATATGTGTAAATGTTGCACTCTAGAGATGGTCAGAGCTGAGGGCAACAGAGCACCCAGCCAGTACATACTAAGGAATGGATCACCTCAGTCACAAGCCCAAGATGAGACCAAGGGCATGATAGAATGATCTGGGGAAAGTATTTATCCCCTGTGCTTCCCCATCTCTGAACTAAATACCCTATAAATTTCCAAGAGAAATGACACTCCACCAAGTTATCCCACTCTTCCCTGGACTCGCTGCTTCTTGAAGTCTGGGGAAAACAACAGCTGTGCCTGAAACCCAGTTATGAGAGCTACGAGTTGTGTAATATGGATCATGTTAATGTGTCTGACTCTCAATTCTACATTTGTAAAGTGACAGTAATGGTAATTCCCAAGGTTGTGGTGGGAAAAAAAAAAGAGTCAAACCTCAGATACTGACATCTGTGTATATTCTATTTCAATCAAACAAGCTTGATTCCTAATGTGAGAGTAGGAAACCCCAGCACCCCAGGAGCAAAGCATCCTTCTATATCTACATTCCCATTAGCAGGACTCTATTTCTCTATTTGTCTTTGGTGGTAGAACAGAAAGGGCCCTTCATTTGAAATGAGGAAAGTCTGATTCTGAACCGTAAGCCTTGATAGACATAAAATTGAGATAATACTACCTACTTCACAGGGTTGTTATGAAAATAATAATATATCTAAGATTATGACAATGAATGATATGCATACTCCCTCAAAAAATGCTAATTCCAATCCCCTTTGCTCTTGTGATAAGATATGTAAAGTCCAGTTGTAGGGTTTGATCACTTCCCGCATCTAATCTTCTTGGATCATTCTCTTCTTCCAGTGAAGTTTTGATTTGGAGGAAGAGAG
Source organism: Mesoplodon bidens (assembly GCF_964165515.1). Classification (NCBI taxonomy): domain Eukaryota; kingdom Metazoa; phylum Chordata; class Mammalia; order Artiodactyla; family Ziphiidae; genus Mesoplodon; species Mesoplodon bidens. The sequence goes on along the minus strand of NC_138178.1, from coordinate 105,161,147 downwards.
AGATCCACATCAGTATTTTTTCAAATTGCAGGTAATCATCCTTTAAGTGGGGTACAGCTTATGTTTTACTATGGAGTGGAATAAAATGGAATGGATTGGAGTGGAAACTAATGGAGAGCATTGCACATAAGGATAAATACTGTTTCCTGAAACTCTTGATTCATGCACATGTGTGTAAGTTTATGTTCATGTACTCACACATAAATATAGTATATGCATTGGGTCATTCTGCAAAATGTATTTCCTACTGTGGGTCATGGCCATAAAAGCGCATGTGCTTTCTGAATGCGCAGTGTAAAGACTTTCCCCCACCCGTGTCTCTGATGGGGCTTTAATGAGCTTCCCTACCTGGGAAAGACATGATCCTTCCATCTCCCACCACAGATGAAACACCAGGCTTGAGAGCTCATCCCTAAAGCCAAGACTCAGGAGTTCAGGACTCAACCTTGTCTCCAGCAAAACAGAGGGCATCTCTGGGGAAACTTCTGATTAGAAAGATAACCAGCTCAGAAGGAGAGAAGAAAAAGTGACCATACAGTTCCTGTGGTAACCAGTCCTGCCCTGCCTTCACTTGCTGGGAGTTAGAGACCCAAGACTGGAAAATAGAAGAGGCACCTGTCCTGGACAGCCTCTCTGAGAAGATGCATCATCTTCCTCTCCCCCTGCTGCTCTTCCTCTTCTGTTCCAGAGCTGAAGCTGGTGAGTGTTGGGTCATTCCATCTGGAAGCTGCAGCATCAAGACTAAATAAGATTTTAGTCTGAAAGTAGCTGACTCTTAAACAGAACCCCAGATCTCTCCCCAAGAGCCCAGAGTGAAGTTTCCACTGGGGTTGTGGCCACCCATTCCCTGCAGCCTGTGGTAGTTCCCAGGAACGAGGAACCCCACTTTTGATCAGGGGAAATCCCAGAGCAGGCAGGGTGAAGAGGGTGTCTTCTCTTTATATAACGTGTGACACTGTGCTTCAAGTCCTGTGTTGCCTTCACCTTCTGGCCTTGTAATTTGGCCGATCTGTGAGCACTCACGGGATATGGAGACGGTTGAGACAGGAACCTGGAGAGCTTGTCCTGCATGGTGACAGAGAAGAGTCGAGCAGGTGCAGAATGGGAGTGGGGGAAATCCGAGGTGAAACACGACAGCATGGCATCTGAGGCCGAGCTGGCTGCCGTGCTTGGAGGAAGAAGAGCAGGTACCAGAGCCACCAGAGAGGGAGGATGGGCAGATCACAGGAGGACGATGCATTCGATAGAAGCCTCTCCCAACTTTAACCCAGCTTGTGCGTTCTCTGTGTTCAAGCCCTGGGGTTCTCTGTTCCAGGGGACATCATCGGGGGCACAGAGAGCAAGCCACACTCCCGCCCCTACATGGCCCACCTGGAACTTGTCACTCCCCAGGATATGCTGGTGGCCTGTGGTGGTTTCCTGATAAGAAGGGACTTTGTCCTGACGGCTGCTCACGGTGCAGGGAAGTGAGACAACAGGGTCCTGTTTATCTCTGAATGGGAGGTAAACAGCCAGAGGGGCAACCAGGGACACCCCCTGGGGGGCCTGAGGGGGAGCTCCTGGGTCTGGGTCTCTTTAAGGAGAGGCAAGACTTGGGCTTAAGGAAATCGGTCTCATAATTGAATAGCTCCCCTGACACTCAGTCACTGTGAGCTCAGCTCCCCTCAAAGGAAAGGAGACCCCATGCCAGCACCCCTCCTCTAAAAGTAGCTCCCTCTCCCCGACCCCAGCACATGAGATATGGACTCACTCTTCAGGGTGCCACCCAGTTCTCTGGGCCACTTCCTCTATGTCCTTTTCAGGAACACTGGCCTTCAGTTCCCAGGGACCTGAACCCATCCTTTCCAAGGGAAGCAGAGAACTGCATCCACCTGAGACACCAGCACTCCCCCCTTCCCTCTGACACCTCTGGCTCCAAAGGGCTGGAAAGGCCAATCCTGTCCCCTGGGTCCTCCATGGCCCACTCAGTCCCCAGCAAGTCCCAAGGGTCGTGGAAATTGTCTCTGTTCCCTGGGAAAGCTCTTCCCTGAGTAAAACCTGAGCCCCTCCAATACCACAAGTGGCCCAGATAAAGGGGGCTGGGAAGAAACCATTGACCCTGGGAGAGACGCTGTCCCCTTTTCTCAGAATGGGCATATCTCAGGAGAAAATCACACTGTCACTGTTTTACCTTGTCCTTCTTCTCCCTCACAAAGGTCTACAATGGTCATCCTTGGAGCCCATAACATAAAAAAGAAAGAAGACACAGGGCAGAAGCTTGAAGTCATAAAACAGTTCCCTCACCCAAAATACAATGACTCTATTGTTCGCCATGACATCATGTTACTGAAGGTGGAAATTCTTCTTCCCCTTCTCCACTTCCTGTTCTCCAGCGCTTCTCCTTCAGGTCCCATTGCCCTGACATTTCCCCAACCTGCCTCTGCCCCTCAACTCCCCCCTTGGAAGTGGCTGTAATGTGAAGCAAGTTGCCCTATCCCTCCCTGATTGCCTCCAGTTGCCCCCAAGCCCGTTTCTAGCTCCGACAGCCCTCGTCTCCTTCACAGCTGAAGGGGAAAGCCAACCTGACCCTGGCCGTGGGGACACTCCCCCTTCCACCCCAATTCAACTTCATCCCACCCGGGAGAATGTGCCAGGTGGCTGGCTGGGGAAGAACAAATGTTCAGGAACCGGGCTCCAACACTCTGCAAGAGGTGAAGCTGAGACTCATGGAGCCCCAGACCTGCAGACACTTCACTACTTTTGACCACAATCTCCCGCTGTGCATGGGCAATCCCCAGAAGACAAAATCTGCATTTAAGGTGATCCTCAGACTAGGGTCTTCTCCACAGTCACTGTTCAGGGTCCGGACATCTCCTGGAAGGAGATGGAGTCAGAAGAGTGTCAGCCAGTGACAAAGTTTGAGATCATAGAACTGAGGAGCTGGAACTGTCCTTGTGCTGATCATCCTCCCACAGCCCCAGGCAGTCTCTGACTATCCCTCCCAGGCTGCTACACAGGGTCATGGGGTGCCAGGAAAGAAAGCAAGAAGCAGCATCAGACAGAGACATAGAACCTCATGAGGAACCAGGGTTCCCGCCGCTGATGCTATTGGGTTGGCCAAAAAGTTCGTTCGGGTTTTGCCATGAGATGTTATGGAAAGATCTGAACGAACTTTTTGGCTAACCCAATTGGTCTGACCAACTCAGAGTTGGTCCATGGGGAGGAGTGGGTGGTTCCCTGGCTCACCTTTCCTCTCTCTCTCTCCCTTTCCCTCTCTGTCCCACAGGGAGACTCAGGGGGCACTCTTCTCTGCACTGGGGTGGCCCAGGGCATTGTCTCCTATGGACAGTCAGATGCAAAGCCCCCTGCCATCTTCACCCGGATCTCCCATTACTGGCTCTGGATCAATAAGGGCCTGAAAGAGAATTAACCTGGAACCTGGGCCAGCCTGAAGGGAAATCTGGAACTGGATCCGAGCAGGTTCTCTGTGCCACTCACTCTGGATCTGCCTCTGGTTCCTGCTCAAGTCCCACCACATCCCTAAGCCTCAGGAAGGCTCCTCCAGATCACAGAATTCCCAATAATTCCCAATGAATCCCCACTTCCAGACCTGAGTGTGTGTCTCCTCTCTCTGCTGCTCTCTCCTCCCAGCGTCAGGTATTCCATAAGCCTTGAAAGGGGTGGGTGTGTGATGTGTGTGTGAGAGAGACAGAGACGGAGAGGAAATGGTGAAGAAAAATAGGGAAAGAAAGAAGAGAAAGGGATTCCCTGGAGAGGCAGGACCCGTATTTCCAACATAAAGAAGAAACTACACCAGATCCTTCCTTGCCTTCATCATCAATTCAACACCAACTCTGATTTATCTTTAGGGATATTCAGAATCACTAAGAACATTTTGAATTGTAGGATGTTTAGAGCATCCCTGACCTCTCCCCACTAGACGTCAGTAGCAACAGTCTCGTCTCAACCAACTTGTGAATCAAAACCATCTCCAGGCTTTGCTATAGGTCCCCTGGGGGTGTGGCTGGGGAGGGGTGAGGGAGCTGGGCAGGAATCACCCTCCGTTGAGGACCCCCAGTTTACATGCATTTGGCACCGCACTGGGCCCTCCTCACAGTCCACCTCCATAAGAAAAGATCTACCATCTGTGGAGCTTTGATATGAGACGCAGAGAAGACCATCTGTCACTCACTCACTTCTGCAAAACAAATACATGTAACAGATAAGAGGAGGGACAGCATCCCAAGTTCTGCACGAACGACAGCCACAAACGGCTGCTCCGGAACCAGCAGGAAGATGAAGGCCTAGAGCCTGCTTGGCCTCCAACTCTTGCCAGTTGAGGGACTGGCTGGAGGAGAGAAAAAGGGCGGGACAGGGACAGACACAACAGGAGCCTGTGGCTGATACCACTCCTCGCTTCTGAGGGCATGGTGATTCCCTTCAATTAAGTGAACTCTTTCCAGAAATTCATCTTGAATAAAGCATCAGAGATATACACAGAAGTTTATAAATAAAAATTTTAATCTCAGCATTTTCAGTAGTAGAAAAACTAGACTCCAAGCCATGGAACAAAGTTGAAATAATAAATTCATATGATTGAATATTTTGAAGTTATTAAAAATGTATTTCAAAACATTGAATCATGTAGGAAAATGCAGTGTAATAGAATGCTTTTTAAAAGCAACATAAATATCTCCCTGTAGTAGAATCTCAATTTTTGTAATTATATATTGTATGTATGTATAGAAAGAAAACTAGAAGAAATTAATATCAAAATAATTATGGTGGTTATTCTAGATGCTAGGATTAATAACTATCTTTATTTCCTTTATATGCTGGCTCCAAACCCCTGGTATTCTAACTATTGCTGACTCAGTACCATACATGGACCTACCTGTGCATAAACACATACACCCATTCATTCTCCCGTTGGTCAAGGTTTGCTCTGTTGGGGGTAAATACCCTTGCACTTCCAGATCGCATCACTCAGCCCATATCCAGGATGTGGCTAAAGAAGCTAAGCCTTCATGGGATCCCTTGGGTCAGTGCACAGGCATCGTGGTTTCTCCTTGTCAATTAGTGCCTTGCATGGACGTTCTTTTGCCTTTAGCAAAGGTAGTGGTGGCCAGGGATTTATACCCATGGGAATGGTGTGAGCTGGGAAGTATAGCTGATTGAGCTGATCAGAGGTAGTGGATAAAATGGTCCTGACGAAGCCTTCCCTATGCCACCCCAATCCACTTGCACCTTCTTACAGTATCTGGAGCTTGCCTGAGACCAAGATGCCCATCCTTCTTTCCTGAGAGGGAAGGTACAAGTTCAAACCTTCAGTTTAATAGCCAATCACAGTCTCCTAAAAAGACTTAAAGAGGGTTGGCAAATCAAGCTACAGGGTCCTGTGCTGCAGCTGCCCCTGGGTCTTAATTGATATTTCTCATCTCACCCCTCTACCACCCATTCTAGATTTCCCTCCCCTTTGGCCAACACTTGAGTTGGCCTGGGTTATATGTCTGCTGGGGTTACCCAGACTTCTAACCCTGAGGGGGCTGAGTCTTTAGTTGCCTTATATTTGACAGGTTTGACTAGTTGCTGTTGCCCATTTGTAATGATCACTGAGCACTAAAGTACAAGGGGTGTCCCCAGCGAATCCCCTGGGTTCAAGTCATACTCTTCTCTTCACCCTTTGTACAACAACAACCCTAGCTTCTCATAGGCATCATGGTCAATTACTCCAGCCAGTATCGTACCTCCTTTCTTTGCCCGCTGGTCCACTGATATGAGGAGCCCAAAATGGCCAGGTGATAGTCACAACTTCCAGTTCATGGAGCCTTTACCACCTCCCTCGGTGAAAGCATTTTCTTCCTAAAAATTCGGACTCACAGCAACATGGCTTTTAACTTCACTCACTCCATGTAGCTCCAGTGAAAGCTGCAGTAACTAAAAGAGCCATGCTTTATGGAAGTGAGTGCCCTCTCTCATTCTCCTTCTCCTTTTCTAACTTTTCGTCCACCTTCTCCTTTCCTTCCATCTCTTCCACCAACCCCACACCTACCCAAACCAGGCCAGGTCACAGATAAGCCAATATCGATTCATCAGAAGCGTCCCTAAAGGTGATGCTCAGTCCCATGGCTTCTGGCAGTCTCTATCCCTTATACCCTCTTATCTATACCAAAATCATGTTTGTGACAAAAAACCAGAGAGCTCTCCTGAGCCCAAGGCCTTAGGACAAAGTGGGAAGCATCATGGGCTTGCAGGTCTCTGGAATCTCAGGTCTAATTAAGTCATCCACAGTAAATGAAAGGTATCAGGCCAGTGAATGAGAGGCCACTACAGGGTAGGATATCTCCAACCCAGAAAAGGGATGCTTAGGCTTCAGCCAAACCTGGCCCTAGAGCCAACTCTGAGTGCACCTGAAATCCAGCCTGTCACTAACACCAGAGTGACCCCAAATTTCTAGAGAATTCTAGGCAGAATTTTTGAAATTAAGCCAAGCCTCATAACAAAAGCTTTTCTTAACATTCTTTGCCACATACTTGATGCTTATCACCACCTACCGCTGGAACCAGGACTGGGAAACCTCCAGTCCCGGGATACCTGACAAGAGCCTATGGTGAATGCCAGGCCACAGTTCTGGGATCATCAAACAGACTTCACTCTAATTTATAGGAGACAGGGGGACAGGCCTTCCTGCCTGGCTCCTCCTTCTGAAGTAACTCTCCTGCCTCCATAGCCTCCCACACCTAGGCTGCCCACACTGAGGGACTGCCAACATCTCCCGCTTGCTCCTGCCTCAGAGCTTGGGAGTCCTAACTCCAAATCTAGTTAGAAATGCAATACAGTGTGAATTGAAGAAAGCAGAATATTCAAAAATGTACACTCACTTTGACTGCAACAGTGTGGAATACTGTACGTTTTGGGAGAAAACTGGACAGAATTCTTCAAAAATGGAGATAATTGTGTCAGAATTATAATTAAATAAATGGCTTATCCATTCTCTTTAAAATTATTTCTACATTTTTACAAATGACCAAAAACATGAAAAATGCAGAGAAACAAAAGTGCTTTCTGAAACTGCTTAGATGCTCAGCGAATGATCTTATCCCTGTTACTCCCATACACAGCACAGTCCCCAGGGAGCAGGGAAACCACAGGACACAGTGCCATGCTGTCCAGGAAAGAAGATGAGGGAGGGTAGACTTCCTCAGGATTGTCCAGAGGCTGTGCTGGGAGGGACCACCTATGGGAGAACTTTAAGGATGCCCTGAAGGCAGTGTCTGGGTCTGCCCCGAGCCATGAGCCCAGAAAATAAGAAGCTCTTCTTGGACACAGAGTGTGAAAAAAGCTGTTGATGCCACACTGATCTCTTCAACCAGCTCACCCAGAAAAGACAAGATCAACCACCAGTGCAGATGTGATTCAGAGATGCAGAGAAAGTCATGGCTCCAGCTGTCAGATGCTGGGGTTTGATAAGAGGAAGGAAAACTTTACAACATCTGCAGGAGATTTAGCCCAAATACAAGATGATTTCCCCATGCCATGGAAAAGAACAGCCTAGGACCTGCCCAGCACAAACACTACACAATTACAGTCCAAAGCAGACAGCTTCCCTGGGTTCTACCAAAAAGGCAGGGACAGAAGTGAGGAGGCCAGGGATTTCCCTGGCGGTCCAGTGGTTCAGACTCCACGCTTCCACTGCAGGGGGCGTGGGTTCAATCCCTGGCCAGGGAACTAAGATCCCGCATGCCGTGAGGCACAGCCAAAAAATTAATTAATTAATTAAATTTTTAAGAAAGAAGTGAGGAGGCTAACCAGTGTACCTCCACCCAGAGCTGAGCCTTCACCTAAGGCATGGGAGCTGTCTCCCTCCCTCTCTGCCTCCCATCATTCCCCTGGTTACCGTGGTGCCCTCGCCATCCAGCCTGATATAGAGAATTGGTGGATAAACCTAAGGAAATCTCCCAGATACTAGAGCAAAAAAAAAGACTGACAAAAACTAGAGAAATAAAAAGAAAATTGGAGCACCAGTCTAGGAAATTCAACACCTGAATGACAGAAGTTTGCGTCAGCATAAAATTAAAACATTTTCAAATAGTTTACTTCCCAGCCCCCTTTCTCAGCACTGCAGGATGTGCTCCACCAACACAAGAGAATAAACCAAGAAGTGAAGAGAGATCCCAGGATGACAGCCTTTGGTGTGGGGAAAAATCAAAAGTGGGGAATGGGGCTAGTATTTTCATAAACGTTCTTGCAGAATCACTTAACGATTTAACTATCTGTGTGCATATTTGATAATAATAAAGCACGCAAAAGACAGGTGTTGAGTAGCTATCTACTGGGGAATAGAGCATTCCAAATGAAGAAGGCTGGGAAGGGGTACATGTCCGGCAGATGGCACCACCGAGCAGCAGGCAAGACAGCGTGGGAGACAATCAAAGAGCTGGTACGTTGTGTGGATGGTGATAGAAGACAGGCATTCCAGGCACTGCAAGGTTACCTGGTTCTCATTTTAGATCTGGTGGGAAGACATTTCTGTGCAACCAGCAGAGATGCAGGTAATGATTGCTGTAGGCGGTACCGTCAGCAGCCACTGGCCTTTGCACAGAGCTGCAAACCTAGAGCGGCTGGAAGGCTACTTTATGCCTCCACAGAAGTCAACCTGGGAGGGGCGGGGGGTTGTCCCACCTTCTTCCAGGGAGGCCAGCACCACCTGGCTTGGAGAGCCAGATGTCCAAGCCCAGGGCAGAGGATGGGGAGGTACAAGCAGGCAGGTTTTGTTTGACCTGGTCTCCTCTCCCTGCCAGGCTTCACCTCCTATGTTGTCCCAGGAGTCCCCCACCTTGCTCAACACTCAACTTACAGTGCTTTTCCTTTCCTCCTGCTTTTTTCCTTTCCTCCTGCTTTTTTCCTTCTGCTGCTTGGCCTTTGTCTTCACAGAACCCAATTCAAGATGAAAAACTATGATTCGGACACCAAACCAACCCATGAGTCTCAATAAGGGCACTTGGTCATTCACTCACAGAGGAATGTGTGATTGGCCTATCTGCCTATAAGTACTAATATTATAATATCAAATTATAATATATTATGATGATGATTATCATATCGAGCATCATCAATGTTGTTAGTCATCATCATTGTGGTTGTTACTGTTATTATTACAGATTGTTGTCATTGTGATTGTTATAAAATATTGAATAAAGTTTCTCTATCCATGACAAAAAAAAAAATGTCAGCCCTAAGCCAAGGAAAAGCAGGCTCAGTGCCAGGCAGGGCTGGGCAGGCAGTCCTCAAGGTCCCCAGGTGCATCAGAGTCCAGTCCAGGTCCCAAGGGAAGCACTGGCACTCACCCTACAAGCCCAAGTCTGTGTGACCTCAACAATGCCCAGCGCTTGTGGGGAGGCACAGAGGAGAGAGGCAGTAAGGCACTAGCAGGGCAATGTCCCCTACCCTGGCTGAGAGGGGACCAGACCCCTGATTTAGACAGGGCCTCTTCTCAAAAGCAGCCCAACCCTTCACATCCAGCCCAGCTTCCCGCTGGACTCAGAGCCCCCTGGAAGTCCAGTCACTAGGCAGCCTCGGCTTCCTTCAGCCTGCCCTGGACTTGGGGCTAGGACTCCCCCAGCTGGCCACCTTTTGAGCAAAAATGTGCCTCTCTGCCACGGCCCTGCCCTCAATCCAGAAACAAATCGTGCTGTGCACCTACAGTGTCCCAGGCACAGGGAGACAAGAGTAAATAAGACAGGTTCAGTGCCTGCCCTATCAGAGCTCACAGTCTATGAGGCTTTGCCTGATTTATGTAATAATCTCATTTCGAAAAAAATACAAGATGTGAAGTTGTGTCATTTGTATAGAATAATGCAAAGTTCACAAATATTATTTCGTTTAATCCCAAAATCACAGTAGGATTAGAGCTGGAACACTAAGACTTAGCGCTGAAAAGCTGTATGGTTTAGTGGTTAAGCATGCCAGCTCTGGAACTGACTGCCTAGGTTCAAATCCCAGCTCTACCACTTAGTAGCTACGTGCCGACCATAGGGAAAATAATGACTTTACGTCTCGGTTTCTTCATGTCTGAAATACAGGTAATTATAGTTCCCAAATCATACAGTTGTTGTTAGCATTAAATGAACCAATATTCTGCTTAAAACAAAGAAGAGCTCAATATAAGTTAGCTATCATTGCTATCACCTAATCCAAAGTCCTAATTGTGTAATTAGAACCCAGAAAGGTAAAAGGACTTCTACAGTCATACAAAGTTTCTGACCCTTAACCAATGTTCTATTCTCTCTGTCACTGATCTTCTAAGGAACTAGAAAATTCACTCAAAGGAACTTAACTTACCCACCAGCCACTCTAACCAAATGCTTAAATCCTCCTACCTCATCCTCATCTGGTGATCACCAAGCAAGGTGGCTACTCCACTTTCTGACCATTCAGATTAGAAAGTTCTCGAACTAAAATCTGCTTTTTGCAAACATGGTTCAAAAGGATACATGCACCCCAATGTTCACTGCAGTGCTGTTTACAATAGCTAAGACATGGAAGCAATGTCCATCGACAGAGGAATGGATAAAGGAGATGTGGTACTTATATAAACGGAATATTACTCAGCCATTAAAAAGAACGAAATAATGCCATTTGCAGCAACATGGATGGATCTAGAGATTATCATACTAAGTGCAGTAAGTCAGACAGAGAAAGACAAATATCATATGATACAGCTTATATGTGGAATCTAAAAAAAAAAAATGATACAGATGAAGCAAAAGGTGGGTAACAGAGCAGGGAGGAGAGTGGATCTAAGAGGCGAGTGGAGAATAGGGCCTTTTTCCTGTCTGCATCCAATCCCTGAGAGAACCTTCCACTGAGGCCTTTGGCCTGTTCTGTCTCTCACGTCTTTGGTTGACAGTCCTAAAGCCACACCCCTTCCAGGAATCACATCACAAATAAATTATTTGCACTCAAGTCTTTGTTATCAGGGTCTGTTTCTGGGAAAACCCAAACTAAGATACCCCCCGAAATCGAGATTTTTTAAATCTACTACAATTATTACAATGTGATGTTGATGCAAAGACAATCAATTAGAGCAGTGAAACAGAACGGAGTCCAGAAAAAGACACATTCATCCATGGACACTTGGTTTATGACAAAGGAGGAAATACAGGGCAGTGGGAAAGGACACTCATTTCAGTGCATATTGCTGAGTCAAGTGAATATCCATGGGGAAAAGTGAAATTTGACCCCTATCTCACACACACACAAACATCAGTTCCAGGTGTCCCACACATTAAAAGTAAAATAATAAAACTTCTAGACAATATGACAGGAGTATCTTTATCACCTCGGGGTTTGGAAAGATTTCTTCAAGGCACACAAAAATCACTGACCTCGGGCTTCCCTGGTGGCACAGTGGTTGAGAGTCCGCCTGCCGAAGCAGGGGACACGGGTTCGTGCTCCGGTCCGGGAAGATCCCACATGCTGCGGAGTGGCTGGGCCCGTGAGCCATGGCCGCTGAGCCTGCGCGTCCAGAGCCTGTGCTCTGCGACGGGAAAGGCCACAACAGTGAGAGGCCCGCGTACTGCAAAAAAAAAAAAAAAAAAAATCACTAACCTTAAAACAAGTTTCTCAACCTTGCACTACTGACATTTTGAACAGGATAAATTTTTGTTGTGGGGGAATGTCCAGTGCATTGTAGGGTGTTTAAAAGCATCCCTGGCCTCTACCCACTGATGCCAGTAGCACCACCACCACTGCCCCAGTTATGACAACGAAAAATATCTCCAGAACATTGCCAAATGTCCCCTGGGGGAAATGTTGCCATGTTTGGTGAGGGGGGACAGAACACACAGTTAGAATTGAATCTCAGATTCAACAACAACAGCAACAAAAACAGTGTGTGTCCCAAAAATTTCCTGGGAAACAATTAAATTTTTTCATTGTTTATCTGATATTCAGATTTCACTAGCAGTCCTGTATTTTATCTGAAATTCACCGCCAGTTGAGAACTACTGTCTTAAAGGAAAAATGATTTGATAAATTGGATGACAAGAAGGACTTCTCATCAAAAGACATCTTTAAGACAGTGAAAAGGCAAGCCACCCTGTGGAGGAAGATCCTTATAGCACATATGCCAACAAAGGGCTCACATGCAGAATTTATACATAATGCCTGTCAATCAATAAGAAAAAAAAATAAGACAACCCTAAAGAAACACTGACAAGAGACTTGAACAGGAAATTCACAAAATTAGATATCCAAATGGCGAATAAACATATGAAAGGCACCCAACCTTATTAGTAATCAGGAAAATACAAATTTAAACCACAATGCAACTGGGACTTCCCTGGTGGGACAGTGGTTAAGAATCCGCCTGCCAATGCAGGGGACACGGGTTCGAGCCCTGGTCCGGGAAGATCCCGCATGCCGCGAGCAACTAAGGCCATGCGCCACAACTACTGAGCCTGCACTCTGGAGCCCGTGAGCCACAACTACTGAGCCCGTGCACCGCAACTACTGAAGCCTGGGCGCCTAGAGCCCGTGCTCCACAACAAGAAGCCACCACAATGAGAAGCCTGCGCACCGCAATGAAAAGTAGCCCCTGCTCACTGCAACTAGAGGAAGCCTGCGCACAGCAATGAAGACCCAACGCAACCAAAAATAAAATAAATAAAAATTAATTAATTAATTAATTTTTTAAAAAAATGTCTATGGGTTCAAGTCCCAGTCTAGGTTTTGACCAGGTTCGAGTCTCAGCACGTGGGTTCAAGTCCCAATCTGAGTTGCTTGGTTTCACTTCTATCTCCACAAACTCTGGGGTCTAAGGAGACTATGTTAAAAAGGGGGACCAACCGCGATGAAGAGTGGCTCCCGCTTGCCACAACTAGAGAAAGCCCTCGCACAGAAACGAAGACCCAACACAGCAAAAATAAATAAATAAATTACTAAACTCCTACCCCCAACATCTTCTTAAAAAAAAAAAGGAAGGGGGGCAACAGAGGGGTTCTAGGCTCCTTTATCTGTTGGATCTCCATGTTAGGATCTTGGTTGATTGGTTGGTTGGTCCTATCATACTTTAATTAGAAACTATGTGAAATGATGATGTGAATAGCATTTAGCAAATTACATGCCAGAGCCTGAATGAAGTTGTAAAAATCTGCCCAAGCAAAATGAAGCAGGGGGCATTCACACAGAGCTGGCATGGGGGAAGGTGCAGAGTTGCCAGCAAACCCCTCATCCTGCCCTGCCCCAGCCCACGCTGAGAGGAAGATCCCTCCCTGAGTCCTGGCTTCCTGTCCCGCCCCACAGTGATGGCCTGACCACCCAGAGGGACTGTGCTCAACTCCTTTTGCTGCTTCAGGAAGCAGCTGTGGGGGAAACTGTCCCATTTCAATGAAAGAAGTCCTTGTGATTGCCACAGACTCAGGAGGGGCCCTTGTCTTCCTGAAGGGCACCAACTGCACTTGCCCCTACACCCAGATGTGCAGACAGAAATTTCTCAGGTCTTGTCGTCTGGCTCGGATTTGAACGTTTTAACTGCCAAAGTGTCAGATGGACTTTGAGATCTGCAAACGGTTTAACTTAACTAGATCAGTTGTCAAAGGAGAGGCTGAGGAGGAGGGAGAAGCTGACCCACCCATCTCCAGAACCCCAGAGCAAAAAGACTCTAAGGCATTACAAACCTGCTCTCCATCAGCCTCCCAGGGGAGGAGGAGTGGTTACTGGGATCAGAGCGCTGTCCCTATGTATGTCACCTCTTACAAGGGGCACAAAGCTCTGGAAGGGATTCCCACCTCACTTCCATGAGGATACTGATGGACCTCCACCCTGCTGAATCTGTGGTCTAAAGGCATCTGACTTAGCAGACTCTCCTCCCCCTCTCCCCACAGCTCCCCACCCCCGCACTGTCCCAGGTATTGTCTCCTGTCAACCAGGCCTCTGGGTTACAAAGACTGACTGACAAAGCACAAGATAGCCTCAGTCCCAAAGCACACTTTGCTTTTGGTCTCTGGAGAGTTCTTTTATTTTCTAGCTAACTCGACAACGCATTTAAGTGAAGATGTGCTCAATTCTATCCAGCATATTCATTTGTAACGGAAGTGTTTCAGGATACATATGCCACAAAGTGTTCCTCCCACATATTTTTTTATATATATATATATTTTTTAAATACTTATTTATTTGGCTGTGCTGGGTCTTAGTTGCGGCATGTGGGATCTTCGTTGCTGTGTGCAGTATCTTCGTTGCGGCATGTGGGATCTTTAGTAGCAGCATGCAGATTCTTTATTTGTGGCATGCTAACTCTTAGTTGCAGCATGCACGTGGGATCTAGTTCCCTAACCAGGGATCAAATCCAGGCCCCCTGCATTGGGAGCACAGAGTCTTAACCACTGGACCACCAAGGAATTTTCCCCACATATTTTTAAAAGACCATTCCACTTGCAGTGTGTGGAACAGTTTGGAGAGAGAAAAACATGCTGAAGCAGAAATCTATTAAAGAGACTACTGCAGAAAATAGATCAAAGAGGATAATAACTTGAAGAAGAGTCATGGTGGCAGAGATAGAAATAGATGGATTTGGGAGATATTTAGTAAGTAAAATCAAAAGGGTTTTAGATATCCAAGAAGATATATCCAGTGGGAAGTTTTTATAGGATTCAGGAGCTCTGAGGCTCTCCTGTAGTTCATAGGCGATTCGGGAAGTCTTCTTTGAAAAAACTGGTAACCGAATTCACCGAGGTAGATTCTTGGGAGAAAGCGCACAATGGGAAGAAAGGAAGATCCGTAGGACCCAGCTTTGAGGAATATCAACATTGTAAGACCTTAGAGGAGGTGGAGCAAGCAACACAGACTGAATAAAGCTGGGCGAAAGACCCAGAAGAGAGTGTGGCTTTCCTTGAGGCCGAGAAAAGAGCATTTCCAAAGGGAGGGAGGAGTCAGCAAGTGATACAGAGGTCAAGAAAAACGACTGAAAACTAGGCGTTAGTTTTGGTGACACGTGGGAAATTAGTGATATTGGCGAGAGGGGCAATGAATGATAACGGCAAAGCCAGACGGATGTGAAGTAGAAGTAGAAAATGGACACCACTCTTTTAAGAAGTTTGGCTATGAAGGTGAAGAGAAAGATAGGACATTAGCGGAGGAAGAGGGCTGGAGAAGGGTTATTTTAAGTCTACGGGAACCTGAGAACGTTTAAATGCCGACAGGAAGGAGCCGGAACAGGGAGAAGAAAAGGTGAACTAATAGGCCGGGTAGAGAGAAATCCATTGTACCTCTGGACGGACTCTCTTGTACTACGTATCCACCAAACTGAAGAGACAGCCATAATTCGGAGGACTGAGCATCTTCGGGCTTTAGGTCAAAGGTTTTTTCTACACTAAAACCTTCCCTCCTCCGCCTCCTCCCCTTCTTTCCCCGCCCCCTCAGTCTATTTCCCCACCCCCCGGCCTCCTTGCCAAGATCCCCGCTTCTCCTTGCAGTGAAATATACAGCCTTCACTACGAATTCTTCCGGGTCGCCAGGCAGGGCCACGCCCAGTCCTGCCCGCCCCACAAGTGGAGGGCGCTTCCCGAAAGACGCATGCGCAGAAAGGGTGCAGTCGTCCTAGAGGAGGTGGACTCTAAATCTTGCGCAGGCGCACTAGGTCCTGGTCGCTATGAGGGTTCTTGTGGGTGAGGGAGGGCAGGAAGGGGTGGGGGGAGGAGGCCGGTTTATACAAAGAAAACATAGCCAGAAATTGAGGGCTAGAGGCCGTTTCTGAGAGAGGTCACCGTCTCGTGCACAGGCAACCTGGCCTTGGCCTCAGAGCCCTAGAAGCCGAATCTCCCTAAACTCTGTGACCTGTGTCACCTCTGCATCGCGGGGAGGGGGCGAGGAGGGGAGAAGTCTGGCGTCAGATGGGAGGGCACCGGAAGAGGGGGCCACGTGGGGACGGAAGGCGCCCCCGGGAGGATAAACACCTCTCATTTTCTGATCAGGTGGCGGAACGGGCTTCATTGGGACAGCCCTAACTCAGCTGTTGAAGGCCAGGGGCCACAAAGTGACGTTGGTCTCCCGAAAGCCAGGGCCCGGTCGGATCACGTGGGTATGTCCAAATTCTGTAAGCATGGGGGGTGGGGGGGGGCCTAGTTTGGTGGCGCAGGGCGAGGGCTCGCGGGCACTGTGCGCTTTCTCCAACAGGATGAGCTCGCTACGTCGGGGCTGCCCCGCTGCGATGCCGCCGTCAATCTGGCGGGAGAGAACATCCTCAACCCTCTCCGCAGGTCAGCCGGGCCCTGAAGCTGACATCCTTCAGAGCAGAGGGAGGAGAGGGCCGACTCTGAGGAGAACCTGTGAGCTGTGGAGAATGGGACTGCCAGATTGAGAACTCAGCCCATATCCCGGGCTGCTCGTTCCCCCACCCCCACTCCTCCACAGCCACTTGCCCTTCTTCCCGCTCAGCTGGTGGACCTTGCTCCCCACTCAGGTTGCCCAAAGTAGATGTGCCTTTTTCTTCTACAGAAGAGATGTACCATTCCTCTAAGCTGCAATGCAGGGTTTTATTAGAAACGGATATGGATGGGCCCCAGGGAAAGAGAGGAAAGGAAGGGTATGTACATGTATTTAGTGGCATTTTATTTCCCGTTTCTCCTGCAGGTGGAATGAAGCCTTCCAAAAAGAGGTTCTCAGCAGCCGCCTGGAGACCACACAAATGCTGGCTAGAGCCATTGCCAAGGCCCCACAATCCCCCCAGGTCTGGGTCTTAGTCACAGGTGTAGGTATGTCCCACACCACCAACCCTTAGACTAGCCAGGGAAAGGAGGGAGCACAGTGAGGGGCGGCTCAGGCCCCAGAGTGCTGGTCTTTTCCAAGCGCGGGAACTACCTAGGCCTTCATTCCATGCATATTTCTCCTGACTTTTGTGTACTTTCACTGAGAAATGGGGACCTCAGAGAAAGTGAGGGGAGTGGCACTGCTCCCAGTGCCAGGGAAAGTCCCACCTACTTCCAGGTCCCTTATTTCTTATAGCACAGTTCTTTAGGAACAGAATTCTTGATTCTTGTATTTTACCTTTGGGACCAAATAACAAACACACACACACACACACAACTAGCCACTGTTCTAAGTGATTTGCACATATTACATTTAATCCTTACAAAAAAACCTATGCGGTAGATACTATTATTCCCATTTTAAAGATGCAAAAATTCTGCACAGAGAGGTTATGTAATTTGCCTTTAGTCACAGAGTTAATAAATGGTGGAGCTGAGATGAAAACTCAGGCAGTCTGGCACCCAAGTCTTTATTCTTAGCTTCTCTAGCACCTCAGCTTAGCCCCATGACGAAAGATAAGAATGACTCCAGGGCCGGAACAGGTCATCTCATGGAGAAGATCAAGGGGAAAATATCCATGGCTCTGAGTTCCCATGGGGAGATCCCAAGGGCCAAGGAGGGTGAGGCCAAGGGGAGCCTTGACTGCAAAGGGCCAGACAGGACCAAGGACACGCAGAGCAAACAAGTGCTGTTCCACCGGCAGCTTACTACCAGCCCAGCCTGACTGCCGAGTACGACGAGGACAGCCCAGGAGGGGATTTTGACTTTTTCTCCAACCTTGTAACCAAATGGGAAGCTGCAGCGAGGCTTCCTGGAGATTCTACACGCCAAGTGGTGGTGCGCTCAGGTGAGAACCAGGGCCCTGGGTATCAGACAGGGTTGGAATGTCTTCTCTGGGCTGGGAGGGTGGGGGGATAAGGGGAGCTGGGCTTACAGAGGATGCCTCCACTTCTAGCTAACCTACAGGTGGGAGGGCGGGACATCCCAAAGAGAGCCACACCCCTTGCCTGCCACAGAGCAAAGTCAGCCTGGGGAAAAGGTGAGGAAGGGGAAGCAGGGAGGAGCAGTGGGACTGCCTGGAGGCTGAGGGGCCTTCCTGTACGGTCCTTGCCTGCTCTAGGGGTTGTGCTGGGCCGTGGAGGCGGTGCCATTGGTCACATGCTGCTGCCCTTCCGCCTGGGCCTGGGGGGCCCCATCGGCTCAGGCCACCAGTTCTTCCCCTGGATTCACATCAGAGACTTGGCAGGAATCCTAGCCCACGCCCTTGAAGCAAGCCACGTGCAAGGGGTCCTGAACGGAGTGGCTCCAGCCTCCTCCACTACCAACGCTGAGTTTGCCCGGGCCTTGGGCGCAGCCCTGGGCCGCCCAGCCTTCATCCCTCTCCCCAGCACTGTGGTACAAGCTGTCTTTGGGCGAGAACGTGCCGTCATGCTGCTGGAGGGCCAGAAGGTGGTCCCAAGGCGGACACTGGCTGCTGGCTACCAGTATTCCTTCCCAGAGCTGGGGGCCGCCTTGAAGGAAGTCATATCCTAGGTGGGGGAGGCTCAAGGAAGGGCCTGAGGCCTGTCCCTCAGCAGGGGCTTCCTAATGAGAAACTATGAGCTCAGGTTCTCCTCTGCTTGAAACCTGAAACCATCTCCTCTTTCTCATTGTCCTGTTGCCTCACCTTGTTTAACTGAGAGACTGTCCGCTGTTTGAAGGTTGCAGTCTCATCAAGTTGGGACCTTACCCTCTTCAACTGCTCCTAAATAAATTCCCAAGTTTGGTTTCCCTGCATGTCCTGTTCCTGGCCCATTTCTCCTTTTTGCTGTGTAGAGAATGTTCCACAGTTTAGGCAATAAAGATAAATTATCTCACTAGCTTCAGCTCATCTCTTTGACCTGGGTTCTGAAATTTATTTCAAGGAGTGCCATCCTAGAAGACCTTTTACTTTACATGGGGTTTTGAAAGTTACAATGTGCAACATCTCCCTTCTTGGTCCCTCCATTGCCACAAGAGCTGGCAACAAATTTGAGGCACGAGGTTATGACAGAGGTAGAGGCAAGAATGGTGATCCATTTCCAGTGGGCTGTGTGGTCACCCTGCATACTTGTTTCATGCAGTGCCATTAGGATGCCAGCAGAGGGACGGACAAGGTCCAAGTCCAGGACAGCCTTCAGTCTGTCACTGAACAGCAGTGAGTTGATAAAGCAGTCGCACACTGGCCCCAGTTCATCAGGCTGCAGGACAAAGCTGTGCAAAGCTTAGGACTGTCAAAAGATAAGGGCTTGCCTCTCATCTGACTGGGGCCACTTCAGTCAACCAGGATCCCTAGCACAAAAGGGCAGAAGATACCTTGAGCCCACTGCATTCCCACCAGCATTCAAAGTGAAAGGTACAAGGAACCTATCAAAAGTTACAAACTCAATCCTTTCAGGGAAAGAGTCCCAAGTATTCATCAAGGAGCCTCTCCCTTTTTATCAACCCTGGTTTCTGCCACAGTTTGACCAGAAGCAGTTCCCCTAGCCCCCAATTCAGGCCATATTAACCAATCTCCTTTCTTCTGAGGGGACCATGGGTTGTCTTTGAATCACTGTTACCACCCCAACTAGCCTCTCCAACTCGCCTGCCCCCAGCCCAGCTCAGTGCAGTGTAGTGGTGGACCGCACCAATGGGGAGGGGCAAAGACACTGGGACCCTAGGACCCTCTCCATCATCATTCTGCTCCACATGCTAGTTGCTGATACAAGGATCTGGGGTGATTTCAACTCCCTGTGCCACTCAGGGAACAGAAATCAGCCTAAAAAGAGGGCCATGCCCAGGGACTTGCTGCAGGGCC
Organism: Mesoplodon bidens; assembly: GCF_964165515.1. NCBI lineage: Eukaryota > Metazoa > Chordata > Mammalia > Artiodactyla > Ziphiidae > Mesoplodon > Mesoplodon bidens. The sequence goes on along the minus strand of NC_138178.1, from coordinate 105,141,541 downwards.
CAGAGAGCACAGAATCCAGGAACACCTGTCTTATCTGGTTTTGGACTCTTTAGGAAGTTGACTGGCTCTGTACTGTTCCTGATGGAATGACCGGCCTCAAAGGTAGAAGTAACAGAAAAGCATATTTGGGGATGCACTGAAGGAAGGACTGACTAGTACTGTCCACGAATGGATGTGCTGCCTCGGAGGTAGTAAATTCCCTGGTACAGGAGGACTTCACGCAGATACAGGACAATGACCTGTAGGAATCAAGGAGGAAAGAGAATGTCCTGAGGAGACAGCAGCTGGTCTGGTGGCCAGTCAAGTATCTTCTGACTCTGATTCTTCAATTTTCGTTTTCCAGATTGTTTCCTCCAGATACAAACTCTATAAACCCTCCCACCCGCATACACGCACACACAGAGCAGAAGTGGGTCTCGCTTTATGCAACATATATGTTCTGTAAAGAAGATGCTAGGGTCAGGTCACATGAACGTTTTCCTCGCAGAACATGGCTTCACTGGTTTGGTGACTGCTCAACGCTCGAGCAAGTGCATTAACCGGGGACTGTGGACTTTCTGACACATTCGTTCAACTGTAAACAAACACCTGAATGCAACAGGAGAGCTGCCATTGATAGGAAGAAACCCTGAGAGTTTTCTGGTAATGCAAACAGTCACCCCTAATTAACCGTTTTGTAAATGTGGATTTGGGGGGGGTTGCCCAAAAGGGACGCAGCCATTATAGGGCACATTATACAGAGGATGCAGTGTTAAAAAGTCTAGGGCACAGGTCCTGGGGACAGAGGACCCTCAGCTCTCTGAAAGTGAGGTTTTGGTTAGGAAGCCTGTGCAACCACAGACAGACACACCTGAGGCTTGGTCCAAGTACCTTTCCTCCAAGGAGCTTTCCTCCACGTTCTCATCTCTCCTCCCAACAGGCTTTTTTACCCCCGACTTGTAGGCGGAAGTAAAGACCAAGATCAATCAAGGTCACAGGCAGGCATAGCTGAGACCAGAAGCCAAGTCTCCCTCTGCCTCTCCACCAGATCCCTGCTGCCCCACTGTGACCCAGACCCCGTAACACTAGTCTTTCCAGGGCCCAGCATTCCCTTTGATGCGCCCAGGAGCCCAGCCAGGCCTGGGACTCGTCCTGTCCTCTGGCCATCAGAGCAGCAGCCAGGAGGAGGAAAGGCTTAGCTTCCTGGCCACCTGTTCTACATTCCCCTCCCACCCACCCTAGCCTCCATCCCCAGCTCATCGTGGAGGAGGGGCTGACAGTCCCCATCTCCGTGACCCACCCTTCCCAGCAGCCCCCATTCCCTACAGAAACCCTGCATAAAGCAAGGTTAAGAAGTTAAGGCTGAGCAGAACCTCCTGAGAGCTGGTTGAGGTCCTGACTCAAGATGAGATCAGGTCACCTTACAGACCTGTCCCCAAATTGCCCCAGGCAAGAGCATTCCCCACACACAAATGCGCTTCCTTGGTGCTTCCCTGACACAAAGCACCAACTCAGGGTGAGACGGGGTCAGGGTCTGAGCAGCAGAGGGACCCTCACAGAATGAGCTGAGCTGGAGGAGGCTGGAGCTGACGGGGTGGCAGTCACTCAGACAGGTGAGGCTCAAAAGTTGAGACTGAGCAGGGCCTCAGAGAGCTGGTTGATGTCCCGGCAGTACGGCTCCCGCTGCAGGATGAAGTCCACCTTGTGATCCTGGCCCCAAAACACCTCCAGCAGTTGGCGCCGGAGCCGCTCGGTCTCCCGCGTCTTCCGGATGCCACCACTGCCTTTTTCCTCTTCTTTTCTCCCCTGCTGCTGATTACCGTGTTCTGTGAAGCCCCTGGCAGAATGCTGCGCCTTAGAAGACCCCTGCGCCCTGGGAAGAAGCAGAGGGAACAGGAAGAACTGATGAGCATCCTCGAGGGAGGTGAGAGCCCAGTGGGCCTCCCTGCTCTCCACTCCCAGTCAACTGCCCTGCCTAGTCTGGGCTCTGGGGAGTGACCCTGAAGTTCCAGAAACCGACCACTGAGGGGCAGTATCAACCCACTTCTGAAGGGAAGATGGCCTGTTCCTTTGGAACCTGGAAGGTGAACCTGCCACTATCTAGTTCTAGGCTAATTAATTAATCACTTTATGTCCAACAGAGGGCATGCTCAATGCAGCTGGCTATAAGTAAAAGCAAGCACCTTCCAAATAACTCCGTCCAACACACTGATTAGGGAAAACAGGAAACAGGAGTTTCCCTCCCAGCCAGAAGGGTCTGAGTCAGGATTCCTTGGGCCAAGCCCAAGGCAACTTGAACTATTACAGAATAAAGCTGGCCCAGATTGAGGTCATTCTTCCCCCAGTTCTCCAGGCCTGCAAGGCCCCTGCAGAGCAAAAGCCAGGGCTGCCTAGGAGAGTCTGAGGCATTACCTGACCGGCTTCTTCAGGAACTCATCCAGTGTGGGGCCATTTCGCCCCAGTGGGTCATCAGGCACCATGAAGAGGTTTCCCACGAAGGTGAAGGGCAGCAGGCTGGACGGGCACAGAGGATGTGTGGTCACAGAGGGGCCTCTGCCCACCTCCCGGACAGCTAAGACCAACACCATCAGAAGCTGCCAGCTACCATCCTTCGCAAAGCAATGTCAGCCCCTTCCCAGAGTCCTCACCCGGTGGCAGAGCAGAGCTGGTTTTAGAGAAAGGTCTGAGTCCGTGCCCTGTGCTCAGGGGAGGGCTCCCTCACCGCTCTCTAATGATTGCCATCCACTTCTCAGACTCCTCTGCCAGGTCCCGGAACTGGTCATTGGAGACAATGATCCCATCGGTCTCTTCAGCCAGCTTCACCATGAACCTGTCACGAAAACCACAGCAGCCATATTGGGATTCTCCAAGGTCCCAACCCCAAAGAGCGTTATCGACTCCCATGACCCACTTCTGGTAATGGAGTTCTGGCCCCCTCACCTTGATCCAGCCACCTGGTGACTGACTGCATACAGGTGCCACGGGTTAGAAAGGAAACCCATGAAAGATGAGTCCATCGTGGTTCCCCAATAGCATCCCCTCAAGTCACCACAATCCTCCACTCAACACTTTGTGCCTCATTAGTATGAGACAGAAAGATCTGGCTCTGGCTCTGTCTTCTTCCACCGTGCCCCCATGAATCAGTCACAGATCCATCATGCTCCTCCTCTGAAAGGCTTTCCACTCTGCTTCCATCTTTTCCAGTCCCACCATTACCATCTGAGCTACCTTGACATTGCAAGCATGGTACTACTGCATAGCCTCCTGATGAGGGGGTCCCCTGCCCCCAGCCACTTACCACCCTCCAGTCTCTCCTGACCTCCCCCAAGAGAACATGCTCTTCCCTACACAAAAGTCTTCCAAACTTGCCCTTTATCTACCAAACATTTCCACACGCCCAGGCCTGGCAGCCAAGGCCGTCTAGAACCCAGCTCCAAGCCACTCTTACGGCCTTATCTCACCCCATACTCCCTGCTGTACTCAGCTCCTGCCAAAATCAATGATCAGATTACACCCTGTTCTTCAAACATGCCCCGTGCTGTCCGACTTCCATGTTTCTCAAACTATTCCCTCCATCTGGAAGGGGCTTCCCCAACCTCACTGATGAACGGAACCACCAGGGGAACTTTAAAAAAATAGATGCCTGGGCCCCACTTTAGTAGTTCTGATTCCACAGGACTGGGGTAGGACTCGTGAGGTGAGTCCTTTTTAACAGGTTTAAAACCTAGAGCTCCAACGCATCCCATGTCCTTGTCAATCAATCAACAAAAACTCTCAAAGCCTTCTCTTCCCACAAAATCCCAGCCAGAAGGGGGATCCCTTTCCTCTCCATTCTGTACTGTTTGGTTTACAGTTTCTTTGGGCTCTCTGAATTCGAGAATCAGGTCTTCCCTGATTCCCTGCATTCCTGCTTCCTTCGGCAGGCCACACACCTAGTACTAAGCAGGCAGTCAGTATTTGAAAGACAGTGAGGTATAGAGGGGACTAGTAATCAGGATTCGGTGTGACAGGTGTCTGGTTCTGAGCTTCTGTCTGGGAAACAAATTAAGAAGATGACATAAAAATGTATATGGGGCCTCCCTGGTGGCGCAGTGGTTGAGAGTCCGCCTGCCGATGCAGGGGATACGGGTTCGTGCCCCGGTCTGGGAGGATCTCATATGCCACGGAGCGGCTGGGCCCGTGAGCCATGGCTGCTGGGCCTGCGCGTCCGGAGCCTGTGCTCCGCAACGGGAGAGGCCACAACAGTGAGAGGCCCGCATACCGCAAAAAGAAAAAAAAAAAAAATGTATATGGTATCACATAATGTACAAAAGGTATTTTCAAGTTAAGCATATTTTACTATTATCACGTTACATCATATGTTGTTCCGCAGTATTCAGTAGGCCTGTGCTACGTGCCACTGTGTTTTCACTGTAACTAGGCAAAATTCCAAATTCATATTGTGCTGTCTGCCTATCAGGATGTACACCACTGTACAGACATGTGCCTTCAAAATTTATTACAACTGACTCAACCTTCAGTTTTAACTGTGTCAGTGCTGGCGTGTAAAGAAGATTCCATAGCGCAGATAACCTGTGAAATCTAGACATAAAACAGAATAGCACTGGAAGAACGTGAACTTTTTGTAGAATACCATTTTCCTGTTAGGGAGTATTTGAAAAAAGTATTTGAAAAAACAAAATATATAATCACTTCAGTTTGGAAACTCGTTTTTAATTTAAAACCGAAATCCTAGAGAATAAAGAACTTGTCACTAGTTTTTTTAAATTGGTTAGTTAGCTTTTAAAATCCACCCATCTCCCACACTGTGTGCACACTGGGGAGGGAATGTGCCCCGTGTTTTTCAGTTAAACCAGCTAGCAGCTTTAAGTTCTCATTTTCCCTTTGCTACTTCATAGCCTTTGCCAAGAAAGTTAACTACTCTGACCCTCCGTCTCCATTTCTGTACAACAGAGGTAAGGCCCTCTGCCACACTTGATTGGATCCATGAAAAACTAAGGAATATCACTGCCCTCCTGCCCAGCACCTTGAGTGAGACAAACACATACCTTAGCTTCTTTTGACATTCACAAGGAGGATGAATGAATGGAAGAAGACCTTGAGACAAAGAGATTAATCCACTAAGAGACTCCACAGTCAATGACTGTGCAACCTGGGACTCAAATCCAGACCTGCAAATTCTAAGACCAGTGATCTTTCACTATCTTTTATTATACCATGTTTTGTACAGTCTTATTATGCATGGAATGCGTTTCTTCATTTATCATTACTTTGAACATTTACTCTGGTTTTTCCAGAAGGTTGGGGAATTTCTCTGTGTTTGGACATCCAGGTTGTAAGAGGCATTTGTCAGCTACTCATGTCATTGGCTTTCCCATCTTTCCACTAAACCAGTATTTTCTAGACAGTAAGGCACTATATAAATATGAGGCATCCTTTAGTTTGATGAGTGAAAAGTGAAGGATGAGGGGACAAACAGAGCTGTCCACCATCCATCTCATCCTGCCTGCAGGGCAGGTTTACCTCCCCAATCATAGGGGCACACGGAGAAGAACTGACCCTTGTCCCACGACTCAGGCTTACAGACAGTGTGAAGGGTCAGGAGCTTCTGTCTCTCCCTCAGTCTCCCACTTGGCTCCTTGAATGTCCAGCCTGTGACCAAGAGAGAAGCAAGTACCTGTCGTCATAGGAAGAGATCCTCTTGCCATCCAAGACCCGGGAGGGAGTGAGGGAGAGCAGGCTGAGGGAATACAGCTTGTGCAGGAAGTGACCCTCTAGAGAAAGAGAGGAGCACAATGGGGTTACCCTCAAGGTGGAAGCAGGGCCCATCCCCGGACACAAAAGACCAGTCCCAACTCACCTCTGACCTTGGAGTCCCTACTGAAACGCCACTGAGGCACAAAGACAGTTATGTCGCGGTGGCCACGGTCCCAGAAGTACTGCACAGCAATGGCAATGCCCCGGCTGGAGAAGTAGTGCTGGAGGCCATGCCTGCAGTGGAAAGGGGTCAGCATTCTGCCCCCAGGGGGGCCTGGCAGCCTGGCTGTACTGCCCCCCACTTCGCACATATCCCCTAGGTGAATGCATCTCGTCATCTCATCCCCCTCCCCAGGACTCTCAGCCCCACCAGGTACTCACACCATGGCCACGTTGCTGCCATCGATGACAATATGGCGGAGGTCTGGCTTGCCCGGCACATTGGCAAGGCACAGGGTGAAAGGGTCCTGGAGGGCCTCCTGGAAACGCTGTGTGCCAGTCACCAAATTACCCCCCCGGGTGCCTCGTTTCCACGGAGACCCCCGACCTCGAGCCGCGACCTGCTGCTTGTCTGCCCTGTCTCCTCTGTCCCCTCGATCTCCGCAGTGCCAAGGGGGTTCAGGCGCTGGTGGGGGGCTGGGCACTCTTGGAGGTGAGGCTTCCCCATTATGGAGCCGCTGCAGGAGGGAGGCTCCCCGGGGCTGGGCTGCCTTCTGACAGGGGCCCTGGGTGCCAGGAGGCTCGACCTGGACCCAGAACCTTCCTCTTTCCTGAGGCACCCCCTCCTTCCCCAGGGCCTTCCCTTTCAGAGGCACTGCCTGTCCTGCCTCTCTTCCTCCTGACTGTGGCCTGAAGGCCACTTGTCTCTCCCAGGCCTCTTCCCCGGGCCACTCCTTCCACCCCAAATCCATCTCCCTGGGACCACCGTGCTTTGTCCCCTCCTTCTCCATAGCACGTCTCTCTCCCCTTGACTCCTGCCACCCTGCAGGTCCTGTGTCCAGAGACTCCCTGCCGTCACTCAGGGGACTCCTGACTCCCTGGTGCTGAGCACCCAGCAGACCTGGGCTCCCCCACTCCCAGGACGGGAATGCTTGGGGCCCCTGACCCCTGGATGCCTCTTGCACCAGGCTCATAAGTTCTTCCTGGACAGCAAGGGGCAGCTGCAGCAGGGCCTCTGTGTGGGCATCCCCCCGGGACTGCAGCAGAGAAGAGAATTCTCTCAGCACTCCAGCACACTGAGAGGCTCCAGGGGATGGCCCCAGCCGAAAGTCCCAGCTCAGCCGCTCCACCAGCTCCTCCACTCGGCTCTGGACCATGACAAAGGCCTCGGTCAGGCCGCTGACCATCAGCGAGCCGGGCGCCCCCGGCACCAGGTGGGCTGATGTGCTCCAAGTCAGGCAATCAAGGAAGAAGCCCTGGGCTCCCAGAAAGATGCAGTGCAGTTTGGGTGGGTAGTGAATTTCATTCTGTAGCTCTGGGCTGCAGAGACCCTTCAGGTACTCCTGGGGGAAAAGGTAGGGAGGGGAGGTAGGAAAAAAAAAAAGAGACTGCTGGAATCCTAAGTGGCCCAATAGCTCCTTCGGGGCCGCTGCTCTCCTCTGAGCTCCAGGATGCCTGAGGAGAGCAATGGAGCCCTACAGTTCCTGAAAAACGTGGCAGTTAAGAGGGGATAGAGAAACTCACTTCTCTGCCTTTTCAGTTGACAGCCTGTGGCTGAATTTCCATTTAGAACTTGCCTCAACTTAAGCAACTGTTATAATTAGTTGGTTAAAAGGCTGTCTCTTCTCAACATTTATGTGTGTGTATGCGTGTTGTATATTTCCATCCTAACGATCATCATTGATAACTTTTACTGAACTCACGCTTTCCATGCTTTATCTAATTCACAATAAGTTCAGTGAGGTGGATACTGTTATTATTCACATTTTATAGATAAGGAAACAAACTAGGACCACAATGATGGTATTTGGTCTCGCCTTACTGTAAGTCCTGACTAACTCCAAAGGAATCAGTGTGGCCTCCCACCCCTCAGTGAATTCCTTGGTGGGGCCTGCTTGCCCAACGAGATTCTCTCTTCTCTCCCAAACAGTACAAACTGATTTGAACTGAGTCACTTATCTCCAAGCCCTGGCAGAATCTGGGTCATCGCAGCAGAAATGAAACCAAAACTCTTGACAAATAGAGTTCGGAAGCTCCTCAAAGCTCAGGGCCAGTGAGACAAGCAAAGAGTGGAGATCCTCCCCAGCCCCTCCTCTCTTCTGCCTCCTCAGGGGAGGGAGTCACTGTTTCCCCGGAAGGGTCAGGGAGAGGCGTTCACCTTGGCTCTGCTGGCGTTCTCCTTGGGGCCCTCCAGCTGCAGCCAGATGTGAGGGTTCTCAGGACAGTCCTTCGGGAGGACGCTCATCCCCACCCTGAAGATGCGCTCCACATGGGGTTGCTGTTCCCGCACCTTGTCCTCGGCCTCCGCAGACACCGCAAAACGGTCAGGGGACGGGGAGCCAGCCCCCCAGGTAGGCATGGCTCCTTGGCCGCCCAGCCCTGGAAGGAGGGAAAGCAGCTCAGAGCCTCAATGATCCCTCAACCCAAATTTGGTCTCCTGGCCTACACCAGCTATCAACAGGTCGCACCTAGTTACCAAACTGGTAAACCCAAGAGGTAACCAGCACTTCAGCCCATCCTGGGGATAGGGAGGGAATGTCAGATTATCTGGACACAAGGGCCTTCTCTCCGGAGACAAATCATGGATAAACAAGGCTGTCTCTCTGGGATGGGTGTGTGGCCTTTGGAAAATGACCACAGCCCTGAGCAGGAAGCGGGGGCGGGGCGGTGGGGGGGGGATCCAGCTGGGTCTGGAGGCCAGAAGGAGGGGGACAGGTGACGAAAGAGTCCCTCTCCTCCGGGTCTCTGCAATCTCCGGGTCCAAGACGCCCTCTTAAAGATGAATCCTCACCAGGGCTTGAACTGGGCTGTCCTCTGGGTCCCTTGTCAGCCATTTCCAAGGTTCTAGCCACTCCCACCCCTCCCCCTTCCCCCGCCGTCTGCTGCACCCCTCGGTCGCGCCACGAGCCCCACGCGGGGCCCAGGGGTCGGACCGGGCCCCGCCCATAGCCGCTGGCGGCTGCCGCCCCCCGACTGCGCTCTGCACTGCGGCCTCTGGCTCCCGCGGCCCGGGCGCCGGGGAGAGCGCGCCTACCCGCCTCGCCGCCCGCTGCGGCCTCAGTACCGCCGGCGCCGCTCGGTGCCCGCCGGCCCCAGCTTCGCCCGCGCCCCCGGCCCAGGGAAGAAGGGCGAGGGGCCCGAATCTGGGCGGGCCTTCCCGATTCCTCACCCAACGGGGACCTCTCTTCCCCACATCACGAACAGTTTTTTGAGTCACTTCCTGGCCGGGGGCGGAGTCAGCCGGGCCCCTCCCGGGGCTGGGCCTGCACCGAGCCCCGGCGCGCGCCCGCCCCCGCCAGCTGCAGGCTGCTCCCCGCCCGCGGCCGGAGCCTCGGCCCGGGCCCAGGCCCCAGCCGGGTCCCTCCCCCGGCCCCGCCCTCAGCCTACTCGTCCCCCCGGCCCCGCCCACTCCCCCGCTCCTGCTCCAAGCTTGCGGGGTCACGTCTCCGCGCTCTTCTGAGTTTTCAGTCGCTCCACGCAGTTGTTTCTCAGGAATGAGGAACCACTTCACGGAGAGATGAAGGTGAAGAGCGCCTTAAAGGGACGAATGCAGTCCCTTCGGATGAAGATATAGAAGATCAAGGAAAGAAAGAGACGGGCCCAAGGTCACAGGATAGTGACACTGTTGGGCCAAGCACTTTCCATCAAAACAGTTGCTGGGAAAACACAAGGACACTCCCTTTTCTCCAATAGTGGAAAAGATGCTGCTAAGAGGGCTGCTGACTTGCGACGGATTTTGAAGAGGGGAGGAGGGGAGGAGCTGTAGGAGCTGTCTCACACATACGCACACACTCACACACTCACACACATACACATACAAGAACTCACAGCCTCACACAGACACCCATGTTCTCTGTCGTCCCCGTTCCAGCCTTCAGTGCTCTCGGGAGGGGCTGCCCTGGGGTTCTGGCTGTAGCCCTCCTATGTGGCTGCCTCATTTCTCCTCTCCCTCCCAGAGCCCAGCTGCTGTCATTTTGTGCCCTGCCGAGGAGGCAGGAACTGCAGTGACAGCAGGAGTGAGAGGCAGGACAGAGTCGTGGGGTACAGAGAGGGATGGAGAGGGAGATGCCAAGACCAGGTGACCATGAGTCCCAGAGAGAGAGCTGAGAAGCAGGGTGAGGGGTGGTGAGAGCCTGGAGGAGAGGTGCGCAAAGCCAAGGAGCAGACAGAGAAGGCTTGTGGGTCACTGAGCCACTCAGCCATGCTGGGAGCAAAGCGACACTGGCCACCAGGTCCCTCACGCAGCCCCGGGCTGACCTTGGCCGTGACACTTCTGGCCCTGAGGACCGGGTGGGCCCAGGAGGGGACAGAGCCAGTCCTCCTGGAAGGTGAGTGCCTGGTGGTCTGTGAGCCCAGCCGAGCTGCTGCAGGGGGGCCAGGGGGAGCAGCCCTGGGAGAGGCGCCCCCTGGAAGAGTGGCATTTGCTGCAGTCCGAAGCCACCACCACGAGCCAGCAGGGGAGATCGGCAATGGCACCAGTGGAGCCATATACTTCGACCAGGTAATCCCTCTACCCTGCAAAGACCTGCAATCACTGTCCAAACCCACTGTGCTGCTAAGGAAACAGCCCTGCTGTGGCCAGTTGCCCCCAAGCCTTCTGCCCGTCTCCCTTCCCTTCATTCCCACCACACCCTCCTTGCCCTTTCTCACCACTGCTTTTGAATCCGTGCATTCCTCCTGTTTGGTCTACTTGCCACCCCTTCCGTTCCTTACTCACTGCCCCTTCCCCCCAATCCTGGTTTCCCCGAGCCCCAGGCATCCCCAAGCCCCACTCAGTAGGGTCGCTTCTCACAGGTCCTGGTGAACGAGGGCGGTGGCTTTGACCGGGCCTCGGGCTCCTTCGTGGCCCCTGTCCGGGGCGTCTACAGCTTCCGGTTCCATGTGGTGAAGGTGTACAACCGCCAGACTGTCCAGGTGACCTGAACCCTAGGCCCTGTCCCATCCCCGGCTCAGGAGAGGAAGGGAAGGGGGAAATAAGTGGAGCCCAGGGGATCCCCAGGCAGACCTCCATTGGCCTACATCCTGGGGGGCCAGGAGCCAGGTGGGAAAGGGCCCGCCTAGCAGAGACTGTGAAGGAGGCACAGAGTCCAACACTGGCCACCTCTCAGCCCTCCCAGGAGGGTGCTCTGAGCCTCGGGTTCCCAGGTTCCAGAGTGTCCCTCTGGGGCTGCAGAGAAGGAAGGAAGCCCTCAGGGCAGTGGGGTTCCCGGAACAAGGACTGGGGAGAGGTGCTAACTGGGCTCCCCTCCCCAGGTAAGCCTGATGCTGAACACATGGCCTGTCATCTCGGCCTTTGCCAACGACCCAGACGTGACCCGGGAGGCAGCCACCAGCTCTGTGCTACTGCCCCTGGACCCCGGGGACCGAGTATCTCTGCGCCTGCGTCGAGGGAACCTGCTGGGTGGCTGGAAATATTCAAGCTTCTCTGGCTTCCTCATTTTCCCACTCTGAGGACTCAAGCCTTTCAAGGACGGAAATCTAGCCCCTGACCCCTGCCCTCTGCCCTCTCCTGCCCCAGAAGTAGCATCTTCAGGGCAGGAGAGAGACTCCCTCTGGCTGCCTTTATTCCACGTCCTTGCATGGGACCCCGTGCCAAACATCCAAGGTGAAGAGTAGAGCTCTGGTGTCTCGGGACCTGCCCCTCTTAACTTGCCCCTCACAGTTGCCTCTCACTGCATCTCTTTCTGCCTGCAGCCCTAGGATCAGGGCAGGCTTTGGCAGGTAGGGAGGCCTGTGCTACTTTGCAGACTCTGCTCCTCCTGTCCCCCCAACTCCAACCCAGCTTCCTGCTCAGTGCTATTTGGGAACAGATGGTACAGGTGAGCCTGACAGGCCCCTACAGGGGACCAGATGGACCAGCCTCAGCATACCCAGCAGGCTCCTTCCTGTGAGGAGTGCCAGCATGACAGATCTCGGCCAGCACAGTCAGAAGCTGAGCCAGCACTGTGTGGACTAGAGCAGGAGGGAGACTCAGCCAGTAGCAGAACTGTGGGGAGGGCCACAGAGCAACCCAGAGCCTGTGGCTGGTGCGGCAGGAAGGGGGCATGCACCCAGCCTGAACACAGTATACATTTTTCATGTACCTTGGGGCAGCCAGCAGACGGTGAACCGGGCGTCTATTTGTGGCAGATCCCAGATGGACTCTGGCCCTCATCTCCCCACCCAAGACATGGGTGTGTATGTTTGCTTTGGCCGAGAGTGGGTATACAAAGGTTCCTTTGGCAGCTGGAGGTGGAGGTAGGTCACATGTGGGCAATTGTAGATCTCCAGGCATGGAACACATGACCGTGGCCCCCTCCTAGAACTGCTCCGCCTTTGTAGTCTTAAGTTCAATCACTTCATGCTCTGACCACCACCTCCTTCCTCCCAGCTCGCTCAGGGACCTTCACTGTACCTGTCCCACACTATCCCACAACCTCTCTTCTTTCTCCTGATTTGTGCCGTCTTATCCTCCTCCTTAAAATTCCTTGGATTCCATAATTCATCCTTTCAACCACTCTCCTGCCAGTATTATAAATCCTGTCTCACCTCTCTGTCCCATTGGCCCAGCATGGATGAATCTATCAATAAAGTAATTAGAGAATGATGCTCAGTGAGACCCTATAGGATCACTAAAGAGAGAACACGACATTATAACTGGGTTCAGGGGTTACAGGATACAAGCAGGTATGCTGTAGGGAAAATAAATGTAAAACTGTATGTCAGAGTCAAATAAAAAAGGATTTGGTAGTGCCTGAGTTAAACAGGAAATCCCAATGTGAATTTGTGGTTTTCAAAAGAAATAACTTTTTCAAACTTTGTCACTAAAGCGGCATAGAAACAACATCAGGAAAAAATCTGATATGCATTCTTAGCACCTGAATCTTTGCCTCAAATATTATTTACCTTTAAAAAGACTCAAGGTCCCTTGGAGAATAGCTCCATGTGATAAATAACTCTAGGCCTGGAACCTATTGGTGAAGACAAAAAGCAAAGATACTTTCTTAAATGTAGGGTAGAGCTGAGAAGGCAAAGGAACCAATTTTAATAGGCTTCCACAAATTGACATTCTGTGACAATTTGATAATCAAAAGGAAAATAATATTGTTAATTGGAACAAGGTGAATTTTTAAAATCCACAACTCTGTTGTGATTTTCAAAAAGGAAAAAGTAACTATACAATGTACAAAAATGTAGTTAATATACTGAGTGAAGAAGTATGACTATAATAGGATATTTTTAGTTAATTTTGATAAGTAGAAGAGTATAAGTATAGCAGATATTATATCTATTCATAAGGTGCATTTATTTTTCTTTATCTGCATAAGTAGGGAGGGGTGGATCCAGAGAGCTCTCAGTAATTCCAGAAAAAGTTGGAACTGTACCAAAAATGAAAGAGACTGATTGGCACCATCAGGTCATATGTTACAACTAGGAAGAAAGAAGCTCCAACAGTGTGTTACATGAACATGAATTAGGCAAACATCCAAAAGATAACTGCTCACTGCTCAAACATGATCCTTCATTTCTTGGGAAAGGGGGCCTCTATACTACCCTACTAATTATAATGAGATTACAGTAACAGTAAAACCCAAAATAATAATGGCTTAAACAAGATGGCAGATTATTTCTGTCTCACATAGAAGAATCTGCAAATAAAGAGTGCAGGGTTGGGGCTTCCCTGGTGGCGCAGTGGTTGAGAGTCCACCTGCCGATGCAGGGGACACGGGTTCGTGTCCCAGTACGGGAAGATCCCACATGCCACAAAGCAGCTGGGCCCGTGAGCCATGGCCGCTGAGCCTGCGCGTCCGGAGCCTGTGCTCCGCAACGGGAGAGGCCACAGCAGTGAGAGGCCCGCATACCACACACACACAAAAAAAAGAGTGCAGGGTTGGATGGCAGTTTTATGATCACCACAACCCAGTTTTCTTTCTTGCTGTTCTACCACCTTTAGCATATCACCTCCTGACCCAAGATAGCTCCTTGAGCTCCAGACATTACTTCACCCTTACAGTCCCAGGAAGGAGGAAGGAAGGGCACACCCATTTCCTTTTAAAGAAGCTTTCTGAGAGGTACCTCCGACAGTTCTGTTTTCATCTCATTGGCTAGAATTTAGTCTAGCCACACCAGGCAAGGGAGAGAGGCTAGGAAATAGAGTCTTTATTCCAGGCAGCTATGCCCAGCTAAAAGGCAGGAGTTATATAATAAGGAAGAAGAGGAGATTGGATATTGGGGAAAACAACAATATTGGGGATATTGGGGAAGTTTGTAAAAATGCAAATGAGCTAGATAAATTTGTAAATAATGTCAGTAAAGTTATTGTATTAGTTTTCTATTGCTGTGTAGTAATTACCACAAAGTAGTGTCTTAACACAACTTTGACCTATTTATTATCTCACAGTTTCTGTGGGTCAGAAGTCCAGCAGAGCATGACTGGATTCTCTGCTCAGGGTTTCATTAGGTCAAAAGAAAGGTGTAGGCAGGGCTGCCTTCCTTACTGAAGTAGAAGAATCCACTCCCAAGCTCATTCAGAATTCAGTTCCTTATGGTTGTAGGATTGAGGTTCCTTGCCATCAATCTCTGGGCCAAAAACATCAGGCCAAGTCCTTCTCACAGTTTGAACCTCTCTGACCTACCCTTCTGTCATGTCTCTGGCTTTAAAAATTCTCTGATTTTAAGGGTTCTTGTAATTAGATTGGGCCCACACAGATAATCCAGGATAAGCTCTCTATTTTAGGGCCCATAACTTTAATTACATAGAAAACGTCCCTTTACCGTTAAACATAAGAGGTTTGGGCATGGACATCTCTGGGACATCTGCATATCATAGTCATTAAACTTAAAGATGACATCGTTTAAAGAAAAGGCATCCAGTTACAATACACTAATTCATGGGAAAAGTGTGGACTTGAAAAGTTCCAGTGATATATAAGATAAGCACTGGCTCAGATTTTCATCATCTTAGAAGGTAAAGTATTTCCCAGGTCCCAACCAAGAATTCATTGATTAATAATTCAAAACTTCATCTGCACAGAGATTATATTCTTCTTTTGGATATCCAAATTCAAAAATTGGTCTGAACTGAGATAGTGTCCTTCTGTTGGGTCTACAAACCCATTTTTATAATGAGTATAAGAGTAGGTGTAAAAAACTTTATAATCCTTGTAAGATGTGTGTGCTTTACCAAAATGCTTGATGCTTTTAGGGAAGCTGACATATTATACTGATGATTTGATTGAAATGTATAGGAAGATTTAAGTTTGCAATCAATGTTTAAATAATTTGATTTGTAAAGTGTGTAGATTTTGACTTGGTTGTATAAATAGTGTTTAAAATGTTGAGACAATTTTTGCTTAAGTAGGTTTATGAAGTAAATAAATTAAACAATAAATAAAGCACAGACGGTGGCTAGTGTTCCTCTCCAGGCACAAAAATCTCGTAGGACTCTAAGGATCCTAAGAATAGAATCCAACTGTCTGCCTTCCCTACACCCACGCCCTGGCAGCTGATTGCTACGGAGAAAAGTCCTGCTGAAGGATATGCTGTGTATCTAAATCCATGGTCTCCAGCCACCCCCGGAGCAATTCTCCAAGCAATTCTTCTGTGGTTTCCTTTGCCAGCTTCTTTCCTCATCTTCCCCCGAATCCAACTGAAGACTTCTGTTCTCTCCTTAAAACTTTTACTCCTCCAACTGCCCCCACTGCCAGCAGCAGACTCTTCACCTTCTACTTCACTGAGAAAGCAGAAACCCCAGGAGGAACCCTTCCCACCAGCGCATCCGAAAACTCACCTTCCTCCTCATCTTTCCTTCCTATCTGGCTCAGTAGAAGTCGTGTCCTTCTTTCTGTCATGGCAGCTATCTTCATCCACCAGTCATGGATTCCATTTCCTGCAAACATACTCTTTTCTTTTCCTCTCCTCCCTCCTGTATGTTCAATGTCTCCCTCCCTACTCACTCCTTCTGTTTAGCAGTTAAATAGACTCAAGTCTCTTAAGTCTAAAACAGAAAAAAGATGGATATGGAAACAGTGGTAGATATATTGTTACCCTCAGCTTTATATGCTAGTTAGCGTCACCTCTCCTCCCATTTAGAGCCAAATATCTATGCTTACCAGTTGCTCACCCCTTAAGTCAACTGCAGCCTCTGCTACTCCACCTAAACTGCCCTCAGCTAGTCACTCACAACTTCTTCGTCACTAATGTCACTATCATCTAGTCCTCTGTCACTGAGGCTCTCCCTAACATTTGACCCTGTTGGCCACACCCTCCTTCTAGAAGCGCTCCCTGCCCCCATTTCCCTGACTGTGCATGCTCTGGGCTCTGCTTCCACCTGTCTGCTGAGGCCGCTTTCTTTTTCAGCCTCCGGTACCACTGCCATCTCCTAAATGTCAGTTTCCCTCAAGGTTCTGCCCTAGGATTCCTTTCATCCTGACACTCTCTCAAAAGCCTGAATCTCCATCCATATGCTGACAACTTCCACATTTTTTATCTCTATCCAGGACCTCCCTCCCAAATGTCAGACTCCTACTTTGCCTAGCCCACCTTAAAGTCAACCTGCTAAAATTAGAGTCTTTCCTCCCAAAATCTGTTTTCTTCCTTATTCTCTGTGTCTAAAAATGGAACATCCCTGTTGCCCTAACCAAACACCAGCCATGATCCTCGATTCCTCCCTCTCCCATAACCCCCATAAATCAGTTCCATCCATTGTTTTCCATCCATCTGGCTACCAGTATCTCAGAGTTCTACGAAAGCTTCCTAATTGGCCCCTTGGCCTCCAGTTTTGCTTCTCTGAGTCCATTCTCCACACGGGGGTTGCCAGAGTGGCAATTTCACTGCCTAAAGCCCTTCAGGGTATTGTGGGGAAGGGAGAGGGTCTAGGATTAAATCCATATTGCTTAACATGCTTTTTTTTTTAGGTCCTTTGCAATCCAGCTGCTGCGATCTCCCCTGATTCATTTTTCACCATCTATGGGAATGTGAAAACTTACAGAATAGCACTATTTATTAGCTGAGGGAAAATGGCACCCCCTTGTGTGTTGCGGGACCCATAGCTTGTGTATTAAATTAAGGATATGCAGATTATGATCTGCTGAATGCGGAAGCACAGGCCGCCACATGGGGTCAGGAGGTAGCTCCCCCGGTTCCCCATCTGGGGAAGTAAAAACCCTGTAGTCGTTTTGATTGAAGGTGTAGTACACTCACAAAAGGAAGTAAAGTTTAAAGATTTATTACTTACAGACCCCAGAAACCAGGAGGGGGGAAAGGGAAGCAGCGAGCCAGGAGCAGGGCAGTCCTCTGTCCCAGTTCACATGGGAGCAGGATAGCAAGAACCTATTATGTGTAAGGTAGTTGGGGTGCAGGTCACTAACTTTACCCGGACTCAACTATAAGTGGTCATTTCAAAAGGCGCCCCAGGAAAAGCAAGCGGGAATTTGGGGCAGGAGTCCTAAACTCAGGTCCTTATCTAAATGTCCACACTCTGGGTGTGAGCAGGGTCGTTATACTGTAAAATGCCTAAGCGGCAACTCAAAATAGAGATTTTCTCATCATAGCTCAGAAAGCGAGGGCATGGCATTCACGTCAAAATTTATCAGGGCCAACAGAATTGTTCTTGGACCCAACTGAGGTAAACCAGGCTCTGTTCTAGTTTGTAAATCATCTTAATTTGGACCAAACTGAAATGGAGAAATCTTAATATACAGTATACTAATGTACATTAATATCATACATTAATAAAGGATAGAGAGGCCATAGATTAGTGGGGAGAAAGTAACTCTAGCAACAAAGTAAATATGCTTGCATGAGAAGCAGTGAGCATAGTGGTGAAGGTGGTGGGCACTGGAGCCTCTCACTTAGTAGCTGCAAATGACCTTTGGCAAATAACTCAAACTCCCCTTGCCTCATTTTCTTCCTCTAGACAATGAAGAGAAACATGGCATATAACCCACAGCATTGGAAAGCACAGAGCAAGTATCCACTATATGTAAGTTACTGTTACCATATGAATTAGGAAACAAGTTAAAACTGGTACATGTCCCAGGGATTCTTGGACAATCTTTAAAAAGTAGGTAGGTCTTTAATCCATTTTGAGTTTATTTTTGTGTATGGTGCTAGGGAGTGTTCTAATTTCATTCTTTTACATGCAGCTATCCAGTTTTCCCAGCACCACTATTGAAGAGGCTGTCTTTTCTCCACTTATTTATCAAAATAAAGTGACCATATGTGCATGGGTTTACCTCTGGGCTTTCTATCCTGTTCCATTGATCTATATTTCTGTTTCTGTGTCAGTACCATACTGTCTTGATTACTGTAACTTGGTAGTATAGTCTGAAGTCCAGGAGCCTGATTCCACCAGCTCCATTTTTCTTTCTCAAGATTGCTTTGGCTATTCGGGGTCTTTCGTGTTTCCATACAAATTGTACAATTTTTTGTTCTAGTTCTGTGAAAAATGCCATTGGTAGTTTGATAGGGATTGCATTTAATCTGTGGATTGCATTTAATCTGTAGATTGCTTTGGGTAGTATAGTCATTTTCACAGTGTTGATTCTTCCAACCCAAGAACATGGTATATCTCTCCATCTGTTTGTATCACCTCTAACTTGAGGTCACGGGGAGGGGGAAGGGTAAGCTGGGACGAAGTGAGAGAGTAACATGAACATATATACACTACCAAATGTAAAATAGATAGCTAGTGGGAAGCAGTCGCATAGCACAGGGAGATCAGCTCGGTGCTTTGTGACCACCTAGAAGGGTGGGATAGGGAGGGTGGGAGGGAGACACAAGAGGGAGGGGATATGGGGATATATATATGCATGTAGCTGATTCACTTTGTTATACAGCAGTAACTAACATAACACTGCAAAGCAATTGTACTCCAATAAAGATGTTTAAAAAAAAAGTGAGTAGGATTTTTGTTTTATAGTAGCCATTTACCTGTTATAATGCTGCTTTCTTTCAGGTGTGTTCACTTCTATCCAGAAACACAAGGACATCATAAACGGTCCCTAGGAAAACATGGTATAGCAAAGCTTAGGGGGTCCCCATCTCACCAGATAGTTAATGTACTTTTAAAAAATTTTTTTGAGTATAGTTGATTTACAATATTGTGTTAGAGTTTATGTACTTTTTAACATGAGAATGAGATACACTGCAGGACGTTCTTTATATAATATTTTTGCTTATATCTGGGACTGTCTGCCTACTGGTGACTTTGTAATTTCTCTGTTAGAGACTTGGGAAGCTCACCTGCCAGTGCCCCAAAGGAGAAGGGGAAATTGTGATGGTATAAAGGAGAGAAGCAGTGACTAGTAGGCTGCACTGCCCATGGTGCTCAACTGTGGACACATCTTTATTCGCTCCGCTAAAAATATGTCACCAACAGAGGGCTCAGAAGCCAATGTGGATAAATTCTGAGTATTGCTTAAAGTTCTCTTGAGTAGAAAGTAGAGGTTTTGCTAAGCCACCTTCCTGATCAATCTTTCACTTAGGAGTTCCAAACCTTTCACTTGCTGCCCTGTCCTAAGAGCATGTGCATTATTTTCAGTGAAGGGGGTCAGGAAGACAAGACCTCGCTGGATTGCACGCAAGCCGAGGCTTCAGACCCCTGTGCTGTGGGCTCCTATGCAGTGTTCCTTCCCTTACCACCCTGCACTGTATTTGCTTGTTGAATTGCCTCCCTTACCTAACGGTGGGCACCAGAGGGGCACCATGCCATTCCCATTACCTGCCATCCACTCCACACTAGACAGGGCCTGGCACACAGTAGGTGCTCTATAAATACTAAGTGACCGTGTGCACGTGAGCCAGGGAGTTCTCAGGAAGGACAGTTCCTTCCTGCCACTCCATCCCCCTGCCAGTGCTGAACAGGCATTCCGTCAGGTGAGAAAACAGCAAGAAGCAGACACCCGAAGTCTGGAAGCTTGGCCAGGGTTAGGAAGGTTTCTGAGCCTAGGGGGCAATAACAGCAAGCACTCCAGGGGCAGGAAGAAAAGAAACGTTAGCTAACCCCATAGACTGGGTGGCTTAAACAACAGAAACTTAGTTCCGGAGGCTGGGCATTCAAGATCAAGGTGCCAGGGGGCTTCCCTGGTGGAGCAGTGGTTGAGAGTCCGCCTGCCGATGCAGGGGACACGGGCTCGTGCCCCGGTCCGGGAAGATCCCACATGCCACGGAGCAGCTAGGCCCGTGAGCCATGGCCATTGAGCATGTGCTCCGCAACGGGAGAGGCCACAGCGGTGAGAGGCCCGCGTACCGCAAAAAAAAAAAAAAAAAAAAAAAAGAAAAAAAAAAAGATCAAGGTGCCAGCAAATCAAGTGTCTGGTAAGAGCCCATTTCCTCACTTGCAGATGGCCATCTTCTCATTGTACCCTCAAGTGGTGGAGAGGCAGCTCTAGTTTCTTTCTCTTATAAGGACACTAATCTCATCTTGGGTGCTCCACCCTCATGACCTCATCTAAACCTAATTAACCCCCCCAAAGCCCCACCTCCTAATACCATCCCACTAGGGGGTAGGGTTTCAACATATGAATTTGGAAGGACACAAACAGGCAGTCCATCACAGTGATGAAGGCTTACTCCATATCCGGCACACAGTAGCCTCTTGGCACGATTATTTCATAAGATCCTTGCCCCATCCATAATTTAGGAATTGTTACCCTGCACCTGATAGGTGGGGAGACCAAGGCCCCAGGAAAAGGCTTCATAGGTAGCAGCCATGGATTCAGTATTCAAACCTAGTTCTAATGTGTTTCCGATACAGCTAAGCTGGTCCAGCACTGATGCCATTCTTACACCAGCCTTCATTCATCTTCATTCCCACCCTGTCCACTTCTAAGACGTGAACGGGAAAGAGCACTAGCATGGAAGCCCTCAGCCTGGGCTCTCCTCACAGCCCTGCCATGAACCAGCAGGGGGAGAGAGGTTGAGCTGTATCCCTACCTGGGCGCTAGTCTCCTCAGTAAAATAAGAACTCAGGTCAGATGTACTTGGAAAGTTACTATCCAGACTGTCAAATATGAAAGTCTGCCTGGAAAACATGAAGCACCCATGCCCCACAACTGCCTCCCACCCTCCTCATAATTGAGGCTAAAGCTAAAAGAAAAAAAAAATTTTTAAACTGGACATTAGCTCCATTTTGATCCATTTATTGACAAATCAAATGGGGGAAAAAAGGTCACCAAAAGGGGTATAAGGTCATAAATGTGGTTAACGGGGAATGGATACAGCACTGAGGAGGGAGAATGAGGGTGAACAGACCATCAGAGGGAGGAGGGGGAAAGAGGTATCTGCTAAAAACCCCACGGCTCACCTTTCAATTTGTCAGCTGTCACCCAATCATTCTTTCCTGGACAGAATTAACAGTTAGAAATGGTTTGAGGGCAACACCTAAGTAGTTTGTCTACAAGATCTGGGAGATGAGGAGCTGGAGGGAAGATGGGTATAAGATTTTGAGACCTTCTCTCACTTGAACCCCATCTGTGGTGAACAGAGAATCAGGAAGCTTAATCCTGGTCCCAGCTCAGCCACCAACTATCTCTGTGACTTCGGGCAAGTCACTTCCCCTCTCTGGGCTTCTTTCCTTGGCTGTAAAACAAGCTAATTGGACTCAGTGAAAGGCTCTACTCTGGCTCTAGCAATTTCAAGCGTTTTTGCAACTGGAGCTAGGCCAGGAGACTGGCTCAGTTTTGGAGAAATAAAACTACTTAGAGGCCCAGCCAGACTGACCCAGTGCTGGTCTCCACCTGGATCCCCCGTGTCAGCGGCAGCAGCCATTCGGAGGGAGAGTGAAGGCACACATACCTGTGAGAAACGCACTCTTGCAGTGAGTGATCTTTGCAGAGCGGCTCTGGGGGAGGCCGGGATTCTCTCTACCCAGAAGGCAGGGTCCAGGGGACTAGGGTGGGGTCTGGGGAATCCAAACAGAGCAGTCGTACACTATGTAGGGTCTGGGGATGCAGGGTACAGTGGCAGTGAGAGGAGCGGGCTGCGGGCTGCAGGGTGGGATTGGGAGGTAGAGTCACGCCAGCACCTCACCGTGTGCCAGACCGCTCATTTCAGTCACCCTCCCCCTGAAGCCGAGGCCTGGGCCCCCTGGTCTAGTCGAAGCAGCTCTTCAGGTAGAGATGCCACACTTGGCATCGAGATCCTTGACTCCTGTGGGCTCAATATCATCGAAGCCGGGGTCAGGGAGCGTCTCCATTGGCTGGAGTCAAATGAGGTAGGCTGACTCCGTCTCCCCCTTGCCCTTCCCATGCTGACGGGCAGGATACCTACAGGATGGCTGGCCGGCCGTCCTCCCACCCCAGTTCCGAGCCTCGAGGCCCAGGACTGCCAGCCTTTGCTTGACAGCTGGGCAGGCCTAGCCTGGCCTGAGAAAGCGAACCATGAGATAACGGACGGGCTGCCTCTCCACAGCCCGCATGGATTTGGGTCAGCTGTGACAGATTCAAGGGCAAAGGGTCCCCAGTCAGGGATGACAATCGGGGGGGGAGCCCACAATCGAGGTTTCTGTTTGAGAGGGGAATGTGGTTTTGATTCTGAGGTCCAGAGCCACACTGTTTCATGGTAAAGACAGCCAGAAATAAGATTCTGGGCTACGCATGTATATGTACACTTTCACTTGGGGAGAGACATTGAACCTGGCCTGCCCCAGGAAGGGATACCTGCCAGGGTAAAATTGTCAGAGGCCCACATCTGACAGCCTTTAGCAGATTCTCCCAATACCCCATACTGGGCATGTTTCCATAGGGACGCTGGTCCCCAGTTCAAGGCAGTTCAGCAAAGCTTTATGAAGTAACTTCTCTACAAAAGGCACAATGAAGGGCCCCCAGGGAGCTGTGAGAGCATTGCTGGGGTCAAGGGGAGGCCTAGCAGCAGAAGCCCAGGACCCTGGGGCGGGGGGCTCCCCAACATCTCCAGCTCACTGCTCCAAGACCTTGAAGGACAGCGGGGTGCCACTTTTGGCAAAGGTCTTCATCAGACTGCTAGGATAGATGCACCCAAGCTTCTCTGGGGTGGGGAAGCCCCAGACCCTGTAGAGGGACAGGCTCAGCCGGTCCCCGATATAGAAGGGACCCACCCACTTGGCACTGCTGCCGTTCCTGGGGAGGGACAGCAAGAGGACCTGGTCACCCACATTCCACTCCTTCTCCTGGCTCTCCCGCTTGAAACGCCTATTCTCAGCCTTTTCACTCGTCTTCTCAGCCACCCTCCAGTGGAGCTCCAGCACCTCCCCCATCAGCTGTAGCAGGAAGACATCCATCTTGAGCCCTTCGATGTTTGCACTGCTCATCTCCCACCACAGGGGCTCGGTCAGCCTCTCCTCACCCCCTGTCAGGATCTGGAACGGCGTGGCCTGGCTGGAGGAGGCCCTGAAGGCCAGGTGCAGCAAGGGCAGGGAAGCCGCCCACTTCTTGCCGTGCAGGAAGATGAACTCCTTGAGGGCCCTCTTGAATTCCCAGTAGGCCCCGGAGCTCGTCAGGCAGGGGAACTGGAGGTCCCTACTCAAGGAGGCCACCTGGGCTCCCAGGGCCAGCCCACAGCTTACCAGGACATGGCGGGCAAACTGGGGGCCCTGGGCGGCCTCCAGCCTCACCGGAACACCCCACCTCGCGAACAAGTGCTGAAGCAGCACCTGGGCCACGGCCATGTGCGTGTAGGGCTTCAGAGGGAATGCCTCTACCCACCTGGTGTTGGGGTCAGCCACGATCAGCACGTGCTTGTGACCTTCCTCGCTGACAGTGACTGGGCCCACCACCTCTATCTGCAGGTTGGACCAGGGGGCAGTGGACCTGAGGGGCCACAGGGACTCAATAACCTTCAACTCACTGCCTATGAGATTCCGGGGGATGCAGAACAAGCAGCTCCTGCAGTAATCTCTCACGTGCTCCTGCATGCCCGGCCACCATCCCAGCAACCGCAGCTTCTTGTAGGTCTCCTCGGGCCTCTGGTGGGCCCCCATGGGGAGGTCGTGCACAGCAAAAATCAGATCCCTCCGGAGCTGCCTCGGGACTACCCAGACGCGGGGCCTCTTGTCTCCCTTGAACATAAGCAGGCCGCTCTCCTTGTCGAGGCTGAGGGAGTTAAAGGCAGAACTGAAGGGTGAAGAGCTGGATAATTTCTGCCCGGCCTGCAGCCTGGCAATGATATCAGCCAGGGTGCTGTCGCTCAGCTGTAACGCCAGCAAGTTGGGCCTCTTGCCCGTGGTACGGGGAGACACCACAGGGACCGGCACATCGTCTGGCAAATTCCACCACTGGCCGCCCCCCTGGGCCCCCTGCTTGGCCAGGGTGTCCACCGTCACAGCAAACAGGGAGCCCCGGTAGGAGGTTCGGTAGATAAATGGAAGGGATGAGAGGCCGGAGGTGAGGGCTATGATGTAGGAGAGAAGGCTTGGGTGAGGTAGCGGAGCCCCGTCGGAGGAGAGGAAGCCCCGAGCCCTCCAGAGGGGCAGGAGCTCCCAGAGGAGGCTGAAGATCCAGTTGCAGTGCGTGAGGAAAACCACGGGCAGGTGGGACTGGCCAAAGCGCTCCAGGCCACAGGCCACGGCCGCCAGGTGGGCATAGGTCGGGGTGTAAGGGGAGCAAGAGAAGGAAAGGGAGACAGGGGGGCTGGTGGGAGACAGAACATAGAGACCGAAGCCAGCACACCACTCATCCTCCCGGTAAAAGCAATACCCTGACATGTGGATGCAGACAAAAGTGGACAGGTCGGAAAAAGGAGGCAGAACCTGGAAAAAACGAGGCATGGAAGCCGCAGGAGTCAGCAGCCGGTTTTCCCCTAGCAGGCCCTGGAGAAGGGTCAATTCCAGCGCCCTCTTGCCCTTGTCCTGTACCAAGAGGGACCATCTGATCAACCATGCTTTGGCAACCCTGCGGCCGTCCCATGCCCCAGGGTCCACAGTGGTCCTGGAGGCATAGGAAAGGCCCAGGACCACTGGGGTGTCTCCAATGCAGCGGGAAAAATGCTTGAGGGCCCAGGCCATGGCATAGGGGCTGTCTCCCCCTGACTGCGGGCCCTCGCTCTCCTCGTCAGGGAGGAGGGGTTTCGAGGTATAGGCTACGGGGTGCTTTCTCCCTGAGCGCTCCTGGTACACAACAGCCGTCAGGGCCACTTGGCTCACCGACACCTCCAGGCGGAAGGGCAGCTGGGGGTTGGGGGCCGTCAGGCAGAGGGCGGACACCAGAGCTCGCTTCAGGGCCAGGAAGGCCTTCTCATGCTCCCAGTCCCACTGCCAGTCTGGCTTCTGCTTGAGGAGCCTGTGCAGGGGCCCCACAAGGGCTTCATAGTCAGGGATGACGTCCCGGTGGGAGTCCATGAATCCCACGAAGAAGGAGAGCGCGGTGAAGTTGCTGGGGATGGTCAGCTGGGCCAGCTGGGCAAGAACCTGCTGGCAGGGAGCCTTCCCATCCCAGGGGATGCCCAGGGAGGGAGAAGGTACCGCCGGCAGGAGATCGATGTCGAGGGCTTCATCCTGGGGGTCGTGCAGGCTGAGGCACCGGAGTATTTCCTCTGAGAGGGAAGAGCTCTCAGCCCTGAACACGGACATCAGCGAAGAGTCCAGGTCCTCCTCCTTTTCGGCCGGCTTCTGCATCTCCTGCTCTTCTCTCTGCCTCTCCTCCTTCTCCTCCCTGACTTCTTCCACATTCTGCAGACTCTCCGGGGGCCCAGGGTCAGCATCCTCACTCAGCTCAGACACACTGGCAGAGCTGGGAGGAAGGGTCTTCCACACCTTCAGGAAGTTGCCAATGTCAGTGTCCAACCTACACCAAAACAGCAGGACAGAGGAGTCTGATGGAGGAGGTGGGGGACAGCCCGCCCCAAGAGGCCATCCAAGGCGAAACCACATCTATGGAAGCCCCACAGAGCCTCACCCCATTGCTGAGTTTCCCTGAGGCTGGGCCGAGGGCCCGCCTCCAACATGGCACAGCCTCAGACAGGACCTGCCCGCAGATATTCCCTCCACTCCCAGCATCTGCCGGACGGCAGTGTTAGAGATTCATCTGGGCTCTGAAGACTTATCCAGTCAAAACCTCATTGACCAAGTGACATGTCCAACCAGTTTTAAGCCAATGGTTTGATAAGAATTAGATGACTGGTACTTCCAATGGGACTCCAGGATAAGCAAGCTGGGGGAGGTCAAGAAAGGGAAGGAGGCTTGACATGGGGCTTGGGAGCGCACAGCTCCCAAGCTCACAAACCTCGGCCACATCACTTTTCTTCGAATTGGAGAAATGGGACTGGGGGACCTGGCCCGGGAAGCAGTGCCCTTCCCAGAAGGTCCTGACCACAGTCCCCTGCCAGGCCCAGGGAACTGGGAGGTGAGCAGCAAGGCAGCTCAAAGTGGGTGGAAGCCAGAGGAACTGAGTTACTGCAAATCAGTTCTGCTGGCAGCAGCACAATGACCTTGGGAAAGTACTTGAGTCTCAGATTCCTCATCTGTAAAACGAGGACAGTGGTCACGTATGTCTAACTCAAGCTGTGAGGATCAAAGCGGGTAATAAATGTGCAAAAAGTTCTACTTGGTATATACTCCAGACACAGCTTCCCCTGCACACAATGAAACAAGAACAAGGCGGTTCACTGCAGCACTGGTACCAACAGCATAACACGGAAACTGTCGAATGGGCCTCCACAAAAGACCCCATAAACCTGTGCGTACTCACATAATGGAACAGAGCATGGACATTAAAGCCAGCCACATGAACTAACATGGCATACATCTGGGAAAAACAATAAAACATGGCAACAAATGCCAGTTGTGGAATGTTACATATAGTATTGAAGCCTGTGTGCAAGACTGTGAAACTGTAAAACGATATTGTAAGTGGTTTATGGATGTGCAGATGTGGGTGGAAGTACAAAGACCTGAAAAACTCAAATCACTCTGCTCACTATTAAGCACTAGACAA
Organism: Mesoplodon bidens; assembly: GCF_964165515.1. Lineage (NCBI taxonomy): Eukaryota > Metazoa > Chordata > Mammalia > Artiodactyla > Ziphiidae > Mesoplodon > Mesoplodon bidens. The sequence continues at coordinate 105,114,758 of NC_138178.1, read as the reverse complement.
ACGTTGGCTAGCACCAAGGGGAAGCTTCCAGTCAGCCCCAGGAGCGGCTGGGAGGCGGGGTGTGGAGGGGGGTGCCTGGCCCATTACCTGTTTGGCTTCTTCAGAAACTCATCCAGAGTGGGGCCATCACGGCCCAGAGGATCGTCAGGCACCATGAAGAGATTCCCCGCAAAAGTGAAGGGCAGCAGGCTGGACCCGGGATGGAGGAGGAAACGTCACAGAGGAGCCCTTGACCCACCCACACCCGACTGCCACCTGGTAGCTCCACAGGGGCTGAGACCCACCTCTCCTCCCAGCAGGTGCTGATGAGCCCCGCTCCAAGGCCCTTCCTCCTGCCCAAACCCCTCCTGCCAGGGACTGCCCAGCACCCGAGGGGAAGGAACAGCCCAATGCCCTGGGAGCTGCCTCACCGATCTTTGACCATAAGTTTCTTGGAATTATTCATCAGGACGTGGAGTTGCTCGTTGGTGACGATGATGCCATCTGTCTCTTCCGCCAGCTTTACCATGAACCTGCAGGGAGAGGGGAAGTCGCTAACGACCCAGTACCCAGACCCTCACCTCCCCAGTCCTCTGAGAAAATGAACTTGCAGCTTCCTGTTGAGGTGTGTTGGATAAAAACCCTGCCCTTGATAGCCGGGGAGCCAAGACTCAAGAGTCCATCCTTGTCTATGCAGCCGACTGGGATGTCCACTCGCCCCTGGGAGGGTGAACTGGGATGCACATCCCCCAACTGTATATGCAAACACAGACCCCTATTTTACACATAGGCATTCACATACACATGCTCAGACCCGCACACAGAAAGCCATGCACTTGTCCACATCCATACGTGCATTTTTACTTCTTCGGTTTCCACACCTGTCAAACTAATATAAAATACCTACCCTCGATTGCTGTGAGGATTAAACTGAATGAGACAATACACTAGACACTGAAGTGTCTAGTTCAGTGCCTGCCACAAAGCGTGTATCAAGTATTCCATGATTACTCTTCACCAATGCACAACATTCAGGTACATGCCAAGACACATATACATACATATGGATATGTGTATACACGTATAAAAACACATACCTGAATAAACAAATCCATTTTTCCAAGGATCACTTCTCCTCGAAAGAGGGCTGTGACCAGGAAAGAAAGCAAAGGCCACCTACTTCTCGGCATTCCCTGCAGAGTGCCATTCTGCCAGCCACGAGCATGCAATTCCACAAGTGACCAGCAGAGGGGGCTTCTGCAAGAAAGCTACCTTCCCTCAAACCCAGGCCTGAATTTAAAGGCACTTAAAGACCTTACCCGGGGGGGGCCAGCTCTTGAAGGAAGGATGCCTGAGCTGCCCTGCCCAGACCTACCCAGGCTTGAAGGCTGAGCGGGCGCCAGGTCTTGGGGAGGAACAGAACCTCTCCCTGCCTGGCATAGGAGGTGCTTAAGTGGAGCCAAGACCTGGCCTGCTGGACATCGAGTCCAGCCCAGGGTCAGTGACCTGGACAGGGCCTTCTCGGCCCCATCAGAGGCAGCATCACAGGCACCCCTATGCGCACTGGTCGTGCAGCCACGCTGGGGAGTGGGTGCTGAGGACTTGCAAGTAGGGAGGCATTCAGGCTTTAGCTAGGAGACAGGGCCAACCTGACTCCATTTTCAGAGCCCAGCCAGGGCTCCAGTCACATACAGCCACACACATACCTCCTCCCAGGGCCAGGGCTGGTGGGAGGAAAAGACTGCAGCAATTCCTTGAGAAAACCTGAGCTTCAACCCAAACTGGCACCCAAATCAGCCGCTGGGGGAAGCAGCTCGCTTGAAGCACCAGGAGTCACCTGGGCTAGTCCCATCCAAAGAAAGCAGAGGGTTTCACCCCATACTTCATGGGGGAGAAAGCCTCTTAGCTCAGGGAAATTGGGCTGCAGAGTCCCAAATTCAGGAACACCTCTTGGGTTTGAATAGAGCCGACCTTGGAGCCCTCTCCTCTCTGTGTCTCTCCCTCTGCCTACAGAGGGCCAGTGTACCACACCACCCTCTCTGACATGACCCTCTGACTTATTTGCTTCCATCTCCCCAGAGCAAATGAGGCAAGACTCCACCTGACACACCAGCCCAGCCCAAGCCCCGGGGCCCCACAAGAGAAGGCCTGCAGGCCAGCACACCTATAATCGTAGGTAGTGATCTTCTTGCCGTTCTCGAGCTGAGAGGGGGTGATTGAAAGCATCTTGAGGGAGTGTAGCTTCGTCAGAAAGTGGCTCTCTGGAGGTGAAAGGCAGAAGACAGCGAAGGTCAGAGGAAGGGCTAAGTGGAAAAGGCCATGGTGGGGACAGAAAGGCAAGGAAAAGTAAGGCATAGAGAGTAAGCCCACTGGAGGGGCTGGGCAGCTGGGGACAGCTCACCTCTCACCCTCCGGTTCTTCTTAAGCTGCCAGGTGGGTACAAACACAGTGACCTCTCGGTGTCCCCGGTTCCAGAAGTACTGCACTGCCATGGCAATGCCCCGGCAGGAGAAGAAGTGCTGGAGGCCGTGCCTGGGGTTGGGGGTTGGCGGGGGGGGGAGATGGGGGGAATTAGTGAGGTAGCAATTTTCTGGTGTGTGTGTGTGTGTGTGTGTGTGTGTGTGTGTGTGTGTGTGTGTGTGTGTGTGTGTGTGTGTGTGTGTGTGTGTGTGTGTGTGTGTGTGTGTGTGTGTGTGTGTGTGTGTGTGTGTGTGTGTGTGTGTGTGTGTGTGTGTGTGTGTGTGTGTGTGTGTGTGTGTGTGTGTGTGTGTGTGTGTGTGTGTGTGTGTGTGTGTGTGTGTGTGTGTGTGTGTGTGTGTGTGTGTGTGTGTGTGTGTAGGGGCCTCCAGGGCAAAAGGAAGGAGAAGGCAACCTCTACATCCAAAGGGCTCAGTTTAGGACTGGAAGCAAACAAACATTTGCTGACCGACTGTGTGCTGGGAGTGTGCTCAGCACAGATAACTATTCTATTGTGTGGGCAAATGAAGACATCCCGCATGTATTTATGCTAGCACATATACAGCAGTAAGTGCTGTGCAGAGAGAGTGATCTCTGAGAGTTGGCATGGTTGGAAAAAGCTTCACGGGGGAGATCAGTGCTGGACCTTAAGGGTTGGGCTGAACATCTGAAAACTGGCCTGGGCTTGACAGACCCCATGCTATGTGAGGCAGGCTGAAATGGGAAGAGCATGGGCCTGGGCAGTGGGCAGATCTGAACCCAAAGGCCAGCTGGGCCCCTTACTGGCTCAGGGACCTTGGTCAAGATTAATCGCTTCTCTCAGCCTGTTTCTGCTTCTATGAGGGAAGGAGAACAGAAATCTACTTTTGAAGGCTGCTGGGATGATTCCACGAACACCACCCAGCATGCAGTAGCCCCTCAACATGTACCACTTCCCTCCCATCTTTCCCCTATTTGAACCCCATGTCACCCGTACACAGAGGTCAAGAAAGGACGCCCACAGTCTATCACCCAAGGGACACCCTGCCCGAGCTCCCCAGCATCCCCAGCCCACCCCAGGTCCGTGGCTACTCACACCATGGCCACGCTGCTGCCGTCAATGACCACTCGCCTCAACCCCTGGTTCCCCGGTTCTTCTGACAGGTTCAGCTCAAAGGGTGTATTCAGGGCCTCGTGGTACCTCTGGAAGCTGGTTACTGTGCTGTTCGCCTGTGGGTGGCGAGGCGGCTGCCTCGGAACCCCCTCCCAAGCCCCTAGGAGCCCCTCCACCTGAGGCTGGCGCTTACTACTGGGAGCCAAAGTGCCACTGGACTGGGGCCCCTGCCTTCCAGCTTCCCCCTGGCCCTTCAGGAAAGAAGCACTGCCCCTTGACGAAGGCTGGCCCTCACTTGGGAATTTGGCTGCATCCAGGGTTGGCCCTGGATCTGTGGGTGCCTTCTGAGCTGCAGGCATTTTCAGAGCTCTGCAAGTTTTGGGAGCTGCAGGTGCTTTGGGGGCTGCAGGGGCTTTAGGAGCTGTAGACCCTGTTTTAGCTGTAGTCCCAGTCTGGGCTCTGGGTGTTTGGGGACCTGCAGGTGATGTTTTTGCTGCATGCCTTTTCTGAGTTGTGGGAGTTTTGGGAGCTGCAGGCACCATTTGAGCTGCTGGTGCCAGTTCACCCACAGCTGCCTTTTGTGCTGTGGGCACCACTTGAGCTGCTGGCTTTGTTGGAGCCAAAGGCACTTTGGGGGCTGCAGGTTCTTCATGGACTGCCGGCATAATCTGGGTTTCAGGCACTTTGGGCGCTTCAGGCAGCATGGGATTTGTGGGTGGGGTTTGAGCTGTGGGCACTGCTGCAGCCATGGGCACTTTGAGAGTTTCAGGCACTGTTTGAGGTTCAGGTCCTGAAGGAGCTGTCAGCCCCCCTTGAGTGGCGGGCCTCCCCTGAGCAGTAGGCACCCCTTGCCCTGTGGAGGGCCCTGGAAATGGCCTCTCTTCGGGTTCCTTACAATCCCACTGCATATTTCCTCGATCTCCCGGCTCACTTCCAGCTTGGAGTTGGGGTGTAGAGGTCAAAGGTGGCCCTATCTGTGGAAGTCCTGGGCTAGCCTTGTCCATTACCCCCGAGCCTCCAGAGACCACCAATAAACTCATTACTTTTTTAGGGGTCTCTGGCCTTGGGCAATTCTGTAGGGCTGCCTCTCCTCCTGGCCCCCCATCTGGTCTACAATCTGGGCTTTCCACACTGGGCAAAGGAACCAGCTCCTTCTGTTTCCATCCCAGATTTAAGGGCAAAGGATTCTGCCCTGGCAGCTTGAACTGAATGGGGCCCAGTGGCCTCTGCCAGAAAGGGAAACTGAAGCAAGCCTGGGACAGGAGCCAGGCCAGGTGGAGAGAATGCAGTTCATTGATCCTCCAGAAGGTTGCAGCAATAGTCCCCGGCCACAAGGGCCCAAAGGCTGGCCCCGGGGTCCAGGACTTCCAGGGTGAGCACACACTCAGGGCTGATACTGGAGGCTGGAGAGGGAGCTTGTCTTCCCCTCTCCGGGCCTGCCGCTGCTGGGACGAGGCTTGTGTGCGGTCCGCAGGGTCCTGGCTGCTGCTGGCTTGTACTGACCCTTCCTCACAAGCACTGTCCGTACCACCTTGGTTGTTGGAACCGACCCTGGAGGAAACCCAAGTTTGTTGGAAAGCTGGTAAGGCCAGTTAGGTCCCAAACTCTTTCCCTGGGGTTGGGCAGAGAAGCCAAACAGATTCTCCAGAACTTACCGTACCAGCTGGTTTGCTGTCTCCAGCTGAGTGTTCTGGCCTGGGATTAGGGCCCCCATGGCTCCGAGGCTGGTTAACCTCTTCGAATTTTCTGGGCTCCCCATCTCCAGTAAAGGCCCAGGACCGTCTCCCATGGACACCATGGCTGGACCTTCCTTCTGCTGGTGGGTTGGGCAGATCAGGAGCTCGGGGTCCGAGCGGGAGTCGGAGGTGCCAATGCAGCCGAGCCACTGGATGATGTCCTCCTTGCCCGCAGCATCCCGCACCAGACTCAACAGCAGTTCCTGGACTGCTGCGGGCAGCTGCAGCAGGTCCCCTGCATACTGGTCACCACGGATCCAGACCAGAGCCCCAAAAGCCCGGGTCACCTCGGCTTCCCAGATGCCCCGGGGGGTGAGCAGAGGGGCAGGGCCCCAGCGCAGCCGCCCTACCAGCTCCTCCAGCCAGTTCTGGGTCATGATGAAAGACTCGGTCAGCCCGCCCACCATCAGGGAGCCCGGCGGGCCAGGCACCAGGTAGGCCAGCGTGCTCCAGCACAGGCAGTCCAAGAAGAGGCCCTGGGCCCCAAGGAAGGCGCAGTGCAGGGCCGCCGGGTAGCGGACCTCCTTCCACAGCTCCGGGCTGCACAGGCCCTTCAGATACTCCTGAAACCAGTGGGGAGAGCACAAAGGAAGCCAGACGTTATGGGTCTGCCACTGGCACTCACTCCCCTCACAAGCACATGCCCTGCCCCTGCCCACCATAAGCCAAATGACACCCCCGGCCCAACACTCTCTCCCTGGTCCTAACTCCTCACACACTCATCTCTTTCCAGGGAGCTCTGACAGATGGCGGGTGGGGGGCGGAGGGAGGGGGAGCACCTGGGCTTGGAGTCAAGGGCCCTGGTTCTAGTTCTAACCTGACCTCAATAGGTTAAGGTTACTGTGGGAAATCTGTCATCTTCTCAGGGCCTCAGTCTCCTCACCTATAAAATGACGGATTAAATGAGATACTCCTAAGGTCCAGTCCTACCCTGGCATTCTAGAATTGTGAAATAGCTGGGGGGAGGGGGATGGCACATTACTGAGCACCCTCCATGTGCCAGGAGCTTATGTGACCTGGAGCAAGTTATCTACCGTCCTTATGCCTACGTTTCCTCATCTGTAAAATGGAGATAATGGTTCCCACCTCATTAGGCTATTATGAAGCTTCAGTGAGATAATACAAAAGAAGTGCTTAGGGGCTTCCCTGGTGGTGCAGTGGTTGAGAGTCCGCCTGCCAATGCAGGGGACACGGGTTCATGCCCTGGTCCGGGAGGATCCCACATGCCGCAGAGCAGCTGGGTTCATGAGCCATGGCCACTGAGCCTGCGCGTCCGGACCCTGTGCTCCGGAACGGGAGAGGCCACAACAGTGAGAGGCCCGCGTACCGAAAGAAAAAAAAAAAAAAAAAAGTGCTTAGCTTATGCCTGGCACAGCCTATTCCCATTTTGCAGGCTCAGAAAGGCTCCATCACTGACCCAAGGACACACAGCTAGTGGGTGACTGGGTAAGGACCACAGCCCACATCCATCTGACTCTGAAAGCAGAGCTCTTTCCACGTCCTTGGGCTGACTACACAGTGCCTACAGGGTAATCCACTGAGATTCTGGTTTATCCCCCTGCAGAAGGTCTCCGGCACAACCTGTACCTGTAACCATGGTAACTCTGTTGCCCGGAGGGGACAGAGGAGAAGGTAAGTCGCTGGGCCAGTATCCAGGGAATCCCCACAGATACGCACAATGGCTGAACCAGAAGGGAAGCCTCTGGCCATCTGGGCACCAGGTCCTTGTGTTTCCAGGGCTCACACACTCAGTCTTTAGCAGTCACTGGGACAGGAGAGGTTGGGTTCCTCCACTATATGGCTGAGTTCCACCAGCATGACCCCATGAGCTCCAAGGAACCATGAGCACTCCCTCTTAATTAGCCAACCCTTGATGACTGCATTAGCCCTCAAGTCTCTCCTCATGCCTGCGTCAGTGACAGTCATCCCTCTTCCCGCTTTCCCATGACAGCTCCATTATGGACCAAATGCTCCATTTTGGACCTCCAGCAGCCATCCCAAAGACCGCTCTGGTCCCTCTGCTCAGTACCCAGACCATCCTTCCCTGCTCAGGCCTAAGCTTATCTCTGCCACATGGCCAGGCTATGGACCTCCAACACCTTCCCCAAAGGGCCTAAGGTACACCCAGGCACTTAGGCCCATGTCTAACCCCTTTTCAGTCAGTCCAAAATCAGCTCAAAATCTGACAGACATCCCAAGCCAACCCCTCCCACCCAGAACCTCAGCTGGTCCGCACTGCCTGGCAAGGGTGAATCTGACCAGGTGGAATAACTCTCGTCGACCTGAACAAACTCCCGCACCCCATGCACCCCACGTTCTAACTACATGAAAACAATATGTAAAAGTGAAGAGATGGGGCTTCCCTGGTGGCGCAGTGGTTGAGAGTCCGCCTGCCGATGCAGGGGACGCGGGTCCGTGCCCCGGTCCGGGAAGATCCCACATGCTGCGGAGCAGCTGGGCCCGTGAGCCATGGCCGCTGGGCCTGCGTGTCCGGAGCCTGTGCTCCACAGCGGGAGAGGCCACAACAGTGAGAGGCCCGCATAACGCAAAAAAAAAAAAAAAACTGAAGAGATGTGCTCAGGAAGAAGATGGTGGGTGGTTTCTTTCTCTGTCTGCAAAGACCTTAAAATATTTATTGTTCCATTAACCATCCATATTTTTAAACAAAAAGATATATTGGAAATGAGATAATTTTCAAAATAATAAATCTGAACTGATATTTATTGAATACTTACTATGTGCCAGGCTCTATACATACATCAGCTCATTGATTCCTCTCTCAGCCCTATAAGGAAATTACTATTATCCCCATTTTAGGTGAGCAAGGAAGGGCACATGTCCGAGGTCACACAGGTAGTAGGCTGGGACACTTAGGCACTCTGACGCCAAAGTCTGGGGTCTTAACCATGATGCTGTCTATACCTTAGAGCAAAAACCGATATGGAAACAACAGGCATTTACATCCAGAAAATATCTGGCGCAATTTTCCTGCTTAAAGCCCACCCAGACCTTTTTCTCCAAGAGGAGAAAAAATAGAGAAGAGGCAGGAACAAAATAAGCACAGAAAAATGTGCATTTGTTAAAATATGTTGCCCAATGTCCCGCAAGTCATTTGTCAACTTGTAAGTTAAATAAAAACAATACCACCAGGTAGTTTACTACTGCTCTATACTTGATCAATCCTGACTTAGGATTCTCCTTTCTCATAAGTCAGTTGCTATACATTGTCTGCTTTCCAGAACCACCCCAAATTACACCACGGAATACTCAAAAAGCTCAAAAAAATGGCAACACCAAGAAACTCTGGAATTGGGAATGAAAGAGAACATTTTTTAAAAGGTGGACTTAGATTAAGTTGTTTGAGGAGCAGTTAGATCTGGGAGCCCACCCACCCTTCTACACAAAGGCTGAGCAAGTACCTCCCTACCCACTGGAGTTTGTTCTGTAGAAAGTAAAAGACAAGGTCTTAGGATCAGAGGTTGATCTGCATACCTGAGGGTGTGGGTACCATAAAAATCATGAAGGAAGAGAGGAAAGCCAGTAGTGAGGTCTACAGTGAGTGCTGAGTGCAGGGAAACTCATTCTTCCCATATAGAGACTCCGCAATAGTAACTGATGATGGATGAAGACAGATACTCACACAGAGAGTTCTCACTGGGGCACCTCAGAACAGTGGGGGAAACTACAAACTTCCAGAGAGAAAAAAAGCTTCTCATACAAAGGACCAGGGACCAAGAACAACTTCAGATATCCCTAAAGCAAGAAGTCAATGGATTAATGCCTTCTCATTTCTGAAGGAAAATAATTTTCCATGTATAATTTGATACCAGCCACATTGTCAATCAAGTGACCATCAGATACGCAATGTAGATATGCATATAATATATGCAACCCCAACAGTTTACCTCCTATAAAACCTTTCTCAGGAAGTTACCAGAGAGCATTTTCCAGCAAATCAAGAAAAGAAACCAAGAAAGGAGACCCAACATAAAAAAAAAAAGCAAAAGACAATCTCCAGGAAGATTGTGGAGAGAAATCTCAGAATGTGTTCATCCATTCAATAAACACTACTGAGCACCTACTACGTGTCAGGCACGGTTCTAGAAGGCACGGAGGACGACTAGTTCAGATTGGACAGTGGGACTCCAGAATCAACATGCTTGTTTCGGCACCATCTTTCCAACTTGGTGACGCTACTGAAGGACGTGCTCCATCAACTCAAGACAAAGACACAGCGTCCAGGAAATGAGGTATCTATCAAGGAAAAAAGGCAAGAGGATGCCAAGAATGAGAGCAAACGGGAGTCTCAGGATGACAGCTGTGCAGTCCTGACCAGCCAGAAAGAAGGCTGCCCCCAGGAAAAAATCTGGAACTGACAGACCATCTTGAATCAATAGATTGTTCTTGTAGAAAATTGTAGTGAGAAGCTACTGAAAGTTATAAGAATTAGCAATGGGTACAAAGGAAAACAAGCAAACTGGAAAGGAGTTGAGTTCTTTACCTCAGGGAAATCGAAAAGTAAGAGAGAAAACCTAATCACAGTACACTTCAACACTTAAATGTAAATGATATTTGCAAGAGCATAATGTTGCAAATACTAAATACAGATTTAACAGAAAAATGAAATAGAACTATATTGGGAAGAAAAAAGGGATGGCAACATAAGGGAGCTAAATCCTCATCTATAATAATAGGAAGTAAAAAGATATCTAAAATTGATTAATCAAAAGATATAGTAGCTACATATTTTTTTTAGGAATGTGGAGGTGTAGAAATGCCAGAGCAGATATTTTCTACGGGGAAGAGCACTGAAGAGGGAGTTGGCAGGGACAAGGCAAGGAATCACTGCGTTATACTGTGAGCTTTTTAAAAATTATTGGGGCCTCCCTGGTGGCGCAGTGGTTGAGAGTCCGCCTGCCGATGCAGGGGATACGGGTTCGTGCCCCGGTCTGGGAGGATCCCATATGCCGCGGAGCGGCTGGGCCCGTGAGCCATGGCCGCTGGGCCTGCGCATCCGGAGCCTGTGCTCCGCAACGGGAGAGGCCACGACAGTGAGAGGCCCGCATACCGCAAAAAGAAAAAAAAAAAAAAAAAATTATTGGACTTTTAAATTATGTATTATTTTGATAAAAGAAAAATTAAGTTTAAAATAAAGGAGAAGGATTAGGTGCCCACAACACAATTAGATGTGCTGGTAAGTGTTTAACAATCATCCAGTTATGGGGGAAATAGTCCCGATTTGTACCATTTGCCAATTTCTGTGGTGTAAATACTCCTTCCATGGTTGATTTCAAACTACCAACAGGACTCCATTGGCTCAAAAACTTCCTGAATTTTCAACGATGGGTCAGCAGGGGTTGGTTCCAGCACACCCCTGGCCACTACCAGCTTCCGTGGTACTGCTCAGTCAGTGTGGGCCAGGGACAGATCAACTTCCACCTGACAGCAAAGCCCAAAGTCAGCAAACCACACCCTGTCCCACAGCTCCCCACTCCAACCTCTGGCTCCCCATCACCTCCGTCCCTCCATCGTGTCCAAAAAGGGGAGAATCAAGCTGTCACCTGTCCTCTCTGCGCCGGACCCTTCTTTACATCGTTGCCAAGAAGGACAGAAGAGCTGAGCAGGGCTCGTCTCTGGGCGACTTTGATCATAAAAACCCTCCTTTCCACTCTGAGGTGAGGCTGATTTCACCTCAGAAAGGCCAGGCCTCCCCAGTGTTTCTTTTTGCTGCCTAGGAATGTGATCTCCAGCAATGTCTTCATTATTTTTTAAATCCCACCACAAGAAAACTACTTCAAGGCACTTCCGAGTTCTACAGAGCTTTTCCTGGAAAACCAGTGCATATAATGTAGAAAACACCCAGGCTCTTCTCCAGAGAAGCCTGTATCCTTCTTGACCCCTCCTCCCCTCACAGACAAGACACCCCCATCCATCACCCCTTTCCCATCCTACAAGCTCCAGTCTCACTGAGCCCTCTCTGCCAGCTGGCCTGTGTATATTAGGCCATTATCCAGGTGCGTGATTCTGTGCCCCTACAGCTGGGATTGGGGTCAGCCACAGCACCTCCACATGGAAACCACAGGACATCCTTATACCTGGGAAATTTTCCTGTATCAGATTGTTGGGCCTTAGAAAGCATTTAATCCAAGCTTCTCACTTTGCATACAAGGAGACCGAGACTCAGAGAGGGAAAAGAACTCATTCAAAGTTATACAGCTAGGGCTTCCCTGGTGGCGCAGTGGTTGAGAGTCCGCCTGCCGATGCAGGGGACATGGATTCATGCCCCGGTCCGGGAAGATCCCACATGCCGCCAAGCAGCTGGGCCCGTGAGCCATGGCCGCTGAGCCTGCGTGTCTGGAGCCTGTGCTCCGCAACGGGAGAGGCCACAACAGTGAGAGGCCCGCGTACCACACACACACACAAAAAGTTATACAGCTAGTTACAGAAACAATAACTGATATCTCTACTCTGTAACTCTCCACATTTGTGAAAGTCCATAAGAACGCCTATTTCAACTGACTCTCACAACTCTGCCATGAAGTGGGTATTATTATACTGTTTTATAGATGAGGAAATAGGCTCAAGAGAAGGTCAATGATTTGACTGAGGTCAGCCAGTTAGATGGTAGCAAACCCCAACCTCCAACTCTCTCCACCACAACCCTCTGTCCCAGCAGTAACTTGGTGACAGCAAATTAAACCCAGATCTCCTAACTTCTGGAATAAAACCTTATCCTCCCCACCATCCCTGCTCTCCTGCTCCAAAGCTCCAAAAATCTCTTCTTTCTTCTCATTCTGTGCAATAAGGGAGGGAGCTACCCAGAACCCCTCATGTTGTTTCCATCTTAAATCATGCTTTTCCCCGGGGGAAGACAGAGGGGAAAGAGATGATAATATGGGGGGAATGGGGCTTCCCTGGTGGCGCAGTGGTTGAGAGTCCGCCTACAGATGCAGGGGACACGGGTTCGTGCCCCGGTCCGGGAAGATCCCACATGCTGTGGAGCGGCTGGGCCCGTGAGCCATGGCCGCTGAGCCTGCGCGTGCGGAGCCTGTGCTCCGCAACGGGAGAGGCCACAGCAGTGAGAGGCCCGTGTAACGGAAAAGAAAAAAAAAAAGAAAGATGAGGGGAATGGAGAAAGCCACTGGTTACACTAGCAAGGCCTGAGGTGTGAGGGAAAGCCGGTGGGCCCAGGAACTCTGAGGCAGCAGTGGGAGCAGGAGTAGCCAAGCCTGGAGAAGCTGATGGAGAATGTAAGCGGGGGATGGGCGAGCTAGACACTTCAGAAAGCACCAGTCCCGGACTTCCGGGGAAGATGGCGGAAGAGTAAGACGTGGAGATCACCTTCCTCCCCACAGATACACCAGAAATACAGCTACACGTGGAACAACTCCTACAGAACACCTACTGTACGCTGGCAGAAGACCTCAGACCTCCCGAAAAGCAAGAAACTCCCCCACGTACCTGGGTAGGGCAAAGCGGAGAGATTCCCGCACAGAGGATCGGGGCCAACCGGCACTCACCAGCCCGAGAGGCTTGTCTGCTCGCCCGCCGGGGCGTGCGGCGCTGGGAGCTGGGGCTCGGGCTTCAGTCGGAGCGCAGGGAGAGGACTGCGGTTGGTGGCGTGAACACAGCCTGAAGGGGCTAATGTGCCACAGCTAGCCGGGAGGGAATCCGGGAAAATGTTTGGACCTGCCGAAGAGGCAAGAGACTTTTTCTTCCCTCTTGGTTTCCTGGTGCGCGAGGAGAGGGGATTAAGAGCGCTGCTTGGAGGAGCTCCACAGATGGGCGCGAGCCGCGGCTAAAAGCGCGGACCCCAGAGACGGGCGTGGGGCGCTGGGGCTGCTGCCGCCGCCGCGAGGCCTGTGTGCGAGCGCAGGTCACTGTCCACGCCCCCCTTCCGGGGATCCTGTGCAGCCCGTCACTGCCGGGGTCCCGGCATCCAGGGACAGCTTCCTTGGGAAAACGCACGGCGCGCCTCGGGCTGGTGCAACGTCACGCAGGCCTCTGCCGCTGCAGGCTCCACCCGCACTCCGTGCCCCTCCCTGCCCCCCGGCCTGAGTGAGCCAGAGTCCCCGAAGCGGCTGCTCCTTTAACCCTGTCCTGTCTGAGAAAAGAACAGACGCCCTCCGGCGACCTACACGGAGAGGTGGGGCCAAATCCAAAGCTGAGACCCGGGAGCTGTGACAACAAAGAAGAGAAAGGGAAATCTCTCCCAGCAGCCTCAGAAGCAGCGGATTAAAGCTCCACAATCAACTTGATGTACCCTGCATCTGTGGAATACATGAAGAGACAACGAATCATCCCAAATTGAGGAGCCAGGAGTCAGTGCCGTGCCTCTGAGGTGGGAGAGCCAACTTCAGGACACTGGTCCACAAGAGACCTCCCAGCTCCACATAATATCAAACGGCGAAAATCTTCCAGAGATCTCCATCTCAACACCAGCACCCAGCTTCACTCAATGACCAGCAAGCTACAGTGCTGGACACCCTATGCCAAACAACTAGCAAGACAGGAACACAACGCCACCCATTAGCAGAGAGGCTACGTAAAATCATAAAAAGTCCACAGACACCCCAAAATACACCACCAGACGTGGACCTGTCCACCAGAAAGACAAGATCCAGCCTCATCCACCAGAACACAGGCACTAGTCCCCTCCAGCAGGAAGCCTACACAACCCACTGAACCAACCTTAGCCACTGGGGACAGACACCAAAAACAACGGGAACTACGAACCTGCAGCCTGCAAAAAGGAGACCCCAAACACAGTAACATAAGAAAATGAGAAGACAGAAAAACACACAGCAGGAGAAGGAGCAAGATAAAAACCCACCAGACCTAACAAATGAAGAGGAAATAGTCAGTCTACCTGAAAAAGAATTCAGAATAATGATAGTAAAGATGATCAAAGATTCTATTTCCAAGATCCAAAATCTTGGAAATAGAATAGACAAAATGCAAGAAATAGTTAACAAGGACCTAGAAGAACTAAAGATGAATCAAGCATCGATTAAAAACACAATAAATGAAATGAAAAATACTCTAGATGGGATCAATAGCAGAATAACTGAGGCAGAAGAACGGATAAGTGAGGTGGAAGATAAAATAGTGGAAATAACTGATGCAGAGCAAAATAAAGAAAAAAGAATGAAAAGAACAGAGGACAGTCTCAGAGACCTCTGGGACAACATTAAACGCACCAACATTCAAATTATAGGGGTTCCAGAAGAAGAAGAGAAAAAGAAAGGGACTGAGAAAATATTTCAAGAGATTATAGTTGAAAACTTCCTTAATATAGGAAAGGAAATAGTTACTCAAGTCCAGGAGGCACAGAGAGTCCCATACAGAATAAATCCAAGGAGAAATACGCCAAGACACATATTAATCAAACTGTCAAAAATTAAACACAAAGAAATCATATTAAAAGCAGCAAGGGAAAAACAACAAATAACACACAAGGGAATCCCCATCAGGTTAACAGCTGATCTCTCAGCAGAAACTCTACAAGCCAGAAGGGAGTGGCAGGACATAATTAAAGTGATGAAGGAGAAAAACCTGCAACCAAGATTACTCTACCCAGCAAGGATCTCATTCAGATTTGATGGAGAAATTAAAACGTTTACAGACAAGCAAAAGCTGAGAGAGTTCAGCACCACCAAACCAGCTTTACAACAAATGCTAAAGGAACTTCTCTAGGCAAGAAACACAACAGAAGGAAAATACCTACAATAACGAACCCAAAACAATTAAGGAAACGGGAATAGGAACATACATATCAATAATTACCTTAAATGTAAATGAACTAAATGCTCCCACCAAAAGACACAGATTGGCTGAATGGATACAAAAAAAAGACCCATATATATGCTGTCTACAAGAGACCCACTTCAGACCTAGAGACACATACAGATTGAAAGTAAGGGGATGGAAAAAGATATCCCACGCAAATGGAAATCAAAAGAAAGCAATTCTTTTTTTTTTTTGCGGTATGCGGGCCTCTCATTGTTGCCTCTCCCGTTGCGGAGCACAGGCTCCAGACGCGCAGGCTCAGCGGCCATGGCTCATGGGCCCAGTCGCTCCGCGGCATGTGGGATCTTCCCAGACCGGGGCACGAACCCGTGTCCCCCGCATCGGCAAGCGGACTCTCAACCACTGCACCACCAGGGAAGACCTGGAGTAGCAATTCTTATATCAGACAAAATAGACTTTAAAATAAAGACTATTAGAGGAGACAAAGAAGGACACTACATAATGATAAAGGGATCTATCCAAGAAGAAGATACAACAATTGTAAATATCTATGCACCCAACATAGGAGCACCTCAATACATAAGGCAAATACTAACAGCCATAAAAGGGAACATCGACAGTAACACACTCATAGTAGGGGACTTTAACACCCCACTTTCACCAATGGACAGATCATCCAAAATGAAAATAAATAAGGAAACACAAGCTTTAAATGATACATTAAACAAGATGGACTTAATTGATATTTATAGGACATTCCATCCAAAAACAACAGAATACACATTTTTCTCAAGTGCTCATGGAACATTCTCCAGGATAGATGATATCTTGGGTCACAAATCAAGCCTTGGTAAATTTAAGAAAATTGAAATTGTATCAAGTATCTTTTCCGGCCACAATGCTATGAGACTAGACATCAATTACAGGAAAAGATCTGTAAAAAATACAAACACTTGGAGGCTAAACAATACACTACTCAATAACGAAGTGATCACTGAAGAAATCAAAGAGGAAATTAAAAAATACCTAGAAACAAATGACAATGGAGACACGACGACCCAAAACCTATGGGACGCAGCAAAAGCAGTTCTAAGGGGGAAGTTTATAGCAATACAATCCCACCTTAAGAAACAGGAAACATCTCGAGTAAACAACCTAACCCTGCACCTAAAGCAATTAGAGAAAGAAGAACAAAAAACCCCCCAAAGTTAGCAGAAGGAAAGAAATCATAAAGATCAGATCAGAAATAAATGAAAAAGAAATGAAGGAAACGATAGCAAAGATCAATAAAACTAAAAGCTGGTTCTTTGAGAAGATAAACAAAATTGATAAACCATTAGCCAGACTCATCAAGAAAAAAAGGGAGAATACTCAAATCAATAGAATTAGAAATGAAAAAGGAGAAGTAACAACCGACACTGCAGAAATACAAAAGATCATGAGAGATTACTACAAGCAACTCTATGCCAATAAAATGGACAACCTGGAAGAAATGGACAAATTCTTAGAAATGCACAACCTGCCAAGACTGAATCAGGAAGAAATAGAAAATATGAATAGACCAATCACAAGCACTGAAATTGAAACTGTGATTAAAAATCTTCCAACAAACAAAAGCCCAGGACCAGATGGCTTCACAGGCGAATTCTGTCAAACATTTAGAGAAGAGCTAACACCTATCCTTCTCAAACTCTTCCAAAATATAGCAGAGGGAGGAACACTCCCAAACTCATTCTACGAGGCCACCATCACCCTGATACCAAAACCAGACAAGGATGTCACAAAGAAAGAAAACTACAGGCCAATATCACTGATGAACATAGATGCAAAAATCCTCAACAAAATACTAGCAAACAGAATCCAACAGCACATTAAAAGGATCATACACCATGATCAAGTGGGGTTTATTCCAGGAATGCAAGGATTCTTCAATATACGCAAAGCAATCAGTGTGATACACCATATTAACAGATCGAAGGAGAAAAACCATATGATCATCTCAATAGATGCAGAGAAAGCTTTCGACAAAATTCAACACCCTTTTATTTATTTATTCATTTATTTATTTTTTATTAGTTTCTGCTTTATAACAAAGTGAATCAGTCATACATATACATCTGTTCCCACATCCCTTCCCTCATGCATCTCCCTCCCTCCCACCCTCCCCATCCCACCCCTCCAGGCGGTCACAAAGCACCGAGCTGATCTCCCTGTGCTCTGCGGCTGCTTCCCACTATCTATCTACCTTACGTTTGGTAGTGTATATATGCCCATGCCTCTCTTTCGCTTTGTCACAGCTTACCCTTCCCCATCCCCATATCCTCAGGTCCATACTCAATTAGGTCTCTGTCTTTATTCCCGTTTTACCCCTAGGTTCTTCATGACATTTTTTTTAAATTCCATATATATGTGTTAGCATACGGTATTTGTCTTTCTCTTTCTGACTTACTTCACTCTGTATGACAGACTCTAGGTCTATCCACCTCATTACAAATAGCTCAGTTTCGTTTCTTTTTATGGCTGAGTAATATTCCATTGTATATATGTGCCACATCTTCTTTATCCATTCATCCGATGATGGACACTTAGGTTGTTTCCATCTCCGGGCTATTGTGAATAGAGCTGCAATGAACATTTTGGTACATGTCTCTTTTTGAATTATGGTTTTCTCAGGGTATATGCCTAGTAGTGGGATTGCTGGATCATATGGTACTTCTATTTTTAGTTTTTTAAGGAACCTCCATACTGTTCTCCAGAGTGGCTGTACCAATTCACATTCCCACCAGCAGTGCAAGAGTGTTCCCTTTTCTCCACACCCTCTCCAGCATTTATTGTTTCTAGGTTTCTTGATGATGGCCATTCTGACTGGTGTGAGATGATATCTCATTGTAGTTTTGATTTGCATTTCTCTAATGATTAATGATGTTGAGCATTCTTTCATGTTCAACACCCATTTATGATAAAAACCCTGCAGAAAGTAGGCATAGAGGGAACTTTCCTCAACATAATAAAGGCCATATATGACAAACCCACAGCCAACATCGTCCTCAATGGTGAAAAACTGAAACCATTTCCACTAAGATCAGGAACAAGACAAGGCTGCCCACTCTCACCACTCTTATTCAACTTAGTTTTGGAAGTTTTAGCCACAGCAATCAGAGAAGAAAAGGAAATAAAAGGAATCCAAATTGGAAAAGAAGAAGTAAAGCTGTCACTGTTTGCAGATGACATGATACTATACATAGAGAATCCTAAAGATGCTACCAGAAAACTACTAGAGCTAATCAATGGATTTGGTAAAGTAGCAGGATACAAAATTAATGCACAGAAATCTCTGGCATTCCGGTACACTAATGATGAAAAATCTGAAAGTGAAATCAAGAAAACACTCCCATTTACCAGTGCAACAAAAAGAATAAAATATCTAGGAATAAACCTACCTAAGGAGACAAAAGACCTGTATGCAGAAAATTATAAGACACTGATGAAAGAAATTAAAGATGATACAAATAGATGGAGAGATATACCATGCTCCTGGATTGGAAGAATCAATGTTGTGAAAATGACTCTACTACCAAAAGCAATCTACAGATTCAATGTAATCCCTATCAAACTACCACCGGCATTTTTCACAGAACTAGAACAAACAATTTCAAAATTTGTTTGGAAACACAAAAGACCCTGAATAGCCAAAGTAATCTTGAGAACGAAAAACGGAGCTGGAGGAATCAGGCTCCCTGACTTCAGACTATACTACAAAGCTACAGTAATCAAGACAGTGTGGTACTGGCACAAAAACGGAAAGATAGATTAATGGAACAGGATAGAAAGCCTAGAGATAAACCCACGCACATATGGTCAACTTATCTTTGATAAAGGAGGCAGGAATGTACAGTGGAGAAAGGACAGCCTCTTCAATAAGTGGTGCTGGGAAAACTGGACAGGGACATGTAAAAGTTTGAGATTAGATCATTCCCTAACACCATACACAAAAATAAGCTCAAAATGGATTAAAGACCTAAATGTGAGGCCAGAAACTATCAAACTCTTAGAGGAAAACATAGGCAGAACACTCTATGACATAAATCACAGCAAGATCCTTTTGGACCCACCTCCTAGAGAAATGGAAATAAAAACAAAGATAAACAAATGGGACCTAATGAAACTTCAAAGCTTTTGCACAGCAAAGGAAACCATAAACAAGACCAAAAGACAACCCTCAGAATGGGAGAAAATATTTGCAAATGAAGCAACTGACAAAGGATTAATCTCTAAAATTTATAAGCAGCTCATGCAGCTAATAGCAAAAAAACAAACAACCCAATCCAAAAATGGGCAGAAGACTTAAATAGGCATTTCTCCAAAGAAGATATACAGACTGCCAACAAACACATGAAAGAATGCTCAACATCATTAATCATTAGAGAAATGCAAATCAAAACTACAATGAGATCATCTCACACCAGTCAGAATGGCCATCATCAAGAAATCTAGAAACAATAAATGCTGGAGAGGGTGTGGAGAAAAGGGAACACTCTTGCACTGCTGGTGGGAATGTGAATTGGTACAGCCACTCTGGAGAACAGTATGGAGGTTCCTTAAAAAACTAAAAATAGAACTACCATATGACCCAGCAATCCCACTACTAGGCATATACCCTGAGAAAACCATAATTCAAAAAGAGACATGTACCAAAATGTTCATTGCAGCTCTATTCACAATAGCCCGGAGATGGAAACAACCTAAGTGTCCATCATCGGATGAATGGATAAAGAAGATGTGGCACATATATACAATGGAATATTACTCAGCCATAAAAAGAAACGAAACTGAGCTATTTGCAATGAGGTGGATAGACCTAGAGTCTGTCATACAGAGTGAAGTAAGTCAGAAAGAGAAAGACAAATACCGTATGCTAACACATATATATGGAATGTTTAAAAAAATGTCACGAAGAACCTAGGGGTAAAACGGGAATAAAGACATAGACATACTTGAGAATGGACTTGAGGATATGGGGAGGGGGAAGGGTAAGCTGTGACAAAGCGAAAGAGAGGCATGGACATATATACACTACCAAACATAAGGTAGATAGATAGTGGGAAGCAGCCGCAGAGCACAGGGAGATCAGCTCGGTGCTTTGTGACCGCCTGGAGGGGTGGGATGGGGAGGGTGGGAGGGAGGGAGATGCATGAGGGAAGGGATGTGGGAACAGATGTATATGTATGACTGATTCACTTTGTTACAAAGCAGAAACTAAAAAAAAAAAAAAAAAAAAGAATCCGCCTGCCAATGCAGGGCAAATGAGTTCAATCCCTGGTCCGGGAAGAGCCCACATGCCGCGGAGCAACTAAGCCGATGCGCCACAACTACTGAGCCTGCACTCTAGAGCCCGTGAGACGCGACTACTGAGCCCGCATGCCACAACTACTGAAGCCCGCGCGCCTAGAGCCTGTGCTCTGCAACAAGAGAAGCCACCACAATGAGAAGTGCATGCGCCACAACGAAGAGCAGCCCCCGCTCGCCACAACTAGAGAAAGCCCGCGCGTAGCAACGAAGACCCAACGCAGCCAAAAATAAATAAATAAATAAATAATAAACAAAATCACTCTTAAAAAAAAAAAAGATTAAGAACCCAAAACAATCCAAAGGCTCCTCTTGTTAAGCTACCCTGTGCCAGCTACTGAAAAGTCTCCATCTCAGGGGTTCCTGCACATCTGCTCTCCAGGCAGGAACCCCTCCCCTCCCCCAGTACCTCTGTCAGAACTGGAAAAACTGCTGACGAAGCAGCTCAGCAGAGGGGCTGAGGGAGGAACTTTCCAGCCTGCCTGCCCACTGGCCAGTGTGTTCTGGGCCTCCCCCACCCATGGCCTTGCCCAAAATTAGGATATTGATAGAGACCCAGCTAGGGAAGGGGTGTGTGTTGGGGTGGGTGGGTGCATGGGGGAGCAGGTGGTCTGGGGCTAAGGGAGGCTGTAGCATTCCTACCAGGAAATGATAAGATAAAGGAATCTGGGGGAAGAGGGAGACCTTGGCCACGACTGGGGGGTCAGAGGGAACCTGAGAGGCCCAAGCGGAGGAGAAGCTTATGAGAGAAGCCAGGGCACAAGCGATAGAGGCATACTGTGACCTGGCCTGTCCAGCGTCCAGCCCCACACAGCAAGCCCTTTCATCTGAAAGCCCACAGCCCTCCTCCCAGATTCCCACCCATCCCCTAGGGCTCTTGCCTTCCAGGGCTGCTGCAGCCCCACCTCTGAGGCCCTGCAAGAAGCTGCCTAGAGCATCAAGAGCATGGGGTGCGGAGCCCAGAGCCCTGCGTTCTGGTCGCAACCCCTGCCACGCCCCACCTACCCGACCCTGAGTGCTCAGGGAGGCCCCTTACCCTCTCCAGCCCCCAATTCCTCATCTGTAAAGTGCCAGCATTAATCTAGAAGCATCTTTAATGGCCCTTCCAGTCCCAGTACTCTGAGAGGCTCCAAGGGGCAGCCCAGGATTTAAGGAGACTTAAAAGGCGGCAGAAAGACCTGGGCCTTCCAGGCTCTTGGTGGAGAACAAAGAGGTATGTTGCACAGACTACAGAAATGCAGGACCTTAAGCTGCTCCCCACATGGAGGAGCAGGCTGTAAGTCCGGGGCCCTGGCCAGGGAAGGCTCACGGGGGGGACACACGACGCTGAGCCTCTCTCAGCGCACTTGAGGGACAGAAGTGACACGCAAGAGAGGGGTGGGGCAGAAAAGAAAGAAGGAACCAGAGGGAAGGACCCAAGGCTGCAGATCTGGAAAGGCAGGAGGATGGCCCAGTACCTGCCCGCCATACTGCTGAATCCAGGTCGGGGGACCTCTGGGGACCCCTGGGGGGGCGGGGGGGCGAGGAGCGGGAGAAGGGTCTGGCTGGAAGTGATAGGTGGGGAGAAGCTGTTTACCTTGGCTCTGCCCATGTTCTCCCTGGGCCCCTCGAGCTGCAGCCAGAAGTAGGGGGTGTCCGGGCGGCTCTGGAAAGCGTTCAGCTTGACCCTGAAGATGCGCTGCACTTGCAGCCGCTGCCGCTGCACCCGGGGCTTCGACTTGGTCTGCACCATGAACCATTCCTGCGCCGGAGGGTCGCCCCCGGACAGGAGCATGGCTGGCCCGCCCGCCCCAGGAAGGAGGGAGCCGACAGTGCCACAGGGGTCCCCCGGCCGAAGGCGCCTAAGCCACGCCCCCTCCTCCCGGCGGCGCGCCCCCGCCTTGGCCCGGGTCCTCCCGGCTCGCGGACCCACCCGCCGTGGCTCGGGCGCCCTTCCTCCAGAGCTCCGAGCCCTTCAGCGGCGGCTCCCGCTACAATCTCTTCCTGCCAGGGGTTACAGCCGGGGGTGGGACCAGTCGGGCTCCCTTCCCTCCGCCCCCAGCCTTCCCCCTTCACCACTGCGCCAGCCCCTCCGGGATGAACTTTAGCTGAGTCGGCTGGGTAGCTTCAAGGGGCGCGGAAGGAGGAGGGAGGCGGCGGGGATGGGGGCGGGGAGGGTCTTGGAAACCTCTGCCTCCCACTCGAGTTTTGGGCCCAGAGCCAGATTCCGGGGGTCAAAGTTAATCTCCTTCCACATTCCCCTTTCCCCAGTGGGAGGGAAAGGGAAGGAGGGGCACTTGGGTCGGGGGAGAGCGGGTATGGTTTCGGGGACCCGGCCTTTCTCTCCGTTCCTCCTGCCCACCCTGCCGCCTCCCAGGCCTCCCTGGAGAACAGAGACCTGCGCCCCTCCTTCCCTCGGAGGAAGGGGTTAAGGGAGTGCAGGGTGGGGAGCCTGGGAGGCTGGGGCCTGTGGAAACTCTGGGCCGGAGACCGAGCAGGAAGGAGAGGGTAATAGCACCGCCTCCCAACTCCCCATCCCCAAGTCTGGGGACAGCCCAGGGCTGGCAGGCTGCCCAGACCCTCCTGAAGCCCCCAGGGCTGGAGGGGCGGGGAGAGCGCCCGAGTTTTCAGACTTGCGTTGTTTATGAAAGCCTTTTTGAGCAAGTTTGAGCTAAGCCAAGAGGGAAAGCTTTAGGTTAGGAGTGAGGGTCTGGTTGGTGACAACCTCTAAGGGTTCCCTCAACCCCCGACACGCAGCCAGTCTGCTGCTTGGCATCGGTGGTCAGACACCATCCCTGAACTGGGGGGCCCGCCTCCAACACCCTGCCCTGGAGGCATCCCCAGCACAAAGAGCACGTTTTGCAGCCCTGTGGCCTGAACAGAACCTGGCTCTGTGGAGGGCAGAGTCTGCATCCTGGGCCTCGGTGAGCTTTCTTTTCCAAACCCAAACCCAGAGCTGCTGTCTGACAGGCACAAGTGTACCTATGGGGACAAAGGGCACTGGACTTCATATTCATTCCGCCCTGGCACATCTGGGCTGCAGGGGCTGTGGCATGTTTGTGTGCAGGTGCAGGCAGAAAGCCAGGAGCACCCCGCTGCAAGGTAAGGGCCCAACTGGGGGAGGGGAGAGGGGCTCACACTGAGTCCTAGTCTGACCTGGACTCAGCCCCTCCTGTGCCACCCACCTCCACTCCTGCTTCTTCTCCCTAGATTGGAATCCAGAAAAAGAAAAGGGTATCTGTGTCACCTCTGGCTCCAAGGTCTGTCCACTCTGGTGTCCCTGTGCTGCCCCTCCATAGCACCTTGAAGAAGAAGACCCTCTGGAGGAGCTTCCATCTGTCTCCACTCTTCCCACATCTAGCTGTTCTCCCTTTATCAGAAGAAGCTCTTGCCTTATTGAGCCTCAGTTTCTCCTCTGAAGCAAATGAGAGTCTCGTACCTGTGCTCCCTACTCCTTCCCTGAATAAACACTTATTTCTTGTTGCCCTCTTCCAACTGACTGTGGACTCCATGCACAGTGGCATCTTGAAGGAAAACTCTCAGGTTTAACCCTATGTTCAAAGAGGCAGTGTGGAGGGTGGGAAGAGGTCAAGCTTAGGCATCAGGTACTTGATAAGTGGGCAAAAGAGGGTAATTTACTTGAACTCTTGTGCCTCCATTTCCTTAGCTCATAAAAATGGGGATGATGGTATCTATAACACAGGTTGCAAATCAGACCACCCAGGTACCACACCTGGCACACCACGTGGAACAGAGTAGGCACCCAATTCATTTCATTTTCCCTTCCTTGATCTTGTCTCTTCTCCCCCACCTCACCTCTGGCCAGTACATCACAATACCTTCCCAGAGATCCCCTCTTTCCCATCCTTTTACATCTCACTGTCACCAGCCCAGCTCCTAGATCAGCCTCTCCTCACCCTTCCTGCTAACCCATCCCCCCCACTCCTTCCTCTCCCCGGGATATAGCAGATTTAGTTAGATACCCTGGTTCCAGTCCCAGCTTTGCCCCTGATGAGTTGTGTGCCCTAAGTAGGTAACTAATTCCCTTGACCTCTCCAGGCTTCCTCATCTAAATTCATTCATAGGGCCAAATTCATTTACTCACTCAACAAATTCAACACATATTTATTGAGTGTCTACTATGAGCCAGGCCCTGGGAGTATAACACTGACTAAGAAAGATATCTCCCTGCCCTCATGGAATGGGTGAAGAAAGAAGAAAACAGCTCTGATTTCAGGGAATGAGAAATGCTCTGCTGGAAATAAAACAAGGTGTGATGATGGAGAGTTCCCTGAGGGGGCCTCTCTGGTGAGGTGATATTTCAGCTAGAGGGAGCGCAAGAACATGGGCACTGAGATGGCAACGTACTAAGCTCTTCACAATTTTTTATCTAACTCTCTCCCCAACTCAGATACATTTAGTGAATCCTTGCCTGGAATATTAGGTTAAAACTTGTTGTGTTGGAGGCCTTCCTCTCCCGGGTCCTAATCTACCTTCTCAACCTTGTACAAAAGGATCCCAGCTCAAGTCTAAGTAGAATTAGATCTGTCTAGGCATGTCTGGCAACAGGGTAGCACACCCTGCCAGGAGCCTGTTTGCCTAAGGAATGAGAAGCCTCCAAGGAGAAAGCTCATCTTGGTTAAAGGAGGGGCCTGCCCTGTGAGACTGACCGAGTAATAGATTCTTATCCCTCCAAGGCTCTACTGGGAGAGGAGGTTTTGTCTCAAATACCTCCCCGCCTTGCCCAGATACACAACTAGCCCAGTTCCTGGGATAGAGAGTGGGGAGCCCTGGTGGCCAGGGCTTGGGACCCAGCTGGCCTGCTTGGGACCTTTGTGAGGGAGTGACCCAGAGGGGAGACAGACTTCTCCTTGACTTCTCCTTCTCAGAGTGCCTGAGCAGCTTGCATTCCTGGAAGCCTCCCATCAGAGCAGCAATGGTTTCCCAAAGGCACATGAAATGGTCAGGACTTAAGGTGGTACGAATGAGCAGGTGGAGACAACAGCCAAGGAAACTGAAGTTAAGCGGGGGGCTCCCCATATTGGTCAGGATCTGGGTAGGAAACACACGATCCTCTCAAAAGGGATGGCTCAAGGAAGTTTAAAGAATGGATCTTTTATGGGGATGTGAGCAGGATTAAGGAAAACCTGTAAGAGACTGTTGTAGTACTCTAGGGCTAGTTTAGGGGAAGCTGTTAACACCTGGAAGCCTAAAAGGGAAAAGGGGGGAAGTGGTTACTGGAACCAACCAACGGGCCAGAGCTGGAGCTGTCGAAGGCCTTAGTGAAAGATGCACAGCCACTGACAAGCTGGGCCAGCGGGAGGGAGCTGCCTTCCAACTTCCTGCCAGTGCCTAGCCCTGGCCAAACCCCATCAGAAGCCAAAGGACAGTGGGGTCAAGGCCAGCCACTGAGGTCAGCCTCCAGGACACAGGGCAGGGTGGAGAAGAGCGAAGAGGGAGACTGGAAGGGACACAGAATAGTCGGCATACCCCTTCGTCTCTTAGCAACCACAGGCTGATGAGGTGTCAGGAAACTGCAATGATACTAATCTCCCCTACTCTTCTCCTCACCAACACTCTCTGTCTCTCTCTCTGTCTCTCTCTCTCTCTCTGTCTCTCTGTCTCTGTCTCTGTCTCTGTCTCTGTCTCTCTCTCTCTCTCTCTCTCTCTCTCTCTCTCTCTCTCTCTCGGGAACAGGGATGAATATCCTTCCACTCCTATTCAGAACACAGGACTTACAAAGACTAGCATGCAAACCCCAGGTCTGTCACTGCATCAGTTTCTGGGGGGCTGCTGTTACAAGTTACACCACCTGGAGGCCTAAAACAACAGAAATGTATTCTCTCAAAGTTCTGGAAGCTAGGGACTTCCCTGGTGGTACAGTGGTTAAGACTCCCCGCTCCCAATGCAAGGGGCCTGGGTTCGATCCCTGGTCAGTTAACTAGATCCCGCAGGCCACGACGAAGTTCCCACATGCCACAACTAAGACCTGGCGCAGCCAAATAAATAAATAAATATTAAAAAAAAGAAAAAAGTTCTGTAAGCTAGAAGTCTCGAATCAAAATATACAAAGCTACTATATGCAACTGACTATATGTAACTGGTGTATGAAAAGACAAGCTGTTCAATGGAACAGACTAAAAATCTAGAAAAGAAGAGCAACTGCATACTGGAATTTAGTATATGACAAAGAGAGCCTCTCAGTCAGTGGAGAATACCATGTATTTTTCAATAAATAATCTTAAGACAATGGGACAGCCTTCTGAGATAAAATAAAATATGCATATTTCACCCCATATGGCAAAACAAATTCCTGAAGAATCAAGTATTTAAATATTAAAAATGACATCATGAAACTACTACAACAAACCGTGGGAGAATTTTTTTATTGTTATATTTGGGAGAGGCAGGCCTTTCTAAGAATGACACTGTAGCAGAAGTCATTAAAAACTTGCTTAATATGTTCAGTTACATAAATATAGAATTTTTTTCCCATGGGAAAATAAACATCATAAGCAGAGTCAACAGACAAATGAGAAGCTGGAATAATATATTTGCCAATTATATCACAGACCAAGAGCTAATTCCCTTAATATTTAAACAGCTCTCACAAATCAATAAGAAAGAGACTAATTCAACAGAAAAGCGGAAAAGGCTATAAACAGTCCACAAAAGAGAAAATATAAATGGTTCTTAAACATATAAAAAGATGCTTCTCTTCACTCTTAACAAGAGATATGCAAATTAAAACTAGAGCAAGACAGCATTTTTCACGTACAGGGTGGCAAGGATCAGCAGTGTTTGCTGACACACGGTGTTAGCCGCTCTCTTATCCTGCTGGCATGTCCTCACAACCCCCAGAGAAAACAATTGGTAAAGTCCATCAATTGGCAATATTTTAACTGGATATACTCCAAACAATCTCACTCTAAGATTGTATTTTACAAATATATGCTCACATGTGCTTAAAAATATATATATGAGCAAAGATACTCTTTGCAGCAGTGTTAGGGCCCATCAGAAATAATCTAAATGTGGACTCACACAATGGAATACTATCATTCAGAAAAAGCAGGGGGTAGAATTAAGGTCCTCTATTTGTCCTAATATGGAACTATGTCTAAGACATATAAGGATGAACTTATAAAGCCAAGTGCAAGGGAAGGAGGGCTGAGGGAACCATCAGATGCTGGCTGCCCCAGTCTACCAGCCAGCACCCACACCCAGACGTACATTCACCATGTCCCTAAGGAAGCTGAGGCTTCTGGGCTCTTCCCTCACGTAGGCCCCTGCCGAGGCCCTGGGAGGGGCCCTGGCCACGTGCTCACACAGTCCTGTGTTTTTATAAAATCTGAAAAAGATATTTTAACCCCAGCTGATAAGACCACTGTGTCTTTCCTTTCACACTTCCCTCTGTCACACTTCCCCTTGAGTCAGGTGGCATTGGTACAGCCAAGGGCATTTGGGGGATCCAGCTAAGGGGAAGGTGGACTGGAGACACATTAATTGCAGGTTGATGGGACAGATTTATGTGGCTTGCAGTAACTTCCTCACAGAGTCAAGTTATTGCTTGCTGTCCCTGTGTTGAAATGGCTTCCAGAAGTATTCCTATTGCCCACTGTGTCACCTCATCTAGGATAGTCACACCAAGGTATAGGTCACACAGACTGCACATCAAGCAATTAGTAAGAATTTTAAAATACCATATTTTTCTGGATATTACAGCGTTTGTGATATTTATGTTTTTTAAAATGTGCAATTTAGCTTGATTTTTCTATGTTTTGTACCAAAATTAAAAGCAAAATGCTGAATCCCTTGCTAACCTCTATTTTTAGGGGGGAAAATGTCTACTGTCCGGAGTGTCCTTTCTATTGGCTTAGACCTCAGGAGTCCAGGTAGCCTGATACTACCTGTTTGGACCCCCCAAAAGGAAACTTCTATTAGCAGGAAACATATGTCCTCTATTTGATAACGGCCCTTTGTCTCCCCTGCAGATTCCCCAAAGCCAAGCTTCTCATACCTAAAGCATTTGCTCCCTGTCTCTCCTCAATTACATTACAAATTAACAGACTATCTCCCATGTTTCACTGTTGGCAAACACTCAGGTAATACAACACTTCAGCGGGTGCTGGTATTTCTGTGGGACAGATTCCTAGAAACAGAATTGCTACACTTAAAGGCTGTGCTTGCTTAGATTGTTCTCCAGAATTATGGTGCACTCAAACCATGGAAAATTATGTGGCCAATAAAAATAATGAGGTAGATGATTGACCAGTTCCTCAAAGTCGGGGAGCAGGGCACAGGCTGCGAAACAAAACACAGAGCATGATTTTAAAATGAGGGTGGGTGAGGGCAGGTAGGCAGTACTGGAGAAAATTTCCACTTTCTGCTTCAGAGTCCATTACCTCTTTTCAATATTTTAAAATATTTTTTAATGAGCAGGTACTGCCTTTATAATTATTTTTAATATTAACTGGATGAAGGCATACTTGTTGTTATACAAATATATCACTACCTAAGGAGGAGAATGTTCCTTCTGTTATTAAGAATGTTCTAAAGGACATCTCGCTCTCAAACTCACTTCTGAAACAGAGATCATCCCTAAGATTTTAGGCTTACTGTTTATCTTGGCTTGAGCTGGCAAAGAGAGTCTCTGTCCCCGACATCATTCCAGATACGGCAATTTCTGCCTGCCTCGATCCTGGCATGTTTCCAGCCCTTCTTACAACAAGGCCGGGACGGGGCTCATGGGGATCTGCTCCCTAGCTTCCCAGGGACACCGGTGGACCCTGGTGGCTACCACGTTTTCCCCATATTTATGGCCATGAGACACTGGTGCACTTTTGGTAATTGTTGCAAAATACCAAGAGCTCTGTGGGTGTGAGGCTATGGCTTTGAGGCTGGGTGGAAGGATTTTTAGGGTGAGCAGCTGTGGAGAGGCTGGAGGTCTGGCAGGGGAAACAGCACAGTGTGTGCTGGGGCAAATGCAGACTTGCCTGGAGGCCACTGATGGCGGGGGGCACAGCTGGTCAAGTGGGACTCCAGCGGTCAGAGGCCATCACAAGTCAAGCAAAGCAGGGTAGGCTGTGGGGAGCTGTGAGGCGGGGTCTCTAACAAGGCTATGACTAATTAAAACCACTCTGAAGCTGTGACCACCTCCCAGTCCCTAGCCTCTCCCATCCAATCAATCATCAAGTCTTGTAGATTGATTTCTCTTTTCTTCAACCAGTAAGTATTGAGTGCCTACCGTGTGCCAAACTGTGTTCTGGGTGCTGGAGGTACATCAGTGGTCATGGTCCCTGCTCTCATGGAACCTGTTTCTAGAGATGAACAACAACAACAACAAACAGACATAATGATTTCATTGTAACTGTATTAAGTGTTATGAAACCAAAGGAGTACTAAAAGTCCTGCAGGTTTTTTTAAATTAACTTTATTTGCCTGTGTTTCCTAAACTGACCTCAGAAATTACCACTCCCCCTTATTTTGTGCATATAGACTTTATTTTTAGAGCAGTTTTAGGCTCTTAGCAAAGTTGAGTGGAAAGTACAGAGTTGCCACGTCTCCTCTCTCCACACGTGCACCGCCTGCCTCACTATCAACACCCCACCTGGTACTTTTGTAACAATAGATGAATCAACATTGACACATCATTGCCAACCAAAGTCCATAGTTTACATTAGGGCCCTATTTTAAAATATATATATAACAATGTATTAACACTGAGACTCACAGCTGCAGGCAGTAGGAAGCCTAAGCACTTTCTAAGAAGGAAGTGTCATGCTTAGATTAGTGTTTTGCACAAACAATTCATTCACTGCTTCTTCTTATCTCACCCATGAAAGTGTCCTTATCTTCTGAGATTTATTTGGTTTAGATGCCGCAGACGACATTTGCCCAGGCTACTGCAATGACCTTTAAAGTAGTCTGCCGGTCACCAGACCATCCCCCCAACCTTCACCCCTGATTTGACTCAGAATCCAGATTCCCCAGGTAACAGAAGAACACCACTTTCTCTGTGGCATGAGTTTGCTCAGACATTTTCAGTAACTCTCGACCAGTGGTTTTCCAATATTCTTATCTGTGAAACCCATTTGGCGATGACAGTAGAATATAGTGATTAAAAGCATAGGCTCTGGGCCTCCCTGGTGGCGCAGTGGTTGAGAGTCCGCCTGCCGATGCAGGGGATACGGGTTCGTGCCCCGGTCTGGGAGGATCCCATATGCCGCGGAGCGGCTGGGCCCGTGAGCCATGGCCGCTGGGCCTGCGCATCCGGAGCCTGTGCTCCGCAACGGGAGAGGCCACAACAGTGAGAGGCCCGCATACCACAAAAAAAAAAAGAAAAAAAAAAAAAAAAAGCATAGGCTCTGATATCTGTAGCCCAGAGATGACATTCTAGCTTGAAGAATCCCAATTTCTTCATCTTTAAAGAGAGGATGATAATACTACCTGGTCAAGGAGACGGGAGATTGTGGGGCATTAAATGAGATAAAACACACAAAGTGCTACTAGAGTATGAAATAAACACTTGATAATCATTAGCTCTTAGTGTTGTTGTTATTACTACTGCTCATAGGAAATCTTAAAGGAAGTCTAAAATATGAGATATAAAAATCAGTGCATATGATTTGAACACCATGGTTCTACCCAGCCTGCAGGACTAATCTCTCAGCCCAGTCTGATAACCCTCCACGCCCAAGTTCACTGTTCACCTTTACAACATTCATACCATACTGATCCATTCACTTTGCACAGTTATGTCACAGACTCTCTGAACTTTGTCCATGCTGTTGTTTCACTTCCTCTCTACCCATCGAAACCCTATCTACAATCTGAGGCCTTGATCAAATACTACTTCCCACTTCCTCCTGAAGACTCTCTTGGCCATTCCAACCTCTTCTTTGACCAAGTAGCCCTCACTATCTATACCAGCTGTTTCCAACCTTTCCCTTCTTGTTCTTCTTCCTCCCACCCTGGAGAATTCACATGCCAGATATACTCTCTGAGTATGACCACAGTTGTGCAAAATTCCTAGTTACAATGCTACTGGTCTCTCACTCAGTAAGGTATATTAGAATGCAAGTGAGTGTGAGTGGCAGTTTTTATAGGCATAAACGTAAAGATGCTCTGTTTCGGGCTTCCCTGGTGGTGCAGTGGTTGAGAGTCTGCCTGCTGATGCAGCGGACACGGGTTCGTGCCCCGGTCCGGGAGGATCCCACATGCCGTGGAGCAGCTGGGCCCGTGAGCCATGGCCGCTGAGCCTGCGCGTCCAGAGCCTGTGCTCCGCAACGGGAGAGGCCACAACAGTGAGAGGCCCGCGTACCGCCAAAAAAAAAAAAAAAAAAGATACTCTGTTTCATCAAGAAGAATTATTCACTAGTGTAGTGGGTTGAATAGTGTCCCACCAAAATTCATGCCTACCTGGAACCTCAGAATATGATATTATTTGGAAATGACGTCTGAAATTATTTGCAGACATCATCGATTAAGATGAGGTCATATGAGGTCATAGTGGATTAGAGTGGACTCTGAATCCAATGGCTGGTGCCCTTGTAAGAAGAGGAGAGGACACACAGAGACACAGAGGAGACACGTGGAGGAGAAGACCATATGAAGATGGAGACAGAGAGAGAGTGGAGTGATGCAAGTGAGGAACAAGCCAAGGATCACCGGAAGCCACCAGCAGCTGGGAGAGGCAAGGAAAGATTCCTCCCTAGAGCCTTCAGAAGACCATGGCCCTGCTGACACCCTGATATTGGACTTCTGGCCTCCAGAACTGTAAAAGAATAAATTTGTGTTGTTTTAAGCCACTCAGTTGGTGGCAATTTGTCAAGGCAGCCACAGGGAACTAACCAATACAACTAGCTTCAACATTTAAACTATTTTTAGTAAAAAAAAAAAAAAAAAAAAAAATTTGTGCGCCACTTTATAATGCCTCAGGTCTCCCCACCGTGGCAAGTGGCCGAATGATCTATAGGATGCATTTGACCTCATCACATACTGTCTTCCAGGGTTATCGCCTAAAATTCTAGAAGACAGCAGTCACAAACAGTGGTCAGCAGGAGACCTACTGGCTGAGCAGAGCCTGGGATAAGCAATAGACAGTGATGGGGGCTCTGATGAGCTGGAGATGGAATGTCTAGTCTAAATGGGCCAGTAGGTACTCAGCTCTAGCAGCTTGCTGCCAAATCTCCCCTTCTTGCTGTGCAGCATGTGGGATCTTAGTTCCCTGACCAGGGATCGAACCCCTGCAGTGGAAGAGCAGAGTCTTAACCACTGGACCACCAGGGAAGCCCAAATCTCCCTATTTTTCAAGAAAAAAAATAGTAAACCTGATCTTTATGTGAAATAGAATTTTTTTTTATTTTGGCAACTGTGGTAGACTGCAAAACATGGCCACACATTCCTCTCATCCCTCTATGCACCCCCTTTGCAATGGGACCTTGCTGCTCCTCCCATCAGAGATGGAGTCTACTCCTCCACCCCACCCCACTGATTCTGGCCCAGCCTTGGGTCTTGAGGTGACCAATAGCACACAGTGAGAGTGACATTTACAATGTGAGCCAAGACCTCAAGGGGCCTTGAGACTCTGGTTTTCATCCCCTGGGAATGCTCTGCCATCACATAAAAGAGCTCAGGATCGCCTGAAGGAGGATGAGACCCCAAGTGTGGTCAGAGAGAAGCAAAGTCACCCCAGCCACTCCAGGCATCCCAGCTGAGGCTTCAGACATGGGGGTGAGGCCATCTAGGACCAACCAGCTGAACTGCTGACTGATCTATCTTCCTAACGGTGCCCAGGTGAGACCAGCAGAAGAACTACCAGGGTAAACCACAGGATTACCAGGAAAAGTAAAGCATCATTGTTTTAAGCCACTAAGTACGGGTGGTTTGTTACACAGCACTAAACAGGCAGAATTATTAAGGCACCATGCCAACCAAACAAACACCTCAGTCACCAGTTAGTGATCTCTTAAATGTGAACCCCTGGAAGACAGGAATCCTATCTTATCAATCTTGATGTCCTCAGTGCCCACCATTACCTGATACTATTTAATCATTGCTTTGAGAACAATAAATACAGTTATGTGGCAAACTCCTACACAGCTGCAGTATCTGTGAGTATAGGTCTTTGCTGTACATGCCTTTTCTTTTTTTTTTTTCTTCCTTCTTCCCTGCGGTACATGGGCCTCTCACTGTTGTGGCCTCTCCCGTTGCAGAGCACAGGCTCTGGACGCGCAGGCTCAGCGGCCATGGCTCATGGGCCCAGCCGCTCCGCGGCATGTGGGATCCTCCCAGACCGGGGCACGAACCTGTGTCCCCTGCATCGGCAGGCGAACTCTCAACCACTGCGCCGCCAGGGAAGCCCCTGTACATGCCTTTTCAATCCCAGCAGAGACCAACACTTTCCCCTGCAGTTCTATATTCCTTACAAAGAGAGTGATTGTTAGATAATGAATTAGTAATTCAAATTGCATAATAGAATGGAATTTGGGATGGCTGATGAGCAATGAAGCCAGAGCAAATTTTGGTGACAGTGTTACATTTGGGAGAACAAGAGGTCACCCTGACTGACTACAACCTTAGAGAAAAAAATGAGGAGTCTTGATGGAGACAGGAGATGGAGCATAGCCAGAGCCACCCAAAACTGGGAGACCCCAAAACCAGGTGACACTGAGGTCAGTAGCCAATGGGGTGCTAAGTTAGGAAGTGCTAAAATTTTCAGGATGGAGAAAATAATACCAAAACAAACCAAAATGGAATTGGAACCTAATCTCGTCTGCCTTGGAAAAACATTTCATGCTCTATATCTTCACTCATGTCAAGGGTAATAAAATGTTTCAGCGCCTGGTTGAATCTAAGTACTATGGCTTCTTCTGCACAGCCAGGGCATGGGGGGCTGGCCAAGTACGAGGGCATGCCAAGGCCTTGGCCAGCTTTCTTCCTCTGCCTGTTGCCACCATGAGGGACAAGGTACAAAGGAGACTTCTCTGAGACTGAGCAACATCCTTAAAGGGCCTAAGAATGGAGGGGGAGGGGGCACAGTGGGAGCTCAAAACAAGTTCTGCATCTCTGTCCGTACAGACACCCAGACCGTATAGCATCTCCACTCCACCCTATCAGGGAGGGACTGGGGGCTTGGACATCCTGTATTTTATCTAGCAACCTTGAGAAGGAAGGTCACCTTCTGCAGTCTCCTCTGCACGCTGCCATTTGTTACATAAACCCCTGGCACATTAGAATTGGAAGCGACCTCAGACACTGTTTGAACCAGCCCATCCCCTTAAGAAGTGAGCGATATCCAAACGGGAGCATGAATCCCAGGGCCTTCGATTCCAAGTCTGAAGTTCAATCTCTGGACTGTCTCTCTGTCTCATTTGAAGGCAACCCTGCATGTTTACTTTTCATCTGATTTCACCCATGTAATAAGGAATTGGCTGCAGTACCGTGGAAAAGATTGCTTGACCTGGAGTTAGGAGATAGCCTTAGAATCCCAGCTCTGTCCCTGGGGAGCTGTGTGACTCCTGGCATGACTTTAAGCCCTCTGTGCTTCAGTTTCCTCATCTATGAAAAGGGAAAGAGTAATAGGAACAACTTCCCACGATTGTTGGGAGAGGGTTAAATGAGACGGGCTTTGCGAAGGGCTTGATGAGGCGCTTGGAGTGGAGTGAGCTGTACCCAAGTGTTATCTACTTCTGTTGCTGCTGTTCTTAGCACATATTTCTGAGCCTTGGTTCGGGGTTGCAGAAAACTTGGAGTTAAAACACATAAAGCATGCGCCTAATACACATCACACAAAAAAATGGCAGCTTTTATTACTCACTGCATAAGGAGAGACAAAGAGTTCTAAATATAAACACTGACCCTTGTCTTTAGGATCTTACAATCTAGTAGAGGGGACAGGGAAAGCTCCCTAAAAATAAATCTATGATTACTAGGGGCCACATGACTGATAATCCTGAGAAGGGGGAACCGATCTTCAAGGGGTGGTGTGTGAAATTGCAGAAGAGGATATGGGATGTGAAGCTCACAGGAGCAGGAACAGGGTCTTGCTTTTCTTAACCTTCTTCCTCCTCCCACCTGCCCACCCCACCCTTCACCTTGTTACTGCTGCCCCCTGGTGTCTGTCACCTTCCTAGCACTCCTGGGTGATAACCCAGGCGCTGTTCACTGCTGGGGCACTCTGGAGGGAGGGGCTACCACCTACCCCAGGACACAGCCAAGCGTGGTTGAAACTCAGCTAGGTCCTGCTGGGAAGGAAGGGGTCTCTTTTCTTCAGATTCTCCAGCCTGGACAAGGACACAAACAGCAACTGCCTAGATGGAGGGAAGGGAAGAAACCAGGAATTTATTGTACGGTGGAAAGTGCATCCAAAGTGCCTGTGACGCATCCAAATGGCTGCAGGGCCTGAGAGCAGTAGATGCAGAGGCTGTGTCTCCAAAAGTTACAAGATCACGGAGCTTTAGAACGGATTGCCCCTCCCCCTACTAGAGCTTCAGCTTCACTCCCTCACTGGCATCAGTACATAAATATGCTTGTGTTTTTCCTTATAACAAAAATAAACACCTCAACCCTTTTCAAGATTCATGGTCATGTATTTTGTAGAATGTTTGCCAAGTGTTGTTTATTGCTTTCTTATGAATAAACTGAGGTTATGGGTTTGGGGGAAGAATATCACAGAGCTTATGTGAGATTCTTAATGCATCATATCAGGGAACACCTGATATCAAATGACTTATCGCTGGTGATGTTAACCTTGATCGCTTGGTTAAGGTGGTGTTTGCCTGTTTCTCTACTGTAAAGTTGCTAATTTTCCCGTTTCCATACTCTACTTGTTAGAAGCATGTCACTAAGTCCAGACCACATTCAAGACAAAAGGAATTAAGTTCCATCTTCTAGAGCAAGGGGTAGCAAAGAATTTGGGACAGTTCATTAAAACCTTCACAGTAATTAGTAGGGCTAATTTTGAGGCTTTGCAAATATCCTGTTCTTCCTTAAAGTTTTACCTACTGATTTTAGCATTCATCAATGGATCTTGCCTGTAGCAATTATTACTATGATGGTCTCATAGTAGACCATCTACCATAGTAGATTTTCTAGTTCCCTCATTCCTTCTACATTTATTAACAGGAATTCTTCTGTAAAGATTTGTCCCTCTCCCCCAGTTAGTTATTTATTCAATCATTTATTTGTAGCAGTGTGGACTTAACAGAGATTTATTTTATTCTTTGAATTAAAATCTAATATTATCATTATTTATTACATTGCTCATATTGTTTCAGCTTTGGCCATTGGAACATCTTCTGAGTTGCCTCTTGTGTCTTTTTGATATGCACGCCCCCCCTTTTTTTGCACTTACTTTCTGGTAATGCAAGTTGCTCCAGGATTACCTTGTATTTTCCCTGCCCCAGCTCTAGAATTAGCCATTTTTCTAAGGAACCCTGGTTCTTTTGATTGGAGAATGGTTTTTAGAAGCCAACATCTGGATGCTAGGTGTCTTCATTGATAATGGGATGCCACTCCTTTTAGGGTCTCTTAGCAGACAAAGCTAGCAAATATATGTATGTATATTAACCTCTATACACACCATATCTATATTTATCTCTGTATCTATTTGTGTGTGTGTGTATTTTATATATACTTATATAAAACAGATATCTATGGATTATAGATCTATCTGTATAGATATTTATATAGCTCTATTATATATTCTATAATATTATATATATAATATTATGTAGATATAGACATGGATATAGATATATGTAAAATGAGCATGAGTTCATACTGATATCCCCAACCTGAATCAGGCACCACAGGGTTTCTCCTAGCCTTCCAACTCACACCATGATAACCAACCCCTGCTTTCTCTGACAGTGAGAAACCTACCTCACTACAATTTATTTACTTACTGTTCAACACTAGTATATAGGTTAAGTAGCTTCAGAATCATTAACCTGTAACAAATTTACCAACTATTATCTGTACATATGATTCCTTTTGTCTTTAGCCTTACAGTACCCAGTCAAAACATTGTTTCCCCAAATTGCTGATTTTAGCTCCTTCCCATCCACCACCACCTTTTCCATATATATTCATAATACATTTAGATTCATATATTACACTTTGCATTCTATCCTAGGATTGAATGACTCTTTAAAAATTTGTATATAATTAATTTCCATCTGTGTAGAGTTCTATAGATTTTGACAGTGGCACAGAGTCATGTATTCACCACCGTGAGATCACACAAAACAGTTCCATCACCCTGAAAATTCCCATGTGCTATCCCTTTGCAGTCAACTACTCCATGTTCTCTAAGCATTCCCCCTGCAACCACTGATCTGTTTTGTGTCTCTACCACTGTGCCTCTTCCAGAATGTCATGTAAATAGAACCACACAAAATGTAGCCACTTGAGTCTGGCTTCTTTCACTTAACAAAGTGCATTTAATATTTATTTATATTGTTGCATGAATCAATATTTCATTAATTTTTATTGCTACATAGTATTCCACTGCTTGGATGTACTACAGTTAATCTGTTCACCTACTGAAAAACATCTTGGTTGTTTCCAGTTTGGGTTGATTATGAATAAAACTGCTATAAACATTTGGGAACAGGTTTTTGTGTGGACATAATTTTTTATTCACCAGGGTCAATATGTAGGGGAGAGATTGCTGGTGGTATCACATGGCAAGTCTATGCTTAATGTTATAAGGAATAGTCAAACTGTTGATATGTCCTTAAGTCTCTTATAGTTTAGAGGTTCCTTCCCCATCTCCTATTTTTTCCCTTTTCTTTTCTTGGGATGTTTTGTGGAAGCAACCAGATGCTGAGGCCACTAAAACCAGCTCCCAAAAAAGCACCAAACCCCTGCGTACTTCCCACATCTGGAGTTTCCAGGAGGTACATGAGATGCCACTCCTCTGCAGCCTTCTTCCCGACACTTAGAAAGTCTGGCAGGGGGGTGCACCGAGGCATCACAGAACTGCTCCAGGCAGAGCCCAAATCCACCTGGAAGGCTACCCACTGTGCCCTCCCCATGTGTCTTAGAGGTCCAGAGATCCAGCCAGAGAAGGAGACTCAAAAGTTCTGGGGCAGCTGCTCCTGCACCAGAGCTCCAGGCTGCCCCAAGACCATCTCAGATTGTCCATGCAGCAAGACAGAGCCAAGGAGAGGGGAGAGGTGATCTGCAATGTCAGGAATGTGTGTGCCTTTCCCCTCCCTTAAGTACACTTTTCCAGGTGACCTTCCACCCAGAGCAGCCCAGACTAGATCTATGAGAAGGGGGCAGGGAGCTGTTTCAGAGCCTGGAGTGGGAAGGAATGACCCTTAAGTTTGACAGATGACTCTAGTTCTCAAACTTTCCTGGGCCGGAAAATCACCTAAGGCAGTGGTTCCCAACCTTTTTGGCACCAGGGACCAGTTTCATGGCAGACAATTTTTCTATGGCTGGGGGCAGAGGCGGGTGGTTCAGGCAGTGAGCAAGTGATGGGGAGCGCCAGATGAAGCTACACTCACTCGCCTGCCTGTCGACTGCTCACCTCCTGCTGTGTGTCCCGGTTCCTAATAGGACATGAACTGGTATCAGTCCACGGCCTGGGGGTTGGGGACCCCTGACCTAGGGTGCTGTTTAAAATGCAGAAACCTAGGCCTGCCCCCAGAGAATACAACTGAGTAGGTCAGGGGTTGCCTAGGAATCTGTATTAAAAACAAAAACAAACAATAAAATAAAATAAAACCAAAAAACCTCCCTAATGACTCAAATGCAAGTAATCTTCAGACCACACTTTGAGAGACCGTGGGCAAGAAAGTCTGTTCTGGCACCAACCGAAGATCCAGCCTCCTTCTCTTCCCTCTCCCAACTCCAGCCTCAGGGAGCTGGATGTCTGTAGGAACCTGGGAAGAGACAATGACCTTGGGAGTTGACCCACCCCCCTCAGGATTCTAATGGGAAGAGGGATTAGGCGTGTGAAGTATGGGTCCAGAGGGCAGAACAATGTGCTTGCTGGCAGCGCAGTCACAGGGAAGCAGATGGAAGCTCTACCCAAGGAAGAACGGTAAGGCAAATCTATCGTATCAATCCCAGCTCAAGCCCTACCATCAAATGGGAAAGTGCCCATTATCCTCGGATAACTAAGCTTCCTAGCATGGCTACAGGGCCCCTCAGAACCCAGCCCCTGCTTCCCACTCTGGTCCCCACTCACAGCCCCCCCACTTCCAGAACATCACCAGTCCCACGAGCGTGCCGAGCCCTCGATCTGCTGGCCCTCCCTGTTTGCCTCTCTCCTCCAAGACACGGCCCATCTGGTGGCTCTGCCTGGCCTGGCCTTCCCCTACCCTCAGCCCAGTCAGTTCCCAGCCATGCTTCAGATCCCAGTCTAGAAGTCGCCCCTGAAGTTCCCTCCGACCCCCACAGCTGGATGCGGTGCCCCTGTGCTCTGCGCCTTCCGCTCCCCATATTACAATCGTTTACTCCCCCCGCCCAACACCTGACATACTATCTGTACAAGAAACATTTACTGAGTCGAACTGTTGAGTTATAATGTGTGTTTACTTACTGTCACCCCATGAGGCTCTGAGGTCCTCCAGGATGCACTGGCTGGCACTTAGTAGCTGCTCAATAAATGCCTGGCAATGAATGAGTGGCAGTGCTATGGCAGACAGTGAAACGTTCTGCCCTGGGAGGCAGCGAGTCCCCATCACTATAGCTTTTTATTCACAGAGGCTGACTCGCCACCTGTCAGAGATCTTGGAGGGGGAGCTGAAGGGTGCTGGCCAGGACACGTGTGCCCTGGGTCCCTCCTGCTGTGGGGGATGACTTTAGTCCTGCTGGAGGGTACCTTTGAGAAGCAGCTATGGCTCAGTGAGCCAGTCACCTGATATCAGTCTGGTTCGCAGCAGTTTGTGTTCAGGAAGATAAAAGAAATTCATTGCAAAGCAGCAGTGACAAGACCAGGGGTCATTCTGGTTCTCCTGTTCTCCATTCCAGAGCCAGCTTCTGTCACACCCACAGCTGAACACACGGGCACTTGCCAGGCCTGTCTAGACACACTGGACATACCAGCCTTGAGGTGAGGCGAGTCTCCCGAGTACTAACACCCGGAATATCTTCGGGGTATGGCCCCCTGCAGGTGGGCCAGTGGTACTCAGTGCCTGCTGTATGCCAGGCTCTCCCCAACCCACTGGGGACTTGGCCCCTTAGGCTGTCAAGACATAGGGCAAACCAGGTTTCCAGGCTGGGCCTGTCAGTGGTGATATGTGGGTATACCTGTGGGAAAGGCCGGAGCTCAGGCAATGTCAGGGCATCTGGGGAGCTGCTTGGCTTCCTGCAGTCTACCTCTGAAACATAGATCTTTCCAGAATGTCTTCACAGACCCCAAAGGTTGGAGAATCCAGAGTGTGGATGGACCCATGCCAGCCCTCCCTCATCTCCTACCCTGCTCCAGGGAGATAAGCTTCAGGGGCCTGACCTCCATGGGTTAGGATATCTGAGGGTGGGCTGGGGGCAGGAGCCCAGGAGTGCAGCGTTCAACCTGCTATTGATTAGCTGTGTGACATAGGGCAAGCCCCCTTCCCTCTCTGAGCCATAGAGTCCTCCTCTGTAAATGAGGAAGAGGGACTAGACTGGTGTTTCCTGACCTTGGCTATGAATCAGAATCATCTTGGTGGTAGCAAGAGAAAGTAACTTGAAAATACACAGATTTTCCCAAAGCTCCTAAAGGAAACTAAATCCCCAGGGAGGAGAGGTCTACAAACCCTGGCTCCCGACCTGACCCCAGTTAGGGAGCCTCTGGGACCCTTCAAACCCTCCCCACCCCCTTGCACTGATACTCTTTGGGATGCAACCTTCCCAGCCACATCCCATCCCTTTCCAGGTTCTAAGCCTCCTCTGGCCAGGGCTAGAGTAGGCTGCCCCATCTCTCTCTCCAAAGAGTTTTGGAGCCTGAAACACTAGTCAGCGAGCAGTTTATTACCCATCAACCTGGCCCCAGCCTCCCAGCACCGTGGTCTGTACACAATCTAGACACGGCCTTCACTCCCGGCAGTCCTCCAGTCCTCGCTCCCAGTCCCCACCCAGGGTCCACCCCCATCCCAGGCCTCCACATTGCCCCGCCCCCAGCCCTCCAAGGCAGCACCAGGTCCCGGGGGCCACACCTCAACTAGGGGAGGGAAGGGAGGGCAGGGGAGAGCAGGCAAGAAACTGGGGAAAGAGGAACCAGACTGGCCCCCAAGCCTCTGGAACCGCCACCCCAGGATGAAGGGAAAGTGGGCAGGGCAGGGGGGCGTGGGGGCCAGGCGATGGTTCAGGCGGGAGGCTCTTCTCCAGGAGGTGCAGGGAAGCCACTCAGGTCTCGGCCAATGATCTCACTCACTGTAAAGGAGGGGCAGTTGAGAGACTGGGCAAGGGGCAGGTCGCCTCCTTTTCCAGAGACCCCCAATCCATTCCAGGCAGGCCTCCGTCTAGGATGCCTCCAGGCTCCTCCTGCACTGGCTTCTCTACCACTGGGCCTCAGTTTCCCTACTGTGTCCTGACCCCTCCTCTCAATCAAATCTTGCTGAACTGCATCCACGTGGGTTCTCAGGCCCCCGTGCAGCCCCTTCCTGCTGGCTTGGCCTGCAGCGTCAGGGCAATCACTGTCAGCAGGGCCGGAGGTGGGTGTAGCCAGTGGGAGGAAAGAGAGGCGAAATAGGAAGGCTCCTCATCACCAATCCAGACCACTGTCACCAGGTTTAGGGGGAAGCTGAGGCAAGGGAAAACGTGCTTGGCTGGGACACCAGCAAGCCACTGCCCCTCTCTGAAATTCACTGCCTGGATCTGCAAATTGAGGGAGCTAGATTGAATGATCTTGCAAGTACTTCTAGCCCTGAGATTTTGTGATCTGGGGCCAAGGGCCAAGGCAGCAGAAAGGTTAGGCAGGTACTCTGTGCCCCCTTCAGATTTCAACTGGCCACACGCACCAAGCGCTGGCCTCCTTAGGCCCTCCACCTGGCCCTGAGGGACCACGGAGGCCCAACCTCTGGGAAGCCAAGCTCCAGCCCTCAGCAAACATGCAGAGCAATCTCTTGCACACACTCACACTCGCAGCCCCTGGTCCCACACCCACCTTCCTCCAGCGTGATACCCTGGATAGGGACACTGTCTCGGAAGCTGCCGCCGTAGCCACCCCTGGACTTCTCCTGCTCCGGAGCCCCCTCCCCAGGGCCATAGCTTGGCCCTACCTCATTGTATCCCTCAGCAGGTGGGGGGTGAACACTGCTCTGGGGAGTGAAGGGGCCTTCAAGTGGTGGAGATGAAGGCAGTGGAGGACGGAAGGGGGCTGGAGGAGGGAACGGCAGCCCCAGGGGAAAGGGGGAGCCCCGTCCTCCATAGGGGTCACTAGGGAAGGGCCGGGGAAGGAATGAGACTGGAGGTGGGCGGGCGCAACCTGTGGTACCCCCAGTCTCAGGGAACATCCGCGGGCCAGGTCTGTAGGATGGCGGGGGCCCCGTCTGGGGGTACAGAGGGGGCGTGCCATAGCTGAAGCCCTCTGACAGGTAAGGAGTTTCATAAGCAGGGTCTTCATGGGGATAGGAGGGGTAGGGGGGCCTGGGTGGTGAGAAGTCCATGTCAGAGCCAAAGTGGGGGCCCGATGCTGAAGGGAAGCCCCGGAGAGATGCGTCCGGTAGAGGCTCCTCCTTGAAGATCACTGGGCGGATGGGAAGGAGGACACGCTGGTGAGAGGGCTGGCAGTCTCCCCGCCGCACACTCTCCAACCCTAGGTCTCTTCTATCCCTAGGTCTCATCCCTCCCTTGACCCCTCACCATGGGGCACTGCATCCCTGTGCCCCTGCATCGGTCCCCACGTCCGTATCCCCCCACCATGGGCTGTTCCAGAGCGCACCAGGCAGGAACTTGAAACTCTGGGTAGGACTGCGCTTCCTCCGCCCGTTGGAGACGTAAAAGTAGACCTGGACTGGCCGGGACACCCGCTTGTTGCTATACTCAGGGATGGTCAGGGTCAGCGTCACCTGGGGAAGAGCAGAGGATGAGGCAGGGGGCCCTCAGGGATCTAGGTTCAGCCCAGCCCTTCCGAGTACCCTAACTCCACCTCCTGGCTTTTTCCATTTACAAAGGAGCAAAGTTCATTTCCTAGAGGTGTCCCTGCTTCCAGAGTGGCCAGGTTGCCTCCTCTAGAAAAGAACAGATAGCTGCTGGAGTCCACTCCCAAGCGCAAGGGAGCCGGCTGAGAATATCCTGACTTCTCCCACCCCACTCTCACCCACAGGGGGGACCCTAGTAACACGGGTACCTCATTGCTCTGCAACCGGTTCACTGTGGCCTCCTCCTCCCACTGCAGCTTTCCGTCTGTGCAGGAAGAACAGGGAGCTCCAGCCCAGCCGCACGGCCCCTACCCCTTGCCCCGTGCCCAGGCCTCTGCCATTTCCCCTCCTGCTGGAGCCAAGGCCAGACTCAGAAGGTCCTGACAAGGCCTAGCTCACAGAGGAGCCCGCTGCATGTTTACTCAACCGAATAGGATAGGCAGGGTTTAAAATGGTCTCCAAGATCTAGAGCCACAAGCTGAGGCCAAGAGAAATGGCAGGGCCGGTCCAGGGACCAGAAACAACTCTGGAACCCTCTCACGCAACCCTAAACATTCCCTCCCATGACAGAGCTGGAAAGAAGTTCAAGGGTAGGAAAGGATCTCAGCTTGAAGGGAGGCTATGAGACCCCAAGTCTCATGACCCAGAACCTCTGACTCTGCTCTGATATGGTCCTAGGGCGCTAAACTTGAGGATAGGGCTGGGGCTTTGGGTGGGCAAGGTTGGGGAGAGCAGAGGTCTCAGGTTGGTGAGTATACCTGGGTCCCTCAGTCTTCCCTTCTCCACCCCGGCAGCTCTATTCTGGGGCACCTCACAGCCTCCTGTAATCATAGCTGTGCTGCCAGTCCCATAACTCAGGAGGGGCTCAGGGTCCACCTGTGAGGGTATAAGTCACCTCTTCCCTTCTCATCTTCCCCAGCCACATGGGGGTAAATTAGCTCAAAGCTGACTCCTCAATAAAAGAATGTATATTTCTTACATTTATTTGCCATCCTGAGCATTTCAGATCACTAGGGTACGCATGGGAAGGAGACAGTATAACAGGACGGGCAGTCTATCTGCCCCATTTTACAGATAAGGAAATTGAGGCGCAACTTGCTAGTTTAGAGACAGTGCCAGAGATCATTCACCCTCCCGTTCCAAGCTCTTCCTGCCTGCCCGCCCCCCCTCCCCATAGATACTCACCAGGGCCCCTCTCGATGAACACCACCTTGGAGTCTGGCAGGAAGTTGGAGCCAGTCAGCACTAGTTCCTCCCCTCCGGTCACGGAGCAGGCACTGGGGCTGTAGGCCTCCACCTGGGGCAGCTCCTGAGCTGAGCGCTGGGCTGCAGAGCAGTGCAGGAAAGGCCTGGCTGGCTGGTATGGAGAGGACAGCCTCCTGTGCCCCAACCCTCCCTAGAATAACTGTCACAGGGCCCTGGAGGAGCCCTCCTCAGAAGCAGACACACAAGAAAAACAATGGTCTCCC
Source organism: Mesoplodon bidens (assembly GCF_964165515.1). Lineage (NCBI taxonomy): Eukaryota > Metazoa > Chordata > Mammalia > Artiodactyla > Ziphiidae > Mesoplodon > Mesoplodon bidens. Next base: position 105,069,865 of record NC_138178.1, on the reverse strand, counting down.
TGGGGTCACACAGACCATGTAAGGAACTGCTCCTGGGCAGAAAGAGAGAGATGAACAGGGTAGGCCTAAGAGCTATGCAAACAAATACATGGGGGATACCCAGGGGCAGATGGAGGACAGGGTTGCTCTGGTCCAACCCAGAGGCACAATCTGCAGCAGGGGCAAAGTAGAACACTTCCCCCAGCCCATCCATGATAGAAATAAGGGCTGGGTCCTTTACAGGTGTCCCCAGGACCAGCAGGGCACCGCACATTCTGCAGAGGAGATGGGCCGACAGACACACAGACAAGAAGTTAGCCAGAGACAGAGAGATGCTACAGGGCTTCTTTGCTCACAGCACTCGATGGGCACCGATGCTGTCTGCACCGAGATGACCTTCCCGCTGCCTTGGGGCACGTGTACCCTGAATACCAGCCGCACGCGTGTGTTCTTGCGCCCGATGTCCGTCTCACCCTTCCGCAGCTCAATGTCTGAATTCCGAAGCTTCAGGATTCCGGCACAGTCAATGCTGAAGCCAAGAATGGAAGGCAAGCCCTCCCAGCTGATGCCAGAATCACCCTCCATCCAAAGCCCTAAATGACCTTCTCTGGGAGACTATGGGGGGCTATCTGAACCCAGAGGTGGCCTCTCCAGAGTGCTCCCCAGCCCCAAAGTCCTCTTCTAGATGGTGAGAACGCCTGACACCTCCTAGGGATGATGTCTAACTCTTCTGGGGAGAGGAAGAGTGGACCTAGCTTAGACCCCATGGAAAATGCTAGTCCTCAAGCCCGAAGAATAAAGGGAAGTGGAGTGGGAACCTACTTGGCTGCCATGTTGTTCTCAGGAAGCAGGGTCATCTCCAGCACCTTGGTACCACTGACTACAGCTTCGTAGCTGGCCGTGGCCACCATCTTGCCTGTGATACGGTGCACCTGATAGAAAGCGTGAGGTCGCAGGTTCCTCTCATCTGCCGTGCCGATGAACATCTGTAGGGTCAGTGGCTTCTCACTGTAGCCTAGGAGCTGGCAGAGGGAGACAAAGGCCACCCAGTTGAAATCCCCACTGTCTCACCCTTCATCCATCCCTAAGTTTTCAGTCCTCCCCTGGAGAGGAGTGAAAGATAAAGGATATCCTGGAAGGGATTTCCAGCGGGGGGGTGGGGGGGGGTGGGAATGGGCACTAGTTTCTCCACCAGTTGTGGCGAAAACGTGGCCTGGAGTTCACAGTGTTATTCTTGGAATGAGGCCCAAACTGGGCTGGGCAAAGGGGAAAATCTTCCAAGGGAGACTGGCCCAACTCAACAGAGACAACCTAACTCCCAGTGAACTTTGGCCTCAGCCTGACCCCTCCCCCACATCTGGCAGGCCACCATTTTCCAGAGTAGACATAAGGCTGGTGTCCCAAGGGATGAGTGGAGCGGGGGTGGAGGGACAGAGGAGTAGAAAGTACATCCGGGTCCTTGAAGTGCACCCTTCCTCCCCCAACACCAGTCCCTCCCCCAGGCCGCCTGCAGGGTCATCGCTGAGAGGGAGTGTGGGAAAGGGCAGTGCCATGGGTCTGCACAGCTGGAGCCCATCTGCAGGGATCTGGGACTGGAGAGGAGAGAGGCCACCAGGCCTGGCTTCTGCCCCTTACCTTGACAATGGGGTGACCACCAGGGGCAGCTTTGACAGCTCCCCGGCTGCCCTCTGTCTCATAGTGGGCCCGGTGGTGGGCTCTGGGCTGCACCTCGATCCTCAGCTCCAGCTGCTCATACTGGCTGGGCAGAGGCCAGTCCAGCGGTGGGAGAGCAGAGGTCCTGGACAGAGACAGAGAGAAGAGCAGTGATCACCCGCAGCCTCACACCCCAATCAGGGCAGCCCTGGGTCCCAGCTCCCCAGGATGTGAGGGAGGAAGCGGCGGTGGGTATGGGAGAAAGAAAATTATAGCCGAAGTAAAACAGTCCACAAGTCCAGAAGCAGGGGAGATGGGGGACAGACCCATCAGAGCCCCTTGAGATGAGGGTATATAAATGGGCACCAGGACTGAGACTCTCTTCTTCCCAGCTCTGAACACAGGGTCTGGATAAAGAGGAACCCTAAGCCCAGTTTAACCCCCAAGCCTGGATAGGAAGAGTCAAGTAAAGAAGCACAACTTCAGGGACTTCCCTGGTGGTCCAGTGGTTAGGACTCTGCCCTTCCACTGCAGGGGTCATGGGTTTGATCCCTGGTCAGGGAACTAAGATCCCACATTTAAAAAAAAAAAAGAAGAAGCACAACTTCAGACCAGAAAAGGTCTCAGAAATTAACCCCTTTGTTAATTTGTTAACCCCAAATAAAGAAACTGAGTGTAGAACGTAGAGGGCTCAGCAAGCCAGCAACTGACAGAGCCGGGACTGAGCACATCCATTCCCAGGCCAGCGCCCTTTCCACTAGCTGGGGCTGAACAGATGGGTTCCAGAGAGCTGGGGGTTACGGATCTGCAACTTTCCTGTAGTGAGCGCCCAGATACCCTAGGCCAGGGAGTCTCAACCGGTAATTGCCCCCAGGTGATACTTGGCAATGTCTGGAAACAACTAAGGGAAACTTTCCTGGATGGAGCCAGCTTGATCTGACATCCACGGTTTAGGATTATTGAAATGGACAAGGTTCTTTGAGGGTGAAAGGTGTAGAAGAACAGCAAGAACCGCTTGGTTTAATATGAATTCTTTGACTTGCAAATACATGCTACTTTATTCAAATCTAGCAGGTATACTTTTAAGCCACAAGTCAGGCCCTAGAAATCGAGTTAGAGAAGGGAGACTTCCTGTTGCCCATTGTAGGGCTGAAATCCAGCCCATGTTCCAGCACCGAGCTGGGGGTGGAGGACACCCTAGAGGAATTCTTCCTTTACCCACATGGTCCTTCTGGGGCTGGAGGGGCTTTTTCTAATTGATCCACAGGGAGTGACTGTCCTTTTGCAAATCATCTGTCCAAAGGGGGTGCGTTTTTAAAATTCTCCTTAAAACTGAGTAGTTTACCAGCAGCCAAGCTGGTAGCAGATTCTCTTTTGAAATGCCAAGGACACAGAACTAGGACCTTTCTTCAAACCCATCCCTTGGCCCTCCTGCTCCCTGGGTGAGATGACTGAAGACAGCAGTGGTGTCAGACACAACCCTCACCTGAAGATGGGGCTGTGTCCCCCAGTCCGGGCCTTGGACCAAGCCAGTGGGGAAGGCACCGCCAGGTAGTCCATGCCGGCAGACTCCTTCCGAGGACCCCCGGGAGGGGCCCCGGCCTCCTCTACTCCCGAAGGCAGCTTCCCATTGCACGGGGCAGGCTCCTCAGACCGAGGCAGGGCCACCGCCTGCTCGCTGGAAGTCCTCCGGGTCTTCTGGGGGATGCTCTCGGCTGGTGGGGCCCCCGTGTACTCAAAGGGGCCAGGGGAGCCCGGGTCCCGGATCAGAGGCAATGGGGGTGCTGGAGGTGGCTCAGGCCCCTCCTCCCCTAGGCTGCCTCGGCGGGACAGAGCTGGGGAGGCCGAAGATGGGGTTCCCGAGCTGGAATAGCGCCGCTTGCCACATGGAGAGGCAGGTCGTGGGGAAGCTGGGGTGGGCCCAGGAGCGCTGAGGAGTAGCCAGCTATCCTCTGGACCCCGGCCTCCAGGGCTCGGACCATACAGGCTCCAGGGGTCATCGGGGGTCCATGGCCTAGGGGAGGCCCGGGGTGAGGGCAGTGGGGAGCCCAGGCCAAAGCGGGAGGCCGCCTCATTTAGCTCAGACTCCACCTCGTCACAGGCTGCATACAAGGCTGCCTCGTCAGAGGCATCTGAGAAGAAGCTCCAGGAAGACAGGCTGCTGCTGCCAGGGCTCGGGCTGAAGAAGGGACCCCCGCCCTGGCCCCCTGCCTCTCGGTAGCCTCCAAAGCCTTCTGGTGGAGGGTAATCCCTGGGGGAGCCTTCCCCCCAGGCATCTGGGTTGTCCTCCAGCGCAGCTGGCGGGTCGGGAGTGGGAGAGATAGAGGTGATGCGGATGCTGGGACACTCAAGAACACGGCCTCCCCCAGCCCCCCCGGAACCCCCTCCCGGCCCCCCCAGCCTCACTGACCGGGCTGGCTGGCTCTCCCAAGTGCCAGGTGAGGGGGCCGGGCGGGGTGGTGGGGAGTGCATGCCAGGCCGAGGGGGTGGGGGCCGGGGAATGCCAATAGGGGCAGCGCCATAGGGAGGGGGCTCCCCCAGGCCCAGACGGCAGCATGGTGGGGTGTCCTCTGAGTCCAGTTCTGTCAAAATGGGAAGGAAAGGAGACAGAGAGAGGGATGTCACAGGAGTTGGGGAGAGAGAAAAGCAGGTGAGATGTCTAGGTTCCTTGAGCGGGCAACCTCCCAAGTCTGGTATGCTGCCCCCTCCTCAGCAAAGAGAGGTCTCTGAGATGCCCTTCAGAGCCACAAAGACAAAAGCAAAGTTGGCCTTGGGAAGGTGGAGGAGATGGAGCCAGACGTGTCAGGTCTTTTCCTACGCAGCGAACCTCACACTCTGAGCTCCTGGCCCTGGGACCTGGGGTACCAGACAGGGCGGGTCTCAAGGTAAGGGAGGCGGGTCGAGAGGGGCTGGAGCTGGGCCTGGAGGCGTGTTTAAGGAAGCATTGGGCTGAGCTGGGGGCGACTCACACATGAACCCAATTAGCAGCGGTTCCCAAACCCCCAAACGGCGCTGGCAGGAGCCCCAGTTGCCATCGCAACGGTGGCCAGGGGAAGGGGGGCTCCAGGGCTGTGATGACAAGGGAAGGTGGCTCCTCCCTCACTCCCCCCAATCTGGGGGCGGGGGTGCAGCGGAGGGGTGCCGCGCGCCGGCCGGACGAGGGAGGGGGTGGCGCGGGCTGCGCGGATTCCGTGCGAGCGGCGGCCGCCGCCCCCGGCTCAATCCCCGCCATCTGCCTCTCATTGCGGCCAGACGGGGGAGGGGGAGGGGCGCCCCGGCTGGGCCTGAGAGCGCCCCCAGCCCCTGGCGTCCCGTCTGCGGGCCCAGGGCTCGGTCCCCAAGGGGCAAGCTCCGGAGCCCAATCTCCCCTTTCCCTGGCAGCGCCCGGGGCTCTCGGGACCGCTGTTCCCGCCCGCCCCGCATCCCAGTGACAGCCCAGCCGAGAGGCGGCGCGCAGCCAACGGCACCCCCCCACCCCCACCCCAGTCACGACCTAAAAAGGAGAAAGTGGTGCCGGGTCCCCAGCCTCACCTCCGCAGACCCCCGAGCCCCGCACCTCTCCGCAACCGCTGAGCCCCTCATCTCTCACCCCAGGCTCTCTGCCCGAAAGTCCCCAGACTCAGGATCCCTGCGCCCTTCCCTCACGGACCCCAAGACCCGTTCCCAGCTCCGCACTGACCTTCCCCCGACCCCCCCGCGCCCAGCGGGGGGGCCTCCTTTTCCTCCCCGAACACCAGCTTAAATTCCAGCTCCTCATCCTCGCAGCTTGCTGCCCCCATGGATCCGGCCAGAGCCCCCAGGTCCCGATCTGGGTGGGAGGGGGGATCTCAGGAGGCTGCAGTATCTTGACCCGTGGCTCCCGCCCTCCCTTCTCTGAGACGCCCCCTCCTCCGCCACTGCCGCCTCCCTCCGGACGCCCCCTCGTTATTATAGAAACTTTTCCAAACTTTTTTCCCCAAACTTCTTCAAAGTGCCCCCCCAGCCTGTCTCTGATTGGCTGCCCGGGATGCTCCAGCCCCTCCTCCAGGGATGAGATGGGAAAACCACGCGCCCCTTGTCCACCCCCCCGTCCCTCCCTCCCTCCCTCTCTCCCCTCTCTCCAGTCCCTCCTCCTCAAAAAAAAAAAAAAAAAAAAAAAAAAGAACAAAACTGAATTGGAAAACGGTCTCTCAAGCGTGGTAGGACCATAATGATGCCTATTGGCCCACAGTTGTGACAATCATTTCCCCGCAGGGAGCACTACCACCACAATCCCCAACTTAGTCTAAGTTCAGGGGCTCCGGGTCCGAGAGCCTTAAAGGGGCCACATCCTGGGCCCACAGTGTAGAGGGCCCAGGGAAGACACTTTCTGAAGAATTGTGCAGCCAGAAACTAGCAAGGAAGGACAACCTCTCCTCCCCTTTTCCTCCAAGCCTAAGGCCAGCCAGGCTCTGGGGTGCAGAATGGCTCCAGGCTGCTCTGAAGAGAAGTCCATTCCTTTGAAGACCCTAGCCTAAGGCCGCTCTGCCTAGGCCTTCTGGAAGCCTTTGACCTGCCGAATCAGGCCCTCCACCGGTCATCTCTCCCCCTCCCCCCAAAATGAAGAACATTTAGCGGTCTTGGGTCACTGTTCAAAGGTCCACGGCTCCTGATGCGCGAGGATCCAGGCCGGACTTTACCGCTGCCCTAGTCTCAGCCGCCCAGAGGGGCCATTAATTAGCCCCTTAGGGAAGTCGGCTCCCTCCTCCCTAGAACCGTAGTCTGGAATGAATCTCAGATCCGATGGCAACCCGCTCCAGCTCTCCTGATAATCCTGACCAGGTTTACCAGAGCCCCGCAGCCCAGCGACCTTGTGGGCCCCAGGGTTGGACACCTGTCACCTGTGCGGGAGGAGGAAGAAAGACTCGGACTGGAATTTCTAGGAAGGGCAGGCATGGTGGGGCCCTGTCGTGTGAGAGAGATTTAGATCGAGATTAGTTACTTGGACGCCGGACTGGAGTGGGGGGTGGGGGGTGGGAGGTGGGAGGCGGGTACCATTCCCCCTAGCAGACCGTGGGCTACAAACCTGTCTAACAAGCCGCAGCTATCTTTAATCTAAATCCCTCCGGCTCAGGGCCGCACCCCCAGCGGCGCCCCAGCCCTGCATCTAAAGGGTTAAGCGACGGCCCTCGGGTCAGACGTTTACAAACACTCCGCAGCCGGGGTGGGACCGCGCCCGTTACTCTAATGAGAAACAGGCTCGGCGGGGCCGGGAAAGAGGGGAGGGCTGGCCCGGCCCGGCCGGCCCGAGCTCCGCTGCGGCCGATGCGGCTCCCCTCCCTTCCCTCCCACCCTTCCTCTGGCCCGCCCTGGGGACCCCCCCAGCCCCGGGGGACCCCAGTGACGTGCGGAGCTGCCCCGGCGGCGAGCCCAGGGCCCAGACGCCGGAGGGGCGGGGAGAAGAAGCCAGGCGGGCGGGGAGGGAAGAATGTTCCGAGGCCGAGCGGGGAGGCGGCCTGGTTTGATTTTTTTCTTTTCTTTTCTTTTTTTTCCCCCTTCGGTTGGTCTCCTCAGGTTACATTTCCCTTCCAGCTTCATCTCGGAAATAAAGGAAGGAGAGACCCACGGGGAGGGAGAGCGAGGAACATCCTGAAACGTCCGGCCAGCCTCCACCTAAGAGGCGGGCAGAGGAACTTGGGAAGCGGAGGCGAGAAGGGCAGGGGTAGAGACCTCGACCCCGCTCCAGCCCCTGATCCCACACACGCCGCCCCCGCCCTGCCCGCCTCCGCAGCACAAGCAGACGTGCACATTCTTTTCAAATGTCATATTTCCTTTGATCCTGGGCAGCGTTTCTCCATGTGTCTGGCTCAGCTCCTGCCCAGCCTGCCGCTCCCCCCTCTCACCCCACTTTGTGTATTTTCCTGGAGGTCCCTCCCCGTCCTCCCAGCATCTGGAAGGCCCTGAAGGCTGGCGTTGGCGCACATTCCCCTGGCGACTCTGGCCTCGCCTTCCAGTGACTCAATTTCCCCTCTGCCGGTGGGGGCCGGGGGTGCGGGCGGAGAAAAGAGTTGTTGAGCGTAAATGTGGTATGAACGAGCTTACAGGCTGCTCAGAGCGCCAAGCTTCCCTCGGTGGGGAGTAGAAGGGGGATCCCCATGACTCTGAAAACCCTCGGATCTGTCTCGGCTGCAGCAGAGGGATGGAATTTATGACTTCTGCAACATCCTGCCAGGGGAAGAGTGGATGGTTGTAGGTTTCGGTTGCCCTACACATCTGCCCCCTGGCGACTACAAAGACTCAGCCGCCCTCCCTCCCGCAGGTCCGATTTCTCGCCCGTCAGGCCTTTGTCCTCGCTCGGCTGCCCCCTAGCGCACACACCTGAACACAGCTCCGCTTTCTCACCTTGTGTTCGTGGAGCGCTTTGACTTATGCTCTCCACTTTCACAAGCATGATTCAACGCCTTGGAGGTGGACTTTCTTTTTATTTCTTTTTTTTTCTTTTCAGTTACACAAAATACCGTCTCCTTGTAAACGATTCAAGCCATACAAAAATATATAGTAAGCTTCGATTGCTACTCCGCCATTTTGTACAAATTTTTTAATCTATATACGTACACATGCCTGCTCTTTCTGTGTACTTCAGACCATGCTGCAAGCATATTTCTTGACTTTTTGCTTTTTTCGCAGTTAACAAATGGCTTGGAGAGCTTTTCCTGTCAATACATGTGCATCTGAAAATAGTAATAAAATCATCCAACTCTTTATTTGAGGTTAGTGACAGAGCTAGGTCTGGAACCCAGGTTTCCTGGGTCCTTGTCCAGTGCTAATTCCACTATACCACATTATACGTAGGAATCTGTCTTAGGGTGGGCTTTCCCCCAAAAATCAGAGCCTGAAAAAAGAATGAGATGCAGGTAGTTTATTGCGGAGAGCAATCACAAGGGACAAAAGTGGGGGGCTGGAAAGAGTGAAAGGGGAAAGTCCAAGGGTGTGATGTGGAGCTGGTTACCACCCTGAGCAACTGGAACATTGTCCCCCCTGGGCACCTTCTGTGGAGCCATACAGAATGTGATTCAAGAGATGGGATATTTGTCTGCTTGCCCTCACCCCCAATTGTCAAGAGTTGCCCCTTGTGTGTTAATTCCCTCACTCTTCCAGTCTTACACGAGGGTCAGAAAACTGTAGGTGTCCCACAAGGCTGCAGCAAAGAAGCCCCTGGGCAAGATGCAAAAAAGATAGGAGCTGTGCCTGTGAGTAGGTCCTGTCAGGTGACATGGACAAGCAGTTGGTTGCCACAGTAATAGCTGGAGTAAAAAGATGGATGGAGAGTAAGTGAAGCAATTAAAATGTGTCCTATACAACAGGGATCCCCAACCCCCACCCCCCCGTACCAGTCCTCGGCCTGTTAGGAACCGGGCCGCACAGCAGGAGGTGAGCGGCAGGTGAGCGTGCCTAACTTCATCTGTATTTACAGCGGCTTCCCGTCGCTCGCATTATCGCCTGAGCTCCGCCTCCTGTCAGCATTACGGTGAGTTGTATAATTATTTCATTATATATTACAATGTAATAATAATAGAAATAAAGGGCACAATAAATGTAATGCGCTTGAATCATCCGAAACCATCATCCCCCCACCCACCGCGTCCGTGGAAGAATTGTCTTACACGAAACCGGTCCCTGGCACCAAAAAGGTTGGGGACCGCTGCTATACAAGATCATTCAGTCAAACAAAAAATATGTATTGAGGAACCTCTATGTTCAGAGGCATTTCTAGGCATTGGGTACCTATATTTATAAACCATACTCCCAAGAATTGCCAGTTATTATCAGGCTGGAGATACATTTCGTACTTGACATCTCCCTCTTCCTTGCCCCCTAACTGTACAGAACTGTTTTATTCATAGAGTATCTATTTACCTATGTATCTATCTATATCTATATCTATATCTATATCTATATCTATATCTATATCTATATCTATCTCCTTCCTTTGCATTCCCTTCATTGCCATTCCAGTTTAGACCTTGATTTTTTCTTAGACTCTCAGTAACAGTATCTAACACAAATGGCATACTTTACACATTTGACAACAGAAGCATATCATTTTTAAACTCTTCTCTATAACAAAAAAATAATTTCAGTATTAATCATGATATGAAAAATAATAGCCAGAAAAAATGGAAAGAGTAATAATTTTCTTTTATTGACTTCCTATGCTCATATGTCTAACAAGGCCAGTAAATACATAGATAGATAGATAGATAGATAAAACAGTAAAAGACAGGAAAAGGCAACAGATTAATAATTGCAATTATTTCATATACCTTTATTTTAAATACAAAGGGAAAACATATACTTACATATTGGTCTGTCATAGAAATGAATTATAACATTACAATTTCTGTTCCAAGTCTTAATTTTTGCAAATTTGTCAGTGACTTTGTCAAAATTGATCTTCACATATGGACAGTATAGCCAGATTTGTTGATCTATCTCACTTATGGTTGATCAAAGGAAACTTTTTAATAATCTTAATTTGTTATTGAGATATAATCCACATTCTATAAAATTCACTCTTTTGAAGTGTACAACTCCGTGTACAGCTCCTACCTTTTTAGTATATTCACAAGGTTGTGCAACTATCACCATATCTAATTCCAGGATATTTTCATCACCCCAAAAAGAAATGCCTTACCTGTTAGTAGTCACTCCCCATTCTCCCCTTCCCTTTCTCCCTAGAAACCACTAATTCACTTTCTGTCTCTAGATTTGCCTATTCTGGACATTTCATGTAAACAGAATCACATAATGTTGCCTTTTGTGTCTGGCTTCTTCCACTTAGCATAAGGTTTTCAAAGTTCATCCATTGGTAATACGCATCAGTACATCATTCATTTTTATGACTAAATATTGATTTTAATTTAAAAATTTTCTCCACAGAAAGCAATATATATATTTAGAAAAAATCTAAGGAAAAGATTGGCACAATTCGTTAAAAATCCCATTTCACAATAAATTCCAAAAATTACAATATGTCTTTGTTTCTCCAGGGTTGAAGCTAACAGCTTTCAGATGTCTCCTTCACTGAAAAATTTTAAACACAAAAACTTCAAGTTTTTACATAACGTAATAGTTTCTATTACTGCATAACAAATCACTTCCAAAACTTTGTGGCTTCAGACCACAATGATCATTTATTATCTCTCATGGTTTCTGTGAGTAAGAAATTCAGCAGTGAGGAAGGCTCCTATCTGCTCCACAATGTCTGGTGAGGGACTTGAAGGCTAGGAGCTAGAATTGTCACAGGTCTAGCTGTTGACATTGACTGGTGGCTGAGACTAGCTAGAGCAATTGGCTGTACCACATACATATGACTGTTCCTTGTGGCTTGGGATTCCTTACAAAATGGCAACTTTGAGAGAGAGCTCCAGGTAGAAACTACATCATTTTCATGACCTAGTCTTGAAAGTCACAAGCCCCTGGCCAGAATCAAGGGGTGAGAACAGAGACCCCAACTCTAGGTGGAAGAAATATCAGTTACATTGCAAGAAGAGCATGCAGAATGTGATAAACACATACACATGGTCATCTTTAGAAAATAAAATCTGTCACAGTCTAGTCATAACAATACACATCCTTCCCACACTCATCCCCTCCCCATAAGACCTTCAAGTCTCATCCCATCTTGGCACCAAGATCAGGCACAAGGGCCCAGATCTCATCACCTAAATCCTGGACCTCAAGCCTGAGGAAATGCTGTGTAACCAACCACCCCAAAACTTAGTGGTTCCTTCCAGTTACATATTATCTAATTGGGGGATAAAATGTAAATGTGAAATGCTACATGCTAATAAAAGAGTTTAACAGTAACTGGTAATTCAGGAGATGTAACAAAGCAATTCTATCAATAAGAGATGACTGGTTGGAAGCAACAGAAACTGGCTCCATATAACAAGCAAAAGAGGAACGTTTTGACAGGAGAGATCACAGAACTAAAAGAAAAGGAGAATCAGGCTTCAGGAAGGATGGGCATGTAGGAGCTAGACAGTAGTAGTTCTGGGGAGCTAGATACGAGGACCTGAGGCACAGTCTCTTCACGGTCCTGGACTTTTTCAGTTCCTGGTGTGTACCAAGTCCTCCCCACTTCCAGGATTTTGCAGTTACTGTTTCTCCTACCTGGATCTCTCTTGACACACAACCTTCTTTGCCAAACTTCTACTAATCTCTAGATCTCAGCTATAATCTCATAGCATTCTCATAGCAGTCATAACACATCTCCCAACTGTAATAATATAACTGTGTAAACACTGTTTAATGTCTGTGTACCCCGCTAGAGTATAAATTCTCTGAAAGGAACCTTGGCTGTCTATTTATCTACTAAAATCTTTTTTTTTTACATTTCATATATTTAATAAACACTAGTGGAAATAAATGAAAACCAATCAAATGAGAACAGGCAAAAGCTATTTGTTCAGAGCTTCCTCCAGCAAGGGAGTCAGCCACCCTCACTTGCATTTTGGCAGAGACTCAAAGTCAGGTAAAGGAGTAGGGAAGCTTTATTGTGGAAAAAAAGAAAGGCTTTGGGTATGACCTGATTGGAAGCTATTGGTATGGGGAAGCTGTAGGTGGGCTAACTGAAGGCAGGGCCTCCTATGTGATTGGTTAAAGATGCATTGTTTGGCTTTCTCTAGTTGGTCCTAATTTGGAAGCAGGAACAAAACTTAGGGAAGCTGTCACTTATTAATCAAGATCTAGCTGTGTGGAGAAGATTGTTACAGGACTTAATTTTTGGCTTCCTAGGCTGGTTGCTAGAGATAGTGGTCTGAATTCCTGCAAGCCTGACATATATAGTAGGCTGGCTTCCTAGGCTGGTTACTGTAGATAATGGCCTGGGGAGTTGCTGTAGATTACAGGTCAGAGTTCTATTGTTATATGTGGTCTGGCCATTGTCCATTTGTATATTTAATCTCTCACATTTATTGAACATCTATTATGTGCCGTCACCATGCTAAGCTCTGGGATACAGAGATTGATAGAAAATATTTGTTGACCGATTGAAGAGTTGATAAGAGATAGTGTTTTAATAACTAGGTGCATCTGTTAGAATTAGGTTTGGCTGGGTATGACATAAAAACCTGAAATATCAGTGGCTTAAATAAGATAGAAGTTTATTTCTCTCTCATATAAAGGCTCTACAGGTAAAAATTCAAGGTGTAGTATGTCAATGCCACAACTATGAGACTCCCAACTCCTTCCATCTTGCTGCTCCACCATTATTAGCATCCCACTTCACGGAAGACGGCTGCTCAAGGTATAGCCATCACATTCACTTTTAAACCAACAGGAAAACAAAGAGCAGAAGAATACACACCACTTCCTCCACACTCCATTTATATTTACTTCCAATTGTCCAGAATTTAGTCACATGGTCACATATAGGTATAAGGGAGGCTGGGAAGTGTATTTATTCCAAGTGGACATATATTCACCTGAAAATATCAGGTTCTATTACTAAAGAAGATGGGAAGAAAGACTATTGGGGTCAATTAGCAGCCTCTGCAAACTAGAGAAATGGGATGTAGGGATTATCCATAAAATTCAGTTACTCATATTTCCTCTAATATGAGATATTCTTGGGCTTCCCTGGTGGCGCAGTGGTTGAGACTGCCTGCCAATGCAGGGGACACGGGTTCGAACCCTGCTCTGGGAGGATCCCGCATGCCACGGAGCAACTGGGCCCGTGAGCCACAACTACTGAGCCTGCGCATCTGGAGCCTGTGCTCCGCAACAAGAGAGGCCACGGCAGTGAGAGGCCCGTGCACCACAATGAAGAGTGGCCCCCGCTCACCGCAACTAGAGAAAGCCTTCGCACAGAAACGAAGACCCAACACAGCCAAAAATTAATTAATTAATTAATTAATTAATTAAGATACTCTTGACTTAACATGTAATTATTCTCATTATATATTATACAGAATGAATCAAGTTCTTTTCATAGTTAAGAAGAAGCAGCTTGGGACTTCCCTGGCGGTACAGTGATTAAGATACCGTGCTCCCAATGCAGGGGGCACTGGTTCGATCCCAGTTCAGGGAACTAAGATCCTGCATGCTGCACAGTGCGGCCAAAGATTTAAAAAAATAAATTAAAAAAAGATTTTTTAAAAAGAAGCAGTGGGGGCTTCCCTGGTGGCGCAGTGGTTGAGGGTCCGCCTGCTGATGGAGGGGACACGGGTTCGTGCCCCGGTCTGGGAGGATCCCGCGTACCGCGGAGTGGCTGGGTCCGTGAGCTGTGGCCGCTGAGCCTGTGCATCCGGAGCCTGTGCTCCGCAACGGGAGAGGCCACAACAGTGAGAGGCCCGTGTACCGCAAAAAAAAAAAAAGAAAAGAAAAGAAGCAGTGGGACTTCCCTGGTGGTGCAGCGGTTAAGAATCCACCTGCCAATGCAGGGGACACAGGTTCGAGCCCTGGTCCGGGAAGATCCCACATGCCACGGAGCAACTAAGCCCGTGCACCCAATGACTGATCCTGAGCTCTAGAGCCTGCAGGTCACAACTGCTGAGCCCACGTACCACAACTACTGAAGCCTGCGCACCTAGAGCCCGTGCTCCGCAACAAGAGAAGCCACCTCAATGAGAGGCCCAAGCACCACAACGAAGAGTAGCCCCCGCTCACCGCAACTAGAGAAAGCCTGCACGCAGCAATGAAGACCAAGCATAGCCAAAAATAAATAAATAAAATAAATAAATTTATATAAATAAAAAAGAAGCAGCTTCATGACAGTCATGGTTATCCTATTTTAGGAATGCTGTCCACGACATCTACAGCAGCTATTCGGAGTCCTCACTCTGTACCCAGGGATACTTTTTTCTCAGGTCTCAGCAACAACTATGCTTCTCCTGAATCATCAGGCAAAAGTATAATTACCATATGATCCAGCAATCCCACTCCTGGGCATATATCCAGACAAAACTCTAAATTGAAAAGATACATGCACCCCTATGTTCATAGCAGCACGATTCACAATAGTCAAAACATGGAAACAACCTAAATGTCCATGACAGAGGAATGGATAAGAAGATGTGGTACATATATACAATAGAATACTACTCAGCTATAAAAATGAATGAAATAATGCCATTTACAGCAACATGGATGCCACTAGAGATTATCATACTAAGTGAAGTAAGTCAGAAAGAGAAAGACAAATACCACATGATATCACTTATATGTGGAATCTAAAATATGGCACAAACAAACCTATCTACAAAACAGAAATAGACTCACAGACATAGAGATCAGAATTGTGGTTGCCAAGGGGGAGGAGGAGAGGGAGAGGGATGGACTGGGAGTTTGGGGTTGGTAGATGCAAACTATTACATTTAGAATGGATAAACAACGAGGTCCTACTATATAGCACAGGGAATTATATCCAATCTCCTGGGATAAACCATAATGGAAAAGAATATTTAAAAAAAGAACTTCTCTGTGTGTATAACTGAGTCACTTTGCCATAAGCAGAGATTGCCACAACATGGTAAATAATACTTTAATTTAAAAAAAATAGGTGAAGATATGGAGTAATGTTGAAGAGATAGGAAGGAAAGTAATTTCTGTCTGCTCAGAAAAGTAGGAAGGAGAGAGGTAGTATAGTATAGTGGGAATAACACAGATTTGGAGTCAGACTGATAGACCTGGGCTAGATTTAGGCTTCACCATTTCAGAGTTGTCTTTGGGAAAACTCCTTAATCTTTGTGTCAATTTCCTCATGTATAAAACGGGGGAACTAGTATCTACTTAAGGTTAGTGGCTGGATAGAAGTGTATGATGCATAATTACAGTGCCTGGCACATAATAGACACTCAAAAGATATTAAGTAAAGCAATTTCCTGAGTTGGAAAAATTAAATGAGACTTGATCATGGATCAGGTCCTATGAGAGGTGGGAAATACATTCCTTTTCTGATATTTCATTGTTAGTGTAAAGAAATGCAACTGATTTCTGAATGTTAGTCTTGCATCCTGCTACTTTGCTGAATTCATTTATTAGATCTAGTAGTTTTTGTGTGGAGTCCTTAGGGTTTTCTAAATATAGTATCATGTCATCTGTGTATAATGACAATTTTACTTCTTCCCTTCCTATTTGGATACCTTTTTTTTTTCTGATTGCTGTGGCTAGGACTTCCAATACTATGGGGTTTTGGGGGGGGTTGGGGGGGGTTCTTTTATTTTTGGTTGCATTGGGTCTTCGTTGCTGTGCGCGGGCTTTCTCCAGTTGCAGCGAGAAGGGGCTACTCCTCACTGTGGTCCGCGGGCTTCTCATTGTGGTGGCTTCTCTTGTTGTGGGGCACGGGCTCTAGGCGTATGGACTCCAGTAGTTGTGGCACATGGGCTCAGTAGTTGTGGCTTGTGAGCTTAGTTGCTCTGCGGCATGTGGGATCTTCTCAGACCAGAGATCGAACCTGTGTCCCCTGCATTGGCAGGCAGATTCTTAACCACTGCGCCACCAGGGAAGTCCCCAATACAATGTTGAATAGAAGTGGTGAGAGTGGACATCCTTGTCTTGTTCCAGATTTTAGTGGGAAGGCTTTCAGCTTTTCACTGTTGACTATTATATTGGCTGTGGGTTTGTTGAAAACAGCTTATACTATGTTGAGGTATGTTACCTCTATACCCACTTTGGTAAGAGTTTTTATCATGAATCGATGTTGAATTTTGTCAAATGCTTTTTCTGCATCTATTGAGATGATTATGTGGTTTTTGACTTTTCTTTTGTTTATATGGTGTATTACATTGATTGATTTGCATATGTTGAACCATCCTTGTGAACTTGGGATGAATCCCACTTGGTCGTGTTGTATGATCTTTTTTATGTGTTGTTGGGTTCAATTTGCTAATATTTTGTTGACAATTTTTGCATCTATATTCATCAAAGATAGTGACCTGTAATTTTCTTTTTTGGTAGTATCTTTGTCTGGTTTTGGTATCAGTGTGATGGTGGCTTCATAGAATATCTTTGGGAGTGTTCCCTCTTCAATCTTTTGGAAGAGTTTGAGAAGAATCAGTATAAGTTCTTCGTATGTTTGGTAGAATTTGCCTGTGAAGCATTCTGGTCCTGGACTTTTGTTTATAGGGAATTTTTAAATCACAGATTCTATTTCACTTCTAGTGGCTGGCCTATTCAAATTATCTGTTTCTTCTTGATTCAGTTTTGGTGGGCCGTATATTTCTAGAAAGTCATCCATTTCTTCTAGGTTGTCAAATTTTTTGGCATATAATTGTTCACAGTATTCTTTTTTTTTTGTATTTCTGTAGTATCAGTTGAGATTTCTCCTTTTTCATTTCTTATTTTGTTTATTTGGGTTCTCTTTCTTTTCTTCTACTTTTTAAAAAATATTTATTTATTTATTTGGCTGTGCCAGGTCTTAGTTGCAGCACATGCAATCCTCGTTGCACAAATAGTTGTTTTTTTTTTCTTTTTAATCTGTATACTGGCTAATTTAAGTGGTTTACTTTCCAGTTATGATTTTCTCCTTCCTATATCTTCTTGCTTCTTTTCTATATAAAGAAGACCTTTCAATATTTCTTTTAGGAGAGGTTTAGTATTGCTGAATTCTTTTAGTTTTTGCTTGTCTGAGAAATTCTTTATTTCTCCTCATATTCTAAATGATAATAGTGCTGGGTAGAGTATTCTAGGTTGCAGATTTTTCCTTTTCAAGACTTTGAATATATTTTGCCACTCTCTTCTGGCCTGCAGTGTTTCTGTAGAGAAGTCAGCTGAAAGCCTTATGGGGGTTCCCTTGTAATTAACTCTTTGTTTTTATCTTGCTGCCTTTAGAATCCACTCTTTATCTTTAATTTTTGCCATTTTTATTATAATATGTCTTGGTGTAGGTCTGTTTGGGTTCATCTTGTTTAGGACCCTCTGTGGTGGATAGTTCCGTGTGAGCTCAGACTCACCCAATGCTGGTGGGAATGTAAAATGGTACAACCATGCTGGCAAAATGTTTGGCAGTTTCTTCAAAAGTTAAATATATACCTATCATATGATTGAGCATTCCACTCCTAGATATTTATTCAAGAGAATTGAAAACATAGGTCCATACAAAGATGTGTACATGACATGTACGTTTGTAATAGCCAAAAATTATTGTCCATGAACAGGCAAACTGATGAAGAAATTGTGGTACAATGAAGTACTGCTTGGCAATAAAAAGGAATAAACTACTTATGCACACAACAATATAGGTGAATCTCAAAATAATCACATTAAGTGAAAGAGGTCAGACAAAAAAGAATACATGCTATGTGATTCCATTTATATAAAATAGAAAATGCCAACCAATCACAAAGTGACGGAAAGCAGATTAGTGGTTACCAGGAAAGGGAAAATAGCATAGAAAGGCAGAGTGAAAGATTGAAAAGGGGCACAAGGAAGTTTCTGGTGTGATAAATATGTTCACTACCTTAATTGTAGTGATGGTTTCACCGACATATACATATGTCAAAACTCATCACATTGTACGCCTTAAATATGTGCAGTTTACTGAATGTCAGCTCTACTTCAATAACACTGTTCAAATATTTAGCTTAAAAAAGCTGATAGTCTTACTTGATTGATTCAAAGTCCTGCTTCCAGATTCTTTCAAAGGCCCTCACCCATAAAAGAAAGCAGCTGAAGGAGCATAGATCTGGGTTTAAAACCCCACTGTGCCACAAAGTTTTTGTATAACCTCAGGCTGGTTACTTAACCTCTCACAGCCTCTCAGTTTCTTTATCCATAAAATGGGACTAATAATTATCTGCCTCACAGGTTTGTTGCTAAAATTTGAATGAGATAAGAGATGAGAGAGCCATAGGTGCCCATATACATGATTCCCCATCTCTGAGAGAGTTAGATTCATTCTGTTCACTTCTTTTCCCCTCCTTTCTTCTTTCTTTCCAGTCAGGGAGGGATCCTAGTCACAAAGACATTCAGAGGATAAACAATGAGGAGGAAACAGGGCAGAGGGCTTAGATTGTGTTCCCCTGAAAATAGCGCCTGAGACCAGAACTTGAGACTTCCTGGAGAGTGGTCCCAAGGGTCAGGAGGGACGGAGCAGAAAATGTGAGTCAGGGTAGGAGAAAATGCCCCCAAAAGGTACCTACTGAGCTAGCTCCTGTTGTGGAGCTCAGTCTAGCCAGAGGCCCTCTGAAGAACTGTAGAACACACCCCAGAATTGACCCTTTGAAAGAAAGGAGGCTGGGGCACTGACCCATGTCCTCCACTGAGAGGGTCACCCCCAGGGCATTAACTCTCCTCTCCTCTCACCACAGTTCTGTCAACTGAGGGAGAAAAACAGAGACAGGCCTCTTGGATGGGGCACTGGCAGGGTCGTGGGGCCATCCACCGCAGCGGCAGCTCAGATCAAAGGCGGCCTGAGAATGTGTGGCAGGGAGCACCAAAAGCAGCCGCCTCAGGCCCAAAGCCCATCTTTGGGTCAACCATGTGACCTTCTCAACCTTAGACAACCTTACAGCCAAGAAGCTAGAGACTCAGGATTAAAGCCCGAACTCCTCTAGACCACAGGCAGGGACGCAACTGACCTCCTCAATCGCTCCCTCAGGACACTTGTCTGCAAGAGAGGAGTGAGAATACCTGATGGGTGAGTCATTAGAGGAGCCCTGGGAGGAAAGGGTGGGGCTGGGAATTTACCAGAAGGAAAAGCTAGCTATTTCACTGAGCAGCAGTGAAATCATTTTTCTCTGCTCTACCTTTGGTGAATTAGAAATGTTCCTCAGATTGGAAATGCAATAATGTTGATTGTATTAATGTCTGTCACTTATTAAGCACATAACATGTGCCTGGAAATGTGCTGTATTATTTTATTTCATCCTCACACCAGCCCAGCCCTGTAGGTACTATAATTAACTGAAACTCAGAGAAGTTGAGTAACTTGGCAAATGTCAAAGAGCTAGTAACTTGCAGAAGCGCAATTGAATCCCAGGTAGCCTGATCTGAGAGCCTGGACCTTTGACCATTAGGCTATAGTCAACTCCCTATGAGAGAGACAGAGAGAGACAGAGAGAGAGAGAGAGAGCGGGGGTGGGGGGGGGGCGAAGAGAGGGAGGAGAACATCCAGCTGGGAAAACTGCATTACCGGGATGAGAGGGGCTAGGAGAGCACAGAAATTAGATCATGAACATTAACTAGACACAGTAAGTGAAGAGAGAAGGACTCCACACTGATAGTAGAAGGTGCATTATGGTTGTTGTATGTGTGTGGACACTTGTCATTGATGGCTGCTCAAAATCTTTTTAGTCCCTTCATGCTATGGTAGAAAAAAAAGAAGTTACCCTTTCCAGTCTCCCTTGCCTCGAGTGTGCAGACAGGCAACTTAGGTTCTGCCAGTGGGACACCACTGGGAAACCGGTGTGTGAAGAAACAGATGATAAACAGGGATTCCATTTGCTGGGGCAGGTGGCCCTAGACAGTATGGTTCATTGTGAAAGCATCAGTCCCTCCACTTTGCTAAGGAAAAACAAGTGAAAAGAGACTTTCGACCTGCTTGGAACACTAAAGGAGAAGCGCATGCCCTGGGCACTGGAGAGGGCTCCCCAAAAAAGAATCCAAAAGGGCTTCCCTGGTGGCGCAGTGGTTGAGAGTCCGCCTGCCGATGCAGGGGACGCGGGTCCGTGCCCCGGTCCAGGAGGATCCCACATGCCGCGGAGCGGCTGGGCCCGTGAGCCGTGGCCGCTGAGCCTGCGCGTCCGGAGCCTGTGCTCTGCAACGGGAGGGGCCACA
The DNA here is from genome assembly GCF_964165515.1 of Mesoplodon bidens. NCBI lineage: Eukaryota > Metazoa > Chordata > Mammalia > Artiodactyla > Ziphiidae > Mesoplodon > Mesoplodon bidens. Next base: position 105,049,495 of record NC_138178.1, on the reverse strand, counting down.
ACAGTGAGAGGCCCGCGTACCGCAAAAAAAAAAAGTTTTCGTTGTTCATTTATTAGTTCAATTCAACAAATATTTACTGGGTACCTACCATGTACCAGCTTTCAAAGAGACTACAGTCTAAGAATTCCCTAAATAGGTTGAAAATAGCATGGACTGACTCCACAAGAAGCCATGATGTGGATCCTGGAGTTCCAGGTGCTGGAGAAACCACAGTTAACTGCTGGCCACTTTTGCTCCAACTAGCAGGGCCCATGGACCACTGGACAGAATGGAAAGTTCACACCAAGGTGAGCACCCTCCGGTGAGCCCTGGCCCATGACCCACGAACCACAGGGTTGGGTCTCCCCAAAAAGAACCGAGTGCCTAAGGCTGGCTATATCTAATTCCACAACCTCCAGCCATGGTCAGGCCTTGGGCAGGTAAAATATGGACACCTTCTGTCTACCCTGAATCCTTAAGGTTCCCCTTGTTCCTGAGTTCTCCAGGGCCCTTGTCCAGAGTAAATGCTTGGCAAGAACATTTGTTAACCAGAGAAGTTGCATGGAGGATTTGCCATGGGGGGAGAGGGCAGAGAGGCTCTGAGGTGTTTCCACTGCAGTATACACCACAATATCAGCAACACTCTGGCTGGCCCAATTCGCCTAGCTGACCACAACACCCTGGGAGTGGGTCTTGGTCTTGCCAGCAGACAAATCACTACCAAGGGCAGGAATGCAGACTGTTGGTTGCTTCACACCTACCCCAGCCACCTCCCCCACCAGCTGAAGCCTATGTGAAAATAGCAAAGCTTGATGGTTCAGAGCCAGGCTTGGAGGTCAGTTCCACACACGCTTGGGCCAGGTACTTACACTATCCGTGCTTCCGCTTCCTCACCTATAAAGAAGTAACAAAAGCAGTACCTATCTCCTTAGGGTTGATGTGAGAATTACCATAAGCTAATCTATAATATGTACCTCCTACACTGTGAGCTTTAGACACGTGTTAGCTGTGATCTTAAGGCAGCTGGGGGAGAGCGGAAGCGTAGGACCATAATGTCCTCCTCAGCAACATCTCCCCCAATCCTCACCATCCCAGGCTTGGCGGTGGAGCTGGGAATCCGGTGGGAGAAGGGAGAGACAGCAGCTTAGAAGGCGGTTGATTGTGGGTTCCTAGAAGGTAAGGACTCCTTCCGTGGCGCCCTGCATACCCAGTGACAGTGAACCTGGCCGTGGCACCCGAGGAACAGCACTAGCTTCCGTTCGGCACCCCACCAGCACCCCCTTCCCCCCCGCCCCGGAGGGCGGGACTGCAGAGGCTTCCGTCAAAGAAGGAAGTGGTCCAGGCAGTGTAGAGAAAGCAACCCGGGAAGCGGAATCCGTGCAGTGGCCTGGAGACTGACCCCTCTCCCGGCCCCCAACCCCTCTTCCATGCATGCGGGCTCGCAACTTCCAGAAGCTTCTCGCACCTTCCAGCCTGATGTCTTGTGTTAAGTTATGGTGAGTGGAGAGTGAGCTATGGTTCCGCAGCCACACACACACACACACACACACACACACACACGGCACCCACGGACTTGCTCACAGAACGTGCCAAGGCCAGGGCACAGTGGGGCTCACGGGGGAGGCTGAGGATTGAACTGACCAACACGAGCTGAGTCACGGGGCTTGGGGGGTGGGGTGGGGCGGTGCGGGGAGCCGCGCGGCCTTGGGGCCCTGGCCAGCGGGTGATGAGGCCCCCTCTCTCAGGCACAGCGGTACCTCAGCCCCGCTGGTGCCCATCGAGGAAGTGGAGAACCCCGAGTGCAGGATTTGGCGCTGTCTTCCGGGCACAGCACAGGACTTGGGGTTTGGAAGTGGCGGTGAAGATCGTGAACTCGTGAGTGCCCCGAGCCGCTTGCGGCGGGTGTCTGGTCTGGGAGGCTGGGCAGAGGAGGAGGGGCCGCTGCGTGGCAGGGCCTGAGTGCGGAAGGGAAGGATCTTCCCAGGAGGGACCTAGGCTCCAACCTGCGCCTGAGTGCCAGCTGGCGATATCCAGGGAGGTGAAGGCCATGGCAAGCCTGTTTAACAATCATGTGCTGCCCCTGCTGGGGGTCACAAAGAAACTGGAGGGGGAGCACGTGTCTGGGCCGGCTCTGGTGACTCAATTCATAGAGAACGGTTCCCTGGCGGTGCTGCTACAGCCCCAGTGCCCAAGGCTGGGGCCGCTCCTCTGCCGCCTGCTGCAGGAGCTGGTGCTCGGGATGTGCTACCTGCACAGCCAGAACCCCATGCTTCTACGCCGGGACCTCAAGCCCCCCAACGTCCTATTGGACTCAGAGCTGCATGCCAAGGTCAGCGCATCCATTACACAGCCCAACCCCCGGACGAGGTCCTGCCCCAGAGCTGCTCCAGCCCCACCCACTGGACAGAGGACCTGCTGCAGCCCTGTCTTCTGAATACCATCAGCATCTCCCTCTGGACACAGGGCTGCCCAAGTGTCAAGAATCATCCAGGAGCTTTAGCCCCTGCCATACCAGGTGATAGAGGCCTTGGCCAACATGGTCAGTTCCATGGGTCCACCCCACAGGGCCCTCCAAAGACCCGTGGCTGACCTAGTCCAGGAGACTCAGACCTTGACCCAGCCCCATGGAGCGGGGACCCAGACCTCCAACCAGGAGCCCCACTGGTCCTACCATTCCGCTAACCCTCAACATCCCTTTTACAAGGCTGGGATCATAATATCTGTGCAGGCACAGAAGGGCCCGCACCTTCTGTTGGGGAGAGAAAAGGATTCTGGAGGCTGCTAGGCCCTGTCCATCTCTGTCTATCTCCTCCTTATCTCCTTTTGCAGCTGGTAGATTTGGGCCTGTCCGCGTTTCTGGGAGGCTCACAGTCAGGGACAGGATCTGGGGAGTCAGGGAGCACCCCAGCTTACTTGACCCCGGAACTGTTGGCTAATATAAACTGGAAGGCCTCCATGGCCAGTGATGTCTACAGGTAAGGTACTCCAAACATACATCCCCAATTTCTACACCTCTCTGGGTCCTTCTAAGGGATCGTATATGGAAAGGAGTCTCGTCAGCAGTTGGGTCAGGCCTCAGCTTTTTGTCTCCTGCAGCTTCGGGATCCTAATGTGGGCAGTGCGAGCCAGAAGAGAAGCTGAGAGTAAAACTCTAGGCAGACTCTGGGATCCTTCACCTCAGGTGCCCCCTCCCCCAAACCCCCAATCCCGAAGCCCTCCTCTTCCTGCTTCTTCCTCCTTCTTTACCTGCTCAGGCGGCCCTACCCCTTCCTCACAACTCCTACACTCCCTGCCCCTTTCCGTGATGGTGCAGGTGGCCTTCATACTCTGAATGCCTTCTCCTCACACCCACACCCCAGTAGTGGACCATAAATCACTGCTGCGGGAAGCAGTGTGTGAGAGGCAGATCCGGCCTGCATTGACTGAGCTGCCCCAGTCTGGCCCTGAGATCCTGGCTTGGAAGTACTGAAGGATTTAATGCAGCACTGCTGGAGCCATGAGCCCCAGAAGAGGCCCTCCTTCCAAGGTGCGCTGACCACTTAGCTGGCAGTTGAGGTAGGCCTGGATCTGTCAGCAGGGGCTTTTCACTGGAAAAGAAGTTTTGCTCACCTGCCACCCACTCTGCCTTCTCTCCAGAATGCCGACCAAACACCCAGAAAGTCCTCGATCTGGTAAAGAAAGGAGATGTATCTGGTAAAAAGATGAATGCCGCAGTCTCCTCAGTGAGTGGCCAACGCCCTCACCCCACCTAGCAGCTGGGCAGGATGGCACAACGTGGCCCCCTTGACCACCCAATGACTCCCCACTGACCACTGTTCTCTAAGCCTTGACTCTTGTCCCCAGTGTCCCTGCCCCATCCCTGAGTTCCCAGGCAACAGATATGAACCAAGAGACCCCTCCCTTGGGTTTGCTCTGGCTCTCCCACCTCCATGCCCAGCCAGCTCCCCATCCTTGCAGGTAAAGGAGTTCCTGTCTGAGCACAGGGGCAGCAGCAGGTTGTTGTCTGTCCTCAAGCCAGGCCCGGAAAGTACAGAAATGGATGGCCCTGGGGCGACCACAGGAAGCCATGATTCCATGGTCTCTGAAATGATGAACCTGAATCTGGAGGGGTATGACAGGTCTGTTCCTGAAAAATGTACAAACCTTTCTGAGAGCATCAGGGCCCAGAGAGGGCAGGTTCAGCCTGCCTGGACAGCAGAGACCTCTTCAGATTCAACAGCCTGACCTCCTCAAAATCCAGAGACCTTACCTGTCAGAAACCAGAAGCCCAGCCCCACCTCAGCTTGGACCCCAGGTCCTGGACCCCAAGGGTATCAGGTGAGACATTGGTAGGACTAGGGGATGCACTAGGACTCCTGTGAATCCTGTCCCCTTGCTAGGGGAGACTTGGGGCTGAGGGGGTCTGCAGTAGGGGGACAAGGCCCAGGACAGGGGGCCTGAGAGCCCTGTGTTGTTTGCAGGGGGCTGAGAGACGTGACACCAACTGGCCTCCCAGGGCGCCAGGGCCAAATCCAGTACCAGGTACCCACTCCCCACTCCTTCCTCCTTCCTTTCCCCTGCTCAATTCTTCCACCAGCTTCTTCCTCAAGACCAAATATAGATCCAGGGTACTTGGGGAGGGGAATGAGAAAGGGCTAGAGGCCACCTAACCCAACTTTCTCATTTTATAAATGAAGAAACTGACATCCACTGAGGTCACACAGCAAAGCCTGGATTTGCCCCGAGCCTTCTGACTTTCCCCAACACCAGCTCTCTGAACCCCTGAATTCCATTCCATGGTTGCCATGTATGCCCAGAGGGTTTCCCATCAGAAAAGACCCAAATATCAGAGTCTCAGATGTTAGTTGCCACTCCTATTGAGCTTCTGCAAACCCAATTCTGAAGGTGCAGCCTGAAGAGCAAGGCTGAAGGCACACCTTGACCCAGTCACTGGCAGGCCCGGAGACCCCACACTTGCATTTCCCCAGGGTGAACGCGAGGTGCCACTGCCTCTCCACCCTGCGGCTCCTCCTCACTTTGAGTCTAGAGTCTAGAGAGCGCTTAACCCTCCCACCATCATCACTCTTTCTCTTAAAGGGCCACGGTTTCCTACCATACTTCATAGCCAAGGGGTACAGATTGGAAACAACAACCATATGACTATACAGGGAAGAACTGCCTCATCCGTTCAGGGCCTGGCACCTCGGGGCATGGATAGGGGCCCCCAGCGCACCCCCCAAGGAATAGGTTCGAAAGAAGGACGGCAAGAACCCGAAGCCTGGAGTGGGCCACAGGGCTGGTATCATAATAGCAGGAATTGAAGCAGCTTCTAAACTGCCTCCTGGACTTGAGGCAGCTAGCCTAGACTTTCTCTGAGGGCCATCAGGCCTGCACCCGTGGAGGCCTGCACCTGTCTTTGTGGCCCCAGGAGTCAATAAATGTGGAATTTTAACCAAAGCACCACGAACGAGGCTAAAGCTTCAGCCAGGGGCAGGAAGGGACGTGGATGAGAGGCGGGGGAGCTGACATCGAGGGAGTAGAAGGCACTTCGGTGTCTGGCTAGGGCGGGAAGGGGGATGCTGAGGGCTGTAGGTGGGCAGAGTTGTGGTACACAAGGTCAGGGCCCAGCTGGCGGCGGCAGGAAGGAATCCTGGAGGTCTGGCTCCTGGGCAGCTCTAATCTCAGGGCAGAACACTTCCTGTAGAGCAGGCCCAGACCCCACCCTAAACCAAACCCTGAGGACAGAGGCTGTGGTCCTGCCACCACCTTTTCTCTGGGCTGTGGAGACTTGGCAGTGGAGTCCTGGGGAGGGGGCTCGCCATGGGAGTTCGCAGACCCCAGCACTTCTTTGCCCTGCATGATGCCCCTAGTCTCTCGTAGGTCAGCCCCCATTCTACCACCTCCCTCTGCTGCATACACCCATGCACACATTGCTTCCGTGGAGACACTGGAACCCTTTGATTCTCAGCTGGTGTCTGGGAGTGGACAGTGACGGCTCCACAAAGCTACACGCAGATGGGCCCCTCCCCTGGAGCTGGACACCACTGGAGTATGGACCACTCAGATATGGCCACAGCGCTGCCATCTAGGCTGGAGGAGCAGGGAGTGATCGCCTCCCATCCTGACCTAGAGCCTAGCCCCTGTATGGCACCATCTTCTTCTTCCCTGCATCCCTGCCAGCCTTCGCTCCAGCCCACCCTCAGTCTCCCCACATCCAAGGTTCTGAACCCATTTTGACATTTGACGCTTGGCTCAGCCCACCCCACCCCTTGCGTCTCCCCCGTGGTCTGCATTCATTCCTCTTCCTTGAGGGGACAGATGTGGGGAGGCTGTGGAGTTAGCAGAGACAATCAGAGTGGGGGAGGAGGCCTGTGGAGTCCGGCTAGGGCACAGGAAGGGCCGGGCTGTCCCACCGGGGAAGTGGGAGGGCGCCGAGGCGCCGGGAGGGAAGTGCCTGTTGCCCGGGGCTCAGAGCTAATAGCCTAGCAGCCAGTGTGACTCCGAAACCTGCCCTGAGGTTAGCCCGTTCAGCTGCGGCAGTGAGTTGGGGGAAAGGGGGTAGCCGGGGCTCCTTTGCTTCAACCCTGTGCCCCAGGCTTTTGCTAGAGCACCTCTGCAGTCTGGGTTTGAGGAAGGAGGAGCACAAGATTGAGCAGTCCCTTCACTGCCAACTGGGAGAAGGCAGGGAGGCCACAGGGAGTGCCTGGGACGAGGTGGGATAGCGAGGTTGGGAGGTCCGGGCGCAAGTGGCTTGGACCTGGTGAGAACGGCACAGCTGGGGCTGGCTGGGGCCTCAGACAGTAACCCACCCTGGCCCTCCTCAGCCCCAGGGGTCACCCCCAGGCGGTGTAGCTCTGGGCAGGGGAGACCATGGCCCGCCTCTTCAGTCCCCGGCCGCCTCCCAGCGAAGACCTCTTCTACGAGACCTACTACAGCCTGAGCCAGCAGTACCCACTGCTGCTACTGCTGCTGGTGATTGTGCTCGTCGGGCTCTTGGCACTGCTCGCTGTTGCCTGGGCCAGCGGCAGGGTGAGTGGGGAGGGGCAGGCAGGGAGTGGGGCTCTGGTGCAGGGTGCCTCATCAGGGACAGCGAGAGGGTCACTGCCTCAGGGGCATTTTCAGGGTTGGGACTTGTGGGTCTTCTTTTCTTTTCTTTTGTTTCGGCCGCGCCTTGCAGCATGTGGGATCTTAGTTCCTGACCAGGGATCAAACCCATGGTCCCTTCATCAGAAGCACGGAGTCTTAACCACTGGACACCACCAGGGTAGTCCCACGTGGATCTTCTTTTCAATGTGCTTTCTTGGCTGGGACCCGGGAACCAAGTGCTAGACCTTGCTAGGAACTGCAGTGACCCTGCACAAGTCACTCTGCCTCTCTGGGCCACAGTCTCCGGGTCTGCACAAGGAGATAGCTGAGCCCTCGATGCTTCTAATTTCTCTGCGGGTACTGACAGACCTCAGACCTTACAAGCTTCTGTGATCTACTGGTCCTAGAATAAATCCAACACCGGAATTTCCAGTTTTCCGGCGGTGCGGGGGGGATTACACTGGGCCCCATGGGAATCTGCTTCCTGGTTTTCTTTCCCTCTTAGGGGCCATAGGACAGTTGTACCCACAGAGTCCCAGAAGACACTTTACATCCCGCTCTCATTTAGTTCCGAAGCGAACCCGTTTCCAGTTTCTTTTGTGGGGGGAAAGGGTATCTTCAATTCCACTTCTGGAAGTATCCTGCTCCAAGTTTTCTTTTCATATTTCGGAGGCAAGGTGGGAAAACCACTGGATGTGACCAGTCCTTGCCCATCCTCCTCCAAGTCCAGGAAGAGGTGGGGACAAACGGTGGAGACCGGGGTGGGAGTTGGGGACTTCTATGCCTTGAGGTGATGGCGAGATCCAGCTCCCAGGCAGGCGAGGGAGGTTCTGGGCGCCCCCCTGCCCAAGCTCTGCTCAGGGGGGCCGGGCGGGGCGGGGCCTGAAACTCTGAGCCTTGGCCCCTGGCAGGGAATCGCCCCAGCAAATTGGCCAGATTTGGATACACTCATGCCTAAGTGCCTTCTGTGAGCTGGAATTTCTCACTTGCTTTGGGATCCCAGGTCGGGGTGGAAGGGGTGCTTTAGTTCCGAGAAAACTGAGTCTCAGAAAGCTCCTGGATTCACAAATGGCCAATATAAAGTTGGAGCCAGGTCTTCTGGGTAGATGGCCCAAGGTTCAGCCCCCCTGCAGCATGCCAGTGAGAGTAGGTTGAATCACAGGGGACTGCTGGCTCTCCTAGCACAGGGAGATCAGGTCGGTGCTTTGTGACCACCTAGAGGGGTGGGATAGGGAAGGTGGGAGGGAGACACAAGAGGGAGGGGATATGGGGATATATGTATGCATATAGCTGACTCACTTTGTTATACAGCAGAAACTAACACAACATTGTAAAGCAGTTATACTCCAATAAAGATGTTAAAAAAGAAAAAAAGAGAGAGAGGGAGGAGGCAGCATCTTAAACTCAAAAAGAAAAAAAAAAAACAGATTATCAGCAATTTCATGTGGTTCAACCTAATATTGAATGGCAAGTGAAGGTGCCCTACCTGCTCTTCTTACTTGGGTTTGAAACAGTTTTCAGAACGGGTCTGAGGGACTACCCACTCCTCCTCTCCTTGGACAAGCTCCCCAAACTCCACACCCCAATCTTGCCTCATGTACCCCCTCCCCCGCAGGAGCTGGCCTCAGACCCGGGCTTCCTGACCACTATGCTGTGCGGGCTGGGCGGCTTCTCGCTGCTGCTGGGCCTGGCTTCCCGCGAGCAGCGACTGCAGCGCTGGACGCGTCCCCTGTCGGGCCTCGTGTGGGCAGCGCTGCTCGCGCTAGGCCACGGCTTCCTCTTCACCGGGGGCGTGGTGAGCGCCTGGGACCAGGTGAGGCAGGCCAAGCAGTGGGGAGGGGACTCCCGGGCCTCCAACGCGCACCCAGGCCCCGAGGAGCAGCGCAGCAGTGTAAGCGTGCAACTTCCCGTGCCCGTCTCCCCCAGGTGTCCTTTTTCCTTTTTGTCATCTTCACCGTGTATGCCATGTTGCCCTTGGGCATGTGGGATGCCGCCGCCGCGGGTCTCGCCTCTTCACTCTCACACCTGCTGGTCCTCGGACTGTATCTTGGGCCTCAGCCGGACTCACAGCCCGCGCTGCTGCCGCAGGTGAGCACGCACGGAGCACAGGTTGAGTCCGCTGGGCGCTACTTGATACCTCTGGGCATTCACCAACCATTTGATGAGCTGTGACTCCAAGGCAGGGCGCAACGCTGGGCGCAGGGTACAAACACAGACCCCGACCTTGCCCTCGTGGAGCTGGTACAGAGCGCAGCGCGATGCCTGCAAACACCAGAAGAGGGCTCTGGGCCCACGGGGAAGGGAGTTCGCCAGGGGACTGGGGTGGTGGGGACAGATGTGGATGACGGAACCATCACAGAAAATGTAAAAATTGGAGTTTGAGTCGTGTTGTGCTGCGGCGCGGGTGGGGATGGTGGAGTAGTATTCCCAGCAGAGGAAACGTACGTGCAAAGGTTTCTAGACCTAAGAGGCCGTGTTGGTGCAGCAGCCAAGAGTCTGCTTGGAGCGGGGGTGGGGGCGTGGGGAGAAGTGCCCCCTATGGGTCCCACAGTGTGGCACCCGTTGCCTTGAAATACTTCAGTCTCTTAACTGCAGAGTCCTCCTCAGCCCTCTCAGAGACCAATCCAGCTACACACAATAGCCCCCCGACCCCGGGGTCCAGCGCCCTCTGAGACTGACCCTTCCCCACAGCTGGTGGCAAACGCGGTGTTGTTCCTGTGCGGGAACGTGGCCGGAGCATACCACAAGGCGCTGATGGAGCGCGCGCTGCGCGCCACGTTCCGGGAGGCGCTTAGTTCCCTGCACTCCCGCCGGAGACTCGACACCGAGAAGAAGCACCAGGTCCGCTGGGCCCGGGAGGCCGGGAGGGACAGGGCCTCGGAGAGGGGAGTTGTTCAGATCACACAACCTGGCTCTGGAAGCTGAATGACTTTGGGAGGGTCGCTTGACCTTCTGTTTCCTACTTTGTAAAATGTGGCTATCGCCCACCTTGGAAGGCCGCTGTGAGGCTCAAGCAAACTGAAGCTTGTGAAAGCATTTTAGAACTTTGTGATACTAAACAAAGGGCTCTAACTCCGGTATTGGTGCTAGAAGTTCAGTCCCTAAAGGTGATCAGTGCAGGGCAGGGGTGGAGCCAGGCTGTAGGTGGTGGGGAGGACCTGGGCCAGCGCCCTGGGAACACCTCTGGGGCTGGGGAAGTCTGTGGGCTCCTAAGGGTTTGGGGGGCGGAGGCTCCTGGTTTTAGGGGTAGGAGTGTTGGTGCTCATAGTCACCTCCCCCAGGAACACCTTCTCTTGTCCATTCTTCCTGCCTACCTGGCCCGAGAGATGAAGGCGGAGATCATGGCACGGCTACAGGCTGGACAGGGGTCACGGCCAGAGAGCACCAACAACTTCCACAGCCTCTATGTCAAGAGGCACCAGGGAGTGAGGTATGAGGAAGGATGGCAGATGGGAGGGAATGTGGGCTGAGACCCCAGCCCCACTGATGCAGTCTGCCCTGCCCAGCGTGCTGTATGCTGACATCGTGGGCTTCACGCGGCTGGCCAGTGAGTGCTCCCCTAAGGAGTTGGTGCTCATGCTCAACGAGCTCTTTGGCAAGTTCGACCAGATCGCCAAGGTCAGAGCGGGCTTCCTTCCCCACCTTCAAACTCCCCACCCTGGAGAGCCCCTTCCGAGGGAAAATCCTGACTTATAAGATCCCAGTCCCACTTCCAAGCCCACGTGGGCTCCCAGATACTCCACTGCAGGTAGGAAACCCTCTCAAATAACCCCAGGTATGGAACTGCTCACTGCACACCTCAAACCTGGAGAGACCTTTCGACATCCTCACAGATGCCCCAAACACAACACCCCCAAACAGGCTCTGAGCCCCAGCATAGGTGTCTCTGGACACTGCAACCAAATCTAGATAGATTTTTCTGATGCACTAACATTAGGAGGCCCTTCTAAGGGAAATCTCTGCCCTTTGCAGCCTCAGCCCAGCTACCTTCTCAGTCCCCAGGGATGCCCCTAAGCAACTTAATCTTGGGTGTCCCCCCCAAAAAAAACCCTCAATCCTGAGATGACTTTGATATGCTCAAATCTGGATACACGCTACACATGCCAAAGCTGGAGAGAGCCACAGACATCCCAACCTTTCAGAAGCCCTTCTGAGAAAGACACCCACATAGGAGACCTCAGCCAGCCCCGTATCAAGTTAAGAGAGTCCCTAGATCTGACCCAGACAGTCCCAACCTCAGAAGTTCTTCAGGAATACCACATTTGCTCCCACTTTTCCCAACTTCCTCCTGCCTCCTTTGACCACTAACCAGGTGCCCCCCTCCCCCTGTACACCCTTCCCCCAGGAGCATGAATGCATGCGGATCAAGATCCTGGGAGACTGTTACTACTGTGTCTCCGGGCTGCCGCTCTCGCTGCCAGACCACGCCATCAACTGCGTGCGCATGGGGCTGGACATGTGCCGGGCCATCAGGTCAGCTCGGGTGTGCAGGATGGATGTGGGGTGGGGGCAGGTAGGGTAGTAAAAGTCATCCCGGAGAGAGGGAGGGGTGCTGCATGGGTAGGGCTGAAGGCAGTACTCAGGCTGTTCTCCACACACTCTGCTCAGGAAACTTCGGGCAGCCACCGGCGTGGATATCAACATGCGTGTGGGTGTGCACTCGGGCAGCGTGCTCTGTGGGGTCATCGGGCTGCAGAAATGGCAGTATGATGTCTGGTCCCATGACGTCACTCTGGCCAACCACATGGAGGCGAGTGGAGTGCCAGGGTGAGAGCTGGGGCTCCAGCAGGCTATAGCAAGAGCCCAATCAGGGCTTCCACATGCCTGGTTTTCATAGTTCTTTAAAATGGGCACGTTCCCAAGTAGGGCTCAGAGAGATCCTGGGGTACAGGGAGGGGAGCTGGGAGACACCTCCTGTAGCACAGGGCCTTGCTTGAAGTCAGACCTCCAGGAATGATCCTTGAAAGAAATGAGAGATTTGGAAGCCCTCCCTTCTGATTCCCACTGCCCCCTCCTTCCAGACGAGTACATATCACAGGGGCTACGCTGGCACTGCTGGCAGGGGCTTATGCTGTGGAGGATGCAGCCATGGAACACGGGGACCCATACCTTCGGGAGCTAGGGGAGCCGACCTACCTTGTCATCGATCCCCGGGTAAGACCCCAGCCTGGACCCCATGGGCTGGCCCACCCTAACCATCCACAGCCAATGGGCCTGATCTCTTCCATGCCAGAGACTGAGCTCCTATGTCCTGAAGTGTGTATCGTGGGAGAGGGGACACAAGCCTTTAAGGGGTGTGGGGAGAATGGGGAAGGGTCTGTGATCTTGACTTTCAGCCCTCATGTGCCCCAGGCTGAGGAGGAGGATGAGAAGGGCACTGCAGGTGGGTTGCTGTCCTCTCTTGAGGGCCCCAAGATGCGTCCATCACTGCTGATGACCCGCTACCTGGAGTCCTGGGGTGCAGCCAAGCCTTTTGCCCACCTGAGCCATGTGGAGAGCCCTGTGTCCACCTCCACCCCTCTCCCGGTATGTGCACCTCCTTCATGAGCCCAACACTTATGTAAACCCACCCCCATTGCCCACTTCCAGCCCCTCCCACCCCCACCACCAGTGAGTCACTTGCCATCACAAGGTCCTGAACTTTCTGGTCACCCTAGTTACTGGTTCAGGACCTTCCTTGCCTTCTTTCCAGAGAAAGGGCAAAGATGACTGCCCTCTGAGCTCAGCTCAGAGTCGACCCAAGATGCCACAGACACCATGTCCCTTGCTCCCCAGCCTCTACTCAGGAAAGCCCCTTCCCCTGGTACCATACTTCCTCCTCACTCTGAGGCCGGTTGTGCACACCTATTCCCACCAGGAAGTGCCTCTGTTTAGCTCAGTCCTACGACTGCACGTTCTCTCCTTCAGTCCCCTCTGGGACCGGGAAGGCGGGGCCCATCGCTTGCCGCCCCTACTCTCCAACACTTGTACACAAATAAAATGAGGTGACAGTGAACATCTCTCATAGCCTTGAAGAAGAAAATCACCGGGAGTGGGCGGGACTGGGGAGGGAGAGAGGCGAGCCGGCCCACCCCTCTTCTGGGGGAAGTCAGGGCAGGGCCAGTTACTGGCTGACCTATGCGTAGCACTTCAAGGTAGTCAGTGATTCACCGGCTGCTGGAGGAGCCTGGATCTCCTCCACCAGCCGACTCTTGAGGTTGGTACTTGATGACAAGCGGCCAGAACCCCCTCATGCAGGGACCCAGGCCATGTCCCTAAAGGCTTGCCCTGGGATTACATTCCTCAGCCTGTTCTCCTCCATTTTACCCCATCTGCCCCAAACCTGTGCAGCATTCCCAACCACCTATCCACAGATCTTCCCAGAATCTTCTCTACTAGGTAAACCTGCTTGAATCTATGGGGTGACTACAGAGTACCCTTTCTCTGTCCCATCCCCACTCTTCTCCCATCCAGCAGGAAAGCAGGCCAGAGATCAGTGCGGAACAGTGGGGAGGGGGGAGGGGGTGGACCTTGGCAGCAGTGGCTCAGTGGCTGAGTGCTTAATTTCAAGCCTCAGCATGGGGGAGGGGAGCAGTCAGAGGGCTAAGCTGGCAGGATGGAGAGGAAGGAAGAGCCCAAGACCCAGCTGACTGTTGCAGGATGAGACCTCCCAGTGGGGGTGGGGTAGAAAGGGGTTTGCCGGGAGCCCAGGGGCTGTAAGACAATATTGGGTACAATCCCCGTGGTGGGGAAGCCCCCCAGAACCCATGCCAGAACTCCCCAACCCCCCACTGGCATGCAGGCTAAGAAGTTCAGGGCAGAGTGGGAATCCCTTGCTCTAAGGTATCTCCTGAGGCAGGACCTCACCAGCCCAGAGACTCCCTTCTCAGCCCCTGATATCCCAGGGTCTCATTCAAATGTTAGGAATCCTGAGAATCACACTTAGCCTACTATTAAACAATGCAGAACTTTGGGGTCGTGGGGTGCTATTTGTGTGGTGGCTACCATCCATCCATTCCTTCCTTCCTTCCACAACCTTTGAGCACCTACTATGTTGCAGGCACTAGGTTAGTTCTTGAGAAGAGAGAAATGAATAAGACGTTTTCCCTGCCTTCAGCTAACTTATAGGCATGGGGCCCCGGATGGGGGGCGCAGGGAGGTAGTCTGATAAAAGTGAGGATCAGGCATAGATGCATAGATGGCCCCATGCCTAGAACATACCTCTCAGTCGCTCTCTGTCTCTCCCTCTCTGCTCCTCTCACATTCACGAGGTTTTGGTTTGGGGGATGATGTGGCCCCCTGTGACCCTGCTTCCTTCACATGAGCCAGGCGAGTGGGGAAGGACGGTCACCATACATCTTCGCCCCCTTCCTTGGCGCTTGTCTTCACCTGCTTGCGTGCTCCTTCTCACATCTCTGCACACATTGCGTATTCCTTTTGGTTCAGAAGAGAGTGACTGTAACCAGGTTTGTTTCTCTTCCTCTTTCCCTTTCTTCTCCATGTTCGTTTCCCTCCCTCACCACCTCCCAGCTCAGCCTGACCATCACGAAAGGGCAGAGGAGATTCAGACTGTTCTGCATTGCCATTCCAGTTTCAACCAACAGGGATTTTTTGGCATGGGGTGATGGGCAAGTCACTGCCTTTGGAATCTGTGGCAGTCCTTAGGGAAGATGAGACAAGGAATCAACAGCCACTCATGCCTACAGAGGATCCAGGGTTGCCTCCTAAGTGATAGAAACTATGAGGAAATCAGAGAGTATAGAGACTCTGGGAGTCCGAAGAGTCAGGAGGAAGCTTGAAGAAGTAAATATGGTTCGAACCTTCCCTTGAGGGTAGGTGGGATTTTGTAGAGATGGAGATAGAAATGGAGATATACAGGGAGAGATAGATATAGAGAGAGAGAGAGGCAAGGGAAGCAGCCAGGTCAAATGCTTCATTAGAGGCAAGGGAAGCAGCCAGGTCAAATGCTCAAGTCAAGGCCGGGTGTAGGTAATGGAATGCCTCACTGCAGAGAGGCTCCACCATGGTTGAGGACGCTCACCATCTTTCATCTTCCCCCATCCTTGTGTTCTCCCTGCAGGAGAAGGCCCTGTCTTCCTTCAGCCCCCATTGGAGCCTAGACCGGTGAGGAGGCCTGAACAACTTTGACAGTGGGGCTGTCCCAGTGACCTACCTCCATCCTCCCTGGGGAGCTTCTCCTGCTTTGCCCAGATGCTTTTGAGGATCTCCCTGGTGACAGGCTGGGCTCTCACTGTGCAGGAGCCGTACCCCCCGGGGACTAGATGATGAACTAGACACCGGGGATGCCAAGTTCTTCCAAGTCATCGAACAGCTCAACTCTCAGAAGTACGGAGAGCAGGAGAGGGCTGGGAGGGCTGGAGGCCGGGGCTCATGTGGTAGAGGAGAGGTGGTAGGACCTGGAAGGAAGGGAGAGCCTTCCCAGCTCTAGCCCTTCGACTCACCTGACCACGCCCTCCTCCCTGCCCCTTCCTCTTCCGGGCTTACTGCCCCCACCCTCCACCAGACAGTGGAAACAGTCAGAGGACTTCAACCCATTGACACTGTACTTCAGAGAGAAGGAGATGGAGAAAGAGGTAGACTGGGGGGATGTCACCATAGGACTTCCCAACCTCAGTTCCTCCACCCTGGGGAGGGAGCAGGCCCTGTGGTCCCACCTCCCCTCCCCAGGTCGGCCCAGTTTGTGACCCTGGCGGGTGAAGGGCTCATACCCATCTATTGAATTACTGGGTGGTGATGGGAGGGAGGAGGGCAGCTCCTTGGGGAACAGGTAGAGGCTACCTGGGGTGGAACTGGAGGGGGGACAGTGAGGCTGGGGACCCAATCCTTGCCTGGGACTGACACCTTCAAGGTGGTGGGCAGCACTGGTGCCCTGTCTCCACCGACCCCCTCCCTTCCAGTATCGGCTCTCTGCACTCCCCGCCTTTAAATACTATGCAGCCTGCACCTTCCTGGTTTTTTTCTCCAACTTCATCATCCAGATGCTGGTGACAAACAGGTGAGGGACCCCTAGGCAAGGGAAGCCCTGATTCTCAAAAACTGAACCCCTGGCTCTTCCAGACCCCTGGCCCACACTTTCTTCCCTTGCCCACTTCCCCTCGGCTCAGGGCACTGAGCCACAGAGGAAATGGAAATATGTGGTCTGGGGAACTGGTAATCATAGCCCTCATCTTACTATCTTACATCCAGTGGACTTTCTATGTACCCCAAGCATTTTCACATACCTGTCTTTCAATTCTAACAACAGTCCCATGAAGGACGTTTTGTTCCCATTGAGAAGTCCAAATCTCACAGCAAATGAGCTTAGAGAGTAGATCCTCACTCCCAGTTCACTGCTAGGAGGGGTGAGGACTCATTCAAAACTCAGCCAGATGAAAGAGCTTTGGCCTGAAAGCGCAGAGACCAGTCTGATGCAGCCTCAGCCACTCTTGTGAGTCCCCTGTCCCCTTCCAATATTGTCCCCACATTATCCCAGTACTGTCCTTGACCCCTCAGCTTTCCCAGATCATCAGCATGTAATGCCTTTCATCAGCCTAGACCTCATCGGCAGCCGGTTCAGATCCGCAGGACCGCTTTTCCCCATGTCTCCCAACCAGACTGAACGGCACCCTCCTAGCGCACAGAAAGCCTCTTCTGGCTCTTTAAGGCCTCGCTCTTGTCTCTCTTTAGGCCCCCAGCTCTGACCATCACCTATAGCATCACCTTCCTCCTCTTCTTCCTCCTCCTCTTCGTCTGCTTCTCAGAGCACCTGACGGTGAGGTGGGCTTGGGGGCAGAGTGGCGAGCTGGGGCCCTGACCATGACTTGGCCTGCAGTGGGCGCCCCAGCCCCACGGCTAAGACTCCCATGCTCCTTCCACAGAAGTGTGTCTTGAAAGGCCCCAAGATGCTGCACTGGCTGCCCACACTGTCTGTCCTAGTGGCCACACGGCCCGGACTGCGAGTTGCCCTGGGCACCGCTACCATCCTGCTTGTCTTCTCCATGGCCATTACCAGCCTGGTGAGAGAGAGGGGGCCCTATGCACCCCCATTAGGGCATGCTGGACCTGCCAGAGCCTGAAAGAAGACCCCTGGATTTGGGAGGACTGCTGGACTAAAGCCAGGGGATGATGGAAATGTTGGACAAGTATAAAAGAAAATTATAGTCGCCCACAACCTACCACCTGGGCATAATCATTGTTAATAACACTTTGGTGGATATCCTTCCTATCTTTTTTCTATGTATGCAGACCTTCCTTACTTACCTTACTCACTATGATTTTGTAAGCTGAGTTTGGCTGATTTTTCAGAACTTAGAATCGTTCCTAGAATTCTATCCCTGAAAAGCACCTTAGGAATCATCCCCTATCCAAGTTACAGAAGCAGAAGCTGGGGCCCAGAGAGGTTAAGTGGCTGGCAAAAGATCACACAGTGGATCCATGACAGACTAGAGCTCAGGACACCCACTCTCCCAATCCCTGCCCACCCCGGCCCCTGCCAGCGAGGACCCCAGCGCTGAGGCTCCCTCACCAACCAGAGATAGCAGGCTCCGCCCCTTTGGAGGAGTCTGGCCACAACTCATCCCTGGGTCAGCTGCAACCTGGCACAAGCCACCACTGTGCCCAAGGAACTGCCTGCCCGCCTCAGCTCCTTGTCTCCTTCTGCAGGTCTTCTTACCGGCAGCATCAAACTGCCCTTTCCGGGCTCCCAATGTGTCCTCCACGGCTTCCAACCTCTCCTGGGAGCTCCCTGGGTCCCTGCCTCTCATCAGCGTCCCCGTGAGTATCCCTCACAGCCCTGAATCTCCTTCTCCAGAGCCTTCCTCCGCCCCTCCCCCACCCCTTAGTTGAAGAACTCTTCATCTTGTGGACTGGGACAGATATAAGTCACACTTGGTGTGTGTGTGTGTGTGTGTGTGTGTGTGTGTGTTTGTGGCCGACACCCTCTGCCCTCCTGATAGGACTGGACCCTGGGAGGGGCAGGACAGGAGCCCTGGGGCGTCCCCTGCCCCTGCCCGAGGGACATGCCCCACCTCCTGACTGCCCTGCCCGGGGCCCCAGTACTCCATGCACTGCTGCGTGCTGGGGTTCCTCTCCTGCTCCCTCTTCCTGCACATGAGCTTCGAGCTGAAGCTGCTGCTGCTGCTGCTGTGGCTGGCAGCCTGCTGCTCCCTCTTCCTGCACTCCCACGCCTGGCTGTCCGACTGTCTCATCGCCCGCCTCTATCTGGGCACCTTGGACTCCAGGTGCGCACGGCCGCTGCACAGTGGGGCACAGGCTGCGATGGGACAGAGCAGAGCTGTTTTCATCTCTTTGTCTGAACCACCCACAGGGCAAAAGGAGAGGGAGGCCGAGGGCTACGTGGGCACCAGTGCGGGAGGTTGGGGGGGAGAGGCCATCGAGAAGGGGCAGGGCAAAGGGACGCCCTGATCTGTAGCCTCCTCAGGCCAGGAGTGCTGAAGGAGCCTAAACTGATGGGAGCAATCTCCTTCTTCATCTTCTTCTTCACCCTCCTGGTCCTGGCTCGGCAGGTAAGTCTCCCAGCTCAGCCCTCCAGGGCCTCCCTAGGAAGGGTGAGGCGGAGTCCCCATATGTGTGACTTGGTCTTTCCCTTATTCTCTTATGGCCTTTTCCCTTATTCTCACCTCTCCAGGGTGCAGTCCAAATGGGTGTCCATTAGAAGCTTCTAAGTGAACCTTCCTGCTCCCTTTCTTTCTCCTTCACTCCCCGAGGGGAGCGCCCTCAAATTCTCCCCTCCCCTCCTCCCTCCCACCCCAATCTAGGAGAATCATGCTTAAGAAAAAGTCTGCTACCACTACTGTCCTTGCTAGTTTGAATCTAGATTCAAGGCAGTCTCCCAAGGGATAGTTGCACCTTAAGCCTTTTCTCTAAACTGGGGGTAGGGGATGGTTTTAAGCGTCATGGAGTGAGGGGTGGACACTCAGGAGCCGGGGCTCCCCCTGTACTGTCTCTTCCCGTGGCCCCCTGGTGACCCTCCCCAGAATGAGTATTACTGCCGCCTGGACTTCCTGTGGAAGAAGAAGCTGAGGCAAGAGCAGGAGGAGACAGAGACGATGGAAAACCTGACTCGACTGCTCTTGGAGAATGTGCTCCCCGCGCATGTAGCCCCCCAGTTCATCGGCCAGAATCGGCGCAACGAGGTGACTCCCCACCCCCAGCTCCTGAGCCCCAGACGATGAAAGTCTTGGCTTGGCCCATCCTCTCTGGACTCCTGTACCATGGGTTGGGTGGCTGCCCGAGCCCTGGTGCCTCTCAGGTGGCTCCATTTTCACAAGATCTTAGGCTCTGTCTTTGGTGAGCACGGAATCTCTGCCGCCCAAGTTCTTACTTGGAAGGAGTGTCCTCTCTAATGGCCACTCTCTACACTTCAGAAGCCTCATCGCATGTCGATGGGAATTGTGTGAAGGACACAGTCCACCCATCTCTGTAGCCCTGCATTATCCAGTATGGTAGCCGTTGGCCTTGTGTGGCCATTTAAATTTAAATTAATGAAAATAGAAAATTCACTTCCTCGGTCACACTGGCCACATTTCAAGTGTTCAACAGCTGCTCGTGGCTAGTGGCCGCCATACTGGGCGGCACATATAATAGGCGTTTCCATCACCACAGAAACTTCGGTTGAATGATGCTGCTCTAGATCCTCAAATATCTTGCTACAGTCAGAGGATCAGAAGGTCACTCACATATCCACACCATCTTCTCTGTACCACCACCACCTCACACTGTCTGCTGTGGAAATGCTCTTGGCCTGTATCAAGAGGGTGTTAAAAGAAATGGCTCAGGGGCTATGTCGCAGCCTCGTGCCTCACCACATGCTCTCTGCTCTCAAGATCAGTAGTAGCTCTGCTTCTCCTGGTTTCTTCTCTTATAGACACTGGAAATCTGGTAACTGATCCTGTTTCTGTCTTCTCATTGGCTACTAGGAAGCTCAGAGCCAGAATCTAGGATTAATGAGGATTCCCCCTTTCCCTATTACTGCTCTTTTTTTTTTTTTTTTTTTTTTGAGTTTGAACAGCAAAATCCTTTCCTCAAAGCTCTGGAGGCCATTATTGCTTCATTTTATCTTCCAAACTGTAGCTATCTTTGTAAGCTGACTTAACTGACTTAACACTTTTCAGCAATAAGATAGGATACACAGATAATTCCCATGGACATGATCCCAGTTCCAAAAGAGACTCCCTTCACGTTGCTGTGAGGTGATCTTGACTCTGAACCTCTGTCTCTCCTGGAATTGCAATGATACCCAATCTTTAACTCTTGAGTCACATCCCTGGGGTAACCTGGCCCTACCCCTCTCCTTCCTTCCCGATCCTTCTTAAACCAAGGCGGAGGAGTGTGGACACAGGGAGGAGGACCCATGTAGACCCAGAAGGGGGAAGAACGTGGCATAGCCCCTTACCCCAACCTCCTGCCCTCCCAGGACCTCTACCACCAGTCCTACGAGTGTGTTTGTGTCCTCTTCGCCTCAGTCCCAGACTTTAAGGAGTTTTACTCTGAATCCAGCATCAACCATGAGGGGCTAGAGTGTCTGCGGCTGCTCAATGAGATAATTGCTGATTTTGATGAGGTGACAACTTGAAAGGTCTCCCCAGACCCTATGACCTGGATTCTAGAATTTCCCATTTCCCACCAGTCCCTCCTTCCACTTCGCTCTCCCAGCCATGAGGCCCATCCTCCCTCCCCAGTCCTCCTGCTTCTCCTCTGATCCCCCAGCTCTGCCCTCCCCAGCAACTCTGCCCACTACCAGCTCTCCTCCTGCCACCATCCCTGACCCCACAACTGGTCCTTTAGCTTCCAAAATCCTGGGGCTGGGCTTCTGGGAGAGAGCAAGAGAGACTGGGGACACAGCCTCCTTTCCGTACAGCTGCTCTCCAAGCCCAAGTTCAGTGGGGTGGAGAAAATCAAAACTATCTGCAGCACCTACATGGCAGCTACAGGCTTGAACGCCACCTCTGGACAGGACGCACAGCAGGTACAGCGTCCCTTCATTTCCTACTAACCCTCGTCCGGGCTCTCATTGGTGGGCCCATAAGTGGGCCTTATCCCTGTGACCTCATTGATCCATCCCGGTGGGCCGGCCCTTTGCCAGGATGCGGAGCAAAGCTGCAGCCACCTTGGCACCATGGTAGAGTTTGCCGTGGCCCTTGGGTCTAAGCTGGACGTCATCAACAAGCACTCATTCAACAACTTCCGCTTGCGTGTGGGTGAGGACCCTCCCTTGCTGGGACAGTCTGGGACCTCCCCCTCACTTTCCCAAGCTCTCCCTCTCCTGAATCCTTTGTTAGCTGCTCCCCAGCTCACCCCGGGAGCCCCCTCCAGACTCACCCCTTGGGATGGAGCATGAAGCTGCTGGGCCAGAAGCTATGAGATCCATCCAATTCTTTCCCTAAGCCGCACTCCTCCAGCCCCTCCTCCTTTCTTCCAAGGCCCCTGGGCTCTTCACCCTAGTTCCTTGAGCTTCATCTTCTCCTCCGCTTCCTCGAAATCCCCCCCTCAGGGCCCCTCTTTACCGTACCTCTTGTCAGGGTTAAACCACGGACCTGTAGTGGCCGGAGTGATTGGGGCCCAGAAACCACAATATGACATCTGGGGCAACACGGTGAACGTGGCCAGCCGAATGGAGAGTACAGGCGTCCTGGGCAAGATCCAAGTGAGGGAGCCACATTGGAGGCATGGGGGCAGGGGGATGGGGACAGGGCCACTCCCACATTCCCTCACCCCCCTCCAATTGCAGGTGACCGAAGAGACAGCCTGCGCCCTGCAATCCTTAGGCTACACCTGCTACAGCCGGGGCATCATCAAGGTCAAAGGCAAAGGGCAGCTCTGCACCTACTTCCTGAACACAGATTTGACACGAACTGGACCTCCCTCGGCCACCCTAGGCTGAGAACCCCACACCCTCCTCCCACCTATAAGATCCTCAATAAAGATACTCTGGTATGTCTGAGTTAGAACTGATGTCAGAAGCTACTAGTGTATCTGGGGAGCATCTTCTCCTCGCCTCTCAGTAGTATGGCTTCTTCTCAGGCCAAACTGAGTGTTTGTGTGCGTGCAAGTGTGAGCATGAGTGTGTTAAAAAGGAGTGATTCTTTCTCACAAGCTCAGCAAGACAACTGCCTCAGCCTTCCTGCCTGCCTGCCAACGTGGTTCCAGTGTTTTGTGCCCTTGGAAGCAGAAAGGATTTTATCCACATGACTCAAAACAAAGACTTGTCCTTTCCTGCTCCCCATCCACAAATACTGGAAAGAATCTCCAGTAAAATGTCATTTGATCTTTATTCATTCAACAAACACTAAATAAGCACCTGTTATGTGCTTACTATGTAGCATGGGCGGGAGGCCTGGGAAATAATCTGTTTTGGCTGCTGTTCTCAAACAGGCCCACCATTCTTTCTAGCAAGGACCTGTAGACAGACAGTTTGAGGGTCTCCTGTTCTCAGGTCCCTCAGATTCCCCCCTGCTTCCTTTTGCATCCTTCTGCACAGTTGCCGATATTCCGTGGGTCTTGAAGCATCCAGGGCTCATTCCCACTTGCTCATATTTTTGGGTCCATGGGAGATATCTTGACACCCTAAGTTCGTTGCAGATGTTACACGTGGATTTGGGGGTTTTCTCCTAGTTGTCTTTCTTTTTTTATAGGAGACATTCAAAAAGTACACCGCTGCTACCATCTTCTATTTTTTTTAAAACGAATATCGTATATTTTTGTTTTATTTATTTATTTATTTATTTTTAATTTTGGGCTGCATTGGGTCTTCATTGCTGCGCGCAGGCTTTCTCTAGTTGTGGCGAGCGGGGGCTACTCTTTGTTGCAGTGCGCGGGCTTCTCATTGCGGTGGCTTCTCTTGTGGAGCACGGGCTCTAGGCGCACGGGCTTCAGTACGTGTGGCACATGGGCTCAGTAGTTGTGGTTCGCGGGCTGTAGAGCGCAGGCTCAGTAGTTGTGGCGCACAGGCTTAGTTGCTCCGCAGCATGTGGGATCTTCCTGGACCAGGGCTCGAACCCGTATCCACTGCATTGGCAGGCGGATTCTTAACCACTGAGCCACCAGGGAAGCCCCTACCATCTTCTTAAAACGCTGTCGGAACAGAGCCAGTCCAAGGCTCTCCAAGGCAACAGTCATCCCTAGGAAAGAATGACTCAACCTTCTCACTTCTGCAAAATCTTCATTTCCTAAGGGTGACCACACCACAGAGGGCCCTCAGCTCCAGCCTGCACCAGAGCGTATTAGGGGCTGGCAGAATGCTGATGCGCAGAATTCTAGGGGATAAGATCTGATGACTTGGTTCTCAAGTGAGGCCTCCTTGGGAGACACAGGGAAGGAAAGCAATCCCCTAGGACATCTCCCACTGAGAGGACAAAGATTACTGGTAGGAAGTTGGAGTCCCGCTAATAAAGATACCCATCAAATATACCCTGAGAAAACCATAATTCAAAAAGAGTCATGTACCAAAATGTTCATTGCAGCTCTATTTACAATAGCCAGGAGATGGAAACAACCTAAGTGTCCATCATCGGATGAATGGATAAAGAAGATGTGGCACATATATACAATGGAATATTACTCAGCCATAAAAAGAAACGAAACTGAGCTATTTGTAATGAGGTGGATAGACCTAGAGTCTGTCATACAGAGTGAAGTAAGTCAGAAAGAGAAAGACAAATACCGTATGCTAACACATATATATGGAATTTAAGAAAAAAAAATGTCATGAAGAGCCTAGGGGTAAGAAAGGAATAAAGACACAGACCTACTAGAGAATGGACTTGAGGACACAGGGAGGGGGAAGTGTAAGCTGTGACAAAGCGAGAGAGAGGCATGGACATATATACACTACCAAACATAAAATAGATAGCTAGTGGGAAGCAGCCGCATAGCACAGGGAGATCAGCTTGGTGCTTTGTGACCACCTAGAGGGGTGGGATAGGGAGGGTGGGAGGGAGGGAGACGCAAGAGGGAAGAGATATGGGAACAGATGTATATGTATAACCGATTCACTTTGTTATAAAGCAGAAACTAACACACCATTGTAAAGCAATTATACTCCAATAAAGATATAAAAAAAAAAAAGGTACCCATCACAGCCTTCAGGGCAGACACCTCACAGCAGTGCTAAGTGTTCTCAGAAGGTTCGCTAAGTCAGGGAGTGAAGGTCCGCTGAGTCGCGGAGTCTGGAGTGATGAGCCCACATGGGTGGCCTTCCTTGGCCAGCTCCTTCAGGGGACTGCAGCCCTGTGTTGTTCTTAGTATGAGCTGCAGGCCACCTGCCTCAGAAGCAGGGAGGGAAGAAGGTCTGATTTCTAGGTCTGTGTCTCTTCCAAAACTGAAAATCATGGGAAACTAAAGGATGTGCCTCTCAGCTATTGAGAAGGACACCCATAAGGGCAATCAGGAGCACCCCAGTCCACCATAATACACATGCCCCACACACAGGGTTGACGCAATTTCAGACTTCAGTTTTAATAGCAAAGCTGCCCGTGGGGGCCAGGCTCCCACTCTGCCCTGACTTGCCCTTCCCCTCCCTCTCTTCCGCTCCACCCGCCACCTGGGTAAGAGGAGGTTGAAGAATTGGGTCAGGCCAGCGTGGGCGTATTCCCCCAGGAGGAAAGCGAGCATCCTTACACTGCCACCAACCTGCAGGCCTAGTTGACTTCGCTTCGCTAGAGAGGGTTGGTGGAGACAGTGAGGCTCTCGGCGGGGCCAGGTTCGGGAGAGGCGGGGGGCCAGGGTGCCCCCGCGGCGGCTGCTGGACGCCTCGGAGCCGGTGCCCTCCAACAGCTTGGCGACGAAGTCCATGCCAGCCGAGAGCAGCCGGCCGCCGGCAGCGCATGCGTACAGCACAGGGTTCACGCTGCTGCTCAGGAAGGCCAGCGTTATGAGCGCTTGCGGGCCAGGTGCAGCCGCTGACTCTCGGGCCGGGACCCCACTGTCTTGCCCGCCAGCACGCGGACCACCTCGGCCAGGTTCACCACATGGTAGGGCAGCCAGAAGGCAGCGAAGGCCAGGATGATAAATGCTAGCAGGCGGCCGGTGCAGCGGCTGCGGCGGAAGCGCCGGACCCGCAGCCGGCGCCAGATGTCGGAGTAGCTGGCCACCACGGCCCGGAAGGGCAGCAGGAAGCCGGTGACGACCTCGAAGAACAGACGGAAAGCCCTATGTGCTTCGCTGGGGTACTTCGGGAAGCAGACCAGGCTCCTATTGTCTGGTCCCAACGTCACCTTGCGGTACAAGATGACGGGTGTGGCCAGCAGGACAGACACCACCCAGACGCCTGCTAGTGCCCGCCAGGCAACTGTCTTGGTGCGAGTTTCTGGGACACAGAGGGGAGGGCCACCGCCAGCGAGCGGTCCAAGCTCATGACCGTGATAAGCAGGACGCTGGCATACATGCTGACTCCGCAGACATAGTGGAACAGGCGGCAGCCAGCCAGTCCAAAAGTCCAGGTGCCTTGGGCCGTGTAGTAGAGGAAAAAGGGGGCAGTGAGCAATACGGTCAAGTCGGCCAGGGCCAAGTGTAGCACCAGCAGGGCAGTGACAGAGCGCTTCCGCATCTCTACCAGGATGCTCCACACCACAAAGCTGTTGCCGGGCGGCCCCACAGCCAGTGCCACTGACAGTACGATGATAACAGCAGAGAGGTGAACATGACACCTGGGGAGGAGGGTGCTTCAGGAGATGTAGTGTTCATGGCCATTGCAAGGACCTGGAGAGCGAGGGCGGACACGCACATGAGGGAAGGGACAAGGGTTTCCTGACACCCTGGACACACCTAGCCTGTGTATTCTACTCTGTCTCCAAGATCACCAGCATCAGATGCACCTCTGCAGTATACTGCCCTCATCACTGCCAAGTGACCTGTCTTAAGGGGATCTGGCTGAGTAAAAAGACTAATTTCCTAACTGAGCCACAGTGCCCCTTCCTGCCCACAGACCCAATTGCAAAATATATGGCAACAGCAGAAGCAGTATTTCCAGACCCTTCAGCCTCCTTCCCTCAGGAGACCCTGAAACCCAGAACCACAGTGGGGACTTTCCTTACCAATGCCGCACCCCTCAAAAGGCTAGCTCCTTTTCCCCCCGCCAGGCCCTCAGCCCTTCAGTCCCACTGACCTCTTCCAACCACCTACCCACTCGCCCCAGAGATTCCCGGGGCCCACCAAGAATAACAGGGATGGGGAGGATTTCGTGGATAGGAGACAAGACTAAGTCCTGCCAAGTCATTTTACCACTGGTCAGGCTTTCTTTGGAAATTCCTTTGGACCTTCTCTTATGGCTTCACCCCCCCCCACCTCCCCCCGCCTCCCCTACTCCCAGGAAACTTACTTAAGGCTTTGTCGAGCCCTGGTTGGAAGCTGATGTCAATCCCAGGGTGAGAACAGAGTGGTGTAGCCTATCCCCAGATCTGTCCCAGTGCCAGGGGCCTGGCCTGGGGTCCAGGTTCTATCAGCTAAGTCAGCCAGAGAGAAAGTACCACAGAGTAGGGGAGGGAGAAGACACATCTTCCTGAGGGTGGGGTGAGAACTCCTACCGCCTCCCTTCACTAGATGAGGTGGAATATTCTTCATGTTCCAGAAGAGCCCAGCTGGGAGGAGGACTCCTCAGAGGTGGGGCCAGAAGAGAAGAGCCCCGGAAGGGGCAGTGAGAGAGGAAAGAGGGATGAGGGGGTGAGTAGGCTGGGGTGTGGCCTCAGATGCAGGTCTAGACTGAAGAATTGAACAGAGTAATAAATTGCATCATACAGGAGAAGGAGGGAAGGAAGCCAGAGAGGGAAAATGGACTCAGACTGAGAGGTCAGAATGTTGGGTATCTTTATATTTTCTGTGAGCGATGTCAATTTTTAGATTAAGAGGAAGTGTAGGTTGATGCTATGGCTAGGTCCTGGGTTTGGGTCAGGTGACGTCAAAGAGGACAGCATTCTGTGTTTGGCTTGGATTCAAGCCATGACCGGGATTTGGGGGAGAGGACCCTCTTCAAGCACCCCTATCCCTCTCCTCACTTAAAAGAACTAGTTCCATTCTAGGTCAATCTCCATTCTCTTTGGTAGAAGTCAAAGTCCAAATGGTCTCTCTAGTATCACACAGAGTGACAATTTCTTCCCCTTCCCGAACCACTTGCCTTGTGTTTGCCCATGTGGCTACCCTGCCACATGAATTTGGACCCAGGATCTGGGTACTGGACAAGGAAGTCAGCACCACCTCTTCCCTACCTTCCCACCGCTGACTGTTTTGTCCCACCTTAGACACACCGAGAGAGCAGAGGTGAGCACAGGGGAGCAGACATGAGGGAGTGAGGGCAGCGATGCCTTATGCCTGCCCTGCCAAGAGGGGAAACCAGGAGGGTGGAAAGGGAAACAGCCCCAGAAGGGTCATTCTTCTGGCTCCCTGGAAGGAGGACAGTCTCCTCTTCTTGAACTCTCCTGTGAAGCTAAGAACCAAAAAGTCTTATCTTCCATCTGACCATGAGCCTTCCTGCTTCCCTCCCAACTCTGCCTCTTCTCAGGAAAGATGCACAGTGTAATGGTGGTCATTGAGGTCCCTTATCCTCTGTAGTGCCCCTACTTTTCCTGCTTTGAGAAAAGCCAGAGCAGAGTTGACCCAGCAGTTATCAGGCAGAGGATATGGCGAAAAGAAATGGGCTGAAACCGCAGCAAGAACTGAAGACAGGGTTGAGGAAGGGCTTTCTGACCACAGAGGGTGTGTGAGAAGGGGAGTGTGTAACAGAAGCTGGGGAGCCTCTGCCCTGGTGCGCGAGGACAGGAAGAAGCCCGTGAAGTTGGTGTTTGGGGATAGAAGCTTCCGGCTCAGAGCTCCAGGGTCAACCAGAGGTCCCTTCTGACAGGAACTCTCCCAAACTGCTCCCCACCTCCATTTCTCTCAATGGCCTGTCTTCCTCTGCCCTAGACTAGACACTCTAGGCATACTCTCTGTCCCCCAGGTCCGGAGCTTCATCCCAACCCATTTTGGTGGCCCTGATGTGACCCTGAGAACTGGATTTCCTTTGCTCTCTCTCTTGGCCTCTGCCTGGGTGGTGTGAACAGTCACAAAGCAGAACCGGGGTGATGGTCAGGGTGACCTCTCAGGTAAACAACCATCTAAGTTTGCCAGAGACTGAGGGGGCTGGGACAAGAGACTCAGTGCTAAAACTGAGAAAGTCCTGGGCAAATGGGGATGGGTTGGTCACCATGGTGAGCACATGTGTGTGCACAGGGACATCCCCTAAAAAGGACCCCATCCTACATCCCCAAACTCAAAAGTGTCGGGATCCAGAACAGTTTTGAGACCTAGAGATAGAAAGATTCCAAAAGATAGGGGCTGAGAAGTACTGGGGGAGATGAGGAACAGGTAGCAGTCTTGGAGGGAGTCAAGACTTGGCAGAGAGGAAAAAGAGCGAAAGGAGGGGTGGCACCTCCCTGAAAGATTCCTCCTGTCTTCCAGAGATCCACACCACTCCCCATACCCCTCATCCGCAGCCCCCAGAGGGTCCCTGGGTGAGTGAATGCCTGTTCCTGGGCCCCTTTTTGAGTCAGGTGACCTCTGCAGGGAGAGTTAGATTCAAAGAAAGTAAGTCTCAGACTCCCACGGCCCCTCCCCCACTGTACCAACCACAAGACAGACAAGAAAACTTTCCTTTCAAACCCCACAGATTGACTTTCCCCTTCCACAGCCAGTTTCCTCTCCACTCAGCTCTAACAGACCCCAAAGAATGCACCCCATCACCACCCCTCAACCAAGCACTCATACCTTTCCTTCCTCTTTCTCTCTTTATTTCCGGAGTGGTTCTATGGGTTGGCTTGGGGGAACCAGGCCACCTGGGCTGGGGAGGACAGGTCATGATGCCACCGAAGGCTGGCATTGCCCAGCCTTGGCCCGACCCAGCAGGGAACTAGGTGACTTCGGTATCACTCAGGTATGATGAACCACTGGAGGGAGAATGCTTAAGCCATCGTGTAACTGTTGCCAAAATCTTGGCTCCCTGTCCACCAATGCCGAATAGACATACGGAGACAAAGTCTGGAGGAAATAGAAAAGAGTGGCTTTATTCCTTTGGCCAGGCAAGAGGGAAACACAGCAGGCTAGCACCTCAAGAACTGTGCCCCCCTTCTCCTGGGGGATTACAGAGGGTCTTATAGGGGGAACTTGCAGTCCAGGGTAAGTGATAAGGATCAAAGTGGTGAAGGTTTTGCATTCTTCTTCTTCTTGCAATATTTTAAAACAGCCACAGCTAGCAAAAGGCAGCCGGGTCTGGTGTCCCTGAAGTTATCAGCCCGTGACCTTCTTTTAATGCTGCGAGAGAGTGTAGGGGGAGAAGAATGCCAGGTGCAGAGTATAATTCCTATGGAATCGGAGAGTAATTAGCTTTGTTTAGCTTTGTGAAGGACAAGTCTAGCTACACGTGTTTGTTAGTAGTAACAGCTAAAGAGTAACCAAGATTGCTTAACTCTTTCAGGCCTGTTTATGCTGTTTCCCAAGCCTGTTCATTGTTTGCTTATTTTCCTTGCTTATCAGAAAAGTCTCATTTCTATTTTTGCTGCAACATAATGACCACCCAGTGTATTTCACAATAGCTATTGGCAACAAGTAAGCAGCTCTGGCACCTGGGCACATGCCAACCTGCAAGTACATGATACTCCTTAACACTGACCATCACCACTCATAGTCCCTCAGTTTGAGGAAACTGAGCCTGCCCCAGATGTATGATAATTCTGCCCAGACAGATCCAAACTATGGTCAGAGAAGGATCCCCAAACCGCCCAGAGTGGTTCCCTGAGTTCTGGGAGGCGATGGAAGGGGATAGGGGAGAGCAGGCCCGGTTGTAGGGTTTGACGTCAAGGGTCTAATCCCTGACTGTCCTCCGCCCCGCCCCCAGGGTCTCCATTGCCACGGCCCTGCCCAAGCACTTTGTGCTGAGGGGTAGCTCGGAGCTCCATGGTCCCCACACTAGAGTGGCCGCCCCATCGGGCCTCTCCGGAGCCCTCAAAGAGCCGCGTGAGGAAGCGGGGACCCGCCCGGGGCAGTAGATCCCCGGCGGTGAAGAGGTAGAGCAGCGGGTTGACGCTGGAGCTGAAGAAGGCCAGAGCCGTGGTTCCGGCTCGCGCCGCCTGGCCCGCCCCGCCCAGCCTCGCCAAGGCTCCTCCGGGCGGAGCCAGCGCGGCGAGCGCCTGCAGCACGTTGACAGTGTGGTAGGGGGCCCAGAGCAAGCCGAAGGCCAGCACGATGGCGCCCACCAGCCGGCCCACCCGCGCCCCGTGCCGCCTGGCGCCCCAGCGGGTGCCCCGCAGCCGCGCCAGCGTCACGCCGTAGCAGCCGAGCACCAGCCCGAAGGGCAGCACGAAGGCGGTCAGGGTCTCCAGGCTCAGGTGGGCGGCGGCGTAGGCGGGCGACGGGTGGCACAGCTGGCACACGCGGTCCGCCCAGAGGTGGCGGTAGACGGCGGCCGGGCTGGCGAGCACCAGGGCGGCCAGCCAGACGGCCAGCAGCAGGCGGCGGGCCAGGGCCGGGCTGCGCAGCCGGGGCGCCAGGAAGGGGCGGGTGACGGCGAGGCAGCGCTGCAGGCTGAGCAGGCTGGTGAGCAGCACGCTGGCGTACATGCTGAGCGCGCACACGTAGTACACGACCTTGCAGCCCGCCTGGCCCAGCGGCCAGGCCTGCCGGGTCAGGAAGGTCACGAAGAGCGGCGTGAGCAGCAGCACCGAGCCATCGGCCAGCGCCAGGTGCAGCACGAGCGTGGCCGCCAGCGGTCGCCCCCCTGAGGGCCGCCAGCCCGCCAAACTCCACACCACGAAGCCGTTGCCAGGCAGCCCCAGCAGCGCCGCCAGCAGCAGGAAGGCCGTGCCTGTGACCCGCGAGGTCTTCGAGCTCAGCAGCGTCTCGTTCCCCGGGGGATTGTAGCAGCCCGACATCCCTAGGCGCCTACGGGAGGCTGGAAAGAGCCATGGAGCGCTTTCAGGTGGGGCAGAAGTCCACGTTACGCCTGGTGCTAGTGAGAAGGGACTGTGCCTCCCTCACTCCTCTGCAGCCTGCCTCTCTTCTGTCTGGGAGCTTCTGTCTCTTCCTCCAGGACCCCAGCCCCAGCTCAAACACTGCTTCCTGGAACCCAAATCCCCTGCTCTGGGTCAGCCGACCTCCCCAGTCCTGACTCCCAGGCTGTCACTGCCTCCACCTTCCACCCTCCTAACCTGGCCTCTCCTTCTTCGTCCAGCCCCGTTGCCTATACCTCAGGGCAAAAGTGAGTGGAAGGGAGTATGGTCTCATGGGCAGATCTACTTACCCAGCTGGGAGCGAGCAGGGTTGGGGGCCCTCCAGGGGCTTGGGGAAGCCCAAAGGCAAAGGGGCAGTGGGCCAGGTGCCTAATCCTGCCCTGTGCCTGTCAGGTTGGCAGAGGGTGAGGCGCAAACAGGGAGGGACAAGGTGGGGCTCCTCTCGGGCCTTTCCTGGGGCCCCTCCCTCACCCTGCTGCTTCCCATCACTAACACGTCCAGGCGTGTGAGAGCCCGCCTCCCCAGGAAACAGCATAAGCTGAAGGGGTGCAGATAAGTTTCCCTGGTCGTGTGGTTGAGTAGGGACACTGCCGGATCCTGCCCCTGGGTCCTGCTTCTGCGCTCATCCCTCCCCACCCCCTGCCCCCCACCCTCTGGTCCCAATCCTCCCACCCTGCAGCTCTTATGCTGCCTGGCCGCTCTTGCCTGCACTCAGCAGAGAAAGCGACCCAACTCCTCATTCCCCCAGCTGCTCTACCTTTGCCTGTTTTCAGACTCCTGACCCTGCTGAGCCCCCTTTTTCCTCAGCTTCCTACCTACCCCTCTCACCTCTTGCCTTGGACCCTGCCCCAGTCATTCCGCCCTCACAGCTCTCAGTGGGCTGTCAATGACACCTTTCAGTGTAAAGCATGGGCTAAGTTCCAGGCGGAATGGGAGATGCGTGGAGGTGTGAGGGGCTTATAGCCTGGTTGAGGAGTCCTAACTCACAACCATGAAGAGGCCACCCTGCCAGGCTGCACCAGGATACAACGCAAGAAAAAAGGAAAGGGCGCAGTGTAGAGACTTATTTCTGTAGGTCGTGAGGTTGGGCAAAGCTTGGAAATGAAGAAATTTGGTAGATTGATGAAATTTAGGGAAAGGGAAAAAGGCTTCTGCCCAGTCAACAGCCAGAAGGGGGTTCCTTGGGAGCCAGCACACCAGTCTTGTCTCAGTTTGGGTTCCCTCCAGAGCAGAGCCTGAGTCGAGGGCATGGGTAATCTTGTATTTGGGGGGTCAGGTCGGGAAGCAGGAGTGAGGGAGCAGGGGAAGAGAGGGAAGAGGAAAGCCAGTAAGAGTGTGCTGTTGAGTTCCAATATTCAGTGGGCATCAGGAACCTCTGAGTGCACAAAATAACTTCCAGAAAGACAGAAGATGGGCGTTTATGGCCAGCTCACATTCCCCATTGTTTGAGGGTTGTCCTAGAGGCATTAATGCCCTTATACACACTTGCAGCCTATACTTGTCAGGGGGCTGAGTGGGCTGTTACAGCTTCAGGTAAGACTCCTGGGCAGGAAATCAGAGAGACTTATGCCCATGTGAGGGATTCACTGAGAGTGAGAGTCTGAGCTTCCTCACAACTGTTCATCACAACTGCAGCTGAAATCAGAGATGGGACACGGGGCACCGAATGCTAAAGTCCTGATGCCATCAAAGGACCCACCCCCTCTTCCTCCATCCACATCTCCTTCATGCCTATAAAGTGGCCAATGGAGAAAGGTGAGAGAATGACTAATCCAGTGCAGCTGAAGCAGGCGGTTCTTCTGAAGAGAAGTGTTGAGCCAGCCCCTCCCCTAGCCCACAGAGGGAAGAGCATGAAAGCAGGAAGGCCAGGGTCCCAGACAGGATCCTGGTGATTCTGGATCCATGGATCAGGACCCATCGTCCCCTCGCACCCCACCCAGGCACACTGCCTGGAGGAGTCCTATTTTCTCCAAGCCCTGCCCATCCTCAGCATGGCCTCCCTGTTCCTAAAGCTGCAGTTCATGGCTTTTTCAGTAGATGGCAGCACATACAGAGCAAATCACATAACCAGCTTCACACAGATTGGGAGCCAGAAGAAATTGGCCCTAGAAATTACCTCGATATAAAGAAACACACCGGAGATCACATTCCATCCAATTACATAGTTCCCATTTACCCTCGCATCACACGCTGCCACCAGAGACACACACACAGTCTTCCATGGCTTTTGCTGGACATATCTGGGCCTCCATCCTTCCTCCACGACCCCACTTGGCCCTTCCCCTCCTCCTTCCCCTTGGACTTTGCCCTTCTCACTGGCCAGGCAGGGGGTCCAGAGTCCAGGCTTGACTCATACGCCACCTCACTGGGGCTGAGATCCCAGCTCCGTAACAGAAAACACCACCACTTCAGCTCCAACCCCGCCGAGAACCACGGAGCCCAGAACTCCCGGGAGAGGCAACTCTCCTGCTCCTTCCCTCCACCATGGAGTACCTCTCTGCCCTGGACCCCAGCGGCCTGCTCCGGTGATTTCTAACCCTCCTCTCCAGTCTCCAGCTCTGGGGATATAGGCAGGATGACAAAGCTGCTTTTAGACCCTAAAAAACTTTCGAATTTGTACCCCTTCCCCTCCCTGCCCCTTTTCACAGTGGGCTTGTCCAGCTCCTGAACCGCCACCCGCCCCAGTCCGTGGTCTTTCCCTCTCTCCCTGAGCTACTTTAATCTGCACACCTAGATCCCTCCCTCCCAACTTCCCTAGCGCTCCAGCTACCCCACGCCCATCACCCCTGCTGCACTCACCAAACCCCTCACTCCTTGACCTTTCTTCCCACCTACCAGGTCAGTAACCAGTATGAGCTCCGAATTGGGCCGTAGGGTCTGGACCTCGGCTCCACCACCCCGGCGACCTTTCCGCGTCTGTGATCACAAGCGGGCCACCCGGAAAGGCCTTACAGCTGCCACCCGCCGGGAACTGCTAGACAAGGTGAGTGGGCCACGTCCCTGGGTTCCAAGAGCAGGGGCAGCCAAGGGGCTAGGGAAGAGTGTGAGCTTGGAATAATGAGCAGGAAGGGCTGCGGCTACATGGCTGCCCCTCCCTCTGAGGGCTAAGAGCAGGGGGGTGAGCCCAGTAGCTTCCGCTGCATTTGAGTCAATTCACTTTTTTTTTTTTCCCAAGGAGTGGGCTTTTCTTTGGGGGCGGGAAAGTAGTAGACAGGGTTGGGATAGATTTCAGAACTCAGTATGGAACTGCAATTTGTATGACAGATCAAATTCAAACCCCGATTCTGCCGCTTCCTAGTGTCAAAACTTGGGAAGTTAGCCTATCAAAACCTCAGTTTCTTCATCTGTAAAAAGGGAACAATAATACAACTACCTCCTAGGGCTGCTGAAAGGAGTAAAACAGAATAATGTATGTAAAGTGCTACATAGATACTTGACACTAGTGAAGACTCAAAAAGGTTAAAAGTCATTATTACTGAAAATAGTTCTGTGAGGGTCGGGGAGAGTGAGGTGGGACACTGGAGATAAGACCCCATCGTGACAGGCCCCATCAGCATAATGCCTATATCCATTCAAGAGAAACTGGCTAGGGGCTTCCCTGGTGGCGCAGTGGTTGAGAGTCCGCCTGCCGATGCAGGGGACACGGGTTCGTGCCCCGGTCCGGGAAGATCCCACATGCCGCGGAGCGGCTGGGCCCGTGAGCCATGGCCGCTGAGCCTGCGCGTGCGGAGCCTGTGCTCCGCAACGGGAGAGGCCACAACGGTGAGAGGCCCGCGTACCGCAAAAAAAAAAAAAAAAAAAAAAAAGAAATTGGCTAGCTTTTCAATTCCTAACCAGTAGGCATGGCTTGGAGGGAAGCTGAGAGAGATGACAGTGACATGGTAGGAGCAAAGCAGGAACAAATAGGAAAAGGACAGCCCCTAGTGAGCGTCCCCCAACAACTAAAGAATACCGTGAGCTAGAGCCATTAGAAGGGATGGCAAAGCACCAGGAAGGGGAGTTGGGATATCAGTCAGCATCTAGGGTCAACCGTTGGGTGCTGGGCAGCTGGACAGGGAAGGGGCATGGAATAAGCTCTGCCCCTTCCCTCCTACTTCTTGCCACTGGGCAGGCACTGGAGACTCTGACGCTGAGTGGAGTGCTAACACTTGTGCTGGAGGAGGATGGGACCACAGTGGAGAGCGAGGACTTCTTCCAGCTGTTGGAGGATGACACATGCCTGATGGTGCTGGAGTTGGGACAGAGCTGGAGCCCCAGCAGGGTGAGAGGCCCACACTGGGGCTGCTTAGGCCACTGACCCTTTCTGTCTCTCCCAAGCCTCTTCTGCTGCCTGACCCTGATCTTGGGGGCAGAGGTGACGGGAGAGGTGAGGAGTTGTCGAGGACTCCTTATAGTGGACCAACAGTCCAGGCAAGGGTGGGTCTGTCCCAGTGCTAACGGGGATTAGTGGTGGGTGTCAGTATGTGAGGGTCCATTGCTCCGATGGGGGGGCCCTACAGAGTGGGGTGCTGTCGTATGGCCTGGGCCGAGAGAAGCCCAAGCACAGCAAGGACATCGCCCGCATCACCTTTGACGTGTACAAGCAAAACCCTCGAGACCTCTTTGGCAGCCTGAACGTCAAAGCCACGTTCTACGGGCTCTACTCCATGAGCTGTGACATTCAAGGACTCGGCCCAAAGAAAATACTCAGGTCAGAGACCAACACGTCACACTTCCCCACCCGTACAGCT
This sequence comes from Mesoplodon bidens, assembly GCF_964165515.1. Taxonomy (NCBI): domain Eukaryota; kingdom Metazoa; phylum Chordata; class Mammalia; order Artiodactyla; family Ziphiidae; genus Mesoplodon; species Mesoplodon bidens. The sequence continues at coordinate 105,013,752 of NC_138178.1, read as the reverse complement.
GCACTCCCTTACCCTGCTAGCTCTCCCCTGTGGAAAACCCCCAGACCCCAGCCTGTGGCTTCCTCCCAGGCTCCCCCACCCCGTGACTTCCTCTTGTCTCTGCACTTCAGGGAGCTCCTCCGATGGGCCTCCGCACTGCTGCAAGGCCTGGGCCACATGCTGCTGGGAATTTCCTCCACCCTTCGCCATGCAGTGGAAGGGACTGAGCGGTGGCAGCGGCAGGGTCGCCTCCAACCCTACTGAGAAGGGGCTCTTGAGCTTCTGCCCCTAGACTCATTCCAAGAGACAGACTGTAAGGACTGTGAGAGCATCAAGTTTGGGGCCTACACACAATGCAGACTCACTAGCTCGCCTGTTTTCTCCAGTCTTCTGATCCCATAGTGACAGGCCCATCAGCCTAACGCCTTCCACCCCAGCCTATACCCATTGCTGAAGAATACTATCCATTCCTAGCCATCTTTCCAGCCTCCCACCTACCCTGAAAGGCCACAGCCTGTCCACAGGCATCTGGATCCCACCCTGATTGCTGCTACATCTAGAGGTCCTTACCACTCCCCTCCTGTGCCTAAGCTCCCCAGTGCCCTGAAGAGAGCCCTCTCTAACTTCACCTTGGGATCTCTATTTCTTTGTACCCTTCCCCCCAAAAATAACAAAGGTGTTTCCAATAAAAATATAAAAATGTTTATCAATAAGACTTTTGACTCCAATTTAAACTAGGAACAGGACAGGATAGATACTCCGTTTCCCCCTGCCCCATGAACACCCAGTCCCAGATCCAAAGGCCTTAGTCTTCAAGTATTGAGTTCAAGGCCCGCCTCCGCTTGGCCACCGCCCCCTGCTGTTGTTCCCAAGCCTCTCGTCGCTTCAGGAAGGTAGTCAGGGCCACGTTCCGAGCTACGTGGTGGCCAAAAGGGTCCCTTATCAGCTCCTGGTTCCGCGCCCCTGCAAAGGGAACCATTCATGTTCAGTATCACCATGCAGTCACCCACCCATCCTTGAAGAGACTCTACTTGGGGTGAAGGTCCCTCCATTTTTTTTGGAACCCTGGGTCTGCCTCAGGATAGAGTTAACACCTCACTGTCCAAAGAAGAGAAGTCAGGAGGAGGGGTGGGAGCACAGGGCTGCACAGTCTGCAGAGTGGCAGGGGAGAACAGACTGCCAAGAACCCGTGGCCAAGACCACCCTTTGGAACTGAAGTCCCCGCTTAATTTAGGTCCATTCCCAGCCACCCAGCTCTTTAGAGTGAGGAAAGGGAACATTTGGAAAGGTCAAAGATCGGTGCTGGTACTCACCCAGCTCAGCAGCAATTTCCTTCCGGGCCCCCAAGGCTGCCCCACTCCAGATGGCATCAAGCACACGGCTGCCGTGGCGACTACAGGCCAGAGCCACATATTGTCCCTGCATTGAGACAAGCGAGGTAGGGCCCTCTAGGGCAGTCCACCCAAGTGTGTTGGGTGGGGGTGGGCATGAGGGCTGAAGTTAAGAGGCTGAGTTGAAGCAGTCTAGGAACTACATATCCTCTCTGTGACTCTGAAGCACAGTTCTGGGGGAAGCTCACATTCTCCAAATGGAGGATGGCAGAGGAATCAAAGCAGAAGCCAGAAATCTAACCTTTAGGGTCTTCAGCACCCGGCGGCACTGCTTGCGTGTCACAGAGGGGCTGGTCAGGACAGCATCAAGCACGTGGGAACCAGCAGGGCTTTGGGCCAGAGTCAGAAGCTGTGGTCCCGTCAAGGCACCCAAACTTCGAAGTATAAGACCAGAACTGGAGAAGTGCAGCAAATGCTGGAGCAGTAGAGACCCAAGGACTGTCACTTCCCCCAGGTCCCTGGCGGTGGCCATTTCTACCTGGAAGGACAGAGACAGGGAATTAGGAGGCAGCCACCAAACTGCCACCTTCACTTGGATGGACGAAGCCAGAGATCTCACCACCCTCACCTCAGTGGTGAGGGGCTTCCTAAGCCCTGGGAGGCCTGATCCCCAGTTAGTCACAGGTTTGGCCTCTCCCCTACCTCACCTGGTGCTCCGCGGGCACTGCCCCCTCCTCCTCCGCCAGTCCATAGTACACCTCATAAGTCATCAAAGTGGCAAAGAGAGGCACACAGGCCACTTGCCGGGAAGAGGGCTCTGCACAGTGGAACGCCTAGAAAGGAAGACAAAACATGAAACTGAGAACTAACCTCAACTAACTGATCCCTAACCTCGACTTCCCAGACAGGGGAAAGCATTCAGGACAGATGAGAATGCCTAACTCCACAAGAACATAAGCTGCATGCGGACAGGATCTCATCTGCCTTGCTGTATCCACAGCCTCCATATATGTTAACAGGGGCCGAAGAAAAATTTATTCCTTAAAACTTCTCTCTCTGTCCTGGGAGACAATTTTCATTCCAGGGCCATGAGATGGTTTTGGCTTCATTTCCCCCTGTATCTGTGAACTCCCTGGGCACTAGACCTCTTGGGTCCACAGATACAACGACTGAAGATTAGCTAAGTCCTAGCAGGCAGAATTTGAACTGAGGGCATAAATGGGTTGCGGGTAACCACCACTCACCTCCAACAACAGCTTTAGGACCTGGGCTTGGTGGATTCCAACTCTGTGGCAGGCCCCGACCAGGGCAATGACTACCCCTGAGTGACCCTGAGCCAGCACAGCTTCCAGGGCAGGGCTTAGCTCCTCAAACACGGGGGACAGCTGAGGGGAGACATGGGTTAAAGAATCTGGCATTCTGGTAACAGTGGGCTGAGTTATTCAGAGAAATCTTCCTGCCAAAAACAACTAAAAATGCTAGATAAAACATAAAAGCATTGCCAATACCAGGACTTTGGTTTGGATGGATAAGGAAGGTCCAGAACAAAGGGGCAGTCTTAGAGGTGTGGCCTCCCATGGGGAGGGGATTATAAATGGCCATACTCTCAGGATAAGGGAGGACTAGAATTAAACCTCCCCTTCTACCCTAGATCTCAACCCATGAGATCCCAGGGAAGCATGCCTTGGCACTAAGCAGCAAAGGAAATGAGCAGCTAAGACAGCAGCTCCAGTGCTCATATGGATTTGTAGCCAAGTACCCAGAGACTGAGCAAGCCACGGAAGCTCAGGCTGAGAACCTGAATTACACCAGTCTCCTGCTGGCATTGGCACCTGAGAGAAGCCAAAGCAAATCCTTCCTGGGAAGAAGGCACCTTCACCCTAAGCTCTGGGAAGCCTCCAGGAATAACCTCTCAAGGGGAACGGCCAGCACACTGTTGAAAATACAGAAGCAGGCATACAATAAAGCAAGTCCCAATGAACAAGAACTAAAAGAAACACTCATCCAAGTTCCTGACTCACCAGCTCAGGAGTGGTGATAGCATCCAGGAAACGCTGCAAAGGGAAGTTAGCAATAGGATGTGCAGCCAGGGTCTGCAGCTGTCCTTGGAGGTGACCCTCAAAGAGGCTCTGGAGCCTTGAGGGCTCCGACACCAGCAGCACCTGCTCCAGGAGTCTGGAGCTCGTCTGATCACGCAGAAATAGCAGTAGGGGACTGGGGACAAGGAGAGGGTGATCAGGTAGTCTTCACTTCACTTCATCCAAAATAACCACATCACTGGACTTACCATGGTGACCGTTTTGAAGTGTACTGAAATAGCAAATCATCACGTTGTGTGACAAACTAATACAGTGTTGTATGTCAATTATACTTCACAAACAAACAAACTTATAGGAAAAGAGGTCAGATTTGTGTTTACCAGAGGCAGGGGCCCTCGGGGTAGGGGGAATTGGCGGAAAGCGGTCAAAGGTACAAACTTCCACTTATAAGATAAATACTAAGGATGTAATGTATAACATGATAAATATAACTAACACTATTGTATGTTTTACATGAAAGTTGTTAAGAGTTCCCATCACAAGGAATAAAAGATTTTTCCTATTTCTTTAATTTTGTATGTAAATGAGATGATGGATGTTCACTAAACTTATTGTGGTAATTGTTTTGTGAGGTAAGTCAGTCAAATCATGCTGCACACCTTAAACTTACATAGTGCTATATGTCAATTATATGTCAATAAAACTGGACAAAAAAATAACACGGCTATATACATGTATTTCATATATATACCTCATATATATATATATATCATATGTATATTTCACATATATACATATGTACACACGTACATACACAGAATGAAAACCTTTGTCTTTTAAAACAAACAAACAAAATACCCGTATCATGTCATTCATTTCACACAGTCCACCACCTTGGTCAATCCTGAGGCCCTGTCCATACCTGCCATCTGCTGAGGAATTGCGGCTACTCAAGTAGCCCATCACAGCATTGCAGAGGTGGGCACAAAACTGGGGCAGCTTGCGGTGTAAGATCTGTAAGGCTACTTGAAGGCAGAAGCTGGAGATCTTGTCAGTGATAAACACTGTGGGGGAGGGCAGAAATAATAAAAGCGGCTTTCCCAAAATCCAGACAACCTATAAAACCTCAGAAATCAGGCAACAAGGTTCAAGGGACTGTGGACAGAAATGGTCTACATAGGGCCTTTAAAACATCAAACCAGATAAGATTTGAAAACAAGAGGGATAAGACTGATCAAAATAAGAGCCTTGTTTGATGATAAGCACCTCCAAAAAAGAAGATCCTAGATTTCCTCTTATTTCCCTCCTTACCAGCAATGTCCTTCAGAAAGCAGGAGCTCAGGTTCTGAAGACAATTCAAGAAGGTTTCAGGGACCTTGAAATCGGTTGCCTTACATTCCCGAGATGGGGCCCTTTGTGCTTCTGAAGGAAGATCAAGAACGTATGCAGTGGTGAGATCACAAACTGCCATCCAGGAGCAAGAGTAATTCCGTAGTTGAACAAGGATTCGGCTTGGAGATGCAGAACGCATACAACTCAGTTGGTACAACTGAATGTCTTGTCTCATCTGGATGACTGAACTGAGACTACATTTCCGTTTTAATTTTTCTAAGAAACTTCAACCAGCTCCCGCCATGGTCCATAGGAGATAGCCCAAACTCCTCAATCAGGAATTCAAGGTGTTCCAAAATCAGGCCTCACCTAAACTCACTATCTTATTTCCCAGTGTTTTTCAAAATGTAGGTCCGCTGCCTATGAGTGTATTACGAAATCAATCTAGTGGGTCTCCACAAGCTTTTTTGTTTTTGGCCGCACTGCGTGGCCTGCGGGATCTTACTTCCCCAACCAGGGATCAAACCCACACCCCCTGAAGTGAAAGCACAGATTCTTAATCACTGGACCGCCAGGGAAGTCCTAAGCATTGTTTTAAATGTAACACACAAAATAAAATGCAAAAGGAGGGAACTCCCTGGCAGTCCAGTGGTTAGGGCTCCAAGCTTCCACTGCACGGGGCACAGGTTTGATGCCTGGTCGAGGAACTAAGATCCCACAAGCTGCGTGTGGCTCAGCAAAAAAAAAAAAAAAAGGGCGGGGGGAGAAAATATCAGAGTGGGTTGCATGTAGTAAGGGTATTGTTTCCTGACCTTTTGCTTGAATCCAGCGTGTGTATATATACACATATGTATGTCGAGTCATGCTTAAAAAATTTTTCCATACTGTGAGTTCTAAAACAAAGTTTGAAACGCAATGCTCAAGTGAATCATCTCTTCCACTTGCCCCCATTCTTCTAACAGCTGTTCCCTAAACACACCTATGCATCCTCACCTCTGGGCCTCTACGCACACTAATCTTTGGCCTGCTATCCCTGACCTAATTTCTCTGCTAATTCTTCAAGGTCATGAAGAAATCTTCTGCTTATTCTCTCCTTCTGAACTTCCTAAACTCTCCTTCCCTCTGAGTCCATATCCCTTTCTTGTAATACTTACCAGGTAACTGGGAGCCACGGTGCCTGGCTCTCTCAGACTCCAGAAGAGTCCCTCCCAAAACCTGCAGCAAAGTTCTGACCATGAAGCTGCCATGTGTGTCTCCACAGTAGAAAAGAAAATCATCACACACCTCAGCGGCTAGTCCCAGGCCCAGCTCCTCCAGGGTCTCCAAAGGTCTCCAAAGGACCATCCTTCCCATCCTCCTCCTCCTCCTCCTCCTCCTCCTCCACTGCAGGGCTCCCTAGCAATCGAGGCAGCTGCAGCAAAGCACTCTGCAATACATGGACCCCACATCGATGACAGGCCACAAAGCGCAAGTTGGGCCGCAGAGCAGCCCATACTCGACACAGCGGTTTCAGGGGACTGAACCCCAACAGTTCCTGCAGCATCTCACTACCAGCCCTGTTTGTGGCCAAGGCTAGGGCCTGAGCCTCCACTTCTTTCAAAACATTGTGCACCATCAGTTCTGGAAAAACAAGAAAAGACATATATTAAAGAGAATGAGAGGAGGCTAAGGTTATGTTCCATCCCTTAACCAAGGGGTGGGGAGGGAGGAAGGGGATATAGGAGATGAAACTAAGTCCTCACACCCTGGGGACCCACAAAAATGTCCTTACCGGTCCTGGATTTTATGCCCAACTAAGTGCCTCCCTTGATCCCACCCCAAAGTTGCTACCTACCTCGTTCTTCTCCCGTCTCGGAGACCTCTTTCAGCGCGGATAGCGCCCGGCGGAAATACCCCAGAGCTTCTGGGCTCAGGTGAGGGTGCGCATCCGGAGCCGGCTCTGAGCGCCCATCCGGAGGCGGGCAGGGTTGTCGCTGGCGGCCTGGTTGGGGGCGCCCCGAGCCCTTGGCTCCGCGCCCTCTTTTGCCGCCAGCTGGGAACCGGCGCCCCGCCTGGTGGGGGGAGCGCGGACCCAGCCCCATGAGTGCTTCGGAGCCTCTCCGTCCGCAAAAACTTCCTTAGCCGCAGGGAGAACCACACGCACTCGCGTGCGGGCCGGGGCCGGGCAGAGTTTAGTCACGCCCGCGCGCTCAGGGCGCAGCATTATACGTCATAGCCCCGCGACCGCCGCTCCGGGGTGGGCGTGGCTGAGTCTCAGGATCTCCCAGCTCTCGCTTGCCAGTCCTGGCCCCCACCGGTAGTTGCCCCAGACCCGCGGGGTACTCTTTGATCCTCCCCTCCGCGTCGCCAGCGGAAACTGGGTCAGAACGCGGACTTCCACCCCAGCCTCGTACTCTGACCCCGTCGTTGTCACCTTGTCCCGCTCCCGTGGCTAGAATTAAAGTCCTCGACTTCGAGAACTTTGCGAGCGAGGCGGCGCGCGAACTCCGGCAGCAGCACAGGTGGCAGGTAAGGGGCGCGAGCTCCCTCCACTTCGGGCTCGGGGTCCCTTGGCCTCGCGCCCACCCCCGACCCGGAAGTCTCAACTCCGGACCAACGGCCAGAGCTCCAGAGAGCTCAGGACTCCGCGTGGACACGCTGGGAGGGACCGCCCACTACAGTCCCCCACCCAGTCAACCCCCCTCAGAAAGTCTCAGTAGGTGGCCCTCCTGGACAGCCCCACTTCTTCACTCCTTGGCCTCCCAAAAGGGACAACCAGCCATGTCCTGGGGCCTGCACTAGTTATCCCCCTTATTCACTCCTTGGCCTCCCAAAAGTGACAACCAGCCTTGTCCTGGGCCCTGCACTGGTTATCCCCCTCTGAAACTTCTCTCCCATCAAAGGATCTCAACCTTGGCTCCCCTTCCTATCACTGTCAAGGTCCCCACTCTGCATATACAGTCTGCAGGCTTCCCTCAGAGCAAGTCCTTGCTTCCACAGATTTAACCCCTTCGCTCGTGAGTCATGCCAGCTCCCATGAAGGGCCAAGTGTGCGTGGTTACTGGTGCTTCCAGGGGTATTGGCCGGGGCATCGCTTTGCAGCTCTGCCAAGCAGGTGCCACAGTTTACATCACTGGCCGCAATCTGGACACGCTGCAGGCCACTGCTCAGGAGGTGAGTGCTTCTTCTGGGATCCCAGGGGCAGAAACCACCTCAGGGAGGCTTTCCCATTAACCACTCCTCTTAATCCCTTACCTGAAACCAAAATATTCCTCAGTAAACATGAACATTTTTACTCAAAGTGGGATAAGTAAACCCCATAAGTAATCTCAGATAGGTCATATTTTGCCACCAAGTGAATTTTATGAAGAAACTTGCTGTTTGAGACCTTCAGGGATTTTGGAGTTGCATCTTAAGAGTTGTGGACCTGTGCTTTTTCTCTGTTTTTGTTAAGACTTTATTGACTTGTACATTTTCACTTGACTTTTCTACTGAATTTCAGTTAAATAAATACTGGGGTGTGTTTGATATGCTAGGCACTGGGTGAAGCACTGGGGTTACCAAGATTAGTAAGACATAACTTCTGCTTCTAAAAGAGAGTCCAGCAGGAAGTCTAAGGCAGAAACGGATCATTTCAATGTAATGTGAATATAGTAAGTGATAAAAGTAATTAATATGAATATGGTAAGTGCTAAGTGTGCCCAGAATGCACTGGGAATATGGGTGAGCAGTTAGGCAGGGAGGTCAGAGGGTGGGACCCAGAGCATGGCTCTGGAGAATATGATGATTGTTCTTGAATAAGGTATTCTTTTTCTGAAGTTGGAGGATGGGGGCACATTTGTAGAGGGTGAGGCAGAACAGGAAGTAGAGATAGTTCATGTCTGAGAGCTTAGATTTCTCGTTTACCAGGCAGAAGTGTTGGTGGAGTGAGGGTAAGAGGGCTGTGAATTTAAGTTGAGATTCCACATGAGTGGTGAAGAGTGGGAGCTAAGGGCACATGAAATGGAAATGACCAATAATGAGGAAAAAGATAGATACACATTTCTCAAGAGCAGCCTCCAAGCCTTATTTGTCCCTCACCCTCCACATGCAGAGTACAATGCCTTGCACATGGTAGGCCTCAGTAAATGTCTATAGATTTTAAACCTGGGATCCCCATCCACCCTACTCTACAATGACAGGACCTAGCATTCCTGAAACTCCTCAAACAGGCACCAGAGGGCAGTATTCCCCACCATGTTCCCTCAGCTGCTGGCTGTGAGTCCTATGATTGCCTTCTCAGCTCCGACGCTGGGAGTTGAGGGGAGTTGTGTTATGTCTCATACTATGTTCGACGGGAAGCTCATATCCTCTCTAACCCTCTCCAGGCACAATCCCGAGGGGGCCGGTGTGTGCCCGTGGTGTGTGATTCAAGCCAGGAGAGTGAAGTGCGAAGCCTGTTTGAGCAGGTGGATCGAGAACAGCAGGGGCGTCTGGATGTGCTGGTCAACAACGCCTATGCTGGGGTCCAGGTGCTCTTTGAACTTTGACCCCAGCTCCACACTCCTGACCTTTCCCTCTGACCTGAGTCCTCATCCCCACCATTATCCCTTCCATTATCCAGCCCCTTCCTGCCTTCAAAGCATCCTATTCACCACTCTCCCTGTCTTCCAGGTGATCCTGAACAACACTAAAAAGGCATTCTGGGAAAGCCCCGCCTCCATCTGGGATGATATCAACAACGTCGGACTCAGGTAGGTGCCTCCGCTGCCACCCCGCTAAGGGCCTGGGCTCCCCTCACTCACTCAACCAAGCTGAGGGCCCAGACGTTCTCCCACGTGCCCTCTCCTTTTCCCTCTGACCTTGTTTCTTTCTTCTCCCTTCTGTCCCATTTGTACACTAACCTCTAAAGAAGTTTAATCCAGGTGAATCTGTACCTAAGAATGTCAACTTTTGCCTTGTTTCTGTCAGTAATTTTCATCTGAATTTGCCCTTGCCCTCCCTCCTGCCTCATTTTCTGCCCATCTAAATGCATGACCCAGAAGGGAGCCTCTTTCCCTCAGAAAAGCATGCCACCTGTAGTCAGTATTTCCGAAGATGGCTAGGGGAAGAAATTGTTTTGTTTTGGATCAGAAGAAGGTCAATAAGGAAGAGTGAGTGCCAGCTCTCTTAGCCTTTCCCTCCTCACTCCAGACCCACAGGCAAGGGTACTCCCAAGTCCAAGTTGGGAGGGCAGGGGTGTCATGGGGTTACACATACATCTGGCAAAGGAGTGAGATGAAACACTGCGTTTAGAGTTCACCCAGCATGACATACATCAGTTAGGTCTGTGTTTATTGTTGGAAAGAGGGTACCCTCTCAGAAACTACACTGCATGGGTGTGATCAGCCACCTGTGGGAGTCACCAAGAGATTATATGCAAATCTACTTCTAAAGCGTCTAAGGACACTCACGGCTTCCAGTGGCAATCCCAGGGAAGCAGGATTAGAATCCACTTGTCATTTCCCAAGTGAAATAAACGTTGTGAGGACAGAGGGGGATGGTCAGCCAACAATCAAGAAAAGAAAACCCGGACTTCCCTGGTGGTCCAGTGGTTAAGACTCCACCCTTCCACTGCAGGGGGCGTGGGTTCAATCCCTGGTTGGGGAACTAAGATCCCGCGTGCCGCATGGCGTGGCCAAAAAAGAAAGAAAAGAAAACCCAAAGAGCTAGAAAGTGGCAACACCCATATCCTTAGCCCTCCAAAGAGGAGGGCCTTCCACACTCTCATCTCCTGCTGGTCAGGGTTTTGAGCCTGTGAAACAAAGGCCTAGACCCCAGCCCTGGAGCCCTGATGAATTCTCCAAGGTGAAGGTCACTCTGTGAGCCTCCTGGAAGTGCACCAACACCTCCTTTCACCTCCCACACACACATTCACACTTACTGTGCCTTTCCTCTGCATTGCCTGAGGCCAGGCTTCCTTTTGATACCATACTCTACTTGTTTTCATTTGGAGGGTCCTGTTTCCCATGCGAAAGAAATTTCTTTCTGATTACCAAGTATGTGTGTGTTATTTTTTAAAAAATATACTGTGAAGACCAGTACAATCTTATTCCCCTAGTCACCACCGCTTCCTCTTTTGCCTGAGATATAGCTACTGTTAATAGCCTAGTATATATTCTACCATTCATTTAAATATTCCACTAGGAAGAGATACCATAATTTATTTATCTGAGCCTTATTTGTTGCAACAGTGGAAAAAAATTAGGTCAAAACATATGACTTCTTAAAGATTTTAATAAGCATTATCAAACTGTCCTCTAAAAAGACCCCACCAATTTATAATCTCACAACAGTGAAGGAGGATATCTGTTTCCCCATGTCCTCAATCATACTAGACAATATCAGGCCACGAGGTCAGGCAAGTTTCGCCATTCTAATAGGCCAAAGATATCTGAAGGTGTTTTTTAATTTACACTTCTCTATTATTTGTGAAGTTGAGCTTTTTTTTCACTTTTTATTGGTTCTTGATTCTTTTGTGAGATGTGTTACTAAGTTATTCTTTTCACATCAATTTATAAGAGATCTTTGTACAAGATCTTTAGATTCCTTTGATGTGTGTTTTACAAGTATCTTTCTCAATTTATTACTCATTGTTTGCATGTATGCTCTCCTCAGCTATGTATACTTAATTGTGTACACATGTATGTATTTGTACATCTTTCTGTCTATATATATGTTTTACTGTTAAGAAGTCACATTTCTATCTAGGTGTGATACTGAAACAAGTTTTCCCTACCTCAAGTTTATGAACACATTGTCATGCTTTCTTTTAGTGCTTTTGTGCACTCATTTTTTATATTCAAATATTTTGGGAATGCATTTTAAAACAATAAATGAGGTAGAGAACCAATCCCACCCACTAAATAACTGACCAGTTGTTCCAAATCCATTTATTGTGTGGTCCATCTCGCCCCGTTCGTTTGAAATGTTCTGTTTGTAATTCGCTGAATTCTCCTTTACACTTGGATTAATTATTGAGTATTTTTTTTCATTGACTTACTTACGTATTGTTATGCCAGTCCTGCATTTTTTTTTTTTTTTTTTTTGCGGTTCGCGGGCCTCTCGCTGTTGTGGCCTCTCCCGTTGCGGAGCACAGACTCCGGACATGCAGGCTCAGTGGCCATGGCTTACGGGCCTAGCTGCTCCGCAGCATGTGGGATCTTCCCAGACCGGGGCATGAACCCGTGTCCCCTGCATTGGCAGGCGGACTCTCAACCACTGCGCCACCAGGGAAGCCCTGCATTTTTTTAACTACTATGTCATTGTACATTTTAACGCAGGTTGGCTGGGTGAGGGGAGCATATCCCCCTCACCCACACGATATTACTCTTCCTTTTTCAGAATTTTCCTGGCTATTCTTACACATTTATTCTCATTGAGCTTTAGATTGTTTTGTTGATTTCTCCAGAAGTCTTATTGAGATATAACTCAAATTGACTGAATCTGTGGATTAGTTTAAGTAGAACTGATGTTTTACATGTTGATTCTTCTAAACAAATTATGTCTGTACTTGTTCTTTTATATTAAGCAGAACTTTATAGTTTTTCCTTGTAGATCCTATACATTTATTATGTTTTATCCCCTGAGCTATTTTAGCTTTGTTATTGCTGTCGTGACAGAGTGCTTTTCTTCCATTATAGTCTTCTAAAGATTGCCATTTCTTTTTTTTTTTTTTTTTTTTTTTTTTTGCGGTACACGGGCCTCTCACTGTTGTGGCCTCTCCTGTTGCGGAGCACAGACTCTGGACGCGCAGGCTCAGCAGCCATGGCTCACGGGCCCAGCCGCTCCGCAGCATGTGGGAACTTCCCGGACCGGGGCACGAACCCATGTCCCCTGCATCAGCAGGCGGACTCTCAACCACTGCGCCACCAGGGAAGCCCAAGATTGCTGTTTCTTAACTTTCGGTGGTTAATATTACCCGTGTCCCTCTCAGAATGTGGCCTCAAGCCCTTGATTTACCAGGTTTGCAGCCTTCTCCTGGATCAGAAGCCATTAGGGGGCAGAAGAAACTTCCCGAGACAGCCCTGAACGTGGTTCGTTCCTTCTTTGCCCCACCTTCTAGAGGCCACTACTTGTGCTCTGTGTATGGGGCACGGCTGATGGTACCAGCTGGCCGGGGGCTCATCGTGGTCATCTCCTCCATTGGTGGACTGCAGTATATCTTCAACGTCCCCTATGGCGTGGGCAAAGCTGCGGTGAGGACCCACTGGCACAGGGGTTGGGGACAGTCGTGGTACCCATAGCTCAGGAGAGACAGTCCCCGGTAGTAAGAGTGGTGAGGCTGACTGACCCTCACCTCTTCCTCTGCCCCTGCATGGATGGTTCCTTTGCCTGGGCTCCTCTCAGCTGGCCAGCCTAGGCAGTGCACTGGGGAAGGTGGACAGCTGAGACAGGGCTCCTGGGAAGGCCAGGGGGTTGGGGCATCCTCGGTGGAAGCAGGGAAGGCAGGGGGGGAGGTGACGTGACCAGGTGCCCTGGCTCCACCTGGCCTTCTGTCCCTCTGCAGTGCGACAGGCTGGCTGCTGACTGTGCCCGGGAGCTGCGGCACCACGGGGTCAGCTACGTGTCGCTTTGGCCAGGGTTGGTGCAGACAGAACTGCTGAAGGAGCACATGATGAAGGAGGAGAACACTGCTGATCCCCTTGTTGAGCAGGTTGGCAAGGGGAGGGCGAGGGTGGCAGAAAATGTGGGGATCAGCTGCTCCATCCCCAACCGCAAGACAGTAACAACAGAGTAAATACCCAGGTGCTTGTCGCGGCAGGCGCAGGGCTGAGCACTGACACATGTTATGTCCTTTTCTCCTGTAAGGGAGACGGTGTCTCCATTTCACAGACGGGGAAACTGAAACTCAGGGCGGCTAAGAAACTTGCTCAAGGTCACATGTGCCATAAGTGGAAAGATTATCCAGCTCCAAAGCCCATGCCCTTGACCTCTGCTCTGAACTAATCTAGAAGGCCCAGACATAATTGGCAACGCCACATCCTTCCACTTAGGAAAGGCAGTGGGTCCTGGTACTGAGGTACAGGACTCACTGGATGTGGGGAGGAATTATTCCCATACCTTCTGAGATGCTGAGTCCCGCAGGTGCAGTGATGAGGGCCTCTGTCTCCTGGACAGAAGCTGAAAGCAGGGAAGGGACTTGGGCAGTGCTCTTGGAAATTAACCCTTCACTTCTCCACCCCTGTGTTTCAGTTCAAATTTCGTTTCTCATCTGCGGAGACCACAGAAATGAGTGGCAAATGTGTGGTGGCCTTGGCAACAGGTGAAGAGGTTGGGGGCGGCTGGTAGCAGGAGAGGGCCTGGAGGATCTGCAGGGTGGTGGCAGCCAGTTCAGGGTCCCAAGCCAGGAATACGCCCTTCTTTTCTCTGGCGTCTGGAGCCCCAAAGGGTCTGATGCCCAGTTTGAGGTGTGGGAGCCTCAGGAACTGGATCCTGGGAGACATGGCCAAGAGCCAGAGGCCCAGGAACCTTCCTAGAAACAGAAACAAGTCTGGGTCCCTAAGCCTGTCTCGGCAGTGCCCTGTGCCATTGGGCCCAAGCCTTGTCACCCTGGGCCACACCCGGGTGTCTCAGCTGTCTGTGTGCCCACAGACCCCAATATCCTGAGCCTAAGCGGGAAGGTACTGCCATCCTGTGACCTGGCGCGGCGCTACGGCCTGCAGGACGTTGATGGTAAGAGCTCTGGCCCAGCAGCCAGCCTGGACCTCTCTTCCTTCTGTTCCCGGCTCACCCCTTCTCCCACTCTCTCTCCCTGTTCCTTCCTCCCTCACCTTCCATTCAGTCTCCTCAGCCGGGGTGGGGGTGTCTGAGGAGTGGGAAGCAAGGGTCTAATCCTTCTGTTCCTGTGATCCGCAGGCCGCCCCGTCCAGGACTATTTGTCTTTGAGCTCCGCTCTCTCCCATGTCTCCAGCCTGGGCTGGCTGGCCTCCTACTTGCCTGGCTTCCTCCGAGTGCCCAAGTGGGTTATGACCCTCTATGCTAGCAAGTTCTAACCCTCCTGGCCCGACACAGTTCTGCTTCCCTTTGGGCTGAGGGGTTGGCCTATCTCAGTGGAACAAGGCCGCCTTTCCCGCCCACCTGCTGCATACCCTTGATCTGAAGAGAAGGCCTCTGCCGTGTGCCCTGGTTGAGCCCTGGGGGCCTTTATAGGTCCTTCTTCAGGTCTTCCTTGCCCCTGCATTTTACTTTTTGCCTTAATATTGAAAAATGTTCTGGGGGCTAATAAAGGTCTCGTTTCTCCCTCAGCTTATTTTCAAGTGCTGATTCTATGCTCAGGAAAGTATTAAGTACTTGAGAGAAAGACCTAATGGTATGCAAAATGTGTAGGTTCTCAAGGATCTCTATCCCCAGCACAAGCCCCTTTACTCCACATCTGTTCCTCCTCTTCCCTGTAGAGCTGCCCATCTCAGGAGCACCTGCCCTTTGGCTCCCATGCCCCAGCTGGGGAGCAGGGTCCCTCCACAGCCAGAAGCAGGCACATCCCAGTCCCTCACTGCTTTCCCACCCCCTCATTCCGCCATCTCTTCAGGGATGCCTGCTGCCTTCTAGCTGGGCCTGATCCCTGGTTGAGGCCCAATCCAGGAACAGCAGACTCCTTGGTGTTTACAATTTCCTGGAATTTGGGAGGAAAGTATTATCCAGATCCAAGTGAGAGGCAGAAGAGTCGTTGATGGCACCGACACACTCACATCCTCCCTCCTGGAATGGCGCCACCTGAACTGCTTTCTGAAGAACTGACTGCAAGAACCCTTTAGGGCTGCCTTTCCTGCTTGGGGCAGGGGAATCTGTCCCAGCCCGAGGCAAGGCAACAGGGTGTGTATTCCAAAGAGGAGCTGAGGGCCACTCTGAGGGTGCCTTCCCACCAGCAGCCTCGATGGCCATCAAGGTAACTGGATGGCTGCTGTAAATCAGAGTGGCATAGATACTTTCTAATCTTCAAAAAAGGCAGGGTGAGAGCTGAGGCTTCCCAAGGCTCCCCATAGAGTCTGCAGAAGCTGTGATCTTCCTGTGGCTTTTGGGGGGCCGCCCCCCGGTTACTATTCCAGTGGGTGCTGGGGTGCCTCACTGGCTGGTGAGAGCTGGTTGTGTGCCTCTCTTCGAACCCTGCAGTCAGTGACTTGACAACGGTTGCGTGAATTCACCTATGGTGCTAGTATGTAGCGCACAGGAGTCCACAGCTGCTGCTGCCAATCGGCATTTTTTAAGAGAGAGCCAGCTTCTCGGCGTGTGACTAGAACTGCGTACTTAAATTCCACCATTTGCCCAGGCACCCCATTCAGATCGCAGTGATCAGATTTCCTCACCACCCACTCACCACCCTAAATTCCCCTAAGATTAGTGAGGGGCAGCAGCAGTTGCCTATATGCTTTAAGAAGAAGGACAAGCACCTCAGGATCTCCTCCAGCCTTCCATACCCATCTTTAAAAACCATCATTGGAACAGATCCTTTCGTGAGGGCCTTGTTCCCTAAACGCCACAAGGTATCGTGGGAAGAACATGGGCTTCAAAGTCTTAAAAATCTGTGCACAAATCCTAACTTCACCACTTTGGAAAGTAAGTGAAATAACACATATGCACCAAGCAATATGTAGCCACTAAAGTTGCCAATTCTTCCTCTTAACAAACATTTAAGAGTATGCTGTGCACCAGGCACCATTCTTGGCTTTGGGAGAGCAGAGAACAAGACAGACCAGGCTCCAACCCACAGAGGACTTTCCTTCAGCCCTGGAAGACCTTAGAAGTCAGCTAGACCTTCGACTTACCTTAGCAAGTGAGTGAACTGGGTCCCCAAGAGTCTACACTAACGCAGAGTTCAGCCTCAGTCCTGGTTATCTCAAGAAGCCGGAGGGAGCCGTGTTCTTTAAAAGACACCACACTGCCTCCCTCCAACAAGACTTAATTAATCTTAGAAACATAAACAGTGGAGTAGAGCTCTGAGAGACTGAAACATGGACAGTGAGTGTTGATAGGAGGCAGAAGAGATTCAAGATCTGAGAAACCCAATAGCAGAGAGTCTTGGGACATTTGGGGGATTAGTATTCATTCAGAAAATATTTATTTGACACCTGCATTCTGCCCCGCACCACACTAGGCACCAGGGAAGACTAGTTCAATTTGGTGAGATGGGTGCTATAGTAAGTTTACACAGTACCCTGACAGTACAGGAGGGAGCAACTGGCTCCATTAGGAGAGTGAAGGAAGTGATACTGACCAGAGACTTAAAGAATGGGAAGAGAGGGGCTTCCCTGGTGGCGCAGTGGTTGAGAGTTCGCCTGCCGATGCAGGGGACACGGGTTCGTGCCCCGGTCCGGGAAGATCCCACGTGCCGCGGAGCGGCTGGGCCCGTGAGCCATGGCCGCTGAGCCTGCGCATCCGGAGCCTGTGCTCCGCAACGGGAGAGGCCACAACAGTGAGAGGCCGGCGTACCGCCAAAAAAAAAAAAAAAAAAAAATGGGAAGAGAGAAGGTTGGGGGGGTCGTTTTTTCTAACTAAAAAAAAAAAAAAGACAGGTACTGAGACACAAAATGGTGCAGGACAGCTAGAAGTTGGTATGACGTAAGTGTAGATGTGGTATGGGATAAGTTTCCAGGGAGAAAGGAGATGAGTAAAGACCAGTGATTAATATTTAAATTGTGGGCAGTAGGTTTCCACCCGAGGGATTCATCTTAGACGCTGAGTGACTATTAAGGAAGTGCTCCCAGGGGAGCTGGGTGGAGGGAGGGAGAGAAGCCAAGCAAGAGCTCCAGTTCAGCTGTGGAGGGTGGCTTCCCTCAGAGCCCAGGGGAAAGCACTGGAGTGTAAGGCCTCAGGGTAGCCGTGCCTGGGACAAGGGAGCCAGGCTTTCATTCCCCACCACCACCACTGAGCAGTCACCAGTCACACTTTGGCCCAGGCAGGGCCAGGCAGGGCAAAGCAGCTCCAGGAGGTCAAGGGCAGCCTTCCAAGAGGAGCTGCAGGTGTTGACCTTGAAAACACATTGAAGGGGGTGTCATGCACAAAAATGGAAAAGGGCCTCCGAGGGGATCTGGGCAGAGCACTAACACTGTGAGCTACAGGAAGGTTTAAGCAAGAGAGGAGTGTGCACTGATTTGTATTTGAGGAAGCTCACTGGGGCTGAGGTGTGGGGAGGATGGGCCAGAGGGAGGACAGGCAGGCATCAGAAGAGCTGCCCCGACGCTGGCCAATATCCCGGAATGTGATGGCAGCGGAGGTGTGGGCTGAGGAGAGATTGTCGGAGGCACAGTCAATAGACGGGACCTGTAGGAAGGGAGGTGGGGCTGGTGCAGGACTGCCGTGCTGTTACCGCTGGCATGGGGGCCATGAAAGCAGCAGCAGGCACAGAGGAAGAAAGAATGTGCCGGAGTTGTGAAGAAAATCAGCCATGGTGAGACACAGGGGCTGGCTGAGATACAGCCCCTACCCCTACCAGAGCAAATCTAGGGACTTGGCCGGTCCCCAGAAGATGCTTAATCCCCTAAGGGAGCCCAGGGAGGGATGGAGAAGAGATTTTTGATTAGCATTTTAAAATTTACATTTCTGAAAGGTGACACTCACATGGGTCAGAATCCAAAAGGTATATAAAGGTGTACAGTGAGAAGTCTCCCCTCCTATCCCTGCTTACTAGTGCCCAGTCCCAACCCAGAGGCAGCCAGCAGAACCATATTCGTGGGTAGCCATAGGGAAAGCCCACGCCTGTACAAGCAAAGAGCTAAGCATATTTCAGAGAAGAGATTTGACTGCGTGCAAATCTTGGCCTCTCTTTCTCCAGCTAAGGGGTTGTATTTTCCAGTCTCTGAGGCCTATTCTGGCCCTTGTGTTCTACACTTCTAAGCAAGGAGCAGCCCTGGCCCAGAGGCCCCACCCCTTCTCATGTTGTTACGCAGGTGCTCCCATTACCCAAAACTTCCCTACCCCGCCAGCAGGGAGGGTAAGAGAAAGAGCAACTGAGGGCCTAAAGAATGGAGAAAAATGGCTGCAGAGAAGCAGTGGCGGTGCCAAGGAGCCCAGCCTCATCAGCCTGACCAGCCCTGGCCTCCTCAGAAGCGGACCCACACTGCACCTGTGAGATGCACGTCACACCTGAAGTGGATTCCTCTTCCTAGGGCAACTGCCCAAGGGTTAGGCGTGCCAAAGTGAGGCCAACCGTGGAGCTTCTGTTCCCAAGGAGTCCCCAGGGATGTAGCTCTGACCAATTGGCTGACACAAAACAAGGTGATGGAAGCAGGCCTGAACCATGGCATCTCAGATGCCAGCTCCCAGGACGAGTCACGGAGGAGGACTTCCCATTGGCTCCTGAAGGTCCCTTTTGGGTGATGTGAGTGACAATGGCGTGAGGATTCAGGCATGGGGAAAGAAGAGCACACACAAGGCCCCACAGGAGCCCAGCCCAATAGACAAATCAAGATGAGATGGTCGGGCCCAGACCCACCCTTTTTCCCTCCTCCTCCTGGCTCCTACCCACCCATGGCCCCCACTGTCTTGCACGTTGCATGAGGTCCCTTCAGCTCCTGGTCTCCCTGTCACTGGGGAGGACCCCCGCCATGACCTCAGAAGTTGCTTCACTGCAGCCGGTCCCCCATCCCATCTGGTCCCTGGTCCTCACCCCCTAGGTTGGTCCACACCTCCACACAACCCCTCCTCCCCGGACCTTCGGCCTGTGTCCTCTCCGGCCTCCCATCCTTCCGCTGCTCCTCCTAGCCCGTCGCGGCCCCTCACCTGCCCTTCCCCCTGGGCCCTCCACACAATCTTCTCCCTTCCCTTCCACCTCCCAGTCAGCTGGCTTTTGTTGTAGCCTCCTCCTTGCCCAGCCCTGGGCAGGGAGAGGCAGATGGGCACAGGCAAGCTTCATAAGACAAAGGTCTGGCTCTCAAAGTGCTTTCAGTTATCATCGTGAAACAATTAGACAGCCATGATGAGACCCAGGGTGGGGACTCAAAGGGACGGGATGGGTGGGCAGCCAGGCTGCTCCCTGGACCACAGACAACTCTCGTTCCCTTCAGGTTTCACCTTCCTGGGGGTATTAGAACATCCTTACCCCTGCCTTTCTCTGCAAAACCTCACCTCTGCCTCAGTTCCTGCCTCCAGCAACCAAAGGCATCCTTGCCCATCTCGATCTGTCCTGATTCCCTCTGGGACAGTCACCTTGGCCAGCTCTCCTACACACACACCTTTCTTGGGTGCCCCCGCCCAGGGATCATCCACAGAGCTTTATTACCTCCTGTTTAACCAGGCTGGCCTGGCTCATGTTGAGCTGCAGAGGCAGGTCTGAGCAGGGCCTAAGGATGGGCACAGGCGGGACCTTCTCTGGGTGGATGGATGCCACTGCCCTCTGCACAGAGGCACCTGCACCTCTGGGCCAGGGCTGCTCCTTGCTTAGAAGTGTAGAACACAAAGGCCAGAATAGGCCTCAGAGACTGGAAAATACAACCCCTCAGAAGTGGGCCAGCTCCCACCAGGGCCCAGTGCAGGCTCGCTGGGAACAAGGTCAAGGGGTCACAGGGCCTGCCTGGCAACCTGTGTGCCAGAAGAGGAGAGGACCTGGAATCTGGCTGTGCTTAACTTGATAATGCGGGAATCTGGGAAAGAAAAGGACCCTACCTTAAGCCCTTGAAATGGAGGAGCCTGCGAGGAATGCTGGGAAAGAGGCAGAGGGATGAAGTGGGGTCAGCTTTGCGCCATTTCTGTTACAAGTATGAACATATATCCTCCCATCCTCGACAGGCAGGTCTTGGTTCCCCCTTCCTTGGAGAGGTGGTTCCAGAAGAAACAGGCAAAGCTGGAACTCCACGAACAGATACTGCTCCAGCAGCCCTGGAGGGGCTGGTGCAAGAGAAGGAAAGGCAACTGGGCTCCGGGCTTTCGCTGTCACTCTAACACAGCTGAGCCGGCCAGAGACTCGAGGCGCTGTAGGGGCTGAGAGAATTCGTGTTTAATGAGAGCAGCAATGACCTAAACACTCTGCCTATGTCAGACTTCATCTTTTTTTTTTTTTTGCGGTACGTGGGCCTCTCACTGCCGTGGCCTCTCCCATTGCGGAGCACAGGCTCCGGACGCGCAGGCTCAGTGGCCATGGCTCATGGGCCCAGCCGCTCCGCGGCATGTGGGATCTTCCCAGACCGGGGCACAAACCCGTGTCCCCTGCATCGGCAGGCAGACTCTCAACCACTGCGCCATCAGGGAAGCTCCAGACTTCATCTTTTTCATCTGCCATATGAGGTACATACTCTCTTACAGCTGAGGAGACTGAGGCTTAGGAAAGTTGGGGTACTTGTCCAGAGTTGCAGGTCATTACTGTGAAAGAGTCTGGATTCAACCAAATACATGACTCCAGAGTGTGACCTCTTTCCCCTGCACCATGCTGCCTCTGCTGCGTGTTTTTTTGGTTTATTTTGTTGTTATTGTTAATTTGGTTTTGGAGGAGTTTTTCTTTTTTGCGCAGATGGTTGGGGATTGGGCAGAACGGTGAAAGCATTCCCAAGTTCACTCAGCCCAAGGACCCCTCTGGCCAAATACAGAGTTGCCCTTCTCTCAATGTGACATTTCCTTTCCTCTGCACATTTGCTCGAGTTGTTCTGGTCCCTGGCTTGCCGCCCGCTCCCCTCAACAGCCCCAGCCCCATTTCCACCTGCCAGAATTCTTCGCATAAGACTCATCTCGGGCTTCCCTGGTGGCGCAGTGGTTAAGAATCCACCTGCCAATGCAGGGGACACGGGTTCGAGCCCTGGTCCGGGAAGATCCCACATGCCGCGGAGCAACTAGGCCCGTGTGCCACAACTACTGAGCCCGCGCTCTAGAGCCCGCAAGCCACAACTACTGAAGCCTTCGCGCCCTAGACCCCTGCTCTGCAACAAGAGAAGCCACTGCAATGAGAAGCCCACACACAGTAACGAAGACCCAATGCAGCCAAAAATAAATAAATAAATTTAAAAGGAAAAAAAAAACTCATTTCAACCTCCTAGAAACTTCTGGTTTCTTCTGCAATTTCTCTTGCCCCTTTTCGGGAACCGATGACATTCACTTGGCTCTTGACTAGTATTAGAGCCGTGGATGTCCTCATCGGGTCCCCTAGATAAGGTGGAAAACCCCCTACCCCACCACAACCCCAGGACAGGAGCTGGGTTTTGGCCCATTCTCCTCCTCCCCCAACATAGATTCACAGAACCTTTGAACCCTGAACTCAGAACAGAATAGTGCTTAGAGTGTCCAAGCCACCCAGGGTGCAGCTGAGCTCACAGGCCCAGTGGGACCCACTGGTGAGGGGCCCACGCTCCCTCCCTGAGGCAGGTGGGCTGAGCCAGCTAATGGCATTGGCTGTGCCCCAGGTCTCACACTCCATGAACTGCAGCCCCATGTATTCCTCAGTCCTTGGGCTCAGCCCCACGGGCAACACTTTGATCTCGGGTGTCCTCGGCCTGCAGCAGCTTGAAGCAGGATTTTGGTTCCCCGGCCAGAGACTAGAATCAGGCCGCGGCAGTGAGAACGCTGAATCCTAGCCACTAGACCACCAGGGACGGTGGCCAGTGACAAGACCTCTGGCCTGCTGGCTTTGTAGAAAGGAATTCCCACAAAGATATGGAAAGTAGTGAAACAAGTAAAGTGTTTATTAGGCGGAAAAAAGGGTATATGTGAATAAGACTCACATGGGTGGACTCAGAGAGTCGCACCCTCGTGGTAGTTTGAATCACTTATACGGGGCATTTCTTCCGGGTTTCCTTTGGCCAATCATCTTGCTTTGTCTGGCTCTGAGTCCATATTTGGTTTATCTCAGGGTCCTCCCATGTGTGCATGCGCATCTCAGCCAAGATGGATTCTAGAGAAGAGGCCTATGGGTAGACTGACATCACCTACTGTGGGGTGATGCACCCTCCCTTTTTGGCCCCCGAGGAGCCTTTCTGCACATGTGTAGTTGGAAAGGTCTCCTTTACCTCAAGAATGAGAAATATGTGGTCTCTTCTCCCATCTGGGCAAGGCTCAGTTCTTCCGTACCCCTGCCGTTACTGTTAAAGTGTCTGCCAGAGGCAAAGTCCAGCTCTTTACCCCGTTCCGGTTGTTGTTTTTATCTGGAAGTGAAATAGGAGGGAAGGGGGCAGGGCACAACATTTAAAAGAATGACATAGCCATAGGACATGTCAAAAACTGGTTAGAACCAACTAGATCCAAGATGGCGGAAGATTTGACTTCCAGTAGACCTTGAGCCTCATTATATGCTCATTGTAATACATTAGCATATGCTAAATGACACACCCACCAGGGCTGTGACAGCTCCAAGGCTGACCATCAAAGATCAAAAAGTGGGCCGTGGGCTTCCCTGGTGGCGCAGTGGTTGAGAGTCCGCCTGCCGATGCAGGGGACGCGGGTTCGTGCCCCGGTCCGGGAAGACCCCACATGCCGCGGAGCGGCTGGGCCCGTGAGCCATGACCGCTGAGCCTGCGCGTCCGGAGCCTGTGCTCCGCAACGGGAGAGGCCACAACAGTGAGAGGCCCGCGCACCGCAAAAAAAAAAAAAAAAAAAAAAAAAAAGTGGGCCGTGAGGGCTTCCCTGGTGGCGCAGTGGTTGAGAGTCCGCCTGCCGATGCAGAGGACACGGGTTCGTGCCCCGGTCCGGGAAGATCCCACATGCCGCAGAGCGGCTAGGCCCGTGAGCCATGGCTGCTGAGCCTGCGCATCCGGAGCCTGTGCTCTGCAAGGGGAGAGGCCACAACAGTGAGAGGCCCGCCTACCGCAAAAAAAAAAAAAAAAAAAAAAAAGTGGGCCGTGGCCCAATTCCTGGGAATCTCTGCCCCTTCCCCAAAATAGTTGGAATAATCCTCCTGCTCATTAGCCTATGAAGCTACCCAGCCCATAAAAACTAACCACCCCATATTTCGGGACCTCTCGCCTTCTGAGATGGCCCACACTCTGTCTGTGGAGTGTGTTTCTTCTCTCTAAATAAATCCACTTCTTACCTATCACTTTGTCTCTCACTGACTTCTTTCTGTAAGGAGACATCAAGAACCTGAGCTTCATTAAGTCCTGAAACCAGGTGTGTGATCTCAAAAGACTGTGGGTTCAGGGGCTTCCCTGGTGGCGCAGTGGTTGGGAGCCCGCCTGCCGATGCAGGAGACACGGGTTCGTGCCCCAGTCCGGGAAGATCCCACATGCCGCGGAGCGGCTGGGCCCGTGAGCAATGGCCGCTGAGCCTGCGCATCCAGAGCCTGTGTTCTGCAACGGAAGAGGCCACAACAGTGAGAGTCCCGCGTACCGCAAAAAAAAAAAAAAAAAAAAAAAAGAATCCGCCTGCCAATGCAGGAAACACGGGTTAGAGCCCTGGTCCGGGAAGATCCCACATGCCGCGGAGCACCTAAGCCCGTGTGCCACAACTACTGAGCCTGAGCTCTAGAGCCCGTGAGCCACAACTACTGAGCCCGTGTGCCACAACTACTGAAGCCTGTAGCTTACAGCCCGTGCTCTGCAACAAGAGAAGCCGCCGCAGTGAGAAGCCCGTGCACCGCAGCTAGAGAAGGCCCGTGTGCAGCAACAGACCCAGCGCAGCCAAAAATAAAAAAATAAAAAAAATTTAAAAAAAGACTGGGGGTTCAAGTCCCAGTCTGGGTTTAGGCTGGGTTTGAGTCCCAGCACATGCGTTCAAGTCCCAATCAGAGTTACACGGTTTCAGCAGTGTAAACAGGAGGCTGGTTGTAAATGTCTCACCTGGAGCCCATCTATCTCGTGCCTCAACCTTAGCTCCCTGGACCCTGTTCAGGGGCCTGGGTTTGGGAAGAGGACTGTGTAGCACGTCTGCCAGCTGTGGGAGCGCTAGGGACCTCTGTGGGCCAACCCTGCAAGCTCCCCAAACCTCAACTCCAGGTCCTCCCTGCCCCCACCCTTCAGAACTCAAGCCTGAGTCATGCTGGGTGCAAAGGAGACATGGAGACATAGTGTTGCTTCTGTCATCAGTTCCAGGCGTTCTTCTTTACACTGAGTTCTGAGGCTCCACACCACTCCCTGTCCACCTCCTCCCCACCTCGCCCCAAGCTCCCTGCTCTGGGATCTAAGAGTCCCAGCTCGCCCTCCTGAGCCCCATCCAGCGGGGTGCAGCATGTCTTGCTCTGACCACCATGGCTTACCATTCATTCATTCACTCATTCATTCTTTCCCAGGACCCCTACGAACACCACTAGCTCTATCTCCCTGTTTAATTTTCCTCGGGGCACT
Organism: Mesoplodon bidens; assembly: GCF_964165515.1. NCBI lineage: Eukaryota > Metazoa > Chordata > Mammalia > Artiodactyla > Ziphiidae > Mesoplodon > Mesoplodon bidens. Next base: position 104,988,879 of record NC_138178.1, on the reverse strand, counting down.
TACGACTTGATGAAATCGTCTTGTGTGTGTAATTTGCTTCTACAGGGTCAGTCTCCCCAGCTTGAGTGTAAGCTCTACGAGAGCAGGGACCTTGGCAGTCTTGGTCAGTGCCGTGGGGTGAGCTGTATTGGTGCTCAGTGATTACTGCTCAAGGATTGACTGGCTGAATTATGTAAATGTTTGCTGAGCAACCACCATGGGGCAGGCAGGTGAGGAGATGTGATCAAACCAGCCTTCTCGGTAGGTCATGGCAGGAGCAGAAGCAGAGGTGCTGTACGCCCACAGGATGAGCTGAAAGAGGGCAACACAGGCCCTGCTTCTGGGGAAGCACAGAGGAGATGTGTGTCCCGAGCCCCAAGCCAGGGCCCCTCCCCCATTCCTGCAGCCCCAGCTCCAAGCTCACTTCCCTGGGAAACCTCACCCACCCCCATAGGAGCTCACCCAGCACCACACACATCTCCCTAAGGGCCGAGCTGTAATTTTACATTTGCTTATAGGATTAGTTGACTGCCTCTCTACACTGTTCCCAACACTCAGAGGGTTCTGTGCGACAGCCTCTCTCAGGACCATAAGCTCCATATGTCCGTGTTTGGCCTCCGTGCCCAGCATGGTGTCCAGCACAGGGGCACTCAGTCACTGTTGAATGAATGAATGGAACAGGGAAGAGGTAAGGGCAGGGTCCTCCCCAAAGCAAGCAGCTCCTCCTTCCTGGGACTGTCTTCTGTCCCCTGCTCTAATCTCCCAGCCAGAGCATCCCTTCCTTCCCTAGGCCCCCACAGTCTCACTTTGTTCCAAGGCCTCTGTTTCTCATGCAGGCCTAGAACCTCAGGACTGCCTACCTCCTGGCACCACTCACAGTGTATACGCCCCAAGTCCAAGGCATACCATGGAGCTGTGCAGCGGAGGCTGCCACCCATGCCTTGCCAGCCAGCGAGCTTCTTGGCCACGTTCCCAGTCCCACCAGTGCTCTGGGCAATGTTGTCAACTTCACCAACCACCGTGCAGTGCAGAGACTCTAGTTCTGGCTCAAGATTTTCCAGCTTTTCAGCCCTGTTTCCTGTTTGCTTTCCCTACATCTCTTCCCCTAGAGATGCCAACCTAAGTCAGCACCTGCCATACCCTGGGGGAGACAGGATGCTCTAGCGTGGGGACTTTCCCTCTGGGGCCCTTTTGTCTTTTGGGCTGAGACTTGGGGCCCTGCCCTTCCCTCTGACTGGCCAGTCTGTTCCTTCCTCTTCTCCAGTTATGGGTACCTGGTGGCACTGTTGGCTATCGTGGAATTTCCCCAACCCGGCAGAAGGCACTGGGGAGCAGGAAGGAGAGAAAAAAAATCCAAGCACGAGGACCAAGTATGAAGGACCCCAGGACCCCGGGGAGGTGGTGAATATGGAGGATTTTCTTGGGCTTTGAGTCATTCTGGTTCCCTGGGCCATCCCAGGCATCAGATTCCTTCATAACTTTGGGGAACATTCCGGTCCTTGAATGTTCTCTACCCCATTCTCACAAGGTTGTTGACCAACAGGTGCTTGATTACCTCCCATGATGGTGAGCTCACCACCACTCATTTAGGCCCATTCCACCTTTGGACAGCTTTAATTATAAGAAAGTCTTCCCCCATAACAAGGCTATATCCATTCACTGGTCTTTGTTCTTTGTGCTTAAGATTAACAGAATCAATGTGGCTTCCCTTCCAACTAGGAGCCCTTCAAGAGTTTGAAGACCACTATCATCTGCCCCTTGAGTCCTCTCCTCCAGTTCGACGTTCCCATGTCCTCTCTCTGGTCATGGACTCTCCTCACCATCTTGATTGCTCCCTCTGGACCTTGCTGTTTGTCCCTGTCCCTCTTAAAATGGACCAGACACTCCCAACAGGGTCTGACCATCACAGATTTGGGGCCTCTGCACCCCATCATTCTGGGTCCTAAGGCTCTCTTCGTGCAGCTCAAGGTCAGGTCAGTGCTTCTGGCAAGGAGTCGACTCTTACCAGCCCTATGCCAACCAGAACCTCCCTGTCTGCACACACTGGAGTTATTCCATTGCTCACACATCATGCTCTCGTGCAGAGGATGATTTGAGGACCAAAGAACCAGATTGTACCTCTGTCACTATTCAGTGCCATCTGGTCAAATATGGGCCCTCAAATTATGTTTAGATCCAGATTTCATCATCCAGCATTCCTCCCAACTACATGTTCGCTACCTTCAATTATGAGAATGGCACTGTGTGCTCATCCAACATATCACTGAAAAGTGCCACCACTAGGGACTTCTCTCCAAGTTGACAAACACACATTAACCACTATTATTTGGAGATGAATATCCTACCAGTTATATCTACTATCCTATCAGCCTACCCACAGTTAACCATTTTTCCCTCAACATATCCTGACATGGAGCTGATGGGTGCAAAAGCTCTATGATAATCACTGGGAAACCTGGTTTCCAGCCCTGGCTCTGCCGCCAACGTGTATGTGGTTTCATGTCACCAAGTATCTCTGGGCCGCTGGGAGGTGAACGGGAGCCAGATGATCTGTCGAGCCCTCTCCAGCTCTGATGTCCTGTTCTGTGGTGGTCAAGGTTAGAGAGAAGGTCAGGAAGCTGGGGGAGAGGAGGGTCTATGTTGCAAGAAGTAAGAAATAGGCACTTCCGCTCATGCATGGGGAAACTTCAACCCCACCCTTCCTGCTGGGCAGCAGATGCCAGGCTCTGCTCTTGCCCTTGCAACTCCTTTACTGCAACTTAAGCTGACCCTCAGGCTTCCCAGCATTTGATTTCCTCTCAAGTGCCCGGGGTGCCCCCATCCAAACATCTAACCACTGCTCACTTGATACCCTGCGGAACTATGGGCCCAGGAAGATCCAGACCATCAGGTCTGAGTTCCTCTGAGTGGAACTCCCTCCCCCACCCGGCCCTCCAGCACACCCACCCCAGCTTTCCAGAAGTCTTGTGACACTTCCACACCCCCTCACTCTCCCACACATTCTGGACCTTTGCCGGTTGCAGCAGAACACGGTGGGCAAGCCAGGCAGAGGGAAAGTGAGTAAAAGTGTCTTCTGCAATCAGACAGCCAGGGTCAGTTGGTTGGTTTGTTCAATTTAGAGAAGTAGAAAACTTTACTGTGTGTGTATAAAGGGTGATTTAGTTGTCCTCTGAAGGGCACCCTGCCTCCCAGAGTGAGACCAGGCTCTTATCACTTACAAGCTGTGTGACCTTGGGCAGAATTTCAGTTTCTTCTTACGGCTGTAAAGAATTTAGTCATTATTAAGATTGACTTCAAGGTCACAGAACCTCTCTTCATAGTCTATTTTTTCCTTCACTCCCCCATTGAGGATTCTTTGCCCCACATCCCCAGTCCTGCCCTCACCATGCCTCTACCAGAGCTTGTTTGTGGGTCCCTCATCTCTGCCTCCTGGGGTCCCCGTTTTCTTCTGGGTAGAATTACTACCATGCCCACGCTGACATCTGTTATCTAACTCTAGTTGATTAGTGTTCAATTAGCACAGGATCGAGGTCAGAGGGGACCAAAAAGGGAATAACATTTTCGATAGATTAATCATAAACTTGGTAAGGGAACTCGGTTTTAGGGGGACTTGGTTTCCTCCCAGCTGTGTGACCTTGGGCAAGCAACTTAACCTCTGTGAACCCACTGTACGCATTGGTCCTCACTGTAAAATCATAATACCTACTTCACATGGGTAGTGAGAACATCAAATAGGATGTCTGAGGCTCAGTCGGTACTCGGTTATTACTTGTTCTTTTCTCTACATAGAAGGCAGTAAAATCCCTTCCTCAAATGTCATTCAGATTGTGGCCCTCAGACACCAGCATGGTTCCCACTTATCCCACACAGGAGGCCAAATATAACTCCTGACACCTCCTTTTGCCTTAAAGCAAGAGGCTTGTCTTGTTTCCATTGCTCTTATCTCCAAAGGCACCTGGTTCAGCTTCTGCCTGCCTGCCTGCCAGCTAAGTCTGTCACAACACACGCCTGAAATGCCCTTCCTGTCCTCTTTCCAAAGCCAGGCCCCACCTTCTTGGAGGCAGATTTTGAGACTCACTTCATCCCTTAAGCCTGCTTGACTCAGACTTCCCAGTTTCAGGATTACTAATCACTAAAAAATATTTCATGCCTACTTCAGCCTTCCTCCACCCCCTTTCCTCCGCCCTTAGTGACTATGATGTAAGACTGTATCTGGCAGATCTGCATCTGTGGGCACCTGTGTTCCCAGATATCTGGTTGCACATGTGAGTGGTTATAGAGCAGGAAGCAAGAACAGGTGGTGACCAAAAAAACCCAACTAAACAAACAAAAAAAGCAGTTGGTGAGGTAAAGAGAGGGCTGCGCTAGATCAGACCCATGTCCACTTGACCACTTACTACATGGGTAGCACTTAGCAAGTTACTCAGCCTTTCTTTCTGAGCCTCTATTTCCTGGCATATTTGTCATGAAAATTAGAAAATTACTACTATAACTATTTACTGAGCCCTTAGTCAGGGCAGGCACTGTCCTAAGCACTTTACATAGACTTTTACATTTAATCTTTACTTCAACCCTAGCAGGTAGGTAACATTATTTTTCCTATGCTACCGTTGAAGGAGTTGAGACACAGAAGAAAGTCAACACAGAGTTTAAGTGCCTTGCTCAGGTCACATATCTAATAAGTGGCAAAGCCAGGATTTGCACCCAGACAGTCAGACCCCAGAGTCCACGTTCTTTTTTTTTTTTAATTTATTTATTTAATTTGTTTATTTTTGGACCTGTTGCCGCACGTGGGCCTTCTCTAGTTGCAGCGAGCAGGGGCTACTCTTAGTTGTGGTGCACGGGCTTCTTATTGTGGTGGCTTCTCTTGTTGCAGAGCACAGGCTCTAGGCATGTGGGCTTCAGTAGTTGCAGCATGCAGGCTCAGTAGTTGTGGCACACGGGCTTAGTTGCTCCACAGCATGTGGGATCTTCCCGGACCAAGGCTCAAACCCGTGTCCCCTGCATTGGCAGGCAGATTCTTAACCACTGTGCCACCAGGGAAGTCCCAGAGTCCACATTCTTAACCACTCTGCACACTGCTTCCCACGTGTGATCCTGTGTGTGTGCAAAGCTCTTGACAGTGACTGGCATAAAGACAGCCGTCAAATGGTGTAACTATTTCCTCACTGGGACAGTGAGGAAGTACAGGAGGCCAGGACAAGTGTCTCTTTTCCCCTGTAACTTGTTACAGGGCCTCAGAAAAGACAGAATATAGAGTGGGCACTTTACACACATTTCCAGGGCCTGAAAAAGGTGTGGGAGAAATGTAAAAAATTTTAAGCCGTATTTTCTTACCCAGATGTGTGTTATAAACATACACATGCCGGGGCTTCCCTAGTGGCGCAGTGGTTAAGAGTCCGCCTGCAGATGCAGGGGACGTGGGTTTGTGCCCCGGTCCGGGAAGATCCCACATGCCGCGGAGCGGCTGGGCCCGTGAGCCATGGCCGCTGAGCCTGCGCGTCCAGAGCCTGTGCTCCGCAACGGGAGAGGCCGCGGCAGTGAGAGGCCCGCGTACCGCAAAAAAAAAAAAAAACAAAAACAAAAACATACACATGCCACATGGACACACACTTCTCACAAATACATCACACTCACACATAGACACTCAGTGACCACTTTGATCCCATGAAATCTCCATCAGGAAACCTTCCTAGGCTGGTCCAGGCCTCACAATCTCTCCCATCTGTGAATGCCAACAGCCCTCACCGTTAGGCCCAGCCAAGCCAGCCCTCACTATGCGGTGTTGTACTCATTCAGGTAACTACCCAATAACTACTGAGAACCAGGGCCAAGTATTGGAGAAGCAAGACCAAAAAAAATATTGTTCCGGTCCTCCAGGAACTCTGAATCTCCTAGGTGATGTTAGCATACAAACCAAGACTCACCGTAGGCACAGCGGGATAAGTGCTATCACTAACAGACTGGGGCATTTTAGAGAGCTTCCTGGAGGTGACACAAGTTAAATTTTAAAGATGAACAGGAGTTATTCTGGCAAAGGAAGAGGTGTGGAGGAAGGAGAGTAAGGAAGTGGGAACAGGTTAATGTGCTTGGGAAACTGCAAGTCATCCTATCAGCTGTAATGAAGAGTTTTTAACAGGGACAGGCAGGACATGAGGCCATAGGGGTAAGCAGGGTCCAAATGCCAAAAGGCCTGATGTGCTGACCTGAGAGATTCAAAGTCTTTCCTGAAAAGATGTCAGGAGCCATGGAAAGGTTTGGGGCAGAGAAACAACATGATCAAATTTGCATTTCAGAAAGACTGATTCAGCAGCACAGAGGTGAACTGATAAGAGGGGACAGGGTGGAGATGAGGGAACACTGAAAAGACTTCCAACAATCCCAGGAATAAATGAACTTAAATTCTTAGTGCAGTGGGAACGGAGAGGGTATTTAAGAGATATCAAGGAAAAGTGGGGAGGCCATCCACTAAAATAGGAAACATAAAGGCCAAAGTTTACGCCGGAAGGAGGGGAGACAATGATACCTTTTGACTTTTGGAGTTCGAGGTGTCTCTGGGACACCCGGGTGATACCTAATAGGCTTATGAATATGTGTGTGTCTGCGACTTCCCTGGTGGTCCACTGGGTAAGACTCTGTGCCCCCAGTGCAGGGGGCCAGGGGTTCAGTCCCTGGTGGGGGAGCTAGATCCCACTTGCAGCAACTAATGCCCCAACAAAAAATCCCGCATGCCGCGCAACAAAGATCCAGCGTGCCACAACTAAGGCCCTCTGCAGCCTAACTAAATAAATATATTTAAAAAAAATGTTTGTGTCTCTGTGTGTGTGTGTACATTTTTTTCCATTATAAAAGCTTGCAAGACATCTGGGCTGGAGATATAAATTTAAGTGTCATCAGCTTACAGATAGCAATTAAAACCATTAGTGTGGATGAAGTCACCCAGACAAAGTGTGGGCCAGAAGATCTGTGGGCCCAGGACAGAGCTCTGGAGAGCTCCAACTCCAAGCAGTTGAAGGCTTGGATTTGTAAACATTCTCCCAAGGGAGCAGTGTGTGAAGTGGAAAGGAGTGAGGAAAGGGCCCTGGATATCACCAATATTTAGGGGAAGAGAAGGTAAACAGATGAGAAGAGAGGGGCAAAAGTGCAGGAGAAGCCAGGACAGGGTGTCAAGTCGAGGGAAGTCAGTAACATCAAATGCTGCGGAGGTCAATGGAGGTAAGGAGAGGAAACTCCATCAGTTAGATTTAGCAACTAAGAGGTGGCGAGTGCGGCCAGAGAGAGGTTAGTGGAGCGCAGAGAGGGTGGGCTACCGGCTGTGGGGGAAACCTTTTCAAATGAAACGCAGTTTGAGTAGGTGGCTGGAACTGCACCCCGCGCTGCTCCCCCGCGCGCGCCACAGTCACGCGTGCACACTCTTACACACCAGAGGAATAACAAGGACTTGACGTTCCCGGACAGGGCTCGCAGAGATCCTGCGCAGGCGCCTCCGGAGCCCGCCTGCTCTGCCACGAGCCCCTCCCCAGGCCTGCAGAGGGCGCTGCGTCTCGGAGAGCTGGGGCGTGACGCCGCTCTAGCTAGCGCTAGCGCTCGGGCTCGGTGGTGGGCGCCGCAGCTCCGCGTCCCGGACGCCTCCTCCCAGCACAGGTGGGTCCGCCGGCGGGGGCCAGCAGTGCTTGGGATCCGTGGGGCGGGCGGGTAGCGACAGCCTCTGGGCGCGGAGTAGTCCCCATCACCTAAGTGCTCCAGCTCGGGCCCGGCTTCGGCGGATCGGGCTGTGGACGGGGCTGCACGTGTGCAAGTCCCATTCCGGGTGGGTGCCTTCTGGACGTGCAGTGCCTGTCCCAGAACCCCTTAACACCCCAGGGGTCTCCGCCCCGGCTCGCCCGCGGCTTCCTGGGGACATCTAGGGACGGAGCTACCAGGGGCGGGGCTCCCGTGATTGACACGTCTTTCCCCAGGTTTCACGGGCACCACTTGACCCCTCCCCTGCCCTGAATCTGAGCCAGCACCATGGTGAGAACCCTGAGCCCAGCCCCTCACCTCCGCATGCCCATGCCCTTGCCCTTGCCCTTGCCCCTGCCCCGCGTGGCCTTGCCTCCGTTGCCCGATATAAACCTGGGGCTCCGCAGTGGGGGTTCCGGTGGGTATGCCCCTGCAAGGCAGCCTGCACTCTTGCAACCCGCCCATCCCTATAGCACGGGCGCCTGAAAGTGAAGACATCGGAAGAACAAGCGGAAGCCAAAAGGCTAGAGCGGGAACAGAAGCTGAAGCTATACCAGTCAGCCACCCAGACTGTCTTCCAGAAGGTGGGGCCCTCAGAGGTCGTTCCCCTCCCACAGTGACTCCCTTAGTATAGCACTGAGGCCAAGAACTGCGCCTTAGAGTCAGGCTGCTTGGATCCATATCTGCGTTCTATCAGGTACTAGCTGTGTGTCCTTGGGCAAGTTACTGAATCTCTTTGGACCTCAGTTTGCCCATCTGTAAAATGGGCCTAACAATTGCACTTACTGCATAAGGCTGTTGTGAAAATTAAATGAGAGAATACATGTAAACCCATAAAGTGCTTTGTATAGTACCTACAGTATAGTATGGCATTCACAGAACAGTCGGTAGTTGCATTTATGTTATTAGTCCTGTAGCAGGAGAAAGATATGATCTCTCTGACCCTGCTGTCTACCTTCTCAGCGCCAGGCTGGAGAGCTGGATGAATCAGTGCTGGAACTGACAAGCCAGATTCTGGGAGCCAACCCTGATTTTGCCACCCTCTGGAATTGTCGCCGAGAGGTGCTCCAGCAGCTGGAGGTCCAGAAGTGCGTAGGGGTTCAGAGCCCCAGGAAGATGGCCCTGGCTCTGCCTCTGCCCTGCCTGGGTCCAGGGCTGGAGGAAGAGTGGGGCAGCCAGGGGCATAGGCAGAGGGCAGCGGAAAGCTGGGTGCAGAAAGACAGGGGTGAGCTGGGATTGGGTGTTGGAGGGTCCTGACCCCTATTCCCCTCTGGGCGCAGGTCCCCCGAGGAGTTGGCCGCTCTGGTGAAGGCAGAACTGGGCTTCCTGGAGAGCTGTCTGAGGGTGAACCCCAAGTCTTACGGTACCTGGCACCACCGCTGCTGGCTGCTGGGCCGCCTGCCAGAGCCCAACTGGGCCCGGGAGCTGGAGTTGTGTGCCCGCTTCCTCGAGGTTGATGAGCGGAACTGTACGTGCCTGCAGATTCTGTCCCTACAGCCCTCACCTGCCCCACATTCTGGTACTAGGGCCTCAGTAAGACCCAGAGTGGGGAGGGATGGCCAGGATGGGCCCACTGAGCTGATGGCAAAAGGGATGATGGAGCCAAATGTATCCTCCATGGAGTGCAGAGAGGTGTTTCTCAGGATCTCCGAGGGAACTCCAGGGGTACCAGCTGGGGAGATTCTCTTGCCCTGCTTCTGAAATGTGCTGTCTGCCCTTCCCCCCAGTTCACTGCTGGGACTACCGGCGGTTTGTGGCTGCACAGGCAGCTGTGCCCCCTGCAGAGGAGCTAGCCTTCACTGACAGCCTCATCACCCGAAACTTCTCCAACTATTCCTCCTGGCATTACCGCTCCTGCCTCTTGCCCCAGCTGCATCCCCAGCCAGACTCTGGCCCCCAGGGGCGCCTCCCTGAGGATGTGCTGCTCAAAGGTTAGCAGAGTCAGGGGTTGCTGGGGAGGACTCTGCAGTGCCGCCCTTCCAACCCTGATGCCTAGGCCTGTTCCTGAACCTGCCACTCGGGAACTTGCCTGGCTCTGGGGGTGCATAAGATCCAGCCCCTGGCTGCAGGGAGCCCGAGTGTCCAATGGGGAAGATAAAACTGAAATGTACAGCCCCTGGGCAAGGCCAGCCTATAGGTGAAACTGCAGGCTGGAGGAACTCCAAGGTGAGGGTGGGGTGTTGAGGTGGCCAGGAGCCAAGCAGGGTCCTAACCACAACTCCATGCCTCCTTGGCCCCTGCAGAGCTGGAGCTGGTGCAGAATGCCTTCTTCACTGACCCCAATGATCAGAGTGCCTGGTTCTACCATCGTTGGCTCCTGGGACGAGGTGAGCAGTGGAGGAGGAGGCTGGGTGATTAGGGCTTAGAAGGAATGGAAGAATATTTAAGGAGACCTGAGGCTGTGTCTTCCCCCAGCGGATCCCCAGGATGCCCTGCGCTGCCTGCACGTGAGCCGGGATGAGGCCTGTCTGACTGTCTCCTTCTCTCGGCCCCTCCTAGTGAGTCCTGCAGCTTTTGCCGGAGAGCATCGTGGATTGTGGGCCTGGGGCTGTTGGAGTGACGGGTCTCTCTTTGTCTCCCATGCCAGGTGGGCTCCAGGACGGAGACCTTGCTACTCATGGTGGACGAGTCACCCCTGGCCGTGACGTGGAGGACCCCAGATGGCAGGAACCGGCCTAGCCACGTCTGGGTATCCCAGGATTGGTGGGCAGAGTGGAGGCTGGGGTAGGGCTGGGCTGGGACTATCAGGAAAGTGGTGCAGCCGGGCTTTTTCTTAACCCCGTGCTCCCAGCTCTGTGACCTGCCCGCCACCTCTCTCAATGACCAGTTGCCCCAACATACATTTCGTGTCATTTGGACAGCAGGCGGTGCCCAGAAGGAGTGTGTGCTCTTAAAAGGTGACACAGCCCGCACCTCCCCCCTTGGCAGCAGCCCTCATCCCTCTCTTCCTGTCATGGGTGTCCCCTCCTACCACCTGCTCTTTCTCACAGGCCGCCAAGAGGGCTGGTGCCGGGACTCCGCCACGGATGAACAGCTCTTCAGGTGACGGTGACAGGGAAGCACACAGACAAGGATGGGGGCTCTGGACTCTGGGCATCAGGCAGCTGGGCAGGAGGCTGGGGGCTTATGCAGTTGATCTCAGACTGGATACTGGAGCTGACTAGTACCCCAGGGCTGGGGCATCATCCTCTCCCCAACCCTGCCCACCCTCAGGTGTGAGCTGTCAGTGGAGAAGTCCACGGTGCTACAGTCCGAGCTTGAATCCTGTAAGGAGCTGCAGGAGCTGGAGCCTGAGAATAAATGTGAGGCCCGCTCCCCTGAGGAGGCCCCTTTCTAGGGTGGTGCCCCTTGGGGAGAGCGGGAAGGGTCTCCAGAGGATGGGAGCAGGGGAGGGTCCAGGAGAGACCATCCTCTTCCCTGCCCTCTCCCCAGGGTGCCTGCTCACCATCATCTTGCTGATGCGGGCGCTGGACCCCCTGCAGTATGAGAAGGAGACGCTGCAGTACTTCCAGACCCTCAAGGCAAGTCGGGTCCACGGGAACCGGTGAGGGGGAGGCCCAGCGGGCAGGAGGAGGGCAGCTGACATGCATTCTCTGTCCCTTCTCCGTGCCAGGCCGTGGACCCTATGCGGGCAGCGTACCTGGACGACCTGCGAAGCAAGTTCCTGCTGGAGAACAGCGTGCTCAAGATGGAGTACGCGGAGGTGCGCGTGCTGCACCTCGGTCACAAGGTAGGGACTGCACGCGCACCTTCCCAGCCTTCGCCCTGCTAGCCGGCCTCCCTCTTCCTCAGGACCTGGGCCGGCTTTTATATCCGCTCCCTGGGCCTCAGCCGAGACACTCACCACGCCCCCGGCTTTCCTTCAGTAGCACGTGCCTCTCTGGACATTGCTTCCTCAGCTCATTCCCATGCTTCTCTCCCTGGAGCAGCCCCCAACACCTAAAACCTGAATAGTTTCCAGAGCTTTCTGACAAACCCTCCAGACTCTCTTTTTCCTCTGTAGTCCTTCCCAATCTCCTCAACACGTCACTGCTGCCCACCTTCGCCCCCACCAGCCGATCCCAGACTCACCAGGCCCGCTCCCCCAGTGTCTGTGTTTATCCCAGCGCCCTCCTCCGTCCCCCGTACCTGCCCCACTCCCGCCACTCCACTGGCCACGCAGCCCCAGGGCTCAGGCCTCCCCCGTGTCCTTGACGTGGAGTAGGTACTGCCAGGGGTGCTGAGGTAAGCATCCTATCTACTCCCTCTTCTCCTCAGCTGGGGTCCCCAAGGGCCTGTGTGGGGCACACAGGGCAAGTGCCTGATAAACGATGGCTGAGGACTTTCCCCCACGTCTCGCTGGGTATCTCATCCCCCCTCCTCAGGATCTGACGGTGCTCTGCCATTTGGAGCAGCTGCTCTTGATCACTCACCTTGACCTGTCGCACAATCGTCTCCGAGCCCTGCCCCCTGCCCTGGCTGCCCTGCGCTGCCTCGAGGTAAAGCACTCACTCCTCTGTCACTGTCCTGGGTGGTCCTTTTCCCCTTCCTCCACCTCAGAAGTCTGCCCACCCTACAAAGAGATGCCCAGGTCCTCCCAGACCCCACAGATGACCCCTGCCTTCTCCTCTGTTGCCCAGCCTGACCCCATGCACTGTAAGCTGATCACCCTGGGTTCCCCAGTTGCTTGTACCAATCCCAGGCTGACAGCTGCCTTCCTTGCCTTGTCTTCCCTGCCCTCCCTGCTCCCCAGGTGCTGCAGGCCAATGACAACACTATCGAGTCCCTGGACGGTGTCACTAACCTGCCCCGGCTGCAGGAGCTCTTTCTGTGCAACAACCGTATCCTTCCTTCTGGGTGCCTTTCAGACAGCAGGTAGTGCAAGGTGCCACACCCGGAAGGGACAGACAGCAAGCAGAGTGGTGTGCCCCTGGACATGGAGAGGGGGCTCTGGCTGTCTAAGCTGAGGAGAGAGGGTAGCCTGGCGCTGTATGAGGCTATCATTGACTTGTACTGGTAGAGTTTTGCAGGATGGAAGTAAGTGACTTCCTCAAGCCAGAGTTCACAAACCAGCAGCCTACAGGTGTTCTTGGGTAGCGCATCATGTTTTTAAAACCAGGAAGTTTCATATTTTAAAAAAATCTAGAATTCTGGTTCGTCTTTTAAAAATGGAAGTTAAAGCAACCTTTAGCCTGCATTTCCACTTGGCAACCCTTGGCCATTGGTGGATCATGGGTGCCTCTGCATCCGGGGCTAGCTTTCACCTTGGCCATAGTCTCCACCACTCCTTCTGGGAGTGTATCCAGTCAGCCTCCTGTGCTTCCTGCCTGGCCCCCGGGGGCTGGTGTTTGCAGTCTAGAGCCTTACGCCCTCCGGGGAAGCGGACAAGGTGCCCACCAAGCAGGCTGCTAGGCAGCAGTCCCTGTTCTTGAGGGAAAGCAGTGATGGCTGCACAGGAGCAGGTGAATCTGGAGGAACCTGCCGAGCTTTCCTTGACTCCTGCCCAAGGCCTCCAGCAGCCTGCAGTGCTCCAGCCTCTTGCCTCCTGCCCCAGGCTGGTCCTCCTCAACCTGCAGGGCAACCCCCTGTGCCAAGCAGTGGGCATCTCGGAGCATCTGGCCGAGCTGCTGCCTTCAGTTCGCAGCAGCCTCACCTAAGAGACTCTGCCCCCGCCCCCTGCCCTTTAACTTATTGGAACTGAATAAACAATGAAGAGGCCCCCAAAGGCTGCTAAGCCGCCGCTGCCACCATCATTACTACTGCTACCTATCCTGGAAAAGAAAGGGAGAGAGTGAGGGTATGTCAGTTCACCCCCTCTACTTTCGTTGTATGCTCAGTCCTGCTGTTCTCTGTCATGGAGAACCAAAGCCTCAGAATCTGGGGCAGAATCAGGGCAATGGCTGGATTTGAATCTACATTCTAGTTTGGGGCTGGGCTGGGTCTAAGTTCCAGGCTGGAGTCAGATTTGAGTTCATGTTCTGGTTGGGGCTGGACCACAAAGCAGCTGGAAGTCTCTCTAACTGAAAGGGCTCGTAGAAGTTTCTCCCGTGACCTGTGCCCCTTCTAGATGCCCTGTCTGCCCTGGCTCTCCTTCACCACAGCTGAGAAAGCTCTTCCCAGGAGGAGTAGGCCAGGGCGCCCTGGCTCCCCTCTCTTACAGCAATACTGTCAGTCCCCATGAGTAGCATGCTCTGGATAAAGAGCCCTTGGAGGGCTTCCCTGGTGGCGCAGTGGTTGAGAGTCCGCCTGCTGATGCAGGGGACACGGGTTCGTGCCCCGGTCCGGGAAGATCCCACATGCCGCAGAGCGGCTGGGCCTGTGAGCCATGGCCGCTGAGCCTGCGTGTCCGGAGCCTGTGCTCCACAACGGGAGAGGCCACAACAGTGAGAGGCCCGCGTACCGCAAAAAAAAAAAAAAAAAAAAAAAAAAGAGCCCTTGGAAATCCTTGAAATCCTTGATCCCACTTGATCCTCACAAGCTCTCAGGGCTGAGACGATTAGGCCCATAGTACTGATGAGGAAACTGCTGTTAAGATGCACCCAAGGTTGCTGACCTCAAGTGCTGGAGCCAGAGCTGTCTCTGCAACCTGGTCTGGGATTCCAGATTCATATTCTTGCTTCTGGATTGGGCAGAGCCTGGCCCCAGCTCCCGAGGTACCGAGACGGTGTCTTTTCCCATGGTCCCCCTTCCAACACACATACACATACCTTGTCCTGACTTTGAAAGCCCTGAGGCACTTGAGCCTCCCCAGAGGGAGGAAAGGGGAGCGACTCAGGGGTGAGGGCACTGAGTCAAACCTGGCTGGGTGGGGAAAGAGAAAGATTGAAACAAGAGGGAGAGAATGTGACACGGCATTTTCCTGGTTCCCTGAGAATCTACCTGGACCCACATGTGCTCACACGCAACCAGACTCTCAGGGCCCTGCCCTTCCCATATCCATAGTGATACACAGTCCCTCCATGAAGCCCTTTGGCTGACCTGCCTCACACCTGCCCGGAATTTTGATTTCCACTAGTGCATCCTCTGAGTGTGCTGGAGGATGTAGGGACTCAGACCTGGACAGGAAAAGGTCACGGGGTTGTGGAGGGCTCTGTGCCCGGTCCTGGAGCCTCTGTCCCGACTCCCCAAGCCACCTCCCTGCCTGATGCGTCACCAAACTCAGCCTCTCCTCCAGTCAGCTTCCTTGTGTCCCCTTGCCCACCCTGTTTTCACTGTCTTCTGTTCAGTGTCCCATGGACAGAGCTGGGACAACAGCGGGATGGAGGGAAGAGACCCCAGGAACAGGGTCCCAGCTTTCCGGAAGATGTCTGACCTCCTCTTTGCCTTGGAGTTCTCTTGGTGGCCTCCCTGGCGTTTCTCCCAGTGTCAGGGTGAAGTTGGGGCAGGTGCCTGGAGCCGGTTGGTCAGGGTTCCCAGGAAGAATTCCAGGTTGGAGAGCCCTGGCCTCCAGCTCACCAGACATTCATCTAGAGAGAAGGAGGTACTCTCTAGCCTGGGGAGGGGGGCCTTCATTCCCACCTGAGACTCATAGCAAAGACCTCAGCCTCCTCCAAACCCCTCGGTTTGGGGGGTGGGGGGTGGCGGTTAGAAAACGAGATTGCTTCTACTCTCACCCACCCCTAATCCCCAACCTGGAGGGACACAGGAAGCAGGGGGCAGCTCACTCATGCTGGGGCCTGGGGCCTAGCTAGAGGAAGAAGAAGGGACAGACAGATGGATGGTGGGGGCTGGCTGGTGGAGCCAGTCGGAGGGCCTGGCTGCTGATGTCACCGGTGTGTACCAGCTTGGGATGCTGGGACCTCCCTGGGCAGGACGAGTCCCAGAGCCAGGCCGGTGGGCAGTTTCACAGGGACAGAGGCGGGCAGCCTGAGCTTGGGAAGAGCGAGTCTGCTGGATAGAGTGTGGGTGGACCCTCCCTGCCCCACCGCGCTAGGGAAACTTCCCACACTACAGGGACGATTCTTTCCCCCTCACCCGCACGTGGACACCCACCAAGCCAGGTGCCCCATCCAGAAAGCTGCTCACGGACCCCTCCCAGGAAATGACACTTGTCGCAACGCCCTCCACCGAGGAGAAGGTGCTTCTGATGCACCCAGTTTCGAAGGAGTCAGCATCCCTCGGACGGTTTGATCTCATCAAAGCCTTCCAACTTCAGCCCTGACAGACCTCGCCCCTCCCCCTCCCCAGCCCGGGCCCCGCCTCCAGTCGGTTCCTGGTTCCTTGAAAGGGGACCGAGGGTGCGGCCTAGCCTCATTTCTCACCCCTACCTCGGAAACCGCCCCCAGAGGCTGGGCTTCTTCCCTCGAGGATGGAGCAACCTCCCTTCCCCTTCTTCCCAGAAGCCGGGCCCCGCCCTCCCCCCCTCATAAACCACTTACCGGCCCGCCCCACGCTTCCCATTCGTGCGGCGGCGTCAGTCCCGTCCCATCAGTCCCGACCTGTTCCACCCAGAGATGCCAGCACCTTCGTCAGGTGAGGCCCCGGCCAGGTGGGGTGCGAGCCAGCCCGAGCCTGTCGGTCCCAGTGGGGCTGCTCCCCAAACACCGAGACTCTGCACCTGGGAAGCCCGGCTCGGGGCACCTCTGCCCCCGCCCCGCCCCCTCCGGGCAGCTCCGCGTGGGTGTGTGTCCAGCCGTAGGGAATGTCAGGAGCCCAAGTCGTGAATGTCACTTGCCTGTGTAATGCAGGGAGCCTTGGGTGGGGGATTCCGCCTAAGAAATGGGTCCTTGAGGCAGGCAGCTCTGGATCTCTAGACTGAGGAGCTGGCAGGTGGAGGGAGCAGGCCCGGGATGGTCTGTGCTGGTGCACCTTGAGGGTGTGATACGTGTCATCTCCTGGGAGGGGTGCGTGAGCAGCTTTCTGGATGGGGCACCTGGCTTGGTGGATGTCCATGTGCGGGTGAGAGGGGAAAGACTCGTCTCTGTAATGTGGGAAGTTTCTCTAGGTGAGTCTGAAAGGAGTCTTTGGGGAAGGTCTCTGGGTGTGTCTGAGGGAATCTCAGGGTGGAGGTCAGATCATCTCAGTCATCTGGCTGGGACTGAATCAGCTCTCTGGATGGAGGGTTTCTGGGTGAGCTGACTGGGGCATCCTGTAGGGGTAAAGGAGGTCTGTGTGAGTGGTCAGAGCCTCCCTGCCTTGTCCACACAGGCACGACGACGGGCAGTCCTTGTTCAGATGTGGGCCGCTGGGGCAGGAACCCCTGGCAGCCCC
This sequence comes from Mesoplodon bidens, assembly GCF_964165515.1. NCBI lineage: Eukaryota > Metazoa > Chordata > Mammalia > Artiodactyla > Ziphiidae > Mesoplodon > Mesoplodon bidens. The sequence continues at coordinate 104,971,989 of NC_138178.1, read as the reverse complement.
CCATGACACCTTCTCCAGAGCCGGAGCCAGAGCCAAACAGACATGCTCGCCAAGGGGGCCGCCCCTTCTGGGCTCGCTGCTGTGGCTGCTGCTCGTGCCAGAATGCAGTAGATGACGACTGGGGGCCTGAGCCCGGCAGAGACCGAGGGTCTGACTCCACGGTTCGAGGGCCCAGCTCCAGCGGTCGAAGACCCGACTCCCGGGTCTGCCCTGTGAACACAGCTAGAGATGGCACCATCCAAGGTGAGGTCCACCTGTCCACGTTTTCTGAGAGCCAAAATGCTTTAATGGGCCTGAGACTCATTCTGGCGTCTCTGGGGGCCTGGGAGGCTAATGATGCAGGGCCGGACTCCCCACGGGGCTTCACTGAACCTGAGCTCTGGCCTTGCAGAGGGAATGCTGGTGGTGACTGGTGTGAATCTGCTGAGTTCACCCTCGGACCAGAATCGCCAAGAGCACCACACGGACGAGTTCGAGTACAATGAGCTGATTATCCGCCGTGGGCAGCCTTTCCACGTGGTCCTCTTCCTGTCTCGTCCCTATGAGTCCTCCGATCATGTCACCCTGGAGCTGCTCATTGGTCGGTGGAGCCCACAGTAGGAGGGGTGAAGGCCCTGGGCAGGGTGGAGTGGGGGTAGGGGGCTGCGTAGCAGGGCTCCCCGCCCTGGCATGAGGGTCAAAGGGGCCGCTTTGGGCTCCTCACTCACCCCACTCCTCGCCCCTGCCAGATAAGGCAGGTGCAAGCATGTAAGCATGTCCCCAGGGGTGCCTCAGGGAGGGTCTTGGTGTCCCTGTCTTCCTAAGTTCACGCTCTTCAAGCCTCCAGGGGCATCTGTCTCAAAATTCTTTTTCTTCAGGTGCTTGGCACAGCATCCCCTTCAGTGTTGCTGCCTCTGTGTGTCTTTCTTTCTGGGTCTGCCCTCCTTCCTCAGGGTGTGGCTCCACGCTCTGTTCCACTGTGTCTCTCAGGCTCTCTGTCCCCATGGCCCAGGGCAGGTGCCTCCCTCATTGCATTGCTTGGTGGCTACTGACTGCCTAGGCTGGTGCTTATGCTGCCGCAGGGGGCCGGCGACCCCTCGTACCCTTTGATGAGGGCCTAGGCTTGCCCACCCCAGCCTGTAATTTCCCAGGTCCCCCCACCAACCTCCAGCAAGGATGCCCTGGGCTCTGGCAGCTGCAGCCCCAGGGAGCAGGCAGGGTTGACCTTCAGGAGATGAACTGCCCTTTCACACGGAGCCGGGGCAACTGGACCCAGACAGGGTGGCTCTGTTCCTCCAGCCCAGGTGCTGGAACAGTCAGGCAGGGAGAACGTGACGGTGATCCGGTCTCTTCTAGTCGCCTCTAAGTGTCGAGGGAACAGGTTTGGGATGTTGGACTGGATCTCTGCCCTGACATGTGGGCAAACACTGGGTGGGGACAGAGCTGCTCTCAAATTGACCCAGGCGATGGTCCAACTCAGGGACACACTCACTGGCTCATACACTTTCTGGGTGGGGCTGCGAGAAGTCCAAGGCACCATCCCCCCCCTTCAGGTAGGCTGCAGCAGCTCATCAATGCTTCCCCCACTCCAGGAAACAAGCCTAAGGTGGGCAAGGGCACCCATGTGATCATCCCAGTGGGCCAGGGGGGCAGTGGAGGCTGGAAAGCCCAGGTGACCGAGTCCAGCGGGAAGAATCTAAACCTACGGGTCCTCACCTCCCCCAATGCCATCATCGGCAAGTTTCAGTTCACGGTCCGCACACGGTCGGAAGCTGGCGAGTTCCAGTTGCCCTTTGACCCCTGCAATGAGATCTACATCCTCTTCAATCCCTGGTGCCCAGGTGAGCCTGCTGGAGTCAGAAGCAAGGCATGGACAGGAGGGGAGGGCAGGTCAGGGCTTCCTTTCCTAGGATCTGGCTACGTGCCTGGGTACCTAGCCCTAGGAGAAGCCAGCCTCCCATTGTCCAGGTGAGGGGACCTCGATCCAGGACCTAGAGAGGTGACCAGCCCAAGGCCACACAGCCTCACCTCTCCTGGGGAAGGGCCCTGGTTACGGCCACCCTCCTCTGATTATCTCTGTCATGCTCGCTGCATCCTTCCTGGGAGCAGTGCTGCCAGGCTAGAGGCGTTCCTGCTCTTCCTCTGCGGTCATGAGTCCTGCAGAATCAGCCCGGGGGCAGGTGGGACCCAGGGAGAGGTCTGGAGGGGACCAGTCATATATGCTTTGGGAACACAGAGGACATCGTGTATGTGGACCGTGAGGACTGGCGGCAGGAGTACGTGCTTAACGAATGTGGGAGAATTTACTATGGGACCGAAGCACAGATTGGTGAGCGGACCTGGAACTACGGCCAGGTACGGCTGGCTGGGGCCTCATGCACTCAGGGGCACTAGAGGCAGGTGGGGCGGGGTAGGGGGGCAGGTGCTGGCCTAGGGGTCACCTCTGCCCTTCCTCCCTCCAGTTTGACCACGGGGTGCTGGATGCCTGCCTGTACATCCTGGACCGGCGGGGCATGCCATATGGAGGCCGCGGGGACCCCATCAACGTCTGCCGGGTCGTCTCTGCCATGGTGAGCACCCTCGCGTCTCTGAGCCCTACCGTGTGTCTGCCTCCCCTGCTCCACCCCACACTCTTACCCTTCCTGATTCTGTCCCTGCTCTTGCAAAGGGTACCGTGGGAAGTGGTCTCACCCCTCTTCCCTCCCTTGCCTGTCCCCCAACCCTCCCCTTCCTGGCTCCCGTTCCAGCTCTTGTGTAATGTACGGCCAAACCCCAAACTTGGCACACCCAGCGTTCACATTCCTGTGTCAGACCAGGACGGGGGTGGAGTGGGCAGAGAGCTCTGGGAGTGGTGAGAGGGGCTCAGGCTGCTACTGGACCCTGAAGCTTTTAGGGGTGAGGGATGGTTGCAGGGTCAGAGGCTGGGCCGGGGGCCACATGGCAGGCCCTGAGCCTCTCCCCCAACTCTGCCCCACCCCGTCCTGTCCTGGGCAGGTGAACTCCTTGGATGACAATGGTGTCCTGATTGGGAACTGGTCTGGAGAATATTCCCGCGGCACGAATCCATCAGCGTGGGTGGGCAGCGTGGAGATTCTACTCAGCTACCTACGCACCGGCTTCTCCGTTTCTTACGGCCAGTGCTGGGTTTTCGCCGGTGTGACCACTACAGGTAGTGAAAGGATGGGACAGGAGCGGCCTGGGCCCTACACGAAGGAGGGAGGGAAGCCAGGCTCCGCCTTCACGAGCCCAGCCCAGCTGTGGCTACAGTGTCTGGTAGGCTGGCCTTAATTATCATTAATTAGTGTTAACAACCGAGAGGGGCCTAGAGGAGAGGAGGGAGAAGGGACAGTTAGGGACAAGGCAAGGTCGGTGGCTTGGATTCCCCTAACCCCCAACACTCCCTGGCTCGGTGCCCTCCTGACCCTAGCGACCCCTGACCCAGTTGCCCCTGTCCCCGTGCTACTCCTGACCTCGTGCCTCACCTGCCCCCCACCCCTGCCCTGGCCCCGGGCCCTGAACCCCAACCCTGGTTTCCCCACAGTGCTGCGCTGCCTGGGCCTGGCCACCCGTACCACCACCAACTTCAATTCCGCACATGACACAGACACATCCCTCACCATGGACATCTACTTTGACGAGAACATGAAGCCACTCGAGCACCTGAACAGTGATTCCGTCTGGTGAGGCTGGGGCTGGCCTGCCCTTCCCTGCTGAGGGCTGGTGACCCGAGGCCTGGGTGCCAGGGGATGCCGGGGAGGCCCCGGGGGGTGGGCAGCTCATGGAGCCCTCCGGCCACGTCCATCCAGGAACTTCCACGTGTGGAACGAGTGTTGGATGAAGAGGCCAGATCTGCCCTCAGGCTTCGATGGATGGCAGGTTGTGGACGCCACACCCCAGGAGACCAGCAGTGGTGAGGCGGGGCCCTGCCTGGCTCCTGAACCCCATGTGGGGCCCCTCCCTGTCTCCCCAGCCAGGGGAACAAACTCCAGCGTCCCGGACGGGGCCTTAGAGCCGGGTCCTTTAACCTCGCAGTTCTTCAAACAGACTCATCAGGGCAAATCACCCTGTGGCCGGCCCTTCATTTATTTTTACCTTTCTGCGTAACTATTTGCCTAAATTTTATTTATTTGTAAGGATTATTACACTCAGATGGCTCAAAAGTCCAAGGATTCAAGAGAATTCAGTGAGAGGTTTCCCTCCTCTGACAAATCCACTATTCCCACTTGCTTTTTTATTTACATATCCTGGAGGTAATTAATTGAAGGACCCTTTTATTTATATATATTCTTTTAAAGTTTAAAAAGTCATTATTTTAAGTAAAACAAGCTTGGAAGGAAAAAAAAAAGGATAGAATTGTATAGCATAAAGTATACAATTCCCTATCCTCTCTCAGGTGGTTTGTTTCGTTTTGTTTCAAGGAAATTTCTATATCCTACTCCAGACCTGATACGTTGGACCTTCAGGGAATAGACTCTAGGAATCTGTATTTTTTTTTTTTCGATACACAGGCCTCTCACTGTTGTGGCCTCTCCCCTTGAGGAGCACAGGTTCTGGACGCGCAGGCTCAGAGGCCATGGCTCACGGGCCCAGCTGCTCCACGGCATGTGGGATCTTCCCGGACCGGGGCACGACCCGTGTCCCCTGCATCGGCAGGCGGACTCTCAACCACTGCGCCACCAGGGAAGCCCCCAGGGATCTGTATTTTTGAAAGTTCTGGTGATGTTGCAGATCAGCTGGGTTTGGGAGGTCCTCTAGGGCACAGAGCGTTAGGTCAGCAGCAGAGCAGACCCAGCCCCCGACTTCCTCTCTTTCAACACATATTCTCACTTTTACCAAGTTCCTCTCGTGTCTGTTCCACTGCTCCACTGAGTTATACGTACAGTATGATAAAATCAGGGTTCAGATAGGTTCAGAGGAGAAAACAGCTTCTGTAACCCAGTCCAGCCTAAGAAGTAATCACTGACGACATAACCTACTAGTCTCTTTTCCACAATGCACGTTTCTGCAAAAATTAGACCTCCCGTGCTGTTCTCAGACAGGTCCTGCACACCCTTCCCACCTTAACACTCTGGCCCCAGACAGCCCCACCTGCCCCTCCGGTTGCCTCTCCCTCCAACCCCTGCCATCTCTCCCTTCCTCACCCTGGCTCAGATAGCCTTCCCCTAGCCTACGCTCCTCCTCTGGTCTCTGGCCAGACCCCTTCCCCTCAGTCATCTCTATGAACGGTGCCCTGTGAGTTGTGCAACCCCAGTGATGCCTGTGACGCTGGAACAGCCTGCAGGACACCGGGAAATCTGAGTTCTGGTCCCCACTCTGGGAAGTGGTGGGCTGGGTGGCAGCCAGGGGCTCTGAGGCCACCCAGACCCGGGCTTGATTCTAGCTTGATCACTTCTTAGATATGTCATCTTGGGCAAGTTCCTTGCACCTTCGGGCTTTGGTGTTCTTGTTTGTAATGTGTGGATGATATATACCATACAGGGTGGTTGGGAGGATCTAATGAGAAGTCATAGTAGACTAGCAGCATGGCTGGAGCTTAGTAGCTACTCAGTTAAGTATTAGCTCCTTGGGCTTCCCTGGTGGCGCAGTGGTTGAGAGTCCACCTGCCGATGCAGGGGACACGGGTTCGTGCCCGGTCCAGAAAGATCCCACATGCCACGGAGCGGTTGGGCCCATGAGCCATGGCCGCTGAGCCTGCGCGTCTGGAGCCTGTGCTCCGCAACGGGAGAAGCCGCAACAGTGAGAGGCCCGCGTACCGCAAAAAAAAAAAAAAAAAAAAAAAAAAGTATTAGCTCCTTCCTCCTCTCTGTATCCAACTGTCTTGGGAGATCCTGGCATCTACTTTGCCTCACTGAGCCTGTCTCCCCATGTGTAAAAGGAGACCATCGTGTGAGATGTTTTCTAAGACTCTCTCCTGTTGGATGGCCCTCACTTCCTGTTCTGTGTCCTCTCCTGCCAAGCTTCCTCCCTACCAACTCACCTCTTCCAGAAAACCCTCCCGAGCACACTGAGGACAGCCTCTGTTTCCCACCAGCTCCCCTCTCACCTCCCCACAGAGAGGACACAGTAGGCTGCAGAGCTGAAGGGTTGTTCTGGATCTTTCTGGAATGGTGACTGATGTCATTGCTCTCCCAGCCGGCAAGCAGAGCCATGGTGGGCTCTGGGTTTGTCTTGATGTAGGATGGCTCTTGACCTCAGGGGGTTACAGACAGCTGACATGCAGCTTCAGCCAGTAGAGGAAGTGTGCCAGCAATTTGGTTAGCAAGGCAGGCCTGTCCCCACGGTTGTCCCTGTCCCCCTATCCCCCACCAAGGACTGAGGCCAAATAGAACGTGCGCACTATTTTGTTTAACCTCCCTGAGTTGGACTGCTGGGAGCTGACCCAAGGCAGTGGGCGCTGGGCCTGGATGGGTGGGCCCAGGATCTGGGGGGGGGTCCCCCTCAGCCGCCTTGGATCTCTCACCCCCATGCTACCCTCACTCCCCTAGGCATCTTCTGCTGTGGCCCCTGCTCTGTACAGTCCATCAAGAACGGCCTGGTCTACATGAAGTATGACACGCCCTTCATTTTTGCTGAGGTGAGGCCTGTGTGCCCGGTGCCTTTGTGGGCAGCCTGGGGAGACGAGGGCACTGGCGTTGGCCCTGGGTTCTCTGGTCCTGACCTCACCACCGACTGACTAGCTGTGTGATCTTGAGCAAGTCACCCATTCTATGAGTCTTAGTTTCCCCAACTGTTAAAAGTGGGATAATAATGGCTGCCATGCTTCCTGTGCTCAGGACCAAAAGAAATAATGGGTATGAAGCTGCTCTGTAAGTCGCAGAGTCAGCGAACGAGCATAAGGGATTACTGTTCTTAATGTTGAATGCATGCTAAGGAGCCTCCCAGACCAGTTTCTTCCCCACTCTCTGGCCTTGTCTGGCTCAGCTTGGAAAGCCTCCCGGTTTGGCTCTTCCAGGAAGCTCCCAACCGTTGGATCTAGCCCTCCATGCAGCTCCTAGGATCCAGGGAAGGCAGCTGGGGGTCAGGCCCACCCTCAGACCCTCTGGCTCACTCACTCCCGGCTCACACCCCACACACGCCCCAAACAGGTGAACAGTGACAAGGTCTACTGGCAGCGGCAATGTGACGGCAGCTTCAAGGTCATGTACGTGGAGGAGAAAGCCATCGGCTCGCTCGTCGTCACGAAGGCCGTCGGCTCCAACAATCGGGAAGAGGTCTCCCACATCTATAAGCACCCGGAAGGTACCAGCCCCCCAACCTGGCCAGCTCCGACCATGCCAAGGGTTCCCACCAAGCACTCGCCAATGCCAGCAGCAGTGGTAAGCTCATCGTTGACCCTCAACCCCCAGGCTCAGAAGCAGAGCGGAAGGCAGTGGAGACCGCAGTCGCCCACGGCAGCAAACCCAACGTGTACGCCATCCGGGACTCGGCTGAGGATGTGGCCCTGCAGGTGGAAGCGCAGGACACAGTAATGGGGCGGGACCTGACCATCTGTGTGGTGCTGACCAACTGCAGCAGCAGCCCGCGGACTGTGAAGCTGCACCTGTACCTCTCCGTTACCTTCTATACCGGTGTCTCTGGGTCTGTCTTCAAGGAGAGCAAGAAGGAAGTGGTGCTGGCTCCAGGGGCCTGTAAGTGCTCCTTCCCCAGCCCTGCCCCCTCCCCTCTGCCCCACGGCTGGGCACCCCGGGGCTGGGCACATGGAGACCCCAGGATGCCGGGTCTGGGGAAGCTGGCCTCAGTGACACCATGCCTCTCCCCCCCCAGCGGAGCGCATGGCCATGCCCGTGGCCTACAAGGAGTACCGGGTCCACCTCGTGGACCAGGGGGCCATGCTGCTCAACGTCTCAGGCCACATCAAGGAGAATGGGCAGGTGCTGGCCAAGCAGCACACCTTCCGTCTGCGCACCCCGGACCTCTCCCTCACGGTAGAGCAGCTGGCTGGGGCAGGGGGAAATCGGAGGGCCAGGGGAGGGGGCACTGGGCCAGGAGCCGCGGCAGGAGGAGGTCAGGGACCGGCTCTGGGCCTCTGGGCTTCGGTTTCCTCCTCTGGAAAATCAGATCTCATGTCCCTGATTCTGTGGTGCCTGCAGCTGGAGAGTGGGTTGGAGTTTCCTGTCTGGCTTTGGGAGAGCCCTCTCTCGGGGGCAGAAACGTGGGGTGAAGGCGGTCTTGATTCGAAGGAGCTCTCCCTCTCTGGGGGAGTGTCTGGTCCTGTGAGTTCGGCCAGGGGCTCTGATGGGGGCCTCTTTTTCTCTCAGTTACTGCAAGCAGCCGTGGTTGGCCAGGAGTGCGAGGTCCAGATTGTCTTCCAGAACCCCCTGCCTGTCACCCTCACCAACGTTATCTTCCGGCTCGAGGGTTCCGGGTTGCAGAGACCCAAGGCCCTCAACGCTGGGTGAGTCTGGCCCCTCCTCCTTCCCCTGCCGCTGCCCTTGCCTGCCTCCTGGCGGCATGAGTCCCAGCTTTGCTTCCTCTCTTGGTCAGGACGGTAAGGTCTGTTGCTTGGGGCCCGCCAGCAGCACCTCCTGACTCAGTTTAGCCCACCCAGCACGTAAAAGGCCTGCTGTGGGCAGTGCTCTGCGGTGTCCCCACCCTGCCTCACCGGCTCGTTAGGGAGCTAAGACCTCACATAGGGATCGTCACTACTGTCACCCAGCACTCAGCAGTTGAGCAGGCACTTTCAGGAACATAAGTTCATTTGGAGACCACAACAACCCCTTAGCGTACATTAGAGATCATCACCTGGGCCATGTGCCCCAGGGCAAGTGACTGATCTCCTGTGCGCCTCAGTTTTCTCACCTGTAAAATAGGGATAACGATAAGCCTGGCTCTGAGGCTCAGAGGAGACCCTGCCCATAAAGCACTCAGCATGGTGCTCGGCACAGCATTAGTGTTCTGTTGGTAGCTGTCCCCCCCTTTACAGATGGGGCAGCTGGTGGCCGCATCTCACAGGGTCTCACAGCTCCTAAGGGGCAGGCTCTGCCCCTCCCGCTTTGGTGAGAGCACAGGCTCTCAAGCTTGTTGCAGGCGTGGTGGCATGAGGGCCGAGCAGCAGTTCCGAAGGCGAGAGCCCTGTGCCTCGGGCCCTCACCCAGCCTGCCGGGGCCTGATCCCGAGCCACATGAGGCTCTGGGCCAGGCCGGTGCCCACAGTCGTGTTCCTGGGCCTGTGCTGCCGGCTCTGACACAGACCCACGCATGCAGGAACAGCACAGAGGGAAAGCAGAGAAGGCCAGAGGCTGACTTTTAAGGTCAGCCTTCTGGGGACAGGGGTAGGAATTTTCCTCATTCGACAAAGAGCACCCGAGGGAAAGTGACAGCATGTGCTCGGAGGGGCCTGGGTGAGGAAGCAGAGGGTCTCTGCCCACCCTGCCCCTCCCTCTCCCCACACACAGCAGGCGGCTCTGCCTGGTGGTGGCTGCCACTTTCGCCAACAGACCAAAACTGAAAAGGTGGCTGTTCTGATCTTTGCCCCAGCCTGGCCCCCTGGATGATGGGACACATCACAAACCAGTGCTCTCCTTCTGTCGCCCTAAAAGGGTCTCTGGCAGCTTAGAGAGTGGAGCTTGGAACTCCCAGACAGCTCACCTGCTGGTGTCTCTCACCTGCAGCTGACAGAGGGAGGTTTGCCTGTTCTGAGGGATTCCCCAGAGCGGGGCTCCCCTCAGCAGCCCCACCAGATCTTTGATTCTTGCCCCTGCCTGGGAATAAGGGAAGGACCGCTGCACTGAGTGATGGAGACCCAGCTCCTCTCTTCAGCTGTGGGGCTTGTCCAAGTCTCCCCCCACTTAAAGGTCCCAGTCTTCCCACCGGTAGGTGAGGGGGTTAGATGGTAGTTTCTCAAGGCAGGTCCTCCTTGGACATCCTGTGGCTCCTCAGCTGCTGTGAGCCCAGGCCAGGGCCACCAGGACAGCTGAGAGCCCTGAGCTCCTGGCTCGGATATATTAGATTCCAAAACGGGCATCACGTCACTCTCATCTGCGCATCCAAGGCTGTGGTATGGCATAAGTTGTGCCACCCAGCCTGCTAAGAGGCCACTTAATAAACGTTCCAGAACTTACCCCTTCAGATGGCCATTGTCACCACCAAAGCAGTCACCAGGGGAAGCTGGAAGTCTGCTCCAAATCCTTCTTGGGAATTTCCCCCAGAGCCTGAATCATATTCTCTAGAATGTCCTTAGGGTGGTCTTCTAAGGGGGTGGATTTGACCTTGGGGAAACCGCCTCAAGTCATTTAGAATTAAGACTAATTAATAAGGTAAGTGAACAAGGTGGGTCATAATGCCCTTTTCAATCAGAACTGAAACTTGGCTGTAAAGGAGGGACAGTGACTTGTCCAGGCGTGCGTGCACGCCCAAGTGGGTGCGTGTGATGTGTGTGTGGTTTTAAATGGCTGTGAAGGAAAATCTGAGAGGAGGTTTTTCAAATGTTCAACAGGGTTGAACCAGTACAGAATTGAAGGACAATTCTAATTTGGATGTCGCTAAGTTCTGATGTCCTGTCAGGGAGTTGGTTTTATTACCTGCACTCATTTATGGGCACATTCCAACATTAGCAGCTGACGTACTCAGCTTAAACTGGCAAACTGGCGTGCAGCCAAGGTCTCGCCTGACTCTTAAGACCAGGGTAGGCAGAGATCTTGACATCCCTAGCTGGAATCTGGAGAGCATTTTCTCTTGGAAATAATGTTATAAATAAAGGCTAGGCTCTGAAATAGTACAGTTCAATCATAGTATGGGTTAAATAGACTTTTGAAGGCTGATCTGAACCTAAACAACCTTTAACCTGCATCGATGGAAAAGTGAGCACAAATTAAAAGTGCAGATTCGTAACCAGGCAGAGTATAGCCTACCTGCTAAGTTATAGACTTAATTTCTTTCTTTCTTTCTTTTTTAAATAAATTTATTTATTTATGTATGTATTTTTGGCTGCGTTGGGCCTTCGCTGCTGCGCGCGGGCTTTCTCTAGTTGCGGCGAGCGGGGACCACTCTTCGTTGCAGTGCGCGGGCTTCTCGTTGCGGCGGCTTCTCTTGTTGCAGAGCACAGGCTCTAGGCACACGGGCTTCAGTAGTTGTGGCACATGGGCTCAGTAGTTGTGGTGCACGGGCTTAGTTGCTCCACGGCATGTGGGATCTTCCCGGACCAGGGCTCGAACCCGTGTCCCCTGCATTGGCAGGCGGATTCTTAACCACTGCGCCACCAGGGAAGTCCCTAGACTTAATTTCAAGTTGTATATTATGACAGGAAGTCTAGAAATTAAGTCTATAACCTAACAGGTAGGCTATAGATATCTATCTCCCACCTTCATAGAGCTTGGAGGCACCTTCAAGACCATCTGATCCCCCCCCTCATTTTACATTCGCTTCCATTTTACACCAGAAAGTGAGGATGACTGGTATTCTAAACCACACAGTTAACAACGGTAGAAGAAGGAGTACAGAGTGATTCAGGGACGCCCCTTGGAAGCAGGCTCCAGGCTATTTTGCCCCAAGGAGAGCTCATCCTCAATGTTGGGGTGTTGACTCATTCCCTTGGAGGACTGTGGTGTTTGCACAGAGTCTGGCTCCAGAGACGGTCCCCAAGGCAGGCTCAGGTTGAGCAGGGGCCAGAGGTAAAGGTTTAAGGCAGAGGCAGGAAAGGACAGATGCTAACGGGCGTGAGAAGGTGTGATATAAATGCAGTCACAGTCAGTGTGTAAGCACACGTGCAGATTGCTGGAGGAGCTCAGAGAAGGGTGAGATTCATTTTCCTGAGGGCAGGAGGTGCTCCAGGGAGCCCTCACTGAGGAGGAGGTGTGAGCTGGGTCTGGAGGCAGCCTGGGGGCAAAGCGTGAAGACAGAGGTGAGTTCAGGGAAGGGGAGGAGCTCAGTGGGGCCGGTGGGCAGGAGGAATGGGGGGAGGATGAGGTGGTGCAGGCAGGCAGGGTGACTCAGAGTGAGTCTGTGTGTCAGGTTAGGGAGCTACAGTTTCATCTATCTCATACGCACCGAGGAAGCCAAGCCGGTGAAGGGCTCAGTTCATCTCTGAGTGCTTGGAGAATAGAATGGAAAGTGAGATGGGAAGCAAGGAGGCCGGTTAGAAGGCTGGTGAAATTGTGATTCCCAGAGGGGTGGTCTGGGACTAGAGGTCCATGGGAAGGAAGAAAATAAAGACACTGTAGTGTGTGTGTGCACACCAGCATGTGTGTTTCTCTCTCACTCACACACATGAATGTGTGTCAATTTAATTTAAAGATGCCAATTGTCTGTTCTTTTTTTTTTAAATAACATCCTGAAATATGATAGTAGCAGAGGATGATTAATTTTCTTCCACCTTATTCCTCGGCAAACCTGAAAGTATTTGGTAATACTGTGTTGAGCCCCAAAGTCTCCCTTTGAAGTTTTCTTGTTCTTGGAAACCCTACAGGGATTGGGGCTGACCTGGTTGGGGCAGGAGCATTGGCCATGGAGAGCCGGGGAGGCAGTGCCTCGGTCTTTGTCCAGATGTTTGTGAGAGCAGGGAGGGAGGAGTCCTGGATGCTGAGGAGATTTCCAGCTCCAGCAGCTGGGTGGGTGGCCACTGATCTAGCCTTGCAGAGGTGGCCTTGGGGTTCAGGCTTTGTTCCGGTCAGTAGGTTAGGTCTTGGGTGTGGAGATTCCAGCTGAGCCCAGAAATGCCTGAAGGGCTCCACCTGCTGCTCCTTCCTTCCTGCCTGCCCCATCAGCCCTTACTCCCCACTCCACCCTCGGTCACCCCAGCCCCATGATCCTATCTCTGCCCACAGGGACATTGAGGGCAACAAGAGAGTGACACTGCGCCAGACGTTCGTGCCTGTGAGACCAGGCTCCCGCCAGCTCATCGCCAGCTTGGACAGCCCACAGCTCTCCCAGGTGCATGGGGTCATCCAGGTGGATGTGGCCCCGGCCGCTGGTGGCAGGGGCTTCTCAGATACTAGAGGCAATGGTAGCTCAGAGGAGACCATCCCTATTGCATCTTGAGGTGGGGCTTAGCCCTGGGCCAGGAGCAATGGGAGTGGAGTCAGATGAGCAAGGGCACTGCCTCAAGACAGGGGCCCACTGCAGAGCGGTTCCCCAGGGCCTCAGGTGCGGAGACCGGGGCATCTGGGGAGGAACCGATCTCATTTGCACAGATGCTAATAAACTGTTTTTCAATGAAGCTGCCATTCTGTCCATCTGTCAGTCTATGCCGAGCCAAGGAGCCCCATGGCCTATCCTGGGGATGCCCTTGGCATTTCTGACGCCCCTAGCTCTGAGAAGCATGGCTGGCATGTCAGCAGTGGTACCACTCAGCAGCTCTTGAGATGGGGCCGCTTGGCATCAGGACAGCCTCCAGCGCTCACCTGCCCAGTCTTCACCTGCTGACCAAAGCCCTCGGAAGCTCCCTGGGCTCAGTGGCACTGCCCCCTCCACAACACCCCCGGTGGGAAAGAAGAACCTAAAGTCCCTTCTGTAGGCACATGTTTGAGGTAGAAATAGGCTGGACTTCTCTCTGAGCAGCAGAAGCCACTTTCTAATATTGATCTTCAAATATCCTTGTCTAAGAATTTTTACAAAAGTAGTATGTGTTCAGTGTTGAGCATTAAGAAGATACAGAAAATTATAAAGCAGAAAATAACAATAATCCTCAAGCCCCGCCATGTACAGAAAGTAACTGTTAACGTTGTGTTTCATATGCTGCTTCCCGGCCCCCCCCCACCCCCGACAAATGACCTATGGTGAGCATTTTCCTACAGCATTAAATAGTCTTTGAAAGCATCGTGTTTAGAGACTGGATGGTAGGCTAGGCTTCCAGGCCGCCCTCCTGGTCCTCCTGGATCTCTGGCTGTCCTTCTCAGTTTCCTCAGTTGGTGCCTCCACCTCGGCTCAGACTCCAGTGTTGGGGTGACTCAGGCCTCCGCCCCAGGCTCTCTCTCATCCAGCTACACTCTGTCAAGGTGAGCTCTGCCAGACTCGAGGTTTTGAGGACTGCTGGCTCCCAAAATCGTATATTTTCCTTGAACCTCAAATTTGTATATTTACTGCCTTCTCAATATCTCTACAATGTGGATGTCCAATGTGGATGTCTCAAAGACACCCCAAGTATAACACATGCAAGGTCAAACTCCTGACCTCCCTCCAGCACATATCCTCCTACATCTTCCCCTACCTCAGTAAATGGCACCTCCATCTTTCCAGTTTCTTGGGCCCAAACTCTTGGAGTCACCCTTGACTCCTTTCTTTCTCTCACATCCCACATTCAATCTGTTAGCAGATCTTGCTGGTTCTACTTCCCATTCATAGGTGTCTAGAATCTGACCACTCCTTATCTCCTCTACAACTACCATCCTGCCCGAGCTGCCTTCATCTCTCAGCTGGACTGTTGCACCCCCTTCCTAATCATTTCCCCATTTCCACTCTTGCCCTTTCATACCCTGTTCTTCACACAGCAGCTGGAACGAGCAGGTGAACCAGATCATGTCAATCCTCTGCTCAAAGCCTTCCACTGGGGCTTCCCTGGTGGCGCAGTGGTTGAGAGTCCATCTGCCGATGCAGGGGATGCGGGTTCGCGCCCCGGTCCGGGAAGATCCCACATGCTGTGGAGCGGCTGGGCCCGTGAGCCATGGCCGCTGAGCCTGCGCGTCTGGAGCCTGTGCTCCGCAAAGGGAGAGGCCACAACAGCGAGAGACCCGCGTAGCGCAAAAAAACAAACAAAACCTTCCACTGGCTTCCCCCAAAGTCAAAGTCCTTACAGGACTCCGCCCTCCCTCCCCTTCCCCTCCCTCGGCTCAGTCCATCCAGCTCGCTGGCCCCTTCCTACCTGGACAGTGCCAGGCACATTCCTGCTCTAGGGTCTCTGCAGGGCTGCACTCTGCCTGAGGACTTCTTCCCCACATGGCCCCATGGCTCACTCCCTCTTCTCCTTGAAGACTTGCTTAAGTGCCACCATCTTAAGGTCTTCTCTCCCATCCCATTTTAAAATTGCAACACCTTCTATGTTTCCTATCTCCCTTTGTTCTTTCTTTTTCTCCATAGTACATGTTACCGTGTGGTGTTCTATACATTAAATTTTTTGTATCATTTATTATCTAATTCTCTCTACCAGTACTGCTCCATCCTAGTCCAAGCCACCATCCTCCGTCACTTGGATTGAAGCCCCAGTCCTCTCACTAGCCTTTGCCCTTCCCTGTCTATTCTCAACTTGGCAGCCAGAGGGATGTTCTTAAATGTCAGTCAGATCATGTCACCAATCTGCTCACACTCCCCAGTGGCTACTCACTTCTCACAGAATAACAGCCGTGGCTGCTTCACTTTCTTGGTATTTCTCAAAGCCTTGACCTCCTGGCCTTTGGACTAACAGTTTCCCCTGCCTGGAACACGCTTCTTCTGCTATCCATGTGGCAGGCACTCTCCCCTCCTTTGAAGTCTATCCTTGAATATCACTGTCTTAATGCGGCCTTTTCTGGCCACCCTATTTTAAATTGCAACCCACTCCTCTCCTCATGACCACTTTTCCCTGCTTTATTTTTCTGCATAACACTTATCCACATCCAACATATTCAATATTTTAACAATGCATTTATTCATTGTGTCCCCTCTCCCCCAGGTGGAATATAAACTCCACAAGAGCAGTGATTTTTGTCTGATTTGGTCTCTGTTGTATGCTCAGAATTTAGTGCATAGACATGCTCACTAAATACTTGCTGAGTGAAGAAGAATTTGGCACTAATGTATTTATATATAATAACGCCTGTCATCTTCACAACGACCTCATAAGGTCACTGTATTATAATTTCCCCTCTACAGATGAAGAATCTGAGGCAAGGGGCTAGGGAACCCAGCAAAATCATTTAGCACTCTAGAATAGGATTAGAACCTGGGCAGTCTAGCTCCACAGCCTGTATTTTATCTCAGACTGAAAGTGACCCCACAGAGCTCTTAATTCCACCCCCAAACTCTTCTTCCCCTAGTTCTTCCCATCTCATTGTTACTATAATCACCCAGTTGTTCCAACCAAACACCTACAAGTCACCCTTGATTCCTCCCTCTTCTCTCCTCCAAGATTCACTCCACCAGTATTTCTTACGAGTTCTATGTCCAAAATATATCTGAATCTGTCATTCTCTCCACTTGCACTGTCACTGTGCTGTCTCCCTATGGAACTGCCATAGCCTCCTGGTGTGTTTCCACTCTTGTTCCTGAATAATCCAGTTTCTACACAGCCAGTGAGCTTTCTAAGCTCTAAATTAAATCCTGGTACTCTCCTGCTTAAAACCGGATGAGGCTGGTACTGAACCCAAGTTCAGCTGTTTGCTGCTTGGAAAGCCAATATACAAGAGACAAGTGTTGTTGGGAAGTGTGCGGCTGCTTTATACAGGAGGCCAGCAACCTGGGAAGATGGTGGACTCATGTCCCAAAACCAATCTCCAAATTGCTGGTCAGGGGACAAAGGTTTTAAAGGGGAGTTTCAGGGGTGTCCAGGAGGGGGGCCTATGTGCAGAAGAGCACAGTCTGCTCCAATAATAATAATAATAAATAATACACTGGCTGTGTGGTGTTCTGGTCGGCAACATCTCGATCTTCTACGCTAGGGTCGGTCTGCTCCCATATCTGTAAGCCCAGTCCTTGGAATTCTTAAGCAAGCAAGATTAGTTGTCCCCTAGTCAGCTAGTCATTCTCCAAATAGCTCTAAGACACGCCAGGGTCGGTAGGAAGGGAAGGTGCATGTGAATTTTTAAATCTCTACTGCTCAAAATGGAGCAGCTTACGTTATGGCTACACTTCCAGTGCTTTCCCATCACCCTGGGATCAATGCAAAGTCCTACTCTCATCTATCTGGCCCTGCAGCCCTCTCCGACCTCAACTCCACCACATGCCCCGGCCCTGCTGCCTCAGCCCCACAGTCCTTCTGCTTCTCAAACCCACCAACCTTCTACCTAAGACTTGGCATCTGCCCTTCCTTCTGGAGGAGCACCCTTCCTCCAAGTGGCATGGCTGCCCCCCTCATTCGGGTCTCAGCTCAGATGTCACCTCCCCATAGATCTCTTCCCTGTCTGTCAATCCGATGAGTTTGCCGCCTCCCGTCTCTTAAGTATATCACCCTATTTTATTTCGTATCCTACCTAGCACTTACTGTTTAACGTCAGCGTGTTTGTTTATTTATTAAGTTCTGTCTCTTTTCTCTAAAAGGTAAGCTCCTTAAGACCTTATCTGTCTTGTTCACACCAGTGACCCAGAACCTAGAACAGGGTCCAGCACAGAGCTGCACAAGAAATGTTTGCTACTTACAAAGTTAAAAGCAACAATTTGCAATGTATAACTTATAATTGTTCCTTGAATTTATGGAGCAAGCCCCAGTAGTTGTACTACATTTTTGTTTTGTTTTGTTTTGTTTTAATTTTTTACATTTATTTTTGGCTGCATTGGGTCTTCGTGGCGGTGTGCGGGCTTCTCATTGCAGTGGCTTCTCTTGTTGCAGAGCACGGGCTCTAGGCACGTGGGCTCAGTAGTTGCAGCACGCAGGCCCTAGAGTGGTAGATGTGGTGCAGGGGCTCAGTAGTTGTGGCTCGCGGGCTTAGTTGCTCCGCAGCATGTGGGACCTTCCCAGACCAGGGATCAAACCCATGTCCCCTGCATTGGCACATGGATTCTTAACCACTGCACCACCAGGGAAGTCCTGGTACTATGTTTTTTTTAATAAAAATGAACAAATGACATGATTTCTTTGATTAATCTCTCATTCCTAGAAATTTAAGTCTTCCCAGAATTTTACTGTTCTTTTCTCTCTCTCTCTTTATTTTTAATTGAGGTATAGTTGATTTGCAATGTTGTGTTAATTTCTGCTGTACAGCAAAGTGATTCATTATACATATATATATATATATATATATATATATATATATATATATACATTCTTTTTTATATTCTTTTTTTTTTTTTTTTTTTTGTGGTACACGGGCCTCTCACTGTTGTGGCCTCTCCCGCTGCGGAGCACAGGCTCCAGACGCACAGGCTCAGCGGCCATGGCTCACGGGCCCAGCCGCTCTGCGGCACGCGGGATCCTCCCGGACCGGGGCATGAACCCGTGTCCCCTGCATCGGCAGGTGGACTCTCAAGCACTGCGCCACCAGGGAAGCCCTTTATATTCTTTTCCATTATTGTTTATCACAGGATATTGAATATAGTTCTCTGTGCTATACAGTAGGACCTTGTTGTTTATCCATTCTATATATACTAGTTCACATCTGCTAACCCCAAACTCCCAGTCCATCCCTCACCGACCCCCCAAAGTTTTGCTATTCTAAATAGAGCTGTGATAAATATCCTTGTACAAGCACATAAATCTTTGGGCTTATTTTAAATTATTTCCTTAAAATAACCCCCCAGAGTGAGAATTATTGTGTAAAGGGGATTGAGCACATTTAAGGTGGTTGATACATTTTATTAAATTAGTTTCCAGAAAGGTTGAGCAATAATGCAACAGTATCTCTTTTTATTGAGCTCCCAGGAAAATGTGAGAGCTTCAGATTTCTAACAACTTTGTAACTTGCTTCATATTTGTTCATTTTACCTTGGTCCCCTGTATATATTAGAGCTCAAAAATGCTTGAAAGCCTCAAAAAGAAAAACAAAACAAAACAACAACAACAAAATGGGAAGGGAATGCTATTCTCCAAACAGCTAGAGGGAAAGAAAAATATATGTTGAGATCCTACTATGAGTTAAGCTCAAACTGGGTGCTTTATGGAGATCATCTCCTTTAATTCTCTGGGGGTGAGCATCAGAATCCCTGTTGTTCCAGCTTAATTTGTTCTTAGACCTCTGGTTCCCCTCCCCTAGAATGTAAGGGCAAGGTCCTTATCTCTCTTACACTTACTCATTGTGACTTACAGTAGATGCTCATTAAATATCTGTTGAACGGAAAATGAACTAAATTGGAGGGTGATGGGGAGTCTGGGGGCTTAGGGGTGCAGTGGAGGATTGTGTTTTGGAGCATTTGTGGGAAGAATGCACGATGGATAACTAGACCAGCTCTGGGAAAGAGAGAGATAAATGGGCACTCGGGGAGCTGAGTAGTGACCAGCAGGGCAGAGCTCTTACTTGGACTGTACCTCAGAAAACTGTACTAGGGAAACCTATTTAATGCCATTTTCATTTATTTATATGATTATTTCCTTTACATTACAGAGTGCATTTTTTTTTTTTTTTTTTTACAAAGAGAAGTGTTCTTAGTCTTGGTTTTAAGAAATCCACTAGAGTTGCCGCCTTAGTTGATGCCTTCTGGACAGTGATAAGGCAGTCATTATCTCTGAGTCTTGGTCACCAGTTTTGGTTCTCGTGGGACACCTGGTATACAAAGTTGATCACTAGGAAGGAGGTGGATTCTTTGCATCAGTAGCCCAGGTTTTCCTGAGTGTAAAGACCCAGTATTATCGGTTCCTTCTGCCCCAAGATTGAAAGTTGGGAACATTAGTGTGAACTATGGTAGCTTCAACTGAAGCCCAATAGCAGGGAAGGGAACCATCCCAGCCTTGGAGAACTAGGCTGGATACCAGGGTGCATGAATCCCATGTAGGTGGGTTTGACTTGGCAAAGTCTGGGGCTAATGCTGGAAGCTCCTGCAGCCCCTTAGGCCAGGGAGAAAAGTCTGGACCTGGATGTAGAATCCTGAGAGCTCAAGTACGAATCCCTGTCGTTGGTTTTCTAAGATGACATTGAGTGGGTGGAAGAAGCATGGCAGACCCTGTAGGCAGCAGAGCTCTCCCCAAACAGGCATGGAAGCTGGAAGGTCTGCCCTTTTGGTTACAGTTCTTAGGAAATTCTGGGAAAGGTTAAAAACATCAAAAGGAAGATTTCATCTTCCTGACAGTAAACCAGGTGGAGTTAATTACAAATTTAAAAGAAAAATTTTATAAGATGTGACTTATAAATGTTTCTCGGATTTATGGATCAGGCTACAGTGGTTGTAATTCATTTTAAATAAAGTTAATTTTTAAAATAATGGCTAGGTACAGTTGTTATAAGGTCCACCCTGGAGAGGGATTTTTGTCTACAGCTGGAGCAGAATTTTACAGGAGACTCTGACTGGCAGGGTCCAGCCATAGTAGCAGATAATGAACCCCTTCCTCCACCCATTTAACAAATATTCAGTGACATGTGCCAAGCAATGGGCTAAGTGCTAGAACACAGGGCAAACCTAGTTCCTGCCTTACAGAGATTACAGTCTGAGAAAGGAACAGATGAATTGAATAACTGCACAAGACAAAGGAGAGTACGTACAGAGCTCTGAAGTTTATGGTGAAGGTGTGTGACCTGGCCTGGTGGCGGTGGTTAGGAAAGCTTTACCTGGATAGGTGACCCTGGAGGATAGGTAGGTAGAGATGAAAGGGAAATCACTCCAGGCAAAAGGAATAGCCTGTGCAAAGATCCTGTGGTGGAAGGGCATCTAGAAGAGTAAACAAGACTAAAAGAAGGACAGTGTGGGGAATTCCCTGGTGATCCAGTGGTTAGGGCTCTGTGCTTCCACTGCAGGAGGCACAGGTTCGATCCCTAGTTAGTGAATTAAGATCTGGCATGCCGCGCAGTGCAGCCAAAACAAAACAAGAAGAAGGAGAGGGAGAGGGAGAAGAAGGAGAGGGAGAGGGAGGGGGAGAAGAAGGAGGGGGAGGGACAGGGTAGACGAGGAGGGAGAGGAGGAGGAGGGGGAGGATGGTGTGGCTAAAGCAAGGAGAGCAAGGGACAGAGTGGAGAAGGTGAAGCTGAGAGATGCAGGGCAGAGCCTTGTGGGGCCCCATAGGCCACTTTAAGCCCTTGGAAGGTTTAAGGAATTGGAGGTGACATGATCACATTGTGTGTTTTGAACAGATTATTCTGCCTGTGTGGTGTCAAGTAATGGATTGGAGCGGGGCTGGAGTGGATGCAGAGACACAGATTGGAAGACAGTTGTAATATTTTATGCTAGAGATGGTGATTTGGGCCAGAGTAGTGGTGCTGGAGACAGAGGTGGAAAACTTGGAGAAATATCTAGGAGGGAAAATTCACAGGGCTTGGGGAAGGATGGGATGTGGCTGGGTGGAGGGTGGAAAGGAGCAGTAAAGCTAAACACCAGGTTTCTGGCTCATGGAACAGGACAGATAGGTGGTCCCATCCACTGATACAGGGACTAGTGTCCCTCACCAGAGAAAGGAAACTGTGAGGGAAGGTGAGGCTCAGAGACACCCTTTGTATAGCTCTCTTCTACCTGGAAATTTTCCTTTGGGTGACCTTTGGAGGATCTGGGCTTTGGTTTGAATGAAACTGTTCTCTTACCCCAGGATTCTTCAAGCATAATCTCCAGGCCACTTAAAATCATCTGAGATGTTTATTAAGAATTCAGCTTTCTGGGCCCCAGAATAAACCTCATGAATCAGAATCCCTGGAGCAGAGGCCAAGAAGTCTGTATTTTAATAAACTCACTAAGGGGTTTGACTCCTAGGCACGCTAATTATTGAGGACGATGACCTTCCATTTTTCTTCTTTCTGTACTTTTTCCATGCTCTCCTTGCCACCACCCTTCTTGGGCCAGGAGTAGCCACGAGTTCCCAATGTTCTAAGTGCCGACCTCTAGTCTTCTTGATCCTTTGAGTTTGAGAAGGTTTGCAAGACAAGGGGCTCCTGGGCCAGGACACAGAGGACTAACAAAGGAGCTGTTCATGTTAGCCATGAACACATGAACCAGAAACTGCATGAGGCACTAGTGACATAACATGTATGAGAAAGAAGCAAGTCCTTCCCTCAAGGGGCTCCCAACAGTGGGGGTGACAGACACGAAAACATTCAAAATACAGTAAATGCATATGTAGTATTTAGTAGGAGCCAGGTACTGTTCTAAGTGCTTTATATCTACTAATTCATTTAATCCTTACAACAACATTGCAAAATAGATTCTGCATGACAATGGTGGTGATAAAAAGATGTACGGGGGATTTCCCTGGCAGTCCAGTGGTTAAGAATCTGCACTTCCACTGCAGGGGGCACGGGTTCAATCCCTGGTCAGGAAATGAAGATCCCACACGCCACGCAGTGTGGGGAAAAAAAAAAAAAAAAAAAAAGATGTACAGGATGATGCTGAGGAGCCTGGGAAGAGAACATGAGGGGTTTCATGGAGGTAGTTATCAGATGAGCCACAAAAGATGAAAAAAAGTCAAGTCCAAGAGGCAAGAAGGACAGAGGAATCATCCAGTACGTGCAAGGCACAAAGTATGAGACAACACAGCACATTTGGAAAATCCAATCAGTTTGAAGAGGAGGCATGATAAGTGCAAAGTGGCAAGGAATGTTGATGAAGAGGTAAACTTAGCCAGATCATTAAAAATCCTTTTGCCATATTTTGGAATTTGGACTTTCTTTTGAAAGTAAGAGAGAGCTTTCAGTTAGGGATGATATGATCAGTTTTGCATTTCACCAGGTTTATGATGAAAGCAACATGGAAAAGAAATTAGGAGTTGGGCTAGAGGTGAGGAAACTAGAGTCTTCTCAATGTGAGAGACAGGGGACCTGAAATAAGATACAGTCAGTGAGAATGAAAAAAAAAAGGGGGGGGTAGGTTTAAAAGTTCTGTAGGAAGAATTGATTAGACTTGGTGAGGGATTAGATTTGGGGAAGAGAGAGGACAGAGTTAAGGGTGATGGTCTTGTTTTCTGACTCATGGGTAAAGAAAGGTGCCATGCACAGAAATACAGAGGCCAGGAGAAAGAGCAGAATTTAAAATGGAACATAACTTCCAGTTTTCAGTCTGGCATGTAAGCTTAGAAGTTCTCACTCCTGTCCTTACAAGAAGGATGAACAGAGAATCAAAGACCAAGAGAAAACCTTGAACAAAACTTGAGGGGTAGAAGGGGCGACATCTTACCTATAGAGGAGCAAGGATAAGAATTACTTCGGGGCGGTGGGGGAACTTCCCTAGTGGTGCAGTGGATAAGACTCCATGCTCCCAGCACGGGGGCCCCAGGTTTGATCCCTGGTCAGGGAACTAGATCCCACATGCATGCTGCAACTAGGAGTTCGCATGCCACAACTAAGGAGCCCGCCTGCTGCAACTAAGACCTGGAGCAACCAAAAAAATATATAAATAAATAAATATTAAAAAAAATAATTACATCGGACTTCTCTTCAGAAACCATGCAAGATGAGAGTGCAGTGAAATGTTTAAAGTGATGAGGGAAAAAAAGCCCACCACCCTAGGCTTTTGTATCCAGCAAAATTATCTCTCAAAAGTGAAGGAGTAATACTTTCTCAAACAAAAATTGAGGGAGTTTGTAGCCAGGAGACCTGACTTGCAAGATATGCTAAAAGAAATTCTTCAGAAAGAAGGAAAGTGACATAGGTCAGAAGCTCAGATCTACATAAAGGCAGAACTTTAAGGAAAGAATAAATTAAGGTAAAAGTAAAAAGGAAGATAACTAGAATTTCGTAGATGTCCGATTTGGGTACTTTGTAACTTCCAGCTAGATGTCCCAAGGGCAGTCGAATGTGTGGCTCACCTCAGAAGACTGATCTTGAGTGGAGACAGGGAGGGATATAGGAGCCATTATCTCTAAGAAAGGAGATGGCCCAAGCAAAGGGTAGTTTCACTAAATCCCTGTAAGGTAGTCAGAGCAGGTAATTAATTCAGTCAACAAAAAATATACACTGTGTGCCAAGGTTCTGTCCCTGGCAATGGAAATAAGGAGAGACACCAGGAAGGGTGACAAGGAGAAAGACAAGTAAAACGGTCAACTGTATTAGGGGGCTGACTGGAGTAAGCGCACAACAGAAATTCGAAAAAGGAAATCTATTTCATTTATTTTAGAACTACACGATTTAAAAAAAAAAGGTATCAAACACAGAAAAGCACAAAAATTTCCTGCAGTCTCACCATCTAGAAAAAAAACAGATTAACAATCTGATGTCTTTTCAAACTTTGAATTTTATTTTTTTATTTTATTTTTTTTTGCGGTACGCGGGCCTCTCACTGTTGTGGCCTCTCCCGTTGGGGAGCACAGGCTCCGGACGCGCAGGCTCAGCAGCCATGGCTCACGGGCCCAGCCGCTCCGCGGCATGTGGGATCTTCCCGGACCGGGGCACAAACCCGTGTCCCCTGCATCGGCAGGCGGACTCTCAACCACTGCGCCACCAGGGAAGCCCCTGAATTTTATTTTTTAAAGGTGGGCGCCCTCTCCCATTCTGTAAAAAAAAAAAAAAAAGAGTTGAACTCTTACTGCAAGCAGCGCGCCGCCCGGGAAAGGCTTTGCAGGCGCTGGTTTGGGCGCTGGGATTTAAGGAATCGTATTTGAGAGGGTGAAGACGTAGGAGAGGGAAAGTGGCATAAGCCTCGCTTTACAGACTAGAAAGCCAAGACCTCAAAGAACGACGGGACTTCTCTGCAAGCTCCGCGAAGAAATGCAAGGGCCTGATGCGGGCAAGGGCCGGAGGCGGGGCAGGTCCCCGGTCCCCGCTGCCCAGCAGCCGTCGGAAGTGCAGGGCAGCGGGGGCGGGGACCTGCAGGGCAGCGGGGGCGGGGACCGGCAGCGCCGCCGGATCTGCCGGGGCGCGGCCTTATGACGCGCCGTGACGTCTCCCCTGTCTGACGGCCCATTGGTTCTCCACTACCACCCTTCTCCCGGGAAGGGAAACTGGTCGCGGAGCCGGAATCGAAGTAGCCTTTGGGTTCGAGACGGCGGCGGCGTTTAAGGCAGAACGACCTGTTGCCAGTGGAGCTGGCCAGCTTCTCCATTCAGGCTCCAGCCCGAGTTGGAGAAAAACCCGGGATTCCGGTGGCCCATGGGAGGGCGCAGTCTCGGATCGCGAACTATCCGGCGCAGACCGAAATAGCCAAGCCTCTGAGGGCCACCGGAAACCCCGCCCCTAGGAGGAGTCGGGAAGCCTTGCCAGAGGTAGGAACCCAAAGGTACGGCTCCTGGGTTGGGGCCCGCCGGCCATGGCCACGCCCCCGGGGGCCGGTCCCGCCGCTCTTCGCTTCGCAGCCGCTGCCTGCTGGCAAGTCGTGCGCGGACGCTGCGTGGAGCATTTTCCGCGAGTATTGGAGTTTCTGCGATCCCTGCGCGCTGCTGCCCCCGGCTTGGTTCGGTACCGACACCATGAACGCCTGTGTATGGGCCTAAAGGCCAAGGTATTGGAGTCAGTAGGACCCGGTAGAGGGGAAAGGGACGGGATGCGAGGACCTGTCCTGGGCCGACTGCTTGGGGGTGGAACCGGTTGGAAAAGGGCAGCTTGCCCAGACGTGGGGATTCTGAGCTCAGCACCCTTCACAGCTCGTGGTGGAGCTGATCCTGCAGGGCCGGCCTTGGGCCCAGGTTCTGAATGCCCTGCATCAACACTTCCCAGAGTCTGGACCTGCAGTGCGGGACCCCAAAGCCGTGAGTTGTTCCTGGAGCAAGCCCTACCCCCAGTTAACACGCGGTTCATCAAAGTTGCTCCTCCTCCCCGTCACTGGATTCTGGTGCCCCTAACTTGTTTGCCTTTCCTACCCTCAACAGACAAAGCAGGATCTGAGGAAGATCTCAGAGGCTCAGGAAACCTTTTGCCAGCAGGTGAAGCAGCTGGCAGAAGCCTCTGTTGATTTGGCTTCGAAGCTACAGGTGGGACTGGCTGCTTTGGAAGCTATGGTGTAGCTGTTCTCTCTAGTCCTCTTCTGACCTGCTTCTTTTCCTCCTGCAGGAACTTGAACAAGAGTACGGGGAACTTTTTCTGGCTGCCATGGAAAAGCTGTTTTTTGAATACCTGTATCAGCTGGAAAAAGCACTGCCTACACTGCAGGCACAGCAGGTTTTGCTAGGGCAAAACACATAAGGGCAGAATGCTGGGGTGGGGGGTAGGGGGTGGGGTTCTATCAAGGCCTGTGGTCTTCATCCCTCTCTCCCTGCCCACAGCTTCAGGATGTGCTGAGTTGGATGCAGCCTGGAGTTTCTATCACTTCTTCTTATGTCTTGAGCCAATATGGTGTGGACATGGGGTGGCCACTTCCAGGTACCAGGACCATCTAGGACAACTAAGAATTTGGGGGTGGAGTGTTTAGCTTGTGACCTTTTGAGGCAGCCTATTGGAAGGGTTACATGGGCCTGAGGCGTAAGAAACCAGACTGAGTCCGTGTGTTACTATATTGCCTTTTTAAAGAGATTTCTTTTTCAGAGTGCTTTGCTACTGATTCAATGAACATGACAGAGCCCACGGAGCAGAGTCCTCAGCAACCAAGACCAGCACTCCACGACCCTCTGCCAAAAGCCCAGCCTGGCCCACACCTTCCTCAGGGTCCAGCCTCAAGGAAGCACCCGGAACCTTTGACTGGCCACCATTTCAATCTGGCCCCTCTAGGCCGGCGAAGAATCCAGTCCCAGTGGGCATCCACTAGCAGAGGCCATAAGGAGCGCCCCACAGTCATGCTGTTCCCCTTCAGGAATCTGGGTTCACCAACGCAGGTCATATCTAAGCCTGGGAACAGGGAAGAACATGGGACACACACAGCAGATCCAGCAGGTGCTGTGGGCACCAGAGCAGCCTCAACTGGCAAGTCTAGGAGTCCATCCAAGACCCTGGGAGGAAGGGCTCTGAAGGAGAACCCAATTGACTTGTCTGCCTCAGAGCAAAAGGAGTGAGTAGAACAGTTGCTTCTCCCTACTAGCAGCACATGCCCTGCCTGCTTTCCTTTCACCCTGTCTTGCTTGCTCCCACCCTAGGAACTGCTTGGATTGCCCCATGGAACCCCTGAGATTGTCATTATCGCCTCCTAGGGCCAGGAAGTCAGGTAGGTATCCTGAGTCAGGACCAGATCAGACAGCCTCCTCTCCTGGGGACTCTTGAGGTCCTGTGTTCACTGAGAAGAGTACTTGGACTCTGGTTTCCTCCCTGCAGTGCGTCCTCCATCTCTGTGCAGCTCTGACATTACTATAGGGGACCTGGTTTTGGACTCCGAGGAGGAGGAAGAAAATAGCCAGAGGGAAGGAAGGGTGAGTAGGAAGGAATGGAAAGCTGGGGAAGGGGATGGGCGGGCAGAACAAGACAGAAAGCCATATGATGCAGGATATGGAGGGCACAGGGCATGTTTCAATGATGATAGGATCTCCCTGCTCCCTTCTCCGCAGGACTCTCTGGAAAACTATGAGAAGACAAAGTTTGACACCCTGATCCCCACCTTCTGTGAATACCTCCCCACTTCTGGCTCCAGTGGTGTGTGTCCCTCTTCCTAACCAGACAGACAGTTCTAGACTGCTGTGATGAGACTGGAATGCCCACGGCACTCTGCCTGTCTCCTT
Source organism: Mesoplodon bidens (assembly GCF_964165515.1). NCBI lineage: Eukaryota > Metazoa > Chordata > Mammalia > Artiodactyla > Ziphiidae > Mesoplodon > Mesoplodon bidens. The sequence goes on along the minus strand of NC_138178.1, from coordinate 104,944,749 downwards.
CCTCCTCAGCTCTCACGCAGTTTAGGGGGAATAAAGTGGAAGTCCATGCTTGGGTTGCCTGACTATATTGCTGAAGTTACTTTGTAATATTTAATAATTAAATTTTGGATTTGTTAAAACACTGTCTTCGTTTGAGGGAGGGGAATTAAGGCTTCTATAAGGTCAGTGTAGGTCATTCCTTAGAAACAGAACCGGCCTCTCCAGGGCTGGAAGGGGATCCCTTTGCCATTTTACTTCCCTTGGAGAGTGTTGTTCAGACATGCCCAAAAGGGTTACCAGGGCTGAGAGCCTGGAAGAGAAATTTCCTTTTGCTATTCTGAAAATACTGTGTGTGTGGTCTGATGCCAGAACATACTTGTAAACTCTCACGCTGCCAGGTTACCTGGGGGTGGTGGCACTAGAATGGAGATGCTTCATGGGAAGGGCACTCACTGTCCTTGACTCCACTGGGTCAGTGCCAACTCCTCCACTTGCCCTGCAGCAGCACCCAGATGCCAGCCTTGTGCAGAAATCCCCAGAATCTCAAAGTCATTGGGACCTCTCTTTATTGAGGTATTTAAAATACATAAACACTTCTGAGCTTTGTAGATATTCAAAGATCTATTTAATGAATCTGATTAACAAAACATGATTCTAAAAGCCCACCTCTTCCAGACCAAGGCCATATAAAACACTTATGTATGAGTCAGTATCTTTTCCTTTTAATAATCTTCAGGATTCTGGGTCCCCAGATTCCCATTTATTTGATTATCTTAACTTTTATTTCTCAGCCTGCCTTCCTTGCTTCCTCCCCAGTGGGCGCCCTGGGCATTTTGCATGTGCAGATAAAGTACAGAATACTGCAGGAGCCCTCAGGAGATAGAGGATAGGAAATGACCAAGTAATAGCCCTAGTAGCTGGGATGGGAGAGGGGCCCACTGAGGAGCCCTGTGGTGGGTGCTGGCGCCCTGGGAGGGTAGAACTGCTCAGGTCTAGCTCTTGTCACTGAAGATCGGATTCACCTGCTGGGTGACACGGATGAAGGTAGTTCTCCGGCTCAGCTCCTTCAGCTTAGCTGCTCCCACGTAGGTACAGGTGGAGCGGATGCCTCCAAGAATGTCTCGGATAGTATGTTCCACATCCCCTTTAAAGGGCACCTCCACTGTCTTTCCCTCTGAGGCCCTTAGAAGAGGAAAAGCTTTCTTACCTTTTCTGTCTGGATTTCTTAAGCCCAATGACTCTTCCCCAATCTCTAGTATTTAGTCCCTGCTCATCACTTTTCTTCCAAGTTCTGCCACCACCTTACTTGGGAAGTCACGTTTTCCAAGAACCCTCAGCTTCTGGCCTCCACACCTACCTGTACTCAGCCACGCCCCCGGCATACTTCTTCATGGCCATTTCAGAACTCATGCCATAGAAGAGCTTGTACTTCCTGCCATCCCTCTCGATGAGCTCGCCACCTGACTCGCTGTGCCCAGCCAGCATGCCGCCCAGCATCACGAAGTCAGCCCCTGCCCCTGCCAGCACCAAGAGGAGGGGAAAGAGATGAATCTGGCCCAGGTGCCAACATGGTCACCCTCAGAAGCAACTCACACAAAATTCCCAAGCCTGCCAATGATTCTGGCATCCTCCTGGTTTTGTTTCCCCAGCTGGCCCACAACCCAGTGCACAGGCCTACTCTGCCCTGGCTTCTGTTTCTCAGTGGACTTTGCAATAATTTAAAATAGAGCCTCTGGAGATACCCTGCCTGGCTTCTGCTCTCTCCTTTTTGCTGCTTTCGCCACCTTCTGGTCACCTCTTTTTGCTCTGCCCAGCCGGACAAGACTCACTTCAAGTGTCCCAAGAGCAAACTGTGAACAAGGATCACCTAGGAAGCTGGGAAAGTGCAGATCTGTAGCCCCACTCCCCAGAGCCAGATGGCATGGGTCCAGGGTGGGGCTCGGCATCTGCAGTGTCCCGCAGTCCAGGGGATGATGCAGATGGCCCTGGCCTACATTAGGAGAGTCCACATCAGAGTCTCAGGATTTCCCCTGCTGGTTTGCCCCAGATGATACCACAGGCTTCTGGGTCACTAGTCATGTTATAAAAGAATCTGAACAGCTTTCTTAGACTTCCCTAGCCTGATCCTAGACCCTCAGAGGTGACTCATCCTCTTCTACAGGATCCTCCTTCTGTGCCCTCCTTACCGAAAGCCTTGGCCACATCCCCGGGACAGTTGCAGCCTCCATCCTGCAAAGTAAGGAGCACTGTGAAGAGAGAGCATGGATGCCCCAAGCCCTCTAGGAGGTCCCAGTGGCCCACCTCAAAGCTGACAGGAACCCAGGAGTCCTGATCCACCTCTACCAGAGCCTCCAGACCTAGCAGAGAACCCAGATGTCTGGCAGCCTCATACCCTACCCTGCTCTTGGCCTTACGGAAATGATGTGGCCTTTGAGGCCATGGGCAGCATCTGCACACTCCACCACTGCGCTCAGCTGTGGATACCCCACTCCGGTCTTCTTCCGGGTGGTACACACGGAGCCTGAGAAGAACGTGACAAGGATGAAAGGGAAGTTCTCCACAGGTGTCTGCCACTGAAGAGGTGGCCAGTGGCCCCCAGTGAACCAGCTTACCTGGTCCAATTCCCACTTTGATGATGTCAGCCCCAGAGAGAATCAGCTCTTCCACCATCTCTCCTGTTACCACATTCCCTGCCTGGGACAGAACCATCAAAACAGAGCATTCTTAGGGTCAGAAAGAGAGCCGATTGCGTGCTTCCAGCATTATTACAAAGAAGAGTACCTCGGTTCCCTCTATTTGGGGCCTCTGAGGGCTTTTAGACCAGTCACTTCAAAGGACCCTGCTTTCCAAGCTGAGGTAAGGGGGTGAGTGGCCAGTGTCACTGTTGTACTAGGGTAAAGCGGGGGTCCAACTGGAACAAGCTCACATCTGATTTACAGTAGATTTATCTCCCCCTCCCCTCCAAAAGACCCAAACACATCCTTTGCTTAAGCTGTTATGTCATGAAACCTCTCTGGCTTCAGGGAAAGGGGGAGGACATGGTCATGTCGGCTAAATACCCATCTACACAATTGTATTTGCTTTTGATGGACAGAACAGAGACACCCCTCAATGCTGCCAAGAAAGTGAGGCCTTGTCCTAACTCCCCTGAGCTTGTAAAAAAAATAAAACAACATTTCATGCAACCCCTTCAATATGACTGCAGTATCTCTCCGTACCTTTGGGCAGGTGTGTATGTACCAGAGGTATGTACGATGCAGAAATGTTCCATTGTGGTTTAGTGAGTGATGTCGGGCACTGGATTTACAAAGACTAGGTATCAAGGTTCAGAAAAGACAGCACTGGCCAGTACACAAACATTTAAAGCATGGAACCGTGGATCGTCACCCAGTGACATGACTAAGCGGACTAGGAAAGGCAGCAGAGGAGAAAGGAACTGGTGTAACAAAATGGTGTGGCGGGAAAGAGTGGAGGAAGGAGAGGAATGGACCCACTACAGGGTAATAGAGACATACCATGATGGTGTGTCCAGGGAAGCGCTTCCGCACATCCTTTACAAATTCAACAAAGTGTTCAGAGTAGCCATTGGCCACGTCCAGGCATATATATTTCACCTGGGGGATAGCATCCAGGATCTGTCCCAGCTGCTCAAAGTCAGCAGAGCTTGTGCCTGAGCTGGCAGCCAGATGCTGTGAGAGAAACAGGGCCATTAGCATGTAAGAAACGACCTGGTTGGTTAGCCAACAGGGGTGGGGAGGTAAGGGTTGGTCCCCAGGAAGCCAAACAAAGATTCCTGGAAGACTGGGCTGAGGAATGGATCAGGGGAGGACCAGTGTTACCTCAAGACAGTCAGGATTCTGGCTAGCAAACTCTTTCCACTGCTCGAGGCTGTAGTGTTTATGGACAGCAGTGAAGAGGGAGAACTGGGAGAAGAAAGAGCCATCAAAAAGGAGGGAACTTCGTTAAGAGTCTCTTTTTCTAAAAATAGACCTTTATATTATCCTATCTGAGGGACAAAAGGACCGAAGTCTGGAAAGAGCACCTGGAAGGAGTCAGCGGTTGAGCTCGAACCTCAGTTCCACCATTATTCTCTCTACAAATGCAGTCGGGCTTTTCCCCATAAGCTAGTACTTGCCCCACACTCCCACCAAAGTACTAAAGTCACCTGGATTGGATTTCACCAGCCAGCACGTACAGCGCTTCTGAGTTAAAAGGTGACAAGGACAAGCTGTTGGTGCAGTGGGACAAGCAGTAGACAAGAAAGAACCATGAAGAGGCTGGACGGAGCCAGTGTCTGCCTGCATGGACTCAGCCCCTCCTCCTACGATAACCCAGTACGGAGCTAACCTACTTTCGGTATCTTCTGGTCCATTTGCCAGCAGTAATTCAGTGAGCCTAAATGCTCACAAAATTACAAGAGTTAAGGCCTTAAGGTTAACAGTCAATAAGGTGCTACCCTTTCTCCATCTCCGCTAAAGGACAAATTTTCTTGAGACATGGACCAACCTGAAAAGTCTATCTCATTCAGTCTATTTCAGTCAACCAAGTTCAAGGATATAATGACTCATCAGACTTGTATTTCCTAGCTCAACAAATTGCAAACAACATCCCAATACTCTGAGAAAGGCGTTCAAAGGACACTTGTGAATGCTGGTGTTTGTGATTTAAAAGTGCAGACATGCAAATAAGACAGCACAAATCTTGCAACAGACGAGAGACCCAAGGGGGTCAAGCATCAGCCAGCAGTAAGGAAGTGCAAATGCTGTAATACTCAGAGATCATCATCAACACTACCCAGCTAACACTGGTACTGAACTGTGCTTTCTCAGCAACACTCTGCCATCAACATGCTAATAGAAAAAATCACTTTAGGAGGTCAGCAGACCTTGGAGATATACTGGTATAGGGTGGCATGATGAGCATATCCAATTACATACCAAGCTAGAGATCTAGAAAAAGATCCTTGCTTGCATCCAACCTTTTAATTATTACTGAGACTTGGCTGTATCTCTAAACTCTGATTTCTTCACACTCAGCAGTAATGAAAAGCCAGTCTCAACATAAAGCATCAAGACAGTCCCGGCAAGGTCCATACATTATAGGACATTTGTTAACACTGAAGTCAGATTCACCATTCCTTAACTCTATTGGACAGGCCAGGTGGACAACGGGCAACAGTGGGATTCCTAAGCAGTTGGTAAATGGCAATAGTAATACGGTACTAAAGCTGCGTAACTATGAACCTCAGAGAAATGACAGCAGACATTCCACAAAGACTTACAGCAAATCAAAAATAGAGAAAAGGAGGTGAAGTCCTTAAGGCTGACAGAGCCACAAGCAGCAGCAGAATCCATCAACCAGGGCTGCCTGGATTAACCAGAAGAGTGCATATGTCCTCAGGATGCCCAAACTATCTACCTTCTCAGCTACAAATATAGAGGCAGGTAATATTACTGAAAGGAGCAGCAGCTTCCATTTTGAAAATAAGCAATAACCTGTATATAAGAAAAACACATTCCATTTTGGGCACATCCCAGAAACACCCAGGAACCTAGGACTGAAAGAAGAGGAAGATTAAAAACAAAAAAAACAGGCAGGAAAGAAAATAAACTTCTTCTCTCTAGGATCTTCTAGTTAGGAATTTTTGAATGCTCAAACTATATCTAGTTTCTGGATGAAAACAGTGAATGCTGAGTATCCTAACAATAGTGTAAAGAGGGATGCAGGTGCCTGGAGAGGTGGGATAGGGAGGGTGGGAGGGAGGGAGACGCAAGAGGGAAGAGATATGGGAACATATGTATATGTATAACTGATTCACTTTGTTATAAAGCAGAAACTAACACACCATTGTAAAGCAATTATACTCCAATAAAGATGTAAAAAAAATATATAGGGAGATTTCACATCCCTTTAAAAAAAAGGGATGCAGCTGATTTGGAGAGGGTGATCTGGGTGGTGGGAAAAGCTGGCAGATGTATAAACTGCTGGACAGGAGAAAAGGGAAAGTTCTGTTAAAGTGGGGGCAAAATTTAGCTTTAAATCTCATTAACTCAGATGGCCCTTTAAAGTTATCAGATAAAGGGGCCTTAGTACTACTGCAGAAAACAGAAATTGAGCATCCTGTTAACTGCCAGACTGTTAACTGCCAGAGTTGACCTGGGATGGGGGTGGGGATGCAGATACCTCTGCAGTCAGCCCACAAAACTGGACACCATGAGGAAAGGGGTATGAGGGAAGTCCTACCTTACAGAGAACCTTGGCCATCTCAAAAGTGCCTACGGTATCCATATTGGCTGCAATGATGGGGATCCCAGTGTACATCTGCTTTGAGTTCCGAAATGAAAAGGATCTTGTGAGATCCACCTGCAGATATGAACAGGAAACTAAGCATTTCATTTATCCAAAAAACAAGTATTGCAGCAGGGCAAAAGCCAGGAATCTTTCCCAGTCCTGGCCCTCCAGGAGCTTGGGATCAAGAAAGAGCAACTAGAGAAGCAGGCTCACCTCACTTCGAGACTTAAGGGTACTGCGTTTGGGCCTCAACAGGACATCCTTGAAGTCCAGTTTGACGTCGTTGTCGATGTGAGGCATGGCAGACACCTCAGGGTAGCAGCGAATCTGAGGGCTGGAAGGTAGTAAAGGTCAGGAGGCGGTAGCTGAGCCAATTTTCCCTTAGAACTTAATGTTCTGTTAGGGCTGGCGGCAGGGCTCATCTCTCTCCTCGCTTAAATTATGGAAGGTCAGGGCATTGATCGATGCGTAGTCCCTGAAGACCGTCACCCCAGACCCGTGTGGTTTCACTTACTCTCGGTGTCTTCAACCCAGGTACTATTCGTTGGGGAGAAGAATTGGGGTGGAGTCGTGAATGATCCTAAATGGTGCGTTCCTTACCCCACTACTCTTCTTTCTCCCGCCCCTGCAAAGAGCAGTTGGGGATAAGAGGCAGATTTGGGAGTGAGGAGTGGTGGGATCCCATAACCAGCTTCCGGAATAGGGGTACTCACTTCTTGTCGCCGTGGCCAGGTGGCAGTTGACCGAAGCCCCTCTTGATTAGCCACTAACCTCGCACAGCCCCACTGAGCCTCGTGGGCAGCGCTAACAGGTTCCGCCGGAGAGAAAGAGTAACCGAGGAATTCCAGCTTCGGTGCTGGAGGCCTTCTGGGTAAGAGAGTTCACACACTGAGGATACCGCTGGATCTGAGGGGCAGGGAACTATAACTCCCAGGGTGGCACGCGCGGAGCTGCCCCCTGGCATGATGGGAGGAGTAGTTCGTTCCGCCCCCGCTTTATACTAGCCCCGGCTCGCTAGGGACTCTCAGAATTGCAGAGGCGTCATCTCTGCTGTAACTAGGCTGGCCGCCTCCTTTCCTTCTTTTTTTTTTTTTTTTTTACGACGCCACAGAAACGAAACGCGGAGGCGTTCCTGAGCCTTTCCGGAACCCCGTGGAAAGAAGCGGTGGGAGCGGGGGTGGGGGTGGGGGGGTGGAGCCAGGCAGTGACCCGGAAGCAGAAGTGACTCCCACAGGCTGAGTGCTGGGGAGCTGCAGCGGTGATCGCAGCGGTAGAAGCAGCAATTTGTGTGCAGCCCCAAACTGGGAAGAAGATGCTAATTAAAGTGAAGGTGGGAGCACTTCCAGACTTGCCAAGACGCAGTGGTACTGGGCTGGCCGCTGTGCCTTAAGGGAGAAGCCGGGAAGGAAAACCACGCCTTTCCCGAGCCTGGAGGGGGCTGACAGCCTCGGGGCTCCGCGCGAGGGATGATGGGATGTAGGGGGGTGCCCAGAAGGGCTTCGAGAGCAGGGGCTGGCCCAGCCAGACGACCCCGGGATCTGTGCTGTGCCTGCTTTCATTCCGGGACCGTTCTTTGACCCAGAAGGAGGCCGCCTTTGTCCGGGGTCTCGCTGTGTTCGAACCCCCGCGGTCATAGAGAAGGCCTAGCAGCATCTTGGCCACCCCCCTCTCTCGGATTCTTGGAATAAGCTCTGTTCTCCATCGTTCATGCCCAAGTTACCTGCTTCTCCCAGCCCCTGACGTAGGCTACTCCGAGTACAGCACAAAAACGTTAGCCTAGGGAACCGGGGCCTCCCAGGAACTAGACTGTGAGCTTTTGCTAGTTGTCGCCAAGGTGTAGTATCTCAGCCGGCCTTCAGGAAACAAAGCTGGGAGCGTGTTCAGTTAGCACCTGCCTTTCTGAGCCAGCATCCTGGACCAGCCTCACTTCCTTGACTGAGGCAGGTTAGTTATCAGTGCCCTAGTTCTTGGTACTAGCAGTGTTTCCTTCATCTCCATCCTGCCTCCCGTGGTTCTTCACCAATTTCCAACCCTCATTAGTCCTATCTGCTATTTCCTACTTTGTGCCTTAAGAGGGAGGGACAAAAACTAGCGATTGATGCAGTGCAACGTTAATTTAGCTTTTTTTTTTTTTAGCTGCTAAAGAAGTCTGTCGTTATTTCATCAGCTCCTTGGTGTATTTATCATGCATAACAGCCATTAACCTCTTCAGTCCTTCTGAACCACCATCTTAGCTAAGGATTGAGGCCAAGCAGCATGTTGAAGGTCATTGTTTTTCAAATTTTGAGTAATGACCTATAAAATAGTCACTAGTGGTAAAATCAGTTTAATAAGTCCGTGGGTCACAAGCAACAAGAAAAAGAAAAAAATAGAAATATCAGGGTATACTTCTGGGTAAGAGGATTGTTTGTGAAATTTTGGTTTTTATTTTGTATGTATATTACATGCATGGATGTGATATTAGTTCATATGTATTTCTTAGTGTGGGTCACTGTCCAAAAAGTCTTGAGAAACATTAGCAAGTGAACGCTTATGTCATTTCAATACATACGGATCCTCAGTTTCTCTTAGTCCTCCCTTAGTCCAAAGAAGAGGTTATTACTATACTTTTGTTCAATGTTTTGTAAACCTTTTTTTAAATCTCAACCTACACAAAAAAATTTTATCTCATGGTCCCATACAAACACAAAATAACCGTGTGTGATATGCTGTGGTATTTTGAATTCTATTCCAAGTTGATTTCATAATCCACTGATGGGTTGAGACCTGCAGTTTAAGAAAATACTGTATTCTAGATGGGCTTCTCAACTTAAAAATGTGTAAGAATCACCTGGGGATCTTGTTAAAATGCTGATTCTAATTCAGTGGTCTGGGATGGAACCCGAGATTCTGCATTTCTAACATCCTGCCTTTCTGCTTGTCTGAGGAGTATGCAAGGTTCTACTTTCTTTGAATCCATTTTTATTTAGTACTTCTCTAAAACTGTCAGGCTCCTTTCCCAAAACACTTTCCTTTCCACCTTCAAATAGGTTTCTCTGTCCATCTTTCTCTTTCTTTTTTGTATGTTAAATACATTTTTGTATGTTAAATAAATAAAGCAGTTAGTTAGCTGTGAACTACTATACAGATGATAGGGTTTTTAGCAGGGTTCCTTTGTGAATTATTCATTCTTCCACTGTCGTTCTCCACGTAGGTAACTTATTCCATATCTCTTTTTGCAATCTTTTACAACTGAATCCCTTGTCGACTGAAGGAAAAACACACAACATGAGAGCTGTGAGTTCAGTTTTATTTGGGGACTTACTGAGGACCTTAGCCCAGGAGACAGCCTCTTAGATAGCACTGAGGAACTGCTCCAAAGGAAAGTGGGGGAGGTCAGCATGTATGTGATTTTGGCAAAGGGTAATCAAGCACACATCTCCGGTGAAGGTTGCTGCTAGTCAGGAGGAACTGATATCTTAGGTAATGGTTTTAGTGCTTTTCTAAGTATGGGAAGATGCAAGAATTGGGGTTCATAGAATTTTCTCCTGAAAATATCTAACTATCTAAAGGCCTGTTCTATTAAGTTTCCCAGAGCACATTCCTGATGTGCCTCATTGCTGGCCTCCACCTTGAACTCTTTTCAGGCTGGGTTGAAGGTCAGCGACTGCAGTGGCTAATGACTTAATTCTTGTAGAACCAGGAGGCAAGTGACATCCTTTAGTTGGCACACTCGTGATTGAAAACTTCTCTTGATACCTCATCTCTGTGTTTCTAAAATTAAATACATCATCTTCTGTCTTAAGCCATCTTCCCAATACTCATCTCATATATTGATCCCATCAATCTACCAGTTACCTGGAACCCAGTTCTTTAAAATCATTGTTCTCTTATAGAACCTAATTTTTCTTTTGATACATCTTTCTGTTGATTTTCTTTCCATTCCCATTACCCTTGTTCTCGTCTGGGGTCTCATTAACTTATATCTTTATTTCTCTGTGATACCTCCAGAGAAATACCTCTTGTTGGGATACCTCCAAGATTTTCCTACTGCCATTCCCCTCTAAAGTTTAGAGTCTAGGGACTTCCCTGGTGGTCCAATGGTTAAGACTTCATCTTCCAGTGTAGGGGTTGTGGGTTCGATCCCAAAACATAAAACAGAAACAATATTGTAACAAATTGAATAAAGACTTTAAAAAATGGTCCACATCAAAAAATTCTTAAAAAAAAATAAAGTGTATATATTTTTATTTATTTATTTTTATTTTGCGGTATGCGGGCCTCTCACTGCCGTGGCCTCTCCCGTTGTGGAGCACAGGCTCCGGACGCGCAGGCTCAGCGGCCATGGCTCACGGGCCCAGCTGCTCCGCGGCATGTGGGATCTTCCCGGACCGGGGCCCGAACCCATGTCCCCTGCATCGGCAGGTGGACTCTCAACAACTGCGCCACCAGGGAAGCCCAGTATATGTATTTTTTAAAAATAATAATAAAGTTTAGCATCTCTACCAAAATATGGTGTACAAAATCATAGTGTACAGGTCTTCTTTAACCTTCTTTTTCATCATATTATTCCCTAACCTCAGATCCTGCATTGATTCCTCTTAGCAAATTACTTTGGGCACCTGTCTTTACTATCTAAGCCCCAGTTTTCTCATTCGTGCTCCTTTAAACATAAAATAAAACACAAGACTCTTAAGGGTTAAGTTCAAGGAGTTTTTAACAACAGTATACCCCCATGTAGCCACAGATCTAGAACATTTTCACCCCTGCCCTCTGAAAGTTCCATAGGTTAGTTTTGCTTGTTTTAGAATTTCATATAATGGAATTATAGAATATATAATTTTTGTGTTTGGCTTCTTTCACTCAGCATGTGTCTATTGTGTCTGTAGCTCCTTCTCATTACTTAGCAATACTACATTAGATGACTATATCACAATTTGTTTATCCATTCTCCTGTTGATGGACGTTTGGGTTATTTCCAGTTTCTGGCTATTATGAAGAAGGCTTCTAATAGCCAGAAATGATGATATGAACATTGTCTTTTTGTGGACTTATGTTTTCATGTCCTTTGGATAAATACCTAGGAATGGAATTACTGGGTCATGTATAACTTTAAAAGATGCTGCCAAGGGCTTCCCTGGTGGCGCAGTGGTTGAGAGTCCGCCTGCCGATGCAGGGGACGCGGGTTCGTGCCCCGGTCCGGGAGGATCCCACTTGCCGCGGAGCGGCTGGGCCCTTGAGCCATGGCCGCTGAGCCTGCGCGTCCGGAGCCTGTGCTCTGCAGCGGGAGAGGCCGCAGCAGTGAGAGGCCCGCGTACTGAAGAAAAAAAAAAAAAAAGATGCTGCCAAACAGATCTCCAAAGTATGGCACCATTTTACATCCCTACCTGCAATGAGTGAGCATTCCAGCTGCTCTGCACCCATCTTTATTATAGCTATTTTAGTGGGTGTGAAATGTTATCTCAGTCAGGTTTAAATTAATCATTGTTGATTTTCCCTCACCACAGCACTTTGTCACTGCCCCTTGTATTTTGGACGATAACATTCAGTATGGCATTTCTTGTATATTGGTTTGTTCTGTTAATTGTATGTCTCAGTGTCTCTTGGTTGTAAATCTTCACTTGAAAGAGATTGTTGGCAAGGGCTGGGTCACTTACTTTCTTTTATATCCCCTACAGTGCTTATAGCAGAATGTCAGGCTTAGGTTCATCATAGACTAGTTGAATAGCATTGAATGTATTCCCAGGTCACAGTGACCAGATTTGAGGGAAGAAATCCAGTATGACATGGTCTTTTAAAATATCTTTTAGGGCTTCCCTGGTGGCGCAGTGGTTGAGAGTCTGCCTGCCGATGCAGGGGACATGGGTTCGTGCCCCGATCTGTGAGGATCCCACATGCTGCGGAGCGGCTGGGCCTGTGAGCCATGGTCGCTGAGCCTGTGTGTCCGAAGCCTGTGCTCCACAACGGGAGAGGCCACAACAGTGAAAGGCCCACGTACCACAAAAAATAAAATAAAATAAAATATCTTTTAAAATTGAAATCAAGAATATCTTTTAAAATTGTTCAGTTTTAAATGATTTTAATTATGACAATTTCAAACATATACAACAGCAGAGAGAAGGAATAATGCACCCTATATGAAGCTTCAAAAACGATTATCTCATGGCCAATCTTATTTATACTCACCAACTTTCCTTACCTTATGTTTTAAGGAGCAAGTCCCAGATAGCGTAGCGTATATTATTTGTGTATATTTCGGTATTTATCTGTAAAAGAGAACTTTTTTTACTAACATAACCATAATTATTACATCTAAAAAATCAACAGTGATTTCACAGTATCATTGTCTCATTTGTTTTTTACAATTTGTTTGAATCTGGATCCAACTAAGATTCATACATTGTAGTTGGTTGATAAGTATTTTAGGCCTCTTTAAACCTGTAATTCCCCATTTCCCCCATTTTTTTCTTGTTGAATAATCTAGGTGGTTGGTCCCATAGAGTTTCCTATAGTTTGGATTTTGCTGATTACATCCCCATGCTGTCTTTTAATATATTCTTCTTTCCTCTGTATTTCCTGTCAATTGGTAATAAGATGTAGAGGCTTGATTAGTCCTTTTTGTCTGTTCATGTGTGAGAATAATTCATAGGTGGTATTGTGACATATATTTCTGTCAGGTTGTTTTGCTTTCTGCGATGTTAGTCATTGCCTAAATCCATTATTTCATTGGAGGTTACAAAATGGGGATATTCTGATTTTACTGTTGCTTCCTACATTAGCTGAGATGCTTGAGCAGTGTCCAGTACAGTGGCCATTAGCCCACGTGCACTATTGACCACTGGAAATGTGGCTAGTGAGACTGAGCAATTCAATTATTTTATTTGTATTTAATTTTACTTAAGTTAATATAAGAACTGAAACTTTATTCAGTAGTTGGAAAACCTTTTAACTTGTTTGGAACAAGTTGGGAATATAAACGTACTTTTTCAACTGTAACTTGTGAAATTTAAATACAGATCAAGTATTTCAGATGATAACTTACCATCTGAATTGAGGTGTGCTGTCAGTGTGAAATGCACACAGAATTTTGAAGATTTGGTTAGAAAAAAAAGAATGTAAAATATATTAATAATTTGAATATATTGGGTTTCAGAATATTAAAATTAATTTCACCTTTTAAAAGTGTGGCTACTGGAATATTTAATATTGTATACGTGGCTTTCACTAAGTTTCTATTTCTAGTGGACAGTGCTGCTTTACAGAATGGTTTCCTTATATTCTCATCAGGACATTGTTTTAAAATTTTTTTCTCATCCCAATGTATTCATGGTATTAAAAAATGGAAAGTACAAAAAAGCACAAAGAAAATAATTTAAATCACCCATAATCTCACAACTCAAGATAAAAGCGCTGTTGTCTACATCCTTCCAAACTTTTTTGAAAGCATATAAGTACATGTGTGTGTGTGTTTATTTATTTAGTTACAAAATAAGAATTATACTGTGAGTCTAAACATTGTTTGAGAATTGTGTGATTTTCCCCGTGTTTGTACCATAATTTATTTAACCCTCAATTGTGTGATATTTAGATTGTGTTTCTAGTTTTTCAGTTTCAAAAAGTTGCAATTCATTGTCATAGGTATATTTTTGGACAGAGGATTATTTTCCCAGAAGTGTTATTGCTGGGACACCATATGCCAGATTGCTCTCTGAATACATTCATAGACTTCTATAGTCGATCTCAGAAACAAAGGACCAGTGCTAGAGTTTTAGATTTTATAAACCAATAATTTTTCTCAAATGTCATAAAGCCCAAGCATCTGACTCTTGGGAGGGCAGTTCTAGGCTCTCTGTTAGAGTCTTTTGTACTCTTTAAAAATTGTTATTATTAAATCAGAATGAATATTTATTAATATTCATATGATAAAGGAATATATTTTTATTAGATATTTTATTAGATAGTACAGATAAAGGGAGAGTTAGCTTTGGTCTCCCCAATCCTACTCCCCTTCTCAAGGATAATCATAATTTTAGGAGATAGGTATACTTTTACTCCTTTCTTCTATGCATGTATGTATGTATATATTTACATGTAGAAAATGATACATAATCATACATTCTCTAGATCTTTCCATGTTAGTGTACAAACTGTTGCATAATAAATATATCATGCTATGGGTGTACCATAGTTTAATAGTTTTCCTATTAATAGGCATTAGGCTGTTTCTTGTGTTTTGCTTTTATGAAAGGTGTTGCAGTAAACCTCACATGTTCCTCTTTGAATACGTACTCAAATTTCAAGTTTTTCCTTTAGGTTAGTTATCTAGAAATAGAATTGTCTGGTTAAAGAGTCTTTGCATTTAGAGTATTATGATCAATAAATTGAGATAATTTGTGGACAACATGGAATTGCATACTTTTCATTTTGTCAGGAAGGAGCCTAAAAAAATACCATATATTGTCACTGTCATTCATAAAAGGACATTTTAACACCTGAAAACATTTAGTTTCATGAAAATCTCATTGTTGTCATTATTTTTCTCATTTTACCATAGACTATTGAAAATTTTCAAACAGACCAGCTTGAGTTGGGGTGGAAACTTGAAAATTACTGTTGTAATTTATTCTTTTGCATCCAAACAGGTCAATCCAAAGGAGTTACTCCTGCATTTTTTGAAATATCCTTAGTAGTGAACCATTCTCATGGTTGAGAAATTAGATCCTAAGTACTTTCTTCATGCTGGTCTTTGTGAATACCATAAGTAGGAACCATATATTATTTTGTGAGTCCACCACAGGAGTGTACGTTGGTTCTCAATACTAGATCAGCCAGACTTGGGCAGTACTGAGTACAGAGCTGAAAGCTCAGGTTCTGGGGCCAGAGAGTTTGTGTTTGGATTCATACTCTCCTTTTGACTTCATAGGCATGCTTTTTAACCTGTCCAAACCCCATTTTCCTCAACTATAAATGGTGATAGTAATAGTACATATCTCATAAGTACTTGCAAGGATTAAATGTATTGATGCATGTAAGACACTCAGCGTAGTTTCTAACTCTTGGAAAGTGTTCGGTAAATGTTGGCTGTGATCATAACGATCATCAGTGTATTTAGCTGTTCCACCAATATTTATTGACTGCTTCTATGTCAAACACTGTGCTTTGTGCTTAAATTAGGAAGATTGAACAGTCTCTGTCCTTTAGGGAGCTGGAGTATAAATTGCAGAGTTTGACACTTAAACAACTAGCTGTAATGTCTCTTAAAGTATACTGGGGACAAGTCATCAATCTTAAAGTGTCCCTTGAAGGTTTGCAAAAGAGCGGAAGAGGGCATGGCAACAAGAAAAACAGTAGAAGCAAGGAAAATGCCCCTAAATTATGGATTACTGTAGACTGGTGCAGATGGAGTTTGAAGAGCAAGGATAGATGGGAGATTAGATTGGGTGAAGCACATTTATAAGTGTACAATGAGTATAATTATTGTGTTTGGATATCAGCAGCCCTTTGCCTATAGAAGAAGTCAAGAAGACCAGAGCTGCAATTTAGGATTTAGGTGGAAGTCTGGAGAAGATATGGGAGAATAGAATGTTGAATTCTAGTATTACTTAAAAAGTTGGTCAGGGATTTCCCTGGTGGTGCAGTGGTTAAGACTCTGCGCTCCCAATGCAGGGGACCTGGGTTCAATCCCTGGTCAGGGAACTAGATCCCACGTGCATGCTGCAACTAAGGGTTTGCATGCCACAACTAAGGAGCCCTCGAGCCACAACTAAGGAGCCCTCCTGCCACAACTAAGACCCGGCGCAACCAAATAAATAAATAAATAAGTATTAAAAAAAAAAAAGTTGGTCAGAGGTGATCTCCAGTGTCCTTGAGAATTCTTTGAGTTATATGAATGTTAATTTCTAGCATTGGTACATAAGACAAGGTCCTTCTCAAAGGAATACTTTCCTTAGGACAATTCTCATTGCTGTCTTATCGAAAGGAGTTATGGTATTCTCTTGGATTCTAGCGGAATGGGAGGTGAGATGACCTGTGAGATTAAAAGGGTCAAATGGTTTACAGAATCTTCCCCTATCAAAGTTGTTCACAGCCTAAAAATGTCTGAAATTGGGTGTGGTCAAAGTTTCTGACACTTCAAATCAGCTTTGAGAATGTGCATTCCTCAGAAGGTAGTAGATCCCCCAAGACTAGGCCAGGATGTTTTACCTAGGAGACAAATTGTATATTGGGCTATAGGATTCATGAAACCCTTGCCTGTTTCAGACGCTGACCGGAAAGGAGATTGAGATTGACATTGAACCCACAGACAAGGTAATGTACGCCCAATACCTCTCCATGCCTATCTCCCTACATGTACACTTGCTTGGGTATGCTGATGAACTAAGTCCTTCCACTCTCATACTCTCTGCATAGCTCTTGTTCTTTCCCGTTCCACGGTCCTTCCCCCTGAGCAACCCCTGACTACTTGTACCCCTAAAGGTGGAGCGAATCAAGGAGCGTGTGGAGGAGAAAGAAGGAATCCCCCCACAGCAGCAGCGGCTCATCTACAGTGGTAAACAGATGTAAGTTTGGAATGGGAATGAGGGCGTGGCCATCTTATGTGAAGATGAAGATGCAAGTACTGGAGGTGGAGCAGGTCTGCCTCTTTTTTGTTGTCTCAGACCCTTTGGCAATTTGATGAAGGCTATGAACCCCTTCTCAGAATTAGATTTTTGCAGACATAAAATGCATGGAATTACAAAAGAAACTAATGGGATCAAAATACACTTATCACACTACTAAAAAAGCAAGTTTGTGATATATGTACTTCATTAAGATCTAATGATGGATATAATAACTACTGTAATTTTAAAAGATTTTCAAGATACCTACAAACAGTTATAGGAAACTATCTAATTTTTGTTGTTAACAGGTTACCCATATTGCTAATAATACCCCTGTGGGTTTTTTGCCTGTGTTCAAAACTGAAAGGAATGTCAGATTTCAGTTAGGGGTTAGTAAAAATATAAAGATGTAATTTTTTTCTCATCTGCATTCATAGATCCCCAGACAGATCCATGAAACCCAGGTTAAGAACCTTGCTCTAGATGGTATTTCTAATACCTTTTTTCTTTTTTTTTTTTTGCCTCTTCTTGCAGGAATGATGAGAAGACAGCAGCTGATTACAAGATACTAGGTGGTTCAGTCCTCCACCTGGTATTGGCTCTGAGAGGAGGAGGTGGTCTTAGGCAGTGATGGACCCCCCCCCCTCCATTTCACCTCCTTGCCCTGTCGCTCATTATGAGGAATCATGTATACTCTCACACTGTGGGACACCAGAGCCACTGCCCCCTCTCCTGGATGCCCAGTCTTGTGTGTCTGTTGGTGGGAGACTGTGAGGACCCCAGGATGCAGTGTTCCTGGCCCAAAGGGCCCTTGCTGGCTATTGGGTTTTAGTTTGCAGTCCTGTGTGCTTCCCTCTGTTAATGGCTATGTCCCTGGTTGTCAATAAAATATTTCCTGGCCTCCTGGAATCTTTCTTCTATTGCACAAACGTGACTGAAATCAAAATGGGCCAATGCACACTCAGTTACACCAGGCTGAAGGAGTAGGACAGTGTAAGAGAATGTGCCCTTAGAGGGGTTCTCAGACTCTTAAGAGTCTACACTCAGTGGTGTGCTGGAGCCAGGTCTTAACCCGCTCCAGAGCTAATTGTTGGCATCTTTCCTAACCCCATATTAAGTGGCTTCATGTTGGTAGCTTGAAATTGGCCATGGTAGGAATATTTACAGAAATTGACAAACAATACAAATCAGTTCTTCTCCCCAAACTGGTTGTTACATATCTGTCAGATACTACCGATGTGGGTGGTAGAAACCAGGAGAGTGAATTCTCCCCCATTGTGACCCTACTGGACATTGGGGCCTGGTTCAAGAAAGGCATCAAGAGCTTAGCAGACACTGCATTCTTTTATGGCTGGAATATTGCTGAGGGCTCTAGGCTGTGTACCGTGGAGTGGCTGATACGGAGAAAGGATGAGTGTGGAGTGACAAGCTATGATGGATCACTTTAGGACTCAGATGGTGAGATAAAATGAGAGACGGGTGCCAGAAGAAAGGGCTTCCCTTCCTTGTCTCGCCTAGTTCAGTAGAAGCTGTAGAGGCTGGGTGGGGTGGAGAAGCAAGGGAAGAATATCCCCTGGAGAGACTTGAGGACCATTGCGATCCTGTGAGTAGTCGCATTGGCACTTTGCTGCGGTCCTCCCCACCACCACCACCAGAAGGCGCTCTTGCGAGGTTTTGGGGCCGATCTTCCCAGCTCAGGTTGGCGACGCTCTAGTCGCCGCTTCTCTAAGGCCCGCGGGGCGGCCTGGGAGCCGCGGCAGAAAGGCCCGCCTCCGTGCGCGCAGCCTGCGGGCGCGGGTCATGGCGCGGCTCCCGAAGCTCGTAGTCTTCGATCTAGGTGAGGGGCTGGATTGGGAAGAGTTTCGTAGGGCACAGTTTTTTCCAAACCCCAGTTGATGCTCTCAAGGCCCTGCGCCCGCCCAGGCTGAGACCTCCCCCTCCTTTCTCTCACAGATTACACGCTGTGGCCGTTCTGGGTGGACACGCACGTAGACCCCCCGTTCCACAAGAACAGGTGAGGCGGGGCTGGGGAGGCCTGGGGCCAGGGGACCCCGCGGGAGCTGAGCACACTCTCGCCCTCTCCAGTGATGGAACTGTACGAGATAGGCGGGGCCAGGCCGTCCGACTGTACCCACAGGTGCCTGAGGTCCTGGAAAGATTGCAGGGCTTGGGGGTGCCCGTCGCGGCCGCTTCACGGTAAGAAGAGCGACTGAGTCGGTCTAATGCTGAGAGGTGCATGCATGAGGAGACTTCCCGTGTAACCCCTTGGCTGCAAAAATTAGGCGGTGCGAACTTGCAGGTATTTGTATATTTTTCGAATTGTGCTCTCTCCTGTGCATTTTGTTTAATAAACATTGGCTCAGTGCCACCTGTGTCAGACAGGAAGGATATGGAATTGAATCAGGGCGGAGGATGCCTACCCATCCCGGAAGAACAGCAAGTTGATTTCCCCCTGGTTACACATAATTTCACCTGCAGCCTTGGCCCTCCACTCTCCTGATCCCATCTACTACACCTTTTTGCAGGACAGGTGAGGTTGAAGGGGCCAACCAGCTACTGGAGCTCTTTGACCTTGTCAGATACTTTGTTCATCGGGAGATCTATCCAGGCAGCAAGGTCACGCACTTTGAGAGGTACGCTGAGATAAGGGGAGAAGGAGGGAGACAGAAGACCAGAGAGGCTGGAGGAGCTAAGAAGCCAGAGTGGTTACCCTCGCCGTGTCTTGCACAGGTTGCAGCAGAAGACTGGAGTTCCTTTCTCCCAGATGATCTTCTTTGATGATGAAAAGCGGAATATTGTAGATGTCAGCAAACTGGGTACTGACTGAGTGGCAAGGATAGCCGTTTGGGGAGTGAGGAGAAAGGGTTCCTAAGAGGGAAGGGGTTAGGTAGATACGTACAGGATGGATAGTTTGCATGCAGCTGACACCCCAAAAAGGTGAGAGTCATAATAGGGAGCCCTGAAGGCCTGATGAAATTGTGGCTTCTCTCTTTCTAGGTGTTACCAGCATTCATGTCCAGAATGGAATGAGCCTTCAGACCCTAACTCAAGGATTAGAGACATTTGCAAAGGCACAAGCTGGACTCTGAGGTCCAGTCCTGTGGATGAGCCTCATTTGAGGCATAGAACTGAAAGGAAATCAGGAGGGCATTTTCAGGTGCATTTGTAAATTATTAAAGTGTATTTGTGTGTGGCAGAAGAGGTCTTACCCAGTGTGTGTTGTTTCTAATTTTCTAGCGTGTGACCCGGGGTGGGCCATCCGGAGGTGCCAAGACCAGTATGTGAGGCATTAGACTGCATCAGGTTCTGCCTTATAAACTTCTGGCAAACCCAAGACTGTGATCCCCTTATGCTCTCCCCATCCCCACACCTCTCCTGAGCTCTGTCAAGGGCATGAAGAACTCTTCCACTGGCCCCAAGTAGTGGGGTGCATTACCCTGCACATTTCCTTCCAGGAAGCAAAGACTTTGTTTTGGGGTGGGGAGGGTGAGGCGACCTTTTTATATAGTGGGAAACGAAGCGGCCGCTTTAAGAGGAGCGCGTGGGTTTGCGGCTGGTGTGTCGGGCCGCACGTGATAGTGGTCTCGCTGGCGCTTGTTGATGATGTCGCCGCGGTGCCCCAAGGAAGGATTGGCCGAGGCTGGTCTTGGCGTGATGAGCACAGCACCTCCCGGGAGGAAGGCGGAAGCGTACGGGACGCCGTAGGGCGGAGGCGGGAGAGGCGAGGGTCGCGATGAGTGGGCTCGGCCGCCTCTTCGGGAGGGGTGAGCCCGGGCGAGACTGGTCCCCGGGAGGTGCTGGCCGCAGGGGGCGGGGGAAGAGCCGGGAGACGCTGTCCTGAAAACCCCGGTGGTCCAGCAAGGCCTTCTCCCGGGCCAGGAGGCGCCGCCTTGTCAGGACGCCTGGCTCCAGCTGCCTTCCTTCCTTCCCTCGGAGAGAAGAGCTCGAGGCCCGGGAGGGGGCGCGAGTGGAGAGCGTGGCAGCTGCGCTGGCTCCCGCTGTTAAGGCCTGGGGGACGAGTTGCTGCCTGTCGGCATTCAGTCCTTTTCCAAAACACTGGTGCTTCCTTTATGCTGGGCCAGAGGCAATCTGAGGTGACCCAAGAAAGGTAGCCCTCGTGAGCTCCTCTGTGGTGCGGGAAGACAAGCAAAGTCTGGCATTTACAGCGTAGTGTGGCGACTCCGTGATGGAGAGTTTCCTAAACAAGCAAAATCTGGCGTTTACGTCGTAGTGTGGCGACTCTGTGATGGAGATTTCCCTAAAAACCAGGGGTGCGCGGAAGAAGCAGGCACGGCGGGTGGTGATCCAGAAGGCTAGAAGTATGCCAGATGGGGGGTTGAGGTTCTCCAGGAAGAGGTAACTGTGCAAAACAGAGGCAGGAAAAAGTATGGTATATTTAGGGAAAAGGAGTTCTGGCTGCCCTGTGAGTGTGTGTGTGTGTGTGTGTGCGCGCGCGCGCGCGCGCACGCGCGCTGGAGGAAGAGGAAAGTGTGGATGGAGAGGTAAACGGGGGCCAGATCATGAAGGACCCTGTGTGTCTTAAAGTTTTTTGGATTTTATCCTGTAGGCAGTGGAGAGTATGGAAGGATATTAAGCAGGCTAGGGCCTTCAGATTTTTTTTTTTTAATAAGTCTGTTAGAAGTGCAGCAGATGAAGGGAGAAATTGAGATCAGATTATTTTTTCTCTAGCCTCCCTACTTCGTTCAGTTTGATCCTGTGGAATCAGGACCTTGAGTATCTCCTAGGATAGCAAGTGGAACAGTAATTATAAAAAGTGATTGAACTCTGGTGGGGAACACGGTAATGAGGAGGTTATGCGTGTGTGGGTGCAGGTGGTATATGGGAAGTCTTTGTACCTTCCACTCACTCAGTTTGCTGTGAACCCAAAACTGCTCTAAAAAAATAAATTCTATTTAAAAAAACAACTGGAAATGACTTGAAAGGTATCTAGGAATAGCAAAAGAATATTGGCTTGGGAAATCATACTGTCACATTTCAATTCCTTTGCAGTGTCTTACTATAGTAATTGTGATTTTAGACCAAAATGTTAACGTTTTCATGCCTGTTTTCACATTTGTAGAGATAGTACATTCATCGTAGAAAGTTGTTTGGGGATTAACAATAACACGGGCAAGTGCCTAGCACATACTATGCACTCAGTAATCGGTGGCTAATATTTTTCCTTTACACATGTGGGCTGCTCCATTGGACTCCAGAGAAGAAGGAGAGGGGGCCAACCCCTGAAGAGGCAATACAGAAACTGAAGGAGACAGAGAAGATACTGATCAAGAAACAGGAATTTCTGGAGCAGAAGATTGAACAGGAGCTACAAACTGCCAAGAAGCATGGGACGAAGAATAAGAGAGGTAATGGGGGAAGGAAAAGCACCACCAGGGAGGGCCCGGGGGGGAGCAAGGGCTTCTGGCTCTGATGTTCAGGGTGTGGGCTGGATCAGCCGCCCTACAGGCTTTGCGGAGGAAGAAAAGGTTGGAACAGCAGCTGGCACAAACGGACGGGACATTATCCACCCTGGAGTTTCAGCGTGAGGCCATTGAGAATGCCACCACCAATGCAGAAGTGCTTCGTACCATGGAGCTTGCTGCCCAAGGCATGAAGAAGGCCTACCAGGACATGTGGGTACGGGGGTAGGGGAGGAGGGGGCCCAGGCACTGGGGAGAGTAGCTTGATATTGTACTGTGAATCTTAAAACCTCTCCAGATGTGAATTTACGGTAGAGTTGCCTGTGATGGCTAGACCCCTGTCAGCCTCCTTGCTTATTGCAAGGTGATCTCTTTGCTGGCTGGGGCATTCTAGGGAGGAAAGATGATTTTCCTCTTTTTTTGTGTGTGGTTTTTTGGCTGCACTGCAAGGCTTGTGGGATCTTAGTTCCTGGACCAGGGATTGAACCCGGGCCCTCCGCAGTGAAAACGCCCAGTCCTAACCACTGGACTGCCAGGGAATTCCCAATTTTCCTCATTTTTAAAGATCCTTCAGAGAAGAGCGTGCAACCATTCCTTCCCAGTGTGTCTTCTTGCCATTTCTTAGCCCAGATTTGCCTCTTTACACTTTTCCGGGGATCTCTTTTACCTAGTAGCCATGGATTTGTCAGTCTGAAGCCACAGGCAGGAGGGTCTTCATTCACGTGAGATGAAAAAGTCAGGGTTGTCACCTGATTTCTGGGCTATGTATCTTGTTCTCAGGGACATTGACAAGGTGGATGAACTGATGGCTGACATCACAGAACAACAGGAGGTGGCCCAGCAGATCTCAGATGCCATTTCTCGACCCGTGGGATTTGGAGATGATGTGGATGAGGTGATTGGGAGTGAGGGGTCAAGGAATATTGGAGAAGGCATGGGACCAGCCAGAAGGAATGCCCAAGAGAACTGTGGGACAGGTTTGGGGAAAACTCCAAAAGTGGTATGTTTTTGGAAGTAGAATTTTCCTTTGTCTTGAGTGATCTTGTCATCCCATATCCAGGATGAACTGTTGGAGGAGCTAGAGGAGCTGGAGCAGGAGGAATTGGCCCGAGAGTTGTTACATGTGGGCGACAAGGAGGAGGAACCCCCAGTCACACTGCCCAGTGTACCCTCTACACATCTTCCTGCAGGGCCAGGTACCCAGGGCTGTTCTGTCATCTCAAGGACTTGAGAGGGTGGGATAGATATGGGGAAAAATTATTCGTCACCCATCCTGCCTGAAAGGATCCAGGCAGAGAGGGTTGCTGCTACAGTTGCACAGGTTGTTGACTGCATAAGGGCACCTGGCTGAAGGGGAATGAGGACTGAAATCAGGCCTGTGCTTCACTTAGCAAACTGTGTCCCCTGGTTTAGGGCGGCACATGCCCGGAGAAAGAGGCAGCTTCTGATTTGCACAAAGGTGCTGTGGGAATTAGCAGCAGCCCAGCAAGCAAGACCATACCCTTAGGTTCTTTGCTGGGAGAGAGCGTTCCGCAGGCTCTGAGCATTATAGGAGGGGGTGGTTGGAAGTTGCTGAGGCCTTAACACTTCTTTCTTTCTCTGGGTGTCCTTATCCCCAAAGCTCCCAAAACGGATGAAGATGAAGAAGCACTAAAGCAGTTGGCTGAGTGGGTGTCCTGATGAGTCTGGGCTTGTCTACCTGACGCTGCCTTCATTGTTCTCTTTTCCTTAAGTGCCAAGTGCTAAGCTAAAGGAACATGGCCTTGTTGGGAGGTCCTGCTGAGGGTGGTAGTGTGACCCTGCCTGAGAAAAGGGTCTGTCGCCCTCCCATCCCTGGCTCAACCCTGAAGAAGGATCTTGGTGCAGGAGGAACCCCTGGGCTCCCTTTGATAGCAGTTACAGTGCCCTCGTTCGCAATAAAGTTGGGCGGATGGAACCCTAGTGCTTATGCTGCCTTGTCTACAACTGAAACTCGTCTCCTGGTCCTCGGAGCTTTGTTTCAAGAAATGAGTAGTAATGAGAGTAATGAGGGGGAGTCGGAGCATAGGAGAAATGGGAGCTTCCGTTCTCTCAACCTACCATGTTCCAGGCGGATACTGTTCCATCTCTCGAGCTGGTGTGTCCTAGAGCTGCCTGGTGCTGAGGGTGAGGAAACTGCCCTCTGTTATTTATCCTAGAACCCTGTGGAGCTGTCCCTGAGCCCCCTCTCGCTGCTTCCACCCAGTTGTGTCTCTGCCGAGAGCGCCCCGTGACTCACCAGCTGTCCCCTCACAAAGCCCACTTTCACGGGTGGGAAAGGAGACGTACGGGGATATGGGGTCAATAGGCTTCCTTTCTCCGCGGCGCACAGTTCACAGGCTTGGTTGGAACTGTCACTTCAACGTGTAGGAGCGATGACGAGGGGCCATGATTCACCGGGATTGTTTCAGTAGTGGGTCAGGTGGCATTTGGAGGAGGACGGAACCAAGATCGTACATACCTCCTGACACCCACGTCGAAAAGAACGAACAGTGCCGTCCCCTTGCGCTGTAGACAGGCAGAGCTGTGACCAAACCGAGCAATCAGGGTAGAGCAACCTCTACCCCACTGCTTGAACATTTACAGTGCATAGAGATAGACAAAATTGAGCATGTACTCAGCCAGAATAATGAAGCTTCCCCAAAGCAGGTGTTCCTGTGAGCACGCCCAACCCAGTCACCTGTGAGCCACATATGTGCTACACTGTAAATTATAATGTTGACTTAACCAGTGTCAAGATGACTGGTTACAAGCTCTGGGCAGAAACACACCTCTCGCCCTCAGCAGTGTTCCCTGCTAAGGTTCCCCGGAGGGAAGAATGTGACGCTAGCCGATGAGACTAAAACAGAATTAGATTTATTTTTGGTGTGAAAGATTTTAGCCCAAGACCCTTCTGCTTTGCTCCTCTTTCAACCCCCTCATCCTTCTGCCATTTTCAGGTACTGATTTCCAAGGATTGGTGACAGTTGGTGCTGGGGGGCTGGCACATTGCCTCAAGCAGCCTGATCTCATGGGTGGGTTGCTCAGGCTGGAACTTGAGCACCCAGGGATCCTTGATGATGTCCAGGATGGTGGCACGCTTGGTGGCTTGGCGTAGTATCTGGAGGACCAGGTTCTAGGGCAGGGGAGAGAGAGGTCTTGGCTGAGCTGGCCCGCATTGTGCCACACAATGAGCAGCTGGACCTAAGAAAGATGCAGGATAGCCCATCACACCACTCTGGTGAAAGGGAGTGTGGCCCTGACTTTACCCTTAAAAGCCTCCTGTCTGCTCAGAAAGCCAACACCTTGAGGGGAAGGAAAGGCAGGGTTCCTTGGGGGAAATCCTTGCAGAATCCCCTTCTGGCCTAAAGAGATATAGAGACTAAAACCTGCTTATCACTCACATCCCAGGTGCAAGCTCAGAGGTTGGCCCTTTAAGCCCTCCCCACTATTCTAGGGCAGGGCAAGGGTGTGGAATGGCCCTGGTATCGGGGGGTGGGGGGGAGGCTTCCCTGGGGTTGGGAGGTCTAGTTTGGGTATTCCCTCTCTGCAGGTCACCCCTGAGGCCTCAGCCCTCCTGGGGGAGCCAGCACCTTGCACTCCTGGGAGATGGCATAGTTAGGTGGAAAAGTGACCTCCTTCTGAGTCTCTCTCAGCAGCTTCTTGAGATTGGTGTCATCGAAGGGCAGACGGGCAACCACCAGCGTGTAGAGGATGACGCCCATGCTCCAGGTGTCAGAAAGGAAAGGGTTGTAGGGCAGGCCTAGCAAGACCTCCGGGCAGGCATAAGCAAAGCTGCCACAGTAGGTCTGGCTGAGGTGGCTAAAGCAGTTCCCTTGGTGGTAAGAAGGGCTACTCCGCACAGACTGGCTAGAAGGCACCATCTTGGCGAAGCCAAAGTCCGATATCTTCACGTTCTTCCGCTTGTCCAGCAACAGGTTCTCCAACTTTAAGTCCCTACCAGCAGCAGAAAGGCTGGGGGTCAGGAGAGGGCTTAGTGTTAGACTGGGAGCTGAAGGGCCAGAGGTCAGAGGCTAGAGATAAGGAAAGGCAAAGAGGGAGAGAGATGCCATTATGAGGACACAGGGCAGAGAGGAAGGAAGGTCATGGAGTTGTGAGCAGAGCCCAGAGGGAAGAGAGGGTGGTACCCGAGGATCACTAGGAGCTCACCCTCACTTTTCATAAAGTGTTCTGCTCACAGTGGGCACTTAATAAATGTTCTTGACCGGATGATTAAAATTAAGTGGATGAATAGGCCTAGATACTGAGGAGGGAGGTCAAGGGAAGAAAAAAAGAGGGTAGAACATGGAAGACGTGCATAAAACCCCCTTGGGAGCCCAAAGGCCCCAGTCTGGGTGGCAGCGCCCTCACCGGTGCACGATGCCCTTGCTGTGCAGGTAGGCGATGCCCAGGGTCATCTGGGAGAACCACTTGCCAGCAAGGGGCTCAGAGCAGGCCCCATAGTGCTGGATCCACTCAAGGACGTCACCACCCTGAGCCAGCTCCAGAATGATGTACACTCGGGATGTGGTCTCGATGGCCTGATAGAAGTTGATGAGATACTTGTGCCGCAGGACCTTCATTACCTGGCCCCAGAAGAGGGACCCATCAAACCCAGGCAGGGAGCACCCTGGCTGCACTCCCAGCCTTCTACTCTCCCAGCCTTCTACTCTCCCACTGCTACTTTCCTAGAACTTTGCAACAGAATCAAACCCCAGAGGGCGGGTGGCCTATGGACAAACGCAGAGCTTTGTACTTTTTACTTTTTGAGGGTCTGGAGGTGAGGTGGAAAGAAGCTGAATTTACAAGTAATTTTCCTAGCTGCCTAGTGAGCCATTCAGTTGTGGTATAGGGGTTTCTGGCTCCACCCCCTCCTAACCATACCCCTTTTGAGAAGCCTTAAGCAGCTTGCTACCAGCTCCCTCTTCTAGCCCCCTTTCCAACCTGTATCTCACGGGGCAAGAACTTGTTAAGATAGTCCTCAGAGGCCTTCTTCTTTGAGATGATCTTGACAGCCACCATGACTTTCTGCTTTGTGTAGTAAGCCTCATACACCGTCCCATAGGAGCCATTGCCAATGACTTTGCCCACTTCGTAACCATATTCCTCCATGACAGAGCGGTAGGCCGAGGTGGATGGTGCTTGCAAGGTGTCTCCCTTCCCCATGGTGTTGGGCTTGCTGAGAGCAGGGAGCTTTGCTACTTAAAAGCCTCCAGTCTGCTCAGAAAGCCAACATCTTGAGCCGCTGAAGGCTAGGGAACCAAAGTGAAGTTAGTCTCCAAAAGCTTGCCTATGTAGTCACACAAGTCTGGGATGCTGGGCTCAGCTCTCCACTAGGAGCTTGGAGAGGGAAGAAGGGGAAAGCAGTTCTTTTTGTCTCCACTGGCTGTTGTTACTTCTTTCTCCTCTTGGTTACGGAACCCCCCAAGGTCCCATGTTCCGCACACATCATAATTCACCTTCTATCCACCACTGGCCACAAGGCTTGAGAAGGAAATGCAGTTTGGAACATATTCATTGCTGGAGGTACCTTTATAATCTGGTGAGACTCGCTCCGTGGATCTGGTCCTTTCAACCAATCATGTTTATTGAGCACCTGCTATGTGCCAGGCAGTGTACGGAGTCCTGGGAGAAAATAACCAATAAGGCCAAGAGAGACCCTATTCTGCTAGCGTTTATAATCCAGCATGAGAAACACCTGAGTGTCAGAATATCACAGAGAATCGCAAGGTATTGTAGAAGCATGTTCTAAGGAACCTAACTTTAAAACGTATTCTTTCTTTTGCGGGGGGGGGGGTGGCTTAAAATAACCACCTTTTTTTTTTTTTTTTTTTTTTTGAACAAATTGAGCTGGACTCAGTTGGGTAATTCAGCTAGTGGCATCATCTCAGCTGGGCTGGTTTGTTTCTGCGCATGATCTCATTATTCAGTAGAGTAGCCCAAGTTCCCTCACACAGTTTGCACTGAATTTCAAGAGAAAAAAAAACAAGCTGCATCACCAATTGAGGCCTAGGCTCCAGAATCACAAAACATCACTTCCATACCTTTCTATGCATAAAGACGGTTACAAGGATCACTCGGATTTATGAGGTGGGGATGGAGACTCCTCTTAACCTTGAAATGCATTCTTTTTAGAAAATATTTATTTTGGCTGCACTGGGTCTTAGTTGCGGCACGTGGGATCTTTAGTTGCAGCATGCATGTGGGCTGTAAGTTTCCCGACCAGGGATTGAACCCTGGCCCCCTGCATTGGGAGCACGGAGTTCTACCTACCAGACCACCAGGGAAGTCCCCTTGAAATGCATTCTTATCTTGCCTTCCATGACCCTGAACTCTACAGTTTTCCTTCCATCCCTCTAGCCATTTCTCAGGTTCCACTGGAGCCTCCCCCACCATCCACCCCTTAATCACACCCCAACGGTTCTATTATAGGCCTTATTTCCTCAGACCTTTCCGTTCTTGCTTGCATCTCCCACTAGGCTGTAAGGGAGGTCAGCTGATGAGAGAAGGGATATGAAGTCAAAGACTTGAGAAGAAAGGCTTGTGGAGAATGGGAGAGAGCGGATTTGGAAAATGAGCATTACTGGGCAGCACTGAGGGCCCAAATGAGATTGGAAAACACAACTTATGGACACACAATCTTAACATATCACAGTGTTAAGATTATTTTAGCATTCTGGATATAGGTGCTTGAATATTAACAGACATACTTACCCAAGATTAAGGTTTCACTTAGCAGCTGCCGTGAAAGAATAATGGGAGAGAGGCATCAAGAACACAGGCAAGAATGTGGCTAAAATGATGGAATGCAGAATCTAAGCTGCTTGGGTTAGGAAGACAAGCTAGAAAAAGGGCAAAGGGCAGGGGGAGGGGTTGCAGGTCTCAGTGAAATGGAACAAGTTTGGTGGGAAAGACAGAGGACAAGAGGTTGTGGTCAGAGGGGTTATCTGGATTTAAGATGGGGGAGGGGGTGGCACACAGGAGATAACAAAGGAAGAATCAGAGTTATCTTCCATCCTCCAAAACAAAACAGAAACTCCAACAGATTATGCCATAGGCTACTGGTAAATTCCTATTTATTGACAGGCTGATCCTGCTGGCAGGGTGGTTCCAAAGTCCTGTTGGAAGCCACATCTACATCCTCAGTCTGTCAAGATGAACAACTGTCCAGGGCACACAGTGGTAAGGAGGCCCACCCAGCCCCGCCTATCTTCTGCTCCCCTGGATAGGCAGCTTGGTGGCACCTCTGTTCTCATCACGTACAGCAGGTAAACCAGTTCATTCAAGGAATGTGTATTAAGCTGCCTACTGTATACAAAAGCACTGCTAGGCTCTGAGGATACCAAGATGGATAAATTATAATCCTCCTGTGAGGAGTTAGCAATTAGCAAGGGAGACAGACACATAAGAAGTTAAAATAACAGTACGGTGAGATAAAGTTCTATAAACAAATCTGTAAGGAAATGTTAAGGGAAGTCTTTATGGAGAAGGTGGCATTTGCACTGTTCAAAAGAATTCTCGTGGTTGAGAGTCCGCCTGCGGATGCAGGGGACACGGGTTCGTGCCCCGGTCCGGGAAGATCCCGCGTGCCGCGGAGCGGCTGGGCCCGTGAGCCATGGCCGCTGAGCCTGCGGGTCCGGAGCCTGTGCTCCGCAACGGGAGCGGCCACAGCAGTTGAGAGGCCCGCGTACCGCAAAAAAAAAAAAAAAAAAAAGAAGTCTCCAGGCAGGTTAAGTAGGGAATGGTAGATTGAACAGTCTAGGCAGAAGGGACTAGCTTGCAAGCTTGAGAAAATATGACATTCAAGATTTCAATTTAAATACAGGATAGGGTTCCAGAGGGGAACGTACCTGGAGAAGTAATTTAAATGCAGGTCTGAGAGGCCTAATATGCCAAGCTTTTTTTGACTCTATCCTATGTACTCATGGTTAAATTTTGCTGTGCATCAAAGTCAGAGCTTGTTAAAAATACTGATGCCCAGTCATCTCCTTCCCCAAGATCCTGATTTGATGGAACCCAGGCATCTATGTTATTTTTTATAAATTTATTTATTTATTTATTTATATTTTTGGCTGCGTTGGGTCTTTGTTGCTGTGTGCTGGCTTTCTGTAGTTGTGGCGAGCGGGGGCTACTCTTTCTTGCGGTGCGTGGGCTTCTCACTGCGGTGGCTTCTCTTGTTGCAGAGCACATGCTCTAGGCACGTGGGCTCAGTAGTTGTGGCTCGCGGGCTCTAGAGTGCAGGCTCAGTAGTTATGGCGCACGGGCTAAGTTGCTCCGCGGCATGTGGGATCTTCCTGGACTAGGGCTCGAACTCATGTCCCCTGCATTGGCAGGCAGATTCTTAACCACTGTGGCACCAGGGAAGTCCCAGTATCTATGTTTTTAATAAGTTTCCAGCTGAATCTGATGCACACCAAGATTTGAGAACCACGGTTGCAAACTAGTGAATTTAATGAAAAAGAAACAGACTCACAGATATGGGGAAGAAACCAGTGGTTACCAGTGAGAAGGAGGAGGGGGCACTATAGGGGTGGAGGAGTGGGAGGTACAAACTATTGGGAGTAAGATGGGCTCAAGGATGTATTGCACAACACGAGGAATATAGCCAATATTTTGGAATAACTGTAAATGGAAAGTTACCTTTAAAAATTGTATTAAAATTAAAAAAAAAAAGAACCACTGTTGCAGGAAATAGGACATCTTTAAGACTAAAAAAAGAAAAAATCCTTGCAGCAGCAGTATGGAAAATGGATCCAGGGGGAGAGATGACCAAGAGACTAGCAAGGTGGCTGTCATGATAATTTAGGTGAGGGGATGGGGCCTGAACCAAGGCAGCATGGAGGGCAATTTGGAAGATAATTCGAGAGAAAAGCAGAGGAGGCTTGGTGGCACTGATCTTATGGGGGCGGCTGTTAATTGTGAAGGAGGCCCAGGTTTAGAGACCAGGGGGTTGTCACTTAAAAGATTATTCCAAAGCCACTCTAAGTTACTTTTCTAATTACAAAATTCATTGATGTCTAAAAAACTCAACCCCCTAATTCCTGGAACCTAACCTCCTCCTGCGGGGAGGAGGGCTGGGTCAGAGAGGGCAGAAGTGAGTAAATGAAGGGCTTTTCAAGCCAGAAACCGCTTGAGATTTTCCACTTTCTTTACTCGAGGAAAGGAAACCTTAAGTTGTTCCCAGGTGGCCAAAACGAAGTCATGGCCCCTGGGTCTGATCTCCAGAGGAATTTCCCTAATGGCAGGATAAACTTTTCCAGAATAATCTGCAATACAAAATTAAGAGATGCTCAAACACATATACAGAGATAAATAAAGAATAAAGACATAGAGACCGAAGCAAGCATGTCAAGGTTCTTTACCTGCAATTAACAACAAGCGTCAGGCTGCCCAGTTCACGGGGTAAAAGAGCAAATACCCGATCTCTTTGCGTACCTCTGCACCAAACCTGGCCCAGGCTTGCCTATCGTCGGACACGAGACGGTCGCTATACGGTCAGGGAGGCCTCCAGTACAGCCTCGGGAAGATATTTTTATTTACGGCATTTGGTTTTTGGCGAGAGGCCATTCAGGACGGATGGCAGAGCAGCAGTGAGGTGAGATCCGATTCTAGGACCCTTGTATGGGCTGTGTCCTCTGCTGTCCTACCACAGCGACGCCCAAAGCCTCACCCCCGCCCGGGTTGAGGACCTTGAACCGCCTCTCGGGGCTCGGCCTCAGCAGTCGGTGGCGAGTCCCATTGGTTCAGCCGGCAAACGCTTCGGGCGTCCCCTAAGCGTGGGCGCAGCCGCCGCCCGGGCTCCGGGTCCCGGGCAGTCACTGGACGCGAGCAGCGGGCACTGCTCTTGGACGCCCAACCCAAACCTTCCCGGGGATAGGCGGCCGGACCCGCGGCAACCCTTATCCAAAAAGGGCGTTTGTGTCCTCGTAGCCAGGTCTCAACCGCAACCCCCCCCGCCCCGGAGAAACCTGGGAGCTTCGGAGCGGCCTCGGCCTGGGGGGAGTGGCCCCCTCCAGGCTCCAGGAAAGGAGCTTTCCGCCGGGCTGAGGTCCCCTGGGGTGAAGGCGGAAGAGGGAAGACTGACGTGTCCTGAGCTGCCCTCAGGTCGCCGGGAGGGCCCCCCACCCCGCTCCTTGCCGGGCGACGGGCTAGCCCGAGACTCGCGGGGTCTCCAGAGCTGGGCCGGGCCTCCAGCCGTAGAAAGGTTCCCCAGGGAGCACTGAAGTGAGCCGGGCGCGATGTTTTGCGGTGCGGCCGCAGCCGCTGCGATCAGGCACCGCGGCGGCCAGCCCCGTAGAGGTCGGTTGTCAAGTCCTCTCCAGGCCCCCCGCTAGCGCGCCGCTCTGGGGGAGACCCCGGCAGGAGCGCGAGGGCGGCTGCAGGGCAGCAGAGGCCGCTGGCGCCGCCTCGGCCAGCCCTTCCCGCGCGGAGAGCACCCCGGGGCTGCGGCGGGAAGGTGCCGGACGTGCGGGGCCGCGTGTCGTTGCCATGGAAACGGGCTGGGGCGCGCGGGGAGGTCCCGGGCAGGCGGGCTGCCAGAGAGGGGGACCCCCGGTTGGGAGGGCTACATAGCAGAGGAGGAGGCCAGTGTTCGAGCTAGAGGAACATGGTGTGGTGTGGCGGTGGGGAGGTGGCCTCCTGAGGGAGGGTCGGAAAGGCCAAGGGGAGGAATTGGAGCCATTGGCTTCAGTTCAAAGAACCTGACCTGGGGAGTCATTCGATCCCTGGTTCCCATAACTGCAGGACTCCCCCAAACAGGTTCCGCTGCCTTCAGGATGACAGTCCTAGGCCACCCTGGAAGTTGGAGCTGCCGGTGGTTGCCACTCCTGCTGCTGCTGTTGCTGGGCACAGGTCGAGATCCAGGGGTGGAAGGTGTGACACACTACAAGGCCGGCGACCCCGTCATTCTGTATGTCAACAAAGTGGGACCTTACCATAACCCTCAGGAGACTTACCACTACTATCAGCTTCCAGTCTGCTGTCCGGAGAAGATACGCCACAAAAGCCTTAGCCTGGGTGAAGTGCTGGATGGGGACCGGATGGCTGAGTCTTTGTACGAGATCCGCTTTCGGGAGAATGTGGAGAAGAGAATTCTGTGCCACATGCAGCTCACTTCCGCACAGGTCAGCCTCTCCACACTGACTAGAACTTAGCCCTCCCTCCCAGGACCTAATAACAGTGCCTTAGGTTTATGGTTTTCAAAACACCTTTATGGAAATGATCTGATTTGATTCTAACTACAACCTCATGTGACAGGCAGGGAAGGTAGTATTTATGATTTGCATTTGGTTGATGAAGAAACATACTTGCGCAGAAGTAACTTCTTCAAGACTACATGGATAGTGGATTGCAGAGTTGACATTAGAGCCCAGGGTTCCTGACTCGAAGCCTCTCTGTTGGTAATAAGGTCCCAACTGTCACACCTACGTAGTCATTTTTTGTCATCTCTACCTCGGCTTTTTTAACTGGCTCCTTTACACACTACCTAATTTTCCCTATCATGCTTTTTTCTTCAGCAATTCCTATCTTAGAGCACTTTTCCTTAGCCTACTGCAGACCTTTCTACACCTCCCTCTCCTCCTAGGCCTTCATCCTGTCGAGTCATACTTGCTCATTTAAGAGAATCCCAACATACTAGGGTCTACCCAGTGGTTCTCAACAGGGGGCTTTTGTCTCTCAAGAGACATCTGGCAATGTCTGGAGAATTTTTTTTTAATTAATTTATTTATGTTTGGCTGCGTTGGGTCTTTGTTGCGGAGCACGGGCCTCTCGTTGCGGTGGCTTGTCTTGTTGCGGAGCACGGGCTCTAGGCGCGCGGGCTTCAGTAGTTGTGGTGCACGGGCTTAGGTGCTCCGTGGCATGTGGGATCTTCCCGGACCAGGGCTCGAACCCGTGTCCCCTGCATTGGCAGGCGGATTCTTAACCAGTGTGCCACCAGGGATGTCCTCTGAAGATATTTTTGATTGTCACTGCTGGGGACGCTACTGACATCTAGTGAGAAGAAGCCAGGGACGGAGCATCTTACAATTCATAGGGCAGCCCCCCACAACAAAGCATTTTCCAGCTCAAAATGTCATTAGTGGGGCTGCCCTGGTGGCGCAGTGGTTGAGAATCCGCCTGCCAATGCAGGGGACACGGGTTCAAGCCCTGGTCCAGAAAGATCCCACAAGCCACAGAGCAACTAAGCCCGTGTGCCACAACTACTGAGCCCACAGGCCACAACTACTGAAGCCCGTGCGCCTAGAGCCCGTGCTCCACAAGAGAAGCCACCGCAGTGAGAAGCCCACGCACCACAACGAAGAGTAGCCCCTGCTCTGCAACTAGAGAAAGCCTGCGCATAGCAACGAAGACCCAGTGCAGCCAAAAATAAATAAATAAATAAATTAATTAATTAAAAAAAAACATGTCATTCGTGCTGAAGTTGAAATCCTGCTCTAATACAATGCCTGGGGAGGCCTTGTCTGACTCCTAACTTGCTCTTTTTAGGTGGAACAGCTGCGCCAGGCCATTGAGGAACTATACTACTTTGAATTTGTGGTGGACGACTTGCCAATCCGTGGCTTTGTGGGCTACATGGAGGAGAGTGGCTTCCTGCCTCACAGCCACAAGATAGGACTCTGGACCCATTTGGACTTCCACCTAGAATTCCACGGAGATCGAATTATATTTGCCAACGTCTCAGTGCGGGACGTCAAGCCCCACAGTTTAGATGGGTTACGACCTGATGAGTTCCTAGGCCTCACCCACACCTACAGTGTGCGCTGGTCTGAGACTTCAGTCGAGCGTCGGAGTGACAGGCGCCGTGGTGACGATGGTGGTTTCTTTCCCCGAACACTGGAAATCCATTGGTTGTCCATCATTAATTCCATGGTGCTTGTGTTTTTACTGGTGGGTTTTGTGGCTGTCATTCTCATGCGTGTGCTTCGAAATGACCTGGCTCGGTACAACTTGGATGAAGAGACAACCTCTGGAGGTTCTGGTGATGACTTTGACCAAGGTGACAATGGCTGGAAAATTATCCATACAGATGTCTTCCGCTTCCCTCCATACCGTGGTCTGCTCTGTGCTGTGCTTGGTGTGGGTGCCCAGTTCCTGGCCCTTGGCACTGGTAAGGTGATAAAAATTAATTAGGGATTTCTCTCAAGGGGTAGAACTAAGTAGGTAGTTTGTTCAGAAAAAGATCTACGGATCTTCTCTTCTGTCCAAGGTGAGGGGCAGAGCTAAGGGGTGGAATGGTTCTAGCAAGGATGTGTATATTCTGTTGTGGGTTTTCTGGACAACAGAACTGGGGGATATTGTTTTGATGGAAGCCCTGGGTCTGGGAGAAAGGGGGCTGGCTGATTTCTATGAAATTGCCGGAAGAGGGATAGGTGAGACCTAACACAGGCTTTCCACTACCACGCTGCAGGCATTATTGTCATGGCGCTGCTGGGGATGTTCAATGTGCACCGTCACGGGGCTATTAACTCAGCAGCCATCTTGTTGTATGCCCTGACTTGCTGCATCTCTGGCTACGTGTCCAGCCACTTCTACCGGCAGATTGGAGGCGAGCATTGGGTGTGGAACATCATTCTCACCACCAGTCTCTTCTCTGGTGAGGATTGCCCTTTCCGTGGTGGGCCAATTTAGGAACTTAGAACACATCATGGAACCTGAGATAGAGTCAGAGTAGGGCTTTCAAGGGAATGAAAATAGGTAAAAGAAACACCAAGGAAACCATTCAAAAGACAAAAAATGCATTTCTTTTTTTTTTTGCATAGTTAAATATTAAGCCCTTGACATGTTTTAGGCAACGTGATAAGCACTTGACATGCCTTCATCTCATTTAATTCTCACACTGACTTTACGAAGTAGGTAATATTATCCCCATTTTACAGATGAGGAAATTGAACTTCAGGCTGGTTAGGTAACTTGCCTGAGATTATACTCCTAAAAAGCAGAGAATCAGGTTTCAGACCTAGGCAGTCAAACTCTAGAGCCTGTATTCTCAACCATTACACTGAAATAACACTCTTGAATTTATCTTTTGAGACTCCCTTTTTTTCCCCCCAAGTTTTTTTTTGGCCATGCTGCATGGCATGTGGGATCCCACTTCCCTGATCAGGGATAGAACCTGCGCCCCCTGCATTGGAGGCGTGGAGTCTTAACCACTGGACCACCAGGGAAGTCCATCCCCAAGCTTTTTTAACTTTGAAAGTGGGCCTCCCTACTCTAGCCTTCCAAGCCAGCTTGTCCTTTCAAAGGCAGAAGTAGTTTGCATTCTGAACCTCTTGTGTTTCCAACTGTTAAGTGTCTTGATTTCTGTTCTACCACATTTACATTTGAACCAGGGCTTTCTGAAAACAGAGCCTTAATTCAAAGGAATGTCTCATACTAGGAATCACCAGTGCCACGGCAGGACAGGCCCTTGGAGGCAGGTGGATTTGTGTCACTCTTAGATCATTATGTAACGGCTTGCCTAGATCCTTAATGATAATGGGTAGGGGAGGGAGTGTTGGTAAGCTAAGGAACAAAGAACAACAAGACACGAGAGGGTGGAGTCAGCCTGGGAGCGGGATGTTTCACTGCTCACCCCTTTAGGTCCAGTCTGATTGGGTGCTCCCAGGGATGAGCTCCTAGTGCTAACTCTCCCTCTGGGGCCCATCCCTGCAGTGCCTTTCTTCCTGACGTGGAGTGTGGTGAACTCTGTGCACTGGGCCAATGGTTCAACACAGGCTCTGCCAGCCACCACCATCCTGCTGCTTCTGACCGTTTGGCTGCTGGTGGGCTTTCCCCTCACTGTCATTGGAGGTATCTTCGGGAAGAACAACGCTAGCCTCTTTGATGCACCTTGTCGCACCAAGAACATAGCTCGGGAAATCCCGCCCCAGCCCTGGTACAAGTCTCCTCTCGTCCACATGACTGTTGGAGGCTTCCTGCCTTTCAGGTATCCTCCCTTTATTCCATGGCCATCACTCTCAGGATCCTGACCTTAACTTTCCCCTTCCGTACTCACCCTGTACCGTAACCCATTGTCAGTGATAATCCCTCGTTCAGCTGTACCATTAAGAGATCACTAAATGGTTCCTCCTTTCTCCAACCAGGACTGAGCTTGAGTCAGTTCAAATATGAGGGTGTCTCACTTGTGAAGCTCTCCAGAGACATTGCTCCTTTCATTGTCTTCCTAGTTTCTGACTTTGGCGACACCACGTGGGGCTTAAAACCCATTTGATTACTCATCCAATTTGTCGAGTACCTTTTAGTGCCAGACAAATACAGTGGAAAATAGAACAGACAAGATCCCTGCTCTCAACCTACCAAAGAAGATGTTCTTGAAATGAGAGCAGCTAATCATAGGTAAAAGAATCCCCATCAAGCCAGGAACTCCAGGGCAGGGAGTAGAGAGGGCCCACTTTCCACAGTGACCCAGTAACACAGAGGGGTGGTGGCTGGATTTTGGCCTGGCCACTGTGCTGGCAGTGCACAGCCCTTTAATGCTGTGTATCGTCTCTTCTCTTCACAGTGCCATCTCTGTGGAGCTGTACTACATCTTTGCCACAGTCTGGGGTCGGGAGCAGTACACTTTGTACGGCATCCTCTTCTTCGTCTTCGCCATCCTGCTGAGCGTGGGGGCTTGCATCTCCATCGCACTCACCTACTTCCAGTTGTCTGGGGAGGATTACCGCTGGTGGTGGCGATCTGTGCTGAGTGTTGGCTCCACTGGGCTCTTCATCTTCTTCTACTCAGTTTTCTACTATGCCCGGCGCTCCAACATGTCAGGGGTGGTACAGACAGTAGAGTTCTTTGGCTACTCCTTACTCACTGGATATGTCTTCTTCCTCATGCTGGGCACCATCTCCTTTTTTTCTTCCCTAAAGTTCATCCGTTATATCTATGTTAACCTCAAGATGGACTGAGTTTTGGGTGGCAAAACTATCACTCTTCTTTCCCTTTCTTGATGCCCTACTGATCTCTTACCAACATCTCTTCTGATTGAGTGACTGAGTTGTGTGATGGTTTTGTTGCCTTCCCCTTTGCCCTTTGGGCCTCCCTTCCCCAGAGAGGGCCAGGAAATTATAAACCTCTATTATATAAGAAGTATATATTTGAGCTTTTTAAGTTGCCTTTTTTTGGTCCTGATTTTTCTTTTTACAATACCAAAATAAAATTTATTAAGAAAAAGGATCCTGTAGTTGGAGGGTTTGGTCTGGATATAGGAACTCGTGCCCTGCTGTTAAGGGCACTGTCCCCTAGGAAGGCGGGTCGGCCGCGAAATGCACGGAACTCGGAACTCGAATTCTTCACGGAGCTGAGGAACTGTCGGCTAGCGGAACCTTCGTTTCCAGGGCCCTGTTTCCGCGGCTCAGCCGGCGCTCCGCCCAACGGAAGTGGCGGAGCCCGAGCTCTGCGCGAAGCGAGTTGAATCACCCTGGTGACGGGAGGGGCGCGGAGCAACGCCCTTTCCGCCGGAAGCGGGCTTCGGAACCTCCACGTGCTGTCCCTCCCCCACCTCCGGCCCAGCAGCGGCGGCTCCCCTGCTGCCATGGAGCCCGCCGGCCTGGAAGAGATCCTCCGGGAGCTGCTGCTGCCGGACACCGAGCGCATCCGCCGGGTATGGGGCCGGTGGGACCGGGCCAGGGCCAGCGGGGGCGTTGCGGGAACGGCCCAACTCTGACCCCAGGCTCTCCCCAGGCCACCGAGCAGCTCCAGACCGCTCTTAGGGACCCCGCCTCCCTGCCCGCGCTCTGCGAACTGCTGGCCTCGGCGGGCGACCCTCAGGTAAGGTTCCTGCCGCTTCCTGCTGAGTTTCCTATAGTAAGCACATGTCAAGCCCCAGCTCCTGCCCTCGGCGACCCGGTCAGCACCTTCCTGCCCGGACCCTCACGTGCCTGATTCCTCGTCCCAGATCCGCCAGTTCGCGGCCGTACTGACCCGCAGACGACTGAGCACCAGCTGGCGACGGCTGGCGGCCGAGCAACGGGAGAGGTGGGCTGGGCCAGGGGTGGGGCGGGGCCGGGCTGAGGCGGTTCTTGGGTACCAAATACTTGCCACCTGTGTTCTAGCATCAAGTCTCTGATCCTGACGGTTCTCCAGAGAGAGACAGAGTAAGTGCCTACCTGCCTCCTCTCGGGGCCCTAACTGACTCTAGGCTGAGAGCTTCTCAGGGTTTCTGCCTTCTTTTTCAGCTCCAGGCTGGCTCTTGGGGGGCAGGGACTTAGGTTCTAGACCCAAGGGTGGAGGAACGACTCTCAAGCTGTATTAAAGACGAAGGTTCTTGAGCGTGGGCTGTGATGGTCTGCCAAAGCCGAGTCGGAAAAACAGAACTGAAATTCAGCATGAGTGAGGTTACCCTCACCAGACTGCACACCTACTGTGCTGCTAGTGTCCCTCTGAGACGTTGTCTTCTGTATCCCAACTTGGCAGAGGCCCTGTGCGCACACCTGGAGGTTTCTCTCCTGGCCACCCCGTGGAGGCAGAGCCATCGCGTACAGGGAATGGTACTGGAGGGCGATTGGGGGTGGGGAATCTCTCCTGTTTGCAGGCATTCTGTGAGTCTTAGCCTGGCCCAGCTCTCAGCTACCGTTTTTCGAAAAGAAGGCCTGGAGGCCTGGCCTCAGCTCATGCAGCTTCTTCAGCACAGTATCCACAGCCTCCACGTCCCTGAGAGAGAGGTACTATCACACAGTTGGTGGGAGGAAGGGACCCAGAGGCTGGATAGACCATGTCAGCTTTTCCCTCTCAACCCCTCTTCCTGGGCAGATGGGGCTTTTGCTGCTAAGTGTGGTGGTGACCTCCCGGCCTGAGGCCTTCCGACCCCACCACCGGGAGCTGCTTCGGCTTCTGAATGAGACCCTTGGTGATGTGGGCTCTCCTGGGCTCCTCTTCTATTCCCTGCGCACTCTGACCATCATGGCCCCTTACCTTGGCACTGATGATGTGGTGAGATGTGGGCCTTCACCTTCCCTGGCTCCCTACCCTTGGGCTTTCGTGTCCTCACCCTTGCGGGATGCAGAGCTACTTAAGATTCTTTCTCTGCTTTTTGTCCTGCCTAACAGTTGAGAGGGGATCCTGTGGGTGGCTGTGCCTAGGCTCCTCCTATGTGCAGGCTTCGAGGAAGCTGCTAGCTTCTGGGGCTGGAGATTAGGCTGCCTCGTGCTTTCTGTGATTTAGCTCATCTTGTGTCCTCCAGCCTCTCGTGCGAATGTTGGTGCCCAAGCTCATCGTGGCTGTGCAGACTCTGATCCCTGTAGACGAGGTGAGGACATTCGGGTAGGAGCTCTGTTGGAAGGAGGGTGCAGGAGCATTCATCCTGGTCCACTGAAGAAGAGCATAGTAACCCCGTGACTTCTCTGTCTGGCAGGCAAAGGCCTGTGAGGCCTTGGAGGCCCTGGATGAGTTGCTGGAGTCAGAGTTGCCCATCATCACCTCCCACCTCTCAGAGGTCCTCACCTTCTGCCTGGAGGTGAGCCCGGGGTCGGCACTGTCCCTGCTGCTTGTTTTGCTGGGAGTTTCCTTGCCGGTTTCTGATTCGAGCTGGTCTCTGGGCAGGTGGCTGGAAATGTGGCCCTGGGTGATGCGATACGTGTGCGTAGTCTCTGCTGTCTCACTTTCTTGGTCAAAGTCAAGAGCAAGGTGAGTGCCTTCTGACACCCATCGCCCCATCTCGATCCTCTTCTTCATCTCACTCTTGGAGCTTTCTGTCCATCTGGGGATATGTAAAGTACCATAGCTAAGATGTTCCAGGCTGGGTCTGGACTCAGCCCAGCTCTTGGCTAGGAGATTGGGAAGCTCCTCCTGGACCCCCTGTGGCGTGGCAGGCTGGAATTTCTAATGTGAGTCCCTCTTGGGAACAGATTCTCAGGGACACCGTTCCTTTCTCCCTTTTAAGGCCTTACTGAAGAATCGCCTCCTACCACCCTTGCTGCACACCCTTTTCCCCATCATGGCTGCCGAGCCCCCCCTGGGTCAGCTGGATCCTGAGGACCAGGATTCAGAGGAGGAAGAGCTGGATGTTGGACTGGTGGGAGAGACGCCCAAGCACTTTGCCGTTCAGGTGGGATGTGGGACAGGGGCCGGAGGCAGGGGTGTTAGGTCGTTGGGGGAGGTTGGGGGGCAGAGATGGAGTCCAGCAAATTCTCCCTGTCCTTTTCCAGGTTGTGGACATGCTGGCACTCCATTTGCCCCCTGAGAAGCTCTGTCCCCTGCTGGTAAGTGTGGCTTTGTCCTTCCAGTGCTCCTACCCCCGGGTTCGCCTAGTCTCCCGAGCCTGAGGATGTTTGGGCCCTGGTAGGTGTGGAAGGCCTGTTGCCGCAGGAACGGGCAGGCTCGTGCTGGGGTTTCAGGAGAGTGCCATCTGCTCCCCTAGATGCCCATGCTGGAAGAGGCTTTGCGGAGCCACAGCCCATACCAGCGCAAGGCTGGGCTCCTCGTGCTGGCCGTGCTCTCTGATGGAGCCGGGGACCACATCAGGCAGAGGTATTTGTTCCCCTGTCTCGGAGTCAGGGTGGGCCATGGGGAGGAGGACCACACTGCCCACGGCAGCCCTGGTCTCCGCTTGTCCTTTGAGCCTAGTCATCAATAGTGTCTGCTCCCACACTCAAGTGTCCTGATTTGGAAGATACCTCAGCTGCCAGGGTCAGCGGGTGGTGCTCACCATCTGGTGACAAAAAGCCTTAGTTTTCCCAGGGGAAACAGCAGAATGGCTCAGCCCAGGGATCTCAGGTGCTGCCCCTCAGACTCCATCCTCTTGTTCCGCCCCATCTAGACTGCTGTCCCCACTGCTACAGATCGTGTGCAGGAGCCTGGAGGATCCGTCACAGGTTGTGCGCAATGCTGCGCTCTTTGCCCTGGGCCAGTTCTCAGAGAACCTACAGGTCAGCAAGGCCGATGTGGGCAGCCACTGTTTCAGAGTCCCCACCTGTCCCAGAGACCAGCTTCCCCTCGGCCCCATCCCTCAGGCACCCCTGCTGCCATCAGTACTTAGGTGCGTGCCTTGCAGTTGAGCTGACTCAGGCCGCCTTTCTCCTTCCTCCAGCCCCACATTCGCCGCTATTCCGGGGAAGTGATGCCACTGCTCCTCGCCTACCTAAAGTCCGTGCCTCCTGGGTGCACACGTCACCTAGCCAAGGCCTGCTATGCCCTGGAGAACTTCGTGGAGAACCTAGGTGGCGATGCCCTTTGGGGGTGTGAGGGAGGGGATGGGGCTGTCGCTTTGGCCGAAGGGGGCAGGGGGTGCAGCTCCCCGAACCACTGCCCGTGGTGGGGAGAGGGATGTGGCAGGGCCACAGGGAGGGTCGGCCTGGAGGCAGGTAGGAGATCTGGGTTGGTTGGTAGAGGGGTGCCCTCTCCCACAGGGCCTGAAGTGCAGCACCACCTTACGGAGCTCATGGAGTGTATGTTGCAGCCTCTGAGGAATCCCAGCAGCTCCAGGGCCAAGGAGCTGGCTGTGAGCGCCCTGGGGGCCATTGGTGAGTCGGAGGCAGGAGGTGGGAGCATCATGGGTTCACTCCGGGTGCCTGCGGCAGTGGTCCCTGCTCACTCTCCAGCTCTGATTCTGCCCTTCCGTGCCGCAGCCACGGCTGCCCAGGCCTCCGTGCTGCCCTACTTCCCCACCATCGTGGAGCACCTGCGGGAATTCCTGTTGACAGGCCATGAGGACCTTCAGCCTGTGCGGATCCAGAGCCTGGGTGAGCGAGGCACTCCTAGGCGGGCTTCCCAGTGCTGGGGAAGGGCCGATGCTCACCTGTCATTCACGAGATCGCCCTGGGGCAGCACAGGTGTCTTCCTGCGCTCTCACCATACCCAGGAGTAGAAGGGATTTCTGAAGTACCCCGCCCAGCTATCTCTGGTCTCTCAGGCCTTGGCCCTGCACACCTCTGGCCTAGTGCCTCATCCTGGTGCTAACCGAGCCCTTGCCTCTGCAGAGACACTTGGGGTGCTGGTGCGAGCAGTAGGGGAGCCCATGAGGCCCCTGGCTGAGGAATGCTGCCAGCTGGGGCTGGGCCTGTGTGACCAGGTAGACGACCCTGACTTGCGGCGCTGCACGTGAGTGAGCCCTCACCCCGCCCCCACCCAGACCCCAGTCCTCCAGTTCTGGACCATGGGTTCCCCGGGCTCCCCCATTCTGTCTGGCTACAGCAGGTAGGACTATACAGCTTCTGCCTGTCTCCACCAGGTACAGCCTCTTTGCAGCCTTATCGGGGCTGATGGGTGAGAGCTTCGCTCCCCACCTGCCACGAGTCACCACACTCCTGCTGTTGTCACTGCGTTCCACCGAGGGCATTGTGGTGAGCAGACACGGTGGGCCGGGCCAGTTGGGGACGGCCAGGCCTGGGATGGGATCTCTCTCCTGGGCCCAGCTGAACCAAAGTCCCTGCTGTGCCTCCCCATTCCAGCCTCAGTACGATGGAAGCAGCACCTTCCTTCTGTTTGACGACGATCGCGGTGGGGAGGAAGAGGAGGATGAGGAAGAGGAGGAGGACTCAGAAGTCTCAGGGTGCGGAGGGTGCCGTTCTGGTCCGGGGATCCTGGCTTGGACAAGGGCCCAGGGCCAGCTCTGCTTCTACTGGTGCCTGATTGCTGCCGCCTCCCCACATTACTCTAGGTACAGCGTGGAAAACGCCTTCTTCGATGAGAAGGAAGACGCCTGTGCTGCGCTGGGGGAGATCTCTGTGAATGCCAGGTGAGCATCAGCCTCTCCTCGGCACTGGGAACCTCTCCTGGGAGCCCCTTCCCCATGGCGGTGTGTCTGTCCACAGTGTGGCCTTCCTTCCCTACATGGAGACTGTCTTTGAAGAAGTGTTCACACTGCTGGAGGTGAGTGGGGTGGGGGGCGGGGCGGGGGGGGGTCTGGGGGCTAGGAGCTGTGCCGGCCCTGCATGCAGCACACACGTCCTGCCCCTCCTCGTGCCGCAGTGCCCTCACCTGAGCGTGCGGAAGGCAGCCCACGAGGCCCTGGGTCAGTTTTGCTGTGCGCTGCACAAAGCCTGTCAAAGCTGCCCCTCGGAACCCAACACTGCTGGTGAGAAGGCGAGGCCGGGGCCCACCTGGGGTCTCTGGAAACGGGGTGGGTGGGGAGGGGGCAGGGGCTGACCAAGGCTTCAGCCAATCGTATCCCCAGCTCTGCAGGCCGCCCTGGCCCGGGTGGTGCCATCCTACGTGCGGGCAGTGAACGGGGAGCGGGAGCGCCAGGTGGTGATGGCCGTGCTGGCGGCCCTGACGGCGGTGTTGCGTGGCTCTGGGAGCTTGGCGTTACAGCCCCCCGGGCGGCTTGCTGAGCTCTGCCACGTACTCAAGGCTGTGCTGCAGAGAAAGGTGAGGGGCCGGCGGGCTGCAGGGTGAGGTGGCCCAGCCTTGGGTGGGGCTAGCCAGAGGCTACCAGTCCAGCTGCCCCCTCCTTCCACCCATGGAAAGGAGAAGGGGCAGGAGAGCCCAGACTGAGCCGAGCGCCCTCTTCCTGCAGACAGCTTGTCAGGACGCCGACCAGGAGGAGGATGAGGACCAGGTAAGAGCTACGGGTGCAAACT
The DNA here is from genome assembly GCF_964165515.1 of Mesoplodon bidens. Lineage (NCBI taxonomy): Eukaryota > Metazoa > Chordata > Mammalia > Artiodactyla > Ziphiidae > Mesoplodon > Mesoplodon bidens. Next base: position 104,899,977 of record NC_138178.1, on the reverse strand, counting down.
GGGACCAGGCAGCCCAGTTGGTCTCCACGGGACGGGGCGGACAGTGTGCTTGTCTCGACCTGGGGGTACAGGGTTTGCTAAAAGATTGGTAGTGGCTAGGAACAACCAACCCCACTCCCACTAAGGCAGTGGGGTGTTCAAGGAAGGCTTTTTGGGGGTGGGGATTCGGGGCAGGCTTGGATTGATAGTGGGAGTAGGAGGACCAGGAGGGAAAGCTGGGCTGCAAACAAACCCAGCCTGGAAGGGGCCAGTCCTGTCAACCAAGGGCAGCCCTCAGGGAGACCACCTGCAGCCATGGAGGAGTATGGTGGGAGGTGCCCCCAGTCTCAGAGCTGGCCCTGGTGTCCAGCCTCTGACCTGGCCCTGCAGGCTGAATACGACGCCATGTTGCTGGAGCATGCTGGTGAGGCCATCCCTGCCCTGGCCGCTGCGGCCGGGGGAGATGCCTTTGCCCCCTTCTTTGCCGGCTTCCTGCCACTATTGCTCTGCAAGACGGTGAGCGCTCTGTCCTCTGGCTTCGAGCCCCGTTCCGCCTGTGCCCCTTGTGCCCCCCGTGCCCCCTGTGCTCCGTTCCCCACCTGGTCCCAGTCCCAGGCTGACTCGCACTCCTCCCCCCACCAGAAACAGGGCTGCACAGTGGCAGAGAAGTCCTTTGTGGTGGGGACACTGGCGGAGTCCATTCCGGGCCTGGGTGCCGCCTCGGCCCGGTTTGTGTCCCGGCTGCTCCCCGTGCTGTTGAGCACCGCCCGGGAGGCGGACCCCGAGGTGCGGAGCAATGCCATCTTCGGGCTGGGCGTGCTCGCAGAGCACGGGGGTCGCCCTGCCCAGGAGTATCCTCGGCTTGCAGGAGGGGGCCCAGACGGGGTTGGGAGGGTGTCCCTGGGGTTCGAGATGGGAGCAGTCTCCCCGTGTGCCTGTTCCTTGACTGTGGACCAGACACTTCCCCAAGCTGCTGGGGCTCCTGCTGCCCCTCCTGGCAAGGGAGCGCCACGATCGTGTCCGTGACAACATCTGTGGGGCACTTGCCCGCCTGCTGATGGCCAGTCCCACGAGGAAACCAGAGCCCCAGGTGAGGGGTGGGGGCGTCAGGCAGGGCTAGGGAGCTGAGGAGGGTGCAGGGCTGGAGGCCAGAGTCTTCTGTGTGTCCAGGTGCTGGCCGCCCTGCTGCACGCCCTGCCACTGAAGGAGGATTTGGAGGAGTGGGTCACGTTAGGGCACCTCTTCAGCTTCCTGTACCAGAGCAGCCCTGACCAGGTAACCCCGATGCTGGGGCCCTTAGAGGGGGCTTGATGCTTCAGTCTCATTGACAGGCAGGGTTGGCATCAGTGTAAGCTGCTCTTCTCGGCTTTCTTGTTGGTGTGCAAGGACTGGCAGCCAAGGCCTTTAAGGGGGGAGGAGGGGCTTCCTCTCACCGCGTAGCATTTTTCCTCAGGGGAGGTTTCATTTCCACCCTCCGGTCTGAGCCAGAAGTCACAGCTTTCCTAGGCTGATTTCCTAGACCAGGCTCTTTCAGACTGTGCTCCATGGAGCCTGGGCCCTTTGGGCCACCCCACCATCCTTTCCAGTCAGAGCAGCTCTGCTTTCTGAATGAGATTTGTCTGCATCAAGCGGCTAGCTTTGGGATGCATGTCCCAGTGCTCGTGTCCATCACCTTTGTCTTGCATCTTCGCAGACTACTGTGTGGGTGGAGCTCCTGAGTGTCTGGGCTGCTTTTGGTCTTAAGGCCGTGATTTCAAATACCTTTGGTCACAGTCTCATGCTCTCCGAAAACAAAAAAACCAAAAACATTACCACCACCCTGTTTCAGGGTTCTTCCCATGGTGCACAGTTTGGCATGTGTGTTAGTCAGCATTGCTCAAACACCCCAGGTGGCAGACTGCCTCTCCGGGGCTCCTACCACCCACCCCAGTGCTAGGGCCCGGGGGTGCTTCTGCCCGAGTCAGCCCTTCTTTCCCCCCAGGTTGTAGATGTGGCTCCAGAGCTCCTGCGCATTTGCAGCCTCATCCTGGCCGAGAACAAGGTCCCACCAGGTGATGGTGGCAGTTGTGGGCAGGGCTGGGGGGAGGCAGGGAGCAGCAGGGCTCAGGGGGCCTGGGGCAGCTCGGGATGGGAGGCCAGCCCTCCCCAGACTCCTCCCCCTTCACTCTCCACCCAGACACCAAGGCGTCGCTGCTGCTGCTGCTGACGTTCTTGGCCAAACAGCACGCTGACAGCTTCCATTCAGCACTGGGCTCCCTGCCTGGCAACAAGGCCCAGGAGCTCCAGGCCATCCTGGGCCTCACCTAGACTGCGGGCTGCAGCTGGGCCAGAGAGAACAGAGCCTGCCCACACCCAAGACCAGCTCTCAGCCCAGTTCCAGCTCACACCTTACCAAAGATTCTGGGCCTGGGCCTCATACCCACTTGGAGTCTCAGCCCTACTTGCTGCCTTACGGGGGTGTCCCCTAGGGCTGGGTCTGTCATGCTGTGGGACAATACAAACGGAGTCATGACACCATCCTGTAATGAAGGCAGTTTATTTTCTGCTTCAACAGTAGCTCTGGGAGCAGGAAGGATAGAGATACGTGTTCAGAAGTGAGGCAGGACGTTGTGTACCGTGGCCGGTTCCCTGGCAGCTTTGTAAACTGGCTCTAACCGCAGTGGAATCGGGGCCCTGGCTGGATCAGGAGGCGCCCATATGGCTCCTCTTGTTTCACACAAAGGATCTCCTGTGCAGCAAGCACTGGTCAAGAGGGGAGGAGAGGGCTGGTCAGAGGAGAGGGTCCCTACAGCAGCCTCTGGCCTGTGTGTCCACTCCCCGCCCGCCCGCCCGCCCCACAGGCACACACGTTCCTCGCTCACCCAGGAGCAGGTAGAAGACCCGGGCGGCCACCCTGCGGGGACTGAGAGGTGGCACCAGGCTGCTGAAGTCAGGCTCCCTGTTGGCCTGCAGCTCCCGTGCCACTGCCCTGTGGGGGTCCAGAACCGTGAGCTGAGGCTGCAGCCCGGGCCACCCGCGGAGGCACGCCCTTCCTGGTACCTGTGCACAGCCTCCAGCGACAGCGGCTCGGGCTCCGGGGGCAGCTCCACAGGCATCTCCACAGGCACCTCAGGGAGCTCAGGCACCACGGGCAATGCAGGGGCCTCTGGCCGCTCCACCTCAGCCCAGGCCCTAGGAGAACACGGGAGTTGGGTGGAGCAGGGAAGGTGGCAGCTGTGACAGTGACGAGGGGCACACACATCCTAGCTGGGGCTGCTGCTTACCACCGTTCTTCCAGGGGGACGAGGCTGATGCGGGTCTTCTCCTCCTCAGCCGCTTCTAGGGAGATCTCTGTCAGGGAGAGGAAGGTCCTGAGTGGGTTGGTTTGCATCTGAACATTTGGGATTTGGGGGCCACCTGGTCCACCTGGGTGCCAGAGCTGGCAGTGACTTGTTAAAAGCACCCGGGGGGTGGGGGGAGGGGACTTAAGAGACTCGGCCTGTGCTTCCTTATGTTAAGTGTGCTGACGAGAACTGTCAGTGGTTGGGGCACCAGTTTCCTGGGACAGTGGTCAGGGTGGTGGTCTCCACCGTCCCTTCTCCAGGTACTTTACCTGAAGGCATGAGAGGCACACTGGGCTCCAGGGCCTCCCTCAGGACCTAGAGATGAGAGAAGGAGAACTAAGACCCCAAGCCATCACAGAAGCAGTGGGGGCAGGGGTGCAGCAGGCCTAGCCCTGAACCAGCCTGGCTGGGACCTGGTGCCCATGGCTCACGTGGGCAGAAAAAAGCAGGCTGCTGGAGCTCAGGCAAAGCAGGAAGGAGTGACGGTGCCGTTACCTCGATGTCGCTCGGAGTTTCGGCCTTTCTCCTTTCCTCCTCAGCTGCCGCCTCCCTCTCAGCTTCCTCTTCCTCGGGCTCCAGGGGTGGCCTTCTCCTGAGTGCTAGCGGGAGTGGCTGGGCACAGTGGGTCCAGAAAGCCAGCAGTTCTTGGGGTAGCCGGCCAGCTGAGGACGGGGCAGCAGGGAGAGGGTTTGAGGCGTGAGGAACACCAGGAGTGAGGGATGGGGGTTCCGAGGATCCCACACACCAGCTCCCACCATTCCTCACAGTGAGTCGGGGTTCGGAACAGCTCTGCGGGGCTCGTGATCATCCTCTCAGGAGGCTGCACCATTGGCTGTGTGGTGGGAAAGGCCGGAAGCCCGGTTAGGAAGGAGCCGCTGCCCCTTATCCACCTGCAGTGCCTTGTTCCAGGGTCTCTGGCCTTCTAGCTCTTTCAGGCTCATTCTCTGCTCATGGCTAAAAGGACTTTCAACTGATGCCCTTGGATGTGCTAGGCGGGGTAATGAAGTGATATGTGGGCAAACCCCCAACATGTGCACTTTGGGGGCTGTTCTCATGGCCCCCCCGGGAGTTTAGGAGGCCCAACGTGCACCTGCCTCCCCCCATCCCTCCAGAGCCTGGGCTGTACTCACACACTCCCAGCAGTGGGCTCTGGTCTGCATTTGTTTCTGGAATTCCTCCCGGGGGATCTGGGTCTCCCGGTCCCAGAATAATAACTGGCGGCGGCGGCGACGAGCAGGTGGGCTCCTGGGAGGTGGGGGGACTGGGGGCCTCCTCCGCTGAGGGGGGAGGGGAGGTGGGAGCAAGGCTGCCCATTACTCCTTTCCCTGTGGTCCTCGTGGACTGCAGACATGCCCCAACCTGCCGTCCCTAGCGGTGCCCTGGGAGAGGGCTCGGGTGGGGCCTCTGGAAGCGGGTGCAGCTCCCACCCTGTATATGGTGCCCATCCCGATAAGATGGGGTGTGGACAGGGGCACCTTTTACTAATTTGCTCAAAGGCCTGTGGAAGCTAGCAGTGGCCTTCGGCTTGGGGAAACTGAAAATGGGTGAGCAGTTCTGGCAGAGGAGGGCGAAAAGGAGGTGGCTTGGAGGAGCATTACTCACCTCTGGGCTGACTGGGGGTGGCAGACGCAGCTCCAGCGGGGGTGTAACCTCTGCAAAAACACTCGAGCTCTGCCCCACACCCTTTGCCTTCAAAGCCACCCAGGCGAGATGCTAGAGTCCTCCCTTCAGCAAGTTAGAATACGGGGCCACGTACGGGGCCGGAAGGACCCCGGCATGGCAGGTACTCACCAGGAAGTAGGGCCTCGGGCTCCCAGCCTGGTGGCTTCAGCTCCTCGGGGGGCCGGACCCGAACTGGAGGTAGCTCTGCAGCCTCCTCCACCCTGAGGGGAAATGGGCAACAGAATGAAGATACCCTCCCAGCAATGACCCCCTACCTGGCCCAGGGGTTCCTGCCCTTACTCTGGAAGAGCTAGAGGTGAGGGCGGGGGGACTGTGATCTCCCTCTCTGGGACCCGGAGCTCCTCTTTGTACTCTGAGAAGAGAAGGTCAGGGCTCAGAACACAGAAGAGATGGGAACACTGCCCAGCCCAGACTGCCCGTGCCGGGGGCCTGACCATCCAGCACCGGGCGGGCCCTACGTGGCCAGATGGTCCTGCCTAGCCGACCTTCCTCTAACAAGATGGCTTCCTCCTCCTCTGCGATCAGCAGGTCCAACTCTCGGCGGCTGATCTCTGCGAGGTCCCGTTCACCCTGTCGGGAAAGGGAGAACCAAGGCGAGGGGACTCAATTCCATCTCTGTCTGAGAGACATGCCACGGGGCTGGGCCAGACCGAGGAAGCCCGTGGGTGCTCCGGCGCTGGGGGCAGTGGTGGGGAAATGGAGGTGGAGAAGGCAGGACTCGGGGGGCAGAAGGAAGCAGATGCAGGGGGGCTGGGCCAGCAGAAGCAGGACTCCGGGCCTCAGGCTCCGTGTGCAGGGGGTCAGCTCACCTCAATCTTAAGCATACGTATGGGCTCCGCCTCCGGGAGCGTGATGACCTCGGGAGACGGTGCAGTGACCGGAATCCTTTCTGGAGGGGAGGGAAGTCACACCAGCCCGTTTCTTTCCAAGTCCCCCCACCCATGTGGTAAGGCAAAAGCATGGACTCTGGAGTCAAGTCCACCTGGGTTCTAGTCAGACCCCGGCTAGTCACTGGCAAGCTGACGCAGGACACATCGCTTAACCGCTATGGGCTTCACTTTCCTCATCTGTAAACCGGGGATAATAATTCTGATCTCATAGGACTCTTGTGAGTAGTGACGACATTACACACGGTGCCCCTCACAGGGCCTCGCTCCTGAAAGAAGCTCAGAGACAGTGATTTCTTCAGCTCTTGGACGTTCCTCTGCCTCTCACCATAAAGAAGGCTCTCTCTGCTCACCTGGCTCTATAGGAACTTCAGGAGGGATCTCTTCAAGAACTCTCTCTGGGGTCACAGCCTCTAGGAGGTGTTGAATCTTTGGGGAGGGATTGGGGACAAAAGATAGGGTTCAGCTTCAGCGCCCTGCTTCCCCACTTTCACAACCTTATTCAGACAATGGACAGTGACAGCCCTTTACGCCTAATTCTGTGGCACTGCCGGCAGCGTGCAGTGAACCCACTCACCATCCGGTTTCCTTTCCTCCCGTTCCTGCCCCCACCCAATCATCTAGACTGTGTTAATTTGTCTGTGAAAGAAGGACTGCATCCTTACGTCAAGTGTTGGGGACAGAGGGAACAGAAAAGATTCTTGATCTTAAGGACTATATGGTCTAGTGGGGAGACAAGTTTGTGTACGACCCCCGCAAGAGCCAACGGATGCTGTACACCTGAAACTAGCACAACACTGTAAATCAGCTACACTTCAATAAAAGTTGTTTGTTTTGACAAACAAAATCAATTAATTTAAAAAAAAAGAGTCAACACAAAGGGTAAACAAGGCCCTAGTGATGGGCTGAGTTCTAGAACAACATTTGGTTCTGGCCGGGAGTGGTATAAAGACTTGATGGAAAAGTGTAGAAATTGAGCGAGGTCTGTAAGAGAACAAGGGGTGATGACCATTATGGCCTAGGGAAACAGCAGAAGCAAAGAAGTAAATGTGGCATCTTTGGGGCATAGGGGCCAGGCTGGTGTCTGGGAGCCAAAGATGCCCAGGGGATGTGCTGAGAGATGTCTAGGGATGTAGGGATGGCTACCTCTGGACCAAGGTATGGAGAGCCTTAAATGCTAGTATTCTGTTGGCAGTGGGGAGCCACTGGAGGTGTCTTTTTTTCTTTTTTTTTTTGCGGTACGCGGGCCCCTCACTGTTGTGGCCTCTCCCGTTGCGGAGCACAGGCTCCGGACGCGCAGGCTCAGCGGCCATGGCTCACGGGCCCAGCCGCTCCGCGGCATGTGGGATCCTCCCGCACTGGGGCACGAACCCGTGTCCCCTGCATCGGCAGGCGGACTCTCAACCACTGCGCCACCAGGGAAGCCCTGGAGGTGTCTTTGAAGGAAGGAAGTAACACTGTCTAAGCTGTAGGAGTGTTAGGAATGGATGGACAAGGACATGGGAAACCCAGTGCTGAGGGACACTGAGGGCATGGATTGGGGGCTTGGCTCTTAGAATGGTGTGGAGACAAGAGCTGCCTCTAGGTTGGTCCTGAATAGGTAAGTGCAGCAGGCTTGTCTGGATGGGTCCACCATGGCAACTGCGCTGCAATGCCTTCTGTGGGGCAGAGCTGTAGCAGGCTCCCAACCCACCCCCACCCCAGTGTCGGACTGGCAATTCATCAGTCTGAGGTGTCCAGGGGGAATGAGACCTACCTGAGGGATATTGAAGGGACTGGGCAGTCTGGGTTCCACAGACATCATCCCAAAAAAGGGGTCTGGAGCATCTTCCAGAGTCTCCATCCTGGCCAGGTGATTAGGGAGCAGCAGGCTGGGTCTGAGGGAGAAGGGGGGCTGTCAAGGACTGAGGCCAAGCAGGGAGGTCCCCTTCCAAAGACTGGGTGGTCCCAGTCCCAGGGACACACTCACAGCTCCGTCTCCACCATATCAATGCGGATCTGCAGCTGGGCCCGGTGCAGGCGCTCCAGGATGTGCTGGATGTCCTCTGCGGGCAGGTAGGACAAGATAGGGTGCCAGCCCGTGGGAGGACCACTCAGCTCTGCCCCACCTCAGAGCCTTCTAGCCTTACCTACAAGGTACTGGCATTGCTGCGAGTAGACCCGAATGACGCCAATCTGGAGCTGCGCTGAGAGATAAAGGGAGAAGCGGGGCCGCGGCAGACCTGGCAGCGGGGGCTGCACTCGTACCAGCACGTAATTGAGGATTTCCTCGCTGGGGGAACGAGGCACCCTGATCACCGTTGTGCCAAAGACCAGCCCCACAGCCCAGAGTAATCCATCTCCTAACCCACAATGGCCCCAGGCCCCTCTTGCCTTTTCTGGGCCTTACCAGGTCTTCACCACGTTCACCTTCAGGTATTCGCGCTTCACCAACCGGGTGCCGCGCGTTGCTGCCAGCCTGGAAGAAGGACGAGGAGTGAAGATGGAGGAGAAGCCCTCAGGCTGGGATCCCTGGGCTCCCCTCCCGGTGCGCCCACCCTGGCTCAGCCCTCCCTTACCAGATGGTGGCGAAGCAGCCCGTGTGGCGCTGAAGCACGCTGGGATAGTAGAACATGGTCCCTCCGGGGTTGCACCCTCGTCTACACCACTCTTCCTTTCGGATCTCAGTCCGAATTCTTCAGGGCACAGGGTTTCCCAACACCGTCGGAGAGAAGGATGTGGACAAGCGGCGCAGAGAGTGCACCCAGAATGCCAAATAAACGAACCGATAAACGTTGGGTGGATAAACGACTAAGGGGATAAGTAAATGGAGACGCACACTGGATACACAGGAGCAGGGACACTCTCTCCGTCCGCCCTGAGCCGGTTCGCGCGCTGCGTGGGTGCTTCGTACTTACTGGAGCCTCGCGGGTTGGGTTCCAGATTGGAGACGCACAGCTCCGCGACGGGAAGCCCGAGCTGCGACCCAGACCAGGTCCGGAGGGAGAACAGGTGTCCTCCGCAGAGAAGCCGGTCTCTCGTCCTTTGCACAGCTTCGGCCCTTGCCCGGCCCCGCGGCTGCAGAGCTAGATCCCGCCGCAGGGAACGCGTGCTCGGGTGCTCGGCGCCTCCCTCCTCATTAGATGGCGGCGGCCCCCACAGCAGCCAATGGGGAACAGGGTCAGCTTGGGGACACTCGCCAGCAGTGCGCCAAGTAGGCTGCTTGGTTGGAGGCCACAGGGGGCTCCCGAGGCAGGCAGCGAACCAATGGGAAGAACCCTGCACGCGCGGGGGTGGGGTGGGGGGTGCGGGGGGGGCATTGTGAGGTGTCCCGACCAATGGGCTCTCGTCCTCGCCTGGGCAACAGGGGTTCCTCAGAGGTGCTTCTCTGCGGACCAATGAGCGGGGAGCAAGACCCCAGCCTCACCTGCAGCGAGCCTGGTAACAAGGGTGCTTCAACTACCGGGGAGGTTGCGTGATGCCAAGGGCAACCGCCACGCCCTGTTTGGGGCGCCTGACCTGCGGTTAGACCTTTGCCCTTTTCCCCAGATCCCACCGAGTAGCAATTGGTTGGTCCACCTTTGTTCCCAGCCTAGGGCCTATGGTGAGCTAGGGAGGTAGAAACGGGTATGAAGGTGGCCTTGGAGCCGCCCCAGGTCGTTGGGGAAGAAAGACCTCACAGGAAGCAGCGAGGGTCGGGTCATTTCCTAAATTTGAACAGTTTAGGTGGTGGCATTCCTCACCTGGCTGTTTTCCAGGTGTGAATGTTTTCCTGGCTGAGACTTCAGTTTTGCTGGATGCAGGGCATACTTCTCAGCGTACAAAAGCTGTTTTGTCTCAGAAATTCTTTGTGTAATGTAAGTTGTATGGTTGTACTTACAAATATCCCATTCCCCATGCCTCCTGCCTTCGCACAGCCATTTCTTTGGCCTAGAATATCCTTCCCGGTCTTGACTCCAGGGCATGCTCCTGCCGCTTTATTAAGACTCAGCTCTTCACACCATACACAAAAATAAATTCAAAATGGCTTAGAGACTTAAATAAGACATGACACCATAAAACTCCTGGAAGAGAACGTAGGCAAAACATTCTCAGACATAGACTGTAGCGATATTTTCTTAGATCAGTCTCCCAAGGCAAAAGGAATAAAGCCAAAAATTAACAAATGGGACCTAATCAAACTTAGAAGCTTTTGCACAGCAAAGGAAACCATAAACAAAAGGAAAAAACCTACCGAATGGGAGAAAATATTTGCAAACGATGCGACCGACACAGGCTTAATTTCCAAAATATACAAACGGCACATACAACGCAATATCAAAAAAACCCACAAAAAACCCAATCAAAAAATGGGCAGAAGACCTAAATAGTCATTTCTCCAAAGAAGACATACTGATGGCTCACAGGCACATGAAAAGATGCTCAACATAGCTAATTATTAGAGAAATGCAAGTCCAAACTATTTATTTTACTTTATTTAAAAATATTTATTTACTTTGGCTGCATGCAGAATCTCTTAGTTGCAGCACGCAGACTTCTTAGTTGAGGCATGCAGACTTCTTAGTTGTGGCACGCGGACTCTTAGTTGGGGCATGCATGTGGGATCTAGTTCCCTGACCAGGGATCAAACCCGGGCTCCCTGCATTGGGAGCACCGAGTCCTACCCACTGGATCACCACGGAAGTCTCCCCAAACTATTAATACAATAAGGTATCACCTCACTTCGATTAAAATGGCCATAATTAAAAAGTCTACAAACAATAAATGCTGGAGAGGGTGTAGAGAAAAGGGAACCCTCCTACACTGTTGGTGGGAATGTAAATTGGCATAGCCATACTGGAAAAAAGTATGGAGGTTCCTTAAAAAACTAAAAATAGGGACTTCCCTGCTGGCTCAGTGGTTAAGAATCCGCCTGCCAATGCGGGGGCACAGGTTTGATCCCTGGTCCGGGAAGACGCCACATGCCACAGAACAACTAAGTTGTGCACCACAACTACTGAGCTTGCACTCTAGATAGGCCCGTGAGCCAGAACTACTGAAGCCCGTGCGCCTAGAGCCCGTGCTCTGCAACAAGAGAAGCCACCGCAATGAGAAGCCCGCACACCGCAATGAAGAGTAGCCCCCACTCACCACAACTAGAGAAAGCCCGTGCGTAGCAAGGAAGACCCAATGCAGCCAAAAATAAATAAATTAAAAAAAAACAACTAAAAATAGAGCTACCTATGATCCAGCAATCCTGATCCTGGGCATATATCCGGAAAAGATGAAAACTCTAATTTGAAAAGACATGTGCACCCCAATGTTCATAGCAGCATTATTTGCAACAGGCAAGATGTGGAAGCAACCTAGGTGTCCATCAACAGATGAATGGATAAAGAAGATGTGGTACATATATACAATAGAATACCACTCAGCCATAAAAAAGAACAAAATAATCCTTTTGCAGCAACATGGATGGACCTAGAGATTATCATACTAAGTGAGGTCAGCCCGAGAAAGACAAATATATGATATCACTTATATGTAGAACCTAAAAAAGAACACAAATGAACTTATTTACAAAAGAGGAACAGACTCACAAACATAGGAAAAAAACTTAACGGTTACCAAAGGGGAAAGGGGAGGGAGGGATAAATTAGGAGTATGGGATTAACAGATACACAGCACTATACATAAAATAGATAACAAGGACCTATGGTATAGCACAAGGAACTATATTCACTATCTTGTAATAACCTATGATGGAAAGAATCTGGAAATATATATAACTGAACCACTTTGCTATACATTTGAAAGTAACACAATATTGTAAGTCAGCTATAGTTTAATAAAAAAAAAAAAAAGACTCAGCTCTTATTGCAGCCAAGCTGACCCCATCTTATCTTGTTCCTTCAATCCGGGAACTCTTGAGAGGTTCTTGTTTTTTCCATTAGTGCCTGAAACTTAGCTTAGCAAATGTTTGTCAGAGGAATGTGCAATTGCCCTAAATTTACAACCACAGAGTATCACGGCTGAAGGGGATTTCAAAATCTAGTCCAAGACTTGCCTTTACAGATGAGAAAACAGAGGCCCATATGGACTGTTTGTTCCAGACCACACAGCTCCTTAGTGGCAGCCTGGTTGGGAACTCTGCTCTTTTGAATTCCAGTGTTCCCAATCCCTATTCCATGGTGCTTGGCTAAATTGGTTTCTACATGATACTTACAAATTGTTTCGATCACTGTACATATATTGTCCGCGTTCATAAGTGTTCATGCTGGGGCACAAATATGATAAAGTGGGGGCACCTGCCCTTAAGGTGCTTAGGACCTAGTTTAAGAGATAAGGGACACAGTAATTTGCTCATTCATCTGTCCATTCATTCAACAAGTATTTACTACATGCCTACCATGTGCCAAGCACTACTCTAGACACTGGGGATAGAGCAATGAACAAAACAAGTCCTTGTTCTCATGGAATAGGGAAGGAGTGATGATAAACAAGTAGACAGACAGAAATGTGTGAAGTGGTAATCAGTGCTATGAAGAAAAATGAGGCAGCATAAGAGAATAGAGAAGAGTGAGGGCTGCTATTTGGATTGGGTGCTCAGGGAAGCCCTCTCTGAAGAGATGGGGCAAGTCATGTGCTTACCTGAAGGAAGAGTGTTTTAGACAAAAGCAGCAGCAAGTGCAAAGGTCCTGAGGCAGAAATGTCTGGTGGGTTCAGGGGGCCCGGAGCAAAGTAACTGAGGAGGAGAACAGCAAGGGGTAAGGTTAGAAAGGAGAATGGGACCATATCACCTTGAAGGCCATTGTAAGGATTTGGGCTCTTACCCTGAGTGAATTGAAAGCCAATGGAGGATTTCAAGCAGAAGAATGATGTGATAAGATTTATGTGTTAAGAGGATCTCTTCTGTGTTGAGAATGGGCTGAAGGTGGACACGAGTGGAAACAGAAAAGATGTGGAAGGAAGCAGAAAGAAGAGGTGTGAGAGATGATGGTGTTTGAACCAGTCTTGGTGAGGGAAGCAGAGTCAGATCCTGGATAGATTCTGAAGGAAGGAATGATAGGATTTGCTGATGGGTTGGATGTGGGGTATAACGGAAAATGAAGTGAAGGTCCGGGAGGGATTTCAGCAGGGCCTGTGCACCTGCACACTCAGGACCCAATTTCCTCACTGCCTATGCAGATGCCTGTTGGGGCTCCCGGCTTCTCAGGGTGACGATGAGGGAGACTGAAGACAAGGAAGGTCCAAGGAGGCAGAAAGGCTCAAAAGCAGTGAAGTTTGTCAGGTGAGACAGCAAGAAGTTCCTCCAGAATCTAGACATCCAGATTTGATCATGTCAGTGAGCCACTCAACGCTTATAAAAGTGACATGACAGGAAGGAGCTGGTCTGGGAGGCTACCTCTCCACCAATTTGGTGTCACGTACGGGAAGCGGGAAGCTGGAGGCTGTGGTAATCGGGTTAAGCGGTGAACTGGTCTGGTGGAGATGAGTGTAGGATGAGGTAGGATGACCGGTGGCCTTGTGAAGAACTACCAGTTTGGGAGCAAGATAAACGTGGGGCAAGGGAGAGCGGTGTTGGTGGATTTGGACCCCTGGGATCCCAGCAAACAGAGTGCTGGTGACGTGGCAGTCTAGGCCATGTTGTCTGTCATGGCGCTCAGGTAGAGTGAGGAGACCTGTTCGGGAGCAGCCTTCAGTTGGGGTGACAGTGCCCCAGGTACTGGGAGAAGAGGCACCAGGGCATGGTCTGCCCAGGGCACAGGAGGCTCGGCCGCTCTTCCCTCTGATTTCCTCCCCTGCCAGGCCCCAGGGCCTCCAGCTCATCACTTCAGGTCTGTTCATTGAGACCTCCAGGCCAGAGTCCAACCCTAGGCTGAATCGGAGGCCTCTAGCCAAGGACTGTGGACACCGGATTTCCCTTATGAAGGTGGCTACAGTGGCCATAGGCTCAGTGCCCCTCTTTTTGGCTGACCCCAACCCTCTCCCTAATCCTGGTTGCCTAGAAGGTACAGAGAGCCAGGTCCAGAACCCGAAGCTTCCTAGCCCAGACAGCTTGCTAGCCCGAACCTGTGGTTGGAGGAGAGGGAAGAGACCCAGAGATGCCAGCAGGAAGAGAACCCGAGTGCCCTGCCCTCAGGTTACATCCCCATCATCTCTCTGTGACCCTGCTGCCTTCTTCTCTCAACAAATCCGATGCTTGATTCCTTTTCAATAGAATTTTATTTTCAACCCTTAGTGAAGACCTAAGAAGAAAATATAAAGTGCTAGGTTTTAGGGTTGTGGGCAGAGGGAAAGGCCCCCTGAGTTCACGCCATCTGTACTTGCCCAGTTCAGTTCCTCAGAGACAAAAGAGGGTATACCTCCAAATTTAAAAAAGAAAAAAAAAAAGTCATCCTTGAGTTCCCCACCAACCAGGGTCTATGAGGAGTTCAAGGACTAAATCACCACAGACAACCAATGAGAATGATCACTGTGGGAGGCAGGTCGAGAGCGTGGAGGAAGAGGCTCTCTCAAAGCAGATAGGAGGAACAGAGAGAGGAGAAGGAGGCCGGGTCCTCCAGGCTCTGCACCAGGGACAGGATGGCTGCCTGATCCTCTGGAGTCTTCTCCAGTAAATGTCGGGCAAAGGCCTGCTCCATCTGCATGAAGAGGTGGGGAGAGGGGGTTGTGAGCACGGCAGGCAGCGCCAGACACTATGCCCAGGGGCTCTTTCCCCGGGAGGCCCTCTTCCTCCTCAACACCCCATTCCCATGCAGGCAGGCTGTTCTTGCCCTATCCCGACTCACCTGCACTGTGATAAGACTCTGTGGGGTGTGGTTGGGGCCAGGGCTCTCCTCCCAGAAATTCAGTGTCACCTGGAACTCGGGTGCGGGGCCCAGGCCCTGGAAGTACCTGGCCAGGTCTGAGAGGAAAGGTCAAGAGTTGGAAGAAAGAGAAGACAGAGGGTCTCAGGCAGGGAGGGATTGGGGAGGATCCCATAATGGAGAAAGAGGGGTGGCAGTGGGGCCACTCAGAGACCAAGGCCAGAGCAGGAGCCTCGGGGTGGTGAGGCTGTTGCCTGGTGCCAGGGGAAATGCTAGGAACTAAGCTGCTACTCGCCTGTGGACAAATAGGGAAAGGGGCCCCCTTTTAGAGGTAGCCAGTCGTCACACAACCTGAAACCTGGGGGAGCTGGGGGAGCTTGAGTCCTCTCGGCGGCAGCCCTGGCTGCTAACACCGTTGTGCCACACCTCTGTTGCCTGCTCACAGCCTCCCTGCACTAGGGCACCCCGTGGCCCTGGGTCCCCTATACTCCGGCCCCCACTCCCGAAGTCCAATTGAGAGTGGAATGGAGGCAGGAAGTGGGATTCCAAGTGTGGATGGGAGAGGGGCAAGCTGAGGGGTGGCTGAGCGGTGGGCGAGGGCACGTGATGCAACGCAGCTCTTGCGAATGTGTGAGTGGTCGCTGTGCAGGTGTGTCCGGTGGGGGCTGCCACGAGGCGCACCTTCCCATGATTACTGTACGCTCCCACGTGGTGGTGCTCCCGGGGCGTGACACCCTCGTGCTGGGCTTACCTGGTCCTCATCTTCCGCGGCCTTGGCTGGGGAAGGGGGACTGCCAGGGCTGAGCACTGCACCAGTGCAGGGGCCGTGCCTGGGCTGTGACGGGGGATGTGCTGGAGGGAGCGCAGGGTGGTGGCCGGGCCCACGGAGGGGGAACAGAGGTGGGGGAAGGGGCTCAGGTGCTCGGCGGGAGCAGCCTCACCTCTGCAGAAATAGGCGGTTCTGAAGAGCTCCACGCACTCGTTGCTGGGCAGCAGGTGCGGGCCTGGACCAGGTGGAGCCTGGGGCGCGTTCCAGGAGATGGGGATGGGGCAAAGGCGCTGCACAAAGAGGCCTCGGGAGTTGCTGGCCACCAGGACCCCTCTCTTGAGCTGGCTCAGCAAGCGCTGGGTGGGCTCTTGTGGGCCGGGTTTGGGAAATATCACCTGCTCCATGCCGCACTGGGAGACCGAGGGCTCAGCCACGAGGCGGCAGTCCAGGCTCTGCACCTGGGCCTCACCCACCACACGTCCATCGTAGATGAAGGTGAGCAGCAGAGAGTAGTCTGCAGACAAAGAAAGGCCAGCTGCACCGGCGCCCCTCCACAGGGGCCCACTGGCCAGCAAGAGGCTCTGGAGAAATGAAGAGGGGCTTCCTGCAAATCCAGCATCCTCATTTTGCTGGCGAGGAACGTGAGGCTCAGAGAGAGAAACCAGGTGAGGGCTGGTGAGGACCAAGCAGGCCACAAGGTGGGGGCGGCAGCCGCACCTTCTAAGGATAGAGAAGGCGCCCTCCCTCCTCATCCTCACCGCCAACCCTCGGCAGCCCAGAGGGCTTCCCATCATACTTCCCCATCAGTTCCTCCTCAGGGGAGGAACTAATACACAGATTCCCACTGAGGCCTTAATGGCCAGGGCCTTACAGTTTACAAGAGGGTCCCAGAGCTCAGTCCTCTACTTAACCCACAGAATCAATGTCTCAAAGTGGATTTCCAGGGAACACAGTGTGTAGGGGGTATTTTTGAGAAGTGAGCTGTTTGGAGTCGTGGCAGGTACACTGCCCAGAAGCCAGTGCCTCTGAGTAAGGTGGCCCCGGTTTGCTGCAAGCCCTGACAGATTAGATTAACACACGCATAGCCACAGGAGGACAAGGGAGGACGGGGGCAGGGGTGAGTCAGAAACGCCAAGTACCTGAACCTGGAGGGGGCAGAAGCTCTGGGGACACCAGATCTCCTTGGAGAGGGGCCTCAGCTGTGTCCCTACCTGGGTGGGAGGCAGAGGCACTGGTTATTCAGAGCGGACTGGGGAGTCCAAGGGCCAGAGGGTGTGGCACGGAGGATAACACAAGAGGCAGGGCACTCGGTACCTTCCTGAGGCTCAGGGCTGTTGCTGCTGCTGCTGCTTCCGGAGTCTGAATAGGCTACTCCCCCACTGGACTCCACCAGCTCCTACAGACACAGTTTCTATCGTTGGCCCATCTCTCCCCCAGTTACTGTTCTGCCCTCAGACCCACCCGGTTCCCTCCCCAGCTCTCACATTTTTGAGGGGGTCCTGGAGCAAGGAGGGGCTGAGTATGCAGTTCTTCGTGGTAACCTCATCCTCCTTCCTCTCAGAGGACACAGAACTGTGGTGTCGCTTTGATGGTGATTTCTGAGTCCCTGGCTGAGCTGTGGAACATTGGGAGGGAGAGGAAGGTCAGAGCCTTAAGTGAGCACAGAGGGAAGGGGAGAGATAGGAGGCAGTGAAAGGATGGGCAGGACTGGCAGGGAACCTGCTCCCCAAGGACAGGGCGGAACTCTGACCTAGGGGCCTGGAGGGAGGCCACCACCCTCCCAGGAGGCGCAGAGCTCCATCCTTCCTCCCAAGGCGGCTGATTCTAGGAGTGGCAGGGCAAAGGGACACCCACCGGGGAGGGTTCCGGGTGGCAGCAGCCGGTACACCTTGTAGGGCTCAGCCCCATCCCTGTGGCCATTCTCAGGAACCTCCTGGAACTCAGAACTCTTGTTCAGAGCACAGCGCAGACGAGTCTTCCAGATAGCAGGGCCTTCCGAGTCCCCCTCCTTGTACTTTCCCTTAAATATCGCCCAGGCCTAGGACACAGCAGAAGTAAAGAAGAGGCAGATCCTTTACCGAGGCTGGCTTCACGGATGTGTGGCCTGAGTGCTCACACAGAAGGGCCTATGCTAGGTTTATGCTCAGCTATTGCCACCTTGCGATCCTTACTAAGGTTTGCATTTTCATCTTGCATGGGGCTCTGACAATTACGTAACGTAGCTGGTTCTACCCTGCAACTTCCCCTTTATCTGAAACCCAGGTGGATGCAACCACTTGAGGGTGACAGTGCCAGTGTATATTCCATCCCTCCCTCCAAGGGGCCGGTTTCCGGGCCTTTCACCTTGAAGAAGGCGGCATCCTGATCCTCCCGGAAGTCCTGCTTGCCTGCGTGCTTCCAGGGAATCCGGAACATGGTCTTGGCCGCATCTTCCCAGCACACTCCTGGGAACTGGCCGCTCTCCACTTGCTCCACCACCCAGTTCCGGAGCTTTCGGGTGCAACGTACCCTGCCTGATGCCATCCTGGGGATAAAAGCAGCAGGAAGAGTCAGGGGAACTGATACTTTGGGAAGAGTGAGATCCTGGCCCTTGGGGTTGGATTCCGGCAAGGGCCCCTAGAGATCTCATCCATCTTTTGCCTCTATAGACATAATCTCAAACTTCTGAGGCTGAATTGTTTCATTTCTGCCGTCACTAGCGATGACCAAAAATACTTTCTTTTTAACATCCCGAGCTGTGACATCTAGAAGGCAACCTTAAGCATGGGTCTTAATTTTAAGGTTTTTCAGGAATCTATTGTTCCCCTGGTGTCCCGCTCCTGGTGAGAGGCCCTGTCTGGATCCCCAAGTATTTACAGACACAAGTGGCTGCTTGTGAGATGCCTCATCAACCCTCTTCACTCACCACCCCCACAACCTATCCTTCGATGCCCCCCAACCTTCCCCCACCCCGCTCTGCTTGTCCCAGGGGTAGGTGGGGCAGGGAGCTGGTGACAGGGGCAGAGCTGTGGGCGGGTGGAAGTGGGCAGGACCAGGAGGCAAGAAAACAAGCAGGGGAGAGCAGCAGAGTCTTCTTCCCCAAACAACCCGGTAGCAGGTCCCCCTGTCCTTTACCTAGAGGGCTTGGGACACCGGCCCCCCCATCAGTCTTTCACTCACGCCAAATTCCAGCTCCCCGGCTCACAGGCCTTCTGTCTTTTCCTCAGTCTAGCAGAGGGGTCCCCAGGAGCCTCTACCCACCACCTCCAATCTAGCCGGGCCTTCCCGCCTAGACCCAGGCTGACACCTATTTTTGGTTAACCTTACCTGAGCTGCTCTGCAGGCTGTCCCAGGGCTCAGCCGACCTCAGCTCAGCTCCTGGCTAGGCAGCTCCTGGATCTCTCCGCCCCTTTCTACAGTCCCCACCCTAAGTTTCAGTTCTCCTCCAGGGAGGTCCTTTTCCCCGAAATCACGTGGTCTCCGAGTTGCAGGGTAACTGGTTACCACCAGGGGGAAGCAGCACCTGAGAATCTTACCGTAGGAATCCTGCGGTCAGAGTCTGGAGGAGGGATCCTACTGGCTCAGGCTCATTCCCTTTCCTCCCTCAAGACACTCCTCGCTCGTGTCAGACCACCTCTATGACACTGCTGCTTCCCCAGGGAGGCTGCAGTGTCCCGGAGTGTGGCCTGGGGCCTCTGGATAGCTCTGTACCACTTGTGCATCTGTGTTCCCCCACGGTGCCTGCTTGGTACCTACTAGGTCACCCCAAGTATCAGCTGAATTCAATGAAAGAAAGAAAGGAGGCAGGGAAGGAGGAAGGCCAGGCCAGGTGGCTGGATGGGGAGGGCTGCCCTTGGCCTCCCACAGTGTCAATTCCTTCTGCCTGAGTCCAGAGAGTCAGGTGGCAGGCTGCAGGGGGCCTTTAGCAAAGCTCTGTTCACCCCCCCTCTTTCCCTGGTGCCCCCAGATGGTGGGGTCAGGAAGAAAGAAGGACCACCAAGAAGCCTGGGCAAGGAAATGCCTCTTTATTGGTGCTGGAGGTGTTCCCGGGGAGTCAGATCACGGGACCTTCATTGGGACCCTTGCCCTCAGCTACTTCCTCCTGCGGGGGATACTCTGTCCCAAGGGCACCTCTTCTATCAGCTTCTGTAGGAGAGAGAAGATGATGATACTGGAAGCCCGGGGCTCAGACACAGTCTGGACAGGGGACTTCTAGAGAGTGGGGTCAGAGGTGAGGCTGGGGGAGGCTTTACCTGTAACAAGCGGGCGTGGTAGGTGGCGGCATCCTCCCCAGGCAGCGGCTGGGGGCGCACATGCAGGTAGCGCTCAGCAGCCGTCTCCAGCTCCTCCACCTCATACAGGGTGGCTGGGTCCAGCGAGTGGGCATTGATGAGGCTCACCAGGTACTCTTTGTAGTGCGCCCTGGGGAGATGAGAGGGTGGAATATTTGTTCTTCTGAAGTTTGACTGATATCAACTGAGTGTGTCCAGCACTGTGCTGGGCACTAGCATACTCAGATGAACAAGACTGACACCCCTCGCCAGTTGCTCTTGTAGGCCCTCGCCAACCTGTGCACACCACCTTTCTGTGCCCTTGCCTAGAGAGGCCCCTCCCTCCCACTTCTTGCAGGACCTACTGCTTGCAGAGACCCACTCTTCTGCTCAGGCACACCCCCAGTGCTCCTGTGCCCCCAACGCTGTGCCCCACGCCCTGCCTGGCACTCACTGGCAGAGGCCGGCATAGCCAGCAGGAGTCTCCTTGCCGCAGGCTTCGTCCCGGAACCCGTCGGGAACTTCCTTCTGCTCCATCACTCGGCAGCCACCTAGGGGTAAGGGAAGGAAGGGACCCTTTGTCCGGAGGGGGCCACTGCCCACAAAGGCCCAGGAGAACTAGGATATGGATGGAGGCACGGGAGGCAGCCTCTAGGGAGGGGACTGAGGACAGGAGCCCCTGCTCTAACAGCTGTGCCAGAGATGCCACTGTGCAGACCACTTCTGACACAGAAGCAGGGACCTTGCTGTCCCTGCTTTTAGCCAAGCTGACTTCTGGCCCATAATCATATACTCTCTTGAGACAGCTCTTTTGGTTGTGATTTAGCTCTTGCGAAGTTAGCTTATTCTGTGAAGGTCTTACTCTACACAAATGGTAAGAAGTGGGGCAGATTAGAATCATACATAACATCTTTCTGTTGCCCTCATGGAACCTAAAACAGTGCAACTAGTAAGTCTTTAATTAAATAGTCATTGAGTTAACTAATGAATCACTATCCTTTGGGAATGGGAGAATAAAATTAGCATTGAGGTGCCAGGCGCTTGAATGTGGCCTTACATAAAACAGCTTGGCTGCAAGGTGGATATGATCCCCACTTTACAGAGGAAGAAACAAGCCTAGGGAGGCTGAGTCACCAAAGAGCACAACAAGCAAGCACAGGATGGGCCCTGCGTCCTGGTCCCACCCCAGGCCCAAGCCTCCCCTTCATCCATCACACAGGGGGAGCCCAGCCCCTCCTCTTGCCTTCTCCCAGGCCCGACACTCACCTCCAGGCACTGCCCGGGCCCCCGCTGGGGGCTCTGTGTTGAACATGATGTTCTTGTCCTGAGGAGGGCAGAAGGATGGGCGTTAGCTTCCCTTGATGCCAGCCTGCTGGGTTTCTCGACATCCAGGCCTTTCCCTTCCTGCCACCCTGTGCCCTGCCTCCTCTCCTGGGCGACCGACAAACCAGCCAGGCTGGTCGCCCCTGACCTGAAGCAGCCTCTGGAGCCGAGGAGCCGTCCAGTCCCGCAGGTAGAAGAGGCAGTCGCGGGGGTGGTGGCCGTGCAGGGACTTCTTCACCCTGCAGTTAGGGTCTGGACATTTCTGGCGGAAACCCAGATGGGAGAGGGGAAGTTGGAGACTGTTGGGGTCCTGGCCTCTCAGGAACCCCTGCGTGAGGGGTGTAGGGGTGGGGGAGATGAGACATTGGAGGGTCTGGAGCAAGCAGAAGGGGAGAGAGGACAGAGAGAGGTGCTTTACCCCCCACTGCTCTCCTCTTACCCTGGGCTGTTCCTTAACGGCCTCCACCCCTCACTCCCTCACTCCCCATGGCAGCCCCACCCGGCTAGCCCTTCCATCCCCGTTCTCTGGGCTCACATTCTTGGCGTAAAAGGCATTGTAGCAGCCACTGCAGAACTGGTGGCGGCACTGGGTGCAGTGAAAGTGCATGCAGCCTCCTCGGGCCAGTGCGTACGAGAACTTGCACTTGGGGCAGTCTGCAAGGGACAGCAGGTCAGGGTTCGGGCTGCCACTGCTCCTCAGGCCCCCAGGAAGAGAGCCGCTGGCAATGAGGGATTACTGGGCAAACAGGCAAGCTTACCTATGCCATTTTCCTGGAGGTACATCGCCAAGCCCTGGGCCTGGTACTCCGGGTCATTGGTGCGTTTCCAGTTCTGGAAATCTTCACAGCTCCGGCCTCGGTGCTGCTCCTCCCACTGCCAGAAGGAAACAAGCTTCCCATGAAAGCTCTATCCCAGGCCCTTCTTGCTGGCCCCTCCACTCAGATCCAGCGGTCCCTGGCTTAGTGTATGGCACTGCCATCCACCATTTGTTCAAATCCCAAACCGAGGGGCCAGCCTTGGTTCTCTCATCTCTTCACACCTGAAACATTGCATTCACCAGCAAGTCTTGTTTCCACCACCCAAGCCTAGCTCAACCCTGTCCTTTTCTTCATCCCTACTCTGACCACCTTTACTCCAGACCAGGTCAGGTCTCGTCTTGATTCCTAGTCTCTATGCCTCCACTCCTGCTCCCCTATGGTTCAGCCTCCACCTTGCGGCCAGCGTGCCTTTGAACGTGTAACCAACTGCACTGGGAGTGTTCTAGCTTGGAGGTTTGGGGGTAGGGTCGCAGGTGTTCATTTTATTATTGTGTTTTATATGACAGATGCAGGGACTTCCCTGGTGGCACGGTGGTTGAGAATCCGCCTGCCAATGCAGGGGACATGGGTTCAAGCCCTGGTCCAGGAAGATCCCACATGCCGCGGAGCAACTAAGCCTGTGTGCCGCAACTGAGCCTGCACTCTAGAGCCCGCGAGCCACAACTACTGAGCCCATGTGCCACAACTACTGAAGCCCACGTGCCTAGAGCCCATGCTCCGCAACAAGAGAAACCACCACGATGAGAAGTCCACACATGGCAACGAAGAGCAGCCCCTGCTCGCCTCAAGTAGAGAAAGCCCACACGCAGCAACGAAGACCCAACACAGCCAACAATAAATAAATAAATAAATTAATTAATTAAAATAAGTTAAAAAAAAAAAGACAGATGCAACTTTTTCGTACCAAATATCAAACTTTCTAAAGGTAAATGAGAGAGCATCACCCCTTGCTCAGTCTTAGAATGAAAGGCCGATCCCTTGCTTGATTGGCCTCACGGCCTCTCCTGACCTGGCAGCTAGCTCCTCTCCGACTGCCAGCCACTCTCACCCTTGCTCTTGAGGGTCCAGCCACACAACACTTTTTCTGACTTTGGCCTTTCCATGTGTTGTTCTTTCTCTCCCAAATACTCTTTGCATAGTTGGCTTCTTCTTAACTTTCATGTCTGAGCTTAAATCCAGCCATTTTAGAGAAGACTTGTCTAACCTCTCGATCCTGTGTACTAGGTAAGTCCATTTGTTTTCTATTTGTTTTCTTCATAGAACTCATGGCGATGTATAATTCTGCTCTCTCTCCTTCCCTCACCCCTCCTCCCTCCCTCCCTGGCTAGCCTGTAACTCTTTGAGCCCAGAGCTCATGTCTGTTCTGTTCTCCAGCACACCCTGCGTCTAACAGTACCTGCGGTGGCTCAGCAGGTATTTCCAAAAGGATGGATGTGCCTCACCTGGCGCTTACAGCGCACGCAGAATGTCTGGTGACACTGGGGACATGTTGCCTCCAGCTGCTCACGCTCGTATATGAAGCCAAAGGAGCACTGTGGGTGCAAGAGCATAAAGCTGCCTGAGGCCTGACCAGGCACCACTCCCCACCCCTCCCTCCGGTCAGCAGCTCTGGGCAGGCCTCTGACCTGGGCACACCACAAGAACTTGGGATCTCGCATGAGCACGCCCTCAGTCAGCTTCTTGTGGAACAGCGCATAGGCATCTGGCTCTAGGCTCTCTCGAAGCTGGGAACAGGATGTGGAAGTGGCGGGTGGGCAAGGCTCCTGTTCAAAGCCCAGGGCACCCTGAGTCTTAGGGACTGCAGTACCTGGATATCGAGGGTGGAAAAGTAGCTGAGCAGCTGCGCATCATCGGTGAGGTCGGGGCGGCCACAGGCAGGGCACACCATGTCTGTGATGTGTTTCTCCTTCAAGGCAATGGTGAAGTGCTGGCGGAAGCAGTCGGGACAGATAGTACACTCACAGGAGGTCAGAGCCTGCATCTGGTGGAGGGGAAGGGAAGGGAGGAAAGGGGGTAAGAAGCTACAGTTGCCAGCCGGGGGGAGGGGCAGTAGCCAGGTGTCTGCTATGAAACTGAGGTCTAATTAACAACTGGGCGGGAAACCTAAATGTCTGAAGACCTTCAGATGGAAAAAAACAGACCATGGTGAGACCTAAGGTAAACGGAAGAATGCCCTCTAAAGGCATCCACATTCAATTAAAAGCAAACACACAATAACTGAATCACTTTGCTGTACACCTGAAACTAACACAGCATTGTAGATCAACTATACTCCAATAGAAAATAAAATTTTTTAAAAAGTTAATTTAAAAAGGAAAAAAAAGCCAGGGGGGGGCGGGTGTGGATTCCCTGGTGGTCCAGTGGGTAGGACTCCTTACTTTCACTGACGAGGGCCCAGGTTCAATCCCTGGTTGGGGAACTAAGATCCTGAAAGCTGTGTGGCGTGGCCAAAAAAAAAGCAAACACAAACAACATCCTTGAAATGACAAAACTATAGCAATGGAGAACAGACTAGTGGCTGCCATATGACAGGAAGAGAGGAAGAAGGTTACAACTATAAAGCGGTAGCAAAAGGGGGTTGCAGTGTGGTATTTTGATTGTGTTGGTGGTTACATGAATCTACATGTGGGATCAAATGGCATACAACTACACACATACACACTGATGCACAAAATGAACAAAGCCTGCGGTCTAGCTAACATTGTACCAATATCTATTTCTTGGTCTTGATATTGCACTATGATTATACAAGATGTCACCATTGGGAGGAGGTGGATAAAGAGCACACAGGACTCTGTACTATTTTTATAACTGGCTGTGACTCTACATTTTTTTTTTTTTTCGGTACGCGGGCTTCTCACTGTTGTGGCCTCTCCCGTTGCGGAGCACAGGCTCCGGACGCACAGGCTCAGCAGCCATGGCTCACGGGCCCAGCCGCTCCGCGGCATGTGGGATCTTCCCGGACCGGGGCATGAACCGGCGTCCCCTGCATCGGCAAGCGGACTCTCAACCACTGCGCCACCAGGGAAGCCCCTACCATTATTTTAAAGTAAAGAGTAAAAACAAAAAACATACAGAGCCAGCCTAACTAAACCGGGCTGTATTTTGCCAAAGAATTGCCACTTCTGACCTAGAGTAAGTCAGAAGGGGCTCAGGAGATAAGAGGGGCCTATTCCTACCAAGTGGGTATTTGATGATTACATTAAAGAATGGTAATTTTTTTGTTGTGACAGTGGTATTTGTGGTTATATTTTCAAAGAGTTTTATCTTTTAGAGATACACATTGAAATATTACAGATAAACTATCTGACATCTGAGATTTGCTTCAAAATAATCCTATGTAGGGGCTTCCCTGATGGCACAGTGGTTGAGAGTCCGCCTGCCGATGCAGGGGACACAGGTTCGTGCCCCGGTCCGGGAAGATCCCACATGCCGCGGAGCGGCTGGGCCCGTGAGCCATGGCCGCTGAGCCTGCGCGTCCGGAGCCTGTGCTCCGCAACGGGAGAGGCCACAACAGTGAGAGGCCCGCGTACCGCCAAAAAAAAAAAAAAAATCCTATGTATGTGTAGATAGAGTAAAGATTGGTCATACATTAATAATGGCTGAAGCTTGATGATGAATACATGGTGGGGGGAGGGAGAGTGGAATCCATTACACAGTTTTCTCTACTATTGCATGTTCGAAATTTCCCATAATAGAACATTTAAAAAAAGAGAGGGAGGTGGCCTATTCCTGCCCTCCTCTTCCCAGAAGCCTTCAGGGGCACATGGGCAACTGCAGAGCAAAAGACAAGATCAGAGACAGGGGCTGGGGTAGAGTGAGGGTTCAAAGGGAACAGAGCAATTCTAAGGCCAGGGGCAGTGGGGAGGGACTTACGCGGTTGCGGGGCAGGGCCCAGCCGCACACGGCACACTCCTGGGCAAGCAAGCGGCGCAGGAAGGCTCGGTCCTGGCTCTGCCTCACAGCTTCTACCACGTCCCCCAACTCATAGTTCCTGGGTGTTTCCTGCAGTAGCGCCAGCGCCAGCTCTGCCCGGCCCCAGCTGGGGAGTGCGTGGACTGCCAAAAGCCGTCTGACCAGGCTCTGCAAGGCGATTCAGGTGGAGAGGGAAGAAGTGGCTGTCAGACCGCAGAGAGCCTACCCCTCAGCCTGCCCTCAGCCCTACTAAGTGGGCTCTTCACCTCCTTCCAGCACCTGCTTATCTGGCCCGTCCCAGGAAGGGGTGGGCTCAGGACCACTGTCCCAGAGGCGCTGATGGAAGGGCTCTAGGCGCTGGCGCTGTAGCTCAGTGAGGGCTCGTGCCACGTCACCCCCGTGTTGGAACAAGGCTTGAAGAGACCCCTCCTCAGGCTCAAAGCCCAGGGACCGGAGCTCCTGCACCTGTGAGTTGGGAGGGGCGAGAAGGAGTGAAGAAGAACGTGAGAGGCTCTGAGATCCACAGCCCTCAATCCTGCACCCCCCTCCAGCACAGCTGCTGCTACCTTCCTCCGCCGGGCCCGCACACACTCTTTCACAGCTTCATCCAGGTTGCCGTGACGATCCAGCCAGGCACTCCGGGCCTCCTGACAGGAAAAGGCACCCAGCCTCGGGTCCTGCTGTCCAGCCAGCTCAGCCACCATCTCCAGCACGTAGGGCAGCTCTGAGCGCAGCCACTGCAAGGGCACCTCGGTGCCCGAGTACTGCAGAGCTGAGAAGACCTCCTCTGGACAGGCGCCTCCGGCTTCCCCTTCCTAAGGCACGGTCCCGCCCAGACAGAGCGCCCATCAGGAAGGGCACACTCCACCCACCCTTAGCCCGAACCAAAATGCTGACAGTGCTTGAGCTCAGATCATGGATCACGTGAGCAGGACACCACAGCATGATACCTGCCGTGGGGGAAGGGTTCAATAAGAGGCAGCTGCTGCTAACAATGACAGGTTTTGAGAACTTGCATCAATCAACTGCAGCCTCTCCCTTCCCCCACAAGCTTATCCCAGGCCCAAATCCTTACCCGGATCTTGAGCACTAGCTGGAGACCTTCCTCCCGCATCTTGTCTTGGCGCTGCTTCTCAAGGTCCCCACAGGAACTGGCCAGGGGGGCACTGAGGCGTCGTGAAGGCCCTGGTTCAGGGAGTCGCTCTTCCAAAGAGCTGGCAAGGGGCTGGGGGATATGCTGTACTGGGATGGGGCTGCTGGTCCGGTTGCACACAGCACACACCCAGCCAGGGCCTGAGTTGCAGAAGGTACAGTGAATACAGTACCACACTGGAGTCTGGGCAGAGGAGAGCAAAGTGTCCTCCTGCTGGGAAGGCAGAAAGAATTATCCCATTGAAGGCTGGCTGAGGCTCAAGATGGAAACATAGGAAGCTGGGGGGAAGATACCAGGGAACTGAATGAAAATAGGGGATGAAGAAGTAGAGAATGGCCTGTGGTAACAGGTGCAAATAAAGAGCTGAGAAGGCCAGGAACAGGTTACCTGAAGGGGCTGCAGGCAAACGCCGGCATCCTGAGAATCCACTACCAAGCTGGGAGGCTGAGCCAGCCGAGGTCGCTCACATATGGCACACAGCACAACCGCAGCCTTATTCTCAAAGGTGCAGCTCTGGCAGGCCCAGTGACCCCGTGCAAGCTCAGGTTGTAGGCCCCCAGCTCCTTGGGGACCCTCAATCCCCAGCCCCAACCCTTTACAGCCTCGGGGCCGATCACAGGCCACACAGAGTACTGCCGAAGGTTCATTCAGCATGGCGCAGGCAGAACAGTGCCAGGGAAGACGGGCACTTGCAGGATCAGGGGAAGAAAGAGAGCTGTCTCCCAGGGCCAGCAGGGAGGTTGACTGAGGCTGTGGTGCAGCTGAGGCAGGTAAGCTGTAATGGAAAAGCAGACACGGCCTGCTGAGGGGGTGCCTGGGACCCTTACCCATGGGCATCCCTCATACCCTGCAAGACAACACATGGCTCTGGCCTTTGCACATGTCTGGAACACTGCTATACCCACAGCCTGTTCAACATTTAAATGACAGCTTAAAGTCCATATCTGGCTGGTAAATATCCCTAACATAGGGCCTGACCCCTATTAGGTGCTTAAAATACTACCAACTGATTGAGCTGATCTTTCTGACTAAGCTGCATCCTCCTACTACCTATCTGCACACCCAAATAATCTATTTTGCTATGACTGCTACTGGCTTGATATGTACATCTATGATCTCCTGGAGGGCAGTAACTGGCTGCTTGCTCTCTATGAGACAGTCTTTAGCACAGAATCCAGCACATAGTAGATACTCAAATAATTTTAAGTTCTCTCAATTTTGCTCCCACTCAGGAGAAAAAGGCCTCTCACCTGGGGGTCAGGTGGGTGGCCTGGGGGGCCAGAGGCAGGGTCTGGCGGAGGTGATGGGCACGGTCTGGGTGTCCATGGAAGAGGCGATCACAAGTTGGGCACAAGGCCTGTTTACAAGCTGAGCAGTGCAATGTGCCTGGGGCAGAACCACAGAGGAAGCAGGGACCAGGAATGGAGGCTGGAGAACAGGAAAAAATAGAACATCTTTCTAAAAAAGACCAGGTTACATTTGAATCTGCTGTGGAGGAGGACAAATCACAGACAACTTTTCAGCATATCTTTTCAACCCAAGGAAACAATTTTAATCTTTTTAAAAAGAAAGGAAGATAACCAAGAAAACAGAGGAAATTTCCATCAGTATGATCTACTAACACTCCCACCCCTCAATATAGGACAATAATACCTGGGGCAGAGGGTGTGGTGAGGGGGCCAGGAGCAATCTCCCTCAGTAAGGGGGCAAACTCTGAGAGCTGCAGTAGCTGAGGAAAAAGGACAGGGAATGAACAAGGGCTTGGGGACAGAGGCCCACAACAGGTTCCCTTTGTTCGCCAGGCCCCAGAGCCCCATTCCTGCCTTCCTTACATCATCTTCAACCTTGTCTTTCAGCAGCTGCTCCAGTGCTTGTGGTTCTGGATGAGTATTCTGCAAACAAGATAAGAAGAGTTCCCACCTAGAGCCCTGGAACAAGGCCCTCCCTCAAAGCCCTGGTCCCCCAACGTTCACAGGGTGAAAAGTACAGAGAGATCCTAAATTACTGTGGGGACTATGCCTGTGGTTCAGCAGCATGGGAGTCCCCACACTCGCTTTGTTGTTAGGCTGGGATTCCCAGCCCTGATGCTTAAGTCCTCAGGACTAGAGATACCTCACCTGTAGCAGCAGGCTGAGCTCTGTCCGAAGCAGCAATACTTCCAGTGTGACTGTAGCAACTTGTCGCTCATCCGGCTCCTTCTGGCCCTCCGGGAAGCTCAACCCATCTGGCTGCTCCTCTGTGTAGCCATACAATCGCAGAACTTCCCGGCCCCCCTGCCACACATTCAAACCAGTCACCGCCCAGCAGGTCCCCTTCCCAATAGGGCTGGACCTCAACCCATTCAGCACAGCCTCAGGCCCTTTCTAGTCAACCCCCAGCCCAGGCTAAGTTCCCTTCTCCCATTAGGGGCCCAGGGGCTTCACCTGAACAGCATCCACCGTGCTGCGAAAGACAGGGTTATTAAACTTGACCCCGCGCCAGTACCGGGGCCGCTGAGGGCTGAGGAGGTTGCGGCCATATTTCTCCAGGATGTTCAGGGCCGTGGAGAGGGTGTTGAGGTAGTTTTGGGGCTGGGAGCAGTCAGAGAGCAGAGAGCTGTGAGCCCCGGCCCGGACTCAGGTCCTCTGTCCTCCTCCCAACCCCGGCCGGGCCTCACCTCCCCATGAGCGTTGCAGCGGATCAGGCGTGCAGCATCCAGCTGCAGGTAGCGGGCTGCTGGCGGCAGAGAGGTGACCAGTAGCGGCCGGAGCTGCTCCAGCGAAAACGCCTGCCCGGAATCCCTCCTCAGGGCGCTCGCCAGCTCCTCGCGGGCCGCCAGGAAGGCCCGCTCCTCCTCCTCCCCCGGCATCCTGAGACAGGAGTCAGCCCCAGCCCGCTGCCCGACGGGACCCGGCGCAGGCTGTGCGCGGCCCGAGCGCCGCCAGGAGCGCCTGGGGTCTGGCTTCGCGGCCCGACCCGGTCGGCTCGGACGCCCCGGGTCACTCAGGGCACGGTCACTCTTCGGCCCCGGGCCCAACGCCAGGGTTAGCGGGAACAGGAAGTACTAGGAAAGAGGGCGGGACTGCGACCCAGATTCAGGGGAAGGGGCGGGGTCTAAGCTGGAGGAAGGGCGGAGGCCAAGAAATCGGGGGGGCGTGGCCCAGGGTCCCAGCCAATGATAACGATAAATAATCCATGGCTCCTCCCCCAGAGCGCCTAGGCTGCAAACCCTGTTCTGGCGCTCTTCCCCTCCTTGGTCCAGGCTGGTCCCACCTCTCTCCGGATAGACCCCGGCGCGGGGTTACTTTATTCCCCTCAAAGCCCTCCTCTCTATCCGGGACCCCACAGGGGAAATCCCACTCAGCTGGGGACTCAACTCTGGCCGGCCTGAACCCCACTCAAGCCCCTTCTCCAGTCAGTCTTGAAGATAGGGCGCCCTCCGGGAGGAAGCCCCCGCGCCTTCTCCCTTCCTATCCTCTGTCCCTTCTCCCTCCTACTACTTCTCCCGCCCACTCTGATCCCTCTCTGGCCCTTCCCCGTAGTCAAGCCTTCCTGGGGGAGCCCCACCATTTAGCACCCCCTTTCCCACTCTCCCACCCTTCTCACCCCAACCCTGACTGTCCCTGGACGGTTCTTTCCCCCTCTCTCTAAGCCCCTCCCCTTCCCCAAGGGACAGCCCCTGTTCAATCTCCGCAGGTCCCACTTTTCCTAGCCCCTCCCCCGGACAGCCCCTGGGTTTGTGACCGAGTCAGCACCGCCTCTTCTAGTCTCACAGGCCGAGAATGGCAGAGGGGCTCCCTACAGTAGGCCTTCCAGGGGGAGGGGGAAAAGAAGGAAGGGGGTGGGGCTGAGGGGGGCGGGCCTGGACGTGCGAAGTGAAAGCGAAAGCCCAGGCGGCGAACAGGGAGACCGGAGACCTAGCAGCAACTGGAGCAGCATGGCCAAGCCTTGTGGGGTGCGCCTGAGCGGGGAAGCCCGCAAACAGGTAACGGGGGACCGGGAGGCCAGGAAGGCGCCGAGGAGCCCTCCTAAATGGAGGCCAAACTGGGTGCTCCGAGGGACCAAGGCCGTGCCAGAGAAATCTCCCAACCTCTCTAAGTGCTTTCACTTTTGCCCGGAGATTACCAGATTCCTGCCCTCCGGACAACCTATGCACTGAGCATGGGCTTCCAGGGAAATCTGGCTTGTGGTGGGAAAGGACTGAGCCAAGTTGGAGGGCATCCTATTAGGGGTGGGATCTTACTCTGGACAACTGAGACCCTTAACCAACATCCGGGTACCTCTCTCTGTGCAGGTGGATGTCTTCAGGCAAAATCTGTTCCAGGAGGTAAGTCTTCTGGATTCAAGCGATTTGACCCAGAATCTTAGGCCAATACTTGAGGGTTGCAACTTCTCAGACTGATCCCCAAACCCACCCTCCACCCGCGCCCTCCTTCACTTATTAAGGCTCCACCCAAGATAAGCTCTTAGTTATTGATCTCTACTTTTACCTGTACCCCTCTTAATACCTTCTGCGCTGCCACCTCTTCCTCTGCCCTCTTTTGGTGTGGAGGGAAAAGCCGTGGCCCCAAAGCAGGAATACCACAGTTCTAACCTTGGTTCTGCTGCGTCCCAGCTTGGGGAATTCCCTTCAATTTTCAGGGCTTCAGTTCCCTCATTTATAAGTACTGGAGTCAATGATTTCCAAGGGCCCTTCCAGTCCCACTTCTCAGACATCTCACTGAACGTCTTCTGTGATTCCGACCCTTGCAATGTAACCCACAGGCTGAGGAATTCCTCTACAGATTCTTACCTCAGAAAATCATATACCTGAATCAGCTCTTGCAAGTGAGTAGTGTGGACCCCTCCTGCCCCATCCCATGGCCTCTCTCCTCTCCATCCACCCTCTCTAGCTAACAACTGGGCTCCGATGCAGAGAACAGTCGCAAATGGTGGACTGGGAACATTAGGATAGTGTGAGGCCTGAGCCTAGGTTGGGAGGCAGAGGGTGGGTGGGATGTGTGGAGGGAAGGCTCTGACTCAGGATGAGGGGAAGAGGCTGGGCAGCCCCTGACAGTGAGCTCTGTGCAGGAGGACTCCCTCAACGTGACTGACATGACTTCTCTCCGGGCCCCGCTGGACATCCCCATCCCAGACCCTCCACCCAAGGATGATGAGGTGAGGCACTCATGGTGTAGGGCTTGGGCTATAAACCCAGTGTAAATGATGGCCCTCCAACCTGCATGACTTTTCTAAAGCTACTTTCCCCCTTTTTTCCTTAGATGGAAACGGATAAGCAAGAGAAGAAAGAAGGTAAGAGAGGAAGAGGTGGCTAGGAAAAGGAAAATGGCACACTGACTACTAGATGAGAAAGGGTCTAAGTCCCCTCTTTCTCACAGTCCCTAAGTGCGGCTTTCTCCCTGGGAATGAGAAGGTCCTGGCCTTGCTTGCCCTGGTTAAGCCAGAAGTCTGGACTCTCAAAGAAAAATGCATTCTGGTAAGCCTGGGAACTGGGGGACAGAGAAAACGAGCAAGGCCAGGCCCTGGTCTCCTTCAGAGATTCAATTCCTTCATGGAGGAAACTATTCCCCAAATAGGAAGCTTCCTTCTGTGCCTTGGGTTTAGATACCTTTTGTTTTCTATCATAATGGTATCCCCAAATCAGACTGTGCTGCATCTACCTCTATAACCTGAGAACCCACTGCTGTACCAGGTACAGAGCACAGATGCTATGATACAGTGAGTTGGTTTAAGAGCTTGGGCCCTAGAGGGAGATTGCCTTCGTTCAAATCCTGACTCTATCACTTACCTAACTGGTTACTTTAAGTAAGTAACTTAGACATCCTGTGACTCAGTTTTTTCATCTGTTAAGTGGGTACAATAAGAATATATACCTTGAAACAAACAAACAAACAAAAGAATATATACCTTGAAAGGTTGTTGTGAAGATTAAATGAGGTATATAATACACAGCACAGTGCCTGCCATATAATAAGTACTCAGTTAAATGTAGCTATTATTAGGAAGTAGCAGTAATCAGAATAGAGGGTTTGTTGAATGATTCCTACGTGATATCTCTTAACGTAGGTGATCACATGGATCCAGCACCTCATCCCCAAAATTGAGGATGGAAATGACTTTGGGGTGGCAATCCAGGTGAGAAAGGGTGTGTGAGGATGCTGACAGCAGGGAGAGACTTGGGGAGTAAGGGATAGGAGCTAGACAGGAACTGGGAGGAGGAGGGAGATGGTGAGTGAAGGAGGGAGGAGATGAAGAAGGGTTGTCTTTGCTTTCCACTCTTTTGTCACCACAGGAAAAGGTGCTGGAGAGGGTAAATGCAGTCAAGACCAAAGTGGAAGCCTTCCAGACAACCATTTCCAAGTGAGGGCAGCTGGAAGGCCAGCACCGGGGTCTGCAGGGACATTTCTTTGGGACTCCCAAAGCTGGGCATGCCTATCGGGATGAAGCGGGGCTTTGGGAAGGGTCTGAGGGAGTACCTCTCTCTGAACATCCATTCCTGTGGTTACTCCGCTTGCTTCTGGCAGGTACTTCTCAGAACGTGGGGATGCTGTGGCCAAGGCCTCTAAGGAGACCCATGTAGTAAGTGGACAGTTCACCAGCCTTTTAGCTGAGGCTGCTGGGGATGGGGGATGATGAGAAAGTGGGGGATAGAGGTCCTCTTTGTCTCATTTGTGACCTTCCCAATGTGGAGAATATTAAGCCCAGGAAAACTGATTTAGGCTTCAAAAACCTTGACTCCTTTCTCTGTTTGATCCTCTGGGATCCCACTTCTTGGCTGAGAAGGGGCTCATTCCTCAAGTTACCTATTCCTTGTATGAGGAAACCAGACTAATGTCCCAACCTCCCATGGGGCTGACTCAGCTTTGCCTTCCACATCCCAGATGGATTACCGGGCCCTGGTGCACGAGCGAGATGAGGCAGCCTATGGAGACCTCAGGGCCATGGTGCTGGACCTCAGGACCTTCTATGTGAGTGTGGAGTAAGCCCCTAAGGGAGGTGGATGAGGGGGACAGAGGAAAGGCCAAGAACCTGACTGTTGACCTCTCGCCTTCTTCCAGGCTGAGCTTTACCATATTATAAGCAGCAACCTGGAGAAAATTGTCAACCCAAAGGGTGAAGAGAAGCCATCTATGTACTGAGCCCAGGGTTAGAAGGGAAATAAATGACCTATACTTTGTGTGGATAACCTCTGGTGTGTGTCATTCATTCAAAAACATTTACTGAATGTCACCTATATCCAGACATTAAATGTGAATATGGTGATGAGAAAGGGAGGGGTGCCAGGAAGATGAAGATGAATTAAAGGTCCATCCTGTTCTTAGGAAGTCATCCTAAAGAACAGGGTGGGAACTGTTAACATGCCATGACAGCCATGAAAATAACCTGTACTTGGGAATTTCACAAGATTATTTCCATCTGGAGGTGTCATGAGTGCTTCCTGGAAGACATGGCATCTGGGCAGAACCCTTATAGGAATAATCAGGCTTTGGACAGACTGGGGGAAAGCTCTGAGGCTGAGGTCAGGGAATGAAGAAAGGCACAACCCTTTCTTCAGTTCAGAGCAAACCTGGAGGGAGAATGAGATTTCACTGGGAAAATTATGGGTAACTGGTTGGACTGCTTCTCAAGGGCTGGGAGGGGAAAAAACGCTCCCAAGGCATTAAGGCGAAGGAAATTATACTACAAGACATTATGGGAAGGATGGTTCAATAAAATTCTTTATGACCTTTACCCTCCACCTTCAGCCAATGCCGTCTTTATTTCTGCAGTCATTACATTGAGGAAAGCAAGGGCCAGATAACCTGTAGTTGCAAAAGTGGCACGGCTTATTAGTAAGTGGCAAAGCCGCTCTAGAGTACAAATCCACTCATTCCATAGTTGGAGCCAAGCTGTCCGCTGCGTACCGACATTCGAAGCTCCGCGGCTCGGGAAGACACCAGATGAGGGGCGCGGGCTCCACCCAGGTGGCTCAGCGGGGCCTGTAGGGGCGGGAGGCAGAGATAACAGACGCAGCCATCTTGCAATCAAGAGCCGAAGTGGGGTAGCCTAGCCAATCAGCGTGCGGGTAGCTTTCTTTACAGTCAAAGGCGGGACGATGTTGGATGTTGATTTGGCAAAACGAGACCCTCTAAGCCTATCAAAGAGCACCACGTGGGCGGGACTCCAGAAGCCGGTCCGACTTGGAACCCTGGTTATGTGTCCCCAGGGCAGGCGCATCTCTGCTGCCGCCGCTTGGGGGCGGGGGAGGCGGAGCTCTGTGCTGCAACATGCAATCCCGGCCGCCTGCATTCCGGGGCGGGTGGGGGCCGGGGGTCGGGCGCCGGGCTGAGGTCGGCCGGAGCCGGCGGGCTGCCTTCGAGTCAAGTCAGCGTCACCGTCGAACCTAAGTGAGGGGGCACGGGGAAGGGCCCAGGAGGGCTTGGGGGCGCTGGAGGGGGCTTCGCGGACGCGAGCTGGGGCCCCGCTCGCCATGGGGGAGGTGGAGATCTCGGCCAGGGCCTACGTGAAGATGTGCCTGCACGCCGCCCGTTACCCGCACGCCGCTGTCAACGGGCTATTGCTGGCGCCAGCGCCGCGGTCGAGAGAATGCCTGTGCCTCACCGACTGTGTGCCCCTGTTCCACAGCCACCTGGCCTTGTCTGTCATGCTGGAGGTCGCCCTCAACCAGGTGCCGCCGCTGGACGCCCACCGACCACCGCGAAACCCCCCAACACCCCTAGCCCAAGGCCATCCCTGGCCTCTTGGCAGTAGTGCGCACCCATAGGGCGGGCGGCACGATTTAGTTACTGATGGCGCTTTCCCATGGCAGGTGGATGTGTGGGGCGCGCAGGCCGGGCTGGTAGTGGCAGGGTACTACCATGCCAATGCAGCTTTGGACGACCAGAGGTGAGTGGGGAAGCCAGAGGCAGAGGGCTAAGGGTTATGGGGTGGGGGATGTCAAGAGAGCCCCTCTTGGTCATTCCTTCCAGCTTTCCTTCATCCATCCAAGGCTTAGCCACTGTAGAGCTAAGGTACCTACTAGGCTAGGTAGGCAGTGAGAAAATATAAAGAAATGTTATTTTCCTGGAGGAGCTGCGGTGGGGTGGGAAGGACAATAACAGGCTGACACCTGCTGTAACTGAGATGCCCCCCAAGTGCTGAAAACACAAAGGAAGCCCAACCAGCAGCTTCTAAAAAAAGGAAGTTTCTTTTTATATATACAGTTCACCGTTTAGCAACACGGGTTTCAACTACCTGGGGCCACAAATAGGCGAAATTTTTTCACTGAATAGGTACTCCAGTACTACAGGATCCGAGGTTGGTTGAATCCCGATGCGGAATCCGGAATAGGGAGGGCCCACTGTAAAGTTACCTGCAGATTTTCAACTGCGGGAGGCTCTGTGGCCCCTAGCCCCCTCATTGTTCAAGGGTCAACTGTATACAGAAAAAATTATCTTATACAGTAGTCACGTATTTGGAGCAAATTATACTGTTTTGTAATTTGCTTTTGTCTCCTTAATAAATACCTGACATCTTTCCATCCCTACACTAATATCTACCTTACCCTATCAGCTATACAGTATGAACATGGATGTACCATAATTTATTTAGTGCCTTAAACATTGAGGTTTCAATTTTTTTGTTATTACAGACATTGTCCTATTATTACAGTAAATTCTTCGCTAGTAGGGTTTCTGGGTTAACATACAATATAAATCTGGATGGTTATGCCAAATTACTCTCCAAAAAGACCATCTTAGATTTCCACTCTCACCAGCAGTGTCTGAGCACCTGTCTCCCACAGCGCTCAAGCATAAGTCTTGCACAAAGCAGTCAGGCAGGCCTGATGCCCCCAGGCCAACTACAGGGAAAGCCCGTCACTGCCTCCACGTCTTTGGGCCCTGGGAAGCCCAGCTCAGATGGACGGGGTCTGCCCACAGGAGGCTCTTCACAACTCTGATCTTCCTTCTACACAGCCCTGGGCCCTTGGCCTTGAAAATCGCTGGGCGGATTGCAGAATTCTTCCCTGATGCAGTACTTATTATGGTGAGGCTTGGGTTTCAGAGTGGGGAGTTGGAAAGAAAGTAGGAAGGGGGAATCCTCGAAACCCTCACCTGCCCTTCCTTGTCCACACAGTTGGATAATCAGAAACTGGTGCCACAGCCTCACGTGCCCCCAGTTATTGTCCTGGAGAGCCATGGTCTCTGCTGGGTCCCCAAGGACAAGAACCTGTGAGTGCCCCACTCCCTCCACCTCTTCTTGGAAGCCCACAGCTCCTGAGCCTCCTCTGTTGTTGGTTCTGCCCTAAGCGTCCTTCTCTAGAAGCTAACCTCTGCCAAGTGTCTGGCCCCTCTGCTTGCTGAGTTTGACCTCCATGGGCGTTGTTATTTCAGAGTGATGTGGAGGGACTGGGAACAGTCCCGGCAGATGGTGGGAGCATTACTAGAGGGCCGGGCCCACCAGCACCTTGTGGACTTTGACTGCCACCTTGACGACATCCGGGAGGATTGGACCAACCAGCAGCTCAACGCCCAAATCACCCAGTGGGTTGGTCCCACAAATGGAAACACCTGAGCCAGGGCCAAAGGGGAGGCTCAGGATGCAATAAAGAGACTTGGGTGTTGGATGGTATGACTATATTTATTGTGCCTGGGAGGCAAGGTGAGGGAGAAAACAGACAGAAGGTGGGGAAAGTCTGGAATCTCCTGTGAAAGTGAGGAAGGTCTCTGCTGGACCCATCACAGAATGAGAGGAGGCTCTCAATAGATCATTCCCTTTGTTTCTCCCCTGGGCTTCTTGAGCTTCTCGAAGTTCTTCAGAATGATGTCATATAACACAGCCTATGGGGCCAGGGAGGAGTGGGGGTCAGCCACAGGTCCCCAGTGGCTCTGTGCCCCATTTCTAGCCTTGTGGAGAGGTCGAGCTTTGTTACCCTTCACCCCCAGCCCGCAGGGTCAGGGAGTGGGTGGCCTGGGAAAGCTGCCTCTGCCCACTCCTGCCCTCGCCTCCTCACATAAGCGTTGCGGATCTCCATGACCATCAGCCGGATATCCCGGTACTCTGCCTCATCCAGTTCGTGCACCAGCTGCCGATAATCACCCTGTGGGAGACTCGGGTCAGGCCTGACTTCAAAGGTGTCCCTCGTCCCATGCACCCTGACCTGGGCCTCACCTACCACGTGGGGCTGCTTAGCCGCTTTGGTCACAGCATCACCTCGCTCAGAGAAATACCTGTGGGAAGTAGAAGGGTGTGGAGTAGGGGGAGGAGGGAGCACAGGCCTCAGTCCCAGCCAAAGGCAGAGCAGTGGGCAATCACTCACTTGGAGATTTGAGTGTGGAAGCCTTCCAGCTTGGTGTGAAGGGTGGTCATCAGTTCAAACACCTTCTCCTGGGGAAAGAAAGCAAGGGGGAAAGTGGAAAAGCAGCATGGACAGGAGAAATAAGGAGGGCAGAGGAGTGGGGCAGTGTCCTCACCTGGACAGCCACTCCAAAATTGTTCCCATCCTCAATCCGAGGTATCTGCAGTTGCAACCAGGTGGTGACCTGGGAGGAGGGAACGACGTTGAAACCCCATCAGCCCCCAACCCAATTCCCAGGTTCCTGTCCTCCTTTGTTTCCCTGCCCATGGTGGGTGGAAGTATGCCACGTTTGTCCTGAACCCCCGAGCCTGGAATTCTGGCTTCACTTGCTGTGCCCTCTCCTGCTAAGACCTGGCAGGTGCCATGCCCAACTGGCAGGGACGAAGGAGGACAAAGGGTGGGGGTGGAAGTGGGAGGGCTCACCAGGTTGAGCTTCTCAATGACATCCTTGATCTCAGGCTTCAGGCGCTGCAGGAGGACCACGATCTTCTCATTGCAGTTCACTGGGCCACAAGGAGGACCTAGGAGGTGGGCACTGGGTCAGTCACATGACTGGGGCTGTGCAGGGCACGGAAGAGGCATCCTTAGGGAGGAGCTCCTGGGAGGTGAGGCAAGTCCCTTTCACCATAGTGATACCTTTGTCTTCATCTTCCCCTTTCTTCTTTTCATCCTTGTCTTCCTTCTGTAGGGAGAGGGGGTCTCTTAGGCAGGCCTAAGGCTGATTTTCCCCGTAATGGGTCCCTCCTTCCAGCTCTTGCCAACTTGCCTCCTGTTGTTTCTTCCGCTCCTCCTTCTCTTTCTCCTTGACTGGATCAGGCACTGGGATGTCCAGCGGGGCCTTCAGATTGCTCAGGTTGGCTTCATTGAGAGCTGGCTCCTGGTGCAGGGGGGGAGAAGGGCTGGAGGCAGGGGAGGGCTCTCACCTCCTCACTCTCATGGCCCAGCAGGCTCTCCCTTTGGCCTCTACTCTCTACTCCCTGCCCAGCCCCAGTACCTTTAAAAATGCATCCAACTCAGAAATCTTCTTGGGGAAATAGCTCCCGAGCAGGTTCTCTGTCTGTGTGTAGGGTAAGGGTAGGGGAGGATGGCGGTCAGAATCCTGAAGCAGTGAAGCAGGGCTGCCACTGCCCAGCAAGGAAGGGCTGAGCAGTGGGATTGGGTAGGGAGGGGTGGGGTGATGACGGGTCAGGTCTTACCTTAGTACATAGGTCTTCACGGAACACATCCACCTGTGGGACACAGGCAGCCCTTCAGACAACTGGCTTTATGGCCAGTCTATTCAAGGACACTTAGGGTTGTGTAGGGTCTGACTTGGGGAAGAAGGGTGGAGTGGACCCAGGTGGGGCGGGATTTGGGAAATGAGAACATTCCTGGAGGTGAAGGGCGAAGGGTTCAAGCGGAAACAGATCCCTAGTGTCTCCTGGGCTGTGGGAGGAGGGATGTAAGAGAGCCGCTGCGACTGGGGAAGGGGCGGAGTGCCCTGTGGAGCGGGCGCCGGGGCCTCCCGTGGTGGCCGGGCAGGGTCCGCTCCCCGTCTGTGTGTGGGCCTGGGCCCGGGGCCAGCGTACTTCCCCTCCACGCCAGCGCTCCGCTTCACCTCACCCCGCTGAACCTCGGCCGCCTCGCCTCTCTCTCCCGGCAGGCAGACCTGGCCGGGCTCCCCGGGCTCAGGTGCTCTGGGCACGGAGGCTCACGAGGGTTCGGATGACTGACCCCGACTCGAGTCGGGGGGCTGGGTGGGAGCGGGTCACAGACGCCCTCAGCCTCTCGGAGCCACGCCTCCCTGATGGGCCCTTCCTCGAACCCGCAGCGCTCACCTTGGCTTGGGCTTCGGGCAGGACCCTGAGCGTGGCCATGGCCGGGGCGGCGGCCTCGGGCCGCACGCGGAGTGAGGAGTGGGCACGGGGAAGGGAAAGCGAAAGCAGCACTCGCTCCCCGCACTGCCCTCCTGGGTAGTGGGAGTGGAGGCACTGGAGGAGGCGGGGACAGACCAGAGAAAGGCGAGGAGCGGAGGGGCTCAGGGAGGCAGCCCAGCCGCGGCTCCCCCTAGAGCCCGAAAGGCGCGTTTCCAGCGCCCCGCCGCCCCGCCGCCCCGCCTCCCCGCCCTCCCCACCGCTGCCAGTCTTTCGACTCCCCGCCTACCGACTCCGCCCACCCCACCTCCTCCCTCCCCGCCCTGCCTTCTACGCCCCCGCCTCCCCGGCCCCAAGACCAGTGTCCACCTCTAAACTCCCCGCCTCCCATCTCCCTGCCTCCTGACAGACCTCTGGCTCTCTTCTTTCTCTGCTCGTCCTGGGACAGTGATTAGCCTTATCTGGCTGTCTTCCTTTTTTTCTCGGTGCTGGAGCAAGACCTGGCCTCCCTTCCTTTCCCCTAACAGCGGGGACTTCTGGCTCCACAGGCATCGTCTGGCTCAGTGACATTCAGACTCTGGCATCGCCCCTTCAGAGGGTCATAAGAGAGGGTCAGCTCTCTTATGACCCTTGTGGGCTCCATTCCTCTGTAACCCACTCTCCACACAGCAGCAGGATTCCACCTTGCTCTTGCTTAAAACTTTCTCAGCTTCCTGTTGACCTTAGGATGAAATCCAAAGGACTTTCCTGGCCCAAAAGGCTTGTCTGGCACCTGTTCCCCTTCAACTTCACTTTCCACTGCTTTCTCCCTCTTTCATTTCAGTTATAAATACCTGGACTTTCCAGCTGTTTCTCAAACCTGTTTGCAACATGTTCATTCCTGCCTCAGGGCCTTTGTCCTTGCTAATCCCTTTGCCTGACACACCCGGTCCCCTGCCTCAGGATGTCATTCCGTTCTCAGCTTAAATGTCACTTCTTCAGAGAGAACTCTATCTTCCTTATAAAGTAACTCCTTCCAAGTCTATTAGAAAGCAGCCTGTTTTAGTACCTTCATAGCGCTCTCTCTCTGATATTAGTCAGTTTATTTTTTGGGGGTAGTGTGGTTTAGACCAGGGGCTGGCAAACCTTTTCCATAAAAGGCCAGATAGTAAGTATTTTAGACTTTGTAGTGCCAGTAGGAACTACTCAACTCTGCCATTGTAGCAGGTAAACAGTTAAATGGATTAGCGTGGCTAGTTCCCATAAAACTTTATTTATGGACACTGGCATTTGAATTTCATGTAATGTTCACCTGTCATGAAATATTCTTCTTTGATTTTTTTTCAACCATTAAAAAATGTAAAACCATTTCTTAGCTCTCAGGCCAAACACTGGCCACAGGAGGGCTGTTGTTTGCTGATCCCTGACTTAGAACACAGACAGCAGACCCATACTGCCTAGGTTAATAATTCTGGCTCCGATATTTACTAG
Source organism: Mesoplodon bidens (assembly GCF_964165515.1). NCBI lineage: Eukaryota > Metazoa > Chordata > Mammalia > Artiodactyla > Ziphiidae > Mesoplodon > Mesoplodon bidens. The sequence continues at coordinate 104,858,469 of NC_138178.1, read as the reverse complement.
TTGTGAAAAAGTTACTTAAACTCTGTGCCTCCATTTTCACAAGTGTACAATGGGAACACTACCAGCCCTAGCTCATAGTGTTGTTGTTGTGAGGGCTAAATATGTGAATTTATAGACACTTAGAACAGTGTCCAACACACAGTAAGCACAAGTGTTTGCTATTATTATTTGTGAGTTTATCATCAGGCAGTAGTAACCCATGGGCCCCCAAACAGCAGAAACCTTGTCTTTCTTATTCACATGGCAAGGAACTAATGCTTGGCTTAATGAACATCTTTTAAGTAAATGAGCACATATAGACCCCCTACGGGAAGACAGGGTAGGAAGCGTCCGTGAGTAGGGTGCCCAGATAGGCAGGCCCCTGAGGATGGCAGAGGGGGATTCAGTGTTGGAGGCAGGGAAAACAAATCAACCAGGCTGGAGATGGAGCATCTGCTCAGTGGGAATGCCACCCATACCTAAGGGCACTGCTACTTGACCTGGCAGTGCCAGTCCTTGACATCAGAGCCCCAAAGAGCTTGATGTCTGCAGGGACTAGGAGACTGAAAGAACAGGAGGGATAGCGACCAAGCACAGGACATTCAAGGTCAGAGACAGCAAGGTCTGGCTGAGGAAACCTGGCGACCATCACACTCTCTTCTTACCCTTCCCACCCTTTGCAGGTCCCGCCAGCCCAATGATGAGCGGAGCCAGAGCCAGGCCTAAAGTGCCTTTATTTCTTTCACTTATGCTTGTGGCTGGAGTGGGGGTGAGGGAAGAGCCCATGGCCTGGGATCCCAGGAGACCAGGGCTGATGATACCAGCTGCCGTAGGTGAGGTACCAGGCAAAGGTCCCCACCGCGGCGCCCACCACCTTGTGAGTGTATTGGTGGAAATAGATGACGGTGCAGAGCAGCAAGAAGTTCCAGAGGCCCAGCAGCAGCACGTTGAGCAGGAAGACAAGGCGCAGGGGTGCGCCGGCAGGCAGCCCGTGGGCCAGGTATTTGGCGAACACTGCTGCTTCCTCAGCCATGAGCAGGCAGCAGAAGGTGAGCAGGAAGGTGTGGGAGGAGACGGTGTAGCCCCGCCACTGGTGGCCGGCCGCCAGGCAGCTGCGGCGGTCCGGCAGCTCGCGGAGCAGCAGGCCCTGGGGCAGAGGCTCGAAGCAGGAGCCCGTCAGGTCCTCGATGAGCAGGAAGGCCCGGCCGGCACCCCGCCACACGGCTGCCCCAACCACCAAGCGGCTCAGGTGCCGGGCAGTCACTGCCACGCGCCGTGTAGCCAGGAACACCACCAGCAACACGAAGCCCCCCAGGAAGGTGCACGTCCAGCCCCACGCTGAATTCACAAACTTTCTGTGGCAGAGAAGAGGGAGGGCTGCTGAGACCCCCTCAGCCCCATCTCCCCACCCTGCTCTACGTTCCCATCATGGCTCTGCCTCCAGTCGCATCTGTTGCTCCCGGTTCTCTGTTTCCTGGGCCCTCTCCCCTCTCTCCCCCCATCCACTTGAACTTGGCCATCTCCTTAGCGGCCCATTCAGCCTTCTAGGGCCCATGTTTCCTCTTTGGCGCTGCTCCTGTACCCCCATGACTCTGTTCCCCTCCCCCTCTGACCTTCTCCTCAACCTCCTAGCCTATTTTTAGTGTCCTGGACTGGCAAGAGCACAGAAACCTGGAGGAGGGAGCTGGGATCCCAGAGCCCAGGGAGCCAGCGCCCATGGCCTAGAGTGGACTCACATGTTGAAGAAGTTGCCATGGCTGGCAAAGATGGTCCGAGGGTTGACATGGAACTGCAGAAGGGGCCCGAAGATGACCACTGCTGCCAACCAGGCATGGTAGAGGCGCCGTAAGCAGGGGCTGCCCAGGAGGCGGGCAGCCTGTTCGCTTCCAAAGTACAGCAAAGCAGAGGCCACCCAGAGCAGCACCCTGACCAAGCAGCCCAGCAGTGCCCAGATCTGGGCCCCGGCCCCCCGCCCTGCCCCCACCGCTGGCCCCCGCTCCATGTTCCCTCCCCTCCCCACTAACCGCTTGCTCTGCTGGGCAGCTGAGGAGGGGCTGATGGGGCTCCCCCTGGACAAGGACAGACAGTGACAGGTGTGGCAGATACAGGGCAGAGCCCTGTTGGCAGCTGGCAGGCGGGGGAGAGGGGCGGGGGGCAGTAAGGGGCTGTGGCGGAGGGCTGCCACGTCAGCAGTGTTCTCGCCTTGGGTGTGTGTCCTGACAGCAGCCTGTGTCCTTCCCTGTTAGTCCTGTGCCTCCTTGACCCTCTAGGCTGGAACCATGTCCTAGTTCATGTTTCAGGGCCACGACCGAAACATGGGATGTTTTTAGCCACAGCCTGTTTGGGTCTGCCCGTCTCTGTTTGGTCAAAGTCACCCCCACCCCGCCCAGGTGGGACTCTCAGAGCCCCGAAGATCAGGTTCACCCCCTGGTGATAGTGGGTGGTGGAGACCCTAGAAGGAAGACCCCCAGCCTGGAGTCCATCAAATCCTAAGGTTGTGTCCCCCAACCAATTACCCTGGGACTTGGCCTCCCAGCCTGACCACTGAGGCTGGACCCATAGGGCGGTGAGCAACCTACCCAAGAGAAGTCCCTGATATTCAGTAACTGTTTGGAGATCCCTTTTTGTCTTCCTTCCTCATTCCTCAAAACTGGTGGTGGGATCTCAGAGCACAGTGGAGGCCCATGAAGTAGTGGAAGGAATGAGCAAGAAAGGGCACCTGGGTTCTGGCCCAACTCTGTGACTTTGAGAAAATCAACTAACCATCCTTGGTCCTCAGTCCATCATCTGCAAACTGACCGAGATGGATTAACCAATCAGGATCCTTGCAGATCCTACAGCCCATACCTTGACGTAGTCTGTGCTCAGGGATCCTATACCTGAAGACCTACAGAAGCACTCACACGTTTTTAAGTTGACACAAAATTTTACATTGTAATTTTAAATAGTTACAAAGGACATAATTTCCAGTGTATCGTATATGTTGACATTTCAAAAATAAAGCTATCTTTATCACTCTTTTAAATATATCCAATGGAATCTAAACACTACAGTGATTATATACCTCACGGTTTTTCATTTAAAAACATGTGACAAGATCTTAAGACTCAGAAGTAACATTTCCATTCTTTCCCCACAGAAATTATCCTAATGTTTTTATGCCTGAAAGTCTTTCATTGATCACACTTCTCTGCCAAAAGTAGATAATCTGAAACAATTTTTACACATTTCCTGTGATCACAAGGTTAAACTTTTTTTTCTGTATTGAATTTCCTATTTTTTACTAGTACAAATTTCAAAATTGTTAGTAGTACAAAATGTATTATTTGTACAAATATTGCACACCGTTTGATAATGATAAACTAAAATTGTATTAGCAATGCATTTTTTTCAAATGGAATTTATAGTTTTCTTTTTTAAAAAAATTATTTATTTTTTGCTGCATTGGGTCTTCGTTGCTGCACACGGGCTTTTCTCTAGCAGTGGTGAGCGGGGGCTACTCTTCATTGCGGTGCGCAGGCTTCTCATTGCGGTGGCTTCTCTTGTGGAGCACGGGCTCTAGGTGCACGCACTTCAGTAGTCGTGGCATGCGGGCTCAGCAGTTGTGGCTCGCAGGCTCCAGAGTGCAGGCTCAGTACTTGCAGCGCACGGGCTTAGTTGCTACACAGCATGTGGGATCTTCCTGGACCAGGGCTCGAAGCCGTGTCCCCTGTGTTGGCAGGCGGATTCTTAACCACTGTGCCCCCAGGGAAGCCCGGAAATGCATTTCTTAATGAGAAGAATAGATAGCCCTTGGGGCCTTGACTAAATGAGGCTTTGAGGTCACTAATAATTTTAATTGGCCTCTACCTTTGGCATCCTGGAGGTAAAACAGTTCTGGGTGAGACAGGTTGGCATCTCTGGGTGAAGAGGCGGGGGAACGAAAAGGGCTGGTGGGAAAGGAGATCTCATGCAAGCGGATCAGCTGGAGGAAAGAGGGCATATGGAGGCCACGCATCTGGACAATTTATTCTTTTGTTTTTAAAAATTTATTTTTTTATGTATTTACTTAGGCCACACCGTGAGGCACGTGGGATCTTAGTTCCCCTACCAGGGATCGAACCCGTGCCTCCTGCAGTGGAAGCGCAGAGTCCTAACCACTGGACCACCAGGGGAGTCGCTTTATTCTTTCAAAACTACCTGCTTTGCTGCTGAATAGGTACATCTTTTAACGCCTTGCTGTGTCTTTAAGACCCCCCTGGAGGTGTGCATCCAGGTTCCTTAGAGATAATGGGGAAGATCAATCCGAGCTGCTCCCCTACTGACCATACCATGGGTCTGCCCTGGGGCATGGTGCCTGACCTCTGCACACCTCCATTTCCTCACCTGTAAAAAAGGGTGGCTGTGAGGTAGATAAGGTTCTAAGTGTGAAGTGCCCAGATGGGACCTGGCATCAGTGCCCACCAGGTGCTCTCTGGCTCTGGGCTACTTCCTTCCATAGACTGGACCAGCTCCAGGGCAGAGCTGATGTGGGTGTTCCAGGTTCTCATCTAAAACGTCTTTATTTCCTGTTATCTCGATTTCTACTTGTTGGGAAGTTTCTGAGGTTGGTGAGGGACTCCCTGTTGCAAAGCTCAGTCAACTAATGATTTTGGTATTTTCGTTCATCTTGGGGCATCAAAGCAGTGTTTTCTCCCACAGAGAAGCATATCTGAAGGCTCTGTTGAAACTGTTTTCTTGAAGTGAGAGGATAAAAGATCTCAGACAGGAAAAAGAGAGAGACAGACGGACACTAAGCTAGGTTCCCACAGAGAGTTTATTGAGGGAGCCAAAGCCAGTGAGAAGACGAAGGAGTCCTACTTCAACATCCCTCCTCGAAGCTGCTGGCCTCCTGCACAAGGGAACACTCGGGGAGGGGAGTGCCCGCCCTGTGTGGGGTCACACGGAGCCTCTCACACCACAGCCTGCCTACCCCAAAGACCCAGACACGTGAGAGAGAAAACGTAATTCCCAGCCAGGGAGGGTGCTGAGGACACACCTTACCCATCCCCCCCTCCCCTGAGGGGCTAGAGCTCTAGCCATTAGGACCTCTGGAAGAAAGGCCAGGACACCTGGCCCTGACTGACCAGTTTAGTCCTCAACGTGAAGGCCTGGGCAATGGGCCTGGTTCAGTTCAGACCTGGCCCCAGGCATCTACTCTAGGAGCTAAGACTTAACATCCAAACGAGATTAAAAACACTCGGGACTTTATTCCTGCTGACCAGATAATGGCAGTCCTGCCAGACCCTGACCAGAGACAGAGACCCAAGCTGATGGGTGTGAGCATGTGAGAAGACCACTCTGCCCCAAGGGGAGGATCTCCCTCCCGGGGCTTAGCTAGAGGGCCGAAGCCTGGGCTTCTGTTTCTCCCCACCCAATGCCAGTGATTCCCCAAAGATCCCCCAGAAGGGAGAAAGGGAGGAGGCGGAGAGATGTCAAAAGGCTCACCCATGAATGGGGCTGGAAGTCAGATCTACTGGGGCGAGGAAAAGGCTGTAGAGGGGTGGGACACTGGGGCAGGGGTGCTCGGGTGTTCCTCAGACTCTGGCATGTCATCCTGGAAGTACTCAGCCTGGCGGTACTGCCACAGACGCAGGTTCCCGTCCCACTGCGGGGCAGAAGGTGGCAAGTAGTCAGGGGGCACTGCCCCCTCCTGGGTCCAAGTCCCAGACACACACTGGCCCCCCTAACCCCAGCATCCTCACCGAACTGCTGACAATCTTCTCCTCAAAGGGGTGCCAGCTGACGTCACGCACACAGGCCTTGTGGTTGGTCAGCTTCTTCACAATGTGGCCACTGAGGAGGTCGTACACTGTCCAGGAAAGGCCAGAGTGGAGAGGGGCTGCCAGAAGACCTTCGAGCCACCCCTCATCTCTCTCTGAGCAGCACCACTTACCTGCCTCTCAGGCAACTTCCCATTTTCCCAGGGGAGCAAAGCCCATGCCCGAGGATGGTGTTAGTTTCTTTTCCCTACCTCAGGTTGAGGGTATGGTCTAGCAGAGCTTGGGTATCTCTGGCCCTTAGCTAAATGTCACAGGGTCTACAGTTAAGAAAATGAAATGTGGCTTTAAAGTAGCCATTTTCTTAAAAGCCCACAAGATATGGAAGACACTACAAAAGTGAACAATAGCCTGTCTCCAGACATGTGAACGTGCTGTTCCTTTTCTGGACGTGGGTGCACCTTTCTCTCTCCCTGGATAGGCCTCCATCTCAGGGCCTCCCTAGGTTTGGCACTGTCTTAGGCTCCTGTGACTGTGTTTGTGACTGTGTGTTTCTTTTCGTGCATTCCTCCTACTTCAGTGGCTGTACATCTTTTACTACTTGCTGCTGTCTTTTTGTGTCATTCTTTTTGTCTCTGTTCCCTCCTACCTTTCATCTGCAATCTCTTCCCTTGACTGGCTGAAAAACAGAACCGAGTATATTTTTGGTAATCTAGTATATTTCCTGACTAGAATTCTGTGTTCCTTTTCTTAATTTAAAATGCTGATGAATAGAATGTTTTCCCTTTCTCCCTTTAAGCCTCCCCGCTCCAGGCTAAATGAAATTTCACTTGTAATTGTCACTGGGTTTCTTAAGGTAGTCACTGGTGGTTACAGGTAGAATGCCAGGGGAACACTGCTGCCCTTCCCGAGGCCCCCTGTTCAGACACAGTCCTTACCGACCACTTTGCCAGTGGAGCAGCCACTGTAGATGAACTGCTGGCCGGTGCTATGGGTGGGGGAGAATCGGCAGCGGATGAGGGTATGCAGCACCCCATGGCCCCGGTAGGTCATCAAGGAGCTGTCCCCTGGGAGCTTCAGCTTCCGCCAGGCTGGGGAGGGATGCAGGGTGAGCCCTGGGTTAGGGAGTCTGGATTCCCCCGTATCACTGGTCCTCAGCAAAGACTGATACTCAAAGACAATCGCCTTTCCGATTCCCAGCTGGTGGCTCTTTCCCCATCTAACGGTCAGCTGATACACACCAACATGGCTCTGCTGATGGTCAAGACGCTGAAATACTTTTGCATTCGTAGGTTTGGAGGGATCCCCAGCCCCTACACTGGGAACCCCTGGCTCAGCAAATGAAGAGTTAATGCCTGGCAAGGGGGAGGGCTCCAGGCTTTGGCCCATCCACGGTGCCCATGCCACGCCTTGCCAGGGGTTAGATGTTTTAACTATCACCCCCGGCCCTTCACTCTCCAGATCTCGGGTTCTACATCTGCTCTCACCTTTTTTGGGCACCTGCTGCCAGCGGTAGTCCCAGTTTTGCTGTGTGGCAGCCTGGCGAGAGGCTTCCATGCCTTCCCGGCTAGAAAAGCGTCGGATATCCCAGAGCTTGATGGTCTGGTCTTTGGAGTTGGAGATGAGATACCGGGCATCTCCCTGTGAATCCCAAGATGGATAATGAAGCATCGGAGCTTGCAGATGTCAGGTCTGTCAGTCCAGCTCCCCCTCCCCAGCTGAGGAGTATGAACCCTGGTCTTTTGACTTTGGTTGCCTCTTTCTTCATCCAGGTGGGCCTCACCATTGGTTTCCTACCACAGACCCCACACCCTGGCTAGGTTTCCCCTTCTTTGCCTAGGGCGCTGGCTGGGCTCCTGTTCTATACTGGGTCAGATTGTCTTCTACTCTTCTTGTACAGAAAGCCCTGCTCCTTGAGGAATGGTGGGTACCGATGAACCTCATGTCTCGTGGCTTAAGCCTCTTCCCTAAACTCCAGCTCTTGCAAACCTTGGCTAATGAGGAGCTTGGCGAGTTCCCACACCCATCTACTCTGACGCCCTCCTGGACAACCACAACCTCAGTCTCCTGGCTATGAGGTCCTGACTCCACGCCCACCTTGCTGTCAATGAAGGTGATGCCATCCTGATGTCCAGCCAGTGCACCCACGGGCTTGGGGTCATCCTCCCGCATGGTGCGTCGATCCCACACTTTGCAGATGGCATCGTCACCCCCGGAGAACAGGATTTGGGAGCTGATGTCAGCAAAGGCCACCGCATTCACATCATCCTCATGGGATTCAATCTAGGGGAGAAGGGGGCCAGGTCTTTCTAGGTCTTTCAATAGGCCAAGGACCAGGAGGCAGAGGCTTGAAGTCTCAGGAGCAATACCTGAAGGGTACGTCGGTTCTGTTCTCGATCAAAGACGTACAGGCAGCCATCATTGGCCCTGAAAGGGAAGGGAAAAAGAGGGTTCTGGAGCCAGGACCGAGAGGACCCATGCTACGTGTGCTGTGGAGAGACTGTTGTCTTGAAGTCCTGCTGAGGGGAGAGCCCTTCTCTCTTCTTATACAGGAGGTGGGAGAAGAGTTAGCTGTGTTTGCAAGGAGGTTTGAGACCTCCCATCTCATGCTGAGGAAATGGTGAGTGAGAAGTGAAGCAACTCATAAGCCTTGGCCCCGGAGAAGGCCTGGTTGTTCTCCACAGCTGCCTGGGTACAGGTGTCCAGTGCAGTCTCTGTAACGGCAGAGCGGGTCTCTGGGAGAACTCCTATCTCATTAAATGACAGAGGCATCCCCACAAACACTCACCCTCCTAGCACTTCTCGCCCATCTGAGGAGACAGCGATGGAGAACACAGCAAAGCGACGCTCATCTGGCCTGAAAAGAGCAAAGGAGGAGCTGCGTTAAGTGGACTTCCCTTTAGCCCTGGTTAATCTATACAGAATCTGATGAGGGCCGTGGGGCACACTGCTGAGAGAAAAAGAAGTCGTGCCAGCACGTGCCAGAACGTGGAGCACCTCAGTGAGAAGCCGGGAAGAATCCTGCAGCCATCTATTTTACTCTGGTCCTCTGGCTGACAGGCTGGGTCATCCCCTCCCAGGAATCCACCAAGAGAAACTTGCAACCAGTGTACTCTCCCCTCTAAGCAGGAGTTCTAGCTCAAGAGGTTTGCTCCTGGACAGCCTCCCTTGAGAAGTTTCTGATGAGTCTAACCAGGAAAGGAAGCCAGTACCTTAGATCCAGGGCAGTATGTGTGTCTCCCTCCCCGTAGATGTTGCAGATATGAACTAAGAGAAGCAAGAGAAACAAGAATCTTTCAGGGCTGAGGTTAGGAGGGTGGAAGTGAAGCTAGGGAGGAGACGGAACAAAAGGGAAGGATGTTGGACCCTGGGAGTGATCTGCCCAGGAGAAGGCGTGGAGTCATGGCATGGAGGAGATGGGCATCTGGAGACCTCAGGTCCCAGGCTGAAGAGATGATGGTGGTCTGGGGCACACTCACTGTAATCAGACCAGCTGGAGTAAAGGAAATGGTTCCCATCAGGGGTGAAGGCCACATCCAAGACGCTCCAGCCTACATCCCGGGCCTTGATGCTCTTGAATTTATGAAAGCGGCCATACCGGCAGTCATACAGTCGGATTGTCTGGTCTGTGTGAGTGGGGATCAGGCAGAATTAGGGAACTCCCTCCTGGAATCCTCCCTAGATCAGACCTCTCTCACTCACCACTGATCTGTGGAATCTTCCCTTGATCATGGGACGTGTTCTAGCTAAGCATCCCTAAGCCAGGGTCTGAGCTCCCTGGGTCTGGGGCTTTCTAGCCTCAGTCAGGGAGAACGTCTGTTGTTCTAGGGCAGTTGGTAGGACTAGGGTCTGGTACCTTGGCAAGCAGACATGAAGATTTGACCATCTTTGCTGTAGATGCCACAGAAAGCCTTCTGAGAGTAGGTATCAGTGAAGCCCAGATCATTGGGCAAGAAGCTGGGAAGCAGAGGGAAAGTGAGGGTAAGGGGAGCTCAGGATGGGGAATGTCCCAGTTTGCAGAATCCTAACAGAGCTGGATGTGAGTACAAGGGCATTCTTCCCTTTGGCTTTGGGTATAAGCCCCTTTCTTTGAATCATCCTATCATCCTCTCAATTGCTATACTTTTCCACTTTGTTCACTCTCGAAGCCTCAACCCCACATAACCTAAACTTAATATCCCTGAGGATCCTTTAACACTGATCCCTTCACAGTTTAGGAAATAAGACCTATCTGGCCCTTGGAACCTCTCCACCAAGCCCCATACTCACTGAGACATCATTCGAGACCGTTCTCCAAGGGAGAAGCTTCCCTGGTGGCAGAGGCCCCGTTCTCTCTAAAGGAAGGGATTGGGGAATATTGCTAGCAGAAACAGAGGGCCACTTCAGCCACACCAACCCCCGTCCTCCAAAAATATTGCCCTTGCTACAGAAACGAACCCCACACACAGTAGTATGTCCCACCAAACTCCAGCTCAGGCTGGCTAAGAGCTCTCCAGCTCCAGCACTTGAGGCGTCCTTGGGAAGTTTACTTCCCTCTTCTCTGGGATTGTAGCTTCTGGCTGCATTGATAGGCCTGCGGCCAGGCTGGCTGGAAGTAGAGAGGCCTACCTGGTGCAGCATTTGGGGAAAGCTGTACTCCCGGGCTGCCCGCCTAAGCCCCAGCCGCCCTGTGGCCAATTCCACTTGTGTCTTGATCTCATTGCATTCCAGCTCCCGGGTGTCAGGGGTTGCATCCACTGTGAGTACCAAACAGAAGTCTCATCCTAGGTCTTTTCCAGCCTCAGAGGACAGTTAGCAGAGCTGTGCTCAGTCTACTCAATGTGGCTGAATATACTGAGCTGCAAAGACTCCCTCATTCCCTGAATTATCTCATCTTTTTCTTTCAATTTTTGCCGAAGTTAGTTTTAAAAAAACGCTTTCTAATGGAAGTCCTCTGATATTAGGTCTCAGTCTGCCTTTCGTCTTACCGGGTGGGTTGTATCGGTCTCCAAGACGACCATCCCAGGCACTGTCATGCTCTTCCTCCGAGTCCGAGAGGGCCTGGATGAGCTGTAAATTTGCTGCACCTCCTCCCTGCACCAACCTCACTTGGCCTCTGTGGAGAGACCCCCCCATGATAAAGGGGAGGATCCCTTCCCCAAATCAACCAAATTCAGAGTCAATAGCTATGTAATTCTTAGACCACCTTGTGCTCAAACCCTCATACTGTCCCCATTTTGAAGTTTGAGACTGACTAGACGTTGGCTGTTATTTTGTCTCCTATAAGACACACTGGGAAACTAATTCTCACTCTTACAGCAGGAGTAGAAAACCCCAACATTGCATGCATGTTGACAGATCTACTAAACTGACTTCCCAGAGAGCTAAAAATTCTGAGAGCATTTCCTTCTGAGCCTCTGCCCAAGGAGTCCAGCATAGAACGTGGTTTTCTGAAGGGATTCCCAAGCTCGTCTTCTCCTCAGGGAGCCACAGCTAAGAACCAAAGCCAGCTGCACCCCTTTCCAGTCAACTCCTGGTGGTCACTTCCCTCAAAGCATTCTTTCCTCAAGAACAGGATTAGAGTTAGGTTAATTTAAACTTGTTTTTCAAGTAAATCCACGTGGCCTCATATCATGTGTCAATAACTTCACTTAAGTTCAACACCCACTTCCCTAACTCTTTTCTTCACCCCTCACATCACTCCCTTCCCACCAGGGAACCCCCCCCACCTCCCCCCTTTTTTTTTTTTTACTTACTTGGAAAATAGGTTACATTTGTGTAGTCATAGGTAGAGAGACTCCCCTGAACAGTCCCCTCAAACACAAGAGCCAGACATCCTGTTGACCCTCCCTAGGCAAGAACCACTCTTACTGGGTATGAAGCTGAGTGCGGCGAGTGTCCAGCAGGGAAAGCTGTTCTGCTCAAACAGAACAGCTGTCCTGGGCTAATCTCATTCCCTATTCTCTGTAACTCCCCTGACTGGAGCTGGGATCAAGGGGCTGTGGTGGCACCTGGTGGGGAAACACCAGGGGGTAAGTTACCTGCGTAGGAGATAGGCCAGTACCTGGGCCAGATCCACATCTTCATCCTCCTCTTCCTCTTCCTCACTCCTACGCAGGCCAGTCCCTCTTCGGGGCAAGCCCTCGGAGGGGTCTCCGGACCCAGTTCCTGCGCTGCTGCTGTTCCGTGATCCCATGTCTGGTCACAGCATCCTTAAGTCCTGTGCAGGGACTCCTCCTGTCACCTCCTTGGATTTGGTGAAAGCAAAGCCTGCTCTAGAAACACCACAGACTCCTGAGATACGATAGTAGCTGTCTCTAGGAGGGCGACCCTTCCTAGAGACTGAGATCCCTTCTCCTTAGCCTGTAACAACTCCCAAGGCTTCGGGAACACAAACCTTTCCCGATCCTGTGAAGCAAAAAAAGCAGAGTGAAGCCTAGGGCACGACCCTAGCTCACCAGTGAGAATCCTTTGAAGAGGAATTTGTTTCTACCTCAAACTCACCTATCAAAGTCCCTGGGGTGGGGGTGGATTCCCAGGTAACCTCTCTGGCCGGCCAATCAAAACCCCTCGCGGAAGAAAGCGTCTCATTAGCTTACCCCATCTAACCAATCAGAAGCCTTAGGAGTCAGAGACCCCCCCGACGCCCCCCTTACCGGCCAATCAGAGCACTCCCTTGCGAAAGCCGGCGGCAGCAACAACCAATGAGGTTAAAATTCGGCCTACACCCCCCCTCCTTCCTTGCCTCACGCCCACGTGGTGTACCGGGGGTGTGTACACTAAGCGGGGGTAGGCAGGGAGGAAGCCGAGAAGCACCTCCCACAAAGCCGGCGGTTACCGCCCCGCGCGAGACCACCCACCAGCCAGGAGCGGTCGCAGGGCCCGGAGCGGCGCGAGGCCTTGTTTACAACGACTGCCGCCGCGGCGTCGGCCAACCGCTTCTCCGTCACGCGCCTCCTTCGACACTCATCTCCCAGCTCCGCGGCTGGCGGACTGCAGACGTCACGCGACGCCCCTGATGGCCCCGCCCCCTTGGCCCGCTCACTGGACAGCTGAGCGCGGTGATTGACAGATGGGCGGGAGAAAGTGCGCAAGGGGTTTGAGGGGAGGAGAAAGCGCGCGACCCAGTAGGGGCAGTGGCTCCTTGTTGTGGGAGGAGTAAGTAGGGAACCGGCTGCTTCCTGAATCAGAGACAACGGAACTAGACTTAATGGACGAGGGGCGGGGCTTACAAGAGAAGTTGGTTTGCTTCCGAGAGGTGTCTTAGCAAGGGGTACAATTTGCTGTCAGTCCCTTAGGTTAATTGGGCTTCGCACTTTTCAGGCGATCTCTAAGGGCCTACTCTTTCCTCCCCTGGTCCCCTGTCCGGCTTTAGCTTTTCTCTTTTCGCCGGCTGCAGCTACAGCCGTCCTTGCCCTAAGGGGTGCCCGGGGCTTTTGGAATGTGCTCAAGTCACAGGCCTTTGCACCCGCCCTTCCGGGCTTAGCTTCCGGAAGCCTTGTTCTTGTGGGGACCGCCCTTTCTAGACCGCCCGTTAGCCGCTTTGGCAGCCTTTTAGATGACCCCTGGCTTCCCTCCGCGCTCTTTGCAGACGCTTCCTAGTACCCCCAAGGGTCTCCGCCCGCCTTCCGTCTGTTCCACTCAGACTCCTCCTGGGCCTTCAGGGATTTGCGGACTTTTCTTAGACCATCTGTCCTTGGGGTGCTTCTCCGCCCCGGGCCGCTGGTCCAGGGTGTCACGCGCGGCGCCTCCTACCCCCTCCTCCGGGTTTATGAGTAACCCGGCTGAATCCAAGGCCAGGACTTGTGTACCTCAGGATCCTCGCCCGTGCTGGGTGGGGTGGCGGGGATGGGTCGAGCGACCGTGCCGGGAGCATAGGCCCAGGGTCCAAGCTGCACCTCAGCGCCCCCAGCCCGCACTCTCTTAGAAGTGCTGGTTGGGGGAGCGGGGGCCCTTGGATTGCCTGGCATCTCCTTCTGGGGCTCGCTCTCCCTCGGAGGGAGAGGGTGTGGTTAGTCCTTCGGGTGATGCCTCCTGGTTTCTAGATCGCTAGATCGGACCTTAGTATCTGTGGTTACCAGGGCGGCTTCAGGGGCCCACACTTGCCTTAATGTTCTGCCGTCACCCTTTGAAATTCTTAAAAGTCTTTGAGCAAGCGCCCCACATTTTCCTCTTGCTCTGGGCTCTACTAATTAGGTAGCCGGCTCTGCCAGTCAGCCATCTCCTATTGCCAGGTTACTTACTATCTGCCCTATAGTATTGTCTCAATAAATCTTAGCTTTATTTAGAAATAAATAAATTCTAAATTTATAAATTATAAAATAATTCTAAATTATGAATCACAGAATCTTAGGAGTCTGGTTTCTGGGCTGTCCAGCCTGGAAAGTATGGAATCATTTTCCAAAATGATCTTTCCCTCCTCTTTGCCCTTTTAATTCAGTTCTTCAAGTCCTATGGATTCTTAGCTGATTAGTTGAGGTGGTTTTTCAGGGTCATCACCCAACATCAAATTTTCATTATTTCACGCCTCTCCTAGTTAGTTGATCTGCTAGAAGTATTCTTCTCTAATAGCATTTAGTTCTTAAGAACCTACAAATGGGTCACTATTGTTTATTGTTTCAAATACAAATACAAACTTCCAAACGTGGTTGTCTTTTTTACTAGCCTCATTTTTTGGTTACTTCTGCCAAGCAAATATGGCCATAAATTCCTTGCTTGTTCCCCCTCTGCACCTTCCCAGGAGAATTTCTTATCTGGGGGAAGCTTTATCTCTACCAGTCAGACTCCCTTCCTTACAACCCAGTGGTGTCACTTCTAAGAAATCTAGCCCTGACCTGTATGCTAAGTCTAGCAAAAATGTTTATGTTCAGCAGAGCAATTATTGATAGTAGTAAAACACTGGAAACAAAATAGATCCAAACACACTGCTACGGGATGGGACTGGTTAAATAAATGATGGTCCATATGGTAGGCAAAAATGCCAGGGAGCCATTAAAATGATGTAGTCTTCTATTTTTACGCTGTGGGAAATTGTGCAAGTTACATTTTTAGGTTTAAAAAAGGTGGTAGTTCTTCTGGTGACATGTGGTGGATGCAAAAACAATATGGTTTAAATTTGCATTTAAAAAGTATAAAAATACCTGGGCTCATTACATCATTAAACAAATAATACAATGGAGAAGGCCCTGCATGAACTAATGACAAAGATACAGTATGAACAAAACATCATGGTTAACACAATTCGACCACCTGAGGTCCACAGAAAACAAAAACTTCTGTTACACTCATGTTAACTCATTTTTATTATTTATTTTTAAATTTTTAAAATAAATTTATTTATTTTTGGCTGTGTTGGGTCTTCATTGCTGCACACGGGCTTTCTCTAGTTGCAGCTAGCAGGGGCTACTCTTCGTTGCAGTGCGCGGGCTTCTCATTGTCGTGGCTTCTCTTGTTGCAGAGCACGGGCTCCAGGCACGCGGCTTCAGTAGTTGTGGCACGTGGGCTCAGTAGTTGTGGCACCGGGGCTCAGTAGTTGTGGCTTGCAGGCTCTACAGCTCAGGCTCAGTAGTTGTGGCACACGGGCTTAGTTACTCTGTGGCATGTGGGATCTTCCCAGACCAGGGCTCGAACCTGTGTTCCTTGCATTGGCAGGCGGATTCTTAACCACTGAGCCACCATGGAAGCCCTTAACTCATTTTTTTTTTTTTTTTTTGCGGTATGCGGGCCTCTCACTGTTGTGGCCTCTCCCGTTGCGGAGCACAGGCTCCAGACGCGCAGGCTCAGCAGCCATGGCTCACGGGCCCAGCCGCTCCGCGGCATGTGGGATCTTCCCGGACCGGGGCACGAACCCGCATCCCCTGCATCGGCAGGCGGACTCTCAACCACTGCACCACCAGGGAAGCCCCCCTTAACTCATTTTTAAATTAACCTCTTTCCTCTTCTCCTCCTTAGCTTACAAATCCTTTTAATTTACAAATGCAGTTTAAAACTGAATAAAATCTAAATTCAATCCTTTGAAATATGGAATTTGTATATTATTGAATAAGACATTTAAAAGTAATGGTGTTAAAAAGAAAAATCTGAGGTTTTATGGCCAAAACGAGTCTTTAACATCAAATTCTAAAGAATATAGGATTTTATCTCTGGATCCATTGGTTGATTTTTGAATGTAAAAAAGATTTTTAAGCCTATGAAGTTGATTATATCACTTGTGACTTACATTATTTTAAAAATGTATATGAGCTTTTATATGTTAGGCTATACTATGTGTTTCATTGAAAGACAATGGTGTTTCTTTAAAAATAATGAAGTCATTTTGATAAACTTTATTGGCCTTCCCTCTCGTGATTTTGAAATTTGGCATGTTGCTTGGTGACAATTTGTAAGTGCTTTTCATTTGGGCAGCCTCCACTCTCCCCAGCTACACTTAAAGCCACTTGAAGCCACAGAGAGGTTTTCTACCTTTAGCACCCATTTTAGGACTGGTTCTAGTAACTGCTCTGTACATGTCGGCTAGTTGACTTCCCATCTGACCTGCCTTGGGCTGTTCCCGGCTCATTAGCATCTCCACCAGGGGGCGGGCTGAGCTTGAGAGGAGAGAAGGAAAGCAAATTTTTCTTTCTCTGGCTACCCCTGTCCTCTCTCTCCCCGGTCCCAGCTCCCAGCCTGGTGACTGCACAGAGCTCCTGGGACACGTGTACAGCTTCAGGCAACACAAGGGAAAGTTCTGTCTTCCGAAGTGATGGATGACGTGTTTATAACTTATTTTCTTGCAGCATGTTCGATGTAGAAGGAACGGGGGAAGTATGCTAATTTGCCCGGGACTTAAAATGTGTTGACTATAAAGAAACTGAGTAATTATGGGATTTCGAATACTCTTGTCTCCTATGTCCTTGGGAACCAGAATTTTTGTGTGGTGATAGGAGTTACAAACGTGATATAGAAGTTAAATACCCTTTAGCCCTGAGTTTGAATAGGAACCATCAGTATAAACTCATGAGGTATTTTATCTTCCTATCCCTATTCACTGAAAAGATCTAGAAACAATCCAGTAGCAATAAACACTCCTACCACCTAAATCTTAAAATACCATTTCCCATGGAAAGAAACCAGAGCTTGGGGTAATGGTTGATTCTAGGTCTGGGGTAAGAAATGTACAAGATGAACATGGAACAACTTACCATTCCGGGTAGCAAAGAAGCCAGTAAACATCATCAGGGTAATGTCAAAAGGACTCAGAAGCCAAGCTTATGGCCAAAGGTGGGATAATTTGAGCATTATAAGGATAATTTAATAAACATTAAGTATGTGTAAACCCATGAGTTCATAATGGGTGTGTGTGTGTGTGTGTGTGTGTTACTAATCGGTCACCTTTCTGAAGAATGATATGAAGCCAAATCATTATTTTGAAGATGGTAAATAAAGGAAAAGAATCAAGCAGTTACTTGCTGTTCTTATATAAACTGTACCTTTGAGTAATGAAATAGAAGATAAAAGGAGTGTCCCTTTGTAAAATTATTCCAACTATTATGACAGAGTTTGAGTACAGCTGTTTTGAAATCCCTAATAAATGAATGAATCTAGGCATTGAGCATCTAGGCCTGGATTCTTCAATGGTTAAACTGAAGGAAAATTAAAGAGTGGAGGGGGAACCTGTAGATTGAAAGAGACTTAAAAGGCATATACATTTTCTTTTAAATGTGCAAGACTATAACTACAAAAACTATAATATCTAGGGATCTGGATTTGGGTAATACAACTCCGGGGCGGGGGGGCGGGTAGAAAGCAAGGATGTGACTATTATGAACCATGGTGTCCATTTCCACCAGGAATGAGGGGCTGTGATGAAGATGAGGAGCATGGCAAGGGGGTGGGGGAGCTTTTAGTGTTTGGCAAAGTTGTTTCTTTTTCTGGGTAATGGTTTCAAGGTTGTTCCATTTATATTAGCTTATTAAGCTACACTTTTGTTTTGTATGGTCTTCTTTATCTGTGTTTTATTTTGAAATTAAAAGGTTAACTATAGGGGCTTCCCTGGTGGCGTGGTGGTTGAGAGTCTGCCTGCCGATGCAGGGGACACGGGTTCGTGCCCCGGTCCGGGAGGATCCCACGTGCAGCGGAGCGGCTGGGCCTGTGGGCCATGGCTGCTGGGCCTGTGCGTCCGGAGCCTGTGCTCCGCAATGGGAGAGGCCACAACAGTGAGAGGCCCGCGTACCGCAAAAAAAAAAAAAAAAAAAAAAAAAAAGGTTAACTATATTTTATCATTTATCTGGAGCTGCAGGGCATGGAGCCCAATTTTATTCTCATTGACAGAATCATTTTTACTAGGGTTTTTCCAGACTTTTTATTGTTTTTTTATTTTTAAATTGAGGTGTAGTTGATTTACAATGTTGTGTTAGTTTCAGGTGTACAGCACAGTGATCCACATACGTGCGTGTGTATTCTTTTTAAGACCCTTTTCCCTTATAGGTTATTACAAAATATTGAGTATAGTTCCCTGTGCTATACAGTAGGTCCTTGTTGGTTATCTATTTTCTATATAGTAGTGTGTATGTGTTAATCCCATCCTCCTAATTTATCCCTCCCCCCCCCCCACTCCCCAACCTTACCCTTTAGTAACCATGTTTGTTTTCTGTGTGTGGGTCTATTTCTGTTTTGTAAATAAGTTCATTTGTATCTTTTTTTTTTTTTTTTTCAGATTCCACATATAAGCGGTATTATATGATGTTTGTGTTTCTCTGTCTGGCTTACTTCACTTAGTATGATAATCTCTAGGTCCATCCATGTTGTTGCAAATGGCATCATTTCATTCTTTTTTTATGGCTAACATTCCATTGTATATATGTGCCACATCTTTCTCCATTCATCTGTCGATGGACATTTAGGTTGCTTCCATGTCTTGGCTATTGTAAATAGTGCTGCAGTGAATATTGGGGTGCATGTATCTTTTTGAATTCTAGTTTTCTCTGGATATATGCCCAGGAGTGGGATTGCTGGGTCATATGGTAACTCTATTTTTAGTTTTTTAAGGATCTTCCATACTGTTCTCCATAGTGGCTGCACAAATTTATATTCCTACCAACACTGTAGGAGGGTTCTTTTTTCTCCACACCCTCTCCAGCATTTACTGTTTGTAGACTTTTTGATGATGGCCATTCTAACTGATATGAGGTGTTACCGCATTGTAGTTTCGTTTGCATTTCTCTAATAATTAGTGAAGTTGAGCATTTTTTCACGTGCCTGTTGGCCAGCTGTATGTCTTCTTTGGAGAAACAAAATCTTTTCTATTTTTTTTTGGTTGTGCCACACGGCCTGCAGGACCTTAGTTCCCCACCAGGGATTGAACCTGTGCCCCCTGCTGCCCCCTGCCGTGGAAGCGTGGAGTCTTAGCGACTGGACCACCAGGGAAGTCCCCAAAATCATTTTTAAGGCTAACACCTTCCTACCCCCTGTGCATTTAGTTACCAGAGAGGTGTCTGGAACCCCAGTTCCCTGCCTCTTACCAGGAAGGGCTTATTTCCAAACCTATTTTTCTTTCTCCTCTAAATTGTGTTTACATTGCCCGTTTTCCTCTTAAACTGTGGAGCCAGCAATGTATAACATATGCCTACGGGGCCCACTCTAATCAGTGTAGAGTGGAAAGGTGAGGACAGCTGACATATATTCAATGGTTATTCCTTGTCAGGCATAGTTCTGAGTGCCTGGCTTCACTGACTCTTAATCCAAACACCACTGTTAGATGTAGGCACATCCCCATTTTACAGCTGAAGAAACTGAGAGGCACCCCTGGCCTGAGTCTACTAGGTGCCTAACATCTATACTATGCTGCCTCTGATCATATTGTTTCAGTTATCACATGCTATTTATGAAGCTGAGGATTTGACTAGATATTTTTAAGTGCAATGGACTCCACTGCTGTGTTTTGGCATGTGATCCACTCTGACCTTTAGATTCTTTTCTGCTGTTACACATTATAACTGGTTGTTGGCTGTTTTCTATGAGAACACTTGGTGTTTCCTCCTCCAGTGTTTTCTTCTGAGGGAATTCCCCATTTTAATATTCCCATTTTTAAAATGGTAATTTTAATTTTGTTAAAATTTGTCCTGATTTTCTGGGTACATACTTCCCTTGTACCCATCTCGGTTTATACATTCACTCAGCCTGATCTAGATCCCGGGCGAAGTTATTCTCAGCTGACACCCCTGAACAGCACCTGGCACACAGAAGGTACTATGGAAGCTGCCTTAATATTGAATAAGCTTTCATGAATACTTTGCGGGTCCCAATTTCAGGTCAGGCAGGAGGAAGAACAGGTTTGAGAATCGACAATGGAACTGCTTCACTGGTGAGTGGGGTTATAGAGGCTTCTGTGTCTCTGATGGGAGACTGGGAATTTTAGGCCTGGAGGCTGTACTGAGCAGCTCACAGAGGCCCCACCTTTTTAAGACCTCAGGACATGAGTAGTTACTGCCTTCTCCCAGTGGTGGTAGAGATGCCTGTGAGAGAGGTCCTTATACAACCAGGCTGTGCCAGGCCAGGCTGCACTGGGACACCAGCTACTTGGAAGGGTTGGAAGAAGATTGTGAGATTGGTGTTAAAGGGAAGCCTGTGAAGACAGGCAGGAAATGAAAACAGCACAGATGTTATATTAAATAAATGAGCATCTCATTATTGGGCAGCATGTGGGGGAAGGTCTGTGGCCTGGTCTCATGGCACCCAGAAGATGATAGTTATGTCAAGTTGCTCATATTTTCCGCAAGTCTGGTAGCTTGCTTATTCCTAGGAGGGTTGGAGCGGGGTGGGGGGGGGCATGCTCTCTCGCTAGCTGTAGCCTCAGGTCACATTCTGCGCACGCGTCCCTCCAGGGCCTCCAGCTCAGCCGTCACCTCCTTGGGCAGATCCTGGTTGACCTGCTCTGTCAGGTAGCTCCGAATGTCACGAACCTCCTGTTCCCAGAAGTCCTTGGGGAGCGAGAACAGCTGGGTGGTGTCTATGGCTCCCAGGCCGCTGAGATCCAAGGAACCTTCCTTTGGCACCAGCCCAATGGGCGTTTCTCGGGCACTGTCCTCCCCCTCTAGCCGCCGGCAGATCCAGTCTAGCACCCGAGCATTCTCTCCAAAGCCTGGCCACAGGAAGTGGCCTGCCTCGTCGCGCCGGAACCAGTTGACATGGAAGATGCGGGGCAGCCGGGCCCCCTTGAGCCCCTCCATGCTCAGCCAATGTTCAAGGTAGCGCCCAAAGTTGTAGCCAAAAAAGGGCCGCATGGCAAATGGGTCATGCATGATGACCTTCCCTGGGGAGGGGAGCAGGATGGGTAAGGAACCTCCTCTTACTGGAGAAGAGAAAGGTACCCCACCTCCAGCCGGAGGAAGCTGTGAAATGTTGGCGGTTCTGGGACATCCTCAAGGCAGGGTGAGGGGAAGGGAATGGGGAAAAGATACACGTGGGAAGGGGTGGGCAGGAGGAAGGTCTGGTTCAGGAAGGGAGAGAAGAGGCAAGCTGGGCACACAGGAGTGGAGCTCACCTTTGTGTTCAGCCGCGGCAGTGGCCTCTGAGCGCATGGCGCTGCCCACAAACACCCCATGGCGCCAGCTGAAGGCCTCATATACCAGGGGGACTCCTGGGACACCAGTGCACATGGTCAAAGGCAGCCCTTATCTTTGCACGATCACTCCATCCCTTCTGGTGATCTTGACTCTTACTCTCTCTCTCCTAGGACCTCAGCTGCCCATTTTCAAACCCCATGCCTCCCCACTCCACCTCGATTTTGCATTCTCCAGGGGGGTGCTCTAGAGGCCGACAGCTGTAGTTGGCGATCCAGGCTTAGGCTCTCTGAGCTTTAAGTACAAGAAGGAAGTGGGCCCTGATAGAGAGCCCAACACTTAACCCAGATGGCATGGAGCCCCCACGGTGTTTACCTTTGGGTCTGCGGCCTCCAAAGATGATGGCGTCAATGGGGACACCCTCAGGGGCCTCCCAGGCTGGGTCTATGATGGGGCACTGGCGAGCCGGGGCACAAAAGCGAGAATTGGGATGTGCACAGGGCTCCTTGTCACCTGGCAGAGCAAATACAAATACTGTCACTTCCAAGGGCACGTCCACCCCCAATACACAGAGACGTTTGCAGACACTCTTGCACAGTTTCTTTTTGCATCATCAGCTCCCCACAATCTCGGGTTGGAGGTTGGTAAGGAGCAGGCAGAAGGGAGCCAGGACATCTCCCCTGAAGATCAGGTTATTTATCCATAATGGTACTGCCAGCTGAGCTATGGGAGAAAAGAGTGAGAGAGCAATTGGTGTTTAGCAGGACACTAATGTCTATGCCAAGCTACAGCCACTTGGCACTGAGCAGTGCTCAAGGGAATGGGGTTAAATATTGGCATAGGGTTATAATGGAAAATTTCCCCCAGGAACTCTTCTTTTAATCTATGGGATTATTATTTAAATAAACACTCAAACCTAAAGCAAAAACTGAAACAGGTCAGTATTTCAGACAACCGACTTTCTTCTTTGCTATTGTCTTTGTTGTCATGTTGTTTCTTCAGTTTACAGACAACTGACTTTCCATCAGCAAATGGCGGAAGACAGAATCTCCTGAGCTATCAGAATGCAAACAAGAACTGATTTTAAAGCTAGCGAGGTTTTGGTGGTTTCCCTGGGTCTGCTCAGACCCGGCTAGAGTGATAGGGCTTGAAGAACTCAGACAAGGACATAACCTGGGCAGTCATAACCTGAGAAGCCCAGGTCATTGGGCCCCTTCAGGTGCCTGGAGAGGAGTTGGGACTGAGTCAGTGGCATATGTATAAAGCACCATCACGGGGGCCCTGAATGGACGCAGTGCTTTCTCTGCCAGAGGTTACTGGTTGGACCTGGGGGGCAAGGGAGTCTCGGAGCCAGCGCCCCCGCCCCCCTCTGACCCCCAGCTCCTGCCTCCACTTTCATGTAAGAACCATCCTTATGCTTCTCTCTTGCACTTTCATCAGCCCCCAGTTGAGGACCTAGCACAAGGTATTATTCTGAGAACTGAAGCTGGGCACAACATGCCCTCGTTACACCCCTGAATCCAGAGGTGATGAAAGGGTTGGGCAACTAGCCTGTGGCGAAATATGAAAGTTTCTTGGGTTTCTCAGTTGGGTGGGGAGGCTAAGGAGGGCTTAATGATGGTGTTAAAGAAAATGAAGGATGATTAAATGAGGGAGGTGACTGCTAAGCCAGCCTGGAAAACTTGAATGGAGGCTTCAGTGACCACAGGCCACCCTCCCCTGCTAGGCTCCTCTTTGCTCCCACCCCTAGGTCTGGGCTCACAGAATGCCAAGGGCCACTGAAAGCTGAAGGTCCAGAGTGCAGGGCTGGGGGAAGGGGCAGGGCTGCAGGGCACAGGGGAGTAATGACAGGGTTGAGAAACTAGCTTCTAGGAGAGGCTAAAGAGCTGGTCTGATTTTGTTCGGAAAGATTGGCGTGTATGTGTTGGAGGGGCAGGGGAAGGGTGAGGGTAACAATACTGACCTTTAGACAATGGTTATTACATGGGGAGTCGGGGTGGGGTGAGGGTCCAAGTGGCAGGGGGAGGGGCAGGCTTCTTCCTTCCTAATGGGTCAAACTTTATGACTGTGCTTTGAGTCCAATTCTTTCTGTAATAATTTCCAAGACAACCCCCCCTTTAAAAATATCCAGCTTATATTAATTGAGAATGTACTATGTATTCAGCGCTACGTTGAATCCTTTGCATGCATTTTTTTTTTTTTGCGGTACGTGGGCCTCTCACTGTTGTGGCCTCTCCCGTTGCGGAGCACAGGCTCCGGACGCGCAGGCTCAGCGGCCGTGGCTCACGGGCTTAGCCACTCCGCGGCATGTGGGATCTTCCTGGACCGGGGCACGAACCGGCGTCCCCTGCATCGGCAGGCAGACTCTCAACCACTGCGTCACCAGGGAAGCCCTGCATGCATTATTTAATTTAACCTTCCAACACCTTATGAGATCAGTACTATGAAAACTACCCCCATTCATGTGATGGGGAAACTAAAGCTCAGGAGGTTAAGCGAGTCAGCCAGGCCACAGACTGAACTGGGACGTGAACTGAGATCTTGCTTAGGGTTGCATAACTCCCTTTGAGTCCCAGAGGTCCTGGCAGATGGCTGCAGGTTGAGGAAAAGGCTTTTACATCATCAAGGTGTTGAGCCCTGGGGGCTGACTTACACCCCCTCCCTGCCCCATACCAGGTTTCCAGGGTTTGCCCAGCCAGGAGGTCACGGTGACGCCGGGTGGAAGAGGCTGGTCAATGCCCTCCCAGTATACGCCGCCATCGCTGGTCTCAGCCACGTTGGTGAAAAGGGTGTTACTCTGGATTGTGGCCATGGCATTGGGATTGGTGGTGGCAGAGGTGCCAGGGGCCACCCCAAAGAAGCCGTTCTCAGGGTTGATGGCCCGGAGTCGACCTGTCGGGAGGAAAAGTGAAGAAACGGAAGGACTAACCAGGAAGAGTCGAGGGGTTCAGCCTCGGAAGGTCCTGCTCAGCCCCTCCCTGCCCCGAGCTGGACCCTAGATCTGAGGGGAAAGGTTTTGCATCTCCAGGGCAGCTGGGCTGCCAGGAGGCATGGGGGAGGGGTGGCTGTTCAGGAGAAGGTTCTCACTGACAAAGTTCACGCTGAGGAGTGGAGGCAGGAATCCTACACTCTGGTAAGAACCAGAACGGCGAGTACACGATCCAAGGGCCTCTCACCATCACTGTCAAACCTCATCCAGGCGATGTCATCCCCCACACACTCCACTCTCCAGCCTGGCAGTGCCGGCCGCATCATGGCCAGGTTTGTCTTGCCACAGGCGCTGGGGAAGGCAGCTGCCACATAGCGCTTCTTCCCCGCGGGGTTGGTGATACCCAGGATCTGCCAGGTGGGGACAGGGAGCAAGGAAGAGGTCACCAGAGGTTAGGCATGGTCTGCATGGGAAGGACAGCTAGGGGTCAACAGGGAGGACCAATGTTTATTCATGAAACAGGTGCACTGCCTTGCTACAGGGCCTGGGGTGGCAGCAAGGGGAAGCCCCCCCGCAACCTTCAGCAGCCTCGGCCCAAAGCTTCGGGCATTTGCGCAGAGTCCCTGGCCCGCCCGTTGGGCACCTGGCAGTGGAGAGGAGAGGCTGAGGCTGACTGGCCAGGCCCCACCCTTGGCCTGCCCCCCGAAGCTGCCCAGATCCTCACCAGGCCCTCACCAGCATGTGCTCCGCCAGCCAGCCCTCATCCCGGGCCAGCCGAGAGGCGATGCGAAGGGCAAAGCACTTCTTGCCCAGCAGGGAGTTGCCACCATAGCCGCTGCCGAAGGAGACGATCTCCCGCTGGTCGGGCACGTGGCCAATCAGGGTTTTCTCTGGGTTGCATGGCCACTGGCTCACCGGCTCCCCTGGGGACAATGGGGTCATGGGGCTGCTGGCAGGGGCATCAGGCACTGGGGTGTCAGGGGCCGGAGGGGTCAGGGGGTGGCAGGAAAGACACTCGGTAGCAGTGGTGGTGTCAATGGGTGGCTAAGACCTCCTACCTCATAATATGCATCAGCTCCTATGCCCCTATTCTTGGACATGGATCATTCACTCTTCTCAATCTTGAGCAAACTGCTTTGCCAACTCAGCCTCACCCCCAGCGCACTGCTGCCCTAGCTCTTGGGAATTCAGTATCTCACTAATCAGGATGGGTAGGATGCGGGGTTCCCTCTGAGTACAAGTAGGCCTCTGTGTCCCCCGGCTCCGGGCAGAGCAGGCGC
This sequence comes from Mesoplodon bidens, assembly GCF_964165515.1. Lineage (NCBI taxonomy): Eukaryota > Metazoa > Chordata > Mammalia > Artiodactyla > Ziphiidae > Mesoplodon > Mesoplodon bidens. The sequence continues at coordinate 104,833,025 of NC_138178.1, read as the reverse complement.
TCACCTTGCCCAGTCAGGGGCTGGCCCACGGAGTGCAGACACTTGACAAAGTCGCCATCTCCCAGGGCCTGAAGCACGGGCGTCCCCAGCCGGGTCATAATCCGCATGCTTGCCACCACGTAGGCGGAGTCTGTGAGCTGCACTCCGATGCGGGACAGTGGGGAGCCCACGGGACCCATGCTGAACGGCAGCACATACATGGTTCGGCCTGTGGAGGAAAACGCCACCTGGCTGAAGCGTTCCAACCTGTTTATTCCTTCAGTGCCCCTGCCTCTGTGTCCCTCCCCTGGTTACCTTGCATGCAGCCTGGAAACCTCTCATCCACGGCTTGCTGGAACTCAGCTGGGGACATCCAGTTGCCCAGTTGCCCACGGGCCCCGCCAGCCGGGAGGGGCACCGTGTCCCGTTGAGAAGGAGTTACAATCACCGTCTTGCTCTCTACTCGTGCCACATCCTTGGGGTCTGTGCGGGCCAGCCAGCTGGGGGAGAGCGGATATCAAGAAGATAGTGGCCAGTAGATCTCCCTCATCCCAGACCCACTCTTTCAAGTCCAACTTTGTCTCTAGGTCTTCTGTTGGTCTTATTTTTTCCCATCCATTTGCATCTCAGTTGCTTCCTCCAGATTTTGTCCCAGTCTAAGGGGTAGTTCCCTTGGCCCCAGCCCCCAATGGCCTCTGCCCTGGCAAAAACTCCCTGAACTTATAAGTAAAAAAAAAAAAAAAAAAAAAAAAAAAGCAAAGGCTTTTATTTGTATCAGCTTATTCACTTAACATAAAAATACAGACCAATCCCAATGATTCCTGATTGTTTCCTCCAAAGCTCCCATTCTCACTCATTCCATTGGGACGGTCTACTTAAATTTGATTTCGTCTTGGTAAACCCAAAGTGGCCTCTGTCCCCGCAGCTGCCCCCATCTCGCAGGTCACTGGGCTCAGGGCATACCAGTTGTTGTACTTTGGGAGCTTTCGGATGAGTCCCTGCTGTTCCAGCAGGGTTAGTGTGGCAGTGTTTTCCGCCTCGGTCCCATCACAGATGTGGATGCTCTCTGGTTGGCACAGGCGGGCGCTGTTTTCCACGAAGTCTCGAACCCTAGCAGGCAGCTGGCCCAGGTCTCCACTCAGTACTCGCAGGGTCTGGATACTGCGCCGTGAGGGCCAGCCCCAGGGGCTCAGCCCACGCCATCTAAGCCTGCTAGAGAAGAAACAGAGAAGTAATGGGCCAGGTGTTCGTGGAAGATGGGCAAGTCAAGGGGACAGAAAGCTGGGCTGCTGGGGATGTGCTAAAGTAGGTCTGGGTACAGGCACCATGAAGAGGTCGGAATAGGTAAGAAAGATGGGTTCAGGCCACGTCTGTCTTGTGGCCTTTATGAGACTTAGTGAGGGTGTCTCCTGATTAGCAAGGGACAGGTATCACCAAACGAGCATAAAGACATATGCCTGGCTGTGTGGCTGTATGTAAAAGGCATGCTGATGTTATTGGAGGCTTAGCTCATACCCATTTTTTACTATGTCTGGTCAATGTTTGGAAATGAGCAGGTGTCCTATGGCCCAAATGTCAGTAAACTGTGCCCAGTTGACAGCTTCATGTGTCTGGTGTCCTTTTCATTCTCAAGTATAGTTTTTATAAGTCAAAAAGGCAGCTGTTTTCATTCTTTTCTTCTGATGTGCATGTTGTAAGACTGTGAAAGCCTCAAGCAGAGGACTAGGTCTTTGAGATGGTAAGTCCCAGGTTTCTAGATTTGGGCCCTTGCACAGAGAGTGGGTGATTGGATGTCAGGGTTCCAGGCACTGGATCTGCGGTTGCCCACCTGGGCCAACAAGGATTGCATAAAGTGCTGCCACTGGGTAGTTTTTTTTTTTTTTTTTACGTGTGCCTCGCACTGTTGTGGCCTCTCCCGTTGTGGAGCACAGGCTCCGGACGCGCAGGCTCAGCGGCCATGGCTCACAGGCCTAGCCGCTCTGCGGCATGTGGGATCCTCCTGGACTGGGGCACGAATCCGTGTCCCCTGCATCGGCAGGCGGACTCTCAACCACTGCGCCACCAGGGAAGCCCTGGGTAGGTATTTTTGAACTGTGTAGAAGGCTGACTGTTGGAGAACATCACTGGCTGGGGTGCATGCCCCAATTCTCAGAACAGGGTCCCTGGAGTCTATCCCTTCACACCCCTAGGAGAGGGAAAAGTAAGGTCTTCTCCAGTTGGCCTGGACCCAGGGTGGAGTGACCCAGAGAGAGCAAAGGCCAAGAGAAAGAAGCTGTCCTCCTAATGCCAGGGCCTTGCCCGCCAGAAACTGTGCCCCACATGCCCAGCACCGCATGACCCTGTCCCTCCCTTGGCTCTCTTTCCTAGAGAACACATGCCTAGAACTTTGGCTTCTGGTCGTGGGGTGGAACATTAGACTGCAGGGCGCTCAGACTCACAGGGAATAAGCCTGGGGAAGGGAGGACGCTCAGACCGTGAATGTGGGGGCTGGGTGGCTTCACTGGGCAGGGCAGGGTGGAAACTCAGTGTGGCCCCAGGGGCAAAGGTGGAAGCCTCCTGGGACCTGGTTCTGTTCCCCCTCAGAGAGAAATTTCCCGTGAGCATTAATTTTAAAGGCAGACAGCCTTGAGGAGAACCTGTCTCCAAGGGGAGGCTGGCTGAGGAAGTCTCCTAGGAAGCTCCCTCCCCCACTCCCCCCGCCCCAGCCTCCTGAGTAGGACCTTCTCCTTTACCCCTTCTCCAGAGACCATCCACAAGGGCTGGCCAAGCGGAACCAGCTGTGGGAGAGACAGAGGGTCAGCTCAGACCCTGGGACAAAAGCTGAGAAGGGAGGCTACAGAGGGAAGACAGGAAGCTGTGAAAAGGGGGAGAGGGCAGACAAGCAGGGCCCAGGGGTTCCCGTCCTGGACAGGGGATGAAGCCAGCCAGGTAAGAATGAACGCACCTTGGCCCGCTCTTCCACCTTGCCTCCCTCCTTTCCCGGGCCCCAGGCCCCTCTGGCTGTGCTGGGCTTCCCGCCAGCTTCGTCTGCCAGGATCCAGTCGCGGGGGAGGCTGGGGAATGGCTGTTTACCTTCTACCTTCTTTAGGGAGCTCTGAGCTCAATCCCCAGGGGCTCATGCACCCTTGACCCCAAGGCCCTACTGCTCCTCACCGCAACCTGGGGCACAAGCGCTACATCTGTAAAGCAAAGGAGGAGACACGGAGACCGGGCCCAGCGAGGACGAGCGAGGAGGGGAAAGGAAGTTCTGAGGGTGGCAGACAGAGACGGTGTGGTCAGGGACCAGCAAAGCGGGGGGTGGGGGGTGGGGACGGAAACCGAGAGACCCGGAGCGGCTGAGGCCGCGCCGATCTCCAGCGAGATGCACGACCCGAGAGGCCGTGGATCCAGACGCACTCGCCACCTGCCCGCCTCCTCCTCCTCGGAGGCGAAACCAGGCGGAGGAGGGCGAGCAGGAGAACGCAAATGGCAGCCCCGAGGGGGCGAGCGCGGCGGAAGGTGCGGGTCGGCCCCGGACTGGGGGTCACTCACCGCAGGCCGGGGCGGTACACAGCGGCCATGGTACCTGGGCCGGGGTTGCGGGGTGGCCGCGCGAACGGAGCGGAGCCGGGGAGACAAGGAAGGCGGGGAAGGAGGGAGCGCGGCGCAGAGAGCGGGAGCTCAGGCTAGGCAGGAGGCGCTTAAAAAGGAGGAGGGCGGGCGAAGGGGCGGGACCCAGCAGGGCCGGCGCGACCCTCTCTCCGCACGGGGCTCCAGCCTCAGGTCAGCCCAGCCATGGCCCCACCTCCTGCATCTTAGCCCCCAAACCCTTGTCTCCCATTGGAGGATTGGGTCCTCTCCTCGGCTGCCTCCTCCCCGAGGCCCCGCCCCACCGCTACGCCTCGCCCCCTGCACATGATGTAACTTTGAGGACTCTTGCTCCCGGGAGAGAGCGACTGGAAGACGTTGGGTGACAAACAAGCTAAGAACAAGGGGAGAGGCCAGGGGCTGGAGCCCACGGGGCGCTGGAAGTCTAGAAGCCGGGGGCCGGGCATTGCCTTTCCCCTTCTTCCCGGGGCTTGGGCACTCTTGAGCCCAGGCTCTTCTGTTGTCCAGGGCCCTAATGCTATGGTTCCCTCAGTCCCCAACTCCCAAATCCCTGTTTCTTCTCCCCGTGATGAGGGCTCTTTTCTGCCTTACCATGAAGTGGTGATGTCTCTCCACCCCAGAATCTCTTCTTTGGGCTTCTGGCCTGGTCATTCTCTCCACATTCCCCTGGAGAATGCATCTGCCCCACCCAACCACCACCACAAAGTCCTCTGGTAATTTCTCAAGTTATGTCTCCAGCCAGACATCTCTCTTCAGCTTGAGACCATGGGTATCACCCCAAAGGCCATAGCACCTCAAACTCAATGTGGCTATGGTAAGCATTGGCCCAGCATCCACTCCCCCTTTCTGGTAATAGCACCCCGATGTTCCTTTGGGGAACCACCTCCTCAGTCTGTGTGGTCTTGTGGGTCTCCTACCAGTGGGCTCTTAGCTTGGCCAATTTGTGTGTCCGTCACTCTGGCCACAGCCAGTGGAAATGTTCAGGAATGGGCATGAGGTCTCTCTCTGGGGCTTTTTCTGTCAACTTTCAACATGAGATCTCCTTCTGCTGGTGTTGCTGGGCTGGTAGAACCTAAGCCTGATGCTGCTGGGTGTCAACTTGGCCCTGCAAAAAAGGAACCTGCCTGAGATGGAAACCAGGCTAGAGGAAGCAGGCTGAGGGGTGGAGAGTGACAGATTCCTAATTCCGGGTATAAGAGTCAATAAATTTCTTCTCTTGCTCAAGCTAATTTCAAGTGGACTTCTGCTATTTGCAACAGAAACAACCTTAATTCTCAGATTTCTCAGAGTTCTGTACTGGAACATAATGGGACAAAAGAGCTGGCCTCCAGCCTTGGGCTTGCTGCTGACCCTCATCTCTTCCACCCAGGCTCCATCCTGGACTCAACCTCATGTGTATGTATTTGGGACTCTTCCCTCCAGTCCCTACACCCAAACTCTGTTCATACCCACTCCACTGCAAACAGCTCCCCTTTGGTCACTCTCTGGGCCTAAAGATGTGCACACTGGTGGCATCATGGCCAAGCTGTTGAAGGTCATCATCTCTTCTGTGATCCTGCACCTGCTCTCATGGTTCCCTATCTCAGCAAATGGCACCACTATCTAGCCAGTTGCCCTAGAGGAACCTGAATCAGTCTAGACTATTCCTTTCTTATCGTCCAGTCAGACACCAGGAATTTTGGATTTGTATTTCACAATTAGCTCTCAAGTCTGTGTCTGTTCCCCCTGGCCACTGCCTTAGTTCAGGGTTTATCTCTCTCTTGGCTTCAAACAATAGCTTCCAAGCACCTTGGCATCCCACCTCTCCAAATGCCACCCCCTCTCCCTCCCACCAAGTTATTCTCCAAACTCTGCGCATAAGTTCGCTTTGGAAAATTAAGAGAGAGGAATATTTATTGTATGGACACCAGGTGCCAGGCTCTGAGCCAGTAGCTTTACATGCATAATCTCATTCAGTTTCACAATAGCCCTGTTTTACCGATGTGGACACTGAGGCTTAGAGGTTAAGTCATTTCTTCAAAGTCACACAGCTGATCAGCAGGAGAAATGGAATCTGAATCCAAGTCTTTCTGACTCTAATTACCAAGTTTTCCCCCCCCCCTGCAATCCTATACTGTCTCCTTGATTTGTCTTTAAGGAAAAAATGAGATCATACCACTTTTAGGCTTAAAATTCCTTCAAGGCTTCCTACTACATGGCAACTGATGTCCTTCATAATCTGGTTCCCATTTATCCAATGGTATCACCCCCACCTCCCTACTTGCTGCCTTCTGTCCTATATATCAAACTCTGCAGTTCCCAGAGCACTTCTGTGAACCTTTCTGCCCTTCAGATTTAAATTAAACATCACCTTCTGTGTGAAGGTCAGTGTGCCCCTTAGAATTAACACCTGTCTCATCTATGTTGGTTCAATACTGTGTACATACCTATATTTTTGAATTAATCACACTTTATTGTAGTTGATTTTGTATCTCCGTAATCCTCACTGGAGTGTTAGCTACTTGAAAAAAGGACCCAAATTTCATTTTATTTTTAAAATATTTATTTATTTAATTTTGGTTGCGTTGGGTCTTAGTTGCAGCATGTGGGCTCTTCATTGTGGTGATCAGGCTTCTCTTTAGTTGTGGCACACAGGCTCCAGAGCATGTGGGCTCTGTAGTTGCATCATGCAGGCTCACTAGTTGTGGCACAAGGGCTTAGCTGCCTCACGGCACGTGGGATCTTAGTTCCCCGATCGACCTGGGATCAAATCCACATCCCCTGCATTGGAAGGCGGATTCTTAACCACTGGACCACCAGGGAAGTTCCAAAAGGACCCCAATTTTAGTCTTCTTTTTATTCTAGCTCCTAGAAGAATCTGGCCCATAATAATTAGGCACTTAATCAACGCTCGTGGAGTGAAAGAATGAATGAATCCCACATTTCTAATCCCCCCCCCATTCTTCCTTAACTTTAGGAAGACTGAACGAGGGGCTCCCTTGAGGGTTTCCTTATTCGATTCCCCTTATGTGCCTCACAGTTTTGCTCGGTTCTCTAGCCCTCCTCCTAGCCTGGTCCACCAGCTGGCCTAGTGTCCACAGCCACCACCAGGGGGCAGGGTGTGACCAGCCTTGCCTTGGTCTGCATTTTCTGATCCCCAGGGCCCTCTGGATCAGCCCTTGGATGTCTCACAAACCCACTGCAGTGGATGCTGGGGAGTGTGGCCCAGATCCCCCCTTCAGGATCACGGCATTCATTGAAACTGAGCAGGACCCCGTGGAGCCCTCACGGGTACAAGTCCTTTTTGTGTCCCCGGGTTTCTTAGTTGTAGGAAAAAGGCTTCAGCCTCATAGACCTTCCCCGAGTACCAAAGGGCAGATTCAAACAGTTACTAATCAGGGAGGGGAGGTGAGGCAGAAACAGAGGAGGAACAGTCAAGAAACAATAGTGCAGCAATAAAGCAGGGCCCTGGTTCCTCCTCAAGGGATATACATAACAATATCTTTGAGCTCTTCTGCAGGAACTAACGTCCCCACTCAGGTGGAGAATGGTAACTTCAGGCTGAGCACAAGATCCTTGGAACACTGCCCTGTTATCTCATCACCAACCAGTCAGAAGAAAAGTCACATACCCTGCAGCTCCCACCCCAGATTTTGCCTATAAAAACTCCCAGAAAACCACTGGGAAGTTTGGGGTTTTTGAGCACAAGCCACCCTTTCTCCTTGCTTGGCCCTGCAATAAACCTTTCTCTACTCCAAACTCCAACGTTTCAGTTTGTTTGGCCTCACTGTGCGTTGCTGGGCAGCGAACTTGTGTTCAGTAACAGGGGCAGAGTGTGACCAGTTTTGCCTTAGCTTGCATTTTGTCCTCCCCAGGGCCTTCTGGGCCCAGCCATTGGACATCTCACAGACCCCCTGCAGTGGGTGCTGTGGTGTGCTGCCCAGATGCCCCCATCAGGATCATGTCCCAGCGGCTGAGTGTTGGCTGCTGATGGTGCAAAGCTGAGCACTTCCCTGAGCACCACCTGTGGCTGAAGGGAGCTGTCTTGCCAAATGCCCCCTTTCCTGGGGCAGCTGGTATCCAACGACTGGTTGATGCAGGACTCCAAAGTCCTGGCCCCCTTGCCTCAATTTGTGACACTCTGAAGGTCCATCCAGCTCCAGAGCTCCTATGGGGTCGACTGAAGCCTCTGTTTCAGCTGTAATGCTTTTCAACTCTTCCCGCTGCCCAGTTGCACTTCTCTCACTGACTTGGAAAATCCTCCCAACAAATCACCTGTACACAAGTTTCCGTCTCAGAGATTTTTTTGTTTTTTGGGTTTTATTCCAGCTTAAGATATCCCCCCAACTTGACTTGGATAACTGCATTAACCCCCTAATCTAACTCTGATTCCATTTTGGCCATCCTCCACCCTAGATCCAAAGTGATCTTTTCAGACACAATCTGATCATTCCACATCCCTGCTGAAAATCCTTTAGTAGCTTCTCATTGCCCTTTGAGTAGAGCCCCCACATCCTAAACTTGGCCTACAAGGCTCTGCATGATCTGGCCCCACCCTCAGCTACTGCCATTCTTCCCACTTTCCTTGGTATCTGCTTTCTGGTTACACTGGGTTTTTTTCAGTTTCATGAATGTGTCTACCTCTTCCCTGCCCAGAGCCTCTGCATACATTATTCCTGTGGCTTGGAATCTCCATCTTTTCCACACCACCAGGCATGGTCACTTCTTACTCCCGGACCAGTCTCAGTTTAATGTGACTTCTTAGGCGAGCTGTCCCTGCAATGCCACCCTCTCCCCCACCCCCACGTTAGATTAGGTCCTCATGAAATAAAGTCTCATAGCCCCCTGCCCTTCTCCTGCATAGCACCCATCTTGTTATGTTAGGGGAACCACTGACCGAAACTGCCCACCCTGGCCAGGCACCACACTAACCCATTTGCATGAGCTGTTTTATGACAGGAGGTCCTGGTAAGGAACATGGAATAAACAAGCCACCACCAACCAGAAGAATTTAGGAAAGGTGAAAAGGTGACGCCAGTCCATATGTCCTACCAACCTCCCTGAATCCTCCTAGCTGGAATCCATCTTGGCTGAGTGATGCATGCACCACCAGGAAGGAACCTGTGTCAGAATGATGGCCAGAGACAGCCCAGAAACTAATCCCATCACTGTAAAACTCGAGACTGCGAGCCACGTGGCAGAGCAGTCCTCCTGGGTTCTCTTACCCTCCTGTTCTCCACCCAGGTACCCCTTCCCAGTAAAGTCTCTTGCTTTGTCAGCATGCGTGTCTCCTTGGACAATTCATTTCCAAGTGTTAGACAAGAGCCCATTCTTGGGTCCTGGAAGGGGTCCCTCTTCCTGCAACAGTTAAAATGTTTTGTTTTGTTTTGAAAAGATTTTATTTATTTATTTATTTATTGGCTGCATTGGGTCTTCGTTGCTGCATGCGGGCTTTCTCTAGTTGCGGGGAGTGGGGTCTACTGTTCGTGATGGTGTAAGGGCTTCTCATTGCGGTGGCTTCTCTTGTTGCAGAGCACAGGCTCTAGGCACGCAGGCTCAGTAGTTGTGGCACACGGGCTTAGTTGCTCCAAGGCATGTGGGATCTTCCTGGACCAGGGCTCGAACCCATGTCCCCTGCATTGGCAAGTGGATTCTTTACCACTGCACCACCAGGGAAGCTCTAATGGTTTGTTTCAATGTAGGCCCATCCCTAGCATATGTAGGGCCTGGGGAAAGAGTACAGATAGAGGCTCACAAACCTTGTGTTTAAATATTTTAAATGTATGACTCAAGCTAACAAACTATTAAACAAAATATATTCTACCTTGACAAATATACACACAGTGGTCTGGAATTTGGTTCAAATTTGGATTTTGTTTGGAATCCTCAAGATTCCACAGCAGAATGTGGTGGTGTGGAGAGAAGCAGCTTTCAGCCACTGGTCTTCAGGCCCACTTCTTTTCCCACCTATGACACCATATTCTACTTCTACACCTCATGTGCATGCACGTGGACCTCCTGTCTATACATCCCAATTCTGTACACAGCCTCCCGCAAACAGCCACCCCTTGGCCACCCACTGGGTTTAGAAATGTGTGTATGAGTAGTGTGATCTACCCTCGGGAGGGCAAACCCAGGAAAGAGGTCCATGTGGGCCCTAGAAGTGGGCTTGGGGATCTTTGGACAAGGAATTCCTAAGTATCTGGAGTGTGGTCCAGAAGGGGTTTGGGGTGTGGGCAGGGGATGCCTGGACCCCTCACTCCAAGGGACACAGCCAGAAGAGGGCCAGAGTGGAGCCTTTCAAAGCACAGGGCCTAGGGCACGGGCCACTCCTGCCTGGGCCTAAGGGCAATAAATTGACTTTTCTCTGGTTCATCAGTCTATAAGCTCCATGAAGACAGGGCTGGTGTCAGTCTGACTTACTGAGGTGTCCCTAATGCCCAGCACAGTGTCTGGTGCGTAGTAGGCGTTTAATCAATATTTGTCAGATGAATGAATGTATGAGGTAGACCAGGAAGAGGTTTGAGGATTTGGATCCATTACTGAAGATCTGGATTCCATAAGCCAGAACTAGAAATGAGAACGGGTGGTACAGGGCTGCAAAAATGGGGGTGCAGGCAGAGGAGAACGGAATCCTGGATTACTGACTCTGTCTCCCGTCCTCTCCTTCCTCTTTGTTTTCTACCCCACTTCTCCAGGCCCTTTACCTGCCTGGCCCTCTCTCCCCATGATCCAGCATCCCTCTGTCCATATCCTTTGACCTTTTTGTCCTTTGTCCATTGCTCTTTCTCTATGGCCTGACCATCCATCTGTCTGTTCTTCTGTATTTGTTTCTAGTTCTCGGTCCCCAATTTATTTATTTATTTATTTATTTATTTATATTTTTGGCTGTGTTGGGTCTTCATTGCTGTATGCGGGCTTTGCCTGGTTGCGGCGAGTGGGGGCTACTTTTCGTTGTGGTGCGCCGGCTTCTCATAGTGGTGGCTTCTCTTATTGCAGAGCACAGGCTCTAGGTGCGTGGGCTTCAGTAGTTGTGGCTCATGGGCCCCAGAGCGCAGGCTCAGTAGTTGTGGCTCATGGGCTTAGTTGCTTTGCAGCATGTGGGATCTTCCCGGGCCAGGGCTCGAACCCATGTCCCCTGCATTGGCAGGCGGATTCTTAACCGCTGCGCCGCCAGGGAAGCCCTCGGTCCCCAATCTTACTTTCCTCTCTCCCTCCTTCTACCACTTTTGCTCTTCTAGTCACTTGTTCCCATCACCTCTTACTCCCTCTTGATCCCCTCCCAGAAGCTTTCTTCTCCCTTTTAGTTCTCCATGGGCCTTTGCCCATCTCTTCCATGTGCCTATGTCCCTCTGTCTCCCTCAATCCAGATTCCTGGGGAGCCCCTGACTAGTTCTGCCCTCTCTCCCGGGTCTACACCTACAGCCTCCTTAGCTAAGTCTTCTTGCCTCCCTTCCTCTGTTTTGTCCTTCACAGAGTCCACCTGGTTTCAACTTTTTCATCCCCATTTCTCTGTCCCCAAATGTCCTTGAGCCAGTCAGTCTCAGCCTGCGTCCCCCTCCTGCCAGGAAAAGCCATGAACCACTTCCTGGGTCCTCACTGACCAATGTGCTTCTTTTCTGTGTCCTTGGTCCTTTCCCCTGGTCCAGCCCTCACCCCTCAGACTCCTTTCCCTGGTCAGTGGTGCCTGGTCTGATCCCCGAGCGGCTCAACTCGCCTGAGCTTGTTTAGTCTGACTCCTTCAGCCCATTAGCAGCTTAGCCCTCCCACCTCTCCCCTGAGCGCTCCAGTAAACAAGAGGATCAGCGCAGACCTGACAGCTGCTGGGGGGCAAGTGTCTGGCTAGACCAGACCAGGCCTGCAAAAGGGGCTGCAGTCAACACTTGCTATTCCTTCTTCACCAGGGAGATTCTGAGGTCTCTTTCCTGGGTATTTACCTTAGAACCACATTCTGTGTGCATGTGTTGGGCTCTGATCTCCATGGTCCCCATTCCCATTTTGTGGCCTTGTTCCTAGGCCTTGGGCTTTTCGATTCTTCTGCGTAAACAGCACTAGATTCAGGCAATCACACCGAGAAGCCTTTCCACTTGAGTGATGACAATGGTCTCTGCTCTATAAAATGGAGGCCAAGTGAGGGAAAAGAGATGTCCTCTGATGTTGGTCTTCTTATATGTGTGTAGAGAGCATGGTAGGAGAGACCAAACACACACGTACACACACACCAAAGGAATCTGAGTTGACTATAGGCACTCTGTAGATCAGGGGTTCTCAAACTTCAGTGTTTATCAAATTACCTGGAGAGCTTATTAAAACATAGATTTCTTTTGATCCCATCCCCAGAGTGTCTGATTCAGTAAGTTTGAGGTGAGGCTAGAGAATTGCATTTCTAGCAAGTTCTCAGGTGGTGCTGCTGGTCTGGGGACCCCGGGCTGAGAACCACTGTCTTAGATCATCTGAATCTACCAGCTCTTTACCTAACACCTAAGGTTGGGACCAGGTTAATTTTTATCATTGATCCTTGGGGCTGATGGACACCCAGGTCTCTCTCTGGGTTGGGAAAGAGGACCTGTTAACCCCAGGGGAGTGTTTGGATGTCCTTAGAAAGTAGGAAATAGCTTTTAACTCCTGGAGTTCTATTCTAGTACAGACCCTATTTAAACAGCTTCAGACAGGTTTAAACATCTCCTTGGCTAATTCCTAGTATCTCTGTTCCAACTTCTACTTGGGGATGATAGCTCTAAGAAGTGTTAGGGGATTAGGCTGAAAATGTAGGTCACCCCCCAGCCATCTGGGAACCAGGAGGAGTGAGAGAGGAAGAAAGAGGGACAGAGACACACACAAGGAAAAGGTGAGGGGAAGCAGAGGGCAAATGAGGACAGTTACAAAAGTGTCTCTGATGGATAGGTGGTGATTGGATTTCAGTGTCTCGAGGTGTCCTGGAAGGAAGGAAAAGTGTTCCTCATTCCCCCTTCTGCTCCTGAAGCCAAGCTGGCCTGCCTGTCCTGGGGCTGGGTCCGCAGGAATTAGAGAGGCTGAGACTAGGATGGGCACGTCCTGGAGGGTTGTTTATCTTTCTGATGCCATAACTGTGAGGGGCATGAGGCCAGATAAGGTGGGAGTGAGGCAGGGAACAGAAAGGCGAGCGGTCCTGAAAACAGGAAACAGACCCAACAGGCCAGGTGAGAGTGGGCTTAGGAGAACTTATACTCCCCTAAAACAGCCCCAGAGGATGCTGCGGAGCCTTGGAGGGTAAAGGTACTGGAAGCTTGTCTGGCCCTCTTTTCCAGTCCCGGGCTTTCAGTCACCAAGGGCTGAGGGTTGTGTCCTCATGAGGGTGCCGGCGGGGGCCAATGTGGCCCTCTGTACTGGGGACCTGAGAACGGTGAGTCAGACCATCAGTGAGGCGCTTTGTTGGGGAAGATGCCCCCTTCCCTTCCTTGAGAACAGGCAGACTTGTCCTCTCCTCTCATTTCCTGCAAGCCCTCAGGCCAATGAGATATGCAAATGATCCCCTTACCTCATTGGTTGGAGGCCTGAGAACCATGGATGACCTCAGAGAGCTGGCCCTTTAAGAGTACCCAGTGGGCTCTGTGCCCACAGCCCCTTGTTCTGAGCACAGAGGCACCAGGCCCTGCTCAATGGGGCCTCCAGTCTCTGGGGAAGTTGGGCCTGCCCGGCTTTGACACTGACCAGTCATCTCTGCCATCCCTAAAGTGAGTATGTCTGAGGCCTACTTGGGTGCCAGGCCTCTCACCTAGAGCCCCCTCCTCTGACACCTGCTGTCTGCTTTCTGTTGTTTGTTTTCAGGACTCTGCACACTTCTGTCCCCTGCCCTACTGCCACCCTGACTGGCTTTATGTCCCTCACTGCTATCTCGTCAGAAAGATAAACAACCCTCCTCACTTAGCTTTTCATCCAATTCTTTCTGGACTCCTCTCCCTGTGTCTCACCTTCTCCCCCCTGCCAAAGATCAATTCCTTCAACTTGTGTTTTTCTTCCCATCCCCTCTGCCTTCTCAAGGGTGAGGGGCTCAGTAGATGGGGCAACACCTGGGACAGGAAGAGAGAGAGGACCTGTCCTTTCTGCCGCCTCTCTGGGCAGAGCCTGGGGGCCTGAGATGTGGTTGGAAAGTGGGTTACCTAGGTTTGGACATTGAGATGGAGCCAAACTCTAAGCCCTGGGGATGAGCACTCTCTGCCTTGTCCCTCCTGGGGCTGTTGGAACTGGGAGTTGGGCTCAAGCTTGGGACTTCCAGGCTGGGAAGGCTCTCCGAGGTCACCTAGCCAGAGGTGACTCAGGTGGGCACATGCTCCGTGGTTGATAACAGGGAGGAGGGTTCCTGGGTGACATAAGTTTGGGACACTGTGTTGAAGTTGAACAGATGGTTTACCGAAGGACTTCTCAGATTACTATGCTGCGGTGCTCTGTGAACCTGCAAGAGGCTCACAGGGATGGGAGGCAGCATTTCTCAGAATGATCTGCGCACAGACCCCTTCTTAGATATTTCTCAGACTTCATGTTTCACAGAACACTCCCTGAGAAATGTTAAAGTCTAACTACCTTCCTTGAACAGAAGGGGAAACGAGGGTCAGAAGGGGAAGGTGACCTGCTCAAGTTCATATAACATCGCAGGTCCTGGATAGAAGGAGGAAAACCAGTCTCGGTTGGTTTCTCTTGGAGATTAGCCTTGGGGAAAGATGGTCACCACTCTGTCCTGATCTTTCTAGAACTGATTCTGGGGCCTTTCTTTTTTTCCTTGAAAAGTCTCTTGCTTCTAGAAAAGGGATTCATCGATTAATCCATAGAATGAATGTGCATTGAGGGTCTACTATGTGCAAGGCTTTGGCCTGGGTGTTCTGAGAGAGAGAGAGATTACAGCATGTTATCCATCTATTTTAAAATCCACAGCATGTGTGCCTTTCCATTGCCCTAAAATATACACATACTCTGTCACAGTTAATTAAGCAACATTTTTTAATTGCTTGGAAATGAAATGATGCCTCTTGAGATGACAAAGATGCTCAGCATGTCCCAGAACTAGAGTTGGGAGTGCTGCCACAGTCTTTTGTTTTTCATAGATCCCAGAGGCACCAGTGGGCCAGAGGCTCTGCTATCCTCTTCTTCACTCAGGCTTTAAGCTGCTTGCCCCCTGGTCAGGAGCCCCTGCCACCTAAGAAGTTGTCCCTCAGCCCGGAGGTGACTGTGCAGGGAACAGGCTGCGCCATCACCCCAGCTTTCCAGAACTCTGTCCCCAGGGCACTTGGGCTTTGGGGGAAGTGGATTTTGGTCAAGAAGGCTGGCAGGCAGCCTCCAGGTGCTCCAAACCTGTCCTCTTTTTTGCAGGTGCACCCCTCCTAATCCAGCCCCAGAATGGCACTGCCTCCCAGTCCCCTGGCCATGGAATATGTCAATGACTTTGACTTGATGAAGTTTGAGGTAAAGCGGGAACCCTTGGAGGGGCGATCTGGTCCCCCGACAGCCTCACTGGGCTCCACACCC
Organism: Mesoplodon bidens; assembly: GCF_964165515.1. Lineage (NCBI taxonomy): Eukaryota > Metazoa > Chordata > Mammalia > Artiodactyla > Ziphiidae > Mesoplodon > Mesoplodon bidens. Next base: position 104,817,980 of record NC_138178.1, on the reverse strand, counting down.
TACAGCTCAGTGCCTCCATCACCCACCTTCAGTGAGCCGGGCACGGTGGGGGCCACCGAGGGCACCCGGCCAGGCCTGGAGGAGCTGTACTGGCTGGCCACCCTGCAACAGCAGTTGGGGGCTGGGGAGGTGCTGGGTCTGAGTCCTGAGGAGGCCGCGGAGCTGCTGCAGGGTCAGGGCCCAGTCCCTGTTGAAGGGCCCCACACCTACTACCCAGGGAGCCCAGAGGAGACCGGAACCCAGCATGCCCAGGTGAGTGATCAGCGAGCTGGTCCGAGGGAGGGCAGGGTGAGGGAGGAGGCCAGCCCAGAGAGGAAGGAGAGTCCCCGGAGAGGGTTACTGATTGGGAAAGGGGTAGAGGACAGGAGAAGGGAAGAAGGACTTTTAAAAGATATCAGATAGAGAAAACTGTTTTCTGGCCCTTCTTTTTTCCTTTTTTCCAAATAGAGAGAAATGAGTAGGCTGAATCAGGAGGAAGAGGGAGAAGACAAGGTTAGAAGAGGATTGACCAAAAGGAGAGAGCTGAGAATTAAAGGGCGTCAGGAATGGTTGATTAAGGGAGGTATATAGATACTCAGTCTGGGGAACCACGGAAAGGGTTGTGCGTGGAATGGAGCAGAGACTGTGGGAACCGGAGTGAAGTTGGCCTTTTCAAGACTTCGTGCTGCCCCAGCCCCCAGCCTTCTCAGGAAGGATTGGGACTCATCCTATTAATTATAGACACAGACAGGGGTGTTGAGGGCATTAAGAAGTAATCCAAATCCTTGGAGGGTCACAGGGTTGCAGCCTTCAGGACAGGGGAGCGAGGTGTTCTGGAGGGGAAGGGTCTGTCTGGCCCGAGCCCACGGGACACACGTGGGCCAGGAGCCGTATGCTCATGACCCCTCTAGGTCAATGTGGGGTTCAGGGGCGCGACTGGCTCGCCCGACGGTGGTTGGGACACGCGGGGACCACCCAAAGGCGTCGGGGACCCGTGGCGGGGGTGCGGGGCAGGGGAGGGCGTGTTGGGACCTGGAAGGGGATCTAGACTGCAGGACAGATTCAGGGGAAGGCGCACATTCAGGTAAAGGTGGGAGCCGGGGGCGGAGCATTCCCGAGGGCGGGGCCGTGTGGGCGGGGCCACCCGAGCTTGGAGCAGGGCGGGAGCCGGCTCTGACTCGGGCCCTGCCCGTTCCCTCTGCAGCTGGCCGAGCGGTTTTCGGACGCGGCGCTGGTGTCGATGTCTGTGCGGGAGCTAAACCGGCAGCTGCGGGGCTGCGGGCGCGACGAGGCGCTGCGGCTGAAGCAGAGGCGCCGCACGCTGAAGAACCGCGGGTATGCGCAGGCCTGTCGCTCCAAGCGGCTACAACAGCGGCGCGGGCTGGAGGCCGAGCGCGCCCGCCTGGCCGCCCAGCTGGACGCGCTGCGGGCCGAGGTGGCCCGCCTGGCCAGGGAGCGCGACCTCTACAAGGCTCGCTGTGACCGGCTGGCCCCGAGTGGCCCAGGGCCGGAGGCCACGCCCACTTCTTCCTCTGAGCCACTGGCCCCGGAGTGGTGGAGTCGGTGGGCGGGTGGCGCGCACCACCCGGGAGGCGGCTGTACCATTCACTAGATGGTTACTGAGCGCCTTCTGGCGCCAGACACTCCTTTGGATGACCACACAAATATCCCCAAACTTCCTGGACCCTCAAGGCATGCTCCGACGTTAGATGCCGGTCATTTTCTGGAAGAGAGGTCCCCTTCCCTCACGCAGGACGTGCACAGAAACCCTTCACCTTCTGCTCCACTCTACATGACCAGGTCACTGAAGTCTGCAGGAGTCAGTGCCAGGCACTTGGGGAGAGCGGGGCGCAAGGAGGTGTGGATGATGCACAGTGAATGGGAGGTGAGGGAATGGTGCAGCTCCCGGCTCAGATTAGATTTTAATTCAAGGTTTTCAACCTGTAGTGCACTAAGGTGGTAATTAGCAATGAGGCTATGTTTTCACTCCAAGGCTTGTAACCTCCCCATTTTAGGACTACTGCATTTTCAAGATTTCAATTCCCAATATCAAGACCGACCAGGAACTCTACTCAAGAGGCTTTCTTGAAGAAAGCCCGTGGCCTGCAGGGCCCAGAGCAGCAAAGGCCTGAGGAGCTCTGGGGGTGGTTGGTGTGGGCTGGGAGAGAACCCTGGGCAGGAGTCTGAAGCCAGGGGTGCTAGTCTCAGCTCTGCCACAGGATACCTCACAGTCACCTTGAGCAAATCACTTGCTCCCTGGGTTTCGATTACCTCATCTAATCCTCATTTGAATTGGATGACTTCTGACACCTTTCCAGTTCTGGCCTCTCCGTAGTGTGGGAGCCCCAGTGGTCTCCCCAAGAAGCCCCGAATTCAGCCTCACCAAAGGGACTTTCTGTCCTGCTCCAGCTTCCTGACTGCAGCATAGGCCGCACTGGTCCTCTGTTGCTCCCTCCATGCTGCCTTGGCCTCCAGACCTGCATAGGTTGCCCCTGCTCCCTCCTGTCTCTCTGAGGGCTGAGGTGAGACTTTCCCCAGCCTGACAAGAAGCTGAGAGAATGCAGCTTTTGTGAATTAAACTTGAAGTCTAGGCACAACTGTATGCAATTGGCTAGATGTTCTTGCAATTTAAGAAGTGTTTATTCTATATCCTTGCTCCAGGCCTCTCTCTCTCTGTGTGTGTGTGTGTGTGTGTGTGTGTGTGTGTGTGTGTGTGTGTGTGTATGACAGAGAGAAAGAGAGAGGGAGAGGGAAAGCGAGAAGGAGAGGCTGGATAGCCCCCACCTGGGCGGAGTGGAGCATCTCAGTTCTGAAGCCCCAATGAAAATGGGGGAAGGGGTGGGGATTGGGCCAGATGGAGGCCCACCTCCACTGCATAGAAGCCCAGGAACAGTAGTGACCCAGCCAGGCCTGCCTGTGGCTATCCTGGCGGCTCACAGTTGCCATGGTAACCCAGCCCTCTAGTTCAGCAGCCTACAGAGAGAGTGGGTGGGGGCTCTGGGCTGGGAGCAGTTACCTGGGAGCAGCCTCTGTTGTAGGTCCTCTAAGGGAAATAATAAATGGGGAGAAGGAGTTGGGTGTGGGGGAAGAGCCTCCCATATGTCTCTCTTCCTTTCTGCCCCCTCTACCCACCCCCTCCCCAGCTGTCTCTTCCCATCCCCGTTCTTGTTCCCTCCTCCCCCTCCTCTAGCCGAGCTCGTCCCTCCTCCACTCAGGAGCCTGCCATGGGAGTCCTCTCCTCTATCTCCACCAGGATTTCTTTCTCTTCCCTTCTCCCTTTCCCACTGCTGGCTACTGGCCACCCTCTTTGGTTCTGGCTCCTCTCTCTGAGTGGCTCACGGCACCTTTAGCCTCTCCTCCTCCACCCCCTTCCACGTGCATTGTTGAAGGGAGAGGCTGGGGCAGGGAAGGTCCTTCTAGGAGCCCAGCTCTTCTTCCCTCACTCTGGATATCCCTCAGATCCTCACCTGCTCTCTACAGCTGTGATCCAGACCCACTACTGCTCTTGCCTGCCTTCCTTAACTGGCTGAGGCTCTGCACGGCACACATATGGGCAGAGACACCCATCCACACGCACCTACACCCGTACACACAACAGGGCTATGTTTACACACACTTGGGTCACAAGCTGAGGGTCACATGGATTCACCTCAAACAGAAGTTGCACACTCATGATTAAATGTGGGCCCTTTAGTCAGATGGGCCTGGACTCAAGTTCCAGGCTTACCAGTTCTTCTTTGACCATGGGTGAGCTTCAGTCAAGCTTCATTTGCTTTGTCAGGAAAATGGGGAAAACAATGGTAACTACCTAGTGAGAGTGAATGCATTTAAAACACACTAAGTACAAAGCTTCACACATGCTAAATGGCAATGTTTGCTATTGCTGTCAATGTTATTAAGAGTACACAGGGGGCTTCCCTGGTGGCGCAGTGGTTGAGAGTCCGCCTGCTGATGCAGGGGACACGGGTTCGTGCCCTGGTCCGGGAAGATCCCACATGCCGTGGAGCGGCTGGGTCTGTGAGCCATGGCCGCTGAGCCTGCGCGTCCGGAGACTGTGCTCCGCAACGGGAGAGGCCACAACAATGAGAAGCCAGCGTACCGCAAAAAAAAAAAAATAGTACACAGGGAGTTCCCTGGCGGTCCAGTGATTAGGACTCAGAGCTTTCACTGCGGGGGCCCGGGTTCAATCCCTGGTCAGGGAACTAAGATCCCACAAGCCGCAAGGTGTGGCCAAAAAAAAAAACAACAACAACAAAGTACACAGCTGGACTTCTGAACCACTAAAGGCCACACTCTGGAGAGTCAGGGATATGCAGAGCATGAACACACACACACACACACACATATGTACACACACACATTCACACACCAGGAAAACAAGGCTGCAAAGACCTTAGATACCCCCTCTGTATTCATAATTCACTAGCAGACCTGCTGCCCTCCTTCAGTCCTGCACCCCATCCCTCCCGCCACTTCTCAGGCTGCCTCACAGCTGTGTGAGGGCTGGAGTTCAGCCCCTGGGAGGCTCAGCTGGGCTTCTCTGAAGACAGCTTAAGAGGGCATCAACTTGCCCCCTTGACAGCCCCTTATTACCCCTCTATCTCTGGTAATTAACCCTCAGGGGGCCTGGGCCCCCCTGGGGTTGGGAGGTGATGGTAGGGACTCCTCAGATCTCACTGGCACATAGTTGGGGTGAAACTGCAGAGCCACCAGGCTGTCTGGGGAGCTCTGGCTCAGAATTCAAAAGGTGCTGGTCCTCATTTCTTAATGGTGTGTGTGGGGTGCTATGGACTGCGCAACAGGCATCTGAGGCATGATGGGTAGAGGCTGAGGTGCTAGGAGTGGTTCCTTTTATTAATGGCCAGAAAGTCAGGATCACTGAAGAAAGTCACTGAGGGTCCACAAGGCTGAGGGGTATGGGGCCTGGAGAGATGGCGCAGGGCTCACCACTCACTTCCAGCACCCAGGGGACACGGCTGGTCCAAGAGGGAGAGGCACTGGTCACTTGAGTCACAAGGGTCAGGACAGGCACCTGGGGGAGAATGAGATAGTCATAAGCACCCTCGTCTACACCACACCCAGCCGGGATGGACTCCACCAAGATCCACCCCCCTAGTGTCCCAGGACTCACTGAGAGACTGAGGGAGTGTCGGTCCGGTTGTCGGCTGTCACAGGCTAGGGCTGGGCGTCGTGGCTGGCGTGCAGGACCTGGGAGGCCCGGGGCTGATGCCCTGGCTGGCATAGTACTCCACCACCTGCCGGGGCACCTCGGCCAGGACGCACTTAGCTAGCGCAGAGGGTGCGGCCTGGGATGGGGACGGGGGTGTGGTTAGGGGCGGGAGAGTGGGGGAAGGAGGGGCCCAGGTAAGAGGCGGGGCTTCGGGTGGCCAGCTGAGCTCCATCGTCCTTCGCAGGACATCAATCAAGTGAGAGAGACGGGTCAGATTTGGGTGGCAGGAGGAGCTGAGGAGTCCTTCAGCTGGGAGGGGCCTCCGGGCACTCACGTCCTTGAAGTCCCGGAAGGGCACGAACTGGACGATGTCGCGAGCCGCGGGCACCCCTCGGGGGCAGCGCAAGGGACCGTCATCGCCGTCCAGCAGCCGCATGTCGGAGAAATCGGCGTTGCCCACGCCCACGATGATGATGGACATGGGCAGGCGGGAGGCGCGCACGATGGCGGCGCGAGTCTCGGCCATGTCGCTCACCACCCCGTCCGTGAGCACCAGCAGCACCGAGTACTTCTGAGGGCAGGCAGAGGGGGAGGAAGGGTCAGCTCTGCGGCCGTGGCACCGGCCCCAAGCCCGGGCCCGGGCCCGGGCCCTGGCCTCACCCGAGGACACCAGGTTGCCCGCTTCGGCTGGGGCTCCTCACCGTGGCCTGGCCAGTACTCTGCTCCCGCTGGGCTGGCGCCGCCACGCGGTTGATGATGGGGGCCACGTTGGTGGGGCCATAGAGCTGGATCTGGGGCAGGCAACGGCGATAGGAGGTGATGACCCCCGAGATCTCTGTGGGCAAAGAGGTGAGGAGGGCAGAGATTAGCGGGAGCCCTTCCTGAACCCCCTTAAAGCAAGGAGGTGCTTCTCTGTCTGAGGACTGCCCTGCCACCAAGTTCTTCACTAAGCAGGAGAGTTGGATGGTCCAGGTGCTGGCAGAGTTGGGTGGGCAGATACTGGGCCAGGGGCTGGAAGTCTTAGCAAATGAAGGCAGGTGTTGGATGGGTGAAGGGGCAGGGAGCAGGGCCCAGGGGAATGGAGTCTGTGCTCCTACATGAGGTGTACAGGAGTAGGCAGCAAGCTGCATGCAGGGAGGCGGGGCTGGTGGGAATCTCCTCTCTTACCTTCACATTCAGGATTTTCCGGGTCAAAGTTGATAGCAAAGTCATGGGACACCTGTGAGGGTAGGGTGAGGCCAGCCAGGGGATGTTTTTCCTTCTTGTCTGACCCTCCCAACATCTGCTCCCTTCCCCTCGCACCCAGCCTACCTCAAAGTTGGGGGGGATTCGAGCCCCAAAGCCAAACGCTGGGAACCGTTTGTCACTGGGGAGAAGAAAAGTCTGTGGGGGCCCATTGGGCAAGGCGTCCCTGCCTGTCCAACACCCCGACCTCCTGCTACCTGTCGTAGTCCTGGCAGATGCCTCCCACTGCACGCAGGGCCTGCAGGTAGTGGTTGGGCTGGCGGGTGCTCAGGCAGTGCAGTGACTGGCTGCTCCTTGGGTCCCCGTTGGAGGCGGTGAAGTCAATGGCCACCTGGTGGAGACGCGGAAAGTGTTATGGTGCATCTGTGAGCACCAACAGAGAGGCTGGGCCACAGCTAGGGCCTGTAGGGAGGCCTAAGGTGAATCTAAACAAGCCCACAGGTAGTCTCATCATAGAGTCGGGTGAGGGGAACAAGCTGACCACACTAAGGCTCATGAGAGGTCCAAGTAGGGGCAGTGAGGATTCTGGGCTCTTTCTCTTCACTATGGGCCTAGCCCCTCCCCCTTGGCCACGTCCCTGTCCCCTGGGCCTTTACCGTGAAGTTGATCTGGCAGCCGCCCATGATGTAATCCAGGAAGGTGTGCACCTTCTCCACCTAGTGGGAAGAGGGGAGTAAGGTGGAGGGATGGTCCCTTGAGGATGAAGCTGGGTGGGGCTTCTGCAGGAGAAAGGGAGGGGCCAGAGTTTTTGAGGTTGAAGTTGGTGGTGCATAGGGCAAGGGTTCTAAGCTCCCAGGAGCAGAGAAATGATCTTTGAAATGAGGGCAGGGTTGAATCTGAGGTTGCCTCGGGGGTCGGGGTGGGGCAGGGCTTGAGGCGGGCACTGGAATTTACCGTGCACTGGGCCAGCACTACGGTCCCTGAGCTCTTGTAATTCTTCTTCTTGTCCCGGTACTTGGGGTTGATACAGTCCCACTGCATCTAGACCCCACATACCCCACAAGCCCAGGGTCACATCACGTGACCCTTCCTCCCCCTTCCAGGAGAGCCTCCCAGATTGAGACCGCCATGGCTCAGTCCTCAGGCTGAGCCCAGGGCTTTCCACCCTCTCCACCTCCTATCATGTGTGGGGGGGCTCTTCAGCATCACCCTCAGGATTCTCCCAGGGATCTTGGTGGGGTTCTGGCTGAGGGTCTTTGTGGCACCTCCTGCCCAGGGTTTGCTGTTCCTTCCTGCATCTCCTGGAAGGTGCTGGTGAACTCGCCGATGAAGTCATGCTTCCCGCTGGAGTCATAGTCATACACCAGGAACTGAGAAGGCAAGGGGGGTGGGGCGGTCAGGGTCAGGGAGACTTTGCAGAGGTTCCTGGGGGCAGGAGGAGGGACTCAGGGCGGTAGGGGTCCAACAGTCACTAGGCCCAAACAGATGTCCTCAACCTGCCAGAGAAGCCACTTGCTGGATTTCATCCTTTGGCTCAGTCCGGCAGGGACTTTGGCCTCTGCTAGAAGGCACACACAGAGGAACATTGAGCTGTGACTGGTTCTTTACCCGCAGTGGGAAGGGGTATCAACGTGGGGGAGAGGGAGGGGCTTGCCACACTCGGGGGTGGGGGTGGGGGAATGATCTCTGGCAGAGGCCGGAAGCTCCAACAAGCCACCCTTGTTTGCGGGGGCCTCACCTTGAGAGGCCGGTGGACATCGCAGCTGCACAGCGAGTGCAGGGACAGACGGAACGGCTCCCAGCTGGGGTTCAGATTGTTCTTCACCACCTTGAAGAGGCACAGAGAGCTGGTCACCCCCGATCTAGTTTCCCCTGCTCTGCCCTTCCTCTCTCCTTCCCCCCAGCCCCAGGCACCAACCTCTGTCCTCCAGACCAGCTGGTCGCTCTGGTCCCCATTGGTCTTATAGATCTCCATGAATGGGTCAGACTTGCTGAACAGATCCTGGGGACACGGGGGAAAGCGTCCATGAGCCTGGTGAGGTCTGAGGGGGAGGCGGCTAACACCAAGAAGGGAGCAGAGCTGGACCTGGGGTTTGTCCTGAGGAGGGGGCTGGGCTCCCTAACACTAGAGAGGCGGACCTGCACTCTGGGTTTCCAACCTTGTTGTCCAGCTTGTGGGCCCTGAAGGTGAGCTGCACATAATCATTGGTGCCAGATACCTCTTCGGCCACGATCTGCAAGGAGGACACAAATGACAGGATTCCCCCAACCCACTCCCACAAGGCCCTTTCCCTTAGGTGGGAGCTAGCCCTGGGCATGATGTCACCATGGATGTCCATGCAGGGGCATTGAATGCCCCGCCCGAGGGTGAGTACAGGTGACTTTGCCTACCGTGATGGTGGACTTGCCCGCGTTCTTCCCATTCTTCAGTAGCAGCGGCTTAGTGACCTTGGTCTGTGACACAACCTGGGGATGGAGGGGGAGGGGGACCCAGCTGTGACGCCCCCACCTGCTTTGGCCAGGGTACAAGGGACAGGGTAATAAGTGCCCTTTGAGCTCTCACAGGGGCTGCACTTGGGCTAGGATTGGACTTAATTTCCGCGGCAACCTTAACGGGTAGGCACTGTGACCCGCATTATTTAGATGAGGAAACTAAGACTCAGAGAGGTTAAATATCTAGCCCAAGGATGCACAGCTGGTGAATGGTGGAGACGGGGTCCAAGCCCCGACTGAACTAGCTCCAGAGCTTATCCTCTGTCTTCTTTTGGCTTCCAGAGGCAGAGCGATGGGGGTGGGGGTGGGGTGGGAATGCAGACCTGGCCCAAGGTGCACTCGGTAGAGCCGAGGAAGGTGTCATTGCGGGGGCTGGTGGCTCCGTCCTCCGCGTCAAACACGTGGAACTGCAGGGGCTGCTTCTCCTCAAAGAAGTACTCGAGGGCCAGCACCCGGGAGAAGACAGGGCTGGAGCAGGAGCGCAGCACCTCTGTGCGCTCCACCTGCGGCAGAGGGGAGCGTGTCCTTTGGGAACCCGGGCTGCTTTATCTTGCCCTGGACCACCCCGGTCTTGCCTGCCTTCCTCAGGCTTCCGCACCCCAGCGACTAGCTCTTCTCTCCCTGGGCTGAACCCCAAGCTCAGGGTGCTGCCAGCCCCCAGGATCATCAGCCCGCTGGGGCTCTCATATTTGGGAGCGGTGCCACTGACTTCGGGGGCGATCTCGGCACCCAGCGGGACTCTGTGGGCTTTGGAATCTGTAAAATGGTCTGTGTGTGTAATGATGGCACCCCCATCCGCAGGGTTACCCACACAGCCTGGAAGAGGCCCCTGGGAGTCCTGACAGTCCCCCACGAGGCTTTCACTGCCCCCACCAGCCTCCTCCCTCTCAGTCCCGGAGGTGAATGAAGGAGATCCCAGCCGCTCTCACCTCCACCCACTGCTCATCGGAGTGGAGCTTGAGCAGCACGCAGGGGTGGGGCTTGGTGAGCGTGTCTCGGTCTAGGAGGCCGTGGCAGGACACCCGCAGCTCCACTCTCGAGGCCCCCAGCGTCATGGCTGGGGGCTCAGGCACCCATGCCATCTCCGGGTTGGACATGTCACTGTGGGGACAGAGCAGATGGCCTGGACGCTGGAAGGGGAACCCCTGCCAGGGGAGGGGTCTGCCTCTGGGAGCCACGGCCCCACCCCCTTGCCCTTCTCCCTGAGGCCCTGGCATCTCATGGACCTGCTTCCCAGTGACCTCGCTCAGCTTCCCCTGAGCACTGAGCTGGCGAGGGTGGAGGACCCGAGCCCCCCACTCCTGCACAGTCCAGTGCTCCTGTCACCCCTGCTGGCCTCATATGCGTGGATGGGGCTGGAGAGGGCTAGAGGGCTGGGGGGGGTTCCTGGCAGCCTTGCTCCTGGGCCATCAATTGATCTACACTTTCTGCTACCTCAGCACCTTCTGCTATTTCCTGACTGATGTCTGAGTCAGCGCTGCACTCAGTCTCGGCTCAAAGGAGCTGAACTGGGGCAAGGGGTCCCTGCCAGTCTGAAGAGGATGGTCAGGAATGGAAGCTGCAGTGGGCAGGAGGAGGCAGATTGGAAGGTACCCTCCGGGGCTGTCCCCATCCACCTCCCCCGACTCACCTTCTGGTTGGCTGACGGAAAGGGAGGGATGGTGGGCTTGCAGAGTGAGAAGCAGAGCCCAGTCCCTGCTGAAATCTCCTCCAGGTTCCTGGCAGTGGCTCCCACTATGACAATGCTGGCTTTCCTCCCCACCTCCCCTGTTCTCACACTTCTTGGCAGCACTGGCACTGTCTCTTAGCGACAGGATTTTGGGGGAGCCTCGGCCCCCTCCATGCTGCCCGTGGGATGCACGCACGCCACCCTCCCCCAGCAGAGGCACCAAGCTTTGGGCAGCAGCAGGCAGGGGTCCGCTGGCTTGAGTTCATGGCGGGGCCATCCATCTATCTTTGTCTGTCCACATCTCAGGGTGAGGCTGTCTGATCCCATGTCGTGCTTCCCCAGCGAGTGTCTGTTGGTGTGTCTGAATGCCCCCATCCCGTGTCTGTCCCCTAGTCGGGTGTCTGTCTTCAGGAGGGTGTGACAGTTCCCGTACCTCCCTCAGAACTGGGACCCTTCCCTGGCTGGGTACTCCCTCCCCACAGCGTGTGCCTTTCTGGATACGTGAGGGAGGGTCTGAATTGAAGGGGTCCTCTGCATTCCAGCCACAAGTCTCCCAGCTCTCACAGGTCCCCTGAGTTGGGCAGGGGCATGTGATGGTGAGGGTATCGGGTAGGACTAGAGACCTCTCTGGAGGCTGGGGGCGATGTTGTTATGGAGACTGGGCCAGGCTGGACCGGGCTGGGGCTGGGCTAGGGAGGAAGGGTGGGCTCACCTGGGCTCTAGTCGGGGGATCCTCTCTCCAGCTCTCTGGCCCTGGCCCTGACTCCTTTGGTGTTCCAGCCGCTGGCGCAGGCTCCGGCTCCGGCTCTGCAGCTATTTATGGGGCCTGGATGGGGAGGGGTTGGGGGGGGGCCGCAGCACCAGCTCCCCCCCCCGCACAGACCGGTTGGGAGGGAGAAGAGGGGAGGGGCAGGGCCACTGCCTAGGAGGAGCCACAGAGCCGGAGGAGGAGGGCGGGCTGGGGGTGGCTCAGACGCAGGACCCCTGCAGACAGTGACACACATCCTCCCCTTCATGCCACACCCACACCCCGCATCACAGAGATGCACACGTTGCAGTGGTGCGTGCACGCACACACATTCATGCCGGGAAATGATGGAGACATATGCACACACAACTCACAGGCTCACACGTATCTTGACACAAACAGGTGCCAGCACATAAACTCACCGTGACACCATGACAGTTACAGCCCTACGGATACACATAGGGAAACACACCCAATCTCACAACACTGTCTGTATCACATTTGTTAAGGACATTCACAGTCACATATAAAAGAACACTGGGCTATACTTGTCACACACAACATACTCTCATTCACGCCAACCAACCCGAATACGACAGAATGGAGATCTTCACGTGCTTCTTAAAAACCATCGTGTACCATGCTAAGGCTCATAGCTTTGAGAATTCAAAGTTCCCTAGCCACCTTTTAACAGGGAGACGAGGAAATGGACACAATTGCTTAAGGGCACACAGTGTCACATCCTGGTCGCGAAGCCCCCTGAAGATAGGGGGAGATGTGCTGGACTGATTCCTGAGGCATCTTCCTGGTACCCACAACTCCCCCCCTCCACCCCGAGATTCAACTCATATGGCCACATCCTTGTGGGACGGGCCGTGCCACACACAGATCTCGAGGAAACAAGACAATCATTCTCTAGTGAGGCCAGGGGAAGTGAGCAATTGCCCGGGAAGCTGCACGCCACGCGTGAAGACATTTGGGTACATGGTGATCTGGGATGAGTATGACAGAGGGGTCACCAAGACGTCTTCACCCTCCATCCCCAAAACTGCTTGTGTATTAAGATAGCAGCCATTTATTGAGCATCTCCTGGGTGCCAGGCACTGTGCCAGAGGTTGGGGCTACACAGGTTATTAAGACCCAGCTCCTGCCCCTGGGGGAGGTGCGTGTATATGGAACAAAAATCACACAGAGATGATCAGCCAATGCACAAATGCAATGAGGTATGACAGGTGCAAAGTATGGACCTATTCAGGATGCAGTGGGCCACAAAGAGGGAGGGCTCAATTTGGATGAGTCAGGGGAAGGCATCAGGAAGGGCTTCACGGAGGAAGAGGCTATTGAGCCCAGTCTTTTTTTTTAATATAAATTTATTCATTTATTTATTTTTGGCTGCGTTGGGTCTTCATTGCACCATGTGGGCTTTCTCTAGTTGTGGTGAGCGGGGGCTACTCTTCGTTGCGGTGCGCGGGCTTCTCATTGCGGTGGCTTCTCTTGCGGTGGAGCACGGGCTCGGGCTTCAGTAGTTGTGGCGCATGAGCTTAGTTGCTCCGCGGCATGTGGGATCTTCTCCGACCAGGGCTCGAACCCGTGTCCCCTGCATTGTCAGGCGGATTCTTAACCACTGTGCCGCCAGGGAAGTCCTTGAGCCCAGTCTTGAATGCCAAGCTGGTATTTGTTAGTACACTGATGAGAAATGATTAATTTTAATTATTGATCTTCTCCTGCCCTAGGCACTTCCGCTCACCTGCAGGCCACTCTACTGTTGAGATTTCTGACTACTGATGGTGTCCCCAGGATGACACAACACCATTTAATTCCACCATTAGTGAGCCTGCCTGTGCGTAAACACACACACACACACACACACACAGCACACTGCTCCCCAGTCTCTTCCTGGGACACTGGGATCTCCCCAATCCCACTGCACCTCCCCAAAGCCCCTGGTGTTTGTTCCCCCCCTTCTCCAGCCAGTTCAGCCAAGACCCTGCCCATAACAGCCACCCTGCTTGGTGACTTCTGAGTCCCCTCCCATCCAGCAGCTCTCCAGTCTTTCCTACCTCTCCCCTTAGAGCTCTAGCCCCATCTCTGGGGGGATGTTCCCCACTTTTCCCCACTGTGGGGCTTGAGGGAAGGGGAGCAGCTGGTGGGGAAAACAGCAGAGACTAGGGCAGGCGGTGGTTTTGGTTTTTTTATTCTATACAAGTGGAGAGAGAGCCCCTGGGGACAGAGGGACAGATCTGCCCTCCCAGGTGAGGAGACACCCCCCACCCCCCAGGTCTGCAGAGCAAGCAGAGCCTCTCTCTCCAGGCTGCTCCCTCCCTTCCTGTCCCCCACATCCTGTCCCCCAGGCCTCATCCTGCTGTACTGCGTCTGTGGGACAGGGGCTTGCAGAAGGGCCTGGAGGTGCGGGGATGGGTGGGGGTCTGAGTCCTTGTGAGGCACATGTTGAGAGGAAGGCTGGGGGGGTGTTGCAGCGGCTGTCACCCTGTTCCTGGCTCGCTGGCTCCTGCTGGGGGAAATCCAGGGAGTCCTGTTTCCCAGGCAGGGAGAGCCAGCCACGCCGTGTGGGTGGCCTCGTCACATGGATGGGTGGGAAGGGGGACCACCCTCTAGCCCACCCCTCTGGCACCTGTGGGGTCAGGGGGCTGTCTTCTATCAGGCTCCAGCTTGTCACAGGACTGTGCCCGCCGTGTCCTCTTGGGCTTCAGGGGGGCAGTCCGGCGGCCCGGATCTGGGGGCCCTGAAATGACAGTCAAGGCAGGCCTGGCCCATGAGTGGGGCTCACAGCCTGGGCACTCATCCAGGCTATGACCTCTGGCTGTCTGTCACTCATCCTGTGCCCAGGAAGGGACCCAATGTGGGCAGCAAGGCCCCAGAGGTGTCCCACACCCCCTTTAGCCAGGTGGCAGACCTTGGACCTCAGGCTCCTCTTGGTCCTGCTGGGAGCCCAGCCTCAGTCGGGGTTTGTTCATTCCTGGGGCCGCACCCTCAGTCTCAGCCTCCTCCCTGCCCCCTGGCTCCTGGGGGAGCCGGCGGCCCCTGTGCACAGCCACCGGCTTGGGGGGCCGCAGAGCTAAAGGAGGGTCCTGCAGCCGGCACAGAAGGAAGATGCTCAGTCAGTTAGTTTGTCTTTCTGCCTCCTCAAAGTGCCCTCCCCGCCGCCTTGCTGGCTCTCACCTTGGCGTTCCTGGCAGGAACCGTCCTCTCTGGGAATAGGGCCCCCTCCTTCTCCTCCTCCCCATCTTGGGATGCTGGGCTGGGGCTCTGGCAGCTGTGGTTGGGGGCGCTCTCCTCAGCTGGGGGATGGGAAGAGAGAAGAAACTGCAGGAAAAGACGTTCTTGCCCAGCCCTCCCTGTCCTTTGTTCCTGTGAAGCCCTGGAGGCCAGGACCTTCCCCGCCAAGCCCACTTGCTCCCATGTCTCTGCCTCAGATGTCCCCTTCTGCTCTCACGGTCCCCAGGATCCTCCTGAGCCTGTCACCTCTGCAGGGGGCTCTGGCTGACCCTCTTGAAGAGCAGGGACAGAGCCAGGGCCCGCGGCCTGCCGGGTCCACAGGCATGGCTGCCCAGCCAGGGCTGCAGTGCCCCGGCGCCCTGCCAAGGCTGCAACCTGGCACTCCTAGAACTCTCTGCCAGTCTGATTTAGATGGTGAGTCTGGAGGAGAGGTGCCTGGCATCCTCACCATTCCCCCTACCCTGCCTCTGTGGCTTTAGGCACCCTGGACCCAAGGACGTGCCACGTGTTTGGGGTTGTCTGTGTGTGTATCTGTGAGGTGCGGGTGAGGAAGCCCAGGAGGGTGCCGGCGGTTAGGGCGTGTGCAGGGAGCACCCGACAATCACCGTCTCCTAAATGAAGGATGGAGCCCCTCTTCCGGTGTCTTAACTAGTCTGTGTGTGGGATGGGATCATCAGCGAAGATGACCCCGGCGCTGGGTCGGCCTTGGAAGGCGGAGCAGGAGCACAGGCACTGCCAAGCCTCAGGCCAGCCTGGCTCTGCACCGCGCCCTTATGCCCTAGCCCTGGGGTGGGAGTGGAGGAGGGAAGGGAGTGTCTCTCTCCAGGGAGATTTGTCCCTGTCACTGTTGTTGGAGGGTCACATTCCAGACCTGGGGGAACTGAGGCTGATGCCGAGCTGACCGGCTTTCCTTTAGCTGCTCCCTAAATGAAAGGTGCTCTGAACCCAGCAGAAGGGAGGTGTCATACTATGATTCCCCCGCCCTTTACTCTGGAAGGTGAGCAACCTGTCAACACTGTGGGTGGTGACTGAGCCAGCACTTAACACCCAGGGTGTCTGACCTCCGAGGCAGGGGGCTCTTGCCCCTGCTGTGGAGTACCTTTCTGCATGAGCAGAGGATGGCCTGGTGAACTGTTTTTGGGGGAGACTGGAGTGTTGGAGGTGGGCCTGGTATGGCTGGTACTGCCCACCCTTTCCCCAGCTGGGGTGCAGAAGAGAGTCCTTCCTTACAGAGGGTGCCATTCTGCTGATGGCCCCCGCTCTAGAGAATTCCCTGAACCACCCACAAAGTGTTGTTCCTTGTAGGCTAAGCCTGGCAAAGCCACTTCTGTTCCGTGGGACCTTTCTTTGGATTGGGTTGTTTGTTTCTTTTGGATGTAGTTTTGTAGCTATCCTAAAGCATTTGCACAGTGTTGACATTCTACTGCCCCCCCTTAGTTAGCTTCTGTCTCTTTGGACACAACCCGGGCCTTCAGAGCTGCTGCCAGAGAAGAGGCTTTCCATACCTATATGCCACGTGGCCTCTGCTCGGCGCATGGCACTGAAGCTCGGCTTGGTGCTTTGGGGTGGTGGCGGGGGCTTCCAGGCTCCAGGCCCTGGAGTGGAGGGAGGGGATGGGAAAGGGAAGAGGGGAAAAGGCATGTTAGCAGGGGCCCTGAGAGACGGGGCAAAGGAAGGACGTGAGGGCGATCATTCTCACCTGCATCGTCCGAGGAACGCCATTTCTGCCAAGGCTGGACGTTGCCCTCCAGGTCTGGGCCTGGGCCCTGAAAGGACAGTTGAGTCAGGTCATTAAAAAAGTCCCTTCTGGGGGGGGACTGCAGTTAGCAAGGGGCTTCTGCTCTAGCATCTCATTAGTCCCTACACATTCGGACTGTTTTCCCCAAAGAGTGGCACTCATACCACCCCTAGGGGCATAAGAAATGGTTTACACGAATGAACATATGGTTATTTTAATATGTGTTTATTTTATGTGTAGTAGAAAAAACATGATTAGTACAACAATCCTGTGATTCTAAAGATGATAATGCTTAGGTAGGTCCACACTGCGTTTAAAAAGGTGAGTTGAGGGATTTCCTGCTGGCTCAGTGGTTAAGAATCCCCCTGCCAATGCAGGGGACACAGGTTTGAGCCCTGGTCCGGGAAGATCCCACATGCCGCGGAGCAACTAAACCCGTGCGCCGCAACTACTGAGCCTGCGCTCTAGAGCCCACAAGACACAACTACTGAAGCCCATGCACCTAGAGCCCGTGCTCCGCAAAAAGAGAAGCCACCGCAATGAGAAGCCCGCACAGCGCAACGAAGAGTAGCCCCCGCTTGCCGCAGCTAGAGAAAGCCTGCGCGCAGCAACGAAGACCCAACGCAGCTATAAATAAATAAACAAACAAACAAATAAATAAATAAATAAATTTATTTTTAAAAAAAGGTGAGTTGACTTAAATAAAAATATTATGTAAATAATGCTGTGGGGGCTTCCCTGGTGGCGCAGTGGTTGAGAGTCCGCCTGCCGATGCAGGGGACATGGGTTCGTGCCCCAGTCCGGGAGGATGCCACATGCCGCGGAGCGGCTGGGCCCGTGAGCCATGGCCGCTGAGCCTGCGCGTCCGGAGCCTGTGCTCCGCAACGGGAGAGGCCACAACAGTGAGAGGCCCGCGTATCGCAAAAAAATAATAATAATAATAATGCCGTGATATGTGGAGAAGGTGAAAAGCAGTCATAAAAGTGGTAATCAAGTCACCAAAATTTGGGAAACAGCTCTAGAGGTAAGTATTTTTAGGGCCACACACTTTATGAGGAAGCAGAGGCTCCAGAGTGACCTGTCCAGGGTTGCACAGCAAGTGTAGGGGCAGAACTGCAGCTGACACCTTCCACTCCAGAGCATCGCTCTCTCCACTGACCTGCCAACTGCAGGGCTGTGGGGAGGGGAGGGTGGTATGCAGGGACCCATGGACCCTCAGTTCGCCTCCCCAGGTTCCGCTCACCTCTCGTTTCCCATCGAAGCTCCAACCCTTGGCTCTTCCCAACCCAGGAAGGGCGACACTGTGGACCCTTGGCTGCTGTGCTGTCCCAGGGGCCTGGTCCCCCTCCCCAGGCTCTGCCCCGTCGGTGCCCTGGAACAAGGTTTCGGGTTTAGAATCAGTTCCCGATGGAGAAGGGGCTCCACAGGCAGCAAGGGAGCAGGGGAGGGCCCCAACCCCTCAGAGCCCCCTGCCTGGGGAAGCCCTATCCAGACCCTCTGAAGAGTCCTTCCACTGCCCTTATTTGCATGGTGGACTCCCAGCATGCGCTGCGTCACCAGGCTTAACCCAAGAAGCCCAGGAGCGAGGAACTGGAATGACCAAGTTCCCGAGTCCTAACAGTCTCCCGTTAATTGCCTAGGGTGGGGTGCGTGGATGGCCTACGTGTGGGGCAGCAAACCAGGACTCAGCACCCCTGCCTCACTTACCATCTTCCCGCGGAAGGAAGGCCCCCGGCCCCCGCCAAATGCAGGGAGGAGCCTGCTCTCCTCTTCTGGGCTCCAGCAGGGGGAGGAATTATTGCCGAGGCTGGGGGGATCTGGGCTAGGGGGGCTCTCCTGAGTCGGGGGTGGGGGCGGGGGCGGAGGGAGGAGGAGCCCGATGGTGGGGGACCCTGGACCCCTGTCCCCCTTGAAGCTCCGGGGCCGGCGAAAGTGAAACAAGCCTCGGCGCCTCTTCTTCTGGAGTGGAGGGAGTGGCGGCTCCAAGAGGCCTGGCCGCAGGGTCCTCAGAGTCCGGGGGTAGCTGGGTAGGGTTGGGGTGAGTTAGTGACAAAGTCGTGGGGAGATACCTAGGTCAGATGCCGAGGTCGTTCAGGGCCCAGGGTGGTGTTGGTGTTAGGCCAGTCCTGGCTCTCCGGAACCTCCAGCTGTCCTGTCTCTCCGGAACCTCCAGCTGTCCTGTCTCATCTAGTCTTTCCTGCCGTTCCATAACCCTTTCCACCTATTCTCAGGGGATGGTGTCCTCACCTTCCCTGTCACAACCCTCCAGCAGCCTCTTCCCTCCCAGGCACCCCTCCCCCCATCTCCTCTCAGCCTCTCCAAGTGACCCAGTTCCTTCTGGAGAGATGCCGGGGAGTCTGTGCACGACAGTGACAGAACACACCCTCCAGGCCTGGTTCCACTAACTGTCACCCCATTCCAGGGCCTGCTATCCCCCCAACCCCAATCCCGCTGTGGTGGTTCACTCTGGCCCCATTCTTTTCTGCTGTTATGAGGGGATTCAGAGAACATGGGAACTAAGGGCTCGGTGTGGAGGAAAGAGAATGTGGGGGAAATCTCCCAGAGAGACTGGCTTTGGGGCACTGCCATTGGAGAGGCCTCTCTGGGAGATGGGTGGACACAGGAGCCCTCCAGGGCCTTGCAGCCTGCTGAAATTGGGGGTGTGCCTGGGCACCACACCTGGAGCTTTCATCCATAACCCTTCGGCTGAAGAAGTCCTCCAGCCCCTCATCCAGGCGGGTGGCCGTCCCGTTCTCCTGACGGGTCCCAGGTACTGGCGCCTGCTGGGAGGAAAGTCCTGTAGGATATACCATCTGGGTGAGGAAGCCCTCCTCCCATCCACTCAAGGCCTTCCCCTTTGGACTTGGACTTGCCTCTTTTTGGCCCCACGGAAACTTAGACTTCAGGACACCTGGGCATTTCTTAAACTTGGTGGCTCTTGACTCTCTCTCTCACCAAAATGAGAACTGCCACTGTCTAGCAGACAGAGATTTCCTATCTGTGACAAGGTCTAGCTCCATCCAATCCGGATAACTCCTCTTCTGTTCCATGGCCTGCCTGGGCCCCTGCCCGATCTCCCAAGGCTAGTACCTCTGGCATTGGTGTCCTAGAGCTAGAATCTCTGGCTCTGGCACTGCTAAGTGAAGTTGGCCCCCTTGTGAGGCTTTAGGGACTCACGCTGGGCCGACCAGGTCCCGGAGGGGTGGTCCTGGGGGGTCGGGGCCTCCCTTGTGTTTGATGCCTTAGTTTGTAGCCGTGAGTGGGCAGCTCAGATAGACCTTCCCAGGAGCCACTAGCTGTGGGCTGGCTGCTCCCGAGTCCTGAGAACCAGCCAGGGGGGATCCCCAGGCTCCCCAGCTGGCTTTCCACGTCCTGAGGGCTCCCACCTGTGGGGAGAGCAGCGTTTAGAGGGACTAGCAAGAAGGACAGGGAGAAAGCAGGCTGGAGAGGCGGAGATAAAAAGCAAGGGAATCAGGGCCATCAGCGCGGAGGCTGGAAGACTCACTAATGAAGGCAGACACCGGCCGGATCTTGCGGCAGCGTTTCTGCTTTTTGATGGCCATGGTGTCCTGCAGAGATGGAGGCATACGGTGGGGCCAGGTGGCAAACCCCAGGAGCCTCGCCTGGAGCCTCCCATTCCTCATAAAGCCTTCTCTTTAGAGTCCATCCCGCTTCCCTGTCCTTAGGCGGCTGAGGCAATGGGACAAGGGAAGAGGCTGGGCGGGATCGGGGTGAGGGGATGAGACCCAGCGAGGGGCAGAGAGTGGAGTCCAGGGAAGTAGAAGGGGACAGCGTTTTGCAGGGTCAGGGGCAGGACCAAAGTTAAGGAGGGGAGTGGGGGTGCTCACGATGTTGGTCCCAAGTTCATCATCTGTGGTCTCGTCACGGTCATGGTTCCGGCCTCGGCCCCGGGAGGACGGATCCTGTCCTTGGCACGGCCCCCCTGGCGGATCTGACAGTGTCTTTAGCTGGGCCAGGTGTCGGGCCTATAGGGAAGGACAGGTGTGAACAGGATCCCAAGGAAGCCGCCCACCGCCCAGGACCTTGACGGGGAGGGCTGGTGGGGGGAGATGTGGGTGATGTGGGGTGGAGGACATGTCTGGGCCTGGCTGAGGCTCAGAAGTCTTACCAGGCTCTTGTGGGAGTGGTACAGCTCCTGCAGGATCTCGTCTACTATGGAGTTGGTCAAGTAGGTGACGACTGAGAGCTTCACTTCACTGTGGGCACGGGGGGGTGGCTCAGCTCCTCCCTGTCTGCCCCTGAGCCTCTGCCCCAGCCTTCCCCAGACGCCCGAGGGAGCTGGCCAGCCGCCCTGGCTGCCCACGGAGAACACAGCTGCACGAGGCACCTGGGATCCACCACCCCGCTCCACCCACAGCCCTTCCAGCCTAGGGGTGTGGGGAGGGGGAGGGTGGACGAAGACGAACTGACGGGGAGGGGCAGAGGGGCTCTGGGTCCGGCCCCTGGAGCTCCAGTGGAACAGAGCGAGGTAAACTGAGGGGTTGCGTGAATTCTGCCCGTCTCTGCTGTAAGAGCAGGAACCAGCACTTCTTGAGCCTGGCCATTTCACGGGTTTGTGTAATAATTTTCCTTCATTTTAGTGAGAGGTGGCACCCAGACTGGAATGAGAGAGAGCTCTAGGGGCCATGAAAACTTGGGGGGATAGGCAGCACAGTCCATGCACCCCTATTCTTTGTCCACACCTCCGAGGAGGCTGTGCTCTGTTTTTAGAGGTCAGTTCCTGGGGGTATGTGCGCGGCTGTGTGTACGTGTACATGTGTGTGCACTGTCCGGACTCCTAAACCCCAGCTCAGCATTTAGACTGCTAGGGCAAAGACGAGTCAGACCCCAAATAGCAAGGTTGCAGTTGTAAAGATTCATCCCTTGTAATGTAGATTGTGTCATTCATTATTCATTGCTGATGGCTGGGCCCCCCCCCCCCACCAAGTCCCTAAGTGCTCCAGGCCAAGTCCAGCCTCCCCTCCAGCCCCACCCCCGCCTCTCACTCCAGCTTGTTCTGAATGTCCTGCCCCGCCTGCTCCAGCAGCGCCCCTCGGATGAAGTTCCGGGGCACAGTGACGCGCTCAGCCACATTGCTCAGCATCTTGTTGTGCCCTTCAGCCACCCGCATGGCCACGGGGCATAACTCTTGCGTTAGGCTGACCATGGACTCCAGGATCACCTAGTACGTGGGGAAAGGAGGCCAGAGGCCCAAGGAGGGCAGGGTCAGGGCTGGCACCACAGTGGAAGAGACTCCAGCCTGTCTATTCCAGCCCCCCGTGGGGAGACTGAGGGGCCAGCCAAGGTCACAGGGCTGGTTAGCAGCAGAGCCTTGGACACTTGGGCTTCCCCACATCCTGGTCAGTGTCCTTTTCATCCTACCACATGGACACATGGACAGGGGAGGGTCAGTCCAAGGATCAGAGTCCAGAGGGAGAGCTCAGAGCTCAGGGGCTAAGGTTGAAACAAGCAGCAAATATCCGAGGCCGGTTCTCTAGCAATGCCTTGGCACAGTGGGAGTGTAGGTGGTCTCAGCTCTGCAACTCCTTCTTGCCCACGGTAATCTTCCCGTGCTGGCCTCGGCCCTTGGCTTAGGGCCTTGGTCAGCACCGGGCTCCCTCCCCAGGACTTGCCTGCAGCTCCTTGTCCACAGCCTTGGACACCTCACTGGCTACTGACTCCAGCCTCTGCCTCACGGGACCGTCGTTGGCCAGCATGTGGCCCAGCTCATAGAGGCTGGGAAACAGCTGGGGAAGAAAGGGGCTCTGATCAGAAGGTCAGAATCTGGCCTCGTTGGGTCCTTGGCCTAGGAGGCCATGAAAACTTGGGGGGATAGGCAGTGCCGTCCATGGGCACTCCTGGACCTGGACACTCCTGGGCTGGCACGCTGGCCTTCTTGGGCTCTCTAGACTGTCAGGGGAGGGTGGGGCTGCGGAGGGCTCACCGCCCGGGAGTTCTTGGCATCCTTGATGAGGTCCCGAGCATAGAGCAGCTCATCCTGCACGGGCTCCAGGGGGCACAGCCTCAGCGCCCGAACCTCCTCTTGCACCCGTCCGCACAGCCGCTGCAGCATCTGCAGCACAGGTGGCAGGGGTGTTAGGGGGGACTCCCGCATCTTCACCTTCCCAGGTGGGCCCCCAGGCGCCCCATTTCTGGGCCCCCTTGGGCAGTGCTACTGGTGCTGGCACTGACAGGGGTAAGGGTGATGTCTCCCGATGGCCTGTTTCCTCTTCTTCTTGGGATGCCCTCTTGAACACTCAGTGGAGCTCCCATGGTCCTGGGACCCCTTGTCTGGGACCCCCGCTGTTTGCCCACGTGTTCTCTCATGTTTGGGGCCCACATTCTGCACGTCCTGTCTTTTTGCTCTCCCACATGCTCAATCCACTTATGGGCACCACACGATGCCTCTCTCATGACCCCTCCCGCCCCGACCTGGGCTGAATCACATCAGCCCTGTGCCCTGCGTGCCCCACGTGTGCCCCCTGTGTCTCGGAGGGAAATGTTTACTTGCTCGGCGCTGCTGGTCACCAGGCCCTGCTGCAGCCTGAAAGCCTGTTCCTGCGGGCACGTCTGAGAATGGTTGTTCCTCACCAAGTACCACTGGATCTGGAGATGATGATGGGTGGGTGGGGTGAGGGCCAGGGGATGTGGGCTGGCCCCTGCCCCTCGGGTTCCACCCTGCTCAGGCCGCCACCTTCTGCCAGACGTCCTCGGTACGCTCCGGGGCGCTGCGGTAGGCTTGGGAGATGTCGCTCACGGGGAAGGACATGAAGCGCAGCGTATGGTTGCTGTGGGACAGAGTGGCTCAGCTAGGTGGGATAGAGCCTCCTGCTCCCCAGACCCCACCTCTTGCTGACCATTTCCCTCTTCTGTGGTCCTTCCTAACGTTTCTATGCAAGTAGGTCAGGTGGACTGGGGTGGGGCTGGTGTAGTTCAGGCCTGGTCCAGGTACAGGGAAGCTGGGGGCTAGGATCAGGGCACTGCTCTGGTCTACTCACCTCTCCAGGGCCCTTGCAATGTCCAGAAAGCCTAGGGCAGATGTATTGTTCCGATCCCATAGGATAGTTCTGGGGAAAGGGTGAGCATCAGCATATTACCCCTCCCTCGGGGTCTCTCTTAGGGGCAGGGGACACATCCCCCTTGGGAGCCTTCCCTCCTTTCCTGGGTAATGAGGCTGACTCAGAGATGGTCCTGGGACTAAAGGTCTCCTGGAAGCTGGGGTACAGAGCAGCGAGGCAGCAAGGAGGGCATGTATGTGCGTGGGGGAGGGCTGGGGCTCCAGGTGAGAGGGTCCAGGTGTGGGCCCCACCTGAGGGAGGAGTTTATCTGCAGGGCCTTAGAGAGCATCTTGGCCCCGATGTCCTCCATGCCATTGCCGCTCAGATCCACCTTCGCCAGGCAGGTGTTGCTGCCCAGGGCATTGATGAGGATGCTGGTGCGAAGCTTCAGCCGGGAGTCTGCTACTGACAGTGACTGCAAGGACTGTGTGGGCAAGTGGGGGGTTTGGCCCAGTCCCTGCAGCCCCTGTCACTGCAGGTCCCCTCCCAGGCCCAGGCACTCACACAGTCCTCTTCCTGGATTAGCTGCACCAGCTTGTGGAGGATCTCCTCCAGGGTCCTGTGGGGAGTCGGGGCTCAGAGTAGGAGGGGAGGGGGCTGGGGTCATGTTAGTGGAGCAGCAGAGAGGCGGTCAAGGGTAACACAGTGAGCCACAAGGATAGGCGGATGATGGAGTGAGGGTCTGTGGGTACAGGGAGGGGCCTCACTTGGCCTTGACGTTGAAGTTCTTGCCCAGGAACAGGTGCTTGAGGGACTTGTTCTTGCCAAGTGCGGGCACCAGTGTCAGGAGGTCCGAGTCGAACCCTGGCCAGTAGATGGGAGAGGCCTGGCCTTGAGGCCCGAAGCTCACTGGAGTCTCCTTAGGGCTTCTCTCTCGTGCTCTAGGCCCCTGTCCCCACCTGGCCCCCAGGAAGGGAAGTGCCCCCACTCACCATTGTCTGACAGATCCAGGCTGCCCACACAGGTGACAGCCCACAGCTGCTCCTGCAAAGCCTGGGCTCCAGCTGAGCGGAGCTGCAGGGACAGGGTGTGGGTGGAAGACAGGGCACCTTTAATGCTTAGAGATAAGAGGAGTCATGCCAGGATTCAAGATCATACCAGGTCTTCTCAGGTGTGAAATCTGGAGGCCCCTTCTCTACACCAGATCCTTCCCTAGGGCTCTCTCCCCTCCCTTCAGCCAGAAAAATCTCCAGGCCGCTGCTCTGGAGACAGCTTGCTCCTGCCATCTGGTGGGAAAGCCTGGTATCTCCCACCCCAAAGCGGTCAGCGAGGAGATCCTGGAGACTGAAAATGACCTCTAGAAAGAGGGCCGCAGACCACAGATGGAGAGGGGAAAGTGGGGGTGAGGTCAGGGCGGGGTGTTGCTGAGGGGTAGCGCGGAGGCAGGATGGAGCCAGAGCTTGACTTAGGGAAATGAAGGGTGGGGTGATGGGTGGGGGACTGAGGGCTCACCTCACAGCTGCTGAGGTCCAGGTGCAGATCGCTGAGGTGACTGTTGAGGGAGAGGCCCTGGAGCAGCGCCCTGTGGGAGGAAGGTCAGCAGGCCCGCCTTTACCCCTCACCCCCTTCTCCCAGGGTTCCCCCTCGGACACCCCCCAACCCTGCACCCACCCGACCTGAGGGCCTCCAGGGGCAGCCTCGTGGCCGACAGGTTGATGTGGCTCAGAGTGTAGGTGCTGCTGAAGAACTGCTTGAAGGCAGGCGGGGCCTCCCGGCCCTTCCTGCGGAGATGCCTGGGGTCAGCAAGGGAGGGGGTGCCCACGACTTGCCCTGCCCCTCCCTGCACCCGTGCTCCCACCTGTGGGAGCAGCTGTTGCGCGCCAGGTTGAGGTAGGTGAGGTGGGAGCAGCAGCCGTGGAGCAGGGCGCCCAGAAGCTGTGGGGTGGAGACAGGGTGCGTCTCACGGGGCTGGGAGGGCTGCCGGGAGGGGCGACGAGGACTCCCTCCTCCCCCCAACCAAGGTCCTGGCGCTTCGCCCTCTGCGGTCAATCTGTGCGAGCCCCGCTGTGCCTGCCCACTTAGCCTCTTCAAGCCTCAGTTTCCCCTCTGTAGAAAGTGGGTCTACTCCCACCTGCCTGGCCCCCAGGGTGTGAGAGGCTCATAGGCAGTGGATGTGTAAAGCCAGGGTGCCCACAGGCTCGTAAGGTGCCTGGTTCAAGTTAGGGAAGGAGTCCTTTCCTCCGGTGGACTCAGCGCTGCGCTGGGGCTCACGGCTGAGCGGCTGAGGAATGGATCCGGGCTGGCTTTTTTTTTTTTTTTTTTTTTTTGGCGGTACGCGGGCCTCTCACTGTCGTGGCCTTTCCCGTTGTGGAGCACAGGCTCCGGACGCGCAGGCTCAGCGGCCATGGCTCATGGGCCCAGCCGCTCCGCGGCATGTGGGATCTTCCCGGACCGGGGCACGAACCCGTGTCCCCTGCATCGGCAGGCAGACTCTCAACCACTGCGCCACCAGGGAAGCCCCGGGCTGGCTTTTAGGCACAGCCAGCACAGCCTTGGCGGCACACGGATAAAGTGCTGCACAGGTGTGAGCTTTGGCGTTGATTTGTAATTCAGCTGAACCTGAAGCCATGCTGCCAGCTCTGCCCACCTCTGTACTCAAGGAGGGGGTGACCCACCCCAGCCTCCCCAGATCACCACAGGCTGGCTCCCCCGTCACCAACCCCTCACCAAGTCGATGGCGCAGTCAGTCCCCGCCAGGTCCAGGTGCACCAGGGCATTGGGCTGGGCCAGGAAACTGTAGAGGGCCTGGGAAGGAAGGACAGAGGGGTTGCAGGTGAAGGGGTGACAGAACCCCTCCCCTCCCCAGGGCTAAAGGGCAGAGACCCCAGGCCCTGAAGCCCGAGTGGGCCTCTGCAGGGGCTTGAGGCTATATTCGTGGACTCACGTTGGCCTCATCTGTGGCGAGCAGCCCAGGGTTCTTGCTCAGGTCCAGGTATTGAAGGGAGCTGGCAAAGGCCGGATTGGCCCCGAAGGTCTGGCCCAGTGCCTGGAGCCCTGAGCACAGCGGGCACTGGGCTGGGTTGGCCACCCCCCAGAACTCTTCCCCTTGCATACAACTCTTCCCCACTCTCCAAATGTGGCTCCTTTCCCTTCTTTGATCCCTGGGATGCTGTGTGAGTGTATGGGTACACCTCTGGGACTCGACACCCAGGCAGTGCTGGGGGAGGGTCAGAGTCAGAGGTCAGGGGTCCCGGGGCAAGTACCTCGAGGGGAAATGGCAGTCTTGGCCAGGCACAGTTTGGTGAGGCCAGTGGGGAGGCAGAGGAGCTGCTGGCTCAGGCTGAGGAACCCTGGGGAGTAGAGAGAGAAGGGGGCCACTGAGAGACGGGCAGTGGGGGCAGGTGGTGCAGAGTCAGACTGGGCGCTTGAGTGGGGTATGGGCCTGGGGTCAAGGATGGCATATTGGGGCAGGGGCTGGCATCAGGTCGGAGAGCCCCTGTTCAGACCGGGCTGGGCTCTGGGCTGGGACAGGGGTCTGCGTTGTGATGGGGGGTAGGATTCAGGGCTGGGGCTCACCCTTGTCCTCGATGGGGTTGTGGGACAGAGTGAGGGCATGCAGCGCACAGCTCCCGTTCTCCCCAAATACCCCGGCCAGCTTCTGGACAAAGTCCCTTCAGGGAAGGGGAGGAAGGATGTGTTTGTCCCAGGCCCTGGGCTTCCCCTCCTCCTCCACCTGCCTGCCTGGCTGGGGCTGCAATGGTTGGAGGCCCCCGCAGGTGGGAAGCAGCTCGGGGCCTGCCAGGGAGCTTGCCGTCACTCCAGAATACCTGGGAAGTTGTGCTGAGACAAAGCCCAGCTTAGGGTCCTCGAGACTGGAGCAGCGCACTCTGCTCGGTGGCTGACGGCAGGAGGGGACGGGGCACGGAGGTACGGGGGAAGGCTGTGGAGCTGGGGGCCAGGAGGCTTAGGCATGGCTTGCTCTGTGCCCTCTTTGGGCCTCTTCTGTACGGTGAGGAGCTGGATGAGATGGTTCAGAGGCCCATATCATGCTCTGAGGTTCTGGGGCCCTAAGACTACATCAAGGGGGTACCACTGCCCAAGGAGGAGGCTGGCCTCACGTCTTAAGCCCGGCGTTGTCCAGCACCAGCTCTTCGAGGCTCCCCGACTTGCTCAGGGTGTGTAGCACCTGTTCTAGCACTTCAGAGCCCTGAGGACAGAGGGGGTCATGTGACCAGGAGCCAGAGAGGGCAGTACTCTCCCCTCCCCACTGCCCCTCCTAGACCCTACCAGCCGCAGGTCCTTGCAGTAGAGTTTGGTGAACCATTGGTTGTAGGCCAGGGCTGCCACCATTAGGGCCAAGTCTCTGTGGGGAGATCGAGGGCGGCAGGAAGGTGGTGAGCAGGTGGCTAGGGCCGGGAGGAAGAGACTAGGGCTGGGGTGGTTGGGCTGGGGAAAGCCTAGATGGGTGGAATGCAGGGCGGGTGGGGGCTGGGAGACAGAGCCGGGGCTGTGGGTGGGACCAGAAGGGAGAGCCTAGAAGGGCCAGGGCTGGGCTGGGGCTGGAATGGGGGCTTGAGTCTCTACCCCATCTGCTTACCGGCTCTCCAAGTGGCTGAAATCCAAAAGATTGAACTCCCGGTTATCCTCGGCATGATAGATGGTGTCCACATCCTTGGAGAGGTGGAACTGGCTCACACCTGCTTCCCTCCTCCTCCTCCTCTGCCCCCTCCCTCTGGGTCCCACCTGCCCGCCTGCCGGTCCGGGCCCAACGCACCCATTGCACCTCCTCACGGCAGTGCAGCCCATTGTAGTCGCACAGGGCGGCGTAGGTCTCGGAGAAGCCACCTGTGGGGCAGGAGATGGGCTGGCTCCTTGAGCGGTAAGGGGGTGGGGAACAGGCTTGGAGTTCAAGGAAAGGTCAAGGTCACTTTATACACCAGTGTCCTGGGTTCATGAACCTCTGAGGTCTGGGAGCCGTGGAGTCTCAGGGCAGGCAAAGGCCCGTACACAGAGGACTCTGAGCAAGGGGCAGGGTGGTGTAGGCCCCACTTTCCTCAAGTCTGCCCCTGCTCACCGCAGACGCTGTGAGCGGTGGACGTGGAAGTCTCAGAGTTAGGGGACGTGTCTCGGGGCCCTTCTGGGGTATCTGCATTTCCACGCCGGATTAGACTCCTGGAAAACGAACAAATCCATCCCAAGATGGGTGGAAAGAGGCTCTCAATTCTCACCCTGTTATAGCTTCCGGATCCCCAGGAAAAGCAGGAATAGGGACACAAGAGCTCTTCGCCTTGATGTCTCGGGGGCCCAGGGGAAGGAGGGAGGGAGGAAGGAGGTCTCCTTGTCTGACCCCTGAGAGACTCCTCCTTTGCCACTCACCCAGGGCCAGGGCAGACCTTGGAGAGGGCAGAGCTCACATGTCGTGTCACCTGGTCCACGCTCTCAGCCGATGGCAGCCGCATGCTCACCATGCCACGCTCTGTCTCCACTAGGATCTGGGGGAGAGGGAGCAGCAGGGCCTCAGATGCGGGCTTCCTCCTCCCGCTGGCCCAGGAGTGGGGCCCGAGCCCTGGCGCTCACCTGGTTCTGACTGAGCGTGTTGAAGGCACGGATCTCCAGGACATTGAAGGAGCTCTCCACCTGGGGGGAGGGGACACGGGGATGCCCAGCTCATGGTCAGGGCCTGGCTGCCGGGCTCAGAGGGGAGCACTCCAGGTGCTCTCCGGCTCATCGGCCTAACTCACCTTGGCTGGGACTTTAAGGGGGAAAAGGTGGAGGCGCCAGGAGGTCAGGGCCTTCAGAGAAGGGAAAAGAACATCAGCAGCAAATGGCAGCTTCCTGGGCCCTAGTCACCCTGCCCTCTGTTAGCCCCCTCAGCCTGTGTGCACCCCCTGCCAGCTGACCCTCTGCTCTGGAAGTCCCCCCTCTCTCACATGCCTCACCCTAGGCTCCTAGACATCCACCCAGTCCAGCCTCCCCCTGCCCCCAGGCTATGTCTTCTCAGCTCTCCCCCCCACTGTCTCCCCTGTCCCCCCAGGCTCCTTGCCCTCACCAGCCCAGGTGCTCTTGATCCCCCCTCCCCTCCCCCAGCCCAGTGTCCTCACCAGCACTCGGTCCTCGAACTTCTTGGGCTTCGTCTCCAGCTTGACACGATGTTGTTGGAGCACAGCCGCTTGGCTCAGGCACCTCCGGATGCTGTCTGCAGGTGGGTGGTGGGCTGCTCAGAGCTCCCCTGACCCTGGCCGCCCCCGCAAACCCGAGGCTCTCCAGGGGCAGGGGCAGAGGAGAGGAGAGAGAATCAGAGAGAGACCGAGAAGGACAGGGACCGAGACCTTTCCTTCTTGGGTGACTTTTCTCTTTCTATTAGAAAGGCAGTGGGGTGTGGAGAAAACTCTGGCTCCTGACGTTCCTGAGTCGGGGGACAGTAGCTGAGTGACACCGTGGGAGAGTGTGAAGGATTTTTCCAACCCGTGCACTCCAGCAGCTGTCAACACATACAGAGTGAGTCAGTGTGTAGGGGTGTGGAGGGTATCCCTTCGGCTGCATTCTAGGTGGTCTGGGTGTGAGTGTCTACCTTTTACTACGCATGTAAAGAAGATGCCAGGGAGCCCGTGTGTGGCATTGGTGGGGATGGGTAAGTGTGAATGAGTATGCTGTGTCTGCAGTTGTGAAAGGGGCACAGAGCCAGCCAGCTCTGGTGTGGGTGGGAGCTGTGGGGTAGGAAGGAGTTAGTGTTTAAATGAGTTCCATACCCATCTGCTGGCAGAATCATCCAGATATCCCAGTGTGTGTGCGTGCGTGCGTGTGCGCTTTCTGTAAAGATGTGTGTACACACATCTCATGATTGTGCTTGTGTGCCTGTGGGGCTGTGGGAAATCGCCACGGTGCAGCATGCCTCTGAGTATCCTTGAGCGTCCCGGTCTCTGCGTGGGCTAGCCTGTGCTCCCGCCTCTGGGGGTCAGGGTTGGCAGTGCTGGGGGGTCGGGCCTTGGTTTGGTCTGAGTCTGAGAACCAGGCAAACAGGAGAGGCCGTGAGGTGTGGGTGTGGGGTAGAGAGAAGGGGGTTAGGCTGGGCTGTGGGCTGTGGTAGATAAGCTTCAGTAGACCCCGCTCCTGGTTTTAGCTCCAGTCCAGGCCCTTTTCCCTGACTCCCTTCTTTGCCCCACTGGCCGGGGCGCTAGGGGGGCTCTCAAGCCAGTTCCGGGGCCGGGCCCAGAGGAGGGAGGGTGTTGAGGCCAGAGGAGGTCAGGACCTGGGGCAGCTCCCATCACCCGGCACGGCTGGCCGGGCCCCGCCCGGCGGGGAAACGGGGATTCTCCGGAGGGGACACTGGATGCTTCGCCGAGGGGTGGGCCAGAATCGCTGAGAGTCAGCCCCAGGGAGCGTGAAGGGACTGCACCTGTCACTGAAGATCAGGACGGGCGGCTCTGGGACACGTAGGTCCTGACGGGGGTGAGGCGAGGGGGGCAGCAGAGGATGCTCTGGGACAGCGATGCCCCGAGCTGGGATGCAGGGGCAGGGAGCTGCCTTGGAACCGGATGCATGAGGGGCGGGAGGCAGCGGGGTGTACCGCGGGGAGGAACGCACTGGGTCTGGGAGGCTCCCGGACGGGGCGTCCCGGAGACCACCGCAGCCTCGTACCTTGCAGCTCGCGGGTGAGCTCCGCGCTGGACTTGGCCATGGCGGCCGTTGCTGCCGCTGTTGCTGCAGAGGAGCCGCCGTCGCCACCGCCGGGGAGACGCGGCACATGCTAGACCCGGCTCCGGCAGGGCCCCGGCGCTGAGCGCTGCAGCAGCCGCTGAGCCCGCTCCTGTGAGGGGCGGCTGCGCGAGCGCTACTCCCCCCCGCTTCGGAGCGCCGGGTCTCCCACCCCGCCCGGGGAGGTGCCGGACTGAGCATGCGCGCCGCGCCTCCGAGCCGCGTGAGACCCTGAGAGCGCTCGCGCCCACCCCTCCCGCCGGCTCTAGCGTGCTACGCCCTGTGCGTGTCGCCTGCAGCCCGGGCCATCTCCCGGAAGGGGGGCAGCGTCCCCACTTTCCGTGTCACCCACTCCTCGGGCACCGTGAGCAGAACCCACTTCTTTTGTTCGTAGGCCTGGGTACCCCTCGCCGGGTCATCCTTGCAAGGCTCCTCCCTTTTCACTGCTTGCTCGGGACCCGTCCAGCGCGTCCTCGCTGACCCTCGAAGGAAGGAACTCTAGGCCGAGGGCGATGCCGGCAGAGGACATGGTTGAATGTGGCGGACGTCGTCCTTCGTTTTCCTTTTGCCCAGCCTCGGGGATCCCTGCGGTGTTCTTGGCACCATCCCCGCGGGTGTGAGGCCAAGAGCAGCACCTGGGAATTCCCGTGCCACCTCCTCCCAGCTGGCAGCTCTGCAACACCTCCACACCCAGCATTACGCTCAGGTCCTGGAGACAGGGAGGAGGGTTAGGAGGATCCAGACTTAGTATCTGGGGGGATCTTAGGGGAATCCAGTCCGCTCAGATTTATGCTCTCTGCTCGGCTACCACACCTATGCACCCTACACTGAAAAAAGGACACATTGATTCAAAGCATCATGATCATCTGTATTTTATTTGGACCTCATTTGCGAGTTGTTAATTTCCAACCCTGTTCCTTCCACTCCAGGTTCCTTCTCTCCCATCTCCCTCAAATTCCCCTGATGCCCAGAAAAAAAAATATTGGTCTTTGCCGCGGTAGACTAAGCCCTCTCAGCAGGCCTGCCCTGTGCTCTCAAGGGAAGTCTTTATCCAAGGCCACAGCAACAGTGAGAATCCTCATAAGACCACACCTTGACCCCAGAGAATGCTGGAGCTTTTCACAAGGCAGAATTAATATGGGGGGGGGTGGTTAGGGTGTAAGGTGAGCAGTACGCTAGGCAGAGGTGGGAAAGGCCAATAGATGGATGCTGGAAGAGGACCCAGGAGATGGAGCCCAATCTCTGCGCTGGTGGATGTTCTCCAGGTCCTCAGAGGCGGGATGGCATCCCTCCAGCCACCACCACTGTCTCCCCAGTGATATAGCTGGCGTCTTCAGAGCAAAGGAAAGATACGATGCCTGCACAGTCCTCTGGCTTGCCTATCCTGGGGAGGAGGGGAAAAAAGGAAGGGAGTAAAAATCAACCAGGGAATGAAATTTGCTTAATCAAGAAGTATCAGGTGATTTTTCAGGACCAGTGTACTGCCCATAAAATAGGGTTACCATGAATATAAGCTGTTATAGTTCAGTATAAGCATTAATACTGTACTCTGCAAAAACCACTGCACATTATATTCATATAATATAGAGATACTTTGTTTTTTAGAGAACTCAGGACACCAAAATCCAAAGTTATATAGATAACCTGGTGAGCAGCTATTTCATTCTTCAAAGAATTTGTTTCACATGTGTGCATACTATTCAAATATCAGGGAGTCTGTGAGAGAGTAAATGATTTGCCTAAAATGATGCCATTTGTACAGCTTCAATTCACAGACACCTTTTTTCAGGAATCTATTTTTGTCCCTTAAAGTCATTTTGTGAGACTGTGCTAATTCTCAGTGTTTGTATCAGTGATTGCATAGTTAGGAAACACTTTAACCTAACTGCCATAGAATGCTCTAGAGGTGGGTAGAGTGGGTACCTCAAACCTAGAAGGCCTGGATTAGTGGTTCTCCATTCCAGCTGCACACTGTAGTCGTCCGAGAGGCTTAACTATCCCCACCCCCACCCCCGCCAAAGATGCCTAGGTTCTACCTTGGACCAATTAAAAAAGAATCTCTGGGAGAGGGGTCTGAGCATCTGTGGTTTCACAAGCACCCCAGCTAATGTGCATCCAAGACTGAGAAGCATGGGGCCAGATCATTCACTGTGGCTCAAGGGTGACAATACCCTGACTTATTAATGAGTTGTGAACTAGGCCAGTAGCTCATGCCTGACATCAGAATGGCTTTGGGAGCACTTGAGGGTGTCTCCCTCCTCAAGTAGGCATTGCTGGTATGTGTCCTTGAGGAGACAAGGTGGAGGAGCTAAAGACAAGAGAGTTCCCAGAAGCCAGAAGCTGGGGAGAGGCAGGGAACTTAGAGGAAAGAGAGCCAGATGAAGGTACCTGAACAGTTCGGCCAACCCTTTGGGGAAGAGGCTAGTTTTCTTAGGCAAGGGGAGTTGTGGGACTTGGTAAAGCTCTTCATTCCTTTTATTTGGATTGTAGGATCATTAACCTGAGCTTTGGACACATGACTCTTTTTATTCAAGGGGAACTAACAAAAGCATGTTTTGGTTTTGGTTTTGGTCCCTCATCCTTAGGGATGCCCAGAGGTGGAGGCAAACACCCAGGTGGAGAGAGGGGTCAGGGCCTCCCCCAGGGCTCTGCTCTGCTAAACCTGGATGCCTCTGTGTTTCGTTTTTGCAGTGGAAGCAGACTCCTTGCACACGCCACTGTAGTGATGCTGTGTTCAAGAACTTGTGAAATCTGTGTGTTTGAAGCAGAGGAGAGCATGCCTGTGTTGTCTTCAGGACCGAGAGTCGGCGAGCCGTGGGCTGTGGGGGACCATCTTTATCCCTCCTCGCCCTCCCCTGTGACAGCCTTACCTTTTTTTTTTTTTAATTAATTAATTTATTTATTTTTGGCTGTGTTGGGTCTTCGTTGCTGTGCACGGGCAGCGAGCGGGGGCTACTCTTCGTTGCAGTGCGCAGGCTTCTCATTGCAGTGGCTTCTCTTGCTGTGGAGCACAGGCTCTAGGCGCGTGGGCTTCAGTAGTTGTGGCATGCAGGCTCAGTAGTTGTGGCTTGCGGGCTCTAGAGTGCAGGCTCAGTAGTCGTGGCGCACTGGCTTCGTTGCTCCGCAGCATGTGGGATCTTCCTGGACCAGGGCTCGAACCCGAGACCCCTGCATTGGCAGGCGGATTCTCAACCACTGTGCCACCAGGGAAGCCCCCAGCCTTACCTTTTGATCTGCATGGTTTCTTTTAGGCTCTCCAGTCTTTCCTGGTCATCCCACAACTGCAGGAAAAAGGGAAATCTCTTCCTGTGAGGGACAGCGAGGGGAGAAACTGCCTGCCCTCACATCAGTTGAAAGGGCGATGGAGAGGCACCCCCTTCACTTCCTAGTCCTTCCCAGCTCCCAGTCTCTACCCACTTCCCTCTTCTGCTCCATTCTCTTCAAGTTCTAGTGAGGCATTTTCCTAGGTCGCCCCAGGTCTCACCTACTTAAGGAGATAATGAAATGGCCTGAGTGATATCTGAATTCCTCAGTCTCACTGTGCACCTCAGGATAGGATCATGTGGGGGTCTGGTCTGGACACATGGCTGGTATGGAGCGGGGATATGGAAAAGTGCAGAGATGGGGTGTAGAAGTGGTTGGGAGCTCAGGACCCAGGAGCTGGGCTTTTCTACCTGAGAAGATGCCTTTTAGGGTCCCACTGGGATGCAGGAATCCCCTTCCTCACCATACGACTGAAGCTAGTCTTGATGAGTCCAGGTGCCAGGCAGTTCACCCTAATGTTCTGTTGGGCCAGCTCTAAGGCCAGGTTCTTGGTGAGGCCCAGCAAGGCTGTTTTACCAACATTGTAAGGACCCAGGCCCTGGGGAAAGGAGAGAATGGGTTAGTCTCTTCAATTCCAGTTCATTCTTGGTCCTTAATATAAGATATAAAGGGTTATAAACAGATAATAGGGTATCTCTTGTAATGGAGGGTCCCAGTTAGAAAACTGTCTTGTGGTTAAACATCCCCTAGGTTAGCGTTTGTGGAGGCAAAGCCTCTATTTTGTTGGAAGGTACTTGGTGATGTGATTCCAAAAGGGGACACAAACTTCTTAGGGTGACTGGAAGGGTAGAAGGTACAGGATGGAGGAAGGGATAAAAGTAGCAGAAAAGGAGGTTCTTACAGGAAATGGTCTGTAGGCTCCTACGGAGGCCACGATCACCACTGAGCCGCCTCTGGAAAAAGAACAGAATGACCCTCTTCTCATGGACACCCTCCCCCCAGTCTGCATGGGGCCCATCGAACGCAGGCTCCCTCTTGCTCTCTGTACCCTCGTTTCTCCATCTCTGGCACCACTGCCTTTGTCATCAGGGCTGTGGCCTTCACATTAATGTCCAGAATCTGCAATAGAGAGAAGAGGGGGAACAGCATGAGGGAAGAGGGCTGCAGAAGGCAGGGCAATGGGGAGTTAGAGTGCGGTTCCCAGGATCTGTCTGTTAGGGCTGGCAGAGATCCTAGGGATGATTTACTTGGCCTTACAAGTGAAGAAACCGAGGCCCAGGGAGAGGTGGCTTTCCCCGGTTTATTCAGTTAGAGAATAACACATTAGGTTTGGGTGAGAAAGAATGGAGCCTGGTTCAGCTTGTTTCCTAAGTATGATTTGACCCAGAATGGGCCTGAACTCTCAGGGCTGCCTTGGACTTGAGCTGGATTTTCTGTGTGTCTTCCAACTAGGGAGAGCCTGGAATTGGATGGCTTCCTGGACCTGCCCCAGAGTGCGCCGTGTTTCTCAGGGGAAATGTGGCCTGACCTCAGGCACTTGGGGTTGTTCCAGCACTTTTCTGGCTTCTGAGCTTAGGGAGTGAGATGCTCTTGGCCCTCCAGGATGGATTGTCTGGCTGGACATGTATTGGCAAGTGGGATCATGAGGAGGCACTTCTGGGGGAGCTGGAACATAGTCTTCAATCAAAACCCCACATCTGTAATTTAAAACAAATGCATGACCCTTGTTTACATTGTTCCAGGCACTGCTGGGATAGTCCCCTCCCATACCCCCCATGCAACTTCTTATTTAGAAAATTTTCACTCTTACAGAAAAGTTGAAATAGAAGGACAATGAAGAT
The DNA here is from genome assembly GCF_964165515.1 of Mesoplodon bidens. Classification (NCBI taxonomy): domain Eukaryota; kingdom Metazoa; phylum Chordata; class Mammalia; order Artiodactyla; family Ziphiidae; genus Mesoplodon; species Mesoplodon bidens. Next base: position 104,781,963 of record NC_138178.1, on the reverse strand, counting down.
CCAGATATTCTTTACCTACATTCACCAACTGTTCACATTTTGTACCATTTGCCCTATCTATGTACCTATGCAGTTTTTTCCTTACCCTTGGAAGGTAAGTTGCAGACATTCTAATGCTCTAGCCCTAAAGACTTTAGCATTATTTCCAAAGACTAAGGATGTTCTTCCACACCACCATCCATTATCACACCCTAGAAATTTAACATTGATAATCATGATTTTACCTAATATACTGTCTATAATAAAACTTCCCCAATTGTCCCCCAAATGTCCTTATTTTTTTTAAAGTCCAGGGTTCAATCAAGGATCAACCATTGCATTTAGATTTGATATACTGTGATATTTAAAAAAAAGCCAACTAAACCGGTTTGCAGGGCAGAAATAGAGCACAGATGTAGAGAACAAACGTATGGACATCAAGGGGGGAAAGTGGCGGGGGGGTGGCGGTGGGGGGGTGATGAATTGGGAGATTGGGATTGACATGTATACACTGATGTGTATAAAATGAATGACTAATAAGAACCTGCTGTATAAAAAAAAATAAAATTCAAAAATTGAAAAAAAAGCCAACTTAAAAGAAAAATTACTTGTTTTATAACTGATTTTCATGTGGTCTCTGTTCAGACCGCGCATGAAAGATGTTTCTCTACTTTGAAGAATATCAATCAGGAACTGATTCACTGAAGAGCATTTTGGCACTTTGGTCTCTATGTCTGTGAAACACTGATAAACTAGAATATTCTAGTATCCTTAAACTTCAGTGTTGAGAAATTATGGATGACGTCAGGGTAAAAAGCAAAACCATGGGAGATCATGAAAAATTTACCATTTTCAAATCAGGTGGGAATATTAACCTCAGTAAAGAAAGACAAATATTTTAATTAAGGCTTTACAATTAAATAATGTAGGTGTGTGAAATATATTATAAATATAATGTAATTGTACACATTCACATGAAAACTAATATTCTCGTTCTTGAATTTAGACATCTGGATCTCAGATGTTCTAGACATTGGAGTTAAAAAGGAAAAGGCGCAGGTCTTTTTAAAAGGCTGTATGTTATAAAGCGGCAACTTAGTTAATTTCACCAGAATTGATATTTCACTTAACTAGCAGCTATTAAAGTTTTCCAACTAATGAAAAATCATTCTTTTTTGGCAGCTGAAAAGGGGAGGGGTGGCGTGTAAGTCTGAGCGTACTAGTTATTGGCATATTAGCTGCCCTGTCTGCTGGAAATAAACCAGGAAGAAGAGCCTGGATAAGCCCATGGGGTCTGGGGTGGGGTAGATGGGGGAGGGAGGCAGAAGACGGTTAGCAAGGAGCAAATGAAGACGAAACTGGGAAGAAGCAGACATGAAAGAGAAGGGCAGGGACAGAGGAAGCCCCCCACCCCACCATTCGCCCTTTACCAGGTGCACTGCAGGCGTGCGGCAAATTGCAAGGATTCCTCACATTTACACTGCACTCGACAAATACATTCTAAAAGCAGACTGCGTGTGTGTCTTCTGAAGCCCACCCCCTGCTGCTCTCATCCCCTCTCACCTTGTCCCATACCTCCTCGGTGACATCCATTAAGTTTCCAAAGAAAGGCATGACGGCAGCATTGGAGACCAGGATGTCCACGCCCCCGTGAAGGTTCACAGCCTAGAGAGGAGTAAGGTCTGAGTTAGGGCTGCAGGACAGTAAGAGAAGTGCATTTATCAGTGTCGATAAAGAATTCCTTCTTAGGAACAGTTGTCAAAATGACCTCTTTTCCTTAAAACATTTTCTCTCCAAAACACCCCAAGCTCTGCTGCTAAAACATTTAAGGTCGTCTCATTTCTTTGGCAGTCTTTTCTTCTTGCCCCCACTTCTGAGGCTGTCACTGACCCTTTTCTCTTTAGACTTTCCCTTTGGGAGCTCCTTTATTCTCATGGCCTCAGCTCTCACCTCAAAGTCCATTTCTAGACCCTTCCTCTTTTTTCCCAGCCCCATTTCTCCCAGTGCTTACTGTCCAGTTCTCCTTGAATGAGTTACCATTATCTCAAACTCAGCCTGTCCACACGTACCTGAACGGAGAAACAAGTTTAAATAGACCTATAGGGACTTCCCTGGTGGCGCAGTAGTTAAGAATCTGCCTGCCAATGCAGGGAACATGGGTTTGAGCCCTGGTCTGGGAGGATCCCACATGCCGCGGAGCAACTAAGCCCGTGCACCACAACTACTGAGCCTGCACTCTAGAGTCCACGAGCCACAACTACTGAGCCCGTGTGCCACAACTACTGAAGCCCACGTGCCTAGAGCCCGTGCTCTGCAACAGGAGAAGCCACCGCAATGAGAAGCCCATGCACCACAACGAAGAGTAGCCCCCGCTCGCCGCAACTAGAGAAAGCCCGTGCAGTCACGAAGAACGAACGCAGCCAAAAAAAAAAAAAAAAGCAATTACACCTATAGAAAGTTGCCACTCGGGCCTTTGAGATCACCTCGCCCAGTGTCCTCATGGTGAAGGTGATGAAACTGAGGTCCAGGGAAGTTAATTCCTCAAGGTCATATAGCTCAGTAATGACATATCAGGGCCAGCAAAGAAGAGGAGGCCTGCTCATCGGTCTCTGGGAAGGGTGAAGTGATTTGCTCAGGGCACAAGGCTAGTTAGTGGTGGCAGAACTTACACTCTAACCCAGAGCTAATTCATAAGAGTCCTTCAAAAGTGAGTCGGGGTCACTATGAAACTGGCTACCCAGGAGAGCCATGATGGAGAGGATGCCGGCCTGGGCTTAAAGCAGTTCCACACTCGGTTATGATGCCATTTCTCCCTTCCCCCCACCCCCTGCTTTTATTTTTTTGGCCTGGAGGCATGGAAGATTTAAGGCAGAAACTGAGATTTAAACTGGGAAAACTAAGAGAGGCAACATCTCACCTCCTTAATAAATTGTAAGTAGGTGGTGAAGGCACGTGCTGGAGTAACGAGTAGCCAAACAGAATCTGCCAACATTATGCCATGCTGCAACCAGACTTCGCATTGGCTCAGAATTGGTAATTTTGATGCCTTGGGCAAGCGGCACTAAATGGGCCCTCAACCAACTTTGTGCTTCCGGATTTGGCACACAGAGGTGTGTTGTTAACAATCTGCTAGCTCCTGTTTTAACTAATTATTCTTGCTAACCAGTTGCTAAGCTCAGTTGCTTCCACACTGCTGAGGGGATGCCTGGGCTGTCAACATGTAAATTTAACAAATTTTAAAATCACATAATCTTTGCAAACCTGTATCAATAGTCTCTCGCACTCTCTAAATTTTGATGTCCCGGCACAAAGTCCCAGTCACCTGCCTTGGCTCTGTGTAAGTTTCATGATGAGGAAAACATGGTATGCGTTAAGAAAGTGATGTGTGCTGGGCCGTGTGCGGGTGTGTTTGGGGGTGGGGAGATAGTGGATTGCAGCAGAACCGCCTGGAGCGCTTTTCCACTTCTGCTGTGTATCCTGTCCCCTTCTTTTTCTAGGCCTATCAGCATAGAGATGAGGGAAGGCTGGCTTTTGCCTCAACAGACAGAGAACCCTGGAAAATTAATGGCAAAGCTACTATGACCACCCAGGTGTCTTCTAAGGCTTGCTCTAAATTGTGTGATTGCTACTCTGTGTTCTGACAGGTCTATTTCTTATTTTTTTAATAAATTTATTTATTTATTTATTTTTGGCTTTCTGGCGTCTTCCTTGTGGTGCACGGGCGTCTCATTGTGGTGGCTTCTCTTGTTGCGGAGCACAGGCGTCTCATTGTGGTGGCTTCTCTTGTTGCGGAGCACAGCCTCTGGGCGTGCGGGCTCAGTAATTGTGGCACGCGGGCTGTAGAGCGCAGGCTCAGTGGTTGTGGAGCACCGGCTTAGTTGCTCGCGGCATGTGGGATCTTCCCGGACCAGGGCTTGAACCTGTGTCCCCTGCACTGGCAGGTGAATTCCCAACCACTGTTCCACCAGAGAAGCCCAGTTCTATTTTTTTTTTAAAAAGTAGAATCAAGTGGAAAAGCAGCTAATCTGGTTTCGGCTCACGACACCTTTGAGAAGCTTTGAGGTGCAGATTAGGAGGCCACTGGGGAGTAACCATCCTCAGGGCAGCAGCTTCCCTCATCACAGGTAGTGGCTGGCAATAGGCAGGATGCATCTCAAACTGCTAACAAGTATCCTATCATTCTCCACTTGACATTGGCCATTCAAACTACTTGAGAGTCAATTTTGATTCATCCCTCCTATTTCCCATTTCTTGACACCGGCCAGGAAAAAAAAAATCTTGGTTGGTTCCCACTAAATGTCTCTTGGGCGCATCTGTTCTGGTCCTACTGCCACTGCTCTTACCTAAGTGACAGCATGAGCTTCCTCCCTGATGTCCTTGGCTCAGAGTCTTCTTTTCTCCAGTATATCCTTCCTCCCAGTGCCAGATTATTGTCTTTTAATAACCATTTTCACCTTGCTGAAAACCTCACATGGCTTCTTATTTCCTCCAAGAATGTCTAAACTCCTTTGGGAGGCCACGGAGGCCCCTGTCCCCCATCCTTCCCACCCGGCCCATTTCCTACCAGCCCTCTCAAGCCTGTGCTCTCTCTCTGCTGTGGGTTCACAATGCTCCCCTCTCCCCTTCCGTCCCTCCTTGGCTGTCTGCTCATTTTGCAGGGTCACCTGGAATCCTGGCCCTATGCCATCTGCCCAGCCCTACGCACTCTTCAAGGTCTAGTTCAAACCCCGCTTCTGGGCCAGAGCTGCAGGACGGGTAAAGTGGACCTGGTGAGGGTCCAGAGGTCATTTTCCTAGCAGGATTTTGACAGTAAGTGGCCACATGCATTTCGTACAGCTAGTCACTAGTTGGCCCAGGATCCCAGGTGGCTCCCGCACCCTCAGGATCAAGGTCTCAATCTCAGGCTCTGTCCAGCTGCCTATGCCAGGCAGGGTCGCTTTCTTGGACCCCCATTTGGTTCTCTCCAGTGCACATCTGAGCATTTGCCAAATGACTCCTGACAAATGGAATAACCTTATGCTGTCTACTATACCACCACCTACCATCATTTCATGTCCTCCTTGTCTAAGATTACCCAAATTATTTCACCATCTTTCATCCTGTTAGCACAATATCCTTTGCTTTCCATTCTTGGGCAGATTCTCCCTTTTACTCCAAGAAGTAAAGGGTGTGCCCTGAGCTTAGGGAAGAGCAGCCTCCTTTGCAGAATGTTCATATTTTCTTGTGCAGCTGGAAGACTGGTGACAAGCACCAACTCTGACACTGGCCTAGACACTGTCTTTGAGGCTAAAGTCCAAGTGGTCACCTAAGGCCTGACCTGATGGGGAAATGCCTGGTAGTCTGTAGGTAGCTTGGCAATTCTGGGTTGGCTCACAGCTCTTCTCTTACTAACTGTGGGACCTTGTGATGTTGATCCAGCTTTCTGAACCAGTCTTTAAACAGGGAGACTAATCCTGGCCTTGCTTGGGTTGTTGTTTGGAGAGAACCTGTAAAAGGCTCAAAACAAAGTGCATGGCACACAGTAGGTGGTCGAAACCTGATGGGCTGCCTCCTGTAGGTTCCCAGAGACTCGACTTTATAAGCTGAAAAACAGGGATTGATTGTTTATTAGCTCAGAGTGGGAATACCTATTTCGCAATTGTATTTACCCTTTTTATCTGCCCAATTAGATTGGAAAGCCAGGACCAGCTGTTTTTTTTGGGGTGGTGCCCCAAGGCACAATGCAGGGTTGAAACAGTAGAGTCGTTTTTTGATTCTCTGACTGAGATGGGATGATTCTCGGAGGCAGAACAGAAAGGCACACAATAAAAATGTGCTGGTGGACTGGAGTGCGTATGCAGATCGCACTGTTGTGTTTTAGTTAACAGCGCTGGCTTGGATTACACCCGTGTTGTCCAGGAAAGCCAGCTCAGGCTGGCTCCCTTCTGCTACCTCCTGGCTCTGCGCCCATATCCTTGCTGCTCACCGTGGCTACCAGCCGCTCTCGGTCTTCGCCCTTCCCCACGTGGCACACGGTGCCCGTCACACTCAGCCCCTCCCCGTGCAGCGTTGCCACTGCCCGATCCACATTCTGCTGCTTCCGGCTGCTGACCACCACGTGGGCCCCATCCTGGGCCAGACGCCGGGCGATGGCGAAACCGATCCTGTGGGCAGAGAGAGATAAGGACTTTTAAGTTGGTACAGGAAAAGAGGGTGAGAGCGTGGGCTCCTGAATCAGATTGCCTGGGCTTTGAATTCCAGCTTTCTCTCTGTAGGACCCCCATGTGTTAGATAGGGTTAAGGACACAGCCATTACCATACAGATGGACATGCTTAGCATATTTTTGGCACTGGTTTACTTATTTTTCTTATGGTTTTGGCCTTCAGTCTAGGTTCCCAGGAAGTGATATCACCTTCCACAGGTGCCACCATGGGTCACAGTCCCCATACCCTGTAGGGACTGAGGAGAGAGAGATGAGCTAGGCGTATAACAAGCAGCAGTTATTTCCATGATTGGAGGGTCTCACTCAGAAAAGCCTCCACCCTCAAATATCTTCCTTACTAGTCTACATCATCTCAATATTCTATCTTTAGTTACGTTTGGGGGTACACGTGAAACTGGGGGTCTCCGGTTACAAACGTAAATTTTTTACATACTCCCCTGGGAGAAAGGGTTACACATTTTGCACTTAGCCATTAGCATTTCCCATTCACTTGTATTTTAGATTTGTGAAGAGCTGGCATCTAGCAGGGTTCTGTGGGAGTGAGAAACAGGGTAGACAACAGTGGTTGGTGAGACACGGGCTGGGCAAGAGAGGCCAAAATGTACTGAACTAAACAGGAATGTGGACACATGGCTTTTGTGTCCCCTCTAGGTAAGGGGCGCAGTTCTATGAGACTAGTGGGGTGCCAAAAGGGGTGTCTGGAACATTTCCACCGTCGGTGCAGGCAGTGGATAGGACTTTTGGAATCAGGACTGTCTTGGATTTCTGGTGTCTGGTCTTCCCAGACACTAGGTGGGGCCAGTTGACCCGGGCAGCCCAGAACCCTGGGAGATGGGATTGATTGGGGCGGGCAGCACCCAGGTGGCACAGCCGAGCCAGAGGCAGCAGTGACAAAAGGGCTGGCAATTGCAAGGTTGGGGGAGGAGGCGATTCCGAGGGGACTGCAGGCCAACCACGTAGTTCCTTTCTTCCCCGGCCGACTCTGGCCACACGTGAGGCCTGAAGATGGGGCACGGGAGGCCAAGGACAAGGGGTTAGTACATGTTTACAGACAGCGGGGGCCTCCGAGACTCGGGCTCGGGCACTCACCCGTCAGTGGAGGCCGTTACTAGGGCCACCTTATTCTCAAGCGGGTTCCGGCGCGCCACCGCGGAGCTGGCCATCCGCACCGACTTCCACGTCCGCGCACAGGGACCCAACAGTAGCCCTGACTTCTGCATGGAGGCGGCCGGTTCAGGGTTCTGCGCCGCCTAGGGGAGGTGACAGGGGGGCGGGGCTGGGGGCGGGGCGAGGGGCGGGTCGAGCCCGCTCGGAAGCCAGATCCCCTACCCGCTCCCAGCTCCCTGCCAGTCCTAGAGCGGGACAGCTCGTCCTGCTTCGCGCGGGCCCTTGGCGCAGGGAGCCGGCTGTGGCCGCGGCGCCCCTCAGTCCCCTGCTCGCCCCGGCCGGCCGGTGTGGGACGGTTCCGTCGGTTCCGGTTCCCTGTAGGGCTGCTCCCGCCTCCGGGAGTCCGTAGACTTCCCTGTCCTCCGTCCCCTCCTTCCACATCTGCTTGCCCACGTCTTTTCTTGGGGGAGAGGGGACTTTGAGTTGGTTGCTTTTCCTTCCCAGAACCTCAAGATGGACTTTGTTTTCCAAGAAAGTCTGGGTCCACATTTGTGACAGCCTACAGGAGGGCAAATATTTTGAGATTGCCCATGGGGGTGAGGCCCATAGCCCCCATGGAGCCCACCACGTGAGGGTCTCAGGTGAGCCTGCAGGAGCCTGGGAGAGACACGAAGTGGGGAGCAGCTGGGTAGGCCTGCCCTGCCCTTCACTCTGGCTCAAGTTCTCCTCCATCCGCACAGGCCTGGAGGGCAGATTCTGATCACCAGTGGTAACCAGTGTGCAGAATTAAAGATCCTGACAGGACAGGATCTCTTAGACACTCCACTGCAAGAGGACTTCTCCATTTTCAGGCCTAAGTGGTAGCAAGGAGGCTAGACAGTCCCCAAACAAGTGGTGGAAAATCGGAGAACTCAGGAGCACTCGAGTTTTCCATAATCACTATGTCCCCAGGTCTTAGCCTCCATCCTAGTTCAATAAATATTTGTTGAATGTAAAAGCACGTTATAAACTGTAAACTACTAAACACATAAGCAATTATTGCCACCATAAAGTAATTATTATGGCCGCCACAGGCCAGGCTCTTCATTTGTAAACGGAGGGTGCTGGAGTAGATAATGGATAAGGTCCTCTCCAGCTATAAATTCTGTGTCCGAGACTTCAGCCTCCGCTTCTGCCAAGTGGGCTGAAATGATCTCCCTCCCGGGTTTCTGGGAGAATTAATAAATCTGTATGGCTTATGATACACTGTAGAAAGGCCCCGACAGACCCAGTGTCAGCATCTGAATTGGTTTAACCCAGTGGCCTCCAAACGCCAGCCTGAGAAGTTGTGCAGATCCATGGCAAAGTTTTCACTAGTTCAAGGCAAAAAGAGAAAAAGACAATATAGTGTTTCATAAATCTAAGCTTATTTAACTTAACAGGTAGTCCTTTATTTTGGGATATGCTTTTGCTCCTTTTTTTTTTTTTTTGGTGTTAGTCTTTTTGTTAAGAGAAGATGATGAAAGCAGATGGGTAGGTTGAGAAAAGTGTTGTTAGTTGGTGAAATCACCAGTCTGGCAACCCGATGTCAGTCCCTACGGTTAGAGGAGAGAGAATCCTGGTTTGTGAAATTCAGTTCTGAGGATCGCTGCTTAATAAAATTCATACTTGCTAAAGATTCGTTTAGTATACGTGTAGGTCAACTGAGCAGCCAAAAAGGATTTGCATTCAAAAGGGGGTGCATGAGTAGCGAATGATATAACAAGCATGCACTGGATCTACAGTTTATTCCTCAAACTAGATGTTACAGCTGTGGTACTCAGCTCCTCCTGATGAGATAAGAGAGCTTGAGTATAATTGTCCCCATGTCTGGGGAAAACTGACTCTCTGACTGGTGCCCCTCAGTCTGAACCTCATGAATTATTGACAACAGAGGCTGGATAGCATGACGCTCCTCTTCCTGACCTGCTCGGAGCTAATGCACAGTGGGAACCCTTCCCAGTGCTCTGCACCTGCCTGCGGGGCTGGGGAAGGGGATGCAGGAGGCCTGGAGCAGAGCCTCTCAGGGCTTTAGTTCAAAGGGACAGGCCTGCAGGGTGTATCTGATCTCTCTTCACCTCCTGTCCAGAGGTGGGCAGCCAGATCCAGGGCTTGAGGTTGGCAGTGGGAGGCTGAGGGAGACCACACCCCAAAGAGCAAGGGGTTTGGGGAAAAGAGAATTCTGGCCGGTGAGCTCGTGAACATCACACGGCCCCTCCCTGTCTGGGCGGGGTTGATATTTGGCCTCCAGCACCATTTCTTTTGGGAGAACACAGGGGACATTAGGGAGGGGATCTGTGAACAGAAAAGGGTAGAGGGAAGGCAAGAAGAGTGGGAGTCTCCAGCTCTGACGACCCATCAAGCTGGTTTGTTGGAGATGAGGGTAGGAAATCTTTGGGGGAAATACGTATGTGTGTAGGAGTCTCTTTGAAATGGGGATTTTAATAGGTAATGGGATTGTTCTTGTATGGAGGTGGTACCATCTGCAGATCTTGAGGAAATGCCTCCATGATTGAGGACTACACTCCCATCTTCTTCAAGGGCTGTGTTGACTTAAAAAAAAATGCACACCGTGAGAGTTGTGAGTTAAGTTTTATTTGGGGCAAAATGAGGACTGTAGCCCAGGAGACAGCGTTTCAGATAGCTCTGAGAAACCGCTTCAAGGAGGCGAGTGGAGGAGCCAGGATATATAGGAGTCCTGCAACAAAGGGCAGGTAGTCGGGAATGTCAAAGGATTATTGTTAATTAAAGAAAACCAGATATCCCAAGTTAAGTAATTTAGCGCTTTTCTATGTATGGGAAAATGCAAGAGTCTGGGCTCACTGAAATCATTCCTTTGATATGCACCTCAGCTATCTGGGGCCGGTATCCTGTGTTTTCCTCAGGTCTCACCTGTAGGGAGTGGCTGCGGTCTGTTGGCTGCTAGATGGTATTCTTTTCAGCCCTGAGTTTCCTCAGGGCTCACCGGCTCATGTTGGAGGGCTACAATCGTTGATGACTGTGACATCCTTTGTTTACTGATATGGCTGGAAATATTCCATATATAAATATTCCATTCCATTTATCAGCTGACTGCAGTCTGGAAGGAAATTCACCTGGGTTGGAATTTAAGTCTTGCATCTTGCAATAGCCATTCCACATTGGTCATTGACTCATGCAATATTGACACAAGTCAGGCTTGGGTGGTGTAGGAGGGCTGTGTGATAACAACGACTTTTATTGAATACTTACTAAGTGCTGACAACTGTTGGGTGATTTTTATAAATTTTATTGAATGTGTCTAATCCAGTGAGGTAGGCAGTTTTATTTCTATATATGAAATCAAAGTGAGTTATGACAGCTTGACCTGCTGTCAATGTTGAATAGCTACTTTTTTTTTTTACATCTTTATTGGAGTATGATTGCTTTACAATGGTGTGTTAGTTTCTGCTTTATAACAAAGTGAATCAGTTATACATATACATATGTTCCCATATCTCTTCCCTCTTGCGTCTCCCTCCCTCCCACCCTCCCTGAATAGCTACTTTTAATTTTTCTGACGTTGTTAGAGAATGACAGTTTTCTTGGAACTTAACTTTCTCTTAATTGGAATTTTACTTTCTGCATCAATTCATTTTTGTTTTAATCATTATTTTTTAAATTACAAAAATAACACATGTTCACAATTTTTAAAAGAGACACAAGGTTATAGAGTGAAAAGTAAAAAAGTAACTCTTCCCTATGCTTCCTTTACCTGCTCCCCATATAGCTCTTGGTCTTGTGCATCATCCTTCCAGAAGTTTCCTATGCATTTACATGCATATTTTCCCTTTAAAATGTTTCCCATGAATGGAATGACAGTATACATAATGTCCTTCAAATTGCTTGTTTCTTTTCTTTCTTCCTTTTCCTCACTTCTCTCTTTCATTTCTTAAAATACATTCTTGGAGATTGTTCTGAGTGGTACACAATAGATCACCTTTAGTCTCTCTCTCCCTTTTAAAAATAGCTGTACAGTATTCCATTGTGTGGATATTCCATAATTTATTTAGCCAGTCTCCCACCGAAGAACATTTAAGTAGCTTCCAGTGTTTTGCCATTTCAAACAACGCTACAATGAACAACCTTGGATGTATATATATTTTGTATTTGGTGCAAATACATTTGTATCCTGGATCAAATGTTTTCAATTGATGGCTGTGGTCAAATGAACTTAAAAGAGATTTAACTGGTTCTGATGGAACTGTTTTTTCTGAACTGAATTTAGGGACTTCCCTGGTGGTCCAGTGGTTAAGACACTGAACTCCCAATGCAGAGGGCCTGTGTTCAATCCCTGGTTGGGGAACTAAGATCCCACATACCACAACTAAGCCCGCACACTCTAGAGCCCCTGTGCCACAACTAGAGAAGCCCGTGTGCCGCAACGAAGACCCAGCGCAGTCAAAATAATAAATAATAAATAAATAAATAAAATAAACTGAATTTACCTGCTGCCCTACCCTCTTCTACACTGTATGTATTGATAGAATGGTTTAAACTGTGGGTGATGGTGTAAGCTCGGAGTGATAAGAGGTAGCGTGCCTTGGCCTCAGTGGCTGGGAACCCATGGGGATCGGTGGGTACTCCTGACCTGCAGCTTGCAGACCTGAGGCGCACTTAGTTTCGCTCATGTTTGTCATTGACAAGGCCAGCCCAGCATTGCCAGATCTTAGGAATTTTATTTAGTTATTTATTTTGTTTGTTTGTTTGTTTATTTTGGCCATGCTGTGCAGCATGCAGGATCTTAGTTCCCCCAGCCAGGGATCAAACTGGTGCCCCCTGCACTGGGCTCTTGGAGTCTTAACCATTGGACTGCCAGGGAAGTCCCGATCTTAGGAATTTTAAACAGAAGGTAGAAATCTGGGTTTTAATATGAAATATTTAATTTTTAAATGTTGGCAAGAAATTTACTAAAACAAACAAACAACAAAACTAAACAAAAACAGTGAATGTATCTGTAGGTGCCAGAGACTGACACAGTCTTTGCCTATTTACAGGTAATGGATTATTAATTTTGTGAGTATTGCTCTATCTAGAACCTCATAACTCTATTGTATAGCTTATTCAATTTCTAGTTTTTCAGAAGTTTTCCCCAATTGCCCTGTATTTAGGCAGTAGTTTATGAACACTGTTCAGAAATCATCCACCCAGTGTTTGTACAGGTTCTTTTCAGGAACTCTGTACAGAAGCAGGCAGAAGTTCTTACAAGACAGGCATTGGCTTCTCTTTTCCCTCACGCCCAGGATTGCTTCCTTCTGTTGTATTTGGGAAGGGGTGGTAGTGGTGGTGGAGTTTTCCCCTTTTCCTCCCTCAGAGACAAGCCCTGTGGCAGATGTGGAGATGCAGATAACAGCTCAGATCCTCCTTCTAGAAAGGACTCACTCTGGCTGCTGGGAGTCTGATTAGCTGTCAGCTGCCAGCTGGCAGTTAACTCCTTCCAAGGGTGGTCCCAGCCAGTGACTGAGCAGGATGGTGGTACAAGAACCTCACCACTTCTGCCTAACATGGGGTTCCTCTAAGGGGCCATCTTTGCTTTGGAGCTTCCTTTTGGGCTGGCGTTGGTCAGATCTGCGTCTCAGGGTCTCACAGATCCTCCTTCTCAATCCTGCTTCCTCCCTTTTCCTTTCACAGATGTTACTCCTGAAACCATGCACCTCAGATTGGGACTTGAACCCATGCAGCAGGGACTTGAACCCGGCCCAAACCCACAGTCTTCCAACTGACATCACACACCTGGTTTCAAGACTTAATGAAGCTCAGGTTCTTGATGTCTCATCACAGAAAGAATTCAGTGAGAGACAGTGATAGATAAGAAGTGGATTTATTTAGAGAGAAACACACTCCACAGACACAGTGTGGGCCATCTCAGAAGGCAAGAAAGGCACCAGGGTATGGGGTTGTCAGTTTTTATAGGGGTGGGTAATTTCATAGGCTAATGAGTGGGAGGAGTATTCCAGCTATTTCGGGAAGGGGTGGGGATTTCCAGGAATTGGGCCACCACCCACTTTTTGATCCTTATGGTCGGTCTGGAACTGTCATGGCACCTGTGGGTGTGTCATTTAGCTTGCTGATGTGTTACAGTGACCGTATACTGAGGCTCAAGGTCTAGTGGAAATTGATTTGTCTGCCATCTTGGGCCCACTTGGTTCTAATCAGGTTATGTCATGCCCTTGGGCTATGTCATTCTTTCAAAGGTTGTGTCCTGTCCCCTTTCCCTCTTGTTTCACTCCGACTAAACCCTTTGGTCTCCTAGTTCCATCTGAAACCGATAGGTGCCGTGCTGGGGGGCCTCCAAGGAGCTCCAGTCCTTTATGTCTCAACGCAGAAAGAAGCCAGAGGGAAAGTGATTTATTAGAATAGACTCTTGTGAGGCTTACAAGTGGGTGGGCAAGAGGAGCTGCCTGAGAACTTAGTGGGCTACAGTTTTATAATCAAAGGAAAAGTGGGGAGGGGGAAAAGACCACCTTCTTCCTCATTCTTAAGTAGACGTCATGCTTCCATCATCAGCTCCTCCTCCAGGTTGGGCAGGGGAGTTTTCTTGTCCCTACATGGTCAAGCCAGGACTATCATGGCACTATGAAAAAATTATTTTAGGTCTCAGTACAATGAGAGCCTTTCACTTTGAAATGTCACCTTTCCATAAATTATTGCTTTTTTTTTTTTTTTTTTTTTTTTTTTGCGGTACGCAGGCCTCTCACTGTTGCGGCCTCTCCCGTTGCGGAGCACAGGCTCTGGATGCGCAGGATCAGTGGCCATGGCTCACGGGCCCAGCCGCTCCACGGCATGTGGGATCTTCCCGGACCAGGGCACGAACCCGTGTCCGCTGCATCGGCAGGCGGACTCTCAACCACTGCGCCACCAGTGAAGCCCAATTACTGCTTTTTATGTGTACAGAGAGCATGTCTTAAGGGTCATTAACTTACTGAGCTCACTGGGCAGGATGTGGGTCTCATGCCACCATTGTTTTATTGCTTTGGGGCATGTCTTGTGCTTCTGTTGCATGGTTTTGTTGTTAAGCAAGACTGTTTGGCTTTGCGCTTAAGCAAATCTGCTTTCTTGAGTAATCATTAATTTACAGGGGTGTCCCATACTTTTTTCTGCTTACAATCCCCTAGTGAGATTAACTATTTAATCACCTACTTTGTCCCTTTACTCTGTCCCTATCACAACCAGGCATCTGCTTTGCTGGGAACTCATAGTTTCTTTCCTTCAGAATCTTTCCAGTGCAAAACCCCACTCTCAACATACAGGGGATGTTCTCCTAGAGGATTTGTCCCTTCCCCCCCAAAATCAGAGCATCAGGCCACTCTGAAGCAAGAATCCTCTGTAACTGCAGTTCCTGCCAGTTTAAATTTTTCTGTGGGGGCTTGAGTAGAAAATTGCAGGGTGGGCTTTGGCCGTGTCGGGCCAGCACAATAGTGCAAGCCCAGTCCCGGAACTCCACATGTTTTCCTTGAGATCTCTCCACTGGTATGAGATGAAGAAATGTTCCCTGCCCGCCCCCTGCCCCCCACCCCCGAAGTATTTCATTTTCCTGTAAATTTCTGGATCAACTGAATACACACACACACACACACACACACACACACACATACCCCTTCCAAGAACCATCAACAATTCCTAGGGACAAGGCAGTCTAAATCCACAAAAGAAAGTGAACCATTTCCCTAGAGGTGCCAGCCTGCCCTCTCTGGAGATAACATTTGCCATTATTATGCAAAGCAGTTTCACTTACCCTGTCCTGCTTTTAGAGCAGCATAAGAGGCCTGTGGTATGAAATGAATAAGGCCTATCACAAACCTTGCTGGAAGGACAGAGCAATCTGCTTCTGAGGGCTCTCTCTTTGTTGGGCCAGATCAAATTCTTGAGCAGCATGCATTCTTTTTAATCTCTGCAAAGGAAGTAGGGGCACTTTAAGAATTTCTTAACCTTCTGTCTCAAGCAAACCCTTAGAAGTGAAGGGGGTGGGTGGGTTTGTCCTAGTTACATATGCTTTTCTCACTCATTTTGAATTTAATGACAAAGGGACTGTTCTTATTGTAAAAAAAACCAAGGAATCACACAATACACACTTTCTGCACCTTTTTTTTTTAACTTTTTATTTTGAAGTAATTATAGTCTCACAGTAATTATAAACTCAAAAGTAATACATAGAGTCCCTATGTACCCTTCCCCCAACTTCCCCCATGGTGACATCTTACAGTGGGAACATATGTAGTACAATGTCAAGACCAGGACACTGGCATTGGTGCAATGCTGTTAACTAGACTATAGACCTTATTTGGTGTCCATCATTTTTTATGGGCACTCATTTGTGTGTGTCAGTGCATGAACGTTCCCTAGCTTGTTGGCATGTGTTGGAGATCTTTTTTTTTTAATTTTTATTATTATTATTTTTAATTTAATTTTTAGTTTTTGGCTGTGTTGGGTCTTCATTGCTGCGCGCGGGCTTTCTCTAGTTGTGGCAAGCGGGGGCTAATCCTAGTTGCGGTGCACGGGCTTCTCCTTGTTGTGGAGCATGGGCTCTAGGCATGTGGGCTTTAGTAGTTGTGGCATGTGGGCTCAGTAGTTGTGGCTCGCAGGCTCTGTAGTTGTGGTGCACGGGCTTAGTTGCTCTGTGGCATGTGGGCTCCTCCAGGACCAGGGATCGAAGCCATGTCCCCTGTATTGGCAGGGAATTCTTAACCACTGCACCACCAGGGAAGTCCCTGTGTTGGAGATCTTTGATCAGCAGTCCATACTTCATCATTATTCCTTCTTTCATTATCTGAAGAGACAATCATTTATCAGTTACCCATTGAAGCCCACTTCAGTTGTTTATGCCTCTTCTCTGTCGACTTAAGAAATATTGCACAATGTGAGAGTTGCGAGTTGAGTTTTATTGGGGGCAAAATGAGGACTGGGAGACAGTCCTCAGATAGCTCTGAGAAACTGCTCCAAGGAGGTAGGGGGGAAAGTCAGTATATATGTGATTGTGGTGAAGGGGGAAAACATGCAATCAAGCACATTTTTTTTTTTTTTTTTTTTTTTTTTTTTTGCGGTACACGGGCTTCTCACTGTTGTGGCCTCTCCCATTGCGGAACACAGGCTCCGGACGCACAGGCTCAGAGGCCATGGCTCACGGGCCCAGCTGCTCTGCGGCATGTGGGATCTTCCCGGACCGGGGCACGAACCTGTGTCCCCTGCATCGGCAGGTGGGCTCTCAACCACTGCGCCACCAGGGAAGCCCCAAGCACATATTTTTTGTAGAAGTTTTCTGCTAGTCACATGAAGGTTACTGCTAGTCATGAGGAGCAGACGTCACCATGAAGGATTTTAGTGTTTTTCTAGGTATGAGGAGATACAAGAATTGGGCTCATAAAATCAGCTCCTGAAAATATCTAACTATCTGAAGACCTGTTCTGCCAGTTTTTCCCAGAGCACAGAGGGCCTCATCTCTGCTCTCCACCTTCCACACTTTTCAGGGGGTGTTGAAAGTTAGCAGCTGCAGCAGCGCATGATTAATCCCTGTAGAGGTAGATGGCGAGTGCCCATGGTGAGTGGCAACTCTAGTTGACATCGCCAATAAATATGATGTTGCAATAGCATCTTTGTTCACTTAGGTAGGAGAACTTGTCTGTAAGGACCCAAATAAATAGTTGAAGCAATAGGGCAGAGGGTATGTGCCTTTGACATTTTGAGAGAAATTGCCAATTGCCCTCCAGACACGCTGTGCCCTATTCCAGTCTCAGACACCCATCCTGAGAAGGCAATTCTGTGTGATGATATCCATTTCATCACACCCTCATAGCATTCAGTTTCACCAAACATTTTAACTTTTGCCAATCTGGGTGAAAAAACTATTTTTGATTTATATTTCTTTATTAAGATTATTTTTTCATATGTTTACAGGTATTTGTATTTCTTGTTTCATAAACTACTTGTTCATGTCCTTTGTCCACTTTTATTGTTTTCTTATTTATTCTTATAAACACTTCCTGAAAGGAAATTAACCATGTGACTGTCACGTATGGCAAATATTTTTCCCAGTTTGACTTTGGAGTCTATGTCTTTAATGTCATGTAGATGTTTTAAATCTTTATGGAATCAAACTTATTTATCTTTTCTCTTATGGCTTCTGAGTTTTATGTCATGCTTAGAAAGGCCTTTTTTACTCCAAAAATATAAAAAATTCACTCATGTTTTCCTATAGTTATTCAATGTGGGTTTTGTGTGTGTGTGTGTGTGTGTGTGTGAGAGTGTGTGTCTGTTAAAATCTTTGGGCCATCTGATATTTGCTCTTGTATGGGAAGTGAGGTAGAGATCCAGGTTAATTTTTTTTCCTAAAGGGTTAATCAGTTATCTCAGTACTGTTTGCGTTATCCCTTTATGCCTTGATTATTTTTATTATTCCCATATGTATTTGAGCCTATTTCTGGATTCTATTTCATTCCATTGATTTGTCTATTTGTTCCTATGTCAGGATTTTAATGGATACTGCAAAGAGGTAAAAGGAAAGTGGAATAGAGGTAAAAGTTTTATAGAATAATTTCAAATAGAATAGCATGTCAATTCAGAGGATTGAGGAGGGAGAGAGTGTTTTTAGTTGGGGTGGTCTGGAAAAGCTTCATGAAAGAGGGACATCTAAGACAAAGCTTGGACAATGAGCGACATTAGTCAAAGGGAATAAATAGCTAAGGCATGGAGTCAGGAGGTGGTGAATATTTGTGCAGATGCCCGTTGTATCTCTGCAAAGGAGCCCATACTCCAACACTTGTGTTTTTATGCATGCATGTCTTGAATACGTCAAGAACATACAGACATTTTTGTATTACTTTTTCCAGGTATTTTGAAGATATATTTTTTAATCATAGTAGCTACAAGTGGAGCACCTACTGTTTGCTAGGGATATCTATATCGATTCTGATTTTCACCACAATGAACAAAGTTGATAGTTATTCCCATTTTAGGAATGAGGACAAACCTCCAACAGGTTAAATAACAGCTCATAAGTGGCTGCACTGATATTCAAATCCATGGCCAACAAGTTAAAGAACAAAACAAAGCAAAACCAGAATAGAAAACATCTCAGATTATCACTCATGTTTAGGGTGTTTGGAGCAGGTGCTGTCCCTTCTGCGACCATGTCACCTGGGATTCCTTTAACCTTTTCTTTGTTTAAATATTTATTTATTTTCTTTATTTTTTTGGCTGTGTCAGGTCAACTGCAACTAAGGTTGCAGCACACGGGATCTTCATGGAGGCATGTGGGATCTTTTGTTGCTGCGTGTGGTCTCTTCATTGCAGCACTCGGGCTTCTCTCTAGTTGTGGTGTGCGGGCTCCAGGGCACGTGGGCTCTATAGTTTGTGGCACGCGGGCTCTCTTGTTGAGGCACGAGAGCTCAGTAGTTGTGGCGCGGGCTTAGTTGTCCCGTGGCATGTGGGATCTTAGATCCCTGAACAGGAATCGAACCCCCATCCCCTGCATTGGAAGGCAGATTCTTTACTACTGGACCACCAGGGAAGTCCCCCTTTACCTTTCTTAAGAAAAAATTTTTTTAGAGTTTGGTCTAGGAGAGAAACTTTTTTTGTCTTGCCAGGGAATTCCTGGAAAGAATTATTTAAAAAAAAAAAATTTTATCGAAGTATAGTTGGCTTACAATGTCGTGTTAGTTTCAGTCTCTTTATCCTCTTTGTGCGCATCAGCTGAATTCCAGTGTGCGTGGCCCTTGGCCATTGACTGTTGGAGACGGGGATGTACACACTCCAGCTCTATTGCCCTCTCATTGGGATGATTTTGACTGAAAGTCATTGTGACCCACAGTGCCCCCCAAGCCCTCTGTGGGAATGAGTCAGAATTATCCTCCGTGTGACTTGGCTTGATATAGCACCCTTACTCGGCCCCTTCCTGGTCCAACTTCCTCATTCCTCTCTTTCCACTGGAAATATTTCCTAATAAATTACTTTCACATGCATCTTCCTCTAAGGCAGTATTGTTTCAAGAATCTCTTGTTTCAGTTATGTGGAGGGGTGTGTGTGTGTGTGTGTGTGTCTGTCTCTCTGTGTGTCTGTGTATTGAGTTGCCATAAAACGTGCATTTCTTACTATGAAGCTAAAAAGTTTGAAAGCCACTGCCCTTTACCACATTAAACTGTCTTTCTATTTGTGTATGGTTCGTAGAGATGGAAAGTCTCCTGGGCGCCCCAGGATCAGAACTACAGATCAGATTCTAGGTCTTATTGCCTGTTTGAGCACAGCGACTGAAAATATACTGGATAAAAAATATCTTAGTCACGTGTCTAGAGAATGCCATCAACTTTCACACAACTGGCTAAGCTGTTCTTTGAACTTCTTTGGGCAGTCAAGCCTGCCAATTAGCTTTCAAAGTCCAGATTTCCCTTTGCTAAGGTTGATAAATGTGGTATAAAGGTCATGATGGTTGATTATTAATTTTTTGTAGACTAGCAGAAGCAGGAAGACCAAGTTTGTCTTGTAGCAGAGCCAGATGGTGTGCCTGACCACGTGGCAGGGTTGCCATCCCAGAACTCTGGCTCTAGGCTTGGCTTAGATGGAGAGAGTGGGGTGTTCAGAATTGCTCTGCATTTACCCCCAAAGACAGTGCAGTTAAAAAGGAAAGAGAGGGCTTCCCTGGTGGCGCAGTGGTTGAGAGTCTGCCCGCCGATGCAGGGGACACGGGTTCGTGCCCCGGTCCGGGAAGATCCCACATGCCGTGGAGCGGCTAGACCCGTGAGCCATGGCTGCTGAGCCTGTGCGTCCGGAGCCTGTGCTCCCCAACGGGAGAGGCCACAACAGTGAGAGGCCTGCGTACCGCAAAAAAAAAAAAAAAAAAAAGGAAAGAGAGCACAACACACACTCACTAACAACCAATGAGACCTAGCTGAGAGGTCAGGCAAGTCTCTGTCGGTCAGATCTGCAGGAATCCTGGGGCAGGCCTGGCTGCAGGAATCCACTGGAGGCCATGAGTGGAAGGCAGAGAGCACCAATACCCAAAGTACGGTGGCAATGAGTTCTGGAAGGAAGTGCAGGGGAGAGGGCAAGACGCCCATCTTCCCAGGAAAACGTTTTAAGCCCTGCCATCATCGTGTCAGCTGAAGATCCTTATTTGTCAGTACATATGATGTAAGATTGGTTGCATATTTAGAAAGCAACAAAAATATGTTGAAAACCCAATGGCATGATTAAGGAAAAAGGAGGTGACCTCAGCTTATCAAGTTTAGGATGAAGACTGCTGTGAGTTAAGGATTCATAGGGTCTCTAGTGTTGTCCCAGTGAAGAGCCGTGCTTTCTGGTCATTGTGACATTCTGGTTACCCCGAAGGTTTGCTTCAGTGTGGGGAGTGGTTGCTCGTCAGCACGGTCAAGGTCTGGTCGGAGGACCCTCGGATCTCTCCTGATTCCACACTCACTCCGCTGCCTTCTGATTATTATTCCAAGTAGGAGGTACGGATCATGGACAACTTTTTCTTATCACTGCAAGGGCTTGTTCCCTACCCAGACTGAGTCCATTGGCTTTTGAGACTAAATCAATTTCATGTGTGTTTGGGGTATGAGAGTCAGTACCACATCCCCCCGAGGTGTTGACTCTCCAAGTTCCTGGCTGACCAGTCTGGGAGCCACGTGGGGCTCAGGACCCTGTGGGACTTAGCCTAAAGTGGGCAGTCAGATCTCACAGGCTCCAAGACCATGGAGGAGTGCCAGCTCCTGCCTCATTCTGAGGCTGAGCTGAGACCCGGGGGTTAGGCAGTACATGCTGATTCCTGACTGGAAGTAGCAAACCTGGACTGTTGGTGAGACTCTGAAGTCCAGCACGAAAGGGGTGTTCACATGGGGGTGGGTGAGAGAGACCTTTGACTCTTGGTAGCAGAGCAGGAGTGGAAGGAAGATGGGGTGGGGTGAGGGTCAGTTTTGTCCTCAGTTTCTGTCTGGTCTGCCGTTCCTAGAAAGTTAGGTGAGAAAGAAGTCTTCGGGCTCTGTCTCCAGGGGAAACTCTGCTCAATTTCAGTGGTGATGAACTTCTCCCTTATTCAGGCTTCTCTGTCAGATGTCCAGGGTCAGGTGGGTGGCTCCTATGAGGCCCAGTACGGGGTGATGTGGGGAGATCCTTGTCTCGTAGCACACAAGTAGTCAATGTTTCATTTATTTATTTAGGGCTGTGCTGGGTTTTCGTTGCTATGCGTGGGCTTTCTCTGGTTGCAGCGAGCGGGCGCTACTCTTCATTGTGGTGCGCGGGCTTCTCATTGCAGTGGCTCCTCTTGTTGCCGAGCATGGGCTCTAGGTGCACAGGCTTCAGTAGTTGCAGCACACGGGCTCAGTAGTTGCGGCATGCGATCTCTAGAGCACAGGCTCAGTAGTTGTGGCTCGCGGGCTCTAGAGTGCAGGCTCAGTAGTTTTGGCACATTGGATTGGTTGCTCCGTGGAATGTGGGATCTTCCCGGACCAGGGCTCGAACCCATGTCCCCTGCGTTGGCAGGCGGATTCTTAACCACTGCGCCACCAGGGAAGTCCCGTATTCAATGTTTTAAATCTTATCATATTCATCCAGTACTTTCAAATAAACCTTACACTGTAATTGTTGCAAGGATACACCATTTTTTTCCCCACCAAAGCAGATTCTAATTAATCAACAGTATGCTGATGAAGCATCTGTAGGAGAAGCACTGCGCTGAACACTGTAGTAGATTAAAGATTTACAGCATAAACTTAGTCCTTGCGCTCAAGGAATTTACAATCTAGCTGCAGAGATCGGACATGTCAATGAAACACCTAGAAAACAACAGTTTAAAAAAGTACTCAGCTAAGTGTTATTTGCATCTCCTTTCCACCTTTTCCACTGCATCTGCCCTATGGGGAGGCTCTCCCTTGCCCCAGGTGGTGGAACCCTGGAGACAGTGGGCAGATAATAAGCATCTTCCCTCTGCACCCCACCCCCTCCTCATGCTGTGGGACTTAGTCCCCTATCTTCCCATTGAGCTTAGCACCCATGGCTGAGAGTAGGGTTTTGTGTGGAGATAATTCCAGAAAATGGACCCTGCAAAGGGGATCCTGCCCAGATGAAAATAGGTTTAATTCTTCGATCATCTTCTGTTAAAATTGGATGGGTTAGGTTAGTTGAATGGTCAGAGGGACAATAAAAGGCCATCAGGAGACCCAGGTGGGGACTTCTTGGGGACTCCTCTGGTTGTTTTGCCATATTCTCTCACTATGCTTTAATACCCATATTCTTAAAATTAACATCCCCCCTCCCCCACTTGTGCTAATGCTTGTGGGTGGAACCTTTTTTTTTTTTGGCCACACCCTGCGGCTTGTGGGATCTGAGTTCCCATCCAGGGATTCAACCCAGGGCCCCAGCAGTGAGAGTGCCGTGTCCTAACCACTGGGACGCCGGGGAATTCCCCTGGGTGGAATCATTCGTGTATGATCCATTGAATCAGACAGGTTCAGGAGAGTGACCAAAGCATTACTGGGACCAGCTTCCGCTGTTGGGCGAGGCTTTCTCAACAAGGGTTCCAGGAGAGAATGAAAGTTTATAGAATATTATGAGAGTGACTATTTTCTCAATTCCTCCAAGGACGGTACATAGCTGGTACCATTCCGGAAGCATAAGAAATACAAGTTAATTCATTACATATAATAGAAGCCTTAGGGTTTAGCTCTCTCATGGAACCCAGATTGAGAAGGGCTGCTCCAGGCCCACATGCCAGGGTCTCAAGCAACACCTGAGCTCCCTCCTTTTCTTGGCCTGCCTTGGTTGCCACAACTGACCCATAATGGCCTCTTGAGTCATGAGTTTTGATGGTGTAGACTAAGTATAATTGGAGTTCGAAGGAGAGACCAGAGACCTGTGGGTGGTAGTATGCTGAGTTACAACGTTCTTAGGTGTGCTAAGTTCCAGTATTGACCTACAGTAGGCAGTGAGCTGGGAGTGGGGAGCAGATCCTCAAACTTTGCTCTCTCCCTCCTTCCACACTGGGAGCTCCCGCAAGGCAGGGTGGCTCTGAACGGCTGTGCATTTGAGTCATGATTTTCCTCTATAGTATGGAATTGGAAAACCTCCATTTAAAAAACACACTTTAGGGCTTCCCTGGTGGTGCAGTTGTTGAGAGTCTGCCTTCCGATGCAGGGGACGCGGGTTCGTGCCCTGGTCCGGGAAGATCCCACATGCCGCGGAGCAGCTGGGCCCGTGAGCCATGGCCGCTGAGCCTGCGCATCCAGAGCCTGTGCTCCGCAACGGGAGAGGCCACAACAGTGAGAGGCCCGCGTACCGCAATAAATAAATAAATAAAAAATAATAAAAAACACACTTTAGATCTGGTAAACAGTGATTTAAGTGGCAAAAGTGAAGAGAGTATGCCTCTCCCATCTGACACATAAATCCAGAGCTTTTATGATTTGGCAAGAGGAGTCCAGGTGTTGAGTAAATCTGGAATTCTTCAGGATGGAGGGGTAGATGGAGAGGATGAAAGTGCCATGAGCTCACCAAGGCACGAGTAGAAACCTGTTGGGACAAGAGAGCACAGCTGGCTGGCCTGCCTGCTGGGGGCAGTGCTAGGGTGGGAGGAGGCCCGGGAAATACTGGAATGTTGGAGCTTAAATCTTTGGGAAGGCATTTTCTCTGAATCAGGCTTGGCCTGGACATTGCCTTACTCCTGTGCTTTGGAGGTTGCCAGGGGGACAATACATTCCCCCAAGATTCTGGTTTCTCCCCTGCCTGGACCAGGCAGAGCCTAATTTTCTTGGACCCCTGAAGGCTGCCGGAATAGCTCCATCTCTGCTTCTCTGCCACTACTGTGCCCTGAATCCTGCTTGAAACCCCTGACTTTCTTTTTTCACTAGGGACCCTTTCTTTCTCCCCTGCTGGATCCAGGAAGGGTGAGAGGCAGCATTAAGACTTTCTGTGCTGTAGCCACAGCTCATGGGGCTATGTCTTTGTGTAAAGACCCATTGACTTAGGGTTTCTAGTGTCACCTATAGAACTATTCTTATTCTAGGTTAGGTCTCTCTGCTGTATGTTCTTATATACTTCTCTTTTGAAATACTTATCATGCTACTGATGGTTGGTTTAACATTGGTTTTCCCTGATAGACTATGAGCTCCATGAGATCTGGAATGGAGCCTGTCTTGCCCACTGCGATATCCTTACTACCAAGTACAACAAGATCATCCCGGGCATTTCAAAGAGGGAATTTAAAACAGGGAATTGACTACACAGGAAATGCACAGAGGTGAGAAGCCGAATGCTACTACCACGAGGGCTTGAAGGACACAGGAGAGGGATGGTGTCACCAGAATCAGAGGTTGAGGCTGTCCCATGGCTGGGACTGGCAAGAGCGCTGGAGGGAAGGTCTGTCTGATGGGGAGCTGGAACCACTATAGGAAAATGATGCTCAAAACAGAGAGAGAGGGCCGGCAAAAAGAATCTGGCTTCTCCTTACTTCTCAACCTCCAGTCTCTTGCCAGTGCCTCCCACTGGCCATTCTTGCTGGAAGATAGTTGGCAAGGATAAACAGGAAACTGTTTTTAGGAGAAGGACAGGGAAGAGGTCTGAGAGCAAACAGGCAGTGACTGGTACAGTAGGAACTAATAAGTATTGGTGGTTTGCATGAATGAATAGGCATAGAGACATGCATTAAACATTGGCTGAACAATAAAGTTGTCACAACCCTCCCATTCTCAGCCTGTCAAAATAATTCCATCCCTCACTTTTCTGCTACTAGTTGCCACAGATATCTTCTTGAGACGTGAGTTTGGACAATGTAAATGAAGTGTAATTGAAGTTCAAAGGAGAGACAAGAGCCCTGAGGCTGGCAACTTCATTCTGAAGCACTTGAATTTAAGTGTTTTTCTTCTGCTGGGAGTAGCCAAAATACTAGTAAATATGTAGGCCATTTAACATTACTCAGTTTGAAATCCAGCCTAGTTTTCTTGAGCCTCAGATCTAAAGGCTGCAGGGATAGTGTGCCTCAGAATGACTCGAGGCACCGTTACCAAGGCAAAGACCTAGGGTTTCAGGTCCTGGTGCCTTTCTGGATGCAGAGAAGGCTGCAGTTCCACAGTGTGTCCACGAGAGGGCCGCAGGGCCTCCCCTCGCAGAGTCCAGAGTGAGCTGAGACTTGGTGCCCCATCCATGCCTTGGCTGCCTGTGGTGTCTACTCTTAGGTACCTCATGTGTTGGAGTACATCTGGGGATGCAGAGGCTGCCCTGATTCCAGAGGGAGGAATTTCCTATTTACTTCCCTTATTTTCCCTTTCACTGGTTCACTTTATGTTTAATAACAGTTGATTTGAAAAATGTACAAGTGGGGAAATCGAAGTAGGCCTGTGGGGTGTGTGTGTGTGTGTGTGTGTGTGCGTGCGTGCGCGCGCGCACATGCACACAGACCCATATGTACATTTTGAAGGTGGGGTATCAGGAAGTGGGGATAATTCTGGTTACCAATTCATGCTTGAACCTGCAGCTTAAGTATTATTTAATGTAGAAATTCAGAACTGGAAAAAGACCTTGGAAATAATTTAGCACCCCCGTCATTTATAGATAAAGAAACCAACCAGCCTTTGCTGCTTGCAAGATGCCTGGAAGGTTCAGAATGCAGTTAATAAGTAGAGTTATTAAGGGGTTGTTGTTAAGATTTTATTTCAGTATTCCATCCTTGCTCCCCCTTTCTTGGGCCCAGCCTGAGCCTTGATAGCAGCACCAAAGCACAAAAAGGCATCTTCCAGTTTTCTGTTAAAAATGCTTGGCTCTCTGGTTTTAATCCCATCTTTCGTCTGTGGAGTCTTTCCAGACTCTATTGAACCAGAGGATAGAAAGATCAGACACGGTAGGAAAATTATCCAGGAAGACGGTGGAGCGAGTAGAAACCCAGTCAAACTCCTAATCACAGATTCTATCGAAATCAATCAGAAATTTTACTAAAGAATTTTCAGTAGCTGAGCAGACATCAGTCACTAAGGTAACTTAAGGGAGAATGCAGTAAACTGGCAAAATTAATGTGGACTCCCTGAAAAAGTTTCATTACTCCAAAAAGACCAAAGAGTGTACAGAAAACTTCTTAAAAATTAATTCTGCAAAAGAGCAACTGCAGGGAAACATGCAGAGAATTCAGAAACTGGTTGGAGCCTTTTTTCAAAGGAACAAAATGGACTCTACATCCTCTCAAGTGAGTGAAGGTCAGAATGAAAAAGAATGAAGGTGAAGATCAATGCAAAAGACAGGCTGAAAATATTGTTTCAGCTGCATACAGCAGAAGTGGCACTTAAATAAGTAAAAAGAGGGGCTTCCCTGGTGGCGCAGTGGTTGACAGTCCGCCTGCCGATGCAGGGGATACAGGTTTGTGCCCCGGTCCGGGAAGATCCCACATGCTGCGGAGCGGTTGGGCCCATGAGCCATGGCCGCTGAGCCTGCGCATCCGGAGCCTATGCTCCGCAGTGGGAGAGGCCGCAACAGTGAGAGGCCTGCGTACCAAAAAAAAAAAAAGAAAAAGAAAAGTAAAAAGAAAACCTGAGCAATATAACCAGAATTTTAAGAAACTGAGAAATGAAACATTTCGGGAAGGCAGATCTGGGGAGTAGGGTTCAGCATTGCAATTTCTGAATAGTTCGGCTTCCTGAATAAGCAATCAAAATCAAAGGCACGAAATCAATAATTAAAGATGCAATAATACATTTTCCCAGAACCAGTAAGAGATTGGAGCTGAAATAGAGGAGCCATATGGTCTAATAGAACACGTATGAACATTTGAAGAGTGACTTCAATTTACAAGACAGTTCTCCTGTTGCAATGACCATATGGTTTTTATCCTTCATTTTGTTAATCACACTCATACATCTTTTCTTTTGATCTTCGCAACAACTGTGTGAGGTGGACAGATACTATTAATCTCTCATTTTACTGATAGAAAATAACCTCCGAGTGGCTAAATGATTTGCTCGAGGGATAGAACTAGTCAGTGAAGAGCCCTAGGTCAGGTCCGGGTCTTGCTCTCCAAAGTGTGAGGGTCTTATACACATTTTAAACAATACGGAAAACACATCTGCGATAACAAACAAAAAGAGAAGAGTACTTTTAAAAGTATGAAAATTAGAAAGACTATTGCTTTTTCTAGTAACAAAAAAAGAGCTTGGTGGATATGGAACGTTAGCACCAAGAATGAGAAAGAGAGAGAGAGAGAAAGAGAGAGAGAGAGATGGTTCGTTCTTGACCTTGCCAAACTGCCCTTCATGTGGGATGCAACAAAGACTCTTAAGCTCTTCAAGGTCTTAGAAATCTAACCAGTCACTCACCTTATTCCACTTGGCTCTAGGGACTGCTTCTATCGGAAGTCTGCGTTAAACACAGAAACCTAAGTAGATATGGTGGCAACTGATGCACCTACATTGACACATCATCGCCTAGAACCAAAAACTACTCTAAAAAAATAAAATCTGGGCTTCCCTGGTGGTGCAGTGGTTGAGAGTCCGCCTGCAGATGCAGGGGACACGGGTTCATGCCCTGGTCTGGGAGGATCCCACATGCCGCAGAGTGACTGGGCCCGTGAGCCATGGCCACTGGGCCTGCGCGTCCGGAGCCTGTGCTCCTCAACAGGAGAGGCCACAACAGTGAGAGGCCCGCGTACCACACACACACACACACACACACATACACACACACACACACAATAATAATAAAATAAAATCTATTAATTATCCCCCCACCTGCAACTGTAGACTTGTGTATGTTGTGTAAGGAAGTATGTGTAACTGTGTACTGCTGTGTTTTGTGGAGACAAGCAGCTCTGTATGGAGTGTGACTCTGACTCTGGGCCCCTCCCTCTGAGTTGCCTGGCAGTGAGCCAGCTCTCAGACTCACTGTCCCACAGGACTCAAAGTCTCCAAGGTCTGGAAACCGCCGAGGCATCCCAGAGAATCCCCCTAGACAGTGGGCACCTCAGATAAGAACTGCTTGGTGTACATAAATAAACTGTCTAATCCCCAGGTGAGGCCACTTTCATACACATCTCATAAAACAGAAGCGTCCCAGGGGTGTGTCCGAGCCCTCTGAGGCTCTTCTCCATGGCACTTGCCTTTCACTTGCCCCGGCACACCTCTCCACAGAACACGGGGATGCAGGGACCTGGCCCCACTGACCCTGCTCCTGTTGAGTCCCACCCGCACCAGGGGACACTGGTGGGTGTCCATCCTGAGCCCTTTACAGAACAGCTGTGCTGTCTTAGTTCAGATCCTGAGGAAATACATGATTTCTGTAGATAAAGGGACAAACTCTCTCCTGTGACTCGTGGTGTGGAAGTCCAATTCAGCTAGCAGAGGAGAATTTACTGTTTCATCTCATAACACATATATTTTAGTTATTCCCACTACCAAACTGAACAAAGCCCTAGAGTTAAAGTAGAACGAGGATTTTCTGAAGACCTTGTATAATAAGTGAAGTGAAATATTAAGTGAAGTGAGTCAGCCAGAGAAAGACAAATATCATATGATATCACTTACATGTGGAATCTATAAAAACAATATAAATGAACTTATTTAAAAAACAGAAATAGACTTGCAGACGTAGAAAACAAACTTATGGTTACCAAAGGGGATAGCGGGGGTTGTGGGGGAGATAAATTAGGAGTTTGGGATTAACATATACACACTACTGTATATAAACTAGATAAACAGCAAGGACCTACTGTATAGCACAGGGAACTATATTCGATATGTTGTAATAACCTATAGTGGAAAAGAATCTGAAAAAGAATATATATATACATAATATATAAATACATATATATATAACTGAATCTTTTGCTGTACACCTGAAACTAACACAACATTGTAAATTAACTATACTTAAATTAAAAAATGGTTAAAAAATAAAGTAGCACAAGGATTTTCTGAAGACCTGTATAATAAGTTCCAGCCATATCGCCCCATTCACAGAATCTGAATGAAATCTAATTACTTTTCTTACTATTTTCAATGGGAAAATTTTTTTAGATATCTTTCTCCTCAGGTCTCCTGAATAATGGGGGTGTATTTTCTCTCTAATGGCATGGAGAGGGCCCCTCTTCTGCTGACTTCATTGATCAGGTTTGAGCTAATGGTAGTGGTTTGTTTGAAGTAGATTTTTGTGTGTGTTTGTTTGAGGTAAAATTCATGCCAATAGACAGGTGAAATAGTCCTCTGGGTTCTCGCTGTGACCAAGAAGGTTTTATCTTTTTTTATTCCCCTTTCTTTCCTTTGGGAATGAAAATAACACTTAGAAATCTTAGTTGACTTTGTAGCTGGTCCAGTTATTGGAGTTCAAACAAATCTCATCAATGACATTACTGGGTTTAATATGACTACATTTATATGATGACAAGGACCAGTTGTATTTAAAAAACATTTATTTTTGATGAAAACATAAATACTTTTTAAAGCACTCTGACTTTCTTTTTTCTGGTAGCTACTACCTGAAAATATCTCTGAATACTATCCGTAAGGAAAAATATTTTGAAAAAAGTGAAAAATTATGTGAGAAGGTATAGAAATCACATGCAAATAAAAAAGAGCCAAATATATATAACCAGTATGTGTGTGTGTATGTTTGTGTATCTATATATAGATATACACACACATGTAACTATATGTATATATAATATGCCATATACTTTCTTCCTTCTGCTCTGCAATAGAGAATATTATTCTTGTCTTATATACTCAGGAACATAATTAGTAATGACATATTTCTAATGATCCCCTAGAAATCTTGATAAGGTTGACTAAGGGTAGGAACCTGTAATTAAGCTTTGTGTTGGTGGCACGAAATAAAGAAGGTGGCACAGGAAGCTGAGGGCAGGATCCACTCTCTCTTTCTCTACGCTGTGATTCTATGTGATTCTTGCAAAGCCACCCTTAGGTTGATGACAGTAGTGACAAGGATGTTGAACCTGGAGATGAATCAGAATGAGGCCTAGAGACTGAAATATCCAGAGCTCTGCACCCAGTAGAACAAGGAGGAAAATGCCAGTCAACCCTTTCTTTTTCTTTTTTCAACTTCCCCACATTAAAAAAAATTATTTTTTAAGTGTTTTTCTGGGAGGAATGTTTAGAATGTCTAGGGTGGAAATGGGTAGAGAAAAGTGGTAAAAAAGGCATTTACTATAAAGGGAGATGCAGAAAAAAAAAAACGGAATTGCTCTGTGGTTGGTGGAGATCTTCCAGCTCTATGTATGAGAAAGACAATGGACAATTGGGGATTTTCCTTCCGGACAATTATTACTACGCTACTACTCTGATCAGAAGCATTGCCTCTGTGGATGCCTTTGAAGAGAGTTATTATTGAGAATCATTTGTAATGGGATTTTACTTCTAGTTATGGAAAACTTGATAACCAAATTTATAATACAAATGATTAAAAAGGCCAAAAAATCTTTAATGGCAGAATTTGTTAAATGATGTATTAATCATAAATACCAGTGTCTTTCTAACTCATGTGCTTTGCTTGGGCTTATTGAATGTGTAACCTGTGATCTATCTGGACTAAAATAGGCCGTGTTAAGACAGCATTCTGGAAGAGACTTTTTTCTCCTGCCCACTACTAACCTGAAGTTTTACTGTAGTCATTTCTAGAAGATATTCAACAAAATTTCTTATATTGATTGCAAGCATAGTTCAACATTTATTAATCTGTTAGCAGGGAAATTAAGGAGTGTGCTGGTCCAGAAAGGGTATGAAAATGGAGGGTTTTTAGAGTTGGCAAACAATGCTTATGTAAGCAGCTAGTTTAAAGAACTATGAAAGGTTGCAGTTTCATTTCAAAGGTCACCAAAATACCTAGTCTGCATTGTTTGTTGGAAAGGAAGCCCACACAGGATGGCCTGAGATGACAAGCATGCAGACTCCCAGGCCCGGTGAAAGTAACACATCTCAGAAGCAAGTGACAAGGGGCTGCAGTATGGTCAGTAATGGAAAAGCAAGATTTCACCCCCAAGTTACATTAGGGCTAATAACCAGCAAGCATGAGTGGCATTGAGCCTCCAGGGGAGCCACCAGGTAACCAGGTCTGAATTTTGAGCTGCCCGAAGCCAGTGGTTTTTCTCAAATGCAGACAAATATGTCCATTTCTTAATTTTGGGACACTTTTTTTTTTTTAACTCCTTTTGACAAAAGGCTTTTTTTTTTTTGATTTGGGGGTAGGAGTTTATGAATTTATTTATTTATTTTCGCTGTGTTGGGTCTTCGTTTCTGTGTGAGGGCTTTCTCTAGTTGTGGCAAGCGGGGGCCACTCTTCATCGCGGTGCGCGGGGCTCTCACTATCGCGGCCTCTCCTGTTGCGGAGCACAGGCTCCAGACGTGCAGGCTCAGTAGTTGTGGCTCACGGGCCTAGTTGCTCCACGGCATGTGGGATCCTCCCAGACCAGGGCTCGAACCCGTGTCCTCTGCATTAGCAGGCAGATTCTCAACTACTGCACCACCAAGGATGCCCCGACAAAAGGCTTTTTGACTTGAAACTGATTGAGAATGACTAAATTCTGTTTCAACCCGCACTGGTCTGACACCACCCGGTGTACTGCAATCCAATTCTGATACTAACCCCCTGGAGTTACTGCAGACCACACCAGGTGGGAACTCAGTCCTCCAGAAGACGGCCCCCACTTCAGATGCCAGGCATACTTCGGGGGTTCCCAGGTTTGTTTTTAAAGCCCAAGGGAATCAGGACAGGTCACCCTCCTGGCACACTGATGTGTTCACCAACCAGGATGCTCCCCTGAGCTTCAGTGTTCAGCTTTTATTGGGGCTTCATTACATAGATATGACTGATTAAATTGCTGACCAGGTGACTGAATGCAGTCGCCAGTCCTGCTCCCCACCCGGGGAGTAGGGCTGGGCTGGTCGCACATCATTTAAAGACCTAACCTTCTGATCGGGTGGTTGGTCTCTCGGGTGACCAGCCCCCATCCTGGAGACCCCCTGAGTATCTTAGTAATATAAACTCAGGTATGGTCCAGGGGCTCAGGAATGACAATATCACTTGGGGAATTCCAAGGGTTTTAGAAGCTCTGTGCCAGGAACCTGGGACAGAGACCAGACGAATTCTTCATTATACCATAGCATGGGAATATAGGTAAGGTGAGCATGTTTTGACATAATGAACTTTAAATGTCATATAGGGGGTTCTGATACATTTCCCAAAATGGAACCAGAATGATCTTTTCAAGCCAATATCTAGTCATGTCAGCCCCTGCTTGAAACACTTCAGGGGCCTCTTAACGATCTTAGAATAAAGAGTAAAATCCTTAACCAGGTCTCTGAGGTCCTGTGTGCTCTGGCCCCTGTCCTCATGGCCAGCCTCAGCTACCACACCCCTCTCCCTTGCTCTTAGGACCTGGCATTTTAGTTTCTTGAATGTAGATTGATTGTTAGGTCTAATCATTCTGCTGGAAAGTTATAGGAAACAGACACAGAGAATTAAGTAAAATTTACCTGAGCACACACAGCTAGTTAGTAAAACAGTGGAATTAGAATACCGAACTCCTGACCTCATAGTTAATGGTCCTTTCTAGTCTTCCCCTGAATTGGCTCACATTTGTGAGCAAATGAGTAGAAAATTGTGTTGACGATCTTTCTACCTAACAAAGTGTGTGGAACCACAGCAAACATTTTCCTATTAGTTTCACCTCATTAGATTCTTGGACTGCAGGAATGGGAAGAAGCAATGAATAGCAATAAACTCAACTTTTCTTAACTGTCCCCTTCAGAGGTTCTGAGCAAAGAGACAAAAACCCAGCTCACCCGAGAGCTCCAATCAAAGGGAACTTGACTGCATACCCAGATGTTAAAATTGCTGCCAATCACCCCAAGTTTCCTCTTCAGTGTCCACTTTGTGAAAAGTGGCTGGTGAATTCATCCATATCAGACACTGATAGGTTCATACCTTCAGTTTTTATTAAAATCAATGCGTAAAAGACCTCGGTTTACCCACCTGAGATAAGAAAGGGTTCTAAAACTATCTTTTTATGAATGACTTGTTTATGGACACCCAAAAGGTTCCATAAAAGATGAAATACAGATATAATTTAGGGAAGATGGGAGATGAAGTTTAGGGTTTTATGAGATTAAAAAAAAGGATGCAGAGAAAGTTTCCAGCTTTTCTAGTAGATCAGACGGATGACTGAGGTCTCGATCATCTTGATCTATCACCAGCAGTCCTCATGTTGAAATGAATAAAATAGAAATGATTAACCCAAAAATAGGCAGGTCATCTGACCAAGAGGAAGAATAACCATCTGCCGAGAGGACCTGTCCTACTAAATCTTCTGCATCTCCTCTAAGGTTTAAAGACATTTGTCTTTCTCATCAAGCTTCTCCGGTGTCCTTGCTCAAGCCTTTCTGCCATACACACCTGCTTCCTTATTCCACATTCACACAAATCCACCAGTACTGTGTTTCATGACTTAGAAGAGTTTTTCCCTTTTTAATGAGGATGCACTCAGGATGAGAGCTGCAACAGCAGCAGTTTTAGAATTAATCATTCTCCTTGTTTGTTTTTAAAGCCCAAGTTAATAACTCCTTCAAAATAAATCTCAAAACTGAGTAAACCAATTATAATCAAAATTCTGGTGCATAGCCTTGCACATCACAAACCACTGCCTTCCCCAGGTGTGCTTCTTAATCATTATATATTGTTTTCTCAATCTGTTCATGTCATTAATAGAGGCAGATGGAAAAGCAGCTTAGCTCTTTGTCCTTTTCCTCTGTTGGCTCCTGCATTAGTTGTCTTCTTTTTGCCCCTTCAGACCCACTTTCCACCCAACCACTCCCAGCCAGGGAGGCTGGCGCATATGGACATTATCAACATACTCTGATGCCTCCAGCTTCTGGTTGGGATCGGCTGGTGGAAAGCATAAGCAGGACATGGAGATGGAGGGCTCAGAGGAAGGTGCAGGTATTTACTACACCGGTTTGTGCCCTTCCAGTTCAAGAGGGATACGTGCATCCCACTTTCCATGGGTGGCCCTTTTCTTGTAGCTACTCTCTGGGTTCCCCCAGAGCTCCCTTTCTGAGACTCTTCAAGCCAGAGGTGGTATCCATTGCAGTATCCATTGTTGGATACTTCAAAATTCAAAAATTCCAAATTCAAATCCAAAAATTCTTCCAAACCAGGAGTTCTCCAGTGTATGATCTCCTCCAAAAGGGAGAGTCACACACGAAAAAGACAGATACAAGACTTGAATGTAGACTAGAGATAGCTAGTGGTTGAACCTTGAGTGTCTCTAGCAACGCCTTTAGGGCCCACAGGGTGGTTCTTAGTCTGTAAAGTGAGTGGGATAGGCCACATTTACAAAGTACTTTCCTCTATAGGAGGAGAAGGGGAGAAGGTCCTATTTGTCCCTGCTTGCTGCCCTGATGGGCAGGGTTTCCTCCACGTGGGACAGAGCCTGGGGGCTCTGGCTGTCTCTCCTACGCAAAGGATCAGGTAAGTGAGATGCGGGGGGCCTGGAGAGATGGGAGTGTTTTTGTGCTTGCGTGGACACAGCTGAAGTTCCTTCCCTCGCCTGAAGGGGTCAGCAAAGGCCCAGGAAGGGTAGACACATCTTGCCTCCCAGGAGAGAAAATTCCTGATAGGCCATCAGTTCCCAAGGGATAGGCCCTAACTAGCCACTGTGTGATTTCTCTGCTTGGGTGTGGACCAATCCTCCCACAGGGCTCCCCTAACTGCATGGAGATGCTGGCACTGGCCCTAGCTGTTTAAGAATGGGCATCTACGTGGGATACAGGAACGGGAGTGGGCCCGAGGGCCCAGATTGAGGGGGTCCACAAGGGTGTAGAATCCCCCAGCTCAGCCCTCTTGGACACTTTCCGTGGGTTGTCTGTGCCCCATCCAAAGCCTGTAATCAAGCCATCAAAACTAATAGTATGATTTCCACATTAAATGAAATTGTGGATGAAGAATGGGGATGGAGGAAACCGACTAATGGTTCTAATGTTTTTTCCCAACCTTTCACTTCTCAGTAAAGTGCAGTCATCTGACTCCTTGTTTGTGTGCTAAGAAAATGATGACTCCTCTGAGAAGCTCTTAGCAATAATCATTTTCTTCCTTGTTCCCTTATGTCTATTGGGTGGGTTCAGGCAGGAGAAGCCATGGCAGAGATGGGCAGTAGGTCACAGTCTGCCCCTTAGGGGAGCTTCTGGCTTCCCACCAGTTTCACTGCTTGCCATATGTGTAATAGTCAATAATATTTATTTTTTAATTACAAGAGTATGACAAGAATACACTTTTCTTTTGGCCACACCGTGCAGCTTGTGGGATCTCAGTTCCCCGACCAGGGATCAAACCAGGGCCCACGGCAGTGAAATCATGGAGTCCTAAGCACTGGACCGCTAGGAAGTTC
Source organism: Mesoplodon bidens (assembly GCF_964165515.1). NCBI lineage: Eukaryota > Metazoa > Chordata > Mammalia > Artiodactyla > Ziphiidae > Mesoplodon > Mesoplodon bidens. The sequence continues at coordinate 104,746,284 of NC_138178.1, read as the reverse complement.
CCCAAGAATACACTCTTATTAAAAAACAGAGGGAAAACAAAAAACTTCTTTTTACTTGACTCCTCTAGTCTATTCCCTTCCTCAGAAGTATCTATCATTGTTGATTTGGGAAATTTCCTTCTGTATATATGTCGTGGTTTGAAAATACATCCACAATTGTTTGATACTATTCTTCAAAAGGTGAAGACTAATCCCCCACACCTTAAGTGTAAGAGGTACTTAGTGATTTGCTTTCAAAGCATAGAGTGAGGCACAAGTGGTGGTTTGTGGTGTCTGAGATTAGGACCAGAATGGTGTTTAGTCTTTCTCCTCTTTCTTGCTCTCTGGGACCACCTGCTCTTGGGGGAAGCCAGCTGCCATGTTACGAGGATGCTCAAGAAGCCCTAAGGAGAGGCCCATGTGGTGGGGAACTGAGGCCTCCTGCCAACAGCCATGTGACTAAGCCATAAAGAAATTATTATAATATTAGGTTCTGCCTCTGGTGAGGGCACAGGTTCTCTTGAGTCAGGGTTCCCTGTTCTTGGGAATGAGCAGAGGACAGAGCACATAATCCCCAGGGACATTTTTCTGTTGACAAGGCTACCTGAGGGTTTATACAACAGGTATATTTAGCTCCAGAGCTTGGGTTATGTGGTGGTTGCTTATATTTGCTGCCCGAATTACCCTTCAGGATTAGAAGATTTATTATCTCAGCTGCTGGGAGAAAGCCCTCAACAGTCAACCCCCTTAGGGTTTTCTTTAGCTGAAGAGCACCCTTCTTCCAGCAGCCCACATCCAGTGATCGATGAATGAGTGGAATGGAGCCCAGCCCTCTCACCCCAGCTCAGGAGAGCTCTGAAGGGTCATCCCATTTTCAGAGCTCCCCGCAGGACTGACTGAGATGTTCCCTTGAGACTGCATTCAGCTAGACTTCATCCTTTGCCCAGCCCTGCTTCCCTCTCCTCCTAAAAGACCTCCTACATGTTAATCTCCATCTCAGAATCTGCTTCCTGGGAAACCCAAACAGGGATAGTGGGTACCCAAGAGTGGTCTAAGAAAACAGATGATGAGAGGGTTTTAGAGCTGGATTACTGGCCACCCAACCGGCATCACTGTTAGGAGTGGTTGCCTTTCAGGAATGAAATCGGCAAGTTTTTTTTTAAAGAAAAATGTATATCTTTCTGTAATATTTGACTTATTATATCCATGTATCATATTGCTTTCATTTATAAATGGTTAACTGCAAATGTCTGAGATGTGGTATTATAAGCCATTTAAATTTTTTTTTGGTACGCGGGCCTCTCACTGCTGTGGCCTCTCCAGTTGCGGAGCACAGGCTCCGGACGCGCAGGCTCAGCGGCCATGGCTCACGGGCCCAGCTGCTCCGCGGCATGTGGGATCTTCCTGGACCGGGGCACGAACCTGTGTCCCCTGCATCGGCAGGCGGACTCCCAACCACTGTGCCACCAGGGAAGCCCCGCCATTTAAATTTTATTCTTTACATTTTTTGTTTTAAAAATGATTGAATGCTATTTAAGAATACCGAGAAATCAGGAAAAGAAGTGGGGAGAGGGTTAATATTTTGTTCCTGCCTTTGGGGCTTCAAATCATATGTCAATTAAATTCTAAAACTTCAGACAATGCAGCCTGGTAAAGAATCCATTTATGTGTCTTCATCTGGCAACTTCTCCAGCCCCCACTCACCACCTCAGTCTTCCCAGTAAGAGGAGCCACCTCCTGGTGGGTTATGTGTGAGTATAAAAGATGTGCGTGTGTATGTGTGTGTTGAGTGGTGTGGAGGGATAATGCCCTCTCCCCTGGGTTACATCCAGTCAAAGGGTACCACGTAGTGACTGACACAGCCTCCCCATGTTACCACTCAGAGCAGCCCTGAGCCCTTCTGCTGGGGCATAAACCTGATTTGGGGCTGACAGGATCAGAGCAGGTTCTGGCATCAGTGAGTCCTCTTTCTACCGCGACGGCCTCCTTCTCACCCTCCACGATTCTCTCTCAGGGGCCACACCAGTGGTCCTGCCAGCTGGTCTTGGTCAGGGAAACCCCAGCTCCTCAGAGATACTGTAGGAAACTTGTCTGTCAAAGGGACTCAGCTTCCTTCTTCTCAGGGGTCCTGCTTCCGTGTAAATGTGTAGGAGCAGAGAGATATATTTGGGTTTGTTTGGATGCCTGAGAGCATCCAAGAACCACGCACAATATCATATTCCAGTGGGTATATCAGAGGAGGCTGATGGGACATCATTTGCCTACAGAGTCTGAAATCCAGGCCCTCATTCAGGTTAATATCCTTTTACTGTTGTAACAATAATTCACAAAGGGAGGAATCACTCCGTTGTTAAGTCCTGTTACATTCCTGGTAACCAGGGTTAGACTCGCCAGGAAATTACTAGGTTTGGTCAGTGCCCTCAGGTTACATCTCTCTTTGTCTCCCTGGGAATGTCATGCCTTCCCGGAGAGTATCAATTCCTCAGAGGCCCTGGGGGAAGGTTAATGATTCTGCATCTCCAGCATTTTGGCTCAGACACAGGAAACATAACTGGACAGTGTGTGGGGCTGGGGAAAGGAAGAGTTCTTCCTTCTAAGTTTTATGCCAGCACTTCATGACTCTGCAGCTGTCTGTGGAACCCCTGCTCCTGCTGTGGGATCAGCTGTCCTCTTTCTGTCTTAGGATTAGTGTGGCCATTGGTTTCTCTTCACATCTGATTTGGAGATGCTAAGGGTGTGCCTCTAATCCAAGCCCTCTCAATTATCCCTAATGATTCAACAGAAATTTATCACGTAGTCCTATGTGATGGCCAAATGACCTCACACTGTCTTAGGCTTAGAAAATTTATATGCCATTGGTAAACAACATCACTGCAGTGAAAAAACGAGGCAGGTGTCCAGGGGTGGAGAAGGGCATCCAAGAATCTGCTTATAGCTTCAGTGCCTTCAGGGCATGAAGCCACAGGATAGCTAGGATGGAGCTAGGAAGGATCAGGGCAAGCTCTAAATAGGAGGAATAAAGAAATCTACATGTACTTAACTCATATCCTGGATGGCCTCTGGAAATAGGCTCCCAGCTCCAGTACCCTGGCGGATAGCTGTCCATTGTAGTATTATGGCATCTGAGTCTCTGCATGTGCTTCTCACCTAAAGCTGTTCTTCCTCCTGAAGTTGGTGGCAGGTGGTACCATCTGGGAAGTCAACTGGGGAGGCCATAGCCCTTGTGAGTAGGAGGGATTCTGCCAGAAGGAGAAGTCATGGCCATCCTAGTGACTGTCACCAGGGAGGCGAGAGGCCATTAGGAGACTCCTGCCCCCAGCTAAGACCTGCCTAGGGAGTCCAATTCCTTCCTTTTTCTGGGCTTCAAGGAGTCTATGCTCGAGGTCATTACTAGTGGTGGGGAAAAGTGGCTGCCTGACCCTCCTCCTCCACACTTGCTTATGGTAAGCTAGGCTATGTTAGATAATAAGCAATCCCCAAATCTTGGTGGCTTAACCCAATAAGAATTTCTTGCTTGTGTCACAGTCCAATGCAGGGTCTGTGGCACTCCTGGGCAGCTTTTCTTCAAGTAGAAACTCAGGAAGTCTGGCTGTTTCTATCTGACAACTCCATCATTTCAGAATCCTTCACTTCCAACCATACAAACTGGAGAGAGGTGAGCCAAGGTTCTTGTGGGACATTTTAGGGGACAGGCACAGGCAGAAATTATGATATAGCTTCAATATAGTTGTCAGGGAGGCTGAAGCTGCAGCCTTTTCACGTCTGCGGGAGAGGAAATGGGATGGTCAGCACCACACCAGTCCCTGTTATATTCATGCAGAGGCTTCAGTCCCCATGGTCATTGCAACTACTAACAGTTTTCAGAGGATCTTGCAGACCTGTCTCTCTCTCCATTACAGTGTATGCATTCTTGAGTTTTTAAACCTTAATGGCCACCTGTGTACCGATGGCACATCAACATTCGAGACCTAAGGCACAGCGTGATACCATGGCCGCCACATTAGTCGTTGTTTCATGTTTGTTTAGCTGAATGAATGGAGAAGGGTAAGGACGTCTGAGTAGCCGTCTCTGAATCAGATTTGAAGAAAAGCCAGTTTCAGAGGTCAGACTGAGCCAAAGGCAAGAAGAGGTAACCACTTCTGCCTGCACATGGAAATGGCTGAGAAATCCTAATCCTCTGGAATTCTGCTGTGGCACAGAGAGGCCAGAGTATATGAAGAACTGTGGTCAGTGGCAGACACAGAGAATTCTGGTTTAAAGGTAGTAACTCTTACCTCCATGGCCTTGCACACAGGCCTGGTTATGATTCCCTGTGCTTGAGCCAACCTTGGGTTAATTCTCTTAGTCCTCAACATCCTTTTTGATTTGGTTTGCCCTTGTGTGTGTTGGCCTGGACTTGCTCCTCTGAATTGACTGATACAGAAGATCCTTGCTGGTCCTTGTCCTCAGAGTGAGGGCGGGTCCCTGAAGCCTGAGCTAGGCTGGGCTTGGCCAATGGGAACCTGGCTCTGGCAGGTGCTGAGTTGTAAACCTATTAGTGGCTGCCTGAATTATCAACACATTTGATCTGCCTGCTCTTCTTCTGTACTAGGATATTACTATTACTAGCAATAAGGAGCTTTACCAATAAATGTAAAGGGCCAGGATTTAATGGTGTCCTGCTTACCTCTCTGTGTGTGGGCTTTGGTCCTGTGTATTTTTACATGCTTTATTGAGGTATAATTGACAAATAAAATTGTATATATATATATATATATATATATATATATATATATTTTTTTTTTTTTTTTGCGATATGTGGGCCTCTCACTGTTGTGGTCTCTCCCGTTGCGGAGCACAGGCTCCGGACGCGCAGGCCCAGAGGCCATGGCTCACGGGCCCAGCCGCTCCGTGGCATGTGGGATCTTCCCAGACCGGGGCACAAACCCGTGTCCCCTGCATCAGCAGGTGGACTCTCAACCACTGCGCCACTAGGGAGGCCCTTAACATTTTATTTTTAAGAACTACGTAAGGTCTGTGATTAAGGTAACTTCATTTAAAGAAGTTTTTCTTTTGCCTCTGTTAAGCACCTGGGGCCAATATTCATCTGGGATAACTTTAAATTTTTTTTTTGGCTGCTTTGGGTCTTCATTGCTGTGCACGGGCTTTCTCTAGTTGTGATGAGCGGGGGCTACTCTTCATTGTGGTGCACAGGCTTCTCGTTGTGGTGACTTCTCTTGTTGCAGAGCACGGGCTCAAGGCACGCGGGCTTCAGTAGTTGTAGTACATGGGCTCAGTAGTTGTGGCTCGCGGGCTCTAGAGCACAGGCCCAGTAGTTGTAGTGCACAGGCTTAGTTGCTTCGTGGCATGTGGAATCTTCCTGGACCAGGGATCAAACCCGTGTCCCCTGCATTGGCAGGTGGATTCTTAACCACTGAGCCACGAAGGAAGTCCCTAAATTAGATTTTTGACTTTTTTTTTTATTGCTTGTTTGTTTGTGTGTATGAGGGGTGTGTGTGTGTGTGTGTGTGTGTGTGTGTGTGTGTGTGTGTTGAGTCATCTCGGTAGCAGGAATTTAAATAAAAAATCTGCATGAGGGCAGAACTTGGGGTCCAAATCCTTAGCCATGTTTTCTTTTCCCCTCCATTGGTTTCTAACTTTGCAAAAGCTAATTTTCCTTGTAGTCTTCCAGGGGTCTCTTTCTAGTTCATCTTTTAATTGAGGGGTAGTTATTTGGGGTCCCAGCTTCATGACTGGAGTGTCCCCTGCTGGACTTTCTTCCTTGGGCAGACCTTTTTTTTTTGTCTCCTATATCCTGAGAGGCCATGGAAACAGAAGCTAAAGGGTTTGGCATTTGTCAAAGAGGATTTGGAAAATACCCACAAGGCAAAAGCTGACTGCAGGGCTCAGCTTACTTCTCAAGGCTCCTATTTTCACTTAGTTTTTTGGTTTAAGACTGTTTAAATTTCTTGCTTGTGTTTAAGATGATACATTAAAACTTTTTTATCTTTGATTTTTAAATTATTTACCTCTGCTACATTGTGTCCTTGTGGTTTCTTCCTCTTTCTGGCTGTTTATACTGGCTCCCATAACCAAGGTCCTTTTTCTCTTCATACTTAAAATTTAGAAGGATGGATGAAATATGCTCAAGATTATTAAAATACATGATCACATGACTTCTTGCTAAAAAAAGTCAGAGCCTCCTCCCTGCCTACTGCATAATATCTAGACACCCAGTATTAATACTTGTTTCCTTGTTTCATTCTGTCTGACCACCTCTTTTTATTTCCCAGTGGTTTTTCAGGTTGCTCTTTGAACCTTCTCTAAGCTTCCCATTATTTTTTCAATTGTTTCCATTTATTCTTATCTACTTGTCAAAATCCTAACTACTCTTCACAACCCAATTTAAATAGAGCTTCCTTCATGAACTCCTGCCTTGTCCACAAGTCTGGAGAAAGTAAGCTTTTACTTGCTCAGATCCTGTAACTAGTAAGAATAGTAGTGATAGGGCTTCCCTGGTGGCGCAGTGGTTGAGAGCCCGCCTGCCGATGCAGGGGACACGGGTTCGTGCCCCGGTCTGGGAAGATCCCACATGCCGCGGAGCGGCTGGGCCCGTGAGCCATGGCCATTGAGCCTGCACGTCCAGAGCCTATGCTCCGCAACGGGAGAGGCCACAACAGCGTGAGGCCCACATACCGCAAAAAAAAAAAAAAAAAAAGAATAGTAGTGATAATAATATTAATAATGTTTATTATAAATATTAAGACCAAGTTAATTATTATTAAATTATATTTATAGTACTTATAATCTATACTGTAATTAATATTCATTTGAAAATCATGTTTATTATTTATTATAGAAAATATACATAACTATACATAGTCTCTACTATGTATACTTTGCTTGGTAATTGACATTTTATCATGTTAATTCATCTTCACAACCAAGTATCATTATTTCCACTTAATAGATAAGGAAATGAAGGCCCAGAGAGTTTAATCACCAAGAATGTGTAGCTAGTGATGGAGCGGGGATCTGATTAGGTCTCTCTGATACCAAAGACCATGCTGTCTTCAACACACTTGTAGTTTTTAAACAATTTTGTGCAGCCAGTTCTGCAGAGGTGCTCAGGACTACCAACAACCAACAGGGGATTGGGCAGAGGCCAAATGGGTAGGCACCAGGCCTCTGATCCATTACAACCTGGGCACCTCTGCTTTCGTCTGTTTTAGAGATTGGGTTCTTGTGGAGGGTATTCTTTGATAAAAGGGTTCTGTTGTGAAAAACAGTTTGAAAACCATTGTATTGGGTTAAATCACATACATTACTGGTATCTGGACATTTTTGTATGTAAAAATAGCATTTAAAAAGTATGACTCAATCTAATACCACAGCCATCATGCCTGTGTTAGGCCTGGGAGAGGTCTTGGAAGTCATGACTCGTTAGAAGTCCTGGTTGTATATCACAGGTGGCCACACAGGTCCAGAGGAGACACCTAGCCTATACCAGTCACTCAGAATGTGCTTTCTGAGTTCAGTGGCTGCTCCAGAATTTCAATATGGGAGAAGCTGAAGGGAAACAATCCAGATGGAAGAGGGGTCTTAAGGCTTCATCTACAAAGCACTGTACTGAGACTGAAAAAACCTCAATTGACCATTTTAAAGAGGGAGTGAGGATAAAGCTGAAGGAGATAACTGGGCAGCTTTGACCTTCAGAGGAGACATGGCTTAGCAGGGAGAGAGGCCTGAGGAGCTGGGATACACCCAGAGGGGTCTATTTTGGAACAGAAATGAGACTGGCCCAACTTGGAGGACTGATTTTGGGTGAATAGAGCACTTTGAGGAAAAGCTGTATTCCTAGGGTGGTCAGACAATGGAAAGCTTCTGATGATTGGGCTGGCAATTCAATGAGGGAAAAATGCTCCCTGGAGCACAGCCAGATTGCTCCTGCCCCAGGAAAAATGCTGGGTTCCTGGAGAATATCTGGGAAGACCCCACTCCCTGAGACCAGTGGGAAATCAGAGCAAGAGAGACTCTACTATGTATACTTTGCCCGTCCCACAGGAGAGGAGGAGCTGGGCAGGCTTTGGCATCTACCACATGCCAAAGGTATGTTTTACTTGCTCAGCCATGCCTGCTTCCCAGTGGGAAGGTCTAACTCAACAACTGGCCCCTCTCACTCGAGTTCCCCTGCTCTGTATTTGACACCAAATGACTCCCCCCCTACCCTCTTCCCTGCCCTCACCCCCTCTTCTGCATGTGGGGCAGCAGCTGGCTCAGCAGCAGGGTGGAGGACTTCACATTCACGTCCAGGATCTGAAATCAGAGCAAATGAAGGGTGGGGGAGGGGAGACCGTCAGTCCAGTGTGCGTTTTCACCGTGTTAGCAGATGTATCACATTAGAAAGTGGGTGTGATGGCCTCTGACAGGGGAAGTGGAGAGAATCCTGGCTTTCTTTGACATGCGTGACAGGGAGGCACCCTGAAGATGCAGGAATATGGGGATCAGGTTGAGGACTCTGCAGACAGAAGACCCCAGAGTCTGCAGGATGTCTCCCCATGTCTCCAAGGGCACCAGTCAGAAAAGAATGTTTCATCTGGGGCTGAGGAGGCATCAATCAGTGTGGGGAAGGCAGGCGTTATGGGCTGAATTATATACTCCCCAAATTTATATGTTGAAGTCCTAACCCCCAGTACCTCAGAATGTGACCTTATTTGGAAATAGGGTCATTGCAGATGTAGTTCAGATGGACTCATCCTGGAGTAGGATGGGCCCTAATCCAATATGAATGCTATCCTTATAAAAAGGGGAAACTTGGAGACACACACACACACACACACACACATGGAGAACGGCATGTGAAGATGGAGGCAGAGATTGGGGTGACGCTTCTATAAGATGGGAAAGCCAAAGATTGCCAGCAAACCACCAGAAGCTAGGGGAGAGGCAAGGAACAGAATCCCCCTCGTAGCCCTCAGAAGGAATTGACCCTGCTGATGCCTTGATCTTGGACTTCTGACCTCCAGAACTGTGAGACAACAAATTTCTGTTGTTCAAGCTACCTGGTTTGTGGATTTGTTACTGTAGTAACACAGCTGCATTTCAGGGTTAGAGCCTTGGGCATTAAGCATCCCTGGCAAGGAAGGGAGTCATTCCCTTCTCTGTGTCCTACATTTATTGTGATTAGTTGATTCTATGTTGGACACTCCCTGCAGACTGGGAGCTCCTGGATGGTGGGGACCACAACTGCAATGTAGATACTCTTTTTATTTATTTATTTATTTATTTATTTATTTATTTATTTATTTATTTATTTATTGCAGTACGCGGGCCTCTCACTGTTGTGGCCTCTCCCGTTGCGGAGCACAGGCTCCAGACACGCAGGCTCAGCGGCCATGGCTCACGGGCCCAACCGCTCTGCGGCATGTGGGATCTTCCCGGACCGGGGCACGAACCCGTGTCCCCTGCATCAGCAGGCGGACTCTCAACCACTACACCACCAGGGAAGCCCTGCAATATAGATACTCTTACCTCCAACTCACAGATGGGGGATTGAGGCTCAGAGTGCAGGCATCTGGCCTTGCTCTCTGCTGGTGAGTCTGCGAGCGGAGGGTGGACGCATGGGAGCTGAAGACCAGCTCTGGGCATGGAAGCCGAGGTGGAGAGTCGCACAGAAGGCGAGGATGACGTCCAACCCGCCCCACCCGGCTTCCCCAGACCTCACCTTGTCCCAGACCTGCTCACTGCTCCACACGGTACTTTCTGTCAAAGGATTGACCCCTGGCACGCACACCAGAAAGTCAACACCCCTGCAGTGTTCCAGGGGAGAAGGGGATATTAGAGGAAAGGAGGTTTCTGCTGCAGTGGGAGGTGATTCCTGGTTGCTCTCCCTGGGGCTGTGCCAGGTCAGAGCCAGGAGAGGCTCATCCACCAAATGAAGATGGAGAGCCATCTTTTTTAGGAACCGGGCACTGAGCTTCAGGACAAGAAGGGGTGGAGTTACACCCCAGGTACCCTTTCATGTCCTCCTGCTTAGTCCCAGACACTCCTCATCGGCACTGCTTCCTTTTCCCCGAGAACACTAGCTCCGACCGTACAGTCAGGGTTCCCTTCTCTACAATGTTCCGAACCCCTTCATATCCCTTCTCAGGATCTTCCAGGAGGGCCTGGTCAACCTCTCACACTGCCGCTGGTGGTTGTAACCAGACTCTTCTCCTCCACCAGCGTGCTGCCTACCCCACACCTCCCCAGATCCTGTCCATATGCACTCCTCCCCCCCCGCCCCCACCACCCACAGCATCTCCTCTTCCTGCCCAGATCTGTTGGAGACTGTGGGCCTCCTGGGAAGGGGCTGAATGACACATAGTTGACTTGATTCGTGTCATGGTGCCTCTTCCCTAGTACTGGTTATAAGCAGCAGCATCCCCATGGCCCCGTCTGTACCTCCTTGAATGCCTCTCACCATGGCTACCAGCTGCTCCAGGACCTCGCCCTTCCCCACATGGCACATCGACGTGCCATCTCTCTGGTTGGGCTAGAACTGGGGTGGTCCGGGCATCACCCCAGGAAGCTCAGCCTAGAGTCTGCTCTTCTAGTCCTTCTAATGGTTTTCTGAACACAGACTTTCCCATAAGAAATCTCTTCTGGGGCTTCCCTGGTGGCGCAGTGGTTGAGAGCCCGCCTGTCGATGCAGGGGACACGGGTTCGTGCCCTGGTCCGGGAAGATCCCACATGCCGCAGAGCGGTTGGGCCCGTGAGCCATGGCCGCTGAGCCTGCGCGTCTGGAGCCTGTGCTCTGCAGCGGGAGAGGCCACAACAGTGAGAGGCCCGCGTACCACAAAAAAAAAAAAAAAAAAAAAAAAAGAAATCTCTTCTGTTAAAACTAACTGGAGTGGTTTCTGCTGCCTAGAATCAAATCCTGACATATGCACACATGGATTCAAAAATTATTTATTCATTGAGACCCCTAGGATAATAAATATTTACTTCACAGTCTTGCTGTGAAGGTGAGGACCAAGCAAGTTAAGGTGTGAAAGGGCTTTGTAAACTGTAAAGTGCCTAAAATATAAGCAGTTCTGTAGCTTCTTACAAGGGGTGATGTGTGTTTCATCATTCTATCCCTTCCCTTGAGAGACCTCTGGCCTCCAGCCCCTGGAGGCACCTCACCCCTGTTTGCGGTGCCCTGCCCGGGCTGCTTTTCATCCCCCAGCCTCTTCCAGACTTATCTTTGTTTTCAGTGCATTAAAGGAATCCTTTCTGACCCCCCAAAGCTGACTTATTGTCTCCTCCATGTGACCTAGTAGCCCCTGTGCTTATTCCCCTTCTAGCATTTATCTCACTAACTCTAAGTGACTGTGTTGCATTTATCACTTTTAACAGGGTCCCCACCGCCTAGTAATTGCTTAATAGATATTTGTTAAAGGAATGAAAACTATGAATGAATTGAAATTTGGCTGCAGTGAAATAGTGATGTTGTAGGGGCCCCAGTAGACCCATGAGTTAAATTCCTTAGCCACACTCTTCCCCTCTGCTGTCCAGTTGTGTCAGTTCAGCTCTGGTCTGGAAACATTTACTTTCAAGTAGGCATTCTTGGTTTTTAAGCTCAGGCTTTAAATGGCACCAGGACTTGTGTACACAGTGAACCTGTGTTTTCCTGATGTTTAGGATTCTGACCCTCTGCTCAAATCTCCACAAATTTAGAGCTATGAACTGATTTACATAAAACCAATTCCCTTATTTAAGCACTTAAACTTCAGTAAATCTTAGGCAAATGTCAAAGCAGATAATGCTCTCGAAGCAAATATACACAGATTCATAATCTTTTTTCTCAGAAACTTAGCTCCTATGGTTCCTATTCATTCATTATGGTTCCTTACCTCCCCTTCAGCCAAGGATTCAAAATAGAAGGGTTTCCTTGTCCTCCTACTTAACTTTTTGTCAGCGTCACTCCAGGCAGTTTATTCTTAAATCTCTGGGGCTTCATCTTGTCCAAGGACAGAATCACTTTCTCACCTTTCCCCAAACCATTTCTCAGTCTTTTTGACAAGGAAGAATCTGCTTGGGGGAAGCAAAAGGCTAAGCATTTCTTTTCTTCTCTCTCTCTCTCCGCTTCTCTGCTCCCATCACATCTTTATTTTGGAAAAAAGATACAGAATCTAGGAGTATACTAGTTTCTTTATTCTTTCAACAAACATTTAATGGGAACCTACTATGTACTGGGCACACAGAATATAAAGATGACTCTATCATAGTTTTAGTTTGGGTACTCAAAGCTCTCATACTCTGAACTGAGCCTGCAGACAAAAAATGGTTATTATCCATTGTGTTAGGAGATAAATATGATTAACACAGTTTTATAGGGGCAAAGGGGAAGGAGGGGTACCTCACCTAATCTTGGGGTTGGAGTGGTTAGATAAAATATCCTGGGGAAGACAATACCTGAGTGGACTCAGGAAAAGGAGCTTCTATTATTGTTATTATTATTATTTTTAACTTCTTTATTGGAGTAAAATTGCTTTACAATGTTGTGTTAGTTTCTGCTTTATAACAAAGTGAATCAGCTATATGTATACATATATCCCTATATCCCCTCCCTCTTTGCATCTCCCTCCCACCCTCCATATCCCACCCCTCTAGGTGGTCACAAAGCACCAGGCTGATCTCCCTGTGCTATGCGGCTGCTTCCCAATAGCTATCTATTTTACATTTGGTAGCGTATATATGTCAATTCTACTCTCTCACTTCGTCCCAGCTTACCCTTCCCCCTCCCCATGTCCTCAAGTCCATTCACTATGTCTGCATCTTTATTCCTGTCCCACCCCTAGGTTCATCAGAACATTTTTTAAAAAATAAATTTATTTTATTTATTTATTTTTGGCTGCGTTGGGTCTTTGTTGCTGCATGTGGGCTTTTCTCTAGTTGTGGCGAGCGGGGGCTACTCTTTGTTCTGGTGCGCGGGCTTCTCATTGCCGTGGCTTCTCTTGTTGCGGAGCACGGGCTCTAGGCACGTGGGCTCAGTAGTTGTGGCTCACGGGCTCTAGAGTGCAGGCTCAGTAGTTGTGGCACGCTGGCTTAGTTGCTCCGCAACATGTGGGATCTTCCCGGACCAGGGCTCGAACCCATGTCCCCTGCATTGGCAGGCAGATTTTCAACCACTGTGCTACCAGGGAAGCCCAGAACCATTTTTTAAAGATTCATGCTTTTTTACAAAAAAGGTAAATGTTCACTGTAAATTTTTTTAAAAAATATTTGGGAAAATTCATGAGAAAATTCAGGGAAAAGTTGTGAAAGGCTTCCAAGTGGATCCCAACTTTGAAATGGGTTGGGTGTCTTCAATGGAAGACCAGGCTTTGCCTAGCACACTCTTCCAGGTGATCGGATCCTGTGGGGTAAAGGTGTAGTGACACCTTTCGTTACCTTTGAGCTATTTACAACTCCATGAGTTATAGATAACTGATAGCAATGCAAATGATTCCCATCCATAGATGCAAATAAATGGTATCTGGAGCAGAGTCAGTTGGTTTCCCTCCCCCACTGTGGAAGAAATCAGCTTTGCATTTATTAAGCAAATTTATTTTAGTCTTCCTTATGGTCTCTCTCTATGTGTGGTTCTTTGAATTAGCTTTTGAATCATTTATAATATCTTATTGGTTCCCTTCATGAATTATTGAGTTAAATAAAAAATTTGATACTTGTTCACATTATATTTGTATGACAGTCATGACTTTACCTTTTAAAAAATTATCCTTCAACAGAAGAAAGTAAAAATTTGATGTCAAGTTAAATATTGTTTTTTTTTTAAAACAATTCCCTTAGTTACCTCTCTACATATCCATTCTCATATAATATCCATGTATTCAATTTTGCAGAAAGGGATCCCAGTTCTCATGGCTTTTCTTTGTTCCTTTCTCCATCCCTCCCTCCCTCTTCCTTCCTTTCTTTCTTTCCATCCTTCCTTCCTTTCTTCTCTCTCTGCCTTCCTTCTGTCCCTTTCTCTCGCTCTTTCTTTCTTTTCTTCTTTCTCTTTCTTCCTTTCTCCCTCTTTCTCTCTCCTTCTTTCCTTCCTTCTTTCTTTCTTCCTTTCTTTCCTTAGCTGATTCTTCTTTCTTTTTATTTTATTTTATTTTTATTTATTTATTTTTGGCTGCGTTGGGTCTTTGTTGCTGCGTGCAGGCTTCCTCTAGTTGCGGCGAGTGAGGGCTACTCTTTGTTGTGGTGCGTGGGCTCCTCATTGCGGTGGCTTCTCTTGTTGAGGAGCACGGGCTCTAGGCACACAGGCTTCAGTAGTTGCTGCATGCGTGCTCAGTAGTTGTGGCTCGTGGGCTCTAGAGCGCAGGCGCAGTAGTTGTGGTACACAGGCTTAGTTGCTCTGTGGCATGTGGGATCTTCCTGGACCAGGGCTCGAACCCTGGTGTCCCCTGCATAGGCTGGTGGATTCTTAACCACTGTGCCACCAGGGAAGCCCTCCTTAGCTTTTTCTTAAATGAAGAATGAAATACAGAGTTTGGGAATACAGGAGGGCACACCAAGCAAGGAAGGTAACATGAATCGAGGCAAGGAGAGAAAAGCACAGTGGGAGAAACAACAACAAGTTTGGTATTCCTGGAACAACCAGTGTGAAGTGGGGATAGGCTGGAGATGAGGCTAGAGAATTAGTCAAGGGCCAAATGGTGGCAGTTATTGAACGCTGAGACAGAGAACCTGGGCTTTATCTAGAGGGCAGAGGGAGATACTGAAATTTAATAAGAAAGGTGAAAGGGTCAGATATTGACATGGTTCGATTTTTGTCTTATAGAGATTTGTGTGTGGGGGGGGGTGTGCGTGCACGTGCGTGTGCACATGCATATGCTCATGCACAATTAAATTTTCCATCTTTATTTGCAGAGGTGAGAGGTAGGAGGAAAACCAGGCATTTGGCATCCCCAAAGTCAAGTGAAGATAGCATCTATGGAGAAGAGTTATCAGCTGTATCAGAAGCTGCTGATAGCTGAAGTAAAAGGAGAACTGAGTACTGACCACTGGATTTTGCAATGTGGAATTTACTGGTGACCTTGACAAGAAAGGTTTCCAAACATGATTGGAGTGGGTTTAATAGAGAAGGGGAAGATAAAAATAAGAGACTGTAGTCTTTCAAGTAGTTTTGTTGTTTTTTTTTTTAAAAAAAGGCAGAGAAGTAGGGCAGTTACCAGATGGAGAAGGTGATTAGGAGGAGAGAAAAATCAACACATCCATAAACTGATGTGGATGATCTCGGTGATCCAGGATAGAGGGTAAGATTATCAATGTAGGAGAGAGAGCAGATCACAGGAGGAATATCCTTGAACAGGCAGGAAAGGATGGGACCTAGAACACAAAGAGTGAGCTTTTAACTAAGAGCACCTATATATAATTCATCCGGAGTAAGAGGAGAGAAGATAAATAGGAAGAAGTGTGCTGGGGGCTTGTGGAAGGTCTCTCTCATTGCCTAATTTTCTCGCGGAAAAATGAAGTGAGGTCTTCATCTGAGAGTGAAGTGCTGGAGGTTTGAGGAGAAGAGAGAGAATGAAACAGTTGTCAAGAGAGTGAGAGAGTAATGGAACTAGAGTATGATGATGGGCAGCATTAAGGGCTCGCTTAAGATTGGTTAGTGATAGTGGCACTGGATTATGTATTTTATGATGCAACTTGATAAAATAAGCTTTAACTTATTTTAACTTATTTAACTTTCTGATAAATTCATATTGACTCTGAAGAAGACATTTGAAATTTCTATTCAAGGCTTTTATTTAATATATCTTGAAATTTTGGTAGTATTGGAAAACAGTCTAAAGAGACAAGTGTCATTAAACAGTTCAGCTTCATTCGTCCAAAGGTGATTTTTTTCCTAGCTAATGACACAATCTAGGGATTGAGTGTTGAGAAAAGCTGAAAAGAATTTTTTTTTTTGGCTGCGACGGGTCTTAGAGGTGGCGCCCGGGCTCTTCAGTGTGGCGCAAGGGCTTCTCTCTAGTTGTGGCGTGAGGGTTTTCTCTCTCTAGTTGAGGCGTGCAGGCTCCAGCGCTCGTGGGCTCTGTAGTTGTGGTGCGTGGGGTCCAGAGTGCATGGGCTCTGTAGCTTGCGGCACACGGGCTCTCTCATTGAGGCACGGGAGCTCAGTAGTTGTGGTGCAGGGGCATAATTGCCCCGTGGCATGTGGGATCTTAGTTCCCCAACCAGGGATCAAACCCGCATCCCCTGCTTTGGAAGGCGGATTCTTTACTAATGGACTACCAGGGAAGTCCCTGAAAAGAATGTTTATTTTTAAATACTTGGAAATGCTAGTTTCAGCATTTATTATTTTGTATCAATGCTATTTTTGCTTTGCTCCTGTAGAACTCTCCCCCATATGTGTTCCTTGATAAGAACTGAGGTGCGGAAAGGTCCTTAAATGAAAATTGTCCACACACGCACTGCCCCTGACAATATATCTGAATTCAGAGCATCCCAACACAGGCTAAAACACTTAATTTCTAATATACCAGGCTACACTCTTAACAAAATTAAGTATCAAAAAGGGAAAGATAAGAAGCCCTAAGGCATTTAAATATTAAATGAAGCATCCCAGAAACCAATATGTAGAATAGTCTTTGTTGGCAACTGGGAGGTTTTCTCATTCTGAACCAATACATCATAGTAGAATAATATAACTTTCTTCCCTTTTTGAGCTTGGCTAATGGTAAGGGGAAGTAGGAAAGGAAATTTTACATAACCTTGCACATAGGTGCTTTCTCAGGCAGATCATTTTTAGAAAGGACCACATCTAGAAGTTGAAGATCTGGGAGTTGATTTATTTTTCAAAAAACAAATTTATTGAAGTCTATTTTACTATAAAAATTAAGTATACAATTGAATCATTCTCAGTAACTTTGCCAAGTGGTGCAGCAATCTCACTAAGACATTCTTAGAACATTTTCATCACTCCAGTAAGATTCTACAAGCCCTTTACAGGTAATTCCGTTCTTACCCCCAGCACCAGGCAACCACTGATCTACTTTCTGCCTCTTAAATTTTATAAATTTGCCTTTTCTGAAGCTTTCATATAAATGAGAAAATTGATTTCTTAAAAGATATGTATGCCTACTTGGAAAGTCTTTACATATGTATTGTTCTACAGCATTCTCTTGCCAAAAGGATGGGACACTTGTCTCAGGCATATGGGGCTTTGGGAAGAATATATATCTGTAGAAAATATTCTATATATACTTTTCAAAAATATTTATTTATTTATTTATTTGGCTGGGCTGGGTCTTAGTTGTGGCACATGGGATCTTTAGTTGTGGCATGCGGACTCTTAGTTACAGCATGTGGGATCTAGTTCCCTGACCAAGGATGGAACCTGGGCCCCCTGCATAGAGAGTGTGAATTCTTAACCACTGGACCACCAGGGAAGTCCCTATATATACTTTTCTTACCTTGGCGGTGAGTCCCAGGTGCTTTGCTCGATGCCTGGAGAGAATCCGAGTGACAGTAACAGCTCTCAATGTTGTGCAGGTCCTCGGGTGCCTGGACTGCTGCCACTCCACTCCATGCTTTAGGTCAGGCCGTCCCTTTCTCCTCCTCCCGGGACACACCCACGAGATCTCCATGCCCTCTTTCCAGCCTTCACTTTTTTGAGTCATCAGAGCCCCAAACTAGGATGGAGGTTCCTACTGAAAGACACCAAATCATGTTCTGTCCATCATGTAAGGCCTCTTGAACACCTTCCCTTACCATCACAGCAAACAGTGACCTTTGTGACTTTCTGTAGCACTGTACTCATCCGCTTCCAGGACCCCTGTTTCTTTTCTTGTATTTTATGTTAACCACTATTCATTCAGCTGTCCAAGTCAGAAACTTCAGAGTCAGCCATGATTCTTCCTCTCACTTCTTCCACATCCAACTGTCACCAAATCCAGCCAATATTATATCTGTTCTACTTAAGTCAATCTTCTCCCCATCCCACTGTTGCTATATTTTATTGCAGTGGTCATGTATCTGGCCTGGAGTGTAGTTGTAGCTCTTTTCTGCTGTTATTTCCAAACTAAGCTGGGGTGATCTTTCCAAGGTGAAAATCTGATCAAGTCCATCTCGTTGCTAACATTCAACAATGGTTGTCCATTGACTTTTTTGTTTGTTTGTTTTGTTTTTTTTGGGTTTTTTTGTGGTACACGGGCCTCTCACTGTTGTGGCCTCTCCCGTTGCAGAGCACAGGCTCTGGACGTGCAGGCCCAGCAGCCATGGCCCACAGGCCCAGCTGCTCCGCGGCATGTGGGATCTTCCCGGACTGGGGCACGAACCCGCCTCCCCTGCATCGGCAGGCAGACTCTCAACCACTGCACCACCAGGGAAGCCCTGTCCATTGACTTTTATGATAAAGTTTAAATTCTTGGCTTCTTGTACTAGGATTTTGTTGATTTGTCCCTGACCTCTCTCCTTAGCTTCATTTCCCTTTGCTTTCACAAGCTCTTTTTACTAGAAACATAACAATTTCCCTGTATTGCTATGCTTGTATCCTCATCATCTGGATTGTTCCTACTCTTTCCTCAAGACTCAGCACAGGCATCATCTCCTCTGGAGGCAGTCACGTCTGCAGAGAAGCCTTCTTGGATACACCTATTTGGTCTTTCCAGCCAAACTCTATGTCTCAGCCCTGTGCCTCCTCCCACCCCCAACGAGGCTGATAGTACCTTAAGGGCAGAGTCAATGTTTTATACTTCTCCAGAGTCAGGTTTGCATTTATTGTTTGGAGTTCTCTTTTTAAAAATGATGTCTCTCTTCTCTGTCGATGCCTTGAGCCTCTTATGACATCATGAGGCTTGTGTGTTGCGACCCAGAGAGTCAAAGCCTGAGATTCAGCTGGAGAAAGTGGGCATGTGGCCAAGCTGATATTGTTTTCTGTTACAATCAGCCTCTTTCTTCCTAAGGAGGGTCCAACAGCACTTTTTTTTTTTTTTGAGTGCTTACTGTGTATCAAACTCAGGTGCATTAGGCGTTTTCATCTTTATAAAAACCCACTGGTTTTTAGGTGATACAATCCCCATTTACACACAGGGAAACTGGGTCTTAGAGAAGTTAAATAACTTGCCCAACCACATGTAATCACTGTTCATCAGCTGTGGGATTTGTCTCCAAGCCCCATGCTCTTAACTTCTAAGATATCTATTTATATATATCTATGTGTGTGTGTGTGTGTTTTATGGGTACAATAATGAAATGGATCAAATGTTGTGAGCTTAAACAGTTTTGCATCCTGACCCAACACATCTTTGGACGTAAGAGGGTGTCTAAATGTGGGCTGAAGATGAGAACCAAGGTAACTATGGAGCCTCTTTCCCTCTCCTGCCTTCATGTGGGCTCAGCCTGGGCTTCCCCTTAAGGGTTTGCTTGCCTACCCTTTTCCTAATTCCTTGATATAGGAATTGTACCTGGAATAATTCTGTTCTTTTTCAAATATTGCATGTCTAAGTCTTGTAGCAAGATACAGGATTCTGCAGCCAGTTTTAGAGTCAGGCTTAAATATACAGAGGCAATCCTTCTATATTAGATAGTTTCTTGCCAAAGTATGCCTAGTATAGTTTGGCTTTCCTGCTATGAGTCCACATATGCTTTTTTGTTGTTTTGTTTGTTGTTTTTTTTGGCCACGCAGAATGTGGGATCTTAGTTCCCTGACCAGGGATCAAACCCGTGCCCCTCTGCAGTGGAAGTGTGAAGCCCTAACCCCTGGACCACCAGGGAATTCCCCACATACGCTGTTAAGAGGAAGATGATTTGCATCCTTGGCACCTTGACAGGTAACTGACATCATAACCTACTCTTGCAAGTATTTGTTTTCTTTTTGATTATTTTATTCAGAACAAATAATAATATGACTCAGGTCATGAAGGTATAACTGTGTTCCTGCCCCAAGAAAGGACCAGTTTGTCCCATCTTCAGGCAGAGGACTCCTAGGAATATCATATAAAATTATATATAAATATATAATTATATCTATACATATACATGTACCTATATACATAATATATACATATATACACACACATGCATACACTGTAATTTTTTATTTAGTAGCTCTCATCCCATTTGCTTCATTTAACGTTTTTATTTTTCTTATAATTGCTTTCTTTTCCATGGTTCTTGATGAGGCAATTTTGTTGCTTCTATTCGGTCTCTGTCTCCAAATTTACCTTTAGCTTCACCTCTATGTCTCTGAACATATAATCATCCAGGAACTCATGTAACTATATAACTTGGTATGTTTATGTAAATGTGTTTACATGCTATACATCACTTTGTAACTTTGCTTTTTTCATGTTGTAAGGTGTCCTGGAAATCTTTTTGCATCAGCATTTAGTATATTTACCTCATTTAATAACAATTCTGCCCTTTTGGCTGAAGGAGCTCGTGAGAATATACAGAGACTAGCAGCCATGTTTCAGTCCTGCAGTAAACCTGACGTCCAAGTGGGTATTGGTGCTCAAGTTGGACAAAAATCATATTGTAATGGGACCTGGGCTTGGCTTTCAGTGAAACTGTTCTTCAGAACTCTTAGCGATTAGAAAGTGAGCAAACAAGAGGGCACAGAAACCTGTCACACTGACACAGTGGCAGTAGGGTCTTAGGGAGGCCATTCTCAATCTTTCTACCTTCAAGGAATGCTTGAAATAATTTTCAAGGGAAGGTCTCAAGGAATTCTGGCATAAACACTGTTATATCTGAAGCAATGGTTCGTTACTATGATAGTAAATTACAGATATAATAATCCAATATTAATAGTCAGTGTAGGGCTTCCCTGGTGGCGCAGTGGTTGAGAGTCCGCCTGACAATGCTAGGGGACATGGGTTCGTGCCCCGGTCCGGGAAGATCCCACATGCCGCGGAGCGGCTAGGCCCGTGAGCCATGGCCGCTGAGCCTGCGCTCCGCAACAGGAGAGGCCACAACAGTGAGAGGCCCGATACCGCAAAAAAAAAAAAAAAAAAAAAAAAAAAGTCAGTGTTCTTTTGAGTAGAGAATCATACTTTCTGTGGATCTGTTTACTATGGCCAATTTATTAGACTACTCTTTTTGTGTGGTTTCCCTTCCCCACAAAGGATATTCACTCTATTGCACATAAGTAGTGCACCCGAAGAGACTTCAGTTTTCCCTTGATTAAAAAAAAAATCCTATTTGATTAAAAAAAAAACTTAACTAAGTAGGTCTAAAAGTTTTATCACACAATCATACTGTAAGAAATACTAATGAGGTATGGTACATGGTATTTAATATATGCAAGAGTAATTATTTCTCCTATTTAAAGCTAAAAAGATTTTTTTTTTTTTGGCCAGTGTATGTTGAATAGAATCAGGTAGCTAAAGATTAAGTAACCTTACTTGAAATTAATCTCTTTCTTTCCTTTTCATAAATTTTAAAAACTTTTAAGGCAAACATAATACATTTCTGTTAAATAACTGGCTTAAGCCAAAGTGGGGATTCAGTTTTTGAAAGGTCAGCTTGATAGATTTAACTTAAACAAGGGTTGTAAATTTATTTTAATTAACATTATTTATAATACAAAAACATTTGACAGTTTTGAATAGTAAAGAAATTAATCACAAGCCAAAGCAATATGAATAAAAATAGCCTAAGACACTATTTTATTAAGACTGAAAAAGAAATTTCTCACTAAGTGACATGATCAGGCTAAAATAAAGGTGTAGCAATCACAAAGTTATTATGCATATATATAAGTTTCTTGATCTCTTCTGTAGGCCTATATATGCATATAAAATGTTATTTTTGAAGCTAAAAAGAAATAATAAAATCTGTGTTTTTCATTTAAAACCTGTGCTGGAAAATTTATGCTGGGACAGCAGACACCATGTCTACAACCTCTGGTCACCAAGGAGTTTGTCCAGGTTGGAAGAGGGCAAAACGAAGAAACTACTGAAACCAGAGGGCAATAGTGTGAAGGAGTTATCTCATTTTGTGAATCAATGTCATCAGCTTCCTCAAAAACGTTTACTAAAATGATTGTGAGAGTGACTAATTTAGGGGCAGTTTACTTGCTTTTGAATATTGCAGCATGGAAGAACACATTGGGGTTGATGTAGGACCCACAGCTCACTACTAAACAAATACAGATATCTATACATGATCCAGACACACGGGAGGTTGTTCCTAAGCTTGGTGGACTGTATAAAAGCTGCTCTAACACTTGTTTACTCTGAAGAAGGGGGATTATTCTCTTCCTATAAATGCCTAGTGGAGCTCTCCCTATGAAGGGGCTGATATACTTTGTATGCAAACCATGGTGGATTAGTTTTATGGTGATCATGATATTTATCTCAATTGACAAGATACTGTACCAATTTGGACCACCGAGTAACATTTCTTCAGATCAAGGAACGCACTCATCCTCAGAGTAATTTTTTAAAATTAATTTATTAATTAATTAATTTTTGGCCGCGTTGGGTCTTCGTTGCTGCTTGCGGGCTTTCTCTAGTTGCAGCGAGCGGGGGCTACTCTTTGTTGCGGTGCGCGGGCTTCTCATTGCGGTGGCTTCTCTTCTTGTGAAGCACGGGGTCTAGGTGTGCAGGCTTCAGTAGTTGTGGCTCGTGGGCTCTAGAGTGCAGGTTTGGTAGTTGTGGCACACGGGCTTAGTTGCTCTGCGGCATGTGGGATCTTCCCGGACCAGGGCTCGAACCCGTGTCCCCTGCATTGGCAGGCGGATTCTTAACCACTGCACCACCAGGGAAGTCCCAGAGTAATGGTTTGATAGAGAATTGGAACAGACAATTGAACATTGGTTGCCTAAAACGAGAGGGAGATAAAGGCTTGAAAGGCTGGTTTGTCTCCATCATGAGTGTGAGCTCAGACTAAACATGGGGCGGGTTAGGAGGGTCCCCACTAGACAGATTCCTCCACTGCTCTGGAGGATCTGGGGAGGCATGATGGTATGACTGTACAATGTTTCCCACGGTGGGGAGGATGCTGGTGTGATCATACGATTTTCCCCCATATCACCTCAACTTTTTTCTCTTTTCTACACAACAGCTTTCTTTTTTTCTACCCCATGCAGTGATCCCAGTAAGCTAACTTTCATACCTGCCTACTCTCTTCCTCACTCTCAA
Organism: Mesoplodon bidens; assembly: GCF_964165515.1. Taxonomy (NCBI): domain Eukaryota; kingdom Metazoa; phylum Chordata; class Mammalia; order Artiodactyla; family Ziphiidae; genus Mesoplodon; species Mesoplodon bidens. Next base: position 104,723,224 of record NC_138178.1, on the reverse strand, counting down.
GTCCAAGCAGCAGCAGAAACACTTTAAGATCTCCTTTTACAGCATGATTTTTCCAAAGATTCTATTTTCTTTTAAATCTTGTTAATTGAAGCCAAAGTATTTTTCCCAAGCGCTTTCATTGGCTTGTTCAACTGGCTCATGTGATAAAAAAGGATCTGCTAAGTAGGCGTGTTTTTGGAGCCATTCTTATCTTTAAAGCACTCAGCAGAATCTGGCCCACGACTTTCTGGAACATACTCCAGAAATTCACCTTTGAGCTCAAATACCCTGTTAGAAGTCTTCCTCTGCTAACCCCGGAAGTTTCACTATGTAGCAGAGATTTTTACCCCTTTCTTTGTCCAGGTTACCCCACAGCTTTAAAAACAAACTTGAGTGACCTAGTCTTTGTTAATAAAGTTAACCGTTTTTGTACCACCATCCAGAACTGTTTTTCATTTAATCTCCTAGACTTTTTGACACCATCACCTCCCTGTGAAGAAAACAGTGTGTTGTGATGATGTCAGGACTGTCTTATTTTACACAAGGGGCAAAGCCTTTCACAGAACCAACGGTTTATAGGGCACCATCAGTACAAATGCCAATATCCTCCAAGATAACCTTTCGTTTCTAGATACTAAACAAAACATGAAATATATCTTGGCCTTTGCTTATTTCAGGTAACACTTTGCAGTAGAAATTTTTTCTTGAATTTTACCATTATTTACATGTTAATAAATGTTGCAGCATGACATTCATTAGTGAAATCTGTCGACTTACCAAGCTGGATATAGAAGAGGTTGTTTTCAGTTTATTAGATAAAAACCTTTTTAACATCACGTGGCAAGTCATAAATACATCAACATATCCTACTATGGAAAATTTTCAGTGTCTTGTATTGCATCTGTCCAAGTATTTTACTCACCATAATTCTACATCCTGGAATTAGGAGATTTTCATCACCTCTGTAATTTTTCCTTTTTAGGCAGTAAGTTTGCTACTCCATCACTTGCTTCCTGAGCTTTTCCACTGAACTTTTTTGTAAACAAAAGTTTTTCTCTGTTTGCTTTGAGATTCCAGTAGCCATTAGAAATATTCAGCACTTTTCTGGGTCAAATGGCTGTGATTTATCGTTAAGTGGCTTTTCCATTTTGCTGGAGCCATTGCTACATTTGTAAGTTGTTTGCCTCAAATGAAGTACAGTGCACTAGGACAACTTGGATTACCAGCATGTGTAAAAATCCATTGAGGGGGGACTTCCCTGGTGATCCAGCAGTTAAGACTCTGCGCTCCCAATGCAGGGGGCCCAGGTTTAATTCCTGATCGGGGAACTAAAATCCCCCATACAGCAACTAAGCCCACACACTTCAACCACTGAGCCTGTGTCCTCTAGAGCCTGTGTGCTGCAACCAGAGAAGCCCGAGTGCTGCAACGAAGACCCGGTGCAGCCAAAAAAAAAATCAATTGAGGGGTAGTTTTCAATGTAAAGAGGATTTTTTTATAGACCACTTTTTACAATGGTGCAGTGGAATGACTCAGAAGGTCATAATTCTTCATCACTAATCTTATCAGAATTGTCCATAGGATGTGGCCTAGAATTCTCCTCTTCCGTCTCACACCTTATCTTCAAAAACTGCCCCATTGGATTTGTTTGTGAAATACAAATGCTAGTAAAATATAAAACAGAAGGGCCTAATAACTTAATGAGAGAATTGCAAGAAACAGAAAAATCTGCAGTACAATTCACTTCTAGCCTATGTAATCCAAGTTTGTAACATTTACAATAGCAAAGCTCTTGGGGGCCATCTGTGTGGTATGAAAATTTCCTTCTGATTTTTTGTCAACCCTGTAGAGCTCCTTCACTCCTGCCAGGTGGTCAGTGGTGTGTCAGGAAAGGTTGGAGAGGTAAATCCAGAGGGAGATGGTGACATCATCTGCTACCCCCTCTCTTCCATGCAATATACAGTTCTTACCAATTATCAGTGTCCTTCCCTATCTCGAATCAAAAACTGAGGACGGGCTCAACCAAATGACCACAGTTCTACCCTCACTGCCACAGGGAGCTTCGAAAATATTCTAATTAAATTGCTAACGGAGCTGCTCTCTCATTGGCCATCACTGGCAAATTTCAGCATCACCCAATTTGCAAAGTTCAAAACTTGTTTATTATTATTTTTCAATCTTTTAAAAAATTTTATTTTATTTATTTATTTTTGGCTGTGCTGGGTCTTTGTTGCTGCATGCAGGCTTTCTGTAGTTGCGGCGAGCGGGGGCTACTCTTCATTGTGGTGTGCGGGCTTCTAACTGCAGTGGCTTCTCTTGTTGTGGAGCACGGGCTCTAGGCACACGGGCTTCAGTAGTTGTGGCACGTGGGCTCAGTAGTTGTGGCTCGTGGGTTCTAGAGCACAGGCTCAGTAGCTGTGGCACACGGTCTTAGTTGCTCTGTGGCATGTGGGATCTTCCTGGACCAGGGATCAAACCCGTCCCCTGCATTGGCAGGCGGATTCTTAACCACTGCGCCACCAGGGAAGTCCTATTTTTCAATCTTAATCTCTCTTGGAAACTTGATTGAGGAACTCAGACTGAGAGGTTTATATTATAAGTATGCCCAATTTTGCCTGCTTAATAAACAATGACACCCTATTTTGAAATGTCTCCAAAGACCCAGATAATTATGAATTTCAGTTACCTGGGGAGGTCCCTTCCCTGCTGTGTCCGGGAAGAACCAGGCATGTTTCTCAGGTCTCATGACCAGTCTGGGCTGCTTACTGGTGTAGCTAAGAGCTCCCATTAAGTGCAAGGATCCAGCAGGCTCTGCTGGGATGTTGCTTCCCTGGAATGGGCCCCAGTTGGGCTGCTATTTCTACTGCCACTAACACCCCTGCCACCTCTTTGTTTAAATTCTTTGTTCTGCCTTGAAGTTGCAACTGTCTCCGCTGCTCCCCTCCTCCCTCTTCACCTCAGACACTTTAATCAATCCTCTCAGAAACTTCCAAGTGACAAAATAAAATTTAAAATATCTGTTCCCCAGAAGGCATAAAGGAACAGACTGATAAATTTGTATAAAAATTTTAAACTTCTGTTTGGCAAAAGACAAGACAGACTGTGAAACTGTAATTGCAGAACATATGATAAAATGGCTAATTGCCTTATTTTGCAAAATAACGCTCATGCAAATGAATGAGAGAAAGTAAAACAACTCAAAAGAAAATACGCAAGTTATAAGAACGGACAGTTCACAGGAAAAGTATAAATGGTCTATAAAATTATGGAAACGTACTCATCTCACTTGTAGTTTAAAAACATGGAGATCAAAACATCAACAAGATACAATATTGCAACTTTTAGATTGGTAAAAAAGAAAAGCTTCATAACACCCAGAGCTGGCAAAAGTATGGGGAAATAGGTACTTTCAGATGTTTCTGATGAGATTTTATTTTTTTTTAAGATTTTTTTGATGTGGACCATTTTTAAAGTCTTTATTGAATTTGTTACAATATTGCTTCTGTTTTATGTTTTGGTTTTTTGGCCACAAGGCATGTGGGATCGTAGCTCCCCAACCGGGGATCGAACTGGCATCCCCTGCATTGGAAGGCGATGTCTTAACCACTGGACCTCCAGGGAAGTCCCTGATGGGATTTTATTTTGTTGCAACCTTTGGGAAAGCAATTTAGCCTACCTATCAAATATTTTTAAGTGTGTGTATATTTTGACTGTATTGATTGAGAAATTTCAGTACTTGGGGTTTACATCGTGAATATGCTTGCTAAAATTTCCCCTAAATTTATGTGCAAGAATGTTTGCAAGACATTGTTTAATAACAATTTAAAAAGCAAATTTGTTTAATAGCAAACAACTTAAAAAGCAAACTAATATCTATTGGTAGGACATTTAAGTTGGGGTATATCAATATAATACAGCTGTTAATAAAGGAGATAGATCTGTAAGTGCTTATGTTGTTGGGTTTTTTTTTTTTTTTTTTTGGCTGCTTTGGGTTTTTTGGCTGTGCGTGGGCTTTCTCTAGTTGCTGCAAGCGGGGGCTACTCTTCCACGCAGTGCGTGGGCTTCTCATTGTGGTGGCTTCTCTTGTTGTGGAGCACGGGCTCTAGGCAGGCAGGCTTCAGTAGTTGCAGCATGCGGGCTCAGTACCTGTGGCCCGCATGGGCTTAGTTGCTCCGCGGCATGTGGGATCTTCCCGGACCAGGGATGGAACCCTCATCTCCTGCATGGGCAGGCGGATTCTTAACCACTGAGCCACCAGGGAAGTCCCTATAAGTGCTTAAAGGGAAAGGTGCCCAAAGTATATTCTGAAGCAAAGAGAACAAGGTAGGGAACAATGTGCTAGAAATAAAAATTACCCGTCTCTACAAACATGTCCTAGTAAATGCATTCAGCATTTTTCTAAAAAAATGTGCAACACACACACATACAAATTAGCAGCAGATTCCATGGAGAGAAAAACTATGGAGGAAGAAAGATTTTATTTTTCATTGCAAACCTTCCTGTTCTCTTTGAGGTTTTCCCTTTTTTTTTCTTTTTTTTTTTTTTTGAGGGGACTTTGGACTTAGAGGGTTGAATTCAATACAGTCTTTGGTTCATGGAACTCATTGGTTGGGGCAGGACCCATAACCCCAATCCCCACTTTCATTTGCCTCTTTCCCCTTACAGAAAACCATCCAGTTAAATGTATATGCGTTCAGTTGTATGTGTTCTTTTAAGATGTGTATTGTCTGTTGGGTATGGTGTATTAATTTATATAAGTGATATACACTCTAGATCTCATTATTTTCTTCCTGTTTTCTCTCGGCATGATGCATATTGCTCTGGTACATGTAATTGTTGCTTCTGACTGCTACACGGTACTCCTTATTTTCCAGTTTACTTCTTGGATAGACTCTGGATAACCTCCAGATCCTTACCACCACAAACAGTGGAATAAGCCTTCTTGGAGATGTCCTCATGTGAATTTGAGTGGGAATTTTTTGGAGAAATATATCCACAAGTGGGGCTTGCTGGTCACGAAATACAAGGATGTATAACTAAGAACTGTCTGTTTGCTCTCCAGGGTGGCTGCACCAGTTCACACGCCCACCAACAGCATAAGAGGTCCCGCTATCCCCACATCCCTGCCAACACTTGGCATTCTCAGCTTTATTATTTTTGCCAGCTTAATAAAGTAATATCTTATTATTTTAAAACTTTGTGTTACTCTGATAGCTAATGAGTTTGAGCTTCTCTTCACAAGTTTGCCAGTCTTTTTGATTTTCCCTTCTACAAATTATCTTTTCATTTCCTTTGCCCATTTATCTTTTGGGGTTCCTGTTTTTTTAATCTTTTAAGAGTTCTTTGTATATGTTAGATATTAGTTTTTTTTAAAACAATAAGTTTTAGGCATCACAAATAACACTCAATTTGTCATCTGTTTGTTAACTTTGATCATGTTGTGATTCATTGAACAAATTTTCTTAATTTTATGCAATTAACTTAATTAGTTTGGCCTTATGATTTCTTCTTGTGCTGTTCTTTAGAGTCCTTCCCTGCCTTGTATGTCAGAAAGACATTAATCCACAATATTTACCATTAATTTGTAGTCTTTTTTTTTTTTTTTTTTTTGTGGTACGCGGGCCTCTCACTGCTGTGGCCTCTCCCGTTGTGGAGCACAAGCTCTGGACGCGCAGGCTCAGCGGCCATGGCTCACGGGCCCAGCCGCTCCGCGGCATGTGGGATCCTCCCGGATTGGGGCACGAACCCGTGTCCCCTGCATCGGCAGGCGGACTCTCAACCACTGAGCCACCAAGGAAGCCCCTAACTTGTAGTCTTTTGCCTTGAGGTCTTTAATGTAGTTATTTTAAGGTCTTTGTCTAGTACATCTGCCATCTGGTCTTTTTCAAGGTCAGTTTCTGTTGATTTTTTTTTTCCTTCTGAATGGCCCATACTTTGTTGTTTCTTTGTATGTCTTGTGTTTTTGTTGTTGTTGTTGTAGTTGAACACTTGACATTTGAATGTAATAATGTGGAAACTCTGGAAATCAGATTCTCCCTTTTCCCCAGGGTTTGCTGTTCTTTAAAAAAAAAAATTTGTAGGCTGTCTCTGTGCTGGGGATCAGCCTGAGGAGTAAACCTAAGGTCTTCTTAGGTCTTTTCTGAGACTTGAGCTTGTACATTTACTTTGTAAGTTTGCCCGTATATACAGTTGCTGTTGTTGTTTCTTTATAAATTTATTTATTTTATTTTACTTATTTTTGGCTGCATTGGGTCTTCATTGATGAGTGCAGGCTTTCTCTAGTTGTGGCAAGTGGGGGCTACTCTTCATTGCGGTGTGCAGGTTTCTCACTGTGGTGGCTTCTCTTGTTTCAGAACATGGGCTCTAGGTATGCGGGCTTCAGTAATTGTGGCACACGGGCTCAGTAGTTGTGGCTCGCGGGCTCTAGAGCACAGGTTCAGTAGTTGTGCTGCACAGGCTTAGTTGCTCCACGGCATGTGGGATCTTCCCAGACCAGGGATTGAACCCGTGTCCCCTCTATTGACAGGCGGATTCTTAACCACTGCACCAACAGGGAAGTCCTATACAGTTGTTTTTGAATGTCCTAGTCTTTAATGTCTGGCTCCCAAAAGTGGAAAAAGAAAGCAAAAAATGAAGTGTGTGGGGGGAGAGTGTCAGCCTTTTATTTATTTTAATTATTATTATTTTTAATGATATGTTCTTTTTTTTTTGCTGTACTGTGCTGCTTACAGGATCTCAGTTCCCTGACCAGGGATTGAACCCAGGCTACAGCAGTGAAAGCCCAGAATCCTAACCACTAGGCCACCAGGGAACTCCCTAGTGTCAGCCTTTTAAATTCCCCCAGAAGTCTCTTCAACCAGCAGAGGAGAGGCTTGCAATAAAGTGGGGAGGTGCAATAACAATGACTGTTTGCCTCTTTGTCTGCACTTCTGTGATCAGAAGCAGCAATCAGCAGTCAGCTCACTGATCCCTGATATTTGGAGGATAAGGTCCTTTTTGCTCACACTGGCTCCTGGAAGCTGTATGCAAGCTCCTCCAGGAACAAATGCACAGCTGTCAACCTACCAGGTGGCTAAGAGTGGAGGATGGGTAACTGCTACTGTGCTAGGAACTGAAATTGACTAAAATTAACTGCAATTTTCTATCCAAGCCTTCCCCTGGCAGATTCTGCTGGTGCAGTTGTTGTCTAGGTGGGGATATAGATTCCTGGCTATCTTCCCAGATTCCTCTCTGTGTTTACAGTTTTATAGGCTGCAGATACCTCCAGGAACCTTCTGTGACTCCAAGAACAAATGCGGAAAATAGAGATTCAGAAAAGATGTGAAGGGACTTCCCTGGTGGTGCAGTAGTTAAGAATCTGCCTGCCAATGCAGGGGACACGGGTTCTATCCCTGGTCCGGGAAGATCCCACATGCTGCGGAGCAACTAAGCCCGGGTGACACAACTACCAAGCCTGCACTCCAAAGCCCGAGAGCCACAACTACTGAGCCTGCGTGCCATAACTACTGAATCCCTTGCACCTAGAGCCCATGCTCCGCAACAAGAGAAGCCACCACAATGAGAAGCCCGCAATGAAGAGTAGCCCCCGCTCTCCGCAACTAGAAAAAGCCCACGCAGCAACAAAGACCCAATGCAGCCAAAAATAAATAAATAAATTTATAAAAATTATAAAGCAAGATGAAGAAATATAATACTTTCAACCATTTAAAAAAAAAGAAAAGAAAAGATGTGAAGACAATATTGTCAACCTTCAGGGTTTCTGGCATCTCATTCTCTGTTCCTGCTCTGTATCACCTCTCTAGGGTTACCTCCTCCTTAGCTTTTTTTTTTTTTTTTTTTTTTTTTTTGCGGTACGCGGACCTCTCACTGTTGTGGCCCCTCCCATTGCGGAGCACAGGCTCCGGACGCGCAGGCTCAGCGAGCATGGCTCACGGGCACAGCCGCTCCACGGCATGCAGGATCTTCCCGGACTGGGGCACGAACCCGTGTTCCCTGCATCGTTAGGCAGACTCTCAACTACTGCGCCACCAGGGAAGCCCCTCCTTAGCTTTTTAAGTACTCGGTGCCATCTTGCTCATTATCTCCTTCCCTATTAACCTTAGAAAGGGTCTGATGTTAGTCATTTACATAAATGCTTGTTCTTCTTTGCTTCTTTTCAAACTTGATGATCTCTCCAACTTTAAGCAACAGCTATCCTGATTTCTAACTCTTTGCGCCTATCAAAATGAAAGTAATCTGATCCCAACTATATGTGCTTATTATAAATAATAATTGACTTATTATTCTTTAGGGTGAATGATTTTCAGCCATCGTGTTTTTCAGTGAGACTTTTGCAGTTCTAGCCTTTCATTTATAAATGTGAAATGAAAGGTTTTGTCCCCAATTTAGTTTGGATTGCACCAAAAGCAGACCCTCAGACCAAAATTTGGGTGTAAGTAGTTTCCTTGGGAGACAAACCAGGGGAGAATCGTGAGGGAATGGGGAATGAAACAGGGAAGGGAGAAGAGCCAATAAAGTGTGTGTTTAAGAGCAAACTCTTAAACTGTGGGCTAGTGCCCACTGCTGGGCACCCTCTGAAACGTTGGATAGAACACACTCTGGCATTGTCCCACCAAGTGACAAGCAGCTGGGGTAGTGATTCCCCAACTCCCACCCCTTATTGGGGTGGGCTGCTCTGCAGGCACTAACTAGTTCCACGTGCAGAGCACAAAACTGTGACCAGAGAAAGCCCTTAGGGAGGGAGACACACCTGTTTGAGTTTGAAGCATTCAGTGTGTATGGGAATTGTCCACTGAAGATGCTTGTGACTTCAATGTGGTCCAAGGGGATATGGGCGGGATACCCATAGGGTCTGCTACTGTCCCTGACTTTCAGGCATCAAGCGTCTAAATTCATTGTATGAGAGATAATAATTACTGCCCTGGCACGTATCTGTGGAGTGCTGAGTTGTATGAATGCAGGTAGATTAAATCTAGTCTCTTAGGATGGGGAAGAATGAAAACCCTAAGAGCTGGTCTTTCCCCTCAGACACCTCTGGCTCTGTCGTGTTCCTTTTCTGTTGTGCAAAACCTGGGGTTCAATTCCTGCTTATGGACTAGCTGTGTGTTCTCAGAGCATTTTCCTTCAATCTCTCTAAGTCTGGGCTTCCTTAACCATAGAATTAATTAGAGATGTAAACAGCAGGCTCACAGAGATGTTTAGGAGATAATCTATAAGAAAGCATTTACCAGTGTGCTCAAAATGCACTTCCCCCTTCCTTACAGCCCTCTCCCTTCCTACCTTTAGTTCCTTCCCTTTTCCAAGACTCAAAAGCACATATTTTATTTTCTGGCAAAGCTGACATTATTTTAGCTGGTTTTCTGATAGTTTCATACCACAAGCCCTCTTTTCTGATGTCCTTTATTATTTCTGGCAGTGAAGGTTTTGAACTAGAGTGTGTATTTGGAGCACAGGCTCATCATTAATAGAGGTGCTCCAACACAGTGGCCCAGAACCACATGGGGCCTGCACATCAAGAGGCAAGCCTGAGCTCTGAGCTCATGCCCCTCAGAGGTGGGAGTAGAAGCCAGCTACCATGATGATCTCGCCAGTGATGTAGCTGGCGTCTGGAGAGCACAGGAAGGACACCAGTCATACAGAGTCCTCAGGCCACCCCACTCTGCATGGAAAGAGGAGATGGGGCTGAGAGTGGTGACACCTCGCCATGAGCCCTGGACTCCTGTGGGATGCTGTGAAGTCAAGACCCCGAGGGGATGTGTGAAGGGCTACAAGTGGAGATATATGGGCTCTGCAGGGACTTTTACTCATCCCAGAGCTAGGCGGGTCATCAGCTCTCAGAAAGAGGAATGGGTAATAGCCTGCAGAGGGATGGTGTATGATCTTTTATCCATCATGAAGGTTCTGGGATCATGTTAATCCAAATCTACAAAGGACACTGCCTCACTCACAACCTACCTCTGTGTTTCATGGAGTCCCTTCATATGCTCCCAGAAGGTGGAGTCCTCAAGTAGCTAAAGGAAAAGTCAGAAGGTTAGTGCTGCTTGTACAGATGGAGTCACGTGGGCTCCACATCATGCAGGCCTGTGTCTTTGTGGAAGGGCTGCTAGGGGACACTCTGGGCTGGTCCCTCACAGAGGACTGAAGTCCTGATTCTGTTGTTGATCCCAAAGGCTGTGGATCAGGGCATCAGAATGAGAGTCCACAGGTCCAGGTCTAAGAGTCCAGGTCCCTGTGGTGCATGGCCTGGCAGGGAAGTCACCCTAGTGCTCAGTGGGGCAGGAGCAAGAGCACTCCTTGGTCCTCACCACTTGGCTGAAGACTCCTGGCACCAGGCAAATCACCCAGATGTTTGGTGCCAGTTCTTGGTGAGTCCCAGCAGGGTTGTTTTACTGACATGGTAGGCCCCTAGTTTCTGTGAACAGACAAGAAAGTAGATGACACATATGGTAACTGGGAAGGAGAGTTTCAATTGAATTTCTAGGCCTGTGCCTAGAAATATATCCCTTCAGCAGCAATTGCAGAGATCATTGATAAAAAGGATAAAATGCTGCCATGTGTATCCTTTCTGGAGAAGGAAGATCTGAGATACTCACTGATCAAATTTTATGCAGGTGTGCCCCACCCAGCAATGGCCTGCTCTGGGATCTTCCTGGACCTCTCCACTTTTCTTGGCAAATGGGGTTGTGTCCTTTCTCCAAATCTAAAGCCATAGAACTTCATACTTACAGCTTCTGGGTGTACACCCCAACTGAGGAGACCAGAACTGCAGAGCTTCCCCTGGGAAGAGAAAGAAGGGGTAAGTCCAGATGGAGCCGCATATGAATGAGGCAAATACAGACAGCTGGGGCATGAACAGAAGTGGAACTGAGGACCATGAAGGTGAGCAGGAGTAGTTTAAGTCAGGATTAGAGCCCTCTCCTGCATTCCTCCAGCCTGTCTCCTCTGTCTAAGAGCATCCTGGGGGCCAGGACCAACTTTTAGTTTTCATGCCACACTTGAATGCTCAATATCCACTAAGGAGTAGTAGTAGGGACACTTTTTAAAATATGATCAAAATTTGTCTTTATTCTAGACTATTAATCTCTTTTCTGGCTTGAAGGTGTTCTATACCAGACATGCTTAGGAGTAATATTAAAAGCACTTACCAATAGATCTTTTGGAATCTCAATCCCAGAAGTTCCATGTTCCCCAGGTTATGGTTTTAAAACAACCACTCTCCCTCACCATGGCCACCAGCTTTTCCCAGTCCTCACCCTTCCCCACGTGGCACATGGTGCCCATCACGTTCAGGCCCACCCCCTTCAATGCTGTCACCACCTGGTCCACATTCTGCTGCTTCTGGTTGCTGACCACCACGTGGGCCCCATCCTGGGCCAGATGCCGGGAGATGGTGAAGCCGATCCTGGGAGCAGAAATGGAGAGGATGTGACATGTCAGCTTTGGGCTGAGACCATCTCTTCAAGTTGTGCTTCTTTCTCTGAGACCTTATCCCCTGTCCCCTGCCACTTGGATTCTCTCCACAGCCCAGAGCTGATAAGCCCTCCCTCTACCTATGGATGGTCAGAGGACCAAGAGGGATGGGGTGAGTCAGGGCATGAAGCAAATATCCCAGAGTCACTCATCACCCAATGGACCCCCAGGGAGGAGCTCAAAACCACTGTGGACCCTGTGATCACAGTAACTTGATTGACCAATGTCTTCCTGCTGTTGGCTCCGCTGCTGGTGCTCCTCCAGGAGAGTGAGACTGCAAGAGGTAGGAGGCCTAGGCCGCCGTCTTAAACATGCTGGCCTCTGTCTGGGTTACCCTCTTGACGAACGTGGCCTGGGGAGGTCTCTGATAGAGGTCATGACAGATCCAGTAGGTAGCTTCCCGCTTTCCTCTCTGCTAGCTGATTTCAACGACCTCTTTCTGCACCTGCCCATGTTTCCTCACACCTCACATGTTCCTCTGCCAGAACACTCTTGAAGAATACCCTGTTCTTCAAGTCTCTGCCCTGACCCTCAGCCCCTGGCTCTGAGATTGGAACACAATTGGCATTATCTGTGTTTTCTAAGTAACTAAAAATTCTTTGCATTCTTAAATTGCCTATTCATATTGTTTGTGCTAAAAAAAAAAAAAAGTTCTTAAAACATTCTCTATCTCATAGTTTCCAAACGATGTTTGGTCTATGAAGACTTAAAATATATATATATATATATATATATATATATATATATATATATATATATATATATATTTATTTATTTATTTATATTTTGGGCTGTGCCGGGTCTTAGTTGCGGCATGTGGGCTTCTTAGTTGCGGCAGGCTACAAAGACTTTTTAAGAGCTAGGAAAGCAGAAGTGAGGTGGGGGCTGTGACTGTGTTACTTCTGTTCCTGAGCTTAATTAAGCAGGGCCACAGAGTTAGCTGCTTGTTATTTGTGGGGGTGATTGGGCTTCCCTTCTATCTGCTGTGTCCTATCTGGGGGTCTTCTTGGCTGCAGCATCATCCCCCATGGAACCCAAGCTATAAGGGTCAGGCAAGGCCAGGGGCTGGAATGTTGGGTGAACCAGTCTACCTCACCCTGACAGGCATGGTCCTAAGCTCAGGAGATGCCACAGAGAACAAGAGAGACCCAGGTCCTGCCCTCAAGAAGGTCACCTTCTAGTGAACAAAGACATACACACCATGTTGCAGATGGATAAGTGTTGGGAAGTAAAGCCAGGTAAATCTAGGGCAGAAGGCCCTGGCATGCTGCTTTACAAGGGGGTCAGAGGAGGCTTTGGAGGAGGTGACTTCTGAGTGGTGAGCCGAATGGTGTGGGTGGGAGAGCAAGCCTTGTGAGTGCTGGGGCTTGAACCTGGTTGGTGTAAAGTCCAGCGTTCTCTTGTCTATGCCACTGTTACAAGTGCAAAGATAACCACAGTGCCGGAGCAAGCAGTGGTCCCCACACTCTTGTCTATGAATCCCGGGAAGGATTCTGAAAGACTAGTTCGGCCCTCATACATTCTTGAGTTAACATCTACATTTAAATCACTATAAAGGAAGTAATTTCTGGCATATTTTAAATATTCATATTTTGAAATAAAGCTGTTATCTCACTCTCTTAAACTCATCCAATGGGATCTAAATACCTTAATAATGTGATATCCATCATTATTGGTTTTAAAGAATACATGAGTATGCAGTCCCCGGCTTCATGGGGATAGCTAGGCATGGACTGAGGCCCGGGTGTCTCCTTCTGGAGCTGTCAGCTGTGGCGTCAGTCCTGATACCTCAGCTGCTTCAAGTGGCCCAGGTAGCAACTCCCTTGGCAAGACAGTTCTCTGTGGCTTCTGGGGATCAAGCCCTTCCTGATGCTGCATCTTCTTTCTTTAAATGTTTTTTAGGGGAGGGGAGAGGGATAAATTAGGAGTTTGGGATTAAAATATACACTCTGTTATATATAAAATGGATAACCAACAAGGACCTACTGTATAGCACAGGGAAATATATTCAGTATCTTTTAATAACCTATAATGGAAGAGAATGTAAAAAAAGAATATATAACATATATATATATATATATCTGAATCACTTTACTGTATACCTGAAAGTAACACAACATTGTAAATCAACTATATTTCAATAAAATTTTTTTTAATATTTTTATTGTGATAAAATATACATAACATAAATTTACCACTGTAACCATTTTTAAGTGTACACTTCTTTGGCATTAAGTATTCACGTCATTATGTAAGCATCACCACCATCCAACTTTTTCATCTTCCCCAACTGAAACTCTGTGCCCATTAGGTAGCAACTCCCCACTCTGCCCTCTTCCCTCCGCATCTTCTTTCTCCTAAAAAAGCACTTTGTAAAGTGTCAGAATCTTGTCCTATGATAAAACATTTACCACAAGTTAAATAGAAGTGATTTCCCAGAATCGATGGGCAACAACTTTGCTGGCATTCAGTCAACCCACAGAAGTGCCAGATGTCCTGTCTCCCAGCTCCATCTCTCCGTCCCCGTCATTAACACCCTTCCTAAGGTGCTGCTGAAACCGCAGAATGCATTTTGGGACTTAGTAGAGCATAGGTTCATCTGTTTCAGCACAGAAAGAATTCAGCAAGAGGCAGAGTGACAGGTAAGGAAAGAGTTTATTAGTATAGGACGCTTGTGGGAGATACAAGCAGGCAGGCAAGGGAGTGCGCACCGAGAACTTAATGGGTTACATTTTCATAATCAAAGGAAAAGTGGGGAGGGGAGGAAGGCCACCTTCCTCCTCATTCTTGAGTAGACGTCAAGCTTCTATCGTCATCTCCTCCTCCACGTCGGGTGGGGGAGTTTTCTTGTCCCTACATGGTCAAACTGGGGCTGTCATGGTGCTATTCAGAAGGGTGGTAATATATGCTAAGATATGGTAACTCATCTCAGGTTTCAGAATAACGTCACCTTTTCCCCTATATTTTTGTTTTTCGTGCATGCAGAGAGGAGCATGTCCTGGGAATCATTAACTTACTGAGCTCACTGGGCAGGATGTGGATCTCATTCCACCATTGTTTTATTGTTTTGGGCATGTCTCATGCTTCTGTTGCATGGTTTTGCTGTTAAGCAAGCCTGCTTTCCTTTTTTTTTTTTAATATTTATTTATTTGGCTGCACCAGGTCTTCATTGCAGCATGCGGGATCTAGTTCCCTGACCAAGGATGGAACCCGGCCCCCCAGTCTTAACAGCTGGACCACCAGGGAGGTCCCTACAAGCCTGCTTTCTTGAGTGATCGTTAACTTACAGGGGTCTCCCATACTTTTCCCTCTACTTACAATCCCCTAGTGGGATAAACTATTTAATCACCTACTTTGTCCCTTTATTCTGTCCCTATCACTCCCACAAAGGGTTCACAGTTAAAAGGGGAGAGTGATTCCACTGTCTTTCTAGGGTGGCAGTTGAAATCTCTGCTTAAGGGGCCTCCTTGCTAGTGCCTTGCCTACCTGTTGTCTGCTGAAGGCAGCCTGATGTGGTGGAAAGAAAAATGCCTAGTGAGTCAGGAGGCCTGATTTATTCACTTGTCCCGCCACTAATTAGATGTCTCCTTTGAGCTGAATCACCTACTTCTCAGGGCTGTACTTTGCTAAATTATTAAGTAGAGAGTAGGGCAGAGTTTTTGATGAGCTTTAAAATTCGGTGGCTTGCTTTTCCCTGAGTGGGCCTCTTTCCTTTCAATCTCGGAGAGATACCCTTTTGTTTTCTTAAACAAATACCCCTTTCTTTTTCCATATTTACCTTCATTATTCACTACTCCCCACAAACCATGCCAATCTTGAAATATTAAAAATACAACACTCACCTCTCCAGAAAGTCTATAAAACATTTTTTCTTGGTTTTTCTAGTTGAGGTTAAACCTCTACTTTTTTTTTTTTTTTTTTTTCTAACTCAGTGGCTAGAAATATGAAGAATATTTTCAAAGGCCAGCAAGTTTTGTTTCGTCAAAGGTGAAGGTTCAAATTCATCTTTGCGGAGCAGGGGCCTTGCTTTTTTGACACTGAAAATATTTCAAGGGCCCTTTGGTTATGCCAAGTCAAACCAAAATACTACTCTAGGGTGGAAAGACAGGAAAGAAACAAACTGCTATGCAAACAGTGCAACCGTTTGTTTTCATTGTGGGTAGATTTGGCATCTCTGTAAATCATTGTATGTGGTAGAAAGCTAGCCTTAAACTTAGATTTTCTTTGTTTCACTGGAAATGTGTTCCCAGGTACAGAAATAGCCCATCTTTGGCCCGTCTCTGGCCCCTGCAACTTTGCTGCAGGTTGCGGGGTGGGGGGGGCGGCGGCGGAAGGAGAGCACCGGTTAATGGGTCATCTCCTGTGGATGGTCATAACCTAGACAATCTAGGAGCAGATGCAACTAGTTACCTGTTATACATTTTCTTTTCTGCAGCATGACTTGGTCCTGTTATTATATAAGGCTAAAGCAAAGTTTCGTGAAATGCTATGCCTGAGAAATATAGGAATGTATCTGTGTCCAGACTTGAAAGAAAGTGGCTTGAGGGGAAAATGATCTGCGTGGAGAAGCTAGTGATGAGATGGAAAGGCTGTCCTGTGCTGGAAATGAGCAGCAGTCCCGACCCAGGCAAGGGGGCAGGGGAGGCAGAGACAATTTGGATGGATTTGTGGGATCTTTAAGCATTCCTTGGCGATAGTCAGAAACATCAGGGAATCTTGGTAAAAGATGGGGTTTTCTATGAGTAAGCAGGATGGGGATTCAGGGAGACTATCCTAAGGGAAGTGTGATCCCTGGGTTACATTAAAAAATAATCTCTTGATTACCCAACAGTGGGCTATACACTGGTAGGTTATAGACACCCAAGTTTGGCAGGAGAGGTAGTTTTGGGTTAGGGCACAGCAGATGTCAATTCAATATAACTGCTAAAGGGAGAAATGAGAAAGATTTCCTTACCTCCCCCCTACTCTGACCTCCAAAATGCGATGGGTGCACTAAGGAAAATGCTATGTACTCAGAAAACAAAGGTTTAAACTCTCTCCTGGTTTTGCTACCAACCAATGTATAATCTTGACTATGTTCTATGATCTCCTACTCATCAATTTCTTCATCTGCAAAATGAAGTGAAAGGTCATAACTAATATCCTTGTCTAGTCCCATCCCCACAGTCTACGATACTGACTGTAAGTGGAAAAAAACCCCAAGGCAGCCTTTGCCTCTGGGGTGGAACAAGCATGGCCCCCAGGGGGACTCCAGGGCAGAGATTTCAAACTCTAACATTTTACAGAGTTCATGTAAATAATAAAATGGGTGGAAATTTAGAGTTTTATGTGGATTGACGTGATCTCTAAAATGTTGACAACTAATTCAAATTTTAAAACAATACTTTGGGTCTACAAAACACATCTGGCTGACACACTGCCAGTTTGGGGGTCTGTGTGCAAGGAGGGAAAAGGGAGGGAGAGAAAAGAAGTGCTGGTGTATTAGGGCAGTGAAAGCACTGAGTCCTAACCCCTGGACCGCCAGGGAACTCCCAAGAATTCTTATCTAATATAATGTGTCTTCTCATGACTCCTCTAGAGTAAGCCTCCACGATATTATCAGGCTCATACACCCAAATGTCCCTATTCCTGCTCTCGGAGTTCTCCTGAGAACTCCTCAAAGGGCTTTGAGTAAAGAGACCTTTGAAGCCATGCATTCAATCGTCATTGCAGTTCCATCACTCATATAATTAAATACTTATTTTCAGCACATTCTTCCCTCTGGCTGACGGAGATGAGGTCTCTTTAAACAAGCTACAGTGTCCTTCTGGATCTCACAGAGGGACCTGTGTTGTTATTTGGCTAACCTGGGCTTGTCATTTTCTTTCTACAAGGCTTCTAAAGCAATTAATAAAAGCCGGCGCACTCTCAGTCCTTATAATCATAACTGCCCTCATATCGTTCAAGTGCCTTAGCAACCTCGTAACCCAACACTTGACCTTTACCCTGCACTGCATCCCCATCTTAGGAATCTTGTGACGCTATGGCACACCAGGGGTCAGGCCCATTCCATGCTGTCCAGCAGCGGAGACCTCATTTCCATTTGACCAGAGAGTGATTCAGGTCCAGGATCCTACTCTAGGGTCTGCTTTCTACCATTTCTGTTACCAACGCTTCTAGCCTCCCCCTCCCCAATCCCCCCAAAAAATTAAAAGCAAAGCCCAACACAAGGCTTGCATATAGGCAATTTTTGGAGAATACTCTCAGGAGAAGGAGGGAGGAAGTGGGGAAAGTAAAACGGAGAAGAAGGGAAAGCCAGTGCAAAAGTGTGTTTTCCTGTTGGTCACCACTGTGGGAGGCTGGGGCTGAAGCCACTGGGATCCTCTGAGAAGCCACATAGAATGCACCTTGGATTCTCCACCCAAAAGGTTGGGAGGGGGTGCTTCCCTGGTGGCTCACTGGTTAAGAATCCGCTTGCCAGTGCAGGGGATACAGGTTCTATCCCTGGTCCGGGAAGATCCCACATGCCGCGGAGCAACTAAGCCTGTGCACCACAACTACTGAGCCTGTGCTCTAGAGCCCGGGAGCCACAACTACTGAAGCCCGTGCGCCTAGAGCCCGTGCTCCACAGCAAGAGAAGCACCTCAATGAGAAGCCTCCGCACCACAACGAAGAGTAGCCCCCGCTCGCCACAACTAGAGAAAGCCCGCGCGCAGCAACGAAGTCCCAATGCATCCAAAAATAAACAAATAAATTTTAAAATAATAAAAAAAAAGAGTTTGGTAGGGGGATCAGTTGTTCACCAGCTCCTTCCCGCATTGTTCAAGGGTTGTCCCAGGGCTTGTTAATTCCCTTGCAGTTTCAGACCACCCATGAGTCCCATGCCCCAGCATTAGAGACACACTGGGAAGAGAGCAAGAGAGAGCGCTGAGGAGGGTGGTGTCAGTTTACACCCGCATGAAGTTTATAGCTGCAGCAATGGGAAGAATAAAAGGGGAGCCCAGAGAATGTATCCAATTTCACTGTCCTTTGTGGTTATCTTCTTGAGACTGATTCTGTGCACTAAAAAAATCGAATGCATACTATTTTAAAATATCTAGCTGGGGCTTCCCTGGTGGCGCAGTGGTTGAGAGTCCGCCTGCCGATGCAGGGGACACGGGTTCGTGCCCCGGTCCGGGAAGATCCCACATGCCGTGGAGCGGCTGGGCCCGTGAGCCATGGCCGCTGAGCCTCCACGTCCGGAGCCTGTGCTCTGCAACGGGAGAGGCCACAGCAGTGAGAGGCCCGCGTACCGAAAAAAACAAAAAAAATCTAGTTGTATTAAAAAGCAACAAAGACCCAACGCAGCCAAAAATAGTAAGTAAATAAGATAAATAAATTTATTTTTTTTTAAAGTAATCGATTCTTATATATTTTTCTCCTGTTTCTTAAAACTGATTTCAAGTACTTGAGAAATACCTCAGCAAGCTTAGACATTGGCCAAGACTCAAGTCATCACAACTAAACTCCCCAACTGCACAAACTCTCTCCTTTGGATGATGACCGGTTTAAAAAAAAATATGGTGACGTCAAAGGGATGTAAGACTATGTTGCTCTTTCTCCCATATTCTATGACAACAAGGATTCCAGAAAAGCAGTCTGACTTTATTAGACCTGGAGGCTCTGGATTCCCCAGGAGCTGGTAACAAAGCAGGAAGTATAGGAGAGTTCACACTCTAAGGGGATGAGTGACAGGAAATGGGAAGGAGCTGACAGGTAAAGTTGCTGTCCTTTCTGTCCCAGCCAGACTGTTGTGAGGCATTGTGATTCTGCTCAGCCTCTCCTAGACATCGGGCATGACTGAGCAGCTGGAGTGTTTCTGCTGAGGCTGAGGACAGCTCTGTAACATGCCCCTTTGTATTTGCTTCCCCTCCTTCCCCCATTCACTGTGCTTTGTCCTTCACTTTTGCAGCCTGGACCCTCAGTAAAGTGTTAGCTTACAAGCTTTGACTTGAGTTCTGATTTCGAAGGACCCCACAGAGACACAGCTCTCTAACTGGTGTCAGAGTGGGGTTGGACCTTTAACATAATGACGGAGTACTGTTGCAGCCTTCGAGTTCTGTCCTGTGAGTTTCAGCTCCCCAGAAGAGGCGGGTACCAGATGGTCAGTGCATCTGCACCCCAAAAGCCAGGCCAGCTCCAGTGAAAGCTCAGCCCAGCCAGGGTCAGCCTAGCTCAGGCCTCGGAGTTTTGCCTTCCTTCAATGGAGACAAGGGCCAGCAAGGGTCTTCTCTGTTGAGTATATTCATGGGAGAAGACCCAGGCCAGCATCACAGGTATAGCCTTTTAGCCAAATTCAAAGGGAAGTAGGGGACCAAGATAACTAACCATGTTTTGTCTCTGATGTGGGGAAAGCACAACTAGGCCAGTGTGCAAGGCAGGGGAGGGGAAGGAGTGAGTTGCTTTCTTCTAAACCAGAATGCCAACTCTAGTTGACCACAGCACCCTCGTGTCACGTGGATTCTTCTTTCTGCATCACCGCAGTTAGCCAAGGGATTAGCATTTGTTAGCTCATGGATTTGGACGTGGCAGTACTGGAAGGAATTTTAAGGGTTCGGGGCCAGGACCCCAGGCATAAGTGGTCTTTTCTTGCTTTTGGCTCAGTCTGACCCTGGCTTCTCTCAGATCTGATTTGGAAAAAGCTTCAGGTAAAATAATTTAAACAAGTTTAGCCTTTCCCATCAGTTCAATTCAATTCAACAAATATTTATCCAGTGACTGCTCTTTGATGACCAAGTTATCACACTCAGTATCCTAGGCCTAGAACACGCACCGTGCATTTGTAAACAGTTACAGTTGATATGGCAGAAGAACTGAGGGAAGAATGTGGTGGAGAGGAGACGGATCTGCAAGGGTTCCCTTAGGGCATGAAAGGCCTGGAGGCCTTTCAACAACAGTGAATCTGGAAGGGCTGGGGAGCTTGCCCAGTGGTGATTTTGTTGTGTATTCTCAACAGGAGAAATACAGAGAATCCTGGCTCCAGGGCATTTTGGCTTCCTCTACCTGGCTCTCCTGCAGACAGCTTAAACTCAGTGTGTCTGACTGAATTCACCTTCCTCCTCTATTTATTTTTTTTAATTTTATTGAAGTATAGTTGATTTACAGTGTAGTGTTAATTTCTTCTGCACAGCAAAGTGACTATTATACATATATATATATATTCTTTTTCATATTCTTTTCCATTATGGTTTTTCACAGGATATTAAATACACTTCCCTGTGCTATGCTGTAGGACCTTGTTGTTTATCCATTCTATATATAATAGTTTGCATCTGCTAACCCCAAACTCCCCTTCCTTCCCTCCCCTACAGCCTCTCCTTCCTGGCAACCACAAGTCTGTTCTCTATATTTTTAGTCTGTTTTTGTTTTGTAGATATGTTGATTTGTATTGTATTTTAGATTCCACATGTAAGTGATATCACATGGTATGTGTCTTTCACTTTCTGACTTACTTCACTTAGTATGATAATCTCTAGGTCCATCCAGGTTGTTGCAAATGGCATTATTTCATTCTTTTTGATGGTTGAGTAATATTCCACTGTGTGTGTATATACATATGTATATATCATCTTCTTTACATACACATCTATATATGTGTGTGTATATATATATATATATATATATATATATATATATATATATATATATATATATATATATATATCTTCTTTATCCATTCATCTGTCGATGGACATTTAAGTTGTTTCCATGTCTTGGCTATCATAAATAGTGCTGCTATGAACATAGGGGTGCATGTATCTTTTCGAATTATAGTTTTGTCTGGTATATACCCAGGAGTGAGATTGCTGGATCATATGGTAGCTCTATTTGTAGTTTTCTGAGGAACCTCCATACTGTTTTCCATAATGGCTGCACCGATTTACATTCCCACCCAGTGAGAGGGTCCCTTTCCTCACCTTCCTCCTCTAAGTCTCCTTTCCCTCCTGTACTTACGATACCATCATCTCCCCAGTTAGACACCTGAGAGTGTAACAAAATGAGCCCCCTGCTACTGTGTATGCTATGTCTTATATGGTGAATGGCCATTTTTTTGCGCAATGCACTTTTTTTTGCCCTGTTCTGAGGGGCCGTAAGTTCACACCATACCCTTCTGGTGTCACTGAAAGCACATGGCTGTGGGTGTTCATGTCAATTATCAGGGAGGTTCTGGACCCTACAAAGGGATGCCCCAGGGAGGACTTAGGGGAGGAGGAAATTCCTTTCTCTTTCTGGACCTTGCTCTCTTGGACTTGGGCTTTGAAGAGTCTTGTTATGCTTGAGGGCACTGCCAGCTTGAGGAAAGATAGCCTGTGTTGCATGGAAGTTATGTGTGTGTCAGATCCATATCTGAGACTTCCAGGCAGTTTGACATTTGAGAAGGAAAGAGAAGCTGGGTGAATTATTAAGCCACCACATCTGTCTGCACTTAATTTGCTCTAGGGATTCTGCCCAGAATGTCCCTAAGGTTCTGTACTAATATACGAGGAATCATGGGCTTTGATGACATCTTGTGTGCCTTCCACCCTCGATATAGATGTTTGGCTTAATTTGCTTGTACCAGATTATCTTTATCAATTCAATATCATCCACACCGCTTTCTCCATTCTCTGCATTGCAGGGAAGTCTGGAGCTCCATTTCCCAGTATCACCTTCCTGTATTGGGTTACAGTCTGCCAATTAAAGTTGCTCACAAGACATGTGGAAGGCAGAAGAGTCAGTGTGTCTGTTGGCAGTTGTGAGCAAACGCTTGGACATATGATAGACATATGATTTGCTGCAGCTTCCGGCCCCCTCCTGAGAATCACCTGCTTTGGTGTTACAGACAGCTGGGATGGTTGTCAGCAGTTTCCCTAGGATCCACCCCTTCTTGATTTCATGAGCCAGCTAGTTTCCATAATGTTTCTCCAACCCTTCAAATCATTGTGTAAGCTTCTAACTAACTCCTTTCTCCTTGAAATACAGAAGTGCTTCTCCTTTAGCAAGAGAGCCCTGACGGATAGAACATTGCTGTAGCACCTGCCTTTTGATGGGGGTCACAGTGGGGGTTGGAGGCAACTTTCACTCCTATTAATTATTAACGTGTAAGTATATTAGTATTAGTATACATATATTGGTATACTAGTATTAGATTTATTAGTATAATAGACCAGGAAGATTCTGGATAATTCCTTCGGCACTGTGACCAGAGGTCCTTGCTGTATGTGTTGTACTACAGCACTCACTCCTGATGGAGCAGGACAAATACGGTCAGTCCTTATTGCTTCTTATCTCGAGGCCTTTCATTTGCTGGAACTCTGTGAGATTGAGCCACTTCACTTAAGATGGGCTGGTTGGCCGAGAGATGAATGAATGACATTCCCGTTTGGGGAGAAGGAGTGGAAGGTGATAGGTTTATACAATAAAAGTGCATAGTGAGTTAAGTAGTATGGAGTAATCATCACAAACCCTTAACTGGTTATCTGGGTTCCTGTCCCTACTCTGATCCTTCTGGTTCCAAATTCCCACCAGCTGTCTTGGTGTCTGACCCATGATAGGACAGAGCAGGGTTTATGATAACCAAAAAGTCTGTAGAGAAAGAATATTTATTTAAAGGTGGCCTCCAACTTGCCCACCTGGAAACAAGTGTCTCTGGGGAGTCAAGATGGGTAGCATCTTGGGGGTTAGTCACTTCTCTAGAGCAAGGGTTGTCACGTTCATGCTTCCTAAAGAGCCCCTTCATCTTCTAAGGAACAGGTAAGAGCAGTGCAACAGTGTATAATCCTGTCCTTAATGTTTTCTATGTGACACAACAACCCACCTGCATTTAAATCGCTATATGTTTCTTGGAGAATTTATAATTTTCCCTACTGTCAATCAAGCACATCCGCCATCAGAAAACCTTGACGCTGGAAGAAATCTTGGAGTTCATCTTTTTAACCTCTAAATTTTAAAGATCCTGAGCTCAGGGGGGTGAAGTGCTTTGTCCACAGTTCCTATAATTTAGGAGCAGAGGGGGGACCCCGATCCAGCTCCCCAACTCTCAGTTCAAGTATTTCCCCCCCAGGCTAGCTCACAGCTGTGCCAAAGGAAAAATTTCCTGAACAAAATTAAACAGGCAGAGAAGACTTTGTTCAAGGTTATTGCAACAGGGGCTGGGGTCCTGAGCTCAGGCTGAGCTCACCTCTAGGGAAACAAAGGGCAGGAGAGTTTTAAGAGCTGGGGTGGGGATGTTCCAGGCCATCTGTGTTTGTTAACTGGCCTTACCCAGAGGAAAAATAAACTTTATTGCATCTTCATGACAGGAGGTGGTTTTACAATCTGGAGCAAGGTGCCCACCTAAACTAGGCTCCCACCCTCCAGCAGAGACTGGGAGATAGGGGCGCTGTCTCCCTTGATGTTTATATTTCAGAGGGATGGCTCCCTGGTCCTTGAGAAAGACATTCCTGGGTTGTAAAACTGGCAAGATGCTTTTAAAAAAGAGTTACAACTCAAAGGGGCAGAAAGAATCCACAGTGACAGGTTTTGAAAAGGAAACACTCTAAGAAAAGGGAGGTAAGGGCTTGGAGTCAGGAAAAAGCCTGCCTAAAGTCCAGTCAAGCTGAGGGGAATGTTGAGGCTCTCTTGGTCAGATACCACAATATCTACTACTTACACTCACTCCAAGGCTGTCCCTCTTCTTCTTCTTTTTTTTTTGCGGTACACAGGCCTCTCACTGTTGTGGCCTCTCCTGTTGCAGAGCACAGGCTCCGGAAGCGCAGGCTTAGCGGCCATGGCTCACAGGCCTAGCCGCTCTGCGGCATGTGGGATCTTCCCGGACCGGGGCCCGAACCCATGTCCCCTGCATCGGCAGGCGGACTCTCAACCACTGTGCCACCAGGGAAGCCCAAAAGTCTTATTTATTTTTGTTCATTATTCCATTCAAGAGGTTAGTTTTTTTCCCCTGAAATTTCCAAAGATTATTTCACTGAGGCTTAGCACGTAATAGATGCTAAATAAATATTGAATGAATGAATGAATGGATGGATGAATGGCATTATTTGTAAAACTTCCAGTTACCTCACATTTCTAGGCCTATATAGCTAAGAATCTGTTGGCTAGTCATTAAATAAGCATTTGTTTAAGGGGTAAGTATTTACACGTTACTTACATGTGTAAGTAGAAGAAGGAAGGAAGGCACATTGCATCGTTTCTTTTAAATGTTTTCACAACAGCAGTGTTTCTCTTCCTCCTCCTCCTTCCCTTACCTCAACCCACAGAAAACAAAGAACATTTTCCATCACAATCCACTACACATGTGCACACACACGAAAGTTTCACAAATCTCACCCACGCTATAATTTCAGTGTACTCTGATATTTTCTATTTCATTTCTTAAAAAATAAATATGAATTGAGACCCACTATATAAATTTTATGACCCATTACTACTTGAGACCTACAATTTGAAAAACATTGCTCTTAAAACTACTTTAAAAATAATAGTGGAAAAACTGCTGAATATATTTTTATGAAAGCCATTCCTGGGAATATCTAATATTTTGAAAGTGTTAAATTCTAAAAGAGTAATACGATGTTGGAGTGGGTGAAGATAAAGGGAGATTGGATCCATAACCCTTAGGGTTACAGGGCTCCAGACTTGAGGGTTTAAATTTGGGAAGGGGAAGAAAAATGGGAGTAAAAGATAAATGGCACAGATAGGAAATAGATTGAAATACTAATAACTCATTTGACAAATTCTGCTAAAAGCAGTCGGCTACACTCCTGAGTCAGGGGACCTAAAAATGTCTAATTCCCTTATGGTATCACCAGCACACTGTGAAACAATATGTTCTTTTAAAATTAATTCCATTCATTTATTTTTAATGACAAAGTAATTCATAAATACATTCTTGTCATTAAAATTATACAGGAAAAAAGTTCCTCTTGACACTGTTTCTCCTCTCTAATCCCAGCGACTTTTCAAGAACTATTTTCAATTTGAATATACTTCCAGATCTTTCTAATGCATTTATGTTGGGCTGGAAATACAAATGTACATGGACATACAGGAATATATAAAAAACTTAACTGGTTTATAATGAATGCTTTGTTCTGTAACTTGTTTTTTACATAACAGTATGTCCTAGAGACTTTTCTACATTAGTGCATATAGAAACAGCTTATTCTTTTTTTTTTTTTTTTTTTTTTTTTTTTTTTTAAATTATTTATTTATTTATTTATTCGTTTATTTATTTATTTATTTTGGTTGGGTTGGGTCTTCGTTTCTGTGCGAGGGCTTCCTCTAGTTGCAGCGAGCGGGGGCCACTCTTCATCGTGGTGCGCGGGCCTCTCACTGTCGCGGCCTCTCTTGTTGCGGAGCACAGGCTCCAGACGGGCAGGCTCAGTAGTTGTGGCTCACGGGCCCAGTTGCTCCGCGGCATGCGGGATCTTCCCAGACCAGGGCTCGAACCCGTGTCCCCTGCATTAGCAGGCAGACTCTCAACCACTGCGCCACCAGGGAAGCCCCAGCTTATTCTTTTAAATGTAATTATTGGCATGTTTGGGTGTAGGTATACCGTTTTATAAATTTGTTCTTGCTTGTTCCCTCTGTGTTTCACTCCTGTTTCCCCTTTCTTGCTGTGATGTTGTGGTATAATAAGAAATATATAGTCGGTCATCTTCCCCAGTTCCTGGCACAGAGTTCCTAAAACTCTTGGAACCTCCATTGTGATAAGTTTGTTTATATGCTAATGAGATGACTCTGGGGGGCTGGGGGTGGTTGCCAGAGGAACAACCACCTGATTAAAGGGTTGGGACTTTTAGCCCCGCACCCGACCTCCAAGGAAAGGAGAGGGGTTGGAGATTGACTTAATTGCCAATGTCCAATGATTTAATCAGTCACGCGTACATCATGTATTTTCTATAAAAACTCTAAACTAAGGGGTTCAGAGAGCTTCTGGGTCAGTGAACGCATGGAGGTACTGAAAGGATGGCGTGTCCCAAGAGGGCACAGAAGCGCCACACTCCTTCCCACACGCCTTGCCCTGTGCATCTCTTCCATTTGGCTGTTCCTGAGTTGTATCTTTTATAATAAACTGGTCATAGTAAGTAAAGGGTTTCCCTGAGTCCTCTGAGCTGTTATAGAAAATTATTGAAACTGAAGAGGGGGTTGTAGGAACCCCTGATTTATAGCTGGTTGGGCAGAAGTATGGGAGGCCCAGACTTGCCATGGGCATCCGAAGTGGGAGGCAGTTTCTGGGATGGAGGCTTTAACCTATGGGTCTGCACTTACTTGGGGTAGTTAGTGTCAGAATTGAATTAAATTGTAGGATACCCAGTTGGCATCCATAGACAGCTGGAAGACTACTCAGTGTTGAAAACCTGCACATTTTATGTCAGAGTGTTCTGTGTATAGAAGAAACTGGTTTTCTTACATTTGCCTTAGTTGAGTTATTTGAATATCTTTTAAATATTCCATTTTAATTTATCTATTGGGATTTCATTATATCTCTTATACAGTTTTTTAGTGGTTGCTCTAGGGATTACAAAATGCATCATTTTTTACTGTCTGCTTAGAGTCACTCTTTTACCACATTAATTGGAATGTAGAAAACTTACCACCTTATAGGACCCCTTTCCCTTCCTACTTTATGCTATCATTGTCATATATAATATTATTTGTACATACTTTAAAAATCCAATCAGACAATGTTATAATTTATGCTTTCGACCATTAAACATATTTTGAGGAACTTAAGAGAAGAACATTCTATAAACAACAACGTCCTCTGTATAGCACAGGGTACTATATTCAATATCCTGTGATAAACCATAATGAAAAAGAATGTGTATGTATATGTATAACTGAATCACTATGCTGTACAGTAGAAATTAACACAACATTGTAAATCAACTATACTTCAATAAAATAAATTTTTTAAAAAAGAGAAGAGCATTCTATTGTATTTACCCAGTATTTGTCATTTCTGTTCCCTTCATTCCTGATGTCACAGGTTTGCTTATTGTATTATTTCTCTTCTGTCTGAAGAACTTCCTTTAGCAATTCTCTCAGATCAGAGCTGCTGGCTGTGAATTCTCTTAGTCATCCTTCATCTGAAAATGTCTTCATTTCACCTTCATTCCTGAAGGGTATTTTCACTGAAAATAGAGTTCTCAGTTGACAGTCATCACCATTCTGCTACTGAGTCCATCCAGTAAGTTTTTTATTTCAGTTATTGATTTTTTAGTTCTAGAATTTCCATTTGGTTAATTTGTTTATTTGACCTGTTATATAGTGTTCATTATATGAATATGCCACAATTTATTTGCGCATTTGTCTATTGATGGACAAATGTTTCCAACTTTTCTTTATTACAAACAATATTGTAATGAACATGTTTCTTCATACATATGTATGAAGATTTCTTTAGAGTGTGTAGCTCTAAATGGAACTCATGGGTCACAGGACATTCTACACCCAGGTATGCACACCCTTCCTGGACTCATTCAGCCCCAATGTCTCCAGGCCTAGGCCTTTGCTCGTGAGGAACGCTTCTCCTCACCTCATCCCACACCAGATTAGGTAGGTACCCATCAGCTGCATGGAGGATATCTGCCAGTGCATGAGGGCTGCAGTGTGGTGGCTTCTCAAGCAGCTGCTGGGTAACATGCTTGGGCAGCTGCATTATACCTCCTCCACCCTATCCAATGAACAGCTGCAACTCGTCCTGCACCAGGGTCCTCAGCTCTGCCTGTGCTCTAGTCTATTGACAGAAGATTCTCCAGGTTGAACTCCAACCTCCAGCTCCTTATTTCTGCCTTCTGATGCTCTGCTTGTGACAAGAAATCATTCAGGTTTTGGCTAAGCATGACCCTGGCCTTGCTCACCACTTATGGACCCAGATAAAGGGCTGTCCTGCTGTGACACCCCCAAGGGGCCAAGAGACACATTGCTAGGTGTGTGTATGGGGAAATTAATGCCCTGTGGGGCAGTCTTTAACCAATGAGAGAAATAGAAATAGAATGTGAGCCACATATGTAATTAAAATTTTTCTAGTAGTCATACTTAAAAAATCAAAAGAAGACAGAATAAAAGAATACGTGTTATTTAACTCAATTTATCCAAAGTATTATTTCAATGCATAATCAATATAACAACTTTTAAAAATAAATTTGTTTTATTTTTGGCTGCATCTTCGTTGCTGTGCACAGGCTTTCTCTAGTTACGGAGAGCAGGGGCTACTCTTCATTACGATGCATGGGCTTCTCATTGTGGTGGCTTCTCTTGTTGCAGA
Source organism: Mesoplodon bidens (assembly GCF_964165515.1). Lineage (NCBI taxonomy): Eukaryota > Metazoa > Chordata > Mammalia > Artiodactyla > Ziphiidae > Mesoplodon > Mesoplodon bidens. The sequence goes on along the minus strand of NC_138178.1, from coordinate 104,694,507 downwards.
GCACAGGTTCTAGGCAAGTGAGCTTCAGTAGTTGCAGTGCGTGGGCTCAGTAGTTGTGGCTCACAGGCTCTAGAGTACAGACTCAGTAGTTGTGGCACATGGGCTTAATTGCTCCACAGCATATGGGATCTTCCTGGACCAGGGATTGAACCTGTGTCCCCCGCATTGGCGGATGGATTCTTAATCACTGTGCCACCAGGGAAGTCCAACAATTTTTAATGAGAATATTTTACATTCTTTTTTTAATCTTAATATTAAATCCAGTATATATTTTATTCTTACAGCACATCTCAATTCAGATGTTAAATTTCATCAGAAATACCTGGCATGTATTTAGATTTAAAAAAATTTATGGTTGAAAAAGTAGATTCACCTACCTAAGCTGTTCCAAATGTACCTAAAAGTTTTCCAATGACTGAATTGAGCATCAGTTTTAAATTTAAGTTTAAATTAGTTAAAATAAAAAATTTAGTGTCTCAGTCACATTGGCCACAGAGCAAGTTCCCAGTATGCTCCCTTTATCTTCATATGGTCTTTCCTCTGTGCTTCTGTGTCCTAATCTCCTCTTCTTTTGGCTGCGTTGGGTCTTCGTTGCTGTGTGCAGGCTTTCTCTAGTTGCGGCAAGCAGGGGCTACTCTTCGTTGTGATGCGCAGGCTTCTCATTGCGGTGGCTTCTCTTGTTGCGGAGCACCGGCTCTAGGCACGCGGGCTTCAGTAGTTGTGGCACGTGGGCTCAGTAGTTGTGGCTCGCGGGCTCTAGAGCACAGGCTCAGTAGTTTTGGTGCACGGGCTTAGTTGCTCCACTGCATGTGGGATCTTCCCAGACCAGGGGACCAGGGCTCGAACCTGTGTCCCCTGAATTGACAGGCGGATTCTTAACCACTTCACCACCAGGGAAGTCCATTAATCTCCTATTCTGATAAAAACACAAGTCACACTGGATTAGGGCCCACTTCAATGACCTCATTTAATCTTAATTACCTCCTTAAAGACCCTATCTTCAAATACAGTCACATTTGGAGGTACTGGGGGTTAGGGCTTTAACATATGAAGGCCGGGGCTGGAGTGACAGTTCAGCCCATAAAAAATATTAACCTGTATGTTCTTTTCTTCTCTCTTTGATTATCCCATTTGGCCATGAGACAAGATGTTGCCAATTCCCTCAGTGTATTAATTATCTATTGCTGTGTAACAAATTACCCCAAAATTTAGAGACTTAAAACAAGAAATATTTATTAGCTCACAGTTTCTGTGGGTCAGTTTATCTGGGTAGTTCTGGCTCACAGGCTCTTGTGTTGTTGCAATCAAGACGTCAGACGGGGCCGAAAGGGATTGGAGCATCTGCTTCCAAGATGGCTTGCTCACATGGCTGTTGGCAGGCATCCTCACTACATGGGCTTCACATAGGCTGCTTGAGTGACGTCACAGAATGGCAGCTGGCCTACCCCAGAGTGAATGGTCCAAAGGAGAGTGGGCAGGAGGTGGCAGTACCTTTTACCACCTACTCTCCCAAGTTATACACTGTCATTTCCACAGTATTCTATTCATTAGGAGCAAGTTACTAGGTTCAGCCCACACTCAAAGGGATAGGAATTTGGCTTCCATCACTTGAAGGGAGGTGTACCAATGAAATTTTGAACATATTTCAATACCACCACACCTAGTAAGGAAGTAGAAGGTTGGGAAATTTCACATTTTTAGCCTCTAAGTTCGAGAAGTATAGTCCAAGTCTCAGACCAAAAGAGACTTAAAAAAAAAAAAAAAGTAAGCCAATAGAACAGACTAGAAAATTTCTATCAGCTGGTCTGAGAGAAGAATTTGGGGCAGAGAGGCAGAGTGGGAACGGTGTAAATCTCCTGTCCCTGCCTAGTCTAGAGTGGGGATAGCTAACAACCTGACAACTTCTCCATAACGTTTAGGGTCCGAGAATAAAGAGAACCCAGGCCATACTTCTGATAGGAATAGATACTACACCTGACCTTAGCCAAAAGGCCGAGAAGCAGTTGCCCAGGCCATACTTCTGAGCAGCAAGCATCAAGAAGAAATCACCTGTGCTATCAGGCCATGGAATCACACAGACAAAAGGTGTTTTGCATGTGGGGCAAGAGAAGGTCAGAGACAGTCTTATTCTTTCCAGGCCCTGGGCCAGTGTGGGGACAGGTGAGGAAGGCCTGGGGTGTGTCATATGTAGAAATTAACTGAGAGGAGAGCCACAGGCCTTCAAGGATGTCCTGATTTGGACAAGGAAGTAAATAGAATTCATGATGGCTCCTGATGACTGAAGCGTAGGAACGTTTAAATTTTTAATTGTTTTCCAAAAATATTGTATAAATGTGTAGCCCATAACTGCTATATCTGCCAGCATTTGTAACAGCAATCTTTCAAATTTTGGTCATTCTGATTAGTGAAAGATGATATATAAATTATTAATTTTATTTTCCATAGTTACTAGGAGTTTGAGGATCTTTTACAATTTTTTTTACTCTTTGAGTGTCCTCTCCTGTGAATTGTCTGCTCCTCATTTGGCAACATTTTCATATTGTCTTTTCCTTACATTTGTAGGAGTTATTTGTCTATTTGGACACTACTCCTTCATCTGCTGCATATGTTGCAAATGTGCTACCATAGTCTGCCGCTCATCTTTTAAATGTGTTTATAGTGTCTTTTGCCAAACAGAAGTTTTCAATTTTAATATAATCAAATGTATTAATCTTTTCCTTTATGGTTTGTGCTTTTTGTGTCTGCTTTAGGAAGTCCACCCATTGCCAAATCACAGAGATATACTTCTATATATTTTTCTACTAGTTTAAAAGTTTTATTTATTTTAATTGATCTAAAATTTGTTTTTTCCATGTATAAGATTGTGATCTAATTTTATTTTATTCCAAAAGATGAGCCAGTTTTCCAAGTCTTTTTTTCTGAATAGTTTATCTTTTCCTTGGTGAGTTTTAATGCCTTCTCTAGTATTCACCCACATGTGCATGGATCTGTGTCTAGGTTCTCTTTTCTATCCCACTGATTTATTTTTCTTCTCCTGTGATGATACTATACCATTTTATTTATTTTTTAATTTTTATTGTTATTTATTTTTTAAATAAATAAATAAATAAATAAATATTTATTTATTTATTTATTTATTTATTTTTGGCTGTGTTGGGTCTTTGTCGCTGCGTGCAGGTTTTCTCTAGTTGCGGTGAGCGGGGGCTACACTTTGCAGTGTGCAGGTTTCTCATTGAGGTGGTTTCTCTTACTGCAGAGCATGGGCTCTAGGCGCATGAGCTTCAGTAGTTGTGGGACATGGGCTCAGTAGTTGTGGCTTACAGGCTCTAGAGCACAGGCTCAGTAGTTGTGGTGCATGGGCTTAGTTGCTCTGCGGCATGTGGGATCTCCCCGGACCAGGGCTCGAACGTGTGTCCCCTGCATTGGCAGGTGGATTCTTAACCAGTGCGCCACCAGGGAAGTCTTATTTTATTTTTTAAATTGAAGTACAGTTGATTTATAATGCTTTAGGTGTATAGCAAAGTGATTCATTTACACATATATATATCTGTTCTTTTTCTTATTCTTTTTCATTACAGGTTATCACAAGGTATTGAATATAGATCCCTGTGCTATACAGTAGGTCCTTGTTGGTTATTTCATATATAGTAGTGTGCATCTGTTAATCCCAAACTCCTAATTTATCCCTCCTCCTTCCCCCTTCCCTACACTGTTTTAAACTCTGGAGTCTTCAATATGTCTTGTCTAACGGGGCAAGAGACCTCCCTCACACACGCATATCTGTGTTCTTCTCTTTCAAAACTGTCTAAACTATTAGTGCGCCTTTACTTTCCCACTGGCATTTTAGAACCGTCAAGTTGCCTAAAAATCCTGCCAAGATTTCAATTGAGATTGCATTGAATTTATAGATTAATTTGAGGGACAACTGACATCTTTATAATGTTAAGGTTTCTCTTCCAGAAACCTAAACATCTGTTTATATTCACCTTTTGTTCTATATCTTTCAATCAAGTTTAAATTTTTTCCTATAACGATTTTTGTGCATGTTTTTTTAGGTTTATTTCTAAATATTTTCTGTGTATTGATTGATGTTGTCTACTTGGTGTCAGTTTCCAAAATATGTGTTAGGATCTTCTCCTATCTTTTTAGATTTGTCTTTATCTCCTTGTAATTCTATTTGTATTTTGTATATATTTTTATTTTGTAACAGGCTGTTAAAATTGAAATTTTGTTCAAGGCACCAAAATACTCTAGATGAGAAATTCCAAAGCCAGGTGATCATATACAAATATTCAAAGAAAATGTTTAAAAACTTGTTCTATGACTTTTAAACCTCTCACCCAGTTTTAGGACACAAAAGAGGAATCAGAGTATGGAGGGGAACATACTCCATTTCGGAAGAGATCTGTGAAGAGATTTCTTTGGAAAGAGATGATCCTTTGCTGTTAATACCGACCCCATTCCAAACTTTGGGAAGAGGAAGGAGGTGTTTACCTCAATTTTCTTTAATTTAAACAACTACTACTTTCCCCTAAAACCCTAAATTTCCAAACCTGCCATCCAATCCCCTCCTCAAAGGGCTTTATTTTAAATTTGCAAGTAGCATACGCAGTAGACATCACAGTACCACAGCTCAATTCCCAAAGCCTCACGTGGGATCAGGAACGGGGTGAAGGTAAATGTGACGTCCTTTTTAGCGTCATGATCTCCTCACTACTGCATCAAAATAGTTGAATGCATAGAACATCAGGTTCTTCCTGTAAAAATGTGATGGAGAAGTGGCTGGAAAATGTGTCACTGACTTGATTTAGGTCAGAATGGGCTTCTGCTCCAATCACCTCAACACTAACTCACTGTATTCAACCAGGAAGGCTAGAAGTTAGAATGTTTATGACCCTGTCAGGCAGAAATTTTTAAATGTAGAGTGTTTGGACTTTCCTGGTGGTGCAGTGGTTAAGAATCCACCTGCCAATGCAGGGGACACAGGTTCAATCCCTGGTCCAGGAAGATCCCCGATGTCGCAGAGCAACTAAGCCAGTGCACCACAACTACTGAGCCTGCATTCTAGAGCCCGTGAGCCACAACTACTGAGCCTGCGTGCCACAACTACTGAAGCCCGCGCACCTAGAGCCCGTGCTCTGCAACAAGAGAAGCCACTGAAATGAGAAGCCTGCGCACACTGCAACGAAGAGTAGCCCCCGCTGGTCGCAACTAGAGAAAGCCCGTGCACAGCAACGAAGACCCAACACAGCCAAAAATAAATAAATAATTTTTTTAAAAAAAGAAAAGAAAATACAAGGCTTAAAAATAATATAGAGAGTGTCTGTGTTCCTTGCACCTTTAACAAACAAGTTCTCTCACACAGTTAGATTTGGAATTCATGATGACTTAATCAGCGGGGAGAAGGGCTATTGCCTGCAGGAGAGCTCTAGGGAGACCTGTAAGAAATAAGAGACTACAGACAGAGAGCCTGAGTTCTTCCTTTCCCCAAACAGCCTTTCCCCTGGGGCTCCCCATCAGGCTGAGAAGCCTGGGACAGGTTTCATGTTTCTGCGTGTTAGAGGCAAGAAGTGTGAATACTTATTCTAGAAATGCATTAGCGCCTGTAGCCAAAGTATCAGAGCTAGTGGAATGATCCCTGTCTTCACCAAGGTTATGGATGAGTGAAAGAAGATGTAGGAAAGAAAAAGGAGGAAAAAAAACAGAGAAGCTGCTAATGAGTCAAAAGATTTCTATAGAACACTTCACTTAGTTAAAGTGCAGTCATTTGACTCTTGTTTATTTGTTTAGAAAATGATGACCCATCCAAGAATCCATTAGAGATGATCAGATTGCTTCGAATTCCCTTGTGTTTCGTTGAGTGTGGACAAGCTAGGGAAACTGAGGCACCATTGGGTGGGAAGAGGCATAGAAAGAATGAATGAAAGCACGAGTTCACAGAAGTGATGCGTACATCTTAGAAAAGCACTCAAGATAAATGTCTGGCTTGAAGGTGAGTAGTTTCTCACTTTGATTCATAGGTTGCCACATTTTCAGAAACATTTTTGTGTCACATACCTACAGGAGCTTACAAAAAGATTCATGGAAGCTTAAGGAAAAAACAAGAAAGGGAGTCTTTCTTGTTTCAGTACTGTTTTTGCTGGAATGAATTTTTGCTACTGTGAACTCTGAAGAAAGCTAGTTAGAAAGAAACTAATTATATTAGAAATTTTTCATTGAGAGTCATGAGCCCGAACGTCAGGGGGACTTTGCTCCTTGGGGTCCCCAGGGACAAGAGAGACAGAAAAAAGAAGACAAAACCAGGACATTTGCTTATTGATAAAGTACCTTTTGAAAATGTATGCACATTTCTTCAAAGTTATTCATTGCACACTGTGTTCAACCTGTCCTGTAACAGTTATGAGAGTGTTAACACCAACATCTCGTCCAGCTCTTGGGTCCTATTCCAATGAGCTTGTTTCCAGTCATCCAGAATTTGCAGCCTCTTTCAGGGCATGATTCTGTGCATCCAGAGGTCAGGTTTACTCAGAGAGCTAAGAACAATGGGTGAGAAACCAAGAAATGCATATGTTAAGGTTTTCCAGAGAAATAGAACCTCTCTCTCTCTCTCTCTCTCTCTCTCTATCTCTATCTCTTTATCTATCTATCTACCTATAAAGAGAGGGAGAGGGAGAGAGATTTTAAGGGATTGGCTCAAGTGATTGTGGAGTGGTGGTAAGTCTAAAACCTGCTGTGCTGCAGATCCAGGGAAGAACTGATGTTGTAGCTCAAGTTTAAAGACAGTCTGAAGGCAGAATTCCCTGTTCCTTGGAGTCCCTTAGGCTATTTTCTCTTAAGGCCTTCAACTGATGGATGAGACCCATCCACATTATGAAGGATAATCTGCTTGACTCAGAGTCTACTGATTTAAATGTTAATTTCACGTAAAAAATACCTTCCCAGCAACATCCAGACTGGTGCTTGACCAAATATCTGAGTACTGTGGCCCAGCCAAGTTGACACACAAAATTAGCCATCACAGCTTACTAGTTGTGTTACTTAAGTTCTTTTGATTGCAAAGGACACTCTCACCCAATCTGGAAATTACCTTAGAACAAAGGCAGTTCTCAGGGATGATGAATCTTTTACACACCCTCATAGCTGGAATGTCTTCTCCCTCATAGCGGGGAGTGTCTATTTGGTAGCAAGAGAGGAATGGAGCAGAGATGCAGAGAGGAGCAGGTACAGATTCTCTTGGGCAGCAGTTTTCAACTGGAGGAGCAGCTCAGGAATGCCAGTGGAGCTTTATGAAGATGATGATGCTCAGGCCCCTCCCTAGACTTCCTGAATCATAGCCACACCCTATTTCTTGAGGATGTACACCCCCTAGAGGCAGGCTATATTTGGACAGAAGCAGCATCTGATTCGGGGACTGAGAGAGGTACATTTGTATTGTAACTTTAATTCAGGAACATTCACTGTAAATGTTGGACTCTAAGGATGGAGAAGGGGAGGAAAGAAAGTGGGTGAAGGGCGCTATCAAGTATTAATAATTCCAAAGAAAGAGAGAAATACATTGATAAGAAAACTAACATAAGAATTGAAGATGATGGTAGAAATTTAATAAATTATGCATAGGAGTCATATCTAGATGGGCCTTTTACTATATATGCCCAGATTCCTTCTTTCTTGGGCAACTCTCAATCACCAATAATACAAGAGAGCTAAGCATGCATAATGTGAATGTTACAGACAGCCAATATTATAGGTAATGGATGGTTTTACAGTTCCAGGGGTAACCATATATCAGGGCATCAGTAAAAGGTTATATGATTTTTGCAGACTTGTATAACTCTCAGAAGTTGGACAGCCTACGCTCCCAAAGCCTTTCCAGCTAAATGATGAATAAACAGGAGCTGATCCACTTTTACAAATGTCTAGATCTCTTTTTATGCCAAAGAGGCCAAGAATACCATCTCAAATTAGCACTACAAATGTAACACCTCAAATACCCTTAACTGTAATAAATAGGAGAGAGAGAGAGAGAGAGAGATCATTCCAAGAGAAACAAAAGTGTTAGAATTGCAATGTCTGAATAATTGTGTGCAGATTGGAGTCATTCCCACCAAAAAAATGGGTCCTGGGCTTTCATAATCCTGCCCCTGACAACATTTGATTAAGGACTTCCTTTGGGAAGGAGATAAGGCAGGATATAAATTCAGTTCTCTGGCTCTCAATGGGGTTGGAGGGCTGTCCTTAAAAGGAGGTCATAGGATCTGACCATTGGAAATGAAAGCACACTTAACCCAAGGGCACACACAGAAAGCATAAAAAGAAAGCCAAGGGGAAAGATGCTTTGTTAAACAAAGAATAAATATTGTCCTTTACAGTCCACCCCTTGTGTCACTCATATCCACTCAAGCTTCACTTCACTCTATCCCAACACATATTTGGAGATGGCAGTTAGTCACCATTCGTGTTGAAAACTTGAAAGAGGAAAGTTAGTTGGGCAATCTATGTACCCACAACTGTAGTTGGTCCTGATGCTATAACTGATATTCACCTACAACACTCTAGATGCCCTTCATTCTTGGCTAACATTTCTGCAGGCCGAGGTGGCTTGTCACACCTTTGTCAGGCATGGTTGATACTAATTGCCCATTCACAGTTAAGTCTGGGCATAGGAGCACCAAGAGATGCCTCAATGGTTCCCTGAGTTGCAGACATATTTCTCCTTGCCCTGTAATGTAGCAGCAACCTATATCTTCAAGATGATCAGGATCACTTGTCCCTGTAGGTGGCCTAACTCTTTTCTTTGCCTGCTGGTCTATGTACATGAGAACACAATGACTAGGGAGCAGCCAGTTTTAGTTTTTGCTGGAACCAGGACCTCTAGACTTGTAGAAATTAAAGTCACGGGGATAAGAAGCACAAATTAGCCAAGTGAGTTGCTGGGAATGATGTTAAAATGGACTCCTCCTACTTTGATCCTGGACACATGTGTTCTATCTGTGGGGACACAGCATCATTGGTTTAATGACCATTGGTTTAAGATGTACACTGCATCCTGAAAGACAGCATATTATCTCCATGCTGGTGCCCTAGCATCCCTTCAAAAAACAGTTACCATGTTCTTTTATATGAGCAGCTTCTGGGTGACATGGCATATGGTAGAACCCGTAGATTCTGCCATCATGTGCCCCTTGTCACACCCTTTTTGACATAAAGTGGGTTTTTTGGCCTAGGGTAACATTATGTGGAATGCCACAGTGGTAAATCAGACACCCTGTGAGTCCTTGATTGATGGTGTTGGTGCAGAAACAGTTAGTAGGAAAAGCACACCTCTTACCCAGAACACATGTCAGTCACCATCAGGATGCATTTTTTTTCTTTTTTAAAAAAATTGAAATATAGTTGATTTACAATGCTGTGTTCATTTTTGCTGTTCAGCAAAGTGATTCAGTTATACATATATATATATACATTCTTTTTTGTTTTTAAGATGAATTTCTGAATGAAGTGGCCCAATGTAATCAGTTTCTCAACCAGCCAAATAGTGGGTTGGTTTTCTCAACAGAAACAACAGAAGCCAGAAGACAACAAACAGATATCTTCAAAGAGCTGAAAGAAAATAACTACCAACCTGGCAAAAATCTATGGCCGGAATGAAGGACCATAAAACAAGTCTCAGAAATATTGAAATCATATCGAGCATGTTCTCTGTCCTCAGTTCAGTTGTGCTAGAACTCAACTAACAACCGCCAACAACAAAAACTAGAAAGTCTACATATGTTTGGAAATTAAGGCATACATTTCCACATAACTCATGTTAAAGAATAAATCATAATGGTCATTTAAAACTATTTGGAATTGAATAATCATAAAATATTCCACATCAAAACCTGTGTAATAGGGCTTCCCTGGTGGAACAGTGGTTGAGAGTCTGCCTGCCAATGCAGGGGACACGGGTTCGTGCTCCGGTCCGGGAAGATCCCACATGCCACCGAGTGGCTGGGCCCGTGAGCCATGGCCGCTGAGCCTGTGCGTCCGGAGCCTGTGCTCTGCAACGGGAAGGGCCACAACAGTGAGAGGCCCGTGTACAGCAAAAAAAAAAAAAAAAAACCTGTGTAATAAAGCTTCTTAAAGGGAAATTGTAAGTTTTGAATGAATTGTACAAAAAAGAACTGCTGAAAAATAAATGAACTAAGCATCCATTTTTAGAAATTATAAAAAGAACAGCAAAATAAACTCAAAGAAAGTAGATGAAAGACAAGAATAAATCAAGAGGATTAATGAGATAAGAAATGACCATAACGAGAGGAACAAAAAAGCCAAGATTTGGTTCTCTAATAATACTGATAAATGACTGATAGAAGAGAGAGGATGCAAATAACTAACATTAGGAATGTAAAAGCATCTTTATTGATCCTGCAGATAATAAAAAATAATAGAAGAATATTATAAGTAATTTTGTGCCAATGGCATTAAAATTTAGATGAAATGAAAAAAATCCCTAGAAAGATACAACGCACCAAATTTTATATCAGAAGAAACAGAAAAATATGGATAGCTCCATAACAATAAAAAAAGTTAATCCCACAAAGAAAACTCCAGCCCTGTGAATTCTACCAAACATTTATGAAAAAAATAATGCCAATCTTACACAGATGCTCCCAAAAAATGAAGACAGATCACTTTCCAACCCACTTCATAAGGCCAGCATAAACTTTCATTTCAAAATCTGACAAAAATATTATAAAAGTAAATTTCAGACTAATCTCTCACGAACATAGATGTAAAAATCTTAAGCGAAATATCAGGAAACCAAATCGAGCAATATATTAAAAAAATACACTATAAGTAAATTGGATTTAACATTAAGAAATCAATTGGTATAATTCACGATAAAGCATAATAAAGGACAAACACCATCTTATCTCAATAGATGCAGAAAAAGGACAAAAACTGTATCTCAGTATATACAGATAAAAGATACCTTGTAATCAAACACATTATATTTCTGCAGCAAAATATATAAGTATTATCCTTGAGGAGGATAGACTATAAATAGACTTCCATCTGTTCATGTCAAGTTTTGCTGCCAAATGAAAAAAACAACTTTCTTTTTGGATTTCAGAGTAGTGGATAAGGGATTATAGGCTTATATCAAAATAATAAAGAAAGATAGCAGATTGAGGATTCATAGAAATACACACTTAAGAAAAATAAAACCATAATGCTAAGTTCTTGACTTACAACAAAAAAGAACATTCATTGATCAGCTTAGTATCTTGCTAGAGATAAAGCTACAAGAGAAGTTAGTTATAATCAGGGTTGTTTGGTGGTCCTGGAATCAGATCATAACAGCTAATGTTGTCAAAGGTGATAACCAGATATACCTTTTGTGACAATAAGGACACCGTTGCCCTGCACACTGGCTGAGGGCAGCTTCTCCCAGAGATATGCTGCCAGCACACACATGTATTCTGATTCAGGAAGCATGCTAATCTCAATATTAGCTCAAGTGAGAGGCCAGGAGCATAAAGAAAGCAATAGGAAGGATCCATTCTACTTTTGACATTTTAAAATGCAAATCGGGTCATGTCTCTTGTCCACTTAAGGCAAGGTCATGTGCAGTGGCTTCAGGGCCACCCTCCCACTCAGACAGTGAACTCTGAGTCAGGGCGGAGCTTTCCTTCCCCTGAGCCTTTCAAAGTATTTGAAAAAAAAAAACTCAAAAAAATTCCGTTTCATATCTTAAAATATTTTATAAATCATTCTTAATTCAAAGCTACTGCATTAATTGTAATTTGGGGCACTTCTTTTTAAGAAGACAAGCAACATTGCCCTTTGGGTCTACACAGCTTGTCGCTTCTCTTAACTTTTCTTGTTCTTAAGAACCTGAGTTCCTCCCCATCCCCCATTATTTTTTCTCTTTTAGGTTGCTTTATTTGCTTTTAGGCCTTACTGATTCTGAAACGATGCACCTCAGATTGGGACTTGAACCCATGTGCCAGGACTCGAACCCAGCCTAAACCCAGATTGGGACTTGAACCCATGTGGCAGGGACTCGAACCTGGCCAAAACCCATGGTCTTCCAACTGAGATCACACACCTGATTTCAGGACTTAATATAATGAAGTTCAGGTTCTTGATGTCTCATCGCAGAAAGAATTCAGTGAGAGACAAAGTGATAGGTAAGAAGTGGATTTATTTAGACAGAAACACCCTCCACAGACAGAGTGTGGGCCACCTCAGAAGGTGAGAAAGGCACCAGGGTATGGGGTTGTCAGTTTTTATGGGGTGGGTAACTTCATAGGCTAATGAGTGGGAGGAGTATTCCAGCTCTTCTGGGAAGGGGTGGGGATTTCCAGGAATTGGCCACTGCCCAATTTTGATCCTTTTGGTCGGCCTTGGAACTGTCATGGTGCCTGTGGGTGTGTCCTTTAGCTTGCTGATGTGTTACAATGAGCATATACTGAGGCTCAAGGTCTAGTGGAAGTTGACTTGTCCGTCATCTTGGACCCATTTGGTTCTAATCAGGTTATGTCATGTCCTTGGGCTATGTCATTCTTTCAAAGGTTATGCGCTGCCCCTTTCCTTCCTGTTTCAATTCCAACATTTAAAGAAAAATCAGTTACCTTTCTGATGACATTTGGAAGTTATTACACATTCTCTTCAATAAGAATAACTATATACCAAGGTATGTTATCTAATTACAACATTTAGTATTATATCGTGCTTCTTTGAGCCCCCTTGATATAAGGCTGTTGGCTCAGTTTAGACAGTACGAAGAGTCTTTCTGCTGACTTCCCACAGAAAATGAAAAATGTCACTTTTAAATCACACCTTTCCACTCAGTCTTCAAGGGAAGATGCCACCCCACCATCCTCTGGCAGTGCTAGTGAGAGACAGGAAATCCAGAGCTCAGCCTGAGGGCTTGTTCCTGTGAACACTACCCATATTTTCTTTCTTAGAAATGTGCCAGTTTATCTTTCCCTGTAGTTGAAAATGTTGAAGAAGCCGTGTCTCAGAATTTCTGGTGATGCTTACTTTTCCAGAGACTCTGTTGGTGTGATTTTCAATCTGTGATCTTTTTTGCAATTCTGGAGTTTTTTTCCTTCTCTTTATAAAAAAAAATGAATTCTACTCCTATTGTTCTTGTGTTATTCTTTTTGTAAACTTCTGCTAATTGAGAGTTGATCTTTTTGTTGGATTTCTATGTTGGCAACATCTTCTGAAATATTTTCATGTTTTTATTAATTCCTTTTAAAAAATTCTGAAATGGTTTAACAAATGGTGAGCTATGATAGAATTGTAATGGATAAACAAGAGACTTTATTTTAAAGTTTATTTGCAATATTTGGCTGCCAAACCAGCAATCAGATGGGGTTGGGAACTGAACTATCCTGTCCTCTTTCCATGAGACCCCTGGGATTACAGTTATCTCTCCTTTGGTGAAGACAGGTGGGCACCTACACCCTAGTGAAGACTGGGAAGGCAGCTCACACAAGTATGGAGTTTTCAGAAACTGCTCATGAGTCTTGCCAAATATATCAGATAAAGATTTATTGATATTTTAAGGAATTGACTCACACGATCGTGAAGCTTGGCAAATCCAAAATCTGATGGGGTAGGCCAGCAGGCTAGAGATCCAGGGAAGAGTTGCAGTTTTAAGTGCAAAGGTCATTTGTTGGGAGAATTCCTTCTTGCTTAGGGGAGGTCTTTGTTCTATCAGGATCTTCAATGGACTGGACAAGGCCCACCCATATTAAGGAGGGTAATCTGCTTTACTCAAAGTCCACCAATTTAACTGTTAATCTCATCCAAAAAACACCTTTGTAGAAACATCCAGAATAATGTTTGACTAAATATCTGGGCACTGTGGCCCAGCCAAGTTGACACTTAAAATTAACCATTACAAGCCGTCCCTTTGTCAACATGGCATCTATATGTTTCTCCTTAAAACATACTTAATCTTTAAATAAAGAAAATGACAAGGTCATACTTATACCGAACATGATATAACTCTTCTGCATCAACTGAAAATGCACAAATCCTTTCCCTAGAAGAGGATGCAAAGTCCTTGGGTGATGTTCACTCTTCTCCTTGATATCCTGTAACTTAAATACGATAATGTAAAGTTAACAACACTTAAATACCATGATGTGTAGTCACCTCTCCTCTTCCGTTTACTCCCCTTGCCCCATAGGAAGAAAATGAAATAAAATGATTTGTCTCTTTGCCTACCAACACTCATCAAGTACATCCTATAAAAGCATAAGTTTTCCTTCTTCCATTCCTGGCACAGCTTTGGGTACGGGGGAGAACAAAGAAGAAAAAATAGGAAAAAAAAGTATGGAAGAGAGGGAAGAAAGTGGTGGAGTGGTTCAGAAACAATTTGACCCTTCAAAAAGAGAGAGTAAAATTGATGCCATCAAAAGAACAGACACTTTTCTCCTTCCTTCATTCTTCACCCCTCCTTCATTGCACCAGCTCATTTCTTTCCTCTCTTCAGCCCAAATGTATGCAGGCATGAGTTCTCTCTTCACTATCAAGAGTATTCAGCTTGTGGATATAATCAGGTGTCCAGTGAGCTCCTCTGTCATCACCCACCTTTGAGGGAAGAAAGGGATGGGAGTGGGAGACAGCATCTTTTCTTGTCCACTAACTCTTTTTTTTAAAATTAATTAATTAATTTTTGGCTGCGTTGGGTCTGTTGCTGTGCGTGGGCTTTCTCTAGTTGCTGCAAGTGGGGGCTACTCTTTGTTGTGGTGCACGGGTTTCTCACTGCAGTGGTTTTTCTTGTTGTGGAGCATGGCTTCTAGGCATGCGGGCTTCAGTAGTGGCAGCCCTCAGGCTCAGTAGTTGTGGCTCATGGGCCCTAGAGTGCAAACTCAGTAGTTGTGGCTTAATTGCTCCGCGGCATGTGGGACCTTCCCGGACCAGGGCTTGAACCCATGTCCCCTTCAATGGCAGGCGGATTCTTAACCACTACGCCACCAGGTAAGTCCCTCCTCTAACTCTTAAAACACTCTCCTACCTGCCTTCTTCAGCCACCTGTGGCTAGGGAAAGGCTATCGCTAGTTGTGGAGTGAGGCAAAGTCAGACAGGGAGAATGTTTTTACTTGCCTTCCTCTTTCAGGAAACACCTCTTTAGGTTTTCTCTTTTTTCCCTCCACATCCTGTTTGCTGATTCATGAAAGCATCAAAATGGATCTGAGTTTTCTATAGAAACCATATGGTGTTCTGCTCTCTCAGGATCAGGGATTAGGAGCTGGGATTCCTCATCGTGGAGGTGGATATATTATCTTTTTCCAGGAAGAGACGCGGGGTTATGTAACAAGAGAGAGTCTGTGCTATAGGCTCAATGCTTCTGTCCCCCTGACTCCCAAATTCATATGTTAAAACCCTACCTTCCAAGGTGATGGTATTAGAAGGTGGGGCCTTTGGCAGGTAATTAAGATTAGATGAGGTCATGGGGTTGGGGCCCTCATGAATGAATTAGTACCTTAAAAGACTCAAGAGAAATCTTACTTCTCTCTGCCCTTCTGCCACATGAAGACACAGCAAGAAGACGGCCATCTATGAACAAGGAAGCAGTCCCTAACCAGATATCAAATACTCTGGAGACTTGATGTTGGAATTCCCACCTCCAGAACTGTGAGAAATAAATTTCTGTTGTTTATAAGCCAGCCATTCTATGGTATTCTGTTATAGCAGCCCCCAAAGAGTAACACAGCTTGCAAGTTCCATTAGGGTAGAGGCTATGACTCTTGCTCATCACTTATACCCAGAACTAGCTCTGGCACAGAACAAGTGCTCAATTAATTACTGTTAAAGAACAAGCTCTAAGACCCATGAGAAGAAGAAGTTTCCTAGGAAGGAGCATAGAAGTGTGGGATCTGATGGCTGTAGTACCTGAGAATTTCTTTCAAGATGGGTTAGATGGAGCTACATTTTCTGTATGCTGTGATGTCTGACATATAGAAATTTAGAGGTATCTCTATATTATGGGTCTCCAGATGTCTATAATGTTATCTATAAAAGTTATTTTGAGCTTTTATCAATTTAAAAATTTTATGCTTATAGTACTGTACTAATATATTTTGTATATAAAAAATTTTTAAACAAAAACATAAATTCTTAAAAGGTGCAATAAAAATAAATATAAAAAAGAAGTTATCGTTTTCCCTGCATTCTCATGGATGATTTTAAGTTTCCCCCGAGTTTAGTTAGCTCTTCCTATTCGAAAAGAAAGTTTGCAGAGCTTCGGGTGAGGTGGGGGGAGAGACCAGCATGAAATATACTGGAGGGCCATGGTTGATTCTAGAAAGGCTAACATATACTCCAAGTAATCAAGAGAATCTCTGGCTCCCCTCTACCACTAAAATGCACTTTTGTAATGACTGTAATAAAACATTTCAGCTAATTACATGGTTGTTCTTATTTCTGCTAAAAGTTTATAAAGGTCCAAGGAAGGGAAGTGCTTATTTTCTCTCATGTATCATCATCCTGTTCATCATATAATTTGTGGATAGTCAGAAAGCTTTTCCTGGCAGGATGCATTGGCTAACTTTTGCTGCATAACAAACCATCTCAAAATTTAGCAGCTTAAAACAGCAAGCATTTATCATTTATCTCACAATTCTGTGTGTTGTCTGGGTTGGCAGTTCTTGTCTAGGCTGCCTTGGCTGGGGCTGGGTAATCTAGGATGACTAACAACTGACCTGCCAGCTGACTATAGACACATGGGTAAGCTAGTTAAGATAAACCATGCATGGCCCAGATTAGCAGAATCACCTACCCACACTGTAGATTCCTGGGAAATAAATAAATGATTGTTTTAAGTGACTGAGTTTTGGGATGGCTTATTACACTGTAATACCTAACTGATAAAATTCTCGTGATGGTTCCTAGGTGTTCAAGCAAGTACTATCATCACTGGAGAAGTACAGGCATACCTCTTTCTACTGTGTGTCATGGATACTGTGTTTTTTACAGATTGAAGCCTGTGACAACCCTGCATCGAGCTAGTCTATTGGTACCATTTTTCCAACAATATTTGCTTACTTTATGTCTATGTCACATTTTGGTAATTCTCACATTTCATACTTTTTCATTATTATTATATTTGTTATGGTGATCTGTGATTAGTGATCTTTGATGTTACTATGCGAAAAGATTATGGCTTGCTGAAGGCTCAGATGATGGTTAGCATTTTTTAGCAATAAAGTATTTTTTAATTAAGGTATGTATATTGTATTTTTTTGACATAATGATATTGCACACATAATGGACTACAGTATAGTGTAAAGATAACTTTTACAAGTACTGGGAAACCAAAACATTCATATGACTCTTGTGATATTCGCTTTAATGCGGTGATATGGAACTGAACGCACATCTCTGAGGTATGCCTGTAATCAATCACATTGTCTGCCTAAGGATGGAGTCATGTGCGGGGCTTCAGTCTGAAACTATTCTTCCTAGAATGACAAAAGCCTTGATTTGGTGATGTTCTTGGACTTTGGTCATAGATGTTTTGCTGTTCATAGGTATAATTCTTTTTCTAATTTTTCTTTTTTGTTGTCTCTGGTTTTTTTTTTTAATATAAATTTATTTATTTATTTATGGCTGCATTGGGTCTTCATTGCTGTGCATGGGCCTTTTCTCTAGTTGCACAAGCAGGGGCTACTCTTTGTTGCAGTGTGCGGGCTTCTCATTGTGGAGCACGGGCTCTAGGCACGTGAGCTTCAGTAGTTGTGGCACGTGGGCTCAGTAGTTGTGGCTCGCGGGCTCTAGAGTGCAGGCTCAGTAGTTGTGGCTTACGGGCTTAGTTGCTCCGCGGCATGTGGGATCTTCCCCGACCAGGGCTCAAACCCGTGTCCCCTGCATTGGCAGGCGGATTCTTAACCATTGTGCCACCAGGGAAGCCCCTCTGGTTATTTTTTAATGTGCCAAAGTTTAAGTAGTTATGATTTCAAATCTCCCTTTTATGTTGTCTGTCTTTGCATATTTTTAGGAAGTTTTACAATACTGTGATTTGATAAACATTTACTTATTGATACTTTTTAATTTAAGTAGTTTGATGGCTTTTATTTCCATGTATTGTAGAGCTGTTTTTAGGCTCATATAATTTAGGTTTGTTATATCTACTGAATAAATGGGTCCCTTTATCATTGTGAAATGATCATTTTATCTCCTAAAATACTCTTTTTTTGAAGTCCACTTTGTTATTAACATTGCCACACCAGCTTTCTTATGCTTAGCATTTTGAAGATTCATCTTTTTTTGTGGTGCGCGGGCCTCTCACTGTTGTGGCCTCTCCTGTTGCGGAGCACGGGCTCCGGACGCGCAGGCCCAGCAGCCATGGCTCACAAGCCCAGACGCTCCGCGGCATGTGGGATCCTCCCTGACCGGGTCACGAACCCAAGTCCCCTGCATTGGCAGGCGGACTCTCAACCACTGAGCCACCAGGGAAGCCCTTGAAGATTCATCTTTTGCTGTCCTTTTGCTTTCAATGTATCTGTGCCTTTGTATTTAAGTTGTGTCTTTTATAAATAACATATAATTGGGTCTTGCTTTTTTATCCCTCTGACCATCTCTGCTTCTATGGACTGGTTAATTCCTGAACATTTAATGTAATTATAGAAATGACTGGATTTGGGTCTATCATCTTACTATTTGATTTCTATTTGCCCTCTCTGTTCTTTCCTCTGTTCCTGCCATTTTTGGGGTTAGTCAAGGATTTTTAAAACTATTTAATTTGATCTCTTCTATTATCTGTTAAGCAAAACAAATTGGATTACGCTTTTAGTGGTTGCTATTGCAATTACAGTCTGCATTAATTTATTATAATCTAACTTGATTTATTATTACACCACTTTACATGTAACATAAGAATCTTTCAACTGTATAATTTTATTTAACTCATCCTCCCATCCTTTGTGTAATTGCCATCATGTATTTTACTGTTACATAAATTATAAATCCCATATTACCTTGTAGGGTTTTTTTTTGCTCTAAGCAGTCAACTATTTTATAGAGAATTGAAGAAAAGTAAGGAAAAGTGTTTTTATATTTGCCCATATATCTACAGTTTCCAGTGATCATAATTTTTTCTTATAGTTCTAAGTTTCCATCTGGTATCATTTGCCTTCCGCCAGAATTTTCCTTAGTGTTTCTTATAGCACAAGCTTTCTAGTGATGAATTCTCTCAGCTTTTCACTATCTGAATGTCGACGTTTCTCCTTCAATTTTGAAGGATGTTTTTACTTAATGGAATAATAGGTTGATAGTTTTGTTACTGTTTTTCTCTCAGCACTCTGAAAAGTTTGTTTGATTGTTTTCTGGCCTCCATTATTTTATTATTTATTTATTTATTTATGGCTGCATTGAGTCTTCATTGCTGCACGCAGGCTTTCTCTAGTTGCAGTGAGCGGGAGCTACTCTTCCTTTTAGTGTGTGGGCTTCTCATTGCAGTGGCTTCTCTTGTTGCGGAGCACAGGCTCAATGCGCGGGCTTCAGTAGTTGTGGCACGTGGGCTCAGTAGTTGTGGCTCTCGGGCTCTAGAACGCAGGCTCAGTAGTTGTGGCACATGGGCTTAGTTGCTCCGCGGCACATGGGATCTTCCCGGATCAGGGCTCGAACCCATGTCCCCTGCATTGTCACACGGATTCTTAACCACTGTGCCACCAGGGAAGTCCCCTGGCCTCCATTATTTTTTATGAGTAGTCAGCTCTAATTCTTACCAGTGTTTCTTGTACATAACGTGTCCTTTTTTTCTCTCGTGGCTTTTAAAATTTTCTCTTGACCTTTGCTTTTCAGAAGTTTGACTATGATGTGCTTAGATGTAGTTTTCTTTGTAATTGTCCTACTTGAGGTTCACCAGGATTTTTGGATCTGTGACTTGATGTTTTTAGTCAAATCTGCAAAAAATTTTGTCTGTTATTTCTTCAAATATATTTTCTGCCCCATTCTCTCTTCTCCTTCTGGGACCCCAGTTATGACTACTTAAGACTGTTCCCAGGCCCTTGTTTCAATTTTTTTTTCCTCTGTACTTCAATTTGGATAATTTCTACTGGTCTATCTTCAAGGTTATCGTCTGTTCCTTTCCATTGTTAAATCTGCTATTAATCTCATCCAACAGATTTTTAAAGTTTATGTATTGTATTTTTCTGTTCTAAGAGTTCTATTTGGTTCTTTTTCAGGATTCTCGGTTTTCACCCATTATATCCACCCTTCCCTTAAATCCTTTGATAAATTTTTATACGTTTTAAAAATTCTTGTTTGCTAATTGAAACACCTAAGTGGTCTGTGGGTCTATGTCTAATAACCACTTTTTTTTTTTTTTACTATCGGTCACATATTCCTGCTTCTTCACATATCTGCTAACTTTTGACTATATATTTTCTACATTTTGTATGATACATTGTAAGAAACTATGGATTCTCTTATCTTCTTTTTTTTTTTGTGGTACGCGGGCCTCTCACTGCTGTGGCCTCTCCCGCTGCGGAGCACAGGCTCCGGACGCACAGGCTCAGCGGCCATGGTTCACGGGCCCAACCGCTCCGCGGCATGTGGGATCCTCCCGGACCGGGGCACAAACCCGCGTCCCCTGAAACGGCAGGCGGACCCTCAACCACTGCGCCACCAGGGAAGCCTCTCTCTTATCTTCTTCTGAAGAGCACTGGATTTGTCCTAGCAGCAGTTAAATCATTGGAAGATTACCCCGATCTTATGGAGGCTTGGTTTTAAGCTATATTAGAATGGGGCTATTTCAGTTTTATCCTTTGTCCTAGAGTAAAGTCCTTAGTCCTTGAACATGATCCTTGTTCTTAAGACATGGCCCTTCTGGAGGTCAATAGGAAGCCCCTCTCCAGAGCACCAGACAACTACTGAAATCTCTACCACTAACCCCAGCTGTTGCTTTCCATTGAGCTTCTTAGATTCTTGCCCTGTTCAGGCACAGCCAAGGATTTGAGGGAAGTTTTTATTACTTATTTACTGATAAATTCACTTTTATGAAACCATAGTTTTAGGAATGAGGAAAGATTTTATGCTATGACCCTCAATATAATTTTATTTTCCTCTGAAATGGCAGACTTACCTCAGCTTGCATCTGGATTATGCAAATACTGCAAGTTGTTTTCAATGAGCTTTTGAGTACCACAGGGAATTTAAGATAACTGTTACATCCATACTGCAGAACAATTACAACCAACTACACTTGTCCTAGTATCACTGTTCAGGACCTTCCAGACTCATAGTCCAGTCCATATTTCCTCCAGAACCTAGGATCCTGTGGCACTACATCCTCAAGCCTTAGAGCTCTGGAGGAAAATGCAACCACAGTGATGCCCTCTAAGCACCTGGAGAACATGTTATGGTCAGTCTACCATTGCTCAATCCTGGATGATCAGTGAGAAGAACTGGTAACTGATGAGCTCTGGGCACTGGCTCTCTGCTCTGGATGCAAGGTCTAGCACACATTCCACCCCTGGGGTCCTGCAGCTCCAGATACCTCAAGGCACTGGCTGGGGTCCATGGAGGGGAATGTTACCCAGCAGTACCACTTTTGTCCTCTAATCTCCAGCCCCAGATAATGCTGTCGCAAACTTCAGAAAAAGGAATGGCCACTGAGATGGAAAGGGTCTCATCATGTCTCTTCTTGAGGCTGTGCCTTCTCCCAACTCCACAGAGACAGCTGAAGCTACAAACCCTACTTACTGCTGACTCTTTGGTCCCAAGAGGACAGGAATCTAGGAACGAGGCTGCATATAGAGCCCACTGTGAAGTCAGCACTTCTGGTTCCTGACACTGCTCAGGTCAAAACAAGGAGGGCCTGTCAAACCTTCT
The DNA here is from genome assembly GCF_964165515.1 of Mesoplodon bidens. Lineage (NCBI taxonomy): Eukaryota > Metazoa > Chordata > Mammalia > Artiodactyla > Ziphiidae > Mesoplodon > Mesoplodon bidens. The sequence goes on along the minus strand of NC_138178.1, from coordinate 104,672,667 downwards.
GGATCAGCTAGGGTGGATCTGATGGCAGGTTTTTTTTAAAAAAAATTTTTTTTAGTAAATAAATAAATAAATAAATTTATTTACTTTTGGCTGCGTTGGGTCTTCATTGTTGCCTGCGGGCTTTCTCTACTTGCGGTGAGCAGGGGCTACTCTTCGTGGTGGTGAGCAGGCTTCTCATTGTGGTGGCTTCTCTTGTTGCAGAGCACGGGCTCTAGGCACACGGGCTTCAGTAGTTGTGGCCCGCGGGCCCTAGCGCACGGGCTCAGTAGTTGGGACACACAGGCTTAGTTGCTCCACGGCATGTAGGATCTTCCCAGACCAGGGATCAGCCCCGTGTCCCCAGAATTGGCAGGCGGATTCTTAACCACTGCGCCACCAGGGAAGTCCCCTAATGGCAGTTTTGACCCGACTGGGAGACTGGTTTGGGGAGGACTAGGTAGCTGGGGAGTTCAGTCTTGGAGCTGAAAGATTTCCCTTTGGCATATGGATTGGAGGAAGGGCAGTGAGCACAGATTACCCACGTTTTTTCTCAGAGCTCTAAAGGTGTAAGTCATTATAGAGACTGAGGGAGGGGATGAAAATGCAGCTCCAAATTCTCCTCTTCTCCCCATTTGCTTGTTCCCAGACCTGAAAACTCTCCTTTCATGTACTCTGGACTGAGAGATTGCTTCAGAGCTTCCATATCCTGAAGTGGTCCAGATAGGGCCTGCGGTTCATACTGTGGAAGAAAAATATAAGATTTTATTTAACAAAACAAAACCAAACAACTGACAAAAACACATAAAATTAGAAATATGAATTTTTCCTTTAAGAAAGGAAGTCAGTTTTTCTCAGTGAAATGCTTGCTGCCAGATTTGTTAGGTTAGAAACAACATTTACATGTTTTTTTCCTTGCACCCTATTTTCTCTAAGCTGCTATATTCACAGAGAAAATATCAATACAAACTCCAAGGACCCACTGGCTAGATTTGTTTTTTTTTTTGCTTCTAACGTTTACCGTAATGATATCTATTGCTTCAGTTAGTTTAAAGGTTTGTGAAGAATGTTTATATAACAACATATGTTCTAAAACAATGGCTATTGTGAAAAATAATAAATATTCAAAATTGTATGAGTTGATGTAAATGATTCAGCAGTAAAGCTTACCAAGCTTTTTCTATAGATGCATTATCTAAAAAGCTATAAAAAGCCCAGTGCAAAGTCTTGTTGTTTCAGAAGAATAATTTCACTCTTCCTACTGTAGCAGAGCTGTGTTGTTCTTTTTATTTTCTAATATAGTGATATCTGGCAGTTTTTCCTTCCAAAATCTAAGTATAAGCTAGGTTGTTTGTGAATTACAACCTCACAGTGGAAAATGAAGCAGCCTGGTTAATGTCACCAACTCCACCATCACCACACTTCTGAGAGTTCTCTGCAGCCAGCCTACCCAACAGCCGTAGCTCCTTGGAGAAGGTAAGCCCATCTCCTAAGAGTGAGGCATAATTGGTCCAAGTAACTCATGGTAATTGCATTAACTAGTGATTTGCTTAGAGGTAACCCTATGACCCAGTTCTGGCCAATGAGACATCAGGAAATATGCTGAGAGGCTCCTAGGAAAAAATTTTCTCCCTGATTAAGCTTGGAGTTGGAGACATCATGTAATTAACATTTATTGAACTTTGGAGACATTAAAATAATTAAGACATGATCTTTACTCTAGGTGTGCTCAATGCAGGAGAGAAATATAAACATATACACTATGATTTGATGAATATCATATACAAAATGCTCAGGTAGAATATGGAAAAAAAAAAAAAGATAGCTGTCCAGGATGAGGGTCAGGGCCTCCCAGAAGAGATGATTATTGTAGGTATTTGGACCATGTTATCTAAGAAATCTTTGCCTAGCCCAAGATCACAGAGATTTTTCTCTTATATTTTCTTCTAGAATGATATAGTTTTAGATCTTACACTTAGGTCTAGGATCCTTTTTGAGTTAATGTTTGTATATGATGTGAAGTATGGGTCAAAGTTATTATTATTATTATCATCATCATCACTATTATTTCATATATGGTTATCCGATTGTTCCAACACCATTGTTGAAAAGGCTATTCTTTGTCCTCTTCATTTCCTTTACATCTTTGTCAAAAATCAGTTGTCTATATGTATGTGGGTCTCTTTCTTGACTCCCTCGTTGTCGTTCTTTATATCAACTGTATTAATACCATTGTATTAATTACTGTAACTTTATATAAGTCTTGAAATCAGTGTTAGTCCTTTGACTTTTACAAAGTTGTTTTGGCTTCCTAGGTCATTTGTATTTCCATATAGATTTTAGAATCAGTCTGTCAACTTCCATGAAAAAAGCTGTTGAAATTTTTTTTGGATTGCATTGACTCTATAGGTCAGTTTGGGGAGAAACGACATTTTCCTTTTCCAGCGCATGAACAGATGCAGAGAACGAATGTAAGGACACCAAGGGGGGAAAGTGGTGGTGGGGCGGGGGTGATGAATTGGGAGATTGGGATTGACATATATACACTAATATGTATAAAATGGATAGCTAATAAGAACCTGCTGTATACAAAAATAAATAAAATTAAATAAAAAAGTCTTCCATGTCTCTACATAATTTTGTGGACATATGGAATACATCTATTTAATATATTTGTTATGCTAATTCTAACATCTCTGTCAACTGTGTCAGTTGGGATCGATTGATTTTTTTTCTTTATTATGATTGGATTTTCCTGCTTCTTTGCATGCCTTGTAATTTCTGATTGGAAGCTATACATTATGCATTTTATCTTCTTAGATGCTGGATATTTTTGTATTCCTATTAATCTTCTTGAATTTTGTTCTGGGTACAGTTAAATTACTTAGGAGCAGTTTGATCTTTTTGGATCTTGCTTTGAACGTTCGTTAAATGGGATCAGAGCAGTGCTCAGTCTAAGAATGATTATTCTTCATTACTGAGGCGAGACCCCTCAGAGCACTCTGCCCAATGCCCCATGAATTATAAGGTTTTCAATCTGCTGATGGGAACAGGAGCTATTCCTGGCCTTGTGAGAGCAGCCGGGCAACTTTCCAGTGGTTCTTTCTCTGGCCTTGGTTAGTTTTCTCACATGCATGTGCTGATCAGTACTCTTCTGAATACTCAAGAGGCACCTTCTGTAGATCTGCGAAGTTCTCCTCTGCAGCTCTCTCCTCTCTGTCTTTTGTCCTGCAAATTCTAGCTGCTTAGTTCTTCCCAAGCTCTCAGTTCCATCTCCAGAACTCAGAGACCACAGTTATCACAGTTTGTAATTAATAAATGAGTGTGATTATCTGATTAATGTCTGACCCTTACTTCACAATCACTGTCTCCTTGAGAACAGGGTCTTGGTCTGTTTTGCTCATTATTGTATTTCCAGTGCCTTACACAGTTTCTGGCTGATAGTAGGTCCTCAATAAATACTCAGTGAATAAAAGAATGAACATTAAACCCAATCATAACACATGGAAATACTAAGTTCCTAAAGGTTTCGTGGACATTAATTACAGTCTGAATGTTGATGTCCCCCCATGTTAGGAGGTGGGGTCTTTGGTAGGTGCTTAAGTCACGAGGGCAGAGCCTTCATGAATGGGATTAGTGTCTTTATAAAGGAGACACCAGAGAGGTCCCTCACCCCTTTCACCATGTGAGGACACAGTAAGAAGGCCCTGGCTATGAACCAGGAAGCGGGCTCTCACCAGAAGGCGACCATGCTGGCACCTTGATCTTAGACTTCCATCTTCGAGAAATGTAAGAAATAAATTTCTGTTTATAAACCTCCCAGTCTCTGGTATTTTGTTATAGAGCCTGAACAGACAAAGGTAATACATAATCTTGTTTTCAATTATCTCTCTTTTTTTTCTCTTTTAGACTTACTGAAGTTAAAATGAATGGCTCAGAACTACATTTATTAACATGGATAAACCTCACATAATGCTAAATGAAGATAGCAAGTTGCCCAAGAATATGTTCAATGCGATACCATATGTAAAGTTTAAAAATATGGAAAACATACTGTATATAGTTAAGGGATACATATATCTAATAAGTGTATGAAAACGTGCATAGGAATAAACTACACCAAGTTTAAGATAATGGTCCCTTCTTTAGAGGAGGAGAGGGGAGTGATAACCTGGGAAGGGGGTATAGAAGGAACAACTTTTGATCCTTGAAACGCCAAGTGTGTTCTGCCAGACCAGCAACATCATCATCATTTGGTAACTTGTTAGAAATGTAGAACCTCGGCCATCACTCCAGACCCACTGAATCAGGATCTGCATTTTGACAAGATCCCCAAGTGGCTCACATGCATAGTAAAATATGATAAGCACTGTTTCTGGTGGAACTATAGGATTATTGTTAACTGTCTCAAGTGTGAAACTGATGAGTATGGCTCTGTCAGAATGCCTTAATTCTTAGGAGATGCATGTTGAAGTATTCAGGGGCAAAGTGACATTGCTGTCTGCAACTTACATTCGAAAGGTTCAGAAAATAAAAGTAGTTGAGATAAAGTAAAGGTGACAAGATGCAAACGACTGGTAAATTGAGGTGAGGGGTGTACAAATATTCATTGCACTATTTTCATCTTTTATGTAGATTATACATGTTCACTATTTCAAATGTAGAATATGTTTAATGGAATTGCTTTGAATTTAAAAATCTGCTTGGGGGAAAATTAACATCTTGACAATATCGAATTTTCTCATCTATGAACATGGTATGTCACTCCACATGTTCAGGTTTTCTTCGCTGCTCTTCAGCAATGTTGAACAGTTTTCTTCATATAGATTTTATTCATTTATTGTCAATTTACACTTACTCCTAGATATTTGACTGCTTTATTGTCACAACTGTGAATGGATTCTTCTCAGTTATATTTCTGTCTGTTGCCAGTATATAGAAAACTATTAATTTCAGAATATTTATTTTCTAATTTGTTACTATACTACACTCTTATTTTTCTAATAATTTCCTGGCTCATTTTCTTTTTTTTTTTTAAACAAGTTAACCTCTTTTTAAAATATTTATTTATTTTATTTATTTTTGGCTGCATTGGGTCTCTTAGCTGCGGCATACGGGATCGTCATTGAGGCATGCGGGATCTTTGGTTGTGGTGCACAGGCTCTTTGTTGAGGCACACAGGCTTCTCTCTAGTTGTGGTGCGCTGGCTCCAGGGCGCATGGGCTCTGTAGTTGTGGTGTGTGGGTTCCAGAGAGCATGGGCTCTGTAGTTTGAGGCACTCAGGCTCTCTAGTTGAGGCGTGCAAGCTCAGCAATTGTGGTGCATGGGCTTAGTTGCCCCACGGCATGTTGGATCTTAGTTCCCTGCCCAGGGATTGAACCCGCATCCCTTGCATTGTAAGGTGGATTCTTTACCACTGGACCATCAGGGAAGTCTCCTCCCAGTTCATTTTCTTGAAATTTTTAGGAAGACAATGATAACATCTGAAAATAGTGAAAAGTTTGTCTCTTCTAATATTTTTAGAATTTTTTTAGTTGGCCTATTAAATTGATTTCCTGCATGATTTAAATAGCAGTGATGGTGAGTATCATTGTCTTCCTCCTGACTTTAATGGAATGGCTGCTAGTGTTTCAGTGTTAATGTAATGTTGCTTTTAGTTTCTCTTATATTCTTTTTATTGTAATACACTAATAACTTTTATTGAATTAGAAATGCCTGTTAAATTATATTAAGTCCCTTTTTGGCATCTTTGGAAATGATTTCATTGTTTTTTCTCTTATAATTTATGAATATAATAAATTGTTTATAATAAACTATATTTTCATTTTGGAAATGAAACTCCTTGGTCATTATTCTTTTAACATAATGCTGAATCTACTCTTACTAACATTTTATTTTTTCCATCTATATTCACAACTAAAATTGGTCTATGATATTCATTTCATTTGCTTTCTTTGTCAGGTTTTAGGATCAAAGTCTTAACATAAACCATGATATTCCTCACTGTAGGTTTCTCAGTACACACTGGTGAATTGAATTGAATCTGGCTGCTGTGGTGTTTCACACCTAGTTCCCTGTTCATTACTTACACACAGAAGCCCAAGAACAAACATCATTAATATTCCTTTGACATGGGTAAGACAAGCCAGGAAAAATACCATCAGATCATGAGCATCAGCTTAAGACCACAGGCTTTTTAAAAACTCCCTGAAGAAATATGTACTGGACAGAAAATATCCAATTGATTTTTGAAAATCAGCTTAGTAATATTCCATTGCTAAAAATAAAGACAAACTAAATATAACCCTTCTAGTAAAATGGATAAAAGACTGTTACATAACCAAACCTTTAAGGAAGGTAGAAAATTTTAGTACATGGGTAGGAAAGACCATGACTAGCTCTCAGAATACTTAATACACATTCACAAAGCACAAGTGGTATTTTGACTGTCTTGTTCATTTTTCATACCAAGTCTGACCCAGTGCCTCCCACCAGAGAAACTCTCAATAAGCATTTTTTGAAGGCACCTAGGAGAGATGATTCTTTGTTGTCCAGCTATCACATGGGGGTCATGAGTGCCCACAAGCCAAACTACCGTGCACTGGAGATCCCCACAGTTCTACACTGATGCACTGAGTTTAGAGTATGATGCCTAATCAACCTCTTTTCAGCCACTGAACACATGTCTGTACCTCGAGGTACAGTGGAGGCAGGAGGGTGGGGGACCCCTGGGCTCTGCCTCCTCAGCCATCATGGCTGCCATGCCGTGTGCTGGAGTGGCTGCTGAGTCAGGTGCACCAGGAAGGCTGACCGACTCCAGCTGAGAAGCTGGACCTCGTGATAAATGATGGTGTGGTGTATGTGCCAGGGGACAGAAGCTGGGGCACACACGAGCAGCTATTTTCCTGCATGAAACCTATATCTTAGGAACCTAAGTACGTGAGTATAAACCATAGTGTTTAGCAGGAATGGACACACAAGTGGCATTCTAGAGGTATTTTGAAGTCAGTCCAGCCTCTGGGGTCCCTCAGGAGTCCCTTCTCTGTGTCACGCTCCCTCCACAGCTGCTGGGCATTTGCTGTTGGAAAATCTGGCATGAAAACAGAACTGGAAAGCCTTTGGGTTGACTTTGGAAAAACCACAGGCTGAGAGAGTTGTATCAGAGTTTCAGAGTCTCCAGGTGAGGTGTTATTAGCATCTGTGATGCATTTGCGACCCAGCAGACTCCCTGCTTTTGGAACAGCATTTTGTGAAAAGCCAGATGACACGGTACAGGTGTGTCTCCCAGCCCTTCGATACAGTGAAGCATCCAATCCGTTATCAAGTCTGCTCCTCCACCTCCTAAATGTAACTTGAAAATGTCTATTTTTCTTTATCCCCACTGCCACTACCCTGGTGCAAGTCACTGTTTATCTACAGCCTAGATTTGTGCAGAAGCTTCCTCACCAGTGACACGGCCATCATAGCAGAGCTCCAGGAAGAACGTTAACATTGAAGCCTATATAGGCAGCCCTGCGCCCAGCACACCTCTTATCCCCACAACAGGTTACAATAAGAAGATGCCCTTAAAGTCCTGCTATGCTGCCTGCCCGCTGCTCTCCCTCCTTCTGTCTCCTTCCTCGGATCTATTTTCTCTTTGTGATTTATTATTAGCTTTGGAATGTTTCAAGCAAATAGAAAAATATAAAGAGTAATATAACATGCACTCACGCATCCATGACCCAAAGTTCTCATATTTTAACATTTCACAAAATTTTCTGGAGTTAGATAATCTAAATGAATGTTTATTATGAAATACAGTTGACACAATGCAGGGTTTAGGGGCACAGTTGAAGAATCTGTGTGTGACTTTTGACTCCCCCAAAAGTTAACTACTAATAGCCTACTGTTGACAAGAAGCCTTACCAATACTATGGTCAATTAACACATATTTTGTATTATATGTATTATATACTGTATTCTTATAATAAAGTAAACTAGAGAAAAGAAAATGTCATTAAGAAAATCATAAGGAAAAGAAAATACACTTACAATACATATACATATTTATTGAAAAAAATCTGCACATAAGTGGACCCATGTAGTTCAGAGGCATGCTGTTCAAGGGTCAACTGTATATTGCACATAGGGACGAATATATATGATGTAAATGAACATATTATGCACCACTCAGCTTAAGAAATAGAATATTACCAAATGCCGTTTAAGCCTCCCATATGCCCCTTCCAAACCAGAAGCTATGTCATGCCTCCCAGAAGTAACCACCATCATGAATTTTGAAATAACTGTTTCATTGCATTTCTTTATATTTTAACATATATGTATAGCTCCTTAATATTTTTTCTTAGTTTTGCCTGTTTTTTTTTTTTGTTTGTTTGTTTGTTTTGCGGTACGCGGGCCTCTCACTGCTGTGGCCTCTCCCGTTGCGGAGCACAGGCTCTGGACGCGCAGGCTCAGCGGCCATGGCTCACGGGCCCAGCTGCTCCGCGGCATGTGGGATCTTCCCAGACCGGGGCACGAACCCGTGTCCCCTGCATGGGCAGGCGGACTCTCAACCACTGTGCCACCAGGGAAGCCCAGTTTTGCCTGGTTTTGACCTTTATATAAGTGAAACCAATCTGAATGCATTCTTTTGTGATTTGCTTTTTTTTTTTTTTGCCTAGCAGTCTGTTTTGGGAGTCATATCCATTGTTACAGGAAGCTGTTATTCATCTGTTTTCACTGCTTTCCAATCTACACTTCGCATGCAGCCAGAGCAATCTTTTAAAGATAAAAATCCAGTTATTTGTCACCTCACTGCATGAAACCCTTCAGAGGCTCTCCAATGCTCTTGGAACAGAGTCACAGATCCCTGGTGCAGCCTACAAGCCCCCATGTGACCTGACCCCACCACCCACTTGCATCTCATCTCACTCCCTGGGCTGAAGTCCATTTCAAGAATCTCAACAAGCTGCTCTCTTCCATTTGGTCTTTGCACACACCTGGATTCTTTCACTCTTCACTGGCTAGTCCTGCTCAAATTTCAGGTCTCTGATTAAACCTCCCTTCTTTAAATGGATCTTCACTCATGACTCAGTGTAAATTAGATGCCTCTGGTTTTACCTCCTTACTACCCTGTTTCTTCTAGCACTTACCACACTTTTGTTATTATATATTTATTTGTGCATTTATTTTTTTACGTGCTGAGTGCTTGTTTCCCTTAAGTTTTATTGAGGACAGGATCACATACATTTTGCTCATAATGGCATATCTAGTCTAACAGAGCCCTGGCAGGTAGTAGGGTTCAAATAATTATCATTCAATGAGAACTGGAGCCAAGAAAAGTTGATGCAGTCATGACAAAAAAAAAAATTGTTCAGCTCATGTATTCTGGGACAATTCTCTGCTGGATAAAAATTGTTAAAAATGAAGGTGTCAAAGCATTTTCAATAAAGCATGTTAGGTGCGGTATGATCAGAGGCAGATGTTAAGCTTTTGTATTTGTCCTATATGCTGACCCAAAGAAAGTGACTGAGAGGCAACTTAATGTAGCATGTGCGATGCTGCATTTTAAACACAAAATATATAACAATAACTAAAAAGTATTGAGCGCTTACTTGTGTGGGCACCAATTTAAGTGCTTTGCATGAATGTTTTGATTTAATTCTCATAAGAACCCTAAGAAAGGGGTGTTTCTGTTATCCACATTTTTACATTATCAGGAAACTGAGGCACTGAAAGATGAAGTCACGTGCCAGAGTTTATACAACTAGTAAGTGGCAAATCCTGGCAGTGGTCCCAGGCATTGTTATTCCAGTTTTCTTCACTATTATGCTATATATATCACCTTTTAATAATTTTGTTCAAGAAATATTTGTGGCAAGAATAAGCGATGAGGTTTATACCAAAGTTCAAGCAAACTGCTATAGGCCTAAGGAATGACAGAGTTGGATTCCATAGATGGCTGTCTGCTGTAGCATTTCAGATGGTCCCTGGGAGACAGATGGGACTCAGAGGAATGGATGTGGGAGAATGATGCTGTCCATGACCCAAGACACGTTTGCAGAGTGTGAGACACATTAGGGAAGGGGATGTGATTTGGTGTCAATGGACAACAGGTGGTGTGAAATGAATGGACGTTTGTAAAGAAAGACCCCTGCCAGAATGCGGAGGGTCTTGAATGATACTTTCAGAGGTTCCTAAGTTTTTAAGCAGGGCTTGGGCTTAGGCAAATGCAGTGTCGTACTGAATATATAATAGAATCCTGTCCCGGCAACAAGTAGAGCTCAGATGTTGCAGGTGAGGAAGACTGAATGACGCTTCTCCCCTGTCTATATGTAGCCATTTATTTCCATAAGGGCTGAAGGGCCCCTGAGATTCAGATATACAGAAAAATGTCTCATGGCTGGGGGGACCTCAAAGGAGAAAAGTTGCAGGAATAGACATCAAGGAACCTAAAAGAGAGTTCACTGTACTGGACAAAGTTAGGCAAAAAGAACTAGGATCAGTACTGATGCCTCAGATCAGAGGGCATTGCTAGCTAGGTCTGGGCTCACTGGGACCTGGTCACCTCCCCAGAGTGTATGTGCCATAGGAGAGAGGGGCTGTGGACACTATGAAATAGATTCATTCTAATACTTCATCAGAGCCTGAGTGTGACTGGTTGTGTAGCCTGGACTTTGGTGTTACTAGTTTCTCCAGCCTTGTGCATCGTGATTTCTGGGCTCAACCAAACATAAGTGGGGCAGGGGTGATGGGAAGTTCTAATCCTGGAAAGCAAGGATGGGTTAAATTCTGGAAAGCAAGGATGGGTTAAATTCCTGGACACTTATATGCATCCCATGGGAACTCCTTGGAGAGAGAGCTTGTACAGGAGACTAGAATTCCTATAGTCATAAAAGTGGTAGATCTGAACCCACAAAACTTGGGAAATAATAATAATGGGACTAAATCTATTGTCCCTGGATGCTGAAACCTGAGACACTTGGGATACATAACACTTCAGCTCAGATTTCTCTACTAAGCTCTGCTCTGGACATCTCTACTTGGAGGTCCCACATTACCAAAACTGCAACATACTAATAACTGAACTCATTGTCTTTCATCTACACCCTTCTCCTCCACTGGCCTCCTTGTCTTAGTAAATTGGCACCATTTTCTCTCAGTTACTCAAGCCAAAAACTTTTTGCATCATATTTTATTCCTGTATCTAATTCAACGTCTATATGCAATCCACAAAATCTTGCCTAGTTTACCATCTAAATAGCTCACTCACCATTTTTCTCTCATATCTCACATATCATTCTTAGCCCCCATACAAGGCAGCAGCATCTCCACCTGGGTGACTGCCACACCAGCCTCCCAGTTGGTTTTCTTACCTTGAAATCTACCTACCCAAATACCCTCCCAACTGATTCTTCAGCACAATTGTTCTAAAATTCAAATCTGAACATGAACCTCCCTGAACCCTTTAAAACACTTCAGTGGGGGCTTCCCTGGTGGCGCAGTGGTTGAGAGTCCGCCTGCTGATGCAGGGGACACGGGTTCATGCCCTGTCCAGGAAGATCCCACATGCCGCGGAGCGGCTGGGCCCGTGAGCCATGGCCTGTGCTCCGCAACGGGAGAGGCCACAACAGTGAGAGGCCCGCGTACTGCAAAAAAAAAACAAAAAAAAACAAAAAAAAACACTTCAGTGGTACCTTACTGCCCTCACCATAAAGTTCAGGTGTGTATCACCAGTGCCTTGGACCATGGCCGGCATCTAGCACACACCCTGTAATTATGTGTGCATGGAAACTGGAATGAGCTTGCATGTCTCCTTTTAACTTGCTGTGAGCACGAAGGAGGCTGACTTCCCTAGACTGCAATAGCAGCTGACACTTATATGTGTTACACATTGGTCATCTGTATTTTTACTTTGCCTGTTTATTTTCTCCTGTGCGAAGTGTTTAATTTTATTATAATCAAATCTATAGATCTTTTGTAGTTTGGGGGGTTCAAGTTATACTTAGAAATTCCTTGCCCATTTTGAGATTATAAAAACATTTTCCTATATTTTGACCCAACAATTCAATACTTTTATTTTTCTCATTTAAATATTTAATCCTGATGTCAGGCAAGGGTCTAACTTCATTGATTTCCCATTCAGTAGTCAGTTTCCCCAAACAAAGAATCCATTCTTTCCTCACTGATTTAAAATGCCACCTTAATCATTTATTAGATCCCCATACATACTTGAATCTGTTTCTTGACTCTCTGTTCTGGTGGTTCTACTTTTCAGTTCCTACACCAATATGAGACTATTTTATTATTTATGATTTTTGACATAGGGAGTTTTGAATATTTTAAAACAAACTATTACCATGTGATTTCTTCCATTTAAAAATGTAGTCCCTCTATCTTACTTATTGAAATTTATGTGTGAAATAACTTGATTTCACATATGCATTTACTATACAAGGACAGATGAATTTAGGCAACTGAATATTTTTACACTGTAACATTCACATGCCTCCCAGCTTATGTGATTTCTTCAGAGTCTCCTTTCAAGGGAACTGTTAGAAAAGTCATCTTTTCGGGCATACCAATCGAGGTATATTTCAATTTTACTATAGGATAATATACTTTTCTGAAAGTAATTTCATTATTATTGATGAGGACAGTCAACAATGTTTGTATAGTGTTAACTATTGTTTACATACTAAATGCCCATATCTCCTTTGAATTTATTTGTTTATTTTTAAATCACCTGTGTACAGCTTTGGCAAATTAAAGTTAGACAAAAATGTTTGAGATCCTCAATCCAGAAGCATTAGAGTTTATTATAACTCCTTATTGGAGAATGATTTGATTAATGCATCTGTAACCAAAGCTGTTATTCCTCTCTTCCCCATTTAAACACAAAACACAACAGACTAAAAATAATCCCAAATGACAGATCATATCTCCATCATTATCTTAATAGCCTTGTGTTTTAAACACTTCTTAAAGAAAAATGAAATCAAAATTTGCATTTTATATATTTCTGAGCATACCATTAGAAAGTTCATATAATTCTTTATTAATCAAAACCAGAGTGTGGGAGTGAAATAAAACCATTTGAATAGCATAGTTCTTGTGTAAACAAAGCATAACAAATGCAAAAATCCTTAGCTAAAGGATTTAAAGCAAACATTACTCAATTATTTTGTGTCAGAATTTACAGGACTAACTAACATATGATTCAGCAGTCTCTCAGAATTCATCCTACAGTAATTCAAAAGATACAAGGATGTTCATTGTAGCATTGTTGCAATAGCGAAATACAGAAGCAACCTGGAAATTTAACAATGTGAGAAAGGTTTAATAACTTATAGTATCCATATAACTAAATACCTATGTAAATGAGTTGCAAAACAATATATTTGGTTTTATCCTCCACCCTTTTTTTGGCAAAATTACGCCAGCACACCATAAAACACTCTGTCTTTACAGAATGTAGCAAGATGGAGGCCAGTTTAGTCTTTTAGAGGGAGAGAATTTTTTTGCAGTAAAATATCAGCAGCTCAAGCTGGGTGTGTCTCTGTGTGGCATAGCTGTTGGCTGGCACTAAGAGGTCCTGAACTCCTTTGTGTGAGACCTTGAGAGAAATTTGTAATTTAAAAGGAATAGAAGTTCTCCTAGAGCCTTTATTCCTTGGAGCAATTTCAGCATTTGTCTACAGCACAATATTTGCCATTTCTTCCCAGGCATTGTTGTTTATTCTGTTCTGAAACACTAGTGAAATGATCTGCTTCTGAAATTTCTTCTCACAATAATTTAACAATATCTGTTTGTTGTCACGTTTTGCTTTCCACCAAAATCATCATCTGTTGATGCATCAGATTCTCCTTTTTCCAAGTTTTTCTCCTTAGTCTACTAACATTACAGTAATAAAATTAAGGTCATGCATGTTGGTTAACAAGTTTCTAAATACATTCTCCTTAATGAGTCTCTGTCCCCATCTTTTAACAGACAGTGCCAAGAGGTGATTTGATTTTTCACATTTCATCCATGATTCATGACAAAGAGAGTCCATAACCTCATCATTTTTTGCTCTTCAAAATTCTGTAGTTTTATCAGTTTTCTTCGCTAGTCAGGATCCTTCCCTCTTTTTTTTTCTTTATTGAAGTATAGCTAATTTACGATGTTGTTAGATTCAAGTGTACATCAAGTGATTCAGTTATACATACATATATATGTGTATATATGTATGTATATTCTTTTTCAGATTCTTTTCCATTATAGGTTACTACAAGACATTGAATATAGTTCCCTGTGCTATAAAATAGGTCCTCATTGCTTACCTATTTTATATACAGTAGTGTGTATAGGTTAATCCCAAACCCCTAATTTATCTCCCCTGCCCCCCTCTATCCCCTTTGGTGACCATAAATTTGATTTCTATGTCTGTGAGTCTATTTCTGTTTTGTAAATAAGTTCATTTGTATCATTTCCTCTTGACTGATGACTTCCGTTTGTTCAGGATGGAGAGATAAATAACTACTGGTATAGAAATGGAAACAATTGTGTGCATTGCGGTTTTCCACAGCCATTCTACTCCCTGATTTTCAGATTCTGGAAATCCAGGGGTCTGGCCTGCACACACAAGAAAATGTCATGGATATTTTCTTCCATTTGGCCAAAGGCAAATCCTCACTGAGCCTTTCTCACGCCAGAACCAAGATAACACTCACTGATGAAAACATCCATCCCAGCAACTTCTGAATGATGGACCTGATTTTAGACAGACTCGCTAAGACTGGAATTTAAGTTACTTGAGAAAATAAAGCTTGCAGCCGTCCAGCACACACAAAGTGTCTGGGACAACTCACTGGCTGCTGTATTGTGTTATTATTGCAAAGCAAGCTCACTGTCTGCCAGGATTTATTTAAAATATCCTTTCTTCTTCTTCGCATTTATAGACAGGATTCTAGTTTCCTATCAGAATCTGGCTTCCTTCCTTTTGTGAGGGAGTCTTTGAGTCTCTGCTAACAAGTGCCTTGTTCACTGGAGCCCCGGGTTACTGTCCAGCTAAGGGAATGACACCAGGGGTCCCTGAAAAACTTTTTCACAAGGGAGGCATAGTTTCCAGTAGTTTTTAGACGGTTTATGCCACAGCCTTGTAGAAATGGAGGAACATCCAATAAACACAAAAAACTCTTCTTCCTGAGGATCTACTTTTTTTCCCCATCAAATACTGACATTTCTCATTTCTTCATGATTTTGTTTTCTTCTGGCTTGAATTTCTTACTGATACGATTATTTTTGCAGATACTGGTGCCTTTCAAATATCTCATTCACCCAAACCTCTCTTCTACGTTTTAAATCCAAATAGCTAATTTTCTGCTGAAAAGTTTACTTCAAAATCAACCTGACTAAAACCAAATTTGATATTTTTTGGTAAATTTACTTTCTCTTATTTCAATCAATGACAATGACATCCACCAATGCCCAAACCAGGGACCACAATGTCAATATAGATAGTTCCACCTCTCTCACCCTCAATGTCACAGTAGGTCCAAGAATTGTCAATTTTACCAATCTCTTTTATCCACCCTTTGCTCCTCTTCCTCATCTTCACTGCCTTTTAACACTTCTCTTTTTGTCTCATCTCACTTCTCTCATTTGACCCTCCATGTTGGTGCCAGAACAATCCTTTTAAAACACACATATTACTGAAGTTTTACGCTGCTTAAAACCTCGCTGCATCTATTGAGGCTGTGCTGTGTGTCAGCCTCAGTGCTAATTTGCTGATGATAAAATGATAAACTCAACCTTGTCTCTGTCTTCAATGATCTCATAATCTGATGAAGACAAAGACAAGCAGTTCGAATTCACTGTGATGTAAGCAATGATCTCTAGGTTCCTCCTTACCTAATGTAAAGGTGCCAAGTGTCAGAGAGGAAGAGCCCCCTAATTCTGCCTTGGGAATCAGAGAAATTCACAGAGAAGGTCAGGGGAGGAGGAATTTGAAGCGCTTCACAGGAGATCACCTCAAATATCCCCATGAAGCTGGGGCACACACAGGAAGTGTGGGCGCTTTGCAGTGAGGCAGGTGGACTTGAGGAGGGTGTGGTGTTCTGCTTCAGACCTTGTGGGAAAGGGGAGAAAATTTTACCAAGACACTTGAAAAACTTACCAAGACACACTTAACAAAGAGGCTGATTTGGGGTTCTGGGCTGACAGAGTTAGAAACACAGAGGGAAGTGTCAGAGGCGCGAGGTCTGGGTGAGCCCTTAGGGTTTCTGGGCTGAGCAGGAAAGTGCCTGGTCTAATATTGGGGAGGTCCCTGGGGACAGAGAAGGGAGACAAGGCCCAGGTTCTAGGGAGTCACAGTATGAAAGTCTTGGCATCATCGGAGCTGGGAGAGACCATGAAAACCTGTTTTGTCTTCCTGCATCATACAAATGAGGGATGAGAGTACAGGAGAGCTTAACAGTTCCAGATGCTCCGTAGGCAATAGAGCCCTAGCTCTGTCGTGTGACCTTGGGCAAGGTCGTCAACTTATCTATAAAACAGAATCAATAATGGCACCTATTTCATGGGGTCACTGTGAGGATTTGATGAGTACAGTGTATAAGATGCCTGGCATGTTGGCTGGCCTGTGGTGGGTTTCCGTGACAATGTGTTATTATTTCTACTACTAATGAGGTCTCACAGCTCACCCAAGGCAGAGCCAGGACTAGAGCCAAGGGTTGGCTTTGTATTCTGTTCTTCCATCCTCCAGGTTCCTTCCTGGGGAGAAGAGGAGAGGCTTGTTCTGGCAGCAAGCACCTTCAGTAAAGTCACCAGTGGACAGTGGCTCAAGCCTGGAGAGAGGAGGGTGGGAAATCCTTGGAGTGAGGGATTATAAGGACCTTCTCTACTTTCTATCCTTCTCTTTAACTTCTGGAGTGATAGGTATGGTGGTGGTGGTGGGGGGGAGTATTTAGGGATGCACAGCTCTAAAGGACTTTAGAAGACATCAGTAGAACCCACGAGCTGGGGTGATTACAATTGTCCTAGAACCTTGGCTTTTAGGCAGAAGGGAGACGTGGAGTTTGGGGCTGCTTTCTACATATCTTGACCCAGGTCAAGAGGGAAGGAAGGATTTCCCTGGTGGTCCAGTGGCTAAGACGCCACGCTCCCAATGCAGGGGGCATGGGTTCGATCCCTGGTCAGGGAACTAAGATCCCACATGCTGAACAGAGAAGCCTAAAAAGTAAAAAATAAATAAAAATAAAGTACACAGGAGGATGTATGTAAGTTAAATACAAATACTAGGCCATTAAAAAAAAAAAAGAGGGCAGGAAAGCAGACAGGGATCACAAGCCAAAAACTCTGCTCCTAAATCGAGTTTAGGACCTTACAAGGGATAGCTTAGCAAGGGACAGGAGGGAAGTTACTGATTTGTATAAATTGGAAGGGCAGTAGATGTACATGGTAAAAAATTCAAAACATACAAACAACGAACAGTGAAAAATAAATCACCTTCCCACCTACTCCTTAGTTTCCCCTCTTAGAGACAGACTCTGTTATCAAATTCATTATTTATCTTTCCAAAAATATTCTGTGCATTTGCTAACAGACGCTCATATACACAGGCTGTTTATTGCACCAAATTTTGCATGCTAGTGTCTTGCTTTTCCCACTTAAAAATACATCTTGGGAGATGATGCTGTATCTGTAACTTGAAGCTGCCTCTTACTTTTCAAAGCCTACATAGTATTCTATTGAATGGATGCACTGTAATACATCCTTTATCAATAGGTGCTCATATTATTTCCAAACTCTCGCTTTTACAAATAGAACTACAATGAATATCTTTGTATATACATCTCTCTAAACATGTACTTATGAGGTAAATGCATAGAAGTAGAATTGCTGTGCAGGAGGAAATGTACGGTTTGTAAAATTTATTTATTCATTTATTTATTTGGATCATAGTTGATTTACAATATAGTGTTAGTTTCAGGTGTACAGGAAACTGATTCAGATATAGATATATATACATAGATAGATAGGATTATTTTCCATTACAGGTTATTACAAGATATTGAAAATAGTTCCCTGTGTTATATAGTAAATCCTTGCTTATTTATTTTATGTACAGTAGTTCGTATCTGTTAATCCCATACTCCTTATTTGTCCCTCCCTCCCTCCCCTTCCCTTTCCCCTTTGGTAACCATAAGTGATATCATATAATATTTGTCTTTGTCTGGCTTACTTAGTATGATATTCTCTAGGTCCATCCATGATGCTGCAAATGGCAATATTTCATTCTTTTTTATGGCTGAGTAATAGTCCACTGTATATATATATATGTATGTGTATATATATATATATATGTATATATATATGTGTGTATATATATATACATACACATACCACATCTTCTTAAACCAATTGCCTGTTGATGGAAACTTAGGTAGCTTCCATGTCTTGGCTATTGTAAATACTGCTGCTATGAACATTGGGATGCATGTATCTTTTCAAATGAGAGTTTTTGTCTTTTCCAGATATATGCCCAGGAGTAGGATTGCTAGATCATATGGTAACTCTATGTTTAGTTTTTTAAGGAATCTCCATTACTGTTTTCCATAGGGGCTGCATCAATTTACATTCCCTCCAACAGAGTAGGAGGGTTCCCTAGGAAACGTACGTTTTTAATTTTGATGGAATAATAGGATATTAGATGTGACTTTTTCTGTTGTCTTAGATTTTCAGCAAAGGCCCCAAAGACCAAACTAAGTCACGAACTACCTATTCAGGAGCTGTGAAGAGATGGTAATACCTGTTTTCTTTTCACCTTTAACCTCATCTCTGCCTCAGGGTCATATAAGAGATGGCCAGGAATTCATCGAGAGGCAGAACAAATGTTAGAAAAGAGGGTTTCTTTAGAGAGTGAGAAACTGGAGAGTTGTCAGAACAGCGTGCTGTTTCTCCTTTCCCGAGTTTGTTTCCCTCTTAGTTTAAGGCAAGTCGCTGGGGAGGGTTCATAAGAGCAACTCAGAGACCTTGTCACACATCCCGTGGATTTGGGGGATGTAGGGTTTAGTACCTGAGTCACTGCTGGGGAAAGCTTCTGAAAGCCACAGTCTGTGGCAAAACTGCCTCCGTGGGCAGGGGGAGAAGAGGCTGCCATGGGAACAGAGGCACCCTCCCCGACAATGGGGAAAGGTGTGTGTTTCCTGTGACCTGCTGTGGGCCCTGTGGAAGGGAGCTGGAATTGAAAAGGATCCCACCAAGAACAGGCTGGAGGCTCCCGGGTGGGGATGGAGGCAGGGTGCCAAGGTCTGAGTGTGAGAGCCACAACTGTCAGCAGGAGAGTGTCGGTGGGGTCAGGAATGCTCAGGTTAATGTCTCCAATGAACCCCAGAATCATCCCATAAGAGACAAGCATTTGGGCACTGGTCACACACAGAGGGTACCAAAGCCAGATTACAACTGTCCCAGTCACCAAAGACCTTTTCCACGCTCTGCGTGTCTCTTCTCCCAGTGTCGACCCTAGGGGAACTGGAGCTCACAGGGTCAGGGAGAAATGGAGGGAAAAGAACAAGGTGAAAGAATGTAAAGCCAACCAGGACCCCCTTTCCGGGCTTCAGGTTTCTGAGCCTGAGTCAGGACTGATCCAGAGGTTGCGGAAAAGGTTTAAATTGCAGGAGATTAAAGCTTTGATGTGAAACTGGTCTAAATTTGTCAATACCTGGAAAGTGAGACTATTCACTAATAACTGAAAGCGACTACATATTTAAAGTATAAGAAGTAGAAAAATATTTTTAGACATCTTTGAATTTCTTGTTCTTCCCATTTATTAATATTGTTTTTAAAAGCCAATTAGAAGCAAAGTTTATTTCTTTAGATTTCTTTTAGCTTTTTATTTTGAAATTATTTTAAATTTTCAGAAAAATTGCAAAACTAGTACTCACAAAGTTTACATATGCCTTCCACCTAGCTTTCCCTGTTGTCTTCTTGCATAATCATGGTATGATGATCAAGACCAAGAAATTGACATTGAAGCAATACTATTAACTAAACTCCACGGTTTATTCAAATTTCACTAGTTCTTCCTGGCCCAGGATCCCATATTGCATTTAACTGATCTGTCTCTTTAGTGTCCTCCAATTTGTAATAATTCCTCAGTCTTTCTTGGTCTTTCATGACCTTGATAATTTTGAAGAGCTCTGTTCAGTGATTTTGTAGAATGCCTGTCAGGTTTGCCTGATGTTTTCTCATGATTAGATTGAGGTTGTGCATTTTAGCTAGTATCCCACAGAGGTGATGTTGTGACCTCCCCAGTGCATCCTAGCAGAGGGTACATGATGTCAATATGTCTTGTTACTGGTGATGTTGACCTGGATCACTTGGCTAAGATGATGCCTGCCTGATTTCTCCACAGTTGTGGAGACTATTTCTCCCTTTGTAATTCATAGATATCTTGTACAGAGACACTTTGAGACCATCAAATTTCCTGTTTCTCTTCAAACTTTTGCTCACTAATAAACGGATTTGCCTTCAAAAATTATTACTGTGGTTTTTGCCTAATGACAATTTTCATTTTCCTCCCTCCTACATTTATTAATCGCACTTTTATGTTTCTCCTCCTCTATTTATTTATTCAGCCATTTATTAATATCAGTATGGACTCATGGACTTTTTTTTTATTTTATGGGTTGTAATCCAATGCTATCACCATTTACATTCTTTCTCGAATTATTCCAGCTTTGGCCACTGGGAGCTCCTTTAGGTGGGCTTTTCTGTCCTTTCAACATGCTCCCATTTATTTATTTATTTTTTTAACACTTTCCTATTTACTGTCCCCACAAGATAATCCTGGCTCATTCTCTATTTTCCCTGTCCCAGCCCTGGAATCCATCATTCTCCTAGGAGCCCTGGTTTGTTTGTTTTTTTGGTTTCTTTTACTACCTCTGGATTTTGAACCTTAGTTAGAAAGCTGGCTCTAAGGTCTAATTCCCTTTCTGCCTGTATCAGTGAAGCACAGTAATAACTCCACAGTCTACTTTCCAAAGGCTGGGTTATTTTGCCAAAAATAATCATAAGCACTTCAGCAGGAAGTCTGGTGGAAATTTGCCTCCAAGTCCTGCCCTCCTGGGGGCTCCTGCCATTGTGAGGCCTATATGTCTTCTCATTAATCCTAATCATCTGATAGGCAACTATTGACCACACACACACACACACACACACACACACACACACACCTCCCAGGGACAGGCATTAATTCTCAGAGATTTTAGAGGCTAAATTATTATTCATAAGCAGAAACAATTTCCTCGAGGCAGCATCAGCTCCTCAGCCTCCCCAGGTGAGACCTGGCCTTTTGATATACAGAGCCCTGGACAGCCCCCTTTGCTCACACACCTTCTTTCAGCACTTGCTCTAGGGCTTAACAAATGAAGGGTTTCAGGGCACGTACCTTTCCACATTAGAGCTTTTCTTTATTTGAGGTGCAGGGTCAAATTCTTTCACAGAATCCCTATTCTCTGGTAATCTCTGTAAATGGATATATTATGTAAATGGATATATTCCTTTGAGGATATATTATTCTCTTGTACAGAAAAAAAAAAGCTATAAATGAGTGATATTGTTTTTCCAGTTACCTTAATATTAATCCAAATGAGAAAATTACTACCTATATAATGATGCATAAGAAAGATCTGTTTCCAGCCTTAATATTCACATTCACCATTACACTAAATGAACCAGAGTTCGTGGAAATGCTCAAAAGTTCACCAAAGGCCTAGTGAACATTATCCAATGACGTTTTAATACCTTATCTCAAGATTAACCCTCTCGGGCTTCCCTGGTGGCACAGTGGTTGGGAGTCTGCCTGCCGATGCAGGGGACACGGGTTCGTGCCCTGGCCCGGGAAGATCCCACATGCCGCGGAGCGGCTGGGCCCATGAGCCATGGCCACTGAGCTTGCGCATCCGGAGCCTGTGCTCCTCAACGGGAGAGGCCACAACAGTGAGAGGCCCGCGTACTGAAAAAAAAAAAAAAAAAAAAAAGATTAACCCTCTCTGGTCAATGTTACCCAGTTGTAGGTTTTATGTATGTCTGCCTCTTGATCCCACAATAGTATTAAGTTAGCATACAAGTTTTCAGAAATATTAATAGCCAAGAATATACATCTTCTACTGTCCATAGAATCACAAAAAATGTCTACAATAGATCAGTGAAAGTGAAAAATAGTCTTTTATTTGGCTTGGTTCAGTTCTCTGTAAGATGAAAGAAAATATAGCAATGGAAAATATCTTATATTCCTACTGTTTATTGTTTCATCGTTCCACTTATTGAATATTGGTGTTTTTATTATTGAAACTTTATACTATGCTTAATCAATTTTGTTTCCAACTCTATTATCTGATATTAATTTTTATCAATTTTAATTTCTTTTTTCTGTTTTAATTTGTTTTTACTGTTTTTAAATGACCTATCTTGGACCAACTTTCTAACTTTAACGTTTTGGAGTATTAATCTTGCTTATTGATTTAGGCAGAAACTGGCTTTTAACAGTAGGTTTAGATGATTTATATTAAATCTGGTATTTGGTACATTTGGTTTTCATTCTTTCAATGTTTAGGATCTGTCTCTTTGCTTATATGAACTATATTACCCCCTTTATCTTTGAAAAAGTTTTGGAAGACAAAAAAAGCTCTATTTTAAAGACATACATGAATATCATAAACCATTCTGTAAGCATTCTAATGATCTCTTTCCTGAATCAAAAGCCTGTTCCACTCCCCTTCATGGAAGAGAAAGGCTTTTTGTCTGTGCTTCTTGTTCCCTATGCTAATTTCCCATTCATAATTAAATATGATATTTCTCACTTTTTTCTCTTTCATGTTTCTTTTATGCTTTCTGTGTCTTACTTTTCTTCAAATAATTAAGCTGGTGTCATAAATAACCCTTCCAGAGTTATCCTTACTTCTTTAACAATAGTTGCTATCAATAATTATCATGGGTTCATTTTTTAGCCATTAGCCATTCAAAATTTCTACCACTAATTTTAGCCTTGCATAGTGTACATTGTGGCTTTGAGCACTTTTCAAACGAGGCCCCTGGCTGCCACATTTCTTTTGAAATTGGGCCGATCTGAGAATGTCTCTCTGTTGCCTCCTTATACAAATGGCTTGATGTGGCCCATTATTCTAGAGTTGCAGCTTATTCCTTCCATAGAAGATGTCATCACTGTGTCATTAGGCATTTCTCCTTGCAGTGGAAAAAGCCAAAGCTAGTCTGATATTTTGCTCTTTGAAAATGACCTACTTTTTCTACTTGGAAACTTGCAGAATTCTCTTTTTTTCCCTTATAGTTTTAATTTTTTATGAAACTGTCATGGTGTTGCTTTTGTTATTGATTTTGCCTGGAGCCTTGGACGTACTTGCTGTAATTTTTTTTCAAATATAATGTTTTCTCTGAGTATTGATTTTATCCTTTGTTTTTTTTCACCTTTGGAAACCCCTTTTTTTTGGAAATCAGATCTCCAAATTTAACAACTTCTCTTGAATTATTTCCTTACTTTTCTCACTCATTTTCAATTCTGAATATTGTAATTATGGATAAGGAGGGGGTGAACAGTTGTTTTTTTTTTTAATGTAAAGAAACCACGAACAATGACAATTGTCAAACAAGGAGGCCTTGTTTTTTTTTTTTTTTTTTTGTGGTACGCGGGCCTCTCACTGTTGCAGCCCCTCCCGTTGCAGAGCACAGGCTCCGGACGCGCAGGCTCAGCGGCAGTCCCCTGCATTGGCAGGCGGACTCTTAACCACTGCGCCACCAGGGAAGCCCAAGGAGGCCTTGTTTTAATGAAGACCAGTTGACACCTGTTTGGCTGAATCAGGGATGACAGGGCAGCTGGACCATTTTGTCCATTTTCAAACAGAGCCAAGGATTTATGGGTTCCTCCTTTGGTGAAGGTGGTAACAACTGCAGCTAAACACAGTGCAGGTAGAATCTGTCACAGATTCTCTACAGCCTGAGGAATTTTTCATATAACCTGCAGAATAAGTCAGAAGCAATTAAAAGACAACAGCGGTAAGTTCTTGATATGAGGAGCCCCCGCTCCCGCCAAAGGGGGCTCCAGAAGTTCAGCTCAGAGTGTGAAGTCAAGTGTACGAAGAACACGGCAAACAGTGTGAGTTACAACATGGCTCACAACAGCAGCTGGGGAAAGGGAGAGGGAGATTCTCCTGGTTGTTTGAGGACCAGGGATCCCCTGGAGCAGATATTGTGACTTAAGATATCCATCCACAGGCAGCAGGATCTCTACCTGTCTGGGGTTTAGGGTGAGCCCTGACCTAGATCCTGGACCAGTGATTGTTTGGAGTCTAGGCCTGGGAACCAACAGAGGCCCTGGCTGACAGGCTGTGCCAGCCTGAAAGGGAGGAGGGTGGTGGGAGGGCTGGACCCATGTTCATGTGGACTGACAGGGATAGAGATGTGGGAAGTAGAAGGGAGTGGTCAAGGCTGGGCCGAGGAGGATGAGTTAGGACTGAGATCACTAATGCTGTACTTGCCTCGGTGGCAACTGATATAGAAACAAGGGCTGGGCTAAGACTGTAGATGGCATGTCAGTGGCCCTGGCCATTAGGAGCTGAGTAATAGAAGTCTTTGGGAGCACAGAGGCCATTTTTATGAGTCAGGAGGGACCTATTTTCCTTATTTTATCTCTCTACCAGAGTTGTTTGACAAATGCCTGTAGTAATTACAGGTCTTTTCTATGTCTAGGCTTCAGATCTGGCCCTTCTTCTATGATCAGACAGGAAGTTATGAAACCAGCAACTATACTTGTTGTAGTGATCTTCTTGAGGACATTGGCAATGATATATCTCTTTCCATTTGTTAGACTTATCTGATAAATTCTTTCAAAGAAAAGTATAACTTCAGAGGGGGTACCAGCCCCTAATGGTCCTATTTACCTTGCATTTACGGATGCTCCTAACACATACGTTTGTTCATTCTTTGCAAATCCCAAATCCACTAAACTCCCCTTTCTTATCGAAGATCCTCTCATTTGAAGCCCAGAAAAAGTAGAAACAATTTGATCCCAATTAATTATATAGCACTGGATTTCCAGTTCCCATGACTTTCCACTGGACATGATGTTCGATGGTATTGCTGCATTTCCACCCCTTCAAAGCATTTTGAACATAAATAACTACAGTTATTTCCATCGAGGAAAACAGCTTGCTAAATTCATCTCCATGTACTTAGAATTCTAAGTTCCTCATTTGCCAGTAAGTTATTAAAATTCACTCATTTTTAAATAGACTTCCACCTTCCTAAGAGGCTTCTACATATCCTGTCATTACTTTTCTGCTGCTTTCCACAATGGGTAGATAACTGATTTGATGGGAGAAATTAATTTGACATTTTATCCTTAATCAGAACATTAAATATCCTCCTAACCATAGTCTTAGTCATTTGTGTCTTGTCATCATACAATGATTGCACTTTCTTCTCTAGATCCATAGTTAAAGTCTGAAATTGAAGGTACACGAGAGATGAGGACCTCATTTTAGAAACTCATTTGCTATATCAATCCAGGAAAGATGGGCTTGCTCCCTCCTGTCCAGAGACTCAGAGACCTTTGGGTGTCACCAAGGGAACTGCACTAGAGACAGGAAAAGTGCAGGATGATTTTATTTTAAAAAACAAACAAAAGCAAAACCTCTGCTTTTCTGGGATATCACTGGCATTTATGGAAACATGCCCCCACTTCTGAAGAATTCTGCTGTGGGACTTGAAGATAATCTTCGAAGGTGACCATGTCATATAAGTCTGAGTTTCGAGCACTCAACAGCTAAAATTACCTGAAGGAACAAAGGTCTTCTGGGGAGTGGGAGAGGGTGAGGGAAACTGGAAGGTGGGGCAGGGCTGGATCAAGAGCAAACCAAGCACACAAGCCTCAGTTGGCTCCTGTTTTCAGTTATCAGCCACCATTATCTATCTTCCCCAGCGGTGAATGGAAGAGGCAGTGCAGCAGAGGTGCGCCCAGGGCAAACCGAGTGCCGCCCCAAAGTGCAAGTCAGAATTCAGTGAGTGTCCTGGGGGATAGTCTGAGACTAGACTGCTCTTTAATAGAAGTTGTCCCCCTTTCTGCATCTGCCCCCATGGCACCTCCTCAGGCTCAAAACTTGTCCTCAAGTTCTGATTGACTTGAAAGTGGTTTTGCAAATACATCTCTGTTTCTTTCTGTGGACAGGAGCTTAGAATTACTTAGCCCAGTCTCTCATTTGATAGATTAAAAGAATTAAGCACAAAGAAGTTCAATGACTTGCCCAAGGTCACTTCTTGTTGAGTTTAGAGCCACCATCTTTGTATTATGAAAACCATCTCCAACTTTTCCTAGATTATACACGTATTTTTTAAACTTGTGTTGAACTTGGACATAGAATGTCTTATGGCTGCCTGGCACCTTTTGAAGACAGTTCTAATATTTGAAGAATTTTGACTAATGATTCCCCATCCATAGTCTCTCTAGCCAAAAAGGACTCTCCCCACCTCCTCTGCAGTAAGACACAGGCACTGGTGCCACCAATCAGAGGGCCTCACCTAAGACTTATTCAGAAGGAAATGAAATAAGCTCCTCATTCTGCTGCAACTGTGGCTTCAGAGCCAGCTGGCTTTCGGAGGCTGTGGTGGTCTCAAGGTTGGGTTCCTGACAGAGGCACAGCACTGATGTGGCATCGGTGGCAACTGCAGTGATGTCAAGTCCCTGGTATTCAGGTCAGAGCAACCTGGAACATTTGGGTTCCGTGGTGACAACAGTCAGGCCAGTGTTGTGTTTTGGTGTGGGCAGTGTACCTGGAGCTTTAGCCTCTAGCCCGGTTCTCCAGCCTTCCAAGGTTCTAGGAGCCCCCTAATAACCTTTCAGTAAAGTCATTTTTTGCTTAAGCTAACTCCATGGATCCCAGTATTTGTAAATGTTATTGGCAAGGTGAAAGAGCAGGATGAAATCAGAAAAACACCTTTGTTGTTCCCTCACCCCATTCCCTATTCCAATGCCCTGCCCTGACTCTGGATGAAATTCCTCTTAGATGATCAAAGCCCTCTGTTCTCCTTCGGTCACAAGTATAGTCTCATGTTAGTGATTATTGGTCCAGTCCAATATGGTAATAACAATTCTGGAATCTCTTCTAAGTGAAAGCTTCTTCCCTCTCCAGCTTGGGTGTTGGCTTTATCCTGGAAGCATTTATCAGAGGAGGGAGCATGGTCCTCTTCTCTCTCTTTCCCTATCCAGGGCTTCTCCTTTCCCTCTTACAAGCCTGCCTCTACGCCTCCAGAATTAAAATGAGCAGGAGGGAGGAGAGACAGAGGTGGGAGAACACTCACGTGGCCAGCACAGATGAACCTGGTCTTGGCTTCCTCTGGCCATGGCACATGTTTAAAGAGATCGTGTATTCAAAAGGTCTAGTACAGCATGTGGCAGATGCTTAATAAATATTTATATTTATTTTCATTCGGTGTACATTTGATGTTTCCACTCTATTAGACAGTAAAAAGAAGAGGGACTATGCCTAGTCTTTGTACTATTGTCACCTATTTTATTGTGCTGTATCCTGTTAAGCTCCATCATTACTGGGATACTGATAAAGTCATCAAGGTTTAAGCCTCTTAAAAGACTACACTCTGGGGGCTTCCCTGGTGGCGCAGTGGTTGAGAGTCCACCTGCCGATTCAGGGGACACGGGTTTGTGCCCCAGTCCGGGAAGACCCCACATGCCGTGGAGCGGCTGGGCCCGTGAGCCATGGCCGCTGAGCCTGAGCATCCGGAGCCTGTGCTCTGCAAAGAGAGAGGCCACAGCAGTGAGAGGCCCGGGTACCGCAAAAAAAAAAAAAAAAAAAGACTACACTCTGGTTATTTGTGCACATGTGGTGATCCTACTGCAAGCAGAGCTTTCTAAGCAGGGGGCATATTGTGGGAGATAGATGGCTTTCCACCAAAGACCCTGATTCCCCTTCAGTAGAGCTATCACTAGAAGGTTTCTTCCCAGCCAGCTCCAACATTTCCTAGACTCCCTTGTGTTTAGATGGGACCATGTGACTGAGTTCTGGCTAATGGAATGTGGATAGAAGTGTTGTTTGACATTTCCAGGCCTGGCCCATAAAACCTTTGCACACTCTCTCTGCTCTCTTGGCTTCCCAGATGTTGGTGTTAGGGTTAGCTTGGAAATCATGTGTTGAAGATGGCAGAGCCTCCATCAACCTCAATTCTGTGGAGCAGAACTCTCTGCTTCCAACTGGACTTTACATAAAAAAGAAATAAACTTCTACTATGTTAAGTCAAAGGTCAACAACTTTTTCTATAAAGGGCCAGATAGTAAATATTTAGGCTTTGAAAGCTGTATGGTCTCTATTGCAACTACTCAACTCTGCCATCTTAGAAAGCAGTCATAGGTGACACATAAATGAATGACACATCTATATTCCAATAAAACTTTTTTTTTTTTACAAAAACAGATAGCAGTCTGGTAACTGTGGGTGGTAGTTTCTGACCCCTGTATTAAGCCACTACAATTTTGGATTTTATCCGTTAGAGCAGAATACTACATTAATCAATTCACTTTTCTTATTCAATCTTGTGTCAGCATTACTCAGTGTGATGCAAGGCACAGAGTAGATACTCAGTGATGAGTGAATGGAGAGATTCAAAGCACAGAGTCTGGAGTTTCAACAACTGTCTGGGACAGAAGATCATGCCTCAGGCCTGAACATGGCCAGGAACTTAGTCTGAGTTCCTTGCATAAAGCTGGGAGACACAAAATGTTGGATAAGAAAGCTCCCTCTATTGTCCCTCCATTGTCTTCAAGACTGGGTCCAGTTTCCCCGCCTTGGCATTGAGGGATTCCTGACTCTGGCTTCTGCTCTTATCTCCATCTTCTTTTCCCACTGCTCCTTCTTCTTTGTGTCTGAGCCCCAGGAATATCAAACCAAGTTCCCTAAATGTCTGGCGATTTTACACATGCTGTTTCCTCTGTCAGGAATGTCATTCTCCTTCTTGTTTCCCTAGCTTAACTCCTCCATCTGCTCTTATCCCACTTAGACTAGGAGATGATACTCTTTGATGTGCTTATCGTCCATATGGCCACAAACCCAGCTCATTCCTCAGTTACAGCACTTATCATGTTCTGATGTGTCAATATACCTGTCTATGTACCTGGTTGGGTACATCCTGAGGTCAGGGACCACTTTGCTTTCCATACCCCCAAACCCTATGGCATACTTGTCACTTACTTGGTTCTCAGTAGAAACTGGTGAAAGAGTCAGTGAATTAATATGAATCCAAGCCTTAACTAATACAGCAATAACTACATATGTTGAAGAGTTGTTTTACTTTTGGCATTTACAGATATTTGATTCAAAAACACTAACAACTAAAAATGATATATCATGGATAACATAATAACTTACATTGGATTTACATTTCCAGTAGCTAGTAAAGAATGTCCATTCCTTTTGCCTCTGCAACCAAACCACCCTCGGTTGCACCTGAGCCCAGAGCAACTGAGGTGCTCAAGATTGCCCAACACAGAACAAAAAGGCTAAAGTCTTATTAAACAGTTTGGGTTCTGCTGATGGCGCATGGATCCTCTAAAAAAATACACAACTCTATGACCCAGATTTTCCAGAAAAGTCCCACTTTCAAGTGTTTGTTCCATTTTTCCCACAAATAAGCATACATTTTTCAAGCCATATGTCTCTATTTTGTTTAAGAAAATGTGACTGCTGTTAAATATCCAATTCCAGCCCTGAATGGTGCATTAAGTTCATGATAAACAGCCTTATATTTAACCAAGCATCTCACCTAAAAACATTTTTTGAATTTACTCCTATTGAAAACATTTAGAAATGTCACAGTACCTAAATTTTTAAAGTCTATATCTCCATCTGACTATATATAAAACTTGGCTACAATTTTTTTTTTTTTTTTTGCGGTATGCGGGCCTCTCACTGTTGTGGCCTCTCCCGTTGTGGAGCACAGGCTCCGGACGCCAGGCTCAGCGGCCATGGCTCACAGGCCCAGCTGCTCCGCGGCATGTGGGATCCTCCGGGACCGGGGCACGAACCCGTGTCCCCTGCATCGGCAGGCCGACTCTCAACCACTGCGCCACCAGGGAGCCCTTGGCTACAACTTTTAACATTGTGCTAGTAAAGCTGAGTGAAATGCATTCCTTAAATTTGGGGCTTTTGAACCGGCTTTGCCTTTTGGACAATTTGGCATCCATTGGGCTAGTCTTTTGCCTCTGACTCAAAATCATAATGGAAACTTTGACCTCACATCTAACAAGGATAGGAGCAGGCCTTAAAACTGAGGTATCCCCACCCCAAACGCAACCACAGTGTTTCCAGTGCTTACCTGGTGGGAGCCCCAGGGCAGCCTGACTTGTCACCAAGGGAAAGGGAGACCTGGGCTATTCTGCGGGGGAGGAGATGGTGGCTCTTGTTTGTTTGACTGACTGCTGCTTGCGCCCAGGAAGAGCCAAAAGCAGAAGAGAAGGAAGCAAAAATAGCCTCTGATAAGGACCTAGATCCAGAGGGGAAACCACTCAGGAACAGAACTGAGGTTTGGAGACGGTTCTACCCACCCCTCTTCCTTTCACACACACCCTTGCTTCCTCTTCCCAGGGCCATCCAGCCTGTGAACCCTCTCCCTGCTTGTCTGGGCACTCCTGGTCCAGCACTTGTCATCCTCAATGTCAGACACATGCTTGGCAGGGTAGGTGAAAGATGGACAGGTGGAGCAGCGCTGGAGCTCAACTCAGGTGGCCTTCACCACTCACCTCCATAATCCCTTTTACAAGGGGTTGAGCTAACGGTTTGGAGCAGGTGGGTCCTAAGGAGAATGGGTCCTTACTTGAACAGATTGCAGGATGGATGAAGGGACAGATATTTAGTTGAACCACAGGAAGTTGCCAGTTATCTAGACAGATAAATAGATAATTTAGGTATGATAGATGGTGGATAGCAATATGTACACCTAGGTAGATATAAAAGCAGATAGGGATAGAGATGGCAAGTTAGGAATATACAGATCAATTACAATATGTATTTTAACTGTACATCAGTTATTTGAGGCACGTATGTGCCTCTTTCTAGAAGGAAAGGACGGTCTGAGGGATATCAAGGAAAAAAGAACAAGATGTGTAGACATCTATGGGAGCAGTATCAACACTGGTAACAGCCAACCCATGCCACAAACCCTATTCCTAACCTGCTCCCACCTTACCAATTACAGTAAAATCCCCAGCAGAACAGAACTGTTAGAAATTGAACTATATGAAATTGTATACACCACTTAGGTACAAATGAGATATCTTGTCTTAAGATAATCCAGAAGTACATCTTAGGGTTTTGTAAAATAGCTCATAAACTATGATTTATACACTGGCTTGAGCTAATCTGCCCCCATGGACTCACAGTTATTATTTATCACTTTCTCCCAAACTGAAATATAAGTATTCCGGACCATTAATTAAAATGTATAAACAATTGATCACAGTCCTCTCTTACACCGAAGGGGACAGATGGAATCACAGTCAGGGTCACCTTCATACTGTTAATGCTAAGTTAGAGAACAAGGCTTTCCATTACCTCATCTTTAAATGGAAGATACCTGGCAGAGTAGAGCTGACCTGATGTGCCCAGCAAGTTTCAGGTCAAACGTCTTCAACCCAGAACAGAGACATGGCAAGCCTTGCTCACTAGAGACTAGAAAGGTCACTTGAGCCCACCTAAGTGCAGGTGGCCCAAGGGGAAGAGACAGGGGACACTGCCTTGCCTTTGTAAGCCCCCATTGGTAATGTGGACCAATCAGTTTATCTACTCCTTAGCCTATAGGGAGAAGTGAATAGGGCAGCAGAGCAAAAGGTGTGTGTTTCCTCACCAATACTTTTGAAAGGGCTGAGTTCTACAAAGTGTCCTCTTTTATGAGCAGAAGCAAGAATGTGTAGAGAAAGGTCCTTCCTGCAAAAGCCTGTGAAGCCAATGGAGCTCCTTGGGAGCTGATGGGGTGAAGCCTAAGAAATAGTGATTTGTAACTCTTGTTATGACCCTTCTTCTACATATACACATATAGATAGCTTGGAAATCCCAATCCATATTTTGGAGGCCCTACTGAAGGGATTCCAATATTGTAAATTCCCTTGCTCCCCCAATGGGTGTGAGGTTTTCCACTTCTCAGGTCCAGACATGGCTCCTTACCATGGTGGCCAAATGCTTCCTGGCTGGGGCTGTGGGACACAGATTGCCCCTTCATGAGCCTTAGGATACCCACCAGGGGAGAGCTGGGGAAACTACTTTGCCTGGTTGGAGCCCCAGATGGACGACTAAGGCCCCAAAATGTCAGGCCGAGACAGCCTCCCCAGTTGTGCTGTGAACGGTCCAAGTGGGTAACACACTTTAAACTCTCTTGAGAAATGTCATGAGTGTGTCCCGGAAGCCTGTCTGGAAGGTGACACTTATGGACACTAACTTGTTTCCAGAATCAGAAAGGAGATCCATGGCAGATATCTCCCCCCACCCCCCAATCCCCAGATACCTAAGGGAAATTTCCTTGACGCAGGACTCAAATGACAGAATAGGTGATCAGGCAGGCCGTGAAACCCATAGGCGGGACACTGTAGACTTAGTGCAGAAATGAACAATTTCTGAGACAGAAAAGAAAAAAACAAAAAATAAAAGAGCAACAGACTTAGAGGCTTACTTCTGTGACTGTGGAAGAACCCTTGAAGACCCTGCTGAGTATCTGAGTAGGTGGAGAGCAGCAGGGATCTACATGTTAAATTCCTAAACACCCCAAAAGGCAGGAAAAGAAAACTTCAGCATGTGCACTGATGATTAGAAAAACCCCCCAGAGGGCACAGGAGCAAGGAACAATTACAGGAAGGAGTGAAATAATATAATGGCTCCAGGATGATCAGAGATATGAGTTTTGTTTGTTGGATGATTTTGTTTTGTCTTTAAACCTCTGAGAGGTTGAAGCTGCAGATAAGAGAGAAGAAATTTCAGGGAATGAGGTGCCTAGAGGGGTGGGAGTGAATGAGATCCCAAGTGGGTAAGGAAGGAGTTCCCTGGAGAGGGAAGAAACACGCACCTCCTTCACCGATGTGTGGGCTTTCGGGGAGGAATAGAAGCAATGCAAGTAAGTTTTAGACCAGAGTGGGGAAAGGTGATGAGTGCCATCTTGTTGAAACCATGCAACTCAGATTGGGACTTGAACCCACGTTCTTTTCATTGATATCACATTCCTGGTCTCAGGACTTTTTTTTTTTTTAAACATCTTTATTGGAGTATAATTGCTTTACAATGGTGTGTTAGTTTCTGCTGTATGACAAAGTGAATCAGTTATACGAATACATATATCCCGTTATCCCCTCCCTCTTGCGCCTCTCAGGACTTAATAAAGCTCAGGTTCTTGATATCTCGTCGCAAAAAGAAGTCAGTGAGAGACAAAGCGATAGGTAAGAAGCGGATTTATTTAGAGAGAAACACGCTCCACAGACAAGACTGAGGGCCACCTCAGAAGGTGAGAGGCCCGAAATATGGCATGGTTAGTTTTTATGGGCTGCGTAATTTCATAGGCTAATGAGTGGGAGGATTATTCCAACTATTTTGGGGAAGGGGCAAAGATTTCCAGGAATTGGGCCACTCCCCACTTTTTTTTTGATTAATTAATTTATTTATTTTTGGCTGCGTTGGGTCTTCATTGCTGCGGGCAGGCTTTCTCTAGTTGTGGCAAGTGGGGGCTACTCTTCTTTGCAGTGTGCGGGCTTCTCATTGCGGTGGTTTCTCTTGTTGTGGAGCACGGGCTCTAGGCATGCGGGCTTCAGTAGTTGTGGCTCGCAGGCTTAGTTGCTCCGTGGCATGTGGGATCTTCCTGGACCAGGGATCGAACCCATGTCCCCTTCACTGGCAGGCGGATTCTTAACCACTGCGCCACCAGGGAAGTCCCCCACATTTTGATCTTTGATGGTCAGCCTTGGAACTGTCATGGTACTGGTGGGTGTGTCATTTAGCATATGCTTATGTAGTACAATGAGCGTATAATGAGGCTCAAGGTCCACTGGAAGTCAAATCTTCCGCCATCTTGGACCTAGTTGGTTCTAACTAGTTTTTGTCATGACCTATAACTATGTCATTCTCTTAAAGGTTGTGCCCTGCCCCCTTCCCTCCTGCTTCATTATTGCCATTGTTCTCTCTGTGAAGTGTGCAGCAAGGTCCTTGCTCAGAGTGAATAAAAGTGAAGCTGTAAGGAAAAAGTGGTGGCAGTTTTCAAAAGCCATTGGGGAAAACTGGGGGCCTGGGCCAGCCATGGAGGCGTGTGAGGGAAGGTTCACGGCTCGGTGTTGATGAAGGTGGTGGAGCTGGTGGTGTGAATTCTGAGGAGGATGTGGGTGAGGACTGGAGTGTAACAGCCACTGGACTGGAAGGGCACCCCCTCTGTGGGGTGAAGCTGGGGGTCTGTCTGAGCCACCGCCCCTTGAGGGACCCAGATTTCTCCAGCTTCCTTTGCTCCCTGATAGGAACGTGTTTATGAGAGAGGCCATAACCTTGCGGTGGTGACAAGGCTTAGAGTGGCACATGTTGAGGGGAGCTGGAACCACCGAGACCAGTGGGACCCAGAAGCTAGAGGGTCAGGAAACAGAGGGAGTCTCACAGAAAAATAGAGGTGGGCAGGGGTGGGGGCTATTAACCCAACCCGTTATTTAATAGCTGAGAAAAATGAAGACCAGAAAAGGTAAAGACAGTGGCAGAGGAGGGACTCTTAGCAGATCATCCATTCCTCATCCAGGTTATTTCCATGGCTCCCAGGCAGGGAGGTGGGGAGGGAGACATGTAAGAGGAGATGAATCTCTTCTTGGAGCCACTAACCTTGTGAGGGACAGGCTCTTGGGTGTGCTCCTGGGCGACTGGGCAAGACATTTAATTATCACCTCCCTAACTCCCCAGGCAAAGACTTCCCCCCACCCCCCCCACCCCCCGGCATCTCAGGATGAAACAGGAGGGAAGGGGGGCAGGGCACAACTTTTGAAAGAATGACATATCCCGAGGACATGACATAAACTTATTAGAACCAAATGGGTCCAAGATAGTGGACAAGTGGCAGACTTCCACTAGCTCTTGAGCCTCAGTATACGGTCACTGTAACACATCAGCAAGCTAAATGACACACCTACAGGTGCCATGACAGTTCCAGAGCTAACCAATAACGATCAAAAAGTGGGTGGTGGCCCAATTCCTGGAAATCCCCACCCATTCCCAAAAGAGCTGGAATACTCCTCCCACTCATTAGCCTATGAAATTACCCACCCCTATAAGAACTGACAACCCCATACCCTGGTGCCTTTCTCGCCTTCTGAGATGGCCCACACTCTGTCTGTGGAGTGCGTTTCTGTCTAAATAAATCCACTTCTTACCTATCACTTTGTCTCTCACTGAATTCTTTCTGTGCTGAGACACAAAGAACCTGAGCCTCAGTAAGTCTAGACACCAGGTGAGTGATTCTAATTAAAAAACCATGGGTTCGAGTCCCAAGCAGGGTTTTGGCCAGGTTTGAGTCCGAGCACGTGGGTTCAAGTCCCAATCAGAGCTACACGGTTTCAGTTGAGGGCTGGTGACATACGTGGAGGAAGGCTCTCCTGAGGAAGGGGACCACTGATGCAGGGATAGCATCTGCAGGCAAAGCAGCTGCTCATACTTGCCAACTTCACAAGGAAGCTGAGGTTAAGAGTTTCAAAACAAGTTCGTTGCCAGTAAAAAAACAAAAAAACAAAATCAATCAAGACTTCAGCTCAGCAACTGCTCAGCAGCAACTCTGTCTCCCCACCTCCATACCCTACACTAGATTTGTCTTAGAATTCACCTACAACACCTCCTAGAGGCCTGGCCTTCATTCTCCTAGCCAATCACCATCTGGTTCCCAGGGTGAAATTCAATATCCAAACCCAGAGCAACAGCCTCCGGTCCTGGTGGTGGATATCAGAGCCTCAAGGAAAAGCAGGCCACCACAACATTCTCCCCAGTGATGTAGCTGGCATCTGGAGAGCACAGGCAGGACGGAGTCCCCACAGTCCTCTGATTGCCCTGCCCTGCACGGAAGGGGGACAGAACTGCAGTCTCGGTGCATGTGCTAATGAACTCTGACCTCTGTCTCCCTGCTGACCTGGCTGGAGGGCCCAGCATACCTCCATCCCTGTTTCCCACCTCCCAGGCTCCTCCTGTCCTCCAGCTCCCGGCTCCCAGGCTGTGCAACCCCAGACTTGTTGAGAGGAATTTCTGATAAGCCAGGATGCAATCAGAGTCCTGTCTCCTCTGGGGACCCCACCTACCTCTGCGATCCACAGAGATTTTTTTTTTTTTTTCGGTACGCGGGCCTCTCACTGTTGTGGCCTCTCCCATTGCGGAACACAGGCTCCGGACATGCAGGCTCAGCAGCCACGGCTCACGGGCCCAGCTGCTCCGCGGCATGTGGGATCTTCCCAGACCGGGGCACAAACCCGTGTCCCCTGCATCGGCAGGAGGACTCTCAACTACTGCGCCACCAGGGAAGCCCCCACAGAGATTTTTAAAAGAGTTTTGCACAGCCAGATTATATTCAACCTGAAAAAATTCAAAGAGTCAGTGCTAGACAGGATTTTGACGGGAAAAAAAGAGTGGCTGCTCTTGGCAGATGTGTGCCTTTTGGCGAAGATGACCCTGCTTAGGGCCGGGGCTGGGGATTCCACTGGATCTTCTCACAGAAGCCAGAGCCCTGATTCTGCTACAGAGAAGTGAGAGGCTGCTATTCTCAGAGCCCCGAGCGGCTTGCCCAGCCTGGGAAAGCACAGGGTGGTTGGCATGGGAACTGCTGGCAGCTGCTGAATCCTCACCACTCGGCTGAAGTCAGTCTTGACAAGTCCTGGAGACACATCATGCACCCGGATGCCCTTATGGGGCCAGCTCCACAGCCAAGGACTTGGTAAGTCCCAGTGGGGCAGTTTGCTGGTGGTACTGGTCCAGCATTTAAGAAGGAAAAAGAAACAGTAAAAGTACACTGCCAGTGAGGGGAGGAGCTCTTGCTGGACCTCCAGGGCCGTGGAGGATAAACCTGCTCTCCCTTAGACCCAACTCAGACGCGCCTCCCACTCCACCCCTGGGAATTACCAAGGAACAAAATAGAAACAGGAGCAGGATGAAGCCCGGGCTTAAAGAAAAGTCAGGAAGGCAGAGGCTATGTTGGTCTATACTCGACCCAGAGAGAAAAGCTTAGGTGCAAGGTCAGGGAATGGGACTGAAGAGACCCAAGGCCAGACCCCTGCTGTACCATGACTTGGTCGACCTTGGGCAAGTGTCACTTAAGATCTCTAGGTCTCAATTTCCTCATCTGCTATGTGGTTTATAAGCGCTGCCTGTTGATAGTCACAGGAATGCCATGTCTATACTGCCCCCTGGTGTGAGTTTTTAAAAGAACTCTCCTTTGAGCCCATACAGCCCCTCTGGTGCCAGACTTGGTGAATGCATGTTCAAGACACCCCCTTCCTTCAGGAGAATAGAGTACCTCTCCAGGGTGCATGGCTTGGCGAGCAGAGCATAGACTGGATTTCAGCTCCCACTTGTCCCTGTCCCTGGACCTGGTGCCTTTGCACAGTGAACAACCTGTACAACCATCCATGGCAGCCCTGAGGGTGTGGGGTTTGAATGAGATAAAGGCAATGAGTGTGATTTTAAGTGTGGACCAGAGAGATGTTCAGTGTTGTGCACGTGGATATTTTTATCACACAGTATCAATATTCACTTCCCCAACACCCTGGCATCCATTCCACTGCCCCCTTCCAAAGCTCCCCACTCACTGTGTGGAGGTACATAGACAGCAGCAGTGGCAATGAGCACTGCAGAGCCTCCCCTGTGAGAAGACAGACAGGTGTGATGAGGTAAAAGGTCAGCACAAATGAGAAGCAGATGCTCCCAGAAAATGGGCTTCTGATGAGGAGACAGAACTGAGCTATAATGGGAGAAGAAGGGAAATTGGGGATGGGGCCAGGGTCTCTGGGGAGAAGTAAAATCTTTGGGGATGTTGGGCCTGAGAGGGTGCTGACACAGCCTCCCCTGCTGGAAAAGCCCAGGACTCCCTGGAACCAGTCACAGGGGCAGGGCCAATCAGTAGCTGGATCTCTGGAAGACAAAGCTGGGAGCCTGGAGTCAGGGTGAGGTTGGTGCAGCCCAGGGGACAGCCACTCCCATAGGAGGGAAATACGTTTAGAGTCACCTGAGTTTCAAATCTAGAACTGTTTCTGATTCAGACAAGAAGAGGTGAAAAGCAAAGGGGGGAAAAACTTGGCTACCAGAGGCGTGCAGGGGAGAGACTGAAGGGGCTTCCTCTGGCCTCTTTGGAGGGGTTTGGCTCTCTGGGTTACACTACCAGGCCCTGGGCCTGGCATCTGCCCTGCCATTCTCAGAGGACACAGCCTGTCAGGGGTGACTGGGGCTTCTCTGTGGGTTTAGAATCTGCTGGCCACATTCCTTCTGGACACTCCCTTTCGCTGTGTTGGCCACATCCCCCAGGACAAAGTAGCCTGCAGATGTGGTTCAGGAGGTGACGGGGAACAGACCCTGGCAGCCAGAGCACACTCCTTCTACCTCCTCTCCTTGGGGTATTCCACTGCGGGCTCCTCCCCAAGTGTCCCCTTGGCGTAGAGGACAGCAAGGCCGAGTCCCCCCAGCTCCACGGGCCCTCCCTGCCCTCCCCCCTCTTTTCCACGAGGGGCAGCAGCTGGCTCAACAGCACAGCCGGGACCTCACGTTCACGTCCAGGATCTGCAATCAGAACAGGGTGGGGAAGCAGCCACCTCCGCTCCCTGGAGTCCCACGGGGAGGAGCTGGGGGTGTGGATGGTCTTCTCCCAGAGTGCAGAGGAGGGGTCTGAGGGACCTGCTCGCCCACCAGGAGCACTTGGCTTACGAACCCCTCACTGTCATTCACGCCACACTCTCCTCATGGCACATCACCCTCCAGAGAACCAGGTCAGTGAAAATAGTATCAGGAAAGGACATTAGGAAAGCTGGGGTGTTAGTGCCTGCTTTATGAGGAGAGGTGAGAATTTGCACAAGGTAAACAACGGTGCTGTTTCGGGGGCAGATGCAGAAATCTGACTTTCCTAGAAAAGCCTGAGGCTGGGCAAAGGAGAGAGGGAGAGGAACTTGGCTGGGAAAGCCAGGGAATGTGAGAACCAAAGAGAGGAAGTGGGGCACGGTCTGCAAGGAGAGAAAGGAAGGGGTGGTCAGCAGAGGAAGACTCAACAAGGAGGAAAGAGGCTCTCCCTGATCACAGGACCCACCTCTGCCCGCATCGGGGGAGGGGTGAGGATGGTGCCCTCAGAACAGCAGGAGCAGGGAGTCTGCAGAGGCAGCAGGAGTCCCTGCTGTGCTTAGTTCATTCCATCTGGGATGCCGGGCAAGGGTCCCTTTTCTCAGCCATGTCTGGGGACAGGTGAGGTGTCCCTGGGACAGCCAGACTGGAAGGATCAGAATGGGTGCCAATGAGTCCAGACTACAACAGCCTCAGGTTTCTGAGCCAAGAGAGAGGATCGGGCCCTGATCGGGTGTGTCCCGTCACATCTCGGGCTTAGAGGAAGGCTGAAGTAGAGAAGATCTGCAGCATCACTGGCCACCTGGGCAGATTGACCCAGGTGCGCTCTACCCATTGGGACGGGGGGCTGTGGTCCCAAGGAACAGGGGGCAGCTGGGAACACATGCAGGTGTGCGAGTAGATTTGGGAGATGGAGAGAACCTCACAGCTCCATGCTCCCCGGGCCTCACCTTGTCCCCCACCTGCTTACCGGCCCCCAGGGTGCTCCCCACCAGGGGGTTGACTGCAGCACTCACACCAGGAATTTGACGCCCCCAGCAGTCTAGGGCCTGGGGGGAGATAGAGGCAGCACAGAGGGTGAAGAAGAGAGGAAACTGTGGACCAGAAACCTCCTCCCTCCCTCCACAGTCATCTGGGAGGGCTTGGCTAATCCAAGAGGGTCCTGGAACACTGACCGTTTGCTGCCAGCTTCACTGTGGCCTCATCCTTGATTCCTGTCACCCTAAGACACTCTGGGAGAAAACTGGACGGTGCCTAAGTTAGAACCCTGCACTTGACCTGAATTCTGAGCTCCCAGCGCTACTGGACTCTCTCCTTTCACCCTTTATACTTCCAGGCAGACACCTCTTCTTGGCTCTCCCTCACTTTTGCAAATCTTCACTTTTTAAGTCCCATGTACCTGGTGTCTCTTCTCTGGAAAACATAGCTGGCTGATTCCCACTGTCCTTTAAGACTCTTCAAAAACAACCTTTTCCCTGTAAGCCCCCAAGAAGAGCGCCCACTCCCACAGTGACCACGATGGGCTCCCCAGCCTGGCATCTCCCCTGCTCCGGTCCACAGAGCAGCCCCTGTCATGGGCATTGTCCCAACTTCACCAGGCTCCGGGCATCTGTACCCTGCAGGTAACCGCCAGGGTCAGAGCCACAGTTCTGTTTAAGAATGCGGGTTTTGGAGCGAGGCAGAGCTCGGTTCAGAATCATCCCTGACACTTAAGGTCTGTTTCCCGCCGTAAAGCTGTTATAACAACATCGAGCGCCTCACAGACTAACGTGATGGGGTGTTGGTATATGTCTGGCACTGGGAAGTATCCAAAATTATGTTAAGGAGTGTTTTGACTTCCCTAGGCTGGGTCTGTGTGTTTTGATCTCTGCACCTGTATCACCCCCATCCCTGGCCCCTCAGCATGGACAACAGGACTCCCACTTCTCAGCTTTCCCCACGTGGCACACACCCATCATGTTCAACTGCTCCCCTCTGCAGCG
Organism: Mesoplodon bidens; assembly: GCF_964165515.1. Lineage (NCBI taxonomy): Eukaryota > Metazoa > Chordata > Mammalia > Artiodactyla > Ziphiidae > Mesoplodon > Mesoplodon bidens. The sequence continues at coordinate 104,631,866 of NC_138178.1, read as the reverse complement.
CCGCCACCGCCCAGTCTACGTTCTGCTGCTTCCAGCTGCTGACCACCACGTGGGCCCCATCCTGGGTTAGATGCCAAGTTATGGTGAAGCTGATCCTGCAACAGAGATGGCTGTGATGGCTTCAGCCCCTTCCCTACCTCCACCTGGGAGCCTGATCATGGGACATAAAATGTATTCCCCAGTGTCCCAGACTCCAAATCTGTCTGAGAAAAAAAGATACTAACTTTTACTGAGCACCTACTATGTGCTGAGCCTTCAGAGTGTCCTATCATCCATTCTATCATAAAGGCATGATTATCCAAGTATAATATTTTACAGAAGTGGTTAAGTAAAGTCACAAACTGCCCAGGGAAACAAATCTGGAGCCAGGATTCAAATCCACGTCTGAGTCCAAAGCGCCTGCTCTTTCCAGCTTCTCACTCTGCCTCCTGGGAAATGGGAGTGTTTAATGACAGAAGCTCACTCTTGGAAAGATGATAGTTTCCAGAACTGGGTAACAGGATAGTGGATTGGGCAGGGATGTGGAAGGAAATTAACAGCAGATCCCACTCTGCAATGGGGATGCTACATCCCTTGGATGCATCCCAGTTGGGTACTCCCATTACTCAGCTACATGTGGACTTGGTGACCACAGCCATTTTGTCGCCAGTGCACAGCTCCTGTCTGCCCTACTGCCGTGCATTCTCATTGAGAGAGGGAGTGGCCCAATATGTATGCCATCTGTATGCTCTGGACTCCCAAATTTATGACTCTAGCTCAGACCTCTCTGTCGAACCCCAGACTAGCGTATTTAAATGTCTACATTTTTACAAAATTATTTTATTGAAGTATAGCTGATTTACAATGTTGTGTTAGTTTCTGGTGTAGAGCGAGGTGATTCAGTTATATATATAGTTTTTCATAATCTTTTTCATTATAGTTTATTACAGGATATTGAATATAGTTCCCTGTGCTATGCAGTTGGACCTTGTTGTTTATCCATTCTGGGTAATAGCTTGCATCTGCTAATCCCAAACTCCCAATCCATTCCTCCCCCACACACCTCCCTTGGCAACCACAAGTCTGTTCTCTATGTCTGTGAGTCTATTTCTGTTTCATAGATAAGTTCATTTGTGTCATATTTTAGATTCCACATATAGGTGATATCATATGGCATTTGTCTTTCTCTTTCTGACTTACTTCACTTAGTATGATAATCTCTAGGGTCATTTGTGTTGCTGTAAGTGGCATTATTTCATCCTTTCTTATAGCTGAGTAGTATTCCATTGTATATATGCACCACATCTTCTTTATCCATTCATCTGTCAATAGACATTTAGGTTGCTTCCACGTCTTGGCTATTGTTTGCTGCCATGAACATTAGGGTACATGTGTCTTTTCAAATTAGAGTTTTCTCCACATATATATGCCCAGGAGTGGGATTGCTGGATCACATGGCAACCTTATTTTTAGTCTTTTGAGGAACCTCCATACTGTTCTCCATAGTGGCTGGACCAACTTACATTCCCACCAACAATGTAGGAGGGTTCCCTTTTCTCCACACCCTCTCCAGCATTTATGGTTTGTGGACCAAATGCCTACTTGACATCTCCACTGAGATACCTAGTAGATACCTCAAACTTAATACACCTGTGACAATTTTAAAACATGTCTGCAAATTCTGTGATATGCTTTCCTTCAGAAGTGGAGCCTAATTCCTCTGCCCTTCAACGTGGGCTGGTTTTAGTGCAGTGAAGGTGATGGTGTGTACCTCCGGGGACTAGGTCACAAAAAAGCACTGTGGCTTCCATCTTGGTTGCTCTCTCTCTCTCTTTCTTGGATCCCTTGCTCTGGGAGAGGCCAGCTACCAAGTTGTGAGAACACTCAGGCAGCTACAGAGAGGCCCATGTAGCCAGGAACTAAGCCTCCTACCAACAGCCATGTGAGTGCACCATCTTGGAAGTGGATCTTCCAGCCTTAGTTAAGCCCTCAAGCCCCTATTGACATCCTGACTGGAACCTTAGGCGAAACCCTGAACGAGAACCACAGCTAAACCATTCCTGACCCACAGAAACTGGGCTAATAAATGGTTGTCTTAAGTCGCTAAATATTGGGGTATTTTGTTATGTAGCAATAGATAACTAATAAATATCAAAACTAAACTTCTCATATTTTCCCCAAACCTGCTCTATCTTCAGCCTTCCCTCTCTCAGATGATGGCAACTCCATCCTTCCAATTGCCCAGACTTAAGACTTTGGAGTCATCCTTGATTTCCCTGTGTCATACCTCACATCCAATCTCTCAGAAAATCCTGTTGGTTCTAACTCACTATGTATCAAAATGTAACACTGTCAACACTTGCATTGCTACTACCTGGTGGGAGCCTCTGTCATCTCTCTCCCTGTTTCCATCCTTGCCTGCCTAAAGTCTAACCTCAACACAGGAGTCTGAGTGAGCCTTTAAACATGTCAGCCGGTGCAGGTGTCTCCTCTACTTAAAAACTTGCAGTGACTCCCCATGTCATTCAGAGTAAAAGCCCATCTTAGTCCGTTCCGGTTGCTGTAACAAAAATACAATAGGCTAGTAGCTTATAAACAACAGAATTGTAGAATTTAATTTCTAACCTTCTGGAGGCTGGGAAGTCCAAGATCAAGGTGCTGGCAAATTTGTTGTTTGGTAAAGGCCCACTTTCTGGTTCATAGACAACTTCTTCTCACTATAGCCTCACTCAGTGGAAAGGGTAAGAGAGTTTTCTCAGGCCTCTTCTATAAGGGCACTAATCCCGTTATTCATGAAGGCTCCACCCTCAGAACCTAAGCACTTCCCAAAGACCCCACCTCCCAAAGATCAACATGAGGTTTAGGATTTCAATATATGAATTTTGCAAGGGACATAAACATTCAGACCATAGCAAAACCCAAATCCTTGCCATGACCTAGAAGGCTCTAAATGATCTGTGCTCCCCCTTGCATCTCCGACCTTACTACTATTCTCCTCCCAGCCACAGTGGCCTCCTTGGTTTCTTCAAACATGCCGAGCACACTCCTGCCTTAAGGTTTCTGCACTGGCTGTTCCTCTGCTGAAATGCTTTTTCCTTAGATAGCCACACATCTCTCACCTTCCCTTTCTTCAAGGCTTTGCTTGAATGTCACTTCTCAATGAAGCCAAACTTGGCCATTCTCTACTCCCCTCTCCTTCCATCACTCTGGATCCCTCTTGACTTTTTCTTTTCCACCATACTTATCACCTTCCAACATACTATGTCATTTATTTTTTTCTAATGTCTCTTGTTTATTATCCATATGCCTTGCCTAGACTATAAGCTCCAGGAGAGCACTGATCTCTATCTGCTTTGTTCACTGATGTACCTCAAGACCCCAGAACAGTGACTGACTCACAGTAAGCACTCAATATATATTTGTTGGGACTTCCCTGGTGGTGCGGTGGTTAAGAATCTGCCTGCCAATGTAGGGTACACAGGTTCGAGCCCTGGTCTGGGAAGATCCCACATGCTGCGGAGCAACTAAGCCCGAGAGCCACAACTACTGAGCCTGCACTCTAGAGCCCGTGCTCCGGAACAAGAGAAGCCACCACAATGAGAAGCCCATGCACCGCAGTGAAAAGTAGCCCCTGCTCGCTGCAACTAGAGAAAGCCCGCACCAGCGACAAAGACCCAACACAGCCAAAAATATTAATTAATTAATTAATTTTTTAAAAATAAATAAATATTTGTTGAATGAATGAAAGAATGGACAAATCTACATGTTCCTACATGAGAGATTTATGCAATTGTGCACTTTTAATCTAAAGCTCTTCATTTCAAAGCTTTTCCAAACTTGTTCGCCTCAGGGAGAAAGACTTAGAATGCTCTTTAGCACATAACATTAGTCTTTGCGGGCCTCCTGCACTCACCTTCAGCAGGCAGGAGTGCTAGGGAGTAGAGAACAGGAGGGAAAGCGTGATCCTTAGCTTGTCAAATTCTCAAGTACTCCAGTTAAAGGACAGCAAAGGAGCTGCTGCTGACATGGGTAAAGAGATGGTGCCTCTGCAGTGGGGACTGGGAGTGTCAGGAAATTAATAATAAAGTGTTACAGCCAGAGGAGGTAAGAAACAGCTGTATCTGTGGCCCTGTACATCGCTGAGCTTCTAAGATGGCATGAAATAGAGCAGTGTTGTCCAATAGAAATACAATATGAGGCACATATCATTTTGACATGGAATCAATGTATACAGCTATTAATGATGTATTTTAACTTTTTCTTTCATACCAAGTCTTTGAAATCCGATGTGTACTTTACACTTACAGCAGTTCTCAACTTAGACTGGCCACATTTCAAGTGCTCAGTAACCACATGTGGTTAATGACTATCATACTGAACAGTACAGATGTAGAACATGTGTCAGACCAGGGCAATATATGAGGTGTGTTCCCATCGTGGTTCAGAAAATGTGGTTAACTTTGTTATAATTCACCCTTCTGAGGGTGATGACAACAAAGAACATTCTACCAGCATCCATGGACATCCACATAGCTAGGATACTATCTCCTAAATCCAGATCTATGTCCATTGAAGAGTTGTCCTATTCTCCTGGTTTTCATTGGCATATGATCTCAAAGAATTGCAATAGCACAGAAAAACGTGTACGCTCCAAGCACATATATTGTTTTACTAAAGTTTGAGTAAATCTGCAATGACCTAAGCTCTTTGCTAACAATCTACAAGGACAGTGGCACCTCCACCCAAGGCTACAATTCAAAATATAAACTATAGCTAGAGGGGAGGAGGAAGGGGAAGCTGGGACAAAGTGAGAGAGTGGCATGGACATATATACACTACCAAATGTAAAATAGATAGCTAGTGGGAAGCAGCCGCATAGCACAGGGAGATCAGCTCGGTGCTTTGTGACCGCCTAGAGGGGTGGGATAGGGAGGGTGGGAGGGAGGGAGACGCAAGAGGGAAGAGATATGGGAACATATGTATATGTATAACTGATTCACTTTGTTATAAAGCAGAAACTAATACACCATTGTAAAGCAATTATACTCCAATAAAGATGTTAAAAATATATATATATATAGCTAGCTATAGGTACAAGTAATTTTATCATCTTTTAATAATAGCAGAAAAATGGAAATAACCTAAATTCCTAATAACAAGGAAATGTTGGACATTTTTCCTTGATGGGATATTATAGACACTAAAAATGAAGTTTTTAAGTAGTTTATAATAGTGCAGGGCAGATTCTTAAGTTAAAATGCTAGATGGAAAATCAGGACACAAAATTGTGTATGCAAAATTACATTAAAATAAGAAATACATGGAGAAAGAAGCCAGAAAGTGAACATACCATAATGAGATAAAGATGGTAAATGAAGCCATACTTCTGCCTGTCTCTCCACATTATATCACTAGATATTGTGGAAAAGGTTAAAAGAAAAAAGAAAAGAGGGCCTCCCTGGTGGCGCAGTGGTTGAGAGTCCGCCTGCCGATGCAGGGGATGCGGGTTCGTGCCCCGGTCCGGGAGGATCCCATATGCCGCGGAGCGGCTGGGCCCGTGAGCCATGGCCGCTGAGCCTGCGCATCCGGAGCCTGTGCTCCGCAACGGGAGAGGCCACAACAGTGAGAGGCCCACATACCGCAGAAAAAAAAAAAAAAAAAAAAAAAAGAAAAAAGAAAAGAAAAAGAAAAAAAATCAACAGCAGCCCATGAAAATATGAAGTGGTGTCCTTGATGGACTAGAATTTGTAAGGAGTGGAGCCATCTTAGCTGAAACCATATCCCCAAACCCTGGAAAAGGCACTGTGTCAAAAGGTGGGAGCAGCTATGGTGCTCTGAGCCAGGAGGTGCAATGCAGAGAGGCAGGAGGGGGAGACAGCTGCTGGGTGACTCTTTGCAGACGCTTCTCCAGTCTCTACCTTTCTGCCAGGCAGCCAAGAACACAGGTGCTCACCCCCACCGTGAGTAAGGATGAGAAGAACGGAAGGCCACCGATCCAATACATCAGAAGTCAGGAAAGAGAAAACAATGCCTCCGGAATTAGAAAAGAAGTTTTCAGGAACCATTTGTAATATATTAATAATCACAACACAAGTGAATGAGCTGAATTAATATATTGAAGATTCTTTCAATTGTATTTTTAAAAAATAGTTGTGTACAGTTTACAAAGACACACCTAAAACAAAATGATTCAGGACATTTGAAAATAAAACAATAGAGAAAGATACTATGTAAGATGTTAGCCAAAAGAAAGCCAATGTAGAAACATTAAAATCAGAGCAAAAGAGAATTCAAGGCAAAAAGCATTAAAAAGGGCAAATAAGGATACAGTCTTTTATATTGATAAAAGGTACACTCCACCAAGATTATATATCATGAATCTTTAGAGATCTGTGTAACTTCAAAATTGTCAAATCCCAATCTCAGTAGATTAATTTAATACACCTGTCTCTGAATAGTTCCAATGAAAAAAATAAGGCTATAGATTAACACAACTGAATAGAAATATTATATGAATCCCAATTGTAAGCCACATTTGTAATTTAAATTTTTCTGGTAGCTACATTAAATAAATAAAAGAAACATGAAATTACTTTTACTAATATATTTTATTTAACCAAGTATATAAAAGATATTACCAGTTAAATATGTAATCAATATAAAAATAATTAAAATTTCATACTAAATCTTTGAAACTAGTGTATATTTTATACTTAAACCTATTACAATTTGTACTGACCGTATTTCAAGAGCTCACTGTCCCTATGTGGCTAGTGGCTGCTGTATTGGATAATTAAATGACACAAATTTTGTCAAAATGTCCTTATCAAAATTCTTCACTTAAAGAGGAAATTAAAACATGCCCCATGCATGCGGCAGCTAAGAAGGCGTCATGCCATAACTAAGAAGCCTGCACGCCACAACTAAAAAAAAAAAAGATCCTGCATGCCACAACTAAGATGTGGTGCAGCCAAAAATAAAAATAAATAAATAAATATTAAAAGAAGAAAAAGAAAGAAATGAGAACATGCCATTTTTTTTTTTTTTTTTTTTTGCGTTACACGGGCCTCTCACTGTTGTGGCCTCTCCCGTTGCGGAGCACAGGCTCCGGACGCGCAGACTCAGCGGCCATGGCTCATGGGCCCAGCCGCTCCACGGCATGTGGGATCTTCCCGGACCGGGGCACGAACTCGTGTCTGCTGCATCGGCAGGTGGACTCTCAACCACTGCGCCACCAGGGAAGCCCGATGCCAAATTTTTTTAAGTGTGTTGGATATGGTCAAAGCACTGCTCAGAAAAAACACGTAGATATATAATTTTAGATACTGTAATTACAGATTATTTAAGAAAGATTGAAAATTATAGAAGTATATTTTCCATCCAAGAAACTACTTTAAAAAATAGCAAATAGGGGCTTCCCTGGTGGTGCAGTGGTTGGGAGTCCGCCTGCAGATGCAGGGGACGCGGGTTCGTGCCCCGGTCTGGGAGGATCCCACATGCTGCAGAGTGGCTGGGCCTGTGAGCCATGGCCGCTGAGCCTGCGCGTCCCGAGCCTGTGCTCCGCAGAGGGAGAGGCCACAGCGGTGGAAGGCCTGCATACCGCAAAAAAAAAAAAAAAAAAAGCAAATAAACTCAAAGTAGAAAGGACATTTAGGGATTTCCCTGCTGGCACAGTGGTTAAGAATCCGCCTACCAATGCAGAAGACACAGGTTGGAGCCCTGGTCTGAGAAGATCCCACATGCCGCAGATCAACTAAGCCCGAGAGGCACAACTAATGAAGCTACATGCTTCAGTACATGAAGCTACATGAACTACATGCGCCTAGAGCCTGTGCTCCGCGACAAGAGAAGCCACTGCGATAAGAAGCCTACACACTGCAACGATAGAGTAGCCCCCGTTCGCCGGAACTAGAGAAAGCCCGTGTGCAGCAATGAAGACCCAACGTAGCCAAAATAAATAAATAAATAATAAATAAATTTATTTTAAAAAAGGAAGAATATTTTAAAAGATTAAAGCAGAAATTATTGAATTTAACGAATCAACAATAAATTTGAAATGAAATTTACATAAACATCAAAAGTAATTTTCTTCTGATGGAGCTTTGATGGGTGATGGAGCTTCAGGTGTTTTCTTTCCCTTGACTTTCTACTTTACTTCTCTCACTAGATTTTCTAGGAATAGTATTGCTTTTATAATACAAAGACTGTCTTTAAAAAAAAAAGTTCTGTAACACTTACCACAGAGGATTTTGAAAGACTGTCTTCAAATGGCAACACATTTAAAGCTCCAGTAGCAAAATTTGCTTTTTAAATTTGATGACCTCGGCTAAGTTGCACACTTAAACTGTATGAAAACTGGCCTGTTCTTAGATTTGTTGAACGATTACCACGGTCCTAATCAGCTGTGCAAACGTCAGCCACACTTCCTAGACGTAGGGATCAGTAGGAAAACTCTAGAAGGAGTTCCCTAAGGGATAAGATCAGGCTTCCTCTCCCCCACAGCAGAATCCTAAGGAGCCTTGGCCCAGCCTGACCTTGTGTGCTGAGGAGAGGAAAGCCCAGAGCCTCTGAAAGTGGAGAGTGGCAGGCCCAGTAGTGCCTCTTTCATCAGTGGCTATTGGCTTCTGCAGCCTGGACTGGAGATTTAGCATTTTATCCTGAGGGATTAAAAAGAAAGAAGGAGGTTTGTAAATCAACTATACTTCAATTTAAAAAGAAGGAAAGGAAGAAAGAGAAAGGAAGGAAGGAAGGAAAAGAAAGAAAGAAGGAAGGAAGGAAGGAAGGGGGAAAGTCAGTGTTCCCTTGGATAAGGACCTAGTACCCAAAGGGTAACCAGGCAGGGCCAGAAATGAGTCTTTAGAAGAGCACAGGCACACACACACACACACACACACACACACACACACACACACCCTTACTGCAGTCTGGGCGGGACTATGAACAGCCCTTCACTGGCCACACTCTGGTCACTCACGGTGGTGAACAAGGCACATCCCTCACGTCTAGGCTCCCACAACACAATCCTGGCATCTTGCGGGATAGAGAGTAAGCTAGGCAGAGATAAATTCCTGTCTATAGTCCCAGCCCTGGGGGGATATTCCCACCCACCTTTCCTAGGAGATAAGTTGCCTTTCTGGAGAGCACAGAACCTTCCCTGAGATGTGGATCCTAATGACCCTTCTCTGATTTATGGATGGGGAGCTTCATAAAGCAGCAGCTCCTCTCTGTAGATTCCCAGATACTGTCTCCCATGGACATAGACATTTAAGGCTTAGCTTCAACCCCCATTCCTTCTTCTCTCACATCCCCTTCAGAATATTCCAATGAGCTCAGCCTCCCCTCCCTATTCTACCTCCTAGTCTTCTTTTTGAGTCATTAGAGCATCAGAACAGACTTTCTGTTTGCACAAATCACACACATGGACATAGCCCAGACCCAAAAAAAGGCCAGCCCTCCGAATCTGTCTACAACTGGCTCCATCACACTGAGACGCCTTATCTTTGGAGGTGGTAGGAAGGGAGGTCGAAGTAGGGGTCACTACCATGTGATAGTGGGAAAGCTCCAAGAGGGAATGAGTGCAAAATTAGGGGAGGAGAATGGGTCACCCATGGAGAGATTTTAGGAGGTATGTGCATCCCACATCAAGAGTGTCATTTGATGTTCAAGCCACCAACACAGCCATGATTCTCCATTTTACTCAGTGCACTTTGTAATGGCTATAATTATGTTTCAATTGGTAACATACTTATCTGTATTTCTGACATTGCACCATTCAAATCCTTTACTGTGGTGACTGCTTATTCTGAGTGGTGTCTGCCACGCCCAGAACATTGTTCTGCAATTCTAGCTGATAGACAGACTAACAGAACAAACCACATCCTCTGCAGAAGCACCAATATCCTTACTTACGCAATGAACTTTGCCAACACCTTCTCCTTGAATATCTAGTTTTTACAAATTTGCAGTTGATCCTAGTGTTCTGTGATGGTTTGTTTCATTTTATAACTGAAAGTCTAAGTAGATATTAAAGTAACAAACTTCCAGCCTACAAAGTATTTTACCCCATAGCACTGGAAGTATTTTGAAACCCATGCTTTTCTGTTTCGTGTTTACCCTTAATATTATATCCTGAGCAGTCTTCATGGCATTAAATAGTCTTTTAAAATATGATTTTCAGAAGATTGTATATGCCACCTAATAGATGATCTACAATTAATTAACAATTTCCTGTTGTTGAATTATTTATGTTGTTTTCAGTTTTTCCTTATTATGTATAATGCTGTGTTTATCCTTGTTGATAAAGCTTTGCTCCCCTACCTGATGAAATCTTTAGGCTAAAGGCAGATAAGTAGAATTGCTAGGAAACATATATGAATATTTTAAAGTCTTAATGCAGCTGTCAAACTGCTTTTCAAAAGTCTGTACCATTTTACCCTCCAGACAACAGTGTATAAGGTCCCATTTCCTTCACTAATGGTAACGTTTTTTAAGTTTTGCTTATTTGGGTAATAATGTGTATAGAAATTCAAAGAAAGTGTGCAAACCCAGTGTGACCATGTCTGGGTTATGTGGCCTGACGAAAGTCATCAGGCTTTGTTGTATTTGAAACATAAAAGTTTATGACTGCTGTATCATCTTCAGGAATTATAAAATTTTATCAGTTGAAACATCCTTGTTTAAATAAATTGTCTTCTAGCATCCATTATTCCTGACAAGAAATCTGATGACAATCTAATTGTTATTCTTTTTCTATATTACCTACTTTGCTTTCTATGCAATGAAAAATGGATGAAAAGTTAGATAAATTATAGCACATCCATTGAATAGATTATTATGCAGCTTTTCAAAAGAATGAATTATGTATGTATTATTTACTTGAATGGATGGTCCTTATACATTGTCAAGTGAGAAAAGCAAGTTGTAGAGAAATATATATCTTTTTTTTTTTTTTTTTTTTTGTTTGTTTTTGTTTTTTTGTGGTACGCGGGCCTCTCACTGCTGTGGCCTCTCCCGTTGCGGAGCACAGGCTCCGGACGCGCAGACTCAGCGGTCATGGCTCAAGGGCCCAGCCGCTCCGCGGCACGTGGGATCCTCCCGGACCGGGGCACGAACCTGTGTCCCCTGCATCGGCAGGCGGACTCCCAACCACTGCGCCACCAGGGAAGCCCCTATATCATTTTTATAAAAACAAACATCAAATACAAAACTCTATGCATTTGTAATCATATTTTGTATACATTTTTTAGTCTAGAGAAAGGAGCAAAAAGGTAGAAGCCAGGCTATTCCTTTTTTTTTTTTTTTCTATTTTTTGTCCGTGCTGTGCGGCATGCAGGATCTTAATTCCCCAACCAGGGACCAAACCCGTGCCCCCTGCAGTGGAAGTGCAACGTCGTAACCACTGGACCACCAAGGAAGTCTAAGGCTGCTAGTTTTAGATTCCTTTTTATTTCGGAGAGAGGGTGAAGATTATGGGGTACATTAATAATATAATTAACACTAATAATGTTATTTCATATCTGCTTAAATTTGAATTTTCTTTACTACTAGAGGTTAGGTATCTTTTCATGTTTATTAATCATTTATTTGATTATATTCTTCTGTAAATTTTCTACTCATATTTTTCCTACTATTCTATTGGACTGTTTGGGGTTTGGGGGGAATCAATTTATAGGAGCTCTTTATATTTTATCAATAATCTGTGTTGCACATATTTGCTGCAGTATATCATTTGTCTTTGACTTTGTTTATGGTGCCTTTTGCCATGCAAAAATGTTCAATTGTTATGTAGCCAAATATATTTATCTTTTCCATTTATCTTTCTCATATATAAGCTCTGAGTTTCATGCCATGTTTAAGAATGTCTCATCCGTTTTAAGATTATTCCTAAATATTATTTAAAATTTTAATTTTGTCTACATTTAGATCTTTTTTTATTTAATTTTTATTGGAGTATAGTTGTTTTACAATGTTGTGTTAGTTTCTGCTGTATAGCAGAGTGAATCAGCTATATGTATTCATATATCCCCTCTTTTTTGGATTTCCTTCCCACTTAGGTCACCCCAGAGCACTGAGTAGAGTTCCTTGTACTATACAGTAGGTTCTCATTAGTTATCTATTTTATACATGGTAGTGTATAAATGTCAATCCCAATCTCCCAATTCATCCCAACCCGCCCTGTTCCCCCTGGTATCCATACATTTGCTCTCTACGTCTGTGTCTCTATTTCGGCTTTGCAAATAAGATCATCTATACCATTTTTCTAGTTTCCACATATATGCATTAATATACAATATTTGTTTTTCTCTTTCTGACTTACTTCACTCTGTATGACAGTCTCTAGGTCTATCCACATCTCTGCAAATGACACAATTTCATTCCTTTGTATATACGTACCACATCTTCTTTAACAATTCCTCTGCTAATGGACATTTAGGTTGCTTCCATGTCCTGGGTATTATAAATAGTGTTGCAATGAACAAAGAGGTACAAGTAGATCTTTAATTTTATGGGATATATCCCAATAGCCCTCAACACATGGGTCAGAGAACCACAGTGAAGATTCTGCAAGTTACTAATTATGTCTAGTACAATTACACATTTAGGATGGGGAAAATAACAACAGAGTGAGTCTGTGGACCAACTAGACCTACTGTGAGTCACACTTGAGCTCAGACTCTATTGGTCACTTGACCGTCATAAGCCCCTACTTTAACTAGTAGGCACAGTGGTGTTTTGGGTGCCTAGGAATTAGCATCAATTCAGAGCCAGTGTCTAGTAATCCCTGAAATGTCTGGGTATTGTCTTTCTCCAATGAATAGTAACCTAAAATATGATCACAAGTACTTTGGGGGAAGAAGATTTATGGTATGTATAAGTGGAAATGATGGTATGTACTTTTGGAAATGATGCAGAGCTATTCTTCAAGGGGATCCAGCTCCCTTCTCAATCAAAGGGCTCTGGATCTATAAATTGACTTAGATCTGGAAACTGAGTAGGAAATCATGACTCTCCACAGCGGTGACTCAAATCAGGTTTTTTTTTTTTTTACTCCCAGACTAGAGTTTTTCCTTTATATAGATCAAACAATCCTCTAATGAGATGTCCGTCTATTTTGTTCCTATAAATACTGTGATCAGTTAGCTCCTGCCAAAATCTCTGCGAGCCAAGTCATTCTGATGACTGGTATATCCCTGTTGCTCTTTACAATAGATACACTGACTTTATCTTTGGAGCCAAGAATAGGAGACGTAGGGAGCAGCCACTACCCCAGGGCTGAAGCAGAGTCCCCAAGGAAGGAAGAAATCTGGAAAATGGTCCCCTCCCCCAGGAGTTTCATCCATATATGGTTGGAGAGAGCATGGCTATAGCTCACTGGATGGTGAATTCAGCTGAGGTACCATGCCAGGAAGAATTACTGGAGAGTCACCTTCAGGGGTGCCAGGGGGAACCATCTCAGGAAGGTTCTGAGCCTCAGAACTCACTGCAAAGCCATCAGAGAGGTGCTGGTGGAAGCCATACGTGCAGAGGTGTGACGCTGTTGGAACTTACTGGAAAACTGCATTTTGGAGCGTCAGGAGAAGCAGTGTGTGGGGAGGTGCTGGACCACAAAAGCCTGCTAGAACAGGAGGAAATACCCCTTCCTCCACTAGTGTCGCTCCAGTGCCCTGTGATAAAGTCTAACAACATGTCAGCTGGCAAGGGGGCGATGTTTCAGCACCAAAAGCAGGGCAACAATGGGTGGGTTTGGAGCAGAAAGGCAATGGATTTATAACTGACACAGTCAACTGATGACCTCTGTCTCCTTCTACTCACTTCACTTTTATGTGGATGGTTTTTGTGCTTCTATACTGTTATTTCAATAATGTCTCCAGAGTCAGTGGAGACAAACACGTGTACTCAGCCTGCCATCTTGAACAGGAAGTGTCATTTAAAAAAAATCTGTAAAGCAGCATTGGGAAAATATGAAGAACTGATACCAACATGGTTTTTGAAAAGGGGTCACTTGAGTTGTAAGCCCATCACCATTATTAGCTGAACAGCCAAGTCATTGAACTTAAAACTTAAGTAGGTTAACTTCAAACTCCATGCTTCTGCATAAAATTTCCCTATGTCTAAAATGAAAATAATGCTTTCCTGACAGTGAGACTGAACTGACTAAGTGATGTGATCGTGTGAAAGTGCCTAGCATGGTGACTGACAATGGAAGGGACTCGACAAACGCTAAGGGAGCGAATGGCAATCAATGAGTAATATTTTCCCTTCCCTTCCATCTTCCTGATAGATGTGACTAGAATGGCAAGCAAGCAGTTGACAGATGCCAAAAAACTGTTTTTCTTTTTACCATTTTCTTAAAATTATTGAGCATTTAATAGGCAGTGACATGCCAAGCCCTGAGAATACACAGATAAATAACTCAAGGTCTCTTCCCTTAAGGAATTCACATCTGATGGACAAGACTGTTAAGGAAATGCATATTTCAACATAGTGTAGTATGTGCTGTGATAGAGGCAATGTAAGTTGTGATTATAAGACCTCGGAAAGATTACAACCCAAACTGGGGTGGTCTGGAAGATTAACCCTAGGTTGCATCTGAAAGGATAAATAAGTTAGCAAGATAAAGAGTGATAAATTTTCAAAGCACAGAGAGCATATATGCAAATGCAGAGGGTAGGAAAAGCATGGGACATTTGGGGAAGTCCAAATACTTAGTAAGGCAAAAATATAGATAGTTAAAGTGGTGAAAAATTAAGGTGGAAAGGTCAGGCAAGCAATGAGATTTGTAGCAGAAAAGTGATATACTTCTAGTTGCATTTAGAAGAAATCTTTTGCCATATTTGGGGAAAAGATTAAAGAGAAATGAGCCTGGACGTGAGGAGAATATTAGAAAGTTGCAGCAGCAGTAAGCTAAGTGAGAAAGTATGAGGGTCTCCCCCAGGACCATTACCATCATGACTCCATTCCCCATGATGTCTAGGGATGGTTGCTCCTGGAGCTGTGCAATGCAGAGCCTACATAGTCCTGGACCAAACAAAAGCAAAGGCGGTATGGTATGCAGAGACAGATTTGAGAAATATAATTGTGAAGTTTGTGAATATAATTGACAGAATTTGCTGAGAGTAAAGAAGAGGAGGAGGCGGCAATGATATTCAGATTTCTAACAGAGGCAAATACTTAAATGTGGTCCTAGTCACTGTGATTGGAACCTTAGGACAAGGGCATATTTGGGTAGATGAACAATGAGATTAGATTTGGGAGATGTTGTTTTGGAGGTGTCTGAAGCACATCTGAGAAAAGATACCCTGGTAGGCCGTGGACTATATGAGTGTAGAGACCAAGAGGCTCTAGACTAAAGATGAGGATCTTGAAGTGTGTAAGTAGCGACAGAAGCTCTAGAAGTGAATGGATTACCCTGGGAGAAGCTGTCTCATGAGATCATAAGGGGGTCAAGAATATAACACTGAAGAGCAAGTCATCTTAGAGATAAACACTGGTCTGGAAAATAAGTTGAGGAGAAAAAAAAAGTTAGAAGAAGAAAAACAAAAAGAACCACATCTCTTAAAAGGCAGTGAAGGAGAATTTCAAGAAAAAACATTATAAGCAGCATCAGATTCGAGAACCAGGATGGTAAAGGGTTCATCAGATTTAGAAACTAGACAGTCAAGAGTGAATGGCAAAGAGCAGTTACGGAGGAGTCGGGGGACAGAAGCCAGGTTGCCTCATATGAAAGATTGAATGGTTAGTTCCTGTATGAGTCAGGATCGTCTCTGTTTCAGGTGTCAGAAACCGAACTCAGACTCAGCATGGAAATGGAAAGTACAGAGTAGAATTGGCTTCTATCATAGTTATTAATAGATCCAGGGACGCTCAGAAATTGCTTTTCAGAAGATGGTCAGAATCTCTATCTATCTCATATCTCCTTTTTCTTCCTTCTCTCACCATCTCTCAGCTCTGTTTAAATCTGTGTGTTGGCCTCTTCCTTCAGATAGACTTCTTCCAAGAAGCATGTAGCTAGCTACCGCATTTCAAATACTCTCAGAATTATAAAAATCAGAGGAATGGGAAAAATCTTAGCTCCAGGGCAATCCAGCAAGAATTCTGATTGGTCCATCTTAAGTCATGTGTCCATCCTTGAATCAAACCCTGTGGCCAGGTGAATGGAGTATTCTTCTTGCATAGCCTATATTCAGGGGAAGGATGTTTCCCCGAAAGAAGAGATTCTGGATAGAGAAGCAATATATATCTACTATATTCCACACCTTAGCTGCTTAACATTCCGTTTGCCCATATGTACAGAATCAAAAATGTCCCCACTTGATAAGATGCAGCCATCCCATTTACAAATGAAAATGCACCATTTCTTGAAGAGAAACAACTGAATGTCATGTCTAGTTATTGCATCCAGATCCTTGAAACAAGTGCATTCCTCTCACTTTCAAATATTACTCTTTCTGTCTATGCAAACTTTGACTGATACATTTCAACACTCCTGACAGATTAAAAAATGATGGAGGAAAAATAGAAAAACATTTTAATTAATGAACAAAAAAGCTATCACCTGGAAAAGGAAGGGAAACAAACAACAGTCACCAATCCAAAGTATATATTTCTGGGCAGGGGTAGGATGGAGGAAGGAGTTTATTAGTCAGCCAATATGACTGCCTGCCACCCCGCCCACTCAAAGAACTCTTTTGTCCATTGCCTTCCATGGCCATGACTGAGAGGGGAATAGAAGAGAGTCATCAAAAAGATCCCTGTTAGAGCCTGAACTTCTATAGTAGCCCACTTTCTGCTGGCACAGTTTATGAGATGTGGGGGTCTAGGGTCACCTTTGAGGCTGAGGAAACATACCCTCCCCTTTTGTCCAGGTTTGAGGTTTCACTGCTAGTCAACTCTCCCAACACTGTATAGACTTAATAACTGTGTGTTCACGGAACTGGGCCCTACCCTTGCTGTTCTCTCTCTTAGCCATAAGCCTTGGAACTTTGCCCTTAGCCTCAGGCTTTTTTTTTTTTTTTTTTTTCTTTTTGCTGTACGCGGGCCTCTCACTGCTGTGGCCTCTCCCGTTGCGGAGCACAGGCTCCGGACACACAGGCTCCGCGGCCATGGCTCGCGGGCCCAGCCGCTGCGCGGCATGTGGGATCTTCCGGGATAGGGGCACGAACCTGTGTCCCCTGCATCGGCAGGCGAACTCTCAACCACTGCGCCACCAGGGAAGCCCCTTAGCCTCAGGCTTAAATGCAACTGTGAAAGAATAAGTGAGGCAGAATAACCTGCACATGTGACCAGGCTGCAGCCCACTTGCTGGCCCCGTATAGAGAGAGAAGGATTACTTAGACAGTTCAAGGAAGGAGAGATGTGGGAAGGGTCCAGGGAATCTGGTTTTCTTGATTTGTCTGGCCTCTCAGGTGTCCCAATTTTATCTCCCTGCTGATTTCCCATCTCCTTGCCTTTTATGCTAATTTTAGAAGGGGCAGAGATTCTGGGCTTTGCAATTCTGTGAGAAGCACGGTTAACCCAGCCTCAGCAATCCTGTCCACAGGCAGAGGGGGTCTCCGTGTTGTCCCTTTTCTGCTTTCAGCCAGCTCAGCTCAAATCAAAGCTGTCTCTGTTTTGTAAGACCTTACTAAACAGAGACACAAGAAATAGCCAATATTTTCTACCATCCTGGTATTTTTCTACCAAGTTTTCTAAAGCTCCAGCTTCAATAGCCATTCGGTCTGAGACAGTTAAACTGCAGTGAGAAAGAGTTTAACCAGTTACGTCAGTATCACCTAACACAGAAAGGGCCTCTCACTCAGCCAATTTCACATTTTGGAGTCTCTCTACCCTTTTAAATCTTAATTTGACTCAAGGTTCTTCTTTCTGTCTTATTTTTAGAAACATGCGATAACTTGCAGTGTAATGAAATGTAGAATTTAATTGGGCTTTAAAATTTAAAACCTTTTTCAAGGCTACTAGACAATGATGAACTTTGTAGATAGATTGACTTATAATCGAGATCCTACATAGAATGTTGGATGATGATAAGGTCTAGGAAGAAAAATGAAGCCAGGGAGAGGAGTATGGGTAGAGGGGTGCACTTTTAAGATGGAGTCACTAAGAAGGTGACATTTGAATAAAGACCTGGATGAGGTAAGTTTGCAAACCATGCAGGTATCTGGGTGAAGGGTATTCCAAGGGGAGAGAACCAAAAGTACAATTGTCCTCGTGTTGGACAAAGCATGGCTGCCCAGGAAATAGCAGTGAAGACAATACGGTTGAAGTGAAGTGAGCAAGGCGGGGCGACTGGCAGGATACACATAACAAACAATTTCCTTATTCGGGGTCATTCAGATTATTTCTGATATTTTTATTTTATAAATAGTTTTGCACTCAACATTTCATAAATTATTTCTTTAGAAGAGACTCCCATAAATGGAAATCCTGGATTAAATGGAGTCAGGTTCTTGATTCATAATGTCAAGTTCATTTCCTAGAAAGGTGTAGAGTTTCCACTTTCACCAAAAATGTATGAAGGTATTCATCTCTCATTACCATTAACTGCTTTCCTTTTCAAATATTTGTCAACTTGGTGGGCAAAAATGGTAACCCATTATTGTTTTATCTATAGTTACTTGATTACTAATTAAATTGAAATTTTTATATGTTTATTGGCTGGTTAGATTTCCTTGTTATGCACTGTTTTTCATAAATGTTGCTCATTTACCTACTTAGGCATTAGTATTTTCCTTATCAATTTGCACAGTCCCTTTGTTAAGCTTACTGTCTTAGTTCAGGCTGCCACAGCAAGTACCATAGACTGGGTGGCTTATAAACAACAGACATTTATTTCTCACAGTTCTGGAGGCTGCAAGTCTGACATCAGGTTGCCAGCGTGGTCAGGTTCTGGTGAGAATGCTCTGGGGTTATAGACTGCTGACTTCTCATGGTATCCTCACAGGGTGGGAAGAAAGCAAACTAGCTCACTGGCCTCTTCTCATAGGGCACTAATCCCATCATGGGGGCTCCACCCTCATGACCTAATTACCTCCCAGAGGCCCTCCTCCAAATAGCAACACATTGGGGATTAGATTTCAACATATGAATTTTGGGGGGACACAAACCTTTAGTCCATAACACTTATTAAATCTTGTTGTCATTTCTGCTGGGCCTCCCAAAATAATATGCAGGAATAGCTCAGGGTCATGAATGTTGTGCTTGTTATCACTGCTCCATCACTGCAGTGGGAGTCTCCAGCAAAGTACTGCTATATGTAAGATTCAGGCTCATAGAACTCTACACTTTGTCTCTCTCTTTTGAGGCCAGCAAAACATCCTATCTCCTTCCTCCAACTGCCCTTGCTGTCACTCAGCTCCTTCCTACTACAGGTTCCACCCTATTTGCTGTTCAACTCATTAGTCCATATTTACAGCAGTCTTCCTCATTATAATGTGATTTTTTTTTTCCACAGAAAGGGTCTTGTGTCTATGGTGATGCAAGAGAAAGTCTGTGCAGGGACGTTGCAACTTGCACTTACTTTAAGAGCTAGTTAAAGCTGATTGAGGTAAAGAGTCAGTGCAGATTCTTAAAGCGCCCAGCAAAGGCCAAAACTTTGCAGCAAAGTTAAAAGTAGGAAAGCATAAAGAACTCATTTCTTGTCATTGCAATTACCTCTCCTAGGCATGAAACTTTTCACAGGCATCTAACAGCAACTTTCCATATTCAATGATGTTTTTCATGTATTGCCTTACATATTTGGTCTGAGACAAATTTTTAGACAACTTAGACAACTTTTTATTCATTTTATTTTAAAATAAATTTATTTATTTATTTTTGGCTGCATTGGGTCTTCGTTGCTGCGGGCTTTCTCTAGTTACAGTGAGTGGGGGCTACTCTTTGTTGTGGTGAGTAGGCTTCTCATTGCGGTGGCTTCTCTTTGTTGCGGAGCAAGAGCTCTAGGCACGCGGGCTTCAGTAGTTGTGACACGCGGCCTCAGTAGTTGTGGCTTGCAGGCTCTAGAGCGCTGGCTCAGTAGTTGTGGCGCACAGGCTTAGTTGCTCTGCAGCATGTGGGAATATTCCCAGACCAGGGCTCGAACCCATGTCCCCTGCACTGGCAGGCAGATTCTTAACCACTGCACCACCAGGGAAGTCCCACACAACATTTTAAAACCACTTGGTTAAGGAAAAGGTAAGTATTGTATGGCAGCTACAGAATGATAAAGGATTACTGGGAAAGCTTTCTATTTATAAATGAGAGAGTTTAAACATTTTTCATGTGAAAGGTAAACAAAGAGTAGGAAGGGAGAAATTCAGCAGCATAATTAATAAAAATGGTTCTACTGCAAAGTCTAATAGCCTCTCCCTTTTGTTTACCCTCCACATGCAATAAATCAGTCTTAAAGTATAATTTTCCAAAAAAGGATATCATGACTCTCACACAAATATAAAATGAATAGGTGTCAAAATGTTATTCAACTCATTAATTAACGAAAGAACAAATAAGATGTTATGACCAGTTCAAAGGACATTTGAGAAGCTAGGTATTTATAGGAAATGTTAGAATAAGATTTGAGGGTTAGACAAAAAACTGAGTAATGTCCAATAAGACAATAAACCATAATCTTTGGGATTATCAGTTCTAATAGACAGAAATTATCTGCATCTCCAACAGACGAAAATGTACACATTAACCTTTGCTCAGAGATGATAGAAAGTCAAGCTCAATGTGGCACTGAAGATATTCTGCCAACTTTTCTGCCTATTGCCGAGTTTCAAGTGTTTTTTTCTGACATAGAATGAAAACAGTGTCGTAAAGGAGGGGGAATACAAGTGGTTCTGGAAACGAGGGAGCCAAGAAGTCAGAAAAGGGTTCTGGGAACCACAAACTCTCCCTCCTGACTCAGAAAGAGGAATGACTTTGCCAACAGCCTTCCAAACCAGCAGTGAGAGAATTCTTACTGAGCTGCCCCACTTGGACTCCCTACCAGCCTCTATCCCCAAAGGGGGCAGAAGAATAGAAGCACTGAGAGGAAGAAGCCGTCAGGTGAGACTCCATCCTCTCCCAGACACTGGAGGGAAATAATTATATGGAACACCTGCTCCAGGCAAGAGCCCACAGCCCACAGCAGGGTCCCAAACACAAAAGAGCATGAAGAGGACCTGTCAAGGCTGCATAGACTCTGAGATCTGTGGGGCCAGATGTGGTAGAGCAATTGCTCTGACTTAATTT